>NC_139021.1:91850338-93050338 GCF_964662115.1 Mustela nivalis | reverse complement strand
AGGGCCCCATGATAGAAACTCAGAGCCTATAAAGATCCATGGCTGTATTACAATGGAATCAATGAGTGCTCGCTGACCCTTCAGTCCTCTGAGACTGGTGGACATAAGGGCCCATTTACTCTGCCCTAATCACCACCTTGTCAGAGACACTGGATGCAACAATGAAACCAACAATGAGACTCCATTGCAGCCATTGTCTCAGGAGACCCGTGCATTGACTGGCAAAACCATCCTAAAGTCAGCACCATAACAAGGAGCAGAGGGAACCTAGTTTGAGCTAAACTATGCTGTCAACACCGCCTCATTCTTGCAGAGCGGCAATATTTACCTCCAATTACTGGATCTCTGAAACCACCCTCCCACCTCCCTTGAGTGGCTCTTGCAGGAGAACTCGCCCACATAAAAACAAAGAACTTTTTCTTTTTTCCCCAAAGGAGGTAAATATGGAAATGAGGTGGACAGCAGTAGGAAAGTCAAAAGGGTAAGTGAAAGGAGATCTGTGCAGTGGGGTTCTCTGCCCACTGCAAGTGTTTGGCATGGCCTTATAAACTAGTCACTTAGATTTAATTTTTCCCGGTAACTGTTAGTTGACGGGTCAATACTTAAGATCTTAATCTCCTTAATTGTCTGATCATGAATAAACCTACACTGATCTATCATCATCCTAAGAAAACTCCATTCTATCAAAAGAGGGAAGGGAAAGGAGTTGTTATTTAGCCCTCGAAGAAAGAATCCCTGAGACCTCCTTTAAGGGTTAACATGTCTCCTACACCTGGTTTAGAATGGCTTTTTGAGATGAGAGAGCCCAGGTTAAACCAGGACCCTCTAACAGTCCTCTAGAATACAGGACCAGCAAACTATGACCCAAGGGCCTTTTTATAAATAAAGCTTTATTGAAACACAAACACCCTCCCTTGTTTTCTATTATCTATGGTTGCTTTTGTACTACAGAGATGAGTAGTTGCAACAGAAGCCATGTGGCCTGCAAAGTCTAAAATAGTTACTCTCTGGCCCTTCTCAGAAAAATTTGCCAACCCCTAGTCTAGACAGTGGAGAGCCACTGGAGCCCATCCTGTTGTCCAAACATGGCCCCCCAATAGATACCCCAACACCCACATCACAAAGCCATCCACTGCTTTTTGAGGAGAGATTGGGAGAGATTGGGAGGTAGGGAGTTTAGGGAGGAAAAAGTGAGAGAGAGGTAAATTTAAGATCTTCATAAAAAGAGAAGGCATCTCAAAAAATATATAAATTCATAAGAATATATAATTAAATGTACAAAATTATGAACCCAGTGTAAAGTTTTAGCTAGTGCCTAAGTCAGAGGACATCTGTTACAGCCATTAGGTATAATAAAAATTATAATAAGAATATAAACCTTATTAGAGTGACTTTCTTCTAGCAAGTTCAAAACACTTCCTTTTCATCTTTCATCTGCCTTCATAACTTTTATGAGAATTGTTGTTAGACTCACTTAACAGATGAGAAAACAGATTAAGTTGTAGCAAAACTGGATTTAAGGTCTCTTAACTTCATATGACCATATACCTTTTCATCTAGTAAGACTTTCTGTGAGTGAATGGAGGTGGGATTAATAATTACATTCAGACAACACGTGTGAAACAGAACTGTCCTAGAGACACGTTAATCCTCACTTTATTTGTTAAGATTTTATTCATTTATTCTTGAGAGAAAGAGAGAGCACTCGTGGGTTCACAAACAGAGGGAAGGGACAGAGGGAGAAGCAGACCCCCCACTGAGCAGGGGGTCCCAGGACCCCGGGATCATGACCTGAGCTGAAGGAAGACGCTTAGCCAATTTACCCACCTCGGTGGCCTAATTGTGACTTCAAAAACTGTGTTCCATGAGGTAACCAGAGGGTATTAAGAAGGGCACATGTTATGATGAGCACTGGATGTTACCTGCAACTAATGAATCATTGAACATTACATCAAAAACTAATGGTGTACTATATGGTGACTAAAGGAACATATTGATAAATAAATAAGTAATTGGTTAATTTAAGGTTCTTGGCTAAAAAACAACAACAACAACAACAACAACAACAACTATTCCAGAGATAGACTAGAATGAGAAAACTTCAGTTTATATGATTTTAAGCAAGCCAAATACCACCAAACTTATTTCTTAGAATTTTGGAATGTAGAAGACAGAGGTACAAGCCTAGAATCCTAGGAAGTAGTGTAGCTGTCCAGTTCCAGGCCTGGGAACACAAAGTGATTCACCCATGAGCCTGTCATTGGGCCTTCCAAAGCAGGAAGAAGATGAAGAGGGAAGGAAGTAATGGCAGAAAGGCAACACCTGTAGCCAAAAGCACTCTGAAACCCACAGGTAATCTTGACCTCCACAGAAGCCCAGGCCCAAAGCTGAAAGCCTTTATTCACAGGTGAGTGCGAGGAGTGGTGGCAACTGATTCTTCCACTCTTCTTGTGTGTTGGCTGAGAGATCTCAAAATGGTGGGAGGGAGAAGAGTGAGAGATATGGTGACATGTGGGTTAATATTTAAAAATATCTTGTTCTTTGGTTCACCTGGGTAGCTTAGCCAATTGAGTGGCTGACTCTTGATATCTGCTCAGGTCATGATCTTGGGGTCCTGGGATCAAGCCCCATGTTGGGCTCCTTGCTTGGCAGGGAGTCTGCTTAAGGATTCTTTCTCCTCTCCTTTCTCCCTCTCCTTCTGCCCCTCCTTCTGCTCATATGCTCTCTCTCTCTCTCTCTCTCAAATAAATAAATCTTTTTTAAAAAGTCTTGTTTTTTAATATATAATTTTTTATTATTTAAAGCAGGGTTCACAAACTAGAGCTCACAGGTCAAATCCTGCCTGCTGCCTGTGTTGGTAAACAAAGCGTACTGAAATGGTCGTGTTCATCACTTATTTACTATTTGCATTGTTATTGTGTTACTATGGCAGGGGTAGGCAGTTGCAATAGAGACTGTATGGTCCTCAAAATCTAAAATATTTACATTCTGGCTCTTTACACAAGAAGTTTACCAACCCTTGATCTAAAGCAAAAAAACTCCAAGGTATTATGGAGTTTATAACATATGTAGACATTAAATGGATGGTAACAATAACATCTAGGATGGGAGACAGAAATGGAAGTATACTATTGTATGGTTCTCACACCATGTGTACCAGACTGTGACAAGTTAAAGATGTATATTTTATACCCTAGAGTAATCACTAAAGAATAATAATAAAACAGGAACACCTGGTTGGCACATTTGGTTAAGTATTTGACTCTTGGTATCAGCTCAGGTCATGATCTTAGGGTTGTGAGATTGAGTCCCACATCAAACTCTGTGCTCAGCACAGAGTCTGCTTGAGAGCCTCTCTCCCTCTCTCTCTCTCTCTATACCCCTCCCACATGTGCTCTCTCTCTCTAAAATAAATAAATTTTTCATAATAATCATAATAATAATAAAACAAAGAGGTATAGCTAAAAAGCCAAGAGCAGAGATAAAGAGAACTCTAAGAAGTACTGAATCAATCCAAAAGAAGGCAAAAAAAAAAAAAAAAAAAAAAAAAAAAAGGAAAGAAGAAAGGATAGATGGAAGAACGGAAGAAATAGGTAAAAATTCAAGACAATAAACTGAATCCAACTGCGTCAAGAATTATATGAAAAAAGTGGGAGCAGAGGAGTAAGATGGTGTAGGAGGAGACCTAAGTATCATTCAGGTCTCAGGAGTTCAGCTAGATAGTTCTCAAAGCGTTCCGAACACCTGCAAACTCAACAGGAGATCAAAGAGAAGAAGAGCAGCAATTCTAGGAACAGAAAATTGACCACTGGAATATAGGACGTGTGGAGAAGTGAATCCGAGGTGACATACAGGAAGAGAGACTCGGGGGTAGGGACAGCTCTCAGCAAGCTGTGGAGTAGCAGAGCACAAAACCAGAACCTTTAGAAGTCTGCTCCAATGGGGCACGTCGCTCCAGAGGCTAAGCGGGGTAGTGGGGGGGAGTCCCCATCTGGACAGTGAGGTCTCAGGTCCCTCAGAGTCACAGAAAGAGCGGGGGTGTCTGAGTGTGGCAGAGCTCGCAGGTATAGGGGCCGGGAAGCTGGCTACAGAGACTGAGAGAGCTGAGGAGTGAGCTCTCGGCTGGGGGTTACCTTAAACTGTGATCTGCAGCACAGCCAAGCCACTGTTCTTCGAGCAGAGACCCTACAAGCGGCAGAATCAGGGAGACTCACCTTCCTCCCCCACAGGGAGTGGTGAAGGAATGAATGGCAGGAACCTGCTGGGTTTGGAGACTCCCAACGGGGCCACACGTGAGAGACAGAAACACTTGGTCAGGGGCCGGGTGATCTCAGAGTGTGGCCGGAGACCAGGGAGATGGGAGGGATTGACCACTTTTCTCCGAGGGCACACTGAGGAGCGGGGCCCTGAGCTCTCAGCTCCTCCAGGCTGGAGACTGGGTGGCCGCCATCTTCATTCCCGTCCTCCAAAGCAGTACAGAAAGCGTTCAGGGATCAAAAGCTCCCAAGAGCAAACCCAAGCAGATGACTTAGCCCAGCCCCTGGCAAGGGCAGTGCAATTCCACCTTGGGCAAAGACATTTGAGAATCACTTCAACAAGTCACTCCCCCAGAAGATCAGCAAGAACATCCAGCCAAGACCAAGTTTACTGATCAACAAGATGCGGAACTCCAGAGCAGGGAAAAGCAACTCATAGAATTCATGGCTTTTTCCCATGATTCTTTAGTCTTGCAAAGTTAAATTTTTTTAATTTTATTTTTTCTTATTCTGTTTTTTAATTTTTCCTCTTTCTTATATTAACCTATTTTAACTATTTTATCTTATCAATACCCTTTAAAAAATATTTTTTAATTTTCACTGTTACAGTCACATTCTATCCCATCATTGTATTTAACCTTATTTTCTGTATACATATAAGTTTTTCTTCCTTTAAAATTTTGTGATACAGTTTCTTCTAACAGATCAAAATATCCCCTAAATCTAGCATATGGCTTTATTCTAGTCTCCAGCCTGATTACATTCTCTTCTTTTTTTTTCTTTTATCAACCAACTTCTTATCTTACCAATTGCCTTTTTAGAATCTTTTTAAATTTTCACCTTTATAGTCATATTCTATCCCTTCATCGTGTTTACCCCTATTTTTGTATATATATAAGATTTTCTTTCTTTAAAATTTTAGGATACAGTTTCTTCTAACAGACTAAAATACACCCAAAATCAAGTATGTGGCTCTGTTCTATTTACCAGTCTAACTATATATATATATATATATATAGATAGATAGATAGAGATATAGATACCTATATAGATATAGAGGGGATGTAATGTACATCACGGTAACTACAGTTAACACTGCTCTATGATATAAAGGAAAGTTGTTAGAGAGTATATTCTGAAAGTACTCATCACAAAGACATAGGTTTTTTTTTCCTTTCTTACTATTTTATCCATATGAGATAATGAATATTAACTAAACCTCTCATGGTAATCATTTTATAATATATGTACATTAAGTTTGACCACTCAAATCTATACAGTGATGTATGTTAAGTATTTATCAATAAAATGCAAAAAAAAAAAGAAAAACATTACTTTATTACAAGTAGGTCAATTCTTTGAGAAGATATAACAAGGCCAAAGATATAACAGAGCTTGAAACAAAGCCCCTAATAACAGAGCTTGAAAACATGGAAAGCAAAAGCTGATAGAAAGGAAAAATAGACAAATACATCAAGACAAATGTGGGAGAATTTAACATTTTTCTCTTAGTAATTGATAGAATAAGGCAATAGAAAGTCAGCAAAAGATACAGAAGATTTCAACAACATTATCAACCTACTGGACCTAATTGACACAAAACACTCTACCTAAAAATAGCAGAATACGCATTCTTTTCAAGTGTGCATGAGACACTGACCAAGACAGACAACATCCTGGCTTATAAAACAGACCTCAATAAATTTAAAAGGATTAAAGTAATAGAAAGTGTATTTTTCTGACACAATAGAATCAAACTAAAAATCAACAGAGGAAAAAAAAATGATGATAGTCAATGTTGTCTAGAGTATAGTAAAACAGCATTCTCATATATTGTTAACAAGAGCAGAAATTAG
This sequence comes from Mustela nivalis, assembly GCF_964662115.1. Lineage (NCBI taxonomy): Eukaryota > Metazoa > Chordata > Mammalia > Carnivora > Mustelidae > Mustela > Mustela nivalis. The sequence goes on along the minus strand of NC_139021.1, from coordinate 93,044,226 downwards.
CATAACCCTTCTGAACATTAATTTGGCTCCATGTACCAAGAACTTACAGTGTGTATCCTTTTAATCCACTAGTTCTATTTTTAGGAATTATGCTAAGGAAATAACTATAGATGTGGATAAAGATTTAAATATGAGAAGGTTCAACACAGTATTATTGTTAACAGCAAAAAAAAAAAAAAAAATGTGTGTAGGGGAAGGCAGAGATATCTTAAATGTCCAAGAATAGTAAATTAAATAAATTTTAATTTTGATGTAGTGATATAGTAGACTACTATGTAGTAACTTAAAATATTTTTATAGAAAAATACTAGCATGGGAAAATGTCCACCATAAAATATTAATGAGAAAAACAGTAAGTAGAGGCGTGCCTGTGTGGCTCAGTCAGTTAAGCATCTGCCTTGGCTCAGGTCCTGATCTCAGGTCCTGGGACAGAGCCCCAGGGCTCCCTGCTCAGCAGGGAGTCTGCTTTTCCCTCTCCCCCCCTCCCCCGCCCCATCTCCCACTCATACATACACATAGTTCTCTCTCTCTCTCTAATAAAAATCTTAATAATTTTTTTTCAAATAGAAAAAAAACAAGAAAAAAGTAGATTGTGAAACAGTATGTACAGAATATCCCAATAGCGTGTGTGTGTTTATGTAAAAAACTAAAGGACATATATCATAATGCTAACCTCAGTTATCTCTGATCATAGAATAATTGACAGCTGTAATTTGCTTCTTTGTGCTTCTCCTTTGTAAAATCCAAATTCCTTAGAACTCCTATGTATTGCTTTCAGAATCAGGAAAACAAGTTTTATTTAAGAAGCATTTTCTGTTATACTCAATTTGAAATACAACTTCTTTAAACTAAAGTCTATGGCTTCATTATTCAGGGTGCTTCTTTCTTTTTTGGTTGAATGAAACGAGTAACTGTCCCCAAATCTGCTAATAATAATACCTGTGGTAGAAGTGGGTAGGCAGTTAGAGAGGGGAAAAGAGAAAAAGAGCTTCTAAAAACAGAAGAGGTGCCAACAGTGCAGAGTGAGGGGAGGAAGAGTTTGAAAGCCACTTTAAGCCACTGAGAAAAGATACACACACACACACACACACACACACACACACACACACACAGGGGTTGGTGGAGACAGAAAAGTAGAGAGATGGAGACAAAGAGACAGAGAAAAAAACAGAAAGAACAAAGAGAGCACTTTGGAGAGCAGGTCTCAGTAAGCCTTTCCTCTTATGTGTTCATACCTCCCTCCAGCAGAGTCACCTTGTGGCACTGTGGGACTAGCGCGGCTCTGCCTCAGACATCCACCACACTTAACACTACCAGCAGAGTCCCTCCTTTAGGTTAAAGATGTACTTTACAGAGTGAGGAGTCTCTTTGTCCCTTTTAAAAATGGGAAGCACATTTGGACCAGTGAATTGATGAGCCCTCTGTATTTTTATGCAATTAATACATTAATGCAATTAATAAGAGACATTCAGTTATGAAAAAAAAATTGAGCAAGGCGGGTATCAGGATTCCTGGGCCTGAGAGAATCTATAGGAAGCTTACAATTCCCATAGCATTAGTTAACTTATGAGAAAGTTAGCTTAGAGGTATGAGGATTAGCCGATTTACAAGAAAAAGGGCAAATGGGAGAGAAGCAGGAATACGGCCAGGAGGATGGAGACTCTGACTGAAGTCTGTGGTAGCTTCAAAATATTTCCACAAAATCTTTGGGACTCCTCCCTTCAAAAGGTGGGGCTCAACTGCCCCCCTCTGGGGTGTGGGCGGGATGTAGTTACTTACTTCCAAAGAATAGAGTCAGGCAAAAATTGCAGTGTAGGATTTCAGAGAGCAGGTGCCCTTCCTCCCCACTCCCCTGGGTCTTTCTCTTTCCCTCCTCCTCGTACTGTCCCCTCTCACTCACCTTCGCTTGCTGAGACCGCAGCCAGCTGCCATGCTGTAAGGATAGTCAAGCAGTCTCCAGAGAGGCCCACATGGCAAGTCAACAGTCTCATGAGTGAGAGTTTTTAGAAGCCGCACTCCCATCCAGTCGAGCCTTCAGATGACTGCAGCCCTGGCCAAAAAAACAGACCTTGTGGGAGAACGTGAGCCAGCACCACCCCATGGGCCAGATTTCCAACCGTTGGAAACTAGGTGAGATCATATTCGTTGTTTCAAATTGCTACCTTCTGGGGTAAATTTTTGCACTGCCACATAGCTAAATACAAGGGAAAAGAGGGAGAAAACGTAAAGAGTGTGTAGGGACAGGACTATATGCTTTTAGCTTAATTTCAGATTCACTTCCTCCCCCAACCTCTCCCCAACCCCTGCAATATCTTTGCCTAAGGCAGAAGCTGAAGGGAAAAAGACATACAGTGATCTGATATGGGAAGGCTTAGAGAATGTGTCTCATAACACAACCACTAGTCCACCTGTTGGAAATATGAGCCAGGGTCCTAACATTTAAACCTGGGGGTGGGGTCATTTATTTATTCAACAGATATGTACTGAGCACATAGTACCCGGCACTGGGCTACCTACTGGTGACACAGGAAGGGGGAATATAGACACAGAGCCTGCCTTCGTGGCACTTACAGAATAGCATGTGAAAATTCGAGTCTCCTCCTGTGTCTGGTCCCAAATGTACCATGTCCCAAAGATGAGATAATGTTACAGGTTTCAGGATGGACGTCTCAACTGCTAGTGTTGCTTCATTCAAATAGGGCCCCACAGCAGTGGAAAGGCAAGCATGTTTTATTTTCTAGGTCAGAAGCCGATCACAGTGCCCTTTTTGGAGACAGAGACCCTTCCAAGGACTTAGTAGGAGAAAACTCACAGAAAAAACCAGCCCCCGCCTGTGGGTTACCTCTCTTCCCACCAGAGCACCCAAAGCACACACAGCCCCACCCATTTACCCCTGGATCTGAGACTCTCCCCAGCTCTGCTCAGATCTACACACCTATCACTGTGCATTTCAGGTCAAGGCACTACTGAGGACTGAAGATGAAATTGTACCTGAATGCCAGAAGTGAATCCAGCCAGTGAATTCCTTCTGCCTATCGGCCCCAGGAGGAGCATCAAGACAAGGCTTCGGTCTTGGTGAACAAAACCTGAGCAGCCTCTTTTGAAAAGACCACTTTGGTTCTCCCCCACCACCTCCCCTCCCGTTTGGACTTTGGCTTCCTACCACTTCATGTGTTCACTGTGCTCAAGACTGGATTTGCAGTATCTCTACTTATGGTGGTTGGTGATTCCCCATCGGGAAGCCACATGCCCTAGAGGAAGAAGGGCGACCAGGATTCCAGAGAACAATCTCAAGATTTCCTGAGAGCCCCGGAGGTGAGCAGACTGGAATGGAAGGTAGACTGCCGGCACCTTTCACATCCGTGTCTGGTTTGAGACCAGTTAGCATTGTTGTAAAGTCTCCGTACTGCAAACAACTACCTCACGGCTGTTTTGTATGGTAACAAAAGAGGAGGAGAACCTTTACTGTTGCTCCAGTAGGAGAATTTCTCTTTCTTTCTTAGTAGTGACAGCCACTGAGAGATACAGGGAGGGAATTCTCTGGTACATCTGTGACTTCCTCAAAATCTTCAGCATTCTGGGGACAGCTCATCCCACTTGTGCACAACCAGAGGATATTATCCGTAAGCCCTAGAAGTAACTGCAGGACACATGCAGGGCCTTCTGCTATCCCCCATTATGCTACCACAGAGCTTCCGAAAAACAAGCTCACTTGTCCTAATGTTGAGGAAAAATCTGTGTCCTAAAGATGGCCGACTGAGCCAGCAAGGGAGTCCCAGTCTCTGCCCCAGGGCTCTTCTGGGTTCTCCCTGACCCACTTCCCGCATGCACCCTCAGTACCTAGTATGTGGAAGTAGAAGAGTTAAAATTACCCCCCTTGCTTGTTCTTGGGGCTCAGATCTTTGGAGATCACTCTCCTATGAGCTCCATGGCATTAGATAAACCTCCTGTCCTCCAAGATCTCTGAGTGTCACTTGGTTCTTCCATCAGGATCCAGTCCAGGTTCCAGAACACTAACAGCCGTGACACCTTCACAAATACTACAGTCCGCATCCTCTACCCTTGTTCTTCAAGTGTCAAAAACTGCTTTAGGACCAGCTTCCATAGTCAGTGCATTTAGGTAATCGATATGATTTGTGAAGCCCATTGATTCCTGACAGTTCAGAGTTTATGAAGGGGAGTCAACAGATACTGTGCTAGGGTAGCTCTGAACAAGAGCCAAACTCTGAAGTAAATTGGAAATGGTGAGAGTGTAAGGCTCCCTAACTTCCATTTGTGAAGTAGGCAGAAGCCAAGCCCCAGGGTTGGGGGATAATGCTGTCCTCCTGTCCAAGCCACGAGGCTTCCCTTATAAGCAAGAGACTTCTCCACAGTGAAAATACTTACCCAGGCAAGTCGAGAAGCCAGACCCAAGAAACGGGAGCAGAAACTAAATGCTTTCTTACACTAAAGAGCATTGTTAAAGTTTTAGTCTATCCATTCCAAAAACAGAAAAAAATGTGGTGATTATCGATGTGGTAATGTTGGTTGGGCCATCGGAGCTGATGGCCAAGAAAGAATTCTTGAAATGTCTTTGGTGCAAAAAACCCGTAGGCAGAAAGCCCCCCCCCCCCCCAAGACTGTGAGGAGCGACTTATTATATGGGATGAAAGGAGGGGAGGTAAAGACCAGGGAAGTTTCCAAAAGGACTTTCATATGCTAAAGAAGACTCCCAGGATCCTGGAGGTTTAGCTACTGTCAAGCTAAGGTTGTTTTTCCCTCTAGCAAAGCATTAACAGTAAGACTGTTCGAAGTTTCCCAGAAGATTGGCTCCCTCAAATATTTGCTGGTGGGCTGCAAGGTTTAAGGAAATTTAATTTTATCTACATTTCTTTCTGCCATCGTTCCCCCACATTAATGATCAGCTCTGTGCCCAGCATTACTGGGTGCTGGGGCTGCCAAAAAATCACCTAGGCTTTCTGCCCTTGAGAAACTGGCCATCTGCTCACGATAAACAATACAGGACTACAAAAGCACCCCAAAGGATGGCTGCAACCACCTGCTTTGTAGAACAGTTGACTTTGGGGATGAATAGTGATGAAGTCCCAGAACCTAAGTCAGGTTCGGTGGGGTGAGGTTCGGAGCTGACGACTAAAGAAAGAATTCTTAAGACATCTTTGGTGCAAAATGGTGGTTTATTAAAGCACGGGGACAGGACCCGTGGGCAGGAAGAGCTGCTGCCCCAGGTTGTGAGGGTAGGCATGTTATATACCCCGCAGTTTGGGGGAGGTGGTGAAGGGATGGGAGATTTCAACAGAGTTTTCACATGTTAGGGAGGGCCTACAAGGTGCTGGGGGGGAGGCCTTGCCCTTATGGCCTAATCAATGTCGTCTTTAGGTCAGGCATTAACATCAAGATAATTGGGAGATTCTTGGTGGGGTATTATAATCCTGCTATCATTCACATTCCCTTCTACCTCAGTCTCCTCCAGTTTATGGTGGGAGGGAGACATTAGGGCTTCAGGAACTGAAAGACCAAAAGAACCCCCCTGGCTAGAAGTGCATTTTTATCCTGCTAACCAGCTAGTTTCTCTTCTGTACGAATGCTTGCTTTTTCACACGCGCGGGCTAACCGGCCAGTTCTGCTTCTGTAAGACTGCTTTGCTTTTTCGCGCACGCGGGCCCCCTGAACCAATCCGCTGGCGCCAAGTATGCCTGTTCAAACTGTCAACCAATCAGCTCAGCCCCACCCGAAACTTGTTTGTATCTGTCTATAAAAACCCTGCACCAACCCAGCTCTAGACCTCTCGGCGTTATCGGCAACGAGTGGCGCAGAGGTCCAGGTTCGAGCCTGCAATAAATGACCCTTGCTGCTTGGCTTTGACTCACGTCTCTGGTGGTCTTTTAAGGTGGGAGTAATACTCAGTTGGCATTTCAGAACTGAGAGTTATTTGCCTCTGGAAATTTGTGCTATTGATAAGGTAACCTCCCTGTTTAGGTCTCTAGGACATCTGTAGAGCAAGGGAGATTCCTGTTCTGCAGGATTGCGATCCCTGCAAGTTAACTATTTATCGTTTTATGGCAGTCAGGGGTGCCTGAGGAATGCTACACATATGTAGGGGAGCGAGTGAAGAGGGGGTGCAAGGCGCCAGCTTTTGCTTTGTCCTCAGCCAGCCTCCTGCTCCCTCATCAAGTAGGAGTTCGCCAGGAATCAGAAAGGGGAGCAAACCCACGGAGGGGTCAACAGGTGTAGCGTGTTAGGGGATTTGAGAGTAGAGTGACCAGAATATAATGGACTGTAATAAGGTTGGAAAGGAAAGGGCCAGATTATGAAAGCTTGTCTGTGCCATACTCAGAAGTTTATGGTCTTCCCTTTTTCAACAGTCTGGCATTTAGCCTGATCCTAAAATAAAGATCTTACCTGAAGCCTTGGTTCTAAGAGTCATCAGATCTCTTAAGGATTAAAAGCGTCTTTCTGGTTTCTTTTCTTTCGTTTTCCTTTTTCTTTTCTTTTCTTTCCTTTTTTTTTTAACCTTTAGTGAATACTTTCACCACCATAATTTCTTGTTCCCTTTTACCCTGACATGAAGTTGCTTAACAATGGAATAATTCAGTTCTTTTATTTCTCAATATTGCCCTTTTGAAGGTTTTAGGTTTTTAAAAATCTGAATACTTTGGCTGTTGTTATTTAGGGAAATCCGGAGGGCCCTCTGAGCTCGGCAGAGAGGTCAGCTTCCTGAGGACAAAAGAGGCTTGTTAGCTCTGATCCTGGGCCCCCCCATCAAGAGCCCTGGGAGCAAGAGAAAAATGCGGAGTCAGAAGCTGAGCTGAATTCTACGTTCACAGGAGGAGCTCTACCACACAGTATCCACAAAGTTTCCACAAACTCTCTCCCACAAAGCTGAGTATACAACCCCTCAATAAATGCTTGATAACCCCCATCTCCCTCTTTCTACTTGTTCCAGATGTTTTGTGGGGTTTTTTGTTTTTTCTGTTGTTGTTAGATTTTATTTATCCATTTGACACAGAGAGAGAGAGAGCACAAGCAGGGGGAGCAGCAGGCAGAGGGAGAGAGAGAAGCAGGCTCCCAGCCGAGCAAGGAGTCAGATATGGGACTCAATCCCAGGACCCTGGAATCACGACCCAAGCCAAAGGCAGCAGCTTAACCAACTGAGCCACCCAGGCGTCCCATTCCAGATGGTTTTTAATACCAGCAATACCTAAAGCCTCCAAATCTTACTTCCTTGACCCTGAGCTCTCTGGACTTGAGCATCTGCCTACCTACTCAACATTTCTCCTCTCAACTGACTAATCTTGATCCTTCTGGTGGGCAGATTGTATTTATTGAAGATGGGAACCACAGTACCGCCCATCCCATGCACTCTTCGGCAATGGCATGTTGACATGGCCCATGGAAGGCGGAGACCCGTATCCCCTCCCCTTGAAACTAGACGGATCTTTGTGACTCCCTCAAGCATGAGAGAATGGCAGAAATGAGGCTATGAGACTTCCTAAGGGGCCTGAAACTGTCACGCGCTACCACCTTGTTTTTGGAAGACTGGCTCTTGGAGCCCGGCCGCCATGCTGTGAGGAAGCCACCAGTCGCATGCAGCGGTGAGGCCGACAGTCCCAGCCAAGGGCCCAGCCAATAGGCAGCATCAACTTCTGCGGAACTGAAGAACCTCAGAGAGTTCCAGCCAGCAGCTGGGTGCCCAGCTAATACCACATGCACCCACCGAGCCTCCACAGAGCTCTGTCCCTATTCGTGAGAATTCACAAATCCAGTGGGCAGGTGGGACACACGGCAGGACAGTGAGCCTGACAGGGGGACGCTGCCTTTAGAGTCACAAAAGCCAGCGGGGCCTTAGACCCACCACATCTCATCTCTGAGATATTCCTTAGCTCCAAAACATCAAGAATAAAACTCACTCTTTGTGGGGTTCTTCTAGGGACTAGAAAGAATGTGGAAAGTGCCTGCCGCACAGAAGACACTCAGTATGTTGTTGATGTTGCTGTAACTAAAGGCACGTTGCTGTCAGTTTATGATCTGCTAATGAGTTTTTTATCCCGCAGGCAACAGGGGTCGTGGAAAATTTTAAACAGGAAGTTACACAATTAGGTTTGTGTTTGACAGAGATCTCTGTGGACCAGTGGTACTTGACCTTAGAACCTCTTGAAATTCTATTTAGGATAGTCTGTGTAATTGTATATGTGTGCTTCACTGCAGGGAGGGTCCCTGGCTCTTTTTAGAGCTTAAGGTCTGTGGCCCTGTAAAGGTCAAGAACCACTGCCGACAGAAGCAGCAGGCAGGGGCGGTGGGAGGAGTGAGGTGCTGGCACATCATGCAAACACTCAAGGTGACCGATGGAGAGGACCCCGTGGTGAGTAAAGACTGAGGCCTCCCTAGCTGGGAAGTGGGTTCCCCAGCCCCAGCCAACGTCTTGACTGTATCCTCATAAGAAAGATGCAGAGACACCCAGTTAAATTGCTCCAGATTCTTGGCCCACAGAGACTGTGTATAATAAATGTTCATAGTTTTAAGACAGTGAGTTTTGGGGTAATTTGTACCAGAGCAAGAATTTACTTGATATCTCTAATGTCTTCCAACTCCTTCCCTGGGCATCCCTGCCTTTGGCTCCTTTGAGAACTGAGTTTTCCTCTCTCACATTTCCACCCACACATGGGTCCTGGCCAGCGAAGTTCCAGGCCTCACTGTGCCACCACACGCCACCACCCCTTGGCCCCATGATAATGTCACATTTGCGCAGTGCTCTACAATGAACAAAATGCGCTTATGTATAGGATCAACTGTCCTCATGGGAACCTTGGGGGTAGGGGAACTCTCCCTTTGGCATGTTTCCACAGTGTAGTTAATGACCCTGTGGCGCAGAGGCACTGAAATGTTTCGTCCAAGGTCACACAGGTTGTAAGTGGTAGCTGGGACTTTGACTCAGAGTCCCAGACCCCTTGTGCATTTGTTCGCTCAGCCCATCCTAACAAAGTAGCACAACCTGAATGCCTTCCAACGGCAGGCATTCACTCTCTCACAGCCCTAGAGGCTGTAAGTGCCATGGCGAGGTGTCTGTGCCATGGCCCCCACATGCGAGCTTCGGCTGAGCCTGGCGATCTTGCACGTTCCTGGGCTTAGAGCGGCATCACTGAGACCTCTGCCTCCATCGCCCCATGGCCGCCTCTCCCCCCATGTCGGTCTCCTCATCTTATAAGGACACCAGTCCTATTGGATGAAAAGCCAACTCGACTGGCCTCATCTTCACTCACACCTTAATTACATCCACAAAGATCTGATTTTCAAATAAGGTCACGTTCACAGGTACCGACATACCTTCTGGGCGGGTGGCAGGAGTCACAGATTAGCCCACACCACTCTCATAAGTTACATTCTCGCCCAGTAGACAATCCAGAGAACCATCAGCCAGGGCCCAAACTAGCAATTCTTGGGATCGTCCTTGCCGCTGTGGTCTTGCTTCTCCAGAGCCCAGAATCCTGGCGAGTATGTCGAAGTGCCCACAAGGGGGCACCACTTGACCAGGAAAGTCACAAAAACACCTGCAGTCTTGCTAAATTCCTTAGTGAATTTGTTTCTTCAATTTATTAAATTAAGATCTTCACATTGGATAGCCTAGAGAGACTCAAGGGTTTCCTGATTTTCCAACAATGATTTCTGAACAGCATTGTTCTCATCGTGTAGCCGTGGAGCCGGAGCGGCCCTGTGCTGGGAGATTCTTGCAGAAGAGAGAAGTCACTCCTCAGAGTCCTTACCACAGGGCACCCTCTAGAGAGTCCAGAAGAGTTCGGCTACAGGGGCCAGGATCTCCCACTGGACCCAAGATTCGAGGGAAATCATGCATCAAAAAATAAGTTGAAGAGCATGGCCATCTTTCCAGCACTGGATCAACCTTCTCTCTCTCTCTCTTTCTCTCTCTCTCTCTCTCTGGTAATTTTCAATTCTCTGCAGAGCTGCCCAAGAAAAGTCTTTGTTGTTGGCCCCATCTCTCCATCCCTTCTTACGTTCAACAAGCTTGCTCCACAAGCCCATTGCATATTGGTTCCCAAAGAGTCCCTCAGTTTCCAAAACCACCTCTCCCACAAACAGAATTTCCATTTACCTAAGATCAGTAGTAAGGAAAGACCCCTCTTTACTCACACACAACATGAAAACACTTAAGCTGAAAAAAAAAAAAAAAAAAAAGAGGTTAGAAGGAAAACCCATAGAAACAGCCTCCGTAAAACAATCCCTATCTCCTACCCCAAGTGACTCTCCTGCTCCTTGGTATCCTGGCACATAGTCTTTACACAGCCTTAACATGGACTCACCTGAAATGGTTTAAATGTTCCATAGAGTCTCCATGGTCTTCTTTACTGTTCACAGGTGGTACCAGCATCCATCCATCCATCCATCCATCCATCCATCCAGTTAATTCCACAAACATTTTGCAGCATCTAAAATGTGCCTGCCCCTAGCGCAGGTGCTAGAGAGAGCATGGGGAAAAGAGTGTGAACAATGAAGGTCAAGTCTCTGCCCTCAGAGAGCTTAATTTCTAGCATCAGAGGCAAATTGCCTCATGAATATGGAACTATTGCTGGATTATGGGGGCAAGCAGAGGAAAAGAAAGAAAGAAACCAAGCAGATTGTGCTTTAAGAAGGATATCAACCATCTCAATAGAGGACAGAGGGAAAGTCCTTGAGTTAAGATGCTCCTTTAAAAAAGGTCAGAGAAGGCAGGAGAGATGGTGAGACCAGGGAAGAGGGAGCTTTGCAAAGCCTTCCTTCTCCACCAGCTTTTGGAGGCAGCTCTTGCTTGCTGAATGTTGGGTGCTTCCCAAGGCTCTGGCTGATGGGAGGAATGACGGATGACCCCTGAACAGCAAGTGTGGCTCACAAATATATATATGTATATATATCTGAAAATTTAGCCCATAGTATATCTCTAGCCCATCCCTATTTCTAAGTGGGTTAGTGTCCGAGAGAGATCTCAAGCACATGTCTTCATTACTCAGATGTAAAGATCCTGCCACTCACTACGTTTAAGTTTCCATGCAGGCTCTACTCCTCTCTGTTGCATTTTCCACAAGCAGCTGGAGCCTGGGTCTTTCAGCAAGACGACCCCTTACAGCTCACATCAGGGCTTCTCCGAAGGTGGGGACCTGCTGCCTTAGAAATACCTGTGGTGCTTGTTAAACAAGATAGATTCCTGGGCGCTGGTCCAGACTCATGAATCAGACCCTCCAGAGAGGGGATCCAGAAATCTGTTTCGCAAAGGTCCCCAGGTGTTCACATATGCTCTACAGTTTAAGAATCCGCAGGAGTCATCTGAAGTTAATGATGTACTATATGTTGGCTAATTAAGTTACAAAAATAAATAAATGAAAGAATATGCAGGAGTCTGCACCTCGTTTCTGAGGAGACACCGAGGTCTCTACCAATGTGAGTGAGGCATGATTGCTGTATGTTTAGGATTTGGGGGTGGGGGGACATTTGGGTGGTGAAAAACGTTAAAGGTTGAATTGTGTTTCCCTCTCAAAATTCATCCGTTGAAGTCCTAAACCCCCAGGATCTCAGAAAATGATCTCATTTGGAACTAGGGTGTAATTAATTAAGAAGTCATTAGCCAATATGACTGGCGTTCTGACTGAAAAGGGGACATTTGAACACAGGCGCACACACAGGGAGAACGCCATCTGGAGATGAAGGCGGAGGTCAGGGGGATACTTGTAGGAAGGCCAGGGATGACGAGCAAACCAGAAAACCAGCTTCCAGCAGAAGCTGTGGGGAGGCCCAGCACCGATGCACCCAGCACACAGCCCTCGGAAATGAACCACATGTGCCGACCCTTCAGTGGTGGGCTTCTAGCCTGCGGGATGGGGAGGCCACAAGTCTCTGTTTTTCAAGCCCCAAAGTCTGGTGTTTGGCGAATCAAGGTGGCGTGGCACATGCCTGCCAGCCGAGCCTCCACCACTTTGGGGCGATGGAGGGGAAGATCTGAAACCGCTCAGACCTAAAGTCTGGCTGCTGCAGAGTCACAGAGAGCACCAGTAAGCCCAGGCAGCACCTCCTCTTAGGTCTCATCAGTCTTCCAGTAAGAGGCACAGCCCACCCAGCTGACAAATGGAAATGGTGTTGACTCCTGTTCAGGCCCAGAGGAAGGGCTTGTGGCTTACACAAACATAAACACGGGAGATTAAAATGGGGAGAAGGACAGGTTGTCAGAAGTCTGGATGGTGGCTGTTCTGTGCAGTGGGAAAATCCCCACCAATCTCAGAGGACATATTATATTTTCCCCTGTGACATCAGTAATCCTCTATAAAGGTTCTTAAAAGTCCACCCAGAGGATGGCGCCTGGGGTCTCAGTCCGTTAAAGTTGGACTCCTGGTTTCCAATCAGGTCATGATCTCAGGGTCCTGGGGTTGGGCCTGCGCCAGGCCCTACAGTCAGAGCAGAATCCTCTTGAGATTCTCTCTCTCTGCTCCTTCCCCGTTCACGCTTTCTCTCTCTCTCTCTCTCTCTCTAAAAAAATAAAAAGTAAAATAAATTTTTAAAAAATCTTTTAAAAAAGTCAGCCCAGAGGTCATTTCAAAAGCGCATGAAAGAAGTTTGGGGGTGACATAAAGGTTCTATATCATGATTGTGTTGTTGTTTGTTACATGACTGTGTAAAATTTGTTAAAAATAATTTGTGTGGAATTGTACACTCAAAATTATTGGATTTACATATATAAAATTATATATATACATATATATAACAGGCATATAAAATTATACCTCAAATAAAGCTGATTAAAATTTTTAAAAATCAGCCCATAACAGAAAATTCTGGCTTAATGTATTTGCTGATCAGGAGGAAAACCCAAAAACAAAACCCAAAACCCAGTCATTTTGCAAACTATCTTTTTTAACAAGAAATCAGACTGAAAATAGGCCATTTGATTTGATTGCAGTTTAGAAAAAATAGAAAAATAAAACAAAGATAATTCTATGGTACTTTTATCAGAAAGTAGGAAGAAAACACAGTTGGTTAATCTGATCTCTAAAATGGGGTTAAAAGAAAAGAGGAGCCAGTAAGTCCTCTTCACTGAAATGCAGAATAAAAATTGAAAGGACTCAAAAAAAAAAAAAAAAATCCCTGAGTATAAATGTTGTTAAATGCGGAAATAAGCAGAGAAGCATTCCCATTAGAACAAAGAACATTTGTAATTTTCAAGTTACAAGTTACAACTTTCAAGTTAAAAGATGAAGGTGAGGAATTATCACATCACTAACAAATGTCTACTGCTCTGACCTCCACACTGCATACTGTTTGGTGGAACATTTGCAGCACATGCTTTTTGGATAAACAAAGTCCCTTTGCATTTAGAAATAAGTTCAAAGAGTTATGTTCAGTATTGGAGAATTGGATGTTACCTTCAGGGTTGTGTTCTAGCTTAGAACTAGCCTGAACTTATGCTTAATTTACAGAGGCGTTCAGGGAACTTTTGCTCCAGGAAACACATGCCCACTCCCATCTCCAGACTTACTTAGCATCATAGTGAAGTACAGAACCCTGGCTTGGAGGGTTAGAAAGCCCACCTCATAAGGTGAGAGTCCAGAGAAGTTACAGAAAGCACCCAGAATAGAACATGACCCCAAGGGCACTACGGTCTGTAGGTTCCCTTACATTGAACGGTTTGCACACTTCCATCTCGGAGGTTTTCTTCCTGCATTTTTTCTTATTACACATTATAGATGAATAGCAGATATGTTTCACTTAGTGTGGTTAAGCAGAAAAATCAGAGCATGGATATACATTGGCCCTGAGAACTGGGGCAAAATACGTAATATGCTTGGACCTTTGCTTCCTCGTCTACAAAATGGGATGATACCTACCTCATGAGTCTGTGGTAAGGACTATGTTGGACAATATTATATCTAAAGCACTTAGTGCTCTACCTAGTATTAAGTACTCAGTAAGTTACACAAGTATTAGATGATGCTTTAAATAGTTTTATTATAGCCTTTCTACAATTACATGGTAGAATTTAGAAGATCAGCATTTAAATTCCTTGTAAATCAACAAGTTTAAAATTAATTTCATCACACTAAAATAAATCTGTATTAAATCAAGAGCTGCTGAGTTTTATTTCAGTCATTTGCTCATTCAACAACTATTTAATTATTTAGGGTTTGGTAACACAAATACTATGTTAGGCATGAGGACAGAGCAGAGAGTAAGAGAGATACAACCCCTTCTCTTATAGAACTTATCATCTAGAGGGGAAGCAGACACTACTCTAATAAATCATCTATGTGTTAGGTGGCGGTAAATGCTTTGAGGGGGCCCCCAAAGTAGGGAGTGTATGAAATGCTAGGGGGAAGGGGAGGAGAAGGATCACTAGGTTATACCTGAAAGGTATAGAATATAAACAGAGAACATAAAGGCCATAAGGGCACAAACCACATAGAGATCTGGGACAAGAGCATTCCAGCAGAGGAAAAAGCACACACAAAGGCTCTAAGGCCAACATCTTCTTGATGTGCTCAAAAACAACAAGAAGGCCTACGTGATGGGAGCCAAGAGAATGGCGGTGGGGTGTGGAAGGAGAGAAGTCAGAGGGGAAGCAGACCATAGTACCCAGGGCCGGGAGAAGAATCCCCTCGAATTTTTACATCAACCCCCAGCACACACACAAGGTCCAGAAGAATCCCTAAATCCTTATATATTACATATACAATTAAACAAAGAAAACTTCTCAATGTCTGGCATCCAATCAAAAGTTACCTTGCATGTGAAGTAGGAAAATACTGCTCCCAGGAAGGAAAAAAGCCAATCAATGGAAACTGCCTCAGAAATTCCTCAGTTGAGGGGTGCCTGGGTGACTCAGTGGGTTAAGCCTCTACCTTCAGCTCAGGTCATGATCCCAGGTCCTGGGATCAAGTCCCGCATCGGGCTCTCTGCTGAGCAGAGCACCTGTTTCCCCCTCTCTCTCTGCCTGCCTCTCTGCCTATTTGTGATCTCTCTCTGTCAAATAAATAAATAAAATCTTTTTAAAAAAATTCCTCAGATGATAAAATGAGCAGAAAATGACATTAAAACCATGATTACAACATATTCTGTATGTGCGTGAAACTAAAGGAGAGAATGAGAATAAGTAGGGAATATGATATATGTATCTGCAAATTGAACTTCTAGAAATGAAATTACAATGTCTGAAAGGGAAAATACAATGGATGGGATTAAGAGATTAAATATTGCAGAAAATATCAGTGAATTTTAAAATATGACAGTAGAAATTATCTAATATGACACACAGGAAGGAAAAAAGACTGGCAAAAATGAACAGAGCATCAGTTAGCTGTGGGACAAATTCAAATGGGCTGATACACACGTAATGGAGTCACCAGAGAAGAAGAGAGGGAGGGGCAGAAAATATGTTGAAGAAATAATGGCTGACGAAGCAATCCAAATCTGAAAACAACAATAACTTTACAGACCAAAGAAGTTTAATGGAACATGAGGACAGGAAACACAAAGAAAACCACACCGAGGCACCTCACATCATATCATAACCGAAATCCATAAACCAGTAATAAAGGTAAAATCTTTTAAAAAGACATATATTTTAAGAAAACCAAAAAACTGTGTACAAAGGAATGAGGAATAGCCATAGATTTCTCATCAGGAATAATATAAGCCAGAAAACTTTATGTTAGAAGAAAAAAAAAGCTGCTCACTTAGAATTCTAAAGTTAAGAAAAATACTATTCAAGAACAGAAATGAAATAAAGGCATCTTTAGGTACATGAAGGCAGGAAGAATTCATTCCCAGCATACTGCCCTTCGAGATCAGCTAAGGGAATTACTTCTGGCAAAAAGGAAAGGATACCACATGGAACTGGAATGTGTATAAGGGACGGAGGCATCTTAGACATGGTATGTATGGGGGTAAATATAAAATACTTGCTTAAATCTATTTAAAGAGAATTTTCTGGAAAATATGGTATGTGTATATATACAGGGGAATTTTATTCATCCTTGAAAAGGAAGGAAATCACAAAAGAACAGATACGGTATGAGTCCATTCATATTAAGGTGCCTGGAACATCAAAATCATAGGGAGAGAAAGTAGGGTGGTGGTTGCAAGAGCTGGGAGGAAGGGGATTAGGGATTTGGTGTTTCATGGAGACAGCTGTAGGTTGCAAGAGGAAAAGATTCTGGAGATGGATGGTCGCACAACAATGAGAGCATGCTTAATGCCAATGAACTGTACACGCAAAGATGGTTGAGATGGTGAATTTCATGTGATACATATTTTACCACAATTGGCTGTTTAAAACAAAAATAACAACAGAGTAAGTATGTGGGGTGTACAAGACTTGCAGAAGTAGGACCTCCACTGCACGGTTCATGGGGAGGACAGAAGTAAAATGTTGTGAGGTTCTTACACTCTACATAAAATAGCACAGCACATACAGGTGGACCATGTGATAATTTAAAAACCTATACCATAAATCCTAAAGCAACCACTAAAATAACCCTACAAGAATTTTATTCCTAATCAGCAACAAAGAAAATACAACGGAATCGTAGAAAATGTCTGTCCCTAAAAAGGCCAAAAGTAGTGACACACCAGCAGAGGTGCACACCTACACCAAAAACTGTTTGTCTCCTTCAAATATGTACAACTATGTCAATTACACTTCAATGCAGTTATTTAAACTCAAACCTGAATAAGCTGTTTGGACAGATACAGAGTTCTCTGGTAGTCATCACATCTTTCCAAATATATCCTCTTCTCTTTTCCCTCTGGGATGTAACAATATAGCACTCTCTGTTCTCTTTGAAATCAGGTGTAGGCACATGACTTGCTTTGGCCCTTGAAACATAAACGGAAGTGATTCTACCCACTCCTGATGGGATTATCCTGGGCTAATGCATCATTGGTGCTGGTTTCTTCTCCTGCCCAAGTGAAGTTAGGAGCATGCGTTTCCATGAGACTTAGGTCAGCCTGGGTCTGTAGGTGCTTCCATGGAGCCCAGCACAAGTGGGGCAGGTGGTCTGAGAGGTGAACTTCATTGTGTTAGTCACGGGCATGTTGGGAGATCTTTGTTACTGCAGCTAATTTAGCCCATCCTCAACAAATATCCCCTAACAACAGACATGTCCAATCACAGAGGTGGTAGTTTCAGATGGCCTTGGAAAGCAAACTGGTCCAGTGGCCTCTGAGGTCTCTGCCAACCTGAAGAGCTGTATGTCACAGGTGTTACCAGCTTGGTGTTTAAAAAGATATCGCCACTCGGGGCACCTGGGTGCTCAATGGGTTAAGCCTCTGCCTTCAGCTCAGGTCAGAAACTCCCGGTCCTGGGATCGAGCCCCACATTGGGCTCTCTGCTCGGTGGGGATCCTGCTTCCCACCTCTCTCTGCCTGCTGCTCTGCCTACTTATGATCTCTCTGTGTCAAATAAATAAATTAAATCTTTTTTAAAAAATAAAAGGGTATTACCTTTTCAAGCCCCTACCTACCTGGGAAGAACTTAGCTCCTTCGCAAAGTAACACCTAGATATTTCTGAGTCCTCAAGGACTCAGACACAGTTGGCTTATGTTCTTCAACTCCAGCCACCAAGTAAAGTCACCATACCTCACAGACTGTGACCAGTGCTCTCCACCAAGTCTCACTCTCCCAAGGATGCCATGTCCTGTCATTCCCAATGCCACTGCTTTCTGGAACATCAAGGTCGTGCTGGATTCTCATCCCTAGGCATTTTTAAGCCTCCATCCACCCCCAGGGGACTGGACCACTGTTCGGGGTCCAACCCTATGCCTAGGAGTCTAGAAGTCTCCTCAGTCATTGTCCATTTGTGCCCATCTGTGTCCTGTCCCATGTGGTCCTCTACCAGTCCTGAGGAACAGGAATCTTTGGGAGGCTGGAAGCCCTCTGAGGTTCCTAGTGGGAATGTGCAGCACTGCCAGAGAAAAAAGGGGAAAGGACGAGAGACTTGCAGGACCTGCCATCCCAAGGACTGGGTAGGAGTGGATCTATTTTGGAAGAAATCCTTCTCCCTTCAACTCCTGTAGACAAATCTCCAAGGTGCTTATTAGGCTTTCGGAAACCTACTTTTACTCGGTCACAGAATTCCCCTAAAGAGAATGAAGACAATAACTGGAGAAAACACGAATTTTGCAACAAGTTTTCCTTTCACACAATCAATAGCACCTCAGCATCAAAGCGATCTCTGAGAATTTTTAGGATAAATTTATTTTCTCTCAAAGATCCCAGGTGACTAGGAGGCAAAGGCTCTTCCACCTTATTATTCAAAAAACTTAGCTCCTTCAAATCTCAGCTCAAGTATTTCCTTTTCCAGTTGTGATATCTGGCTTTTTCTTTGTAAACTAAATGATTTCTTTGGGCAGTTTTTCCAAAACAAAGAGTTTTCCAGAAAGGTCTCCGTAAGTCTTCATGGTCCACAGAATAGGAAACTGTTCTCAGCTTTGAATTAGCAGCTTAATTTTTATTTCTATCACTCTGTCCAGGTTTCAGAGATCTTGAGTCCGGTTTCAGTCAATAATCTGGTGATTTCCTTTCTTACCCACGGAAGCTTCAGGAAGGAAGAAAACGTAGATCTAAAGAATGGGATCCCTGTCTTTCTTTGGAAATAGTTTCAATCAGATTAGACTGCTGCACTCAGTAGTGTCAATTAAAACTAACAGGCAGAAACCCAAATAAAAAAGCAACAAAGTATCTGAGCCCGTTGAGCAAGAAACATACAAAATAATTCCGGGAAATTACAGTTCTCACAATATTTCAACATGGGGCCTTATCTGTTGTTTAGAAGCAAGGATATATTTATTTGCTATTTGGATCAGAAAGAATAAAATATAGAGGCAAATGGCCATTGGGGAAGAAGGGAAGACCTCAGTGAAGTGTGATGTCAATTTACGTGGAGGACGGAGCCAAATGGACAGGAAAAAAATGTATTTACTAGCACTTCACCACAGTCCAAGTTACTTAGGAGCTTAGCCAAGGCCTATTTTTAGTATTCTACTATATCTTTTGAATAAAGTTGGGTCTTAGGTGATACGATGTGGCCCTGACCAGGCTCAGGCCAAGCAAACTCCCAACCAAAATTCTCTTCCTAATGTTTCTCGCTGCATTTTCAGCAGAAGAGGATTCTGAAGACAGTTGTGCGCCTTAAATCAGAATCCCCAGCCATCGACTCCTAACCTTAGTTGAGGACCAAGGGATGCTTCCTGCTTATAAGCCAGATTCCCCTACACTGGGCCGCGGAGGGGCCAATATCTATGGGCTTTGGGGGACTCCCAGCACCTGCGCACCGTAAGCTTCCGACAGTTTTCTCCAGACACCAGCCCGGCCCTACAGGAGAGGGCCTGGCAGGTTGGGCTGAAAGCTCAGTTTCCCCGCAGGTCCGCCAGCCTCTCCAGCTGGGCACCTGGGGCTACTGCGTCCTAGTTACACGTTAACACGCTCTCTGATCACAAAGTAGTCCGTGGGAGGAAGTCTTTTCCTGCCCGGGAGCAGCCAAGGACGACGACCAAGTCTTTGCCGAAGAGGGCCGCTCCCGCAGGACTCCGTTCCCACTGCCCGCACTCTGCCACCTCCGCCCGAGAGCTAGACCCCGCAGTCCAAAGCTCGGTCACCCGCAAGCCTGCACGTCGCGGGCCCCTCCCCACCCCGGCCACCCGACCCTGGCCAGCCACGCCCCTCCGTCCGCGCCCCGAGTCCAGCCCCCGCCTCCCCGCGCGCCCCCCGCCCCGGGTCCCGCCTCCCCGCGCCTCGCACCGCTTGGGGCCGCGTGCGCACGCGCGACCACGGCGGGGGCCGGGCCTCGCGCCCCCTCTCCTCCTCCTCCGCCTCCCCCGTCATCCCCCCTCCTCCCCCCTCCTTCCCCCGTCCTCGTCCCGGCCCGGCGGGGGGGTGGAGGCCGTGCGCCTGCGCGGAGCCGGCAGTCCGGCAGGGCCGCAGCCGCGGGGTGGCCGGCCGTTGCCGTGGGGACCGCGGGCCCGTCCCTTCTCCGGTCCCCTGCCCCGCGCCGCCTCCTCCGAGACGCGGAGCACGACCCGGACCCTCCTCTCCCGCCAGCCCGAGCTGCCGCTGGCGACTGGGCGAGAGGCGGTGCCGCTCCCAAGATGTCGCAGACGGCCATGTCGGAGACCTACGGTAGGAGGCCGGCAGGGCGCGGCGGGCTGGGGCGCGCGGGGGCGCGCCGGTGCGCGCGGGCTCGGGGGGCTGGGGGCGCGGGGGCTGGGGACGCGGGCCGGGCTGAGTGTGGCACTGACGTGACCTGCTTTTTCAAGTTTCCTCCCGCCTTCCCTCTGCGCTCGCACCCGTGGGGTTTCCCCTTTCCTCGCCCTGTTTCCGTGGCTCGGGGTTTGGGAAGCCAGCTCCAGACTTTCCTCGGCGAGGTTGTGCCCGGCCAGAATGGGAAGGACTTAGGGCGACGCCTGCATTTCAGTGTGTTCCCCCAGTCTTCCAGCGTGACCTTTCCTGGTTTGGAATTCCTTTCTTTGCCCTGGGATTACAAGGAGAAGTGATCGATAGAAGTGATCGACCAATCCACGCCTTCCTTCGGAGACCTCTCGCCTCATTCACTGCTGTTTCTCAGTCGCTCCAGCTTTTAAGTCCTTTCTGGGTTGCATTACGGCTATTTATAAATGTGCCTTTTTGAAACCATAAACACCCTGGAAGCAGAGCCCTATCTGTTTAATCTTTTCTTCCCCTAAAACAGCCACCCCTGGAGGGGTCTCCACAAATAATTTTTGAGTAGTCGAAAGCCTTCCCAATTCATACACTGTGTTTTTGTTTTGTGGTGGTTTAGCCCTGCGTGGTAAGAACAAATACTACCCTACACGTCTCGTTTGCGTCAGGCTTGAGGACTCTCTAATCACTTGTTCAGATGTGTGCATTCTCAGATTAAGTCTTTGATTGGGAGCTTTACAATCCCAGGGAGAGGTTCGAGTTCAAAAGCGTGTACCTGATCTCGGATCACTTGTGCTGGCCTTGCTGTGCTCCTTTCACAAATAGGCGAGGAATGGCGTGATGGAGCTGGCAGGTGCTGGGAGGCGCTGTCCACACTGCGGGCCGCACAACAGGCGTGGTTCTCCTCTTGGAGCATGCAGTCTAGTGGGGGATACAGAGTTAAGGGCATCATGAACCTAAGAATGAGTAGTTAAAACTTCAGGCAGGAAGGAGTTCTGAAGGAGCGTGATTTGGGAAAGAATGTTAGAAGGAAATCTGACCCAGACTGGGGAGGTAGGAAGCAATTCTCATGGCTGAACAGCAGATACCCAGGCCCAGACAGCCACGGAAAGAAATGGAGTTCCAATAAGGGGAGCCGAAACAGTGGGACAAAGGTGAGGGTGTGGCAGAGAGGGCCTTTGGAACATTTCCATTTTTCTTCTAAGAGGGGTGAGGTCTCATTTGCTTCACCTTCAGCCCCTCCTGTGACTGTGCTTGCCCTGTTCTTGGTGCCATTGGGCATTACATCTGTTCCTAGAAGGCTTAGGAAACCCTCCAGGAAGTCGATGGCAGTTTTTCATGTTGTCATTGCTATACATGGAACTGTACATCTATGTTGTCTGGTTCTTCCTATAGAGAACCACAGTCAGAGAATTTGTAAAGAAAATACATTTCTCTAGCAATTTTCAGCTGTACTTTTGCTTTTCTTTATTTTCAAGTGCTCCTTACCCCACATTTTTTTTTTTTCTTTAACCTGGAGCCTTGGGAGGGGGGATGGAAAGTCTAAATAAGAAAACCAAGTGGGGATTATAAATTAGTAAGAAAGGACTGGAAGACTTTGGGAGATAAAGATTTTTCATTTATCTTATATGAAATAACCTTGATAAAATATCACACATCTCGGGGCGCCTGGGTGGCTCAGTGGATTAAGCCGCTGCCCTCGGCTCAGGTCATGATCTCAGGGTCCTGGGATCGAGTCCCACATCGGGCTCTCTGCTCAGCAGGGAGCCTGCTTCCTCCTCTCTCTGCCTGCCTCTCTGCCTACTTGTGATCTCTCTCTCTGTCAAATAAAATAAAATCTTTAAAAAAAAAATAAATATCACGCATCTCTACTTGACTTTAGACACAGTTAACTGAACTCTTGAACATCATGGATTGACTGATTAAATGATGATCCAAAGGCTTTTTTTTTTTTTTAAAGATTTTTATTTATTTATTTGACAAAGATCACAAGTAAGCAGAGAGGCAGGCAGAGGGGGGGGGGAACAGACTCCCCACTGAGCAGAGAGCCCTATGTGGGGCTCGATCCCAGGACCCTGAAATCATAACCTGAGCTGAAGGTGGAGGCTTTAACCCACTGAGCCACACATGTGCCCTGATCCAAAGGCTTCAATCAACAGTATTCCTTTTTTTTTTTTTAAGATTTTATTTATTCATTTGAGAGAGAGACAGTGAGAGAGAGAGCATGAGCGAGGAGAAGGTCAGAGGAAGAAGCAGACTCCCCATGGAGCTGGGAGCCCGATGCGGGACTCAATCCCGGGACTCCAGGATCATGACCTGTGCCGAAGGCAGTCATCCAACCAACTGAGCCACCCAGGCGTCCCCAATCAACAGTATTCTTATGTCATGATTCCTCCCAAGTACATTTTTACTTTTTTACTTGCAATTTTATCTTCTCCTCTAATAGAGGTAATTTAGAGGAAACTAATGGAATAGAGAATTAGTTTTAGAAACAGCAAATGTGGTAGTTGAAATTGCGGACCTAAAATAAAAATTTAAGAACCAACCAAAAGTCCTAAGGTGTCACCTTCACTTATCACTGACCATATTTGCACAGCATTGTTCCCCCAAAAGTAAAACAATCATTTGACTCTTAGATAGCTGGCAAACGAATGTGTGCCTAACCTTTAAACTCCTTTGTGCTCTAGGGTTATTTTTTTCTTCCAGAAAAGGAGGCTCTGTGTAGCTCAACAGGGATAGGATGAAAATTAAAGAGCCAGTGCTTACAGAGTACCATTTATGAGCTATATCTACCTGTTTTTTAGCATGTTAAGGCAATATTTCACCTTCCATAGACTGAGTAGCAGTCAACATTTTGTTGCCTTGAAACTATATAACCATATAATATTGAATATTGTATATAATATTGTAATACAAAATTGAAATCTTAGATAGGTTTCAGATTGAAATCCTGGATCTGAATATCTCTAAACTGAAACAGTGTTTCCCAAATATTGTTAGATTCACTGCACTCTTAAAGCCTTGCCAGTTAGTGTGGCTTAGAACTTCCTGAGGAACTCCAGCCATCTAAGACTTGGGAGGTCAGAAATTGGCCCTAAATAATTCCTGACACCAAGACTTTGAGACAGAATTAACAAGTTGAATAGGTAGTACCAAGCAATGATGGTCAGAAAGGTGCTAAAAAAATATAAGTGGTGCCACAAATGCTAGGGAAGAAGAAAGTAAGGGCTAAAGCGGTCTACCATTAGGAAAAATCTCTGCACTTTGGAGTTTATGCTTCCTATAGTGAATACAATTTGTGAAATAGGAACACAAATGGTGAGTCTTGGGCTGATTTTTATTACAATATAGTCTTAATATTTTTATTTTGTGCTTTATTTTGAAAGCACTATATTACAGTACTTACCACGTAATTTGGAGAAATAGCAAGAGATTTTCTTTTAGGAATACTTCATTGTTGATGGTTGTGGGTTGAATTGTATCCCCCCAAAAATATGTTCAGGTCCGAACGCCAGGTACCTGTGAATGTGATGTTATTTGGAAATAGGTGTAATGTAATCATGTTGAGATGAGGTCCTGTTGGGTTAGGGTAGGCCCTAATCCAAAGACTGGTATTCTTGTAAAATGAGAGAAATTTGGGCATAGACACATGCAGAGAGAATGTGATACAGAGATGCAGGCAGAGATCGGAGTAAATGCTATAAGCCAGAGATCACCAAGGATGGCTCGCCACCACCAGAAGCTAGGAAGAGGCAAGGAGGGATCCTTTCCTGGAGAAAGGATCTGGGAAAGCATGGACCTCCTGACATCTGATTTCAGACTTCCAGCCTCAGAACTGTTAGACAATAGGTTTCTCTCATTTTAAGCCTTCCGGTCTGTGGTATTTTGCTATAATGGCCCTAAGAAGCTAGTACATAGGCTTTGGTAGTTAGAATATGACTCATGGAGAATTTGGGGCTTAATAGGTGAGGCAGAGGAAGGAAGATATTTTGGGCAAAGGAAGTAACATCTCTAAAGTTACGTGGAACCAATAAAGTATTAAGTAACTTACTGTTAGAGAAATCGCCAAGATGGCCGTTACCTTAATTTCAGAAAAGACAGGGCGTGTAAACAAGATCAACAAAGAAAGCGTATAACATCAGGATAAAGAACATTTCTCTAAATTGAATGCATTTATTATGTTTAATGTTTGTGTTTTTCTTTGTCTCATTTGCTGAAAATGGATGAACATTTTAAGAACCAGAGTTTGGGGAACACTACAGCAGTGGTCTCAAACTGATGGGCCCCTGAGTCCTCTGGTATGTGAAGACACAGGTTCTGATTCAGTAGGTGTGGGGTGGATGAGGTCCTGCACCTGATCAGCTCCCAAGCCAGGCAGGTGCCGGATTGAGTATCAAGACCCTGTGCTATATAATGGCTCCAAGGCCATAGACGTTTGAAAATACTGTTCTTTAGAAAAGCAGAAGTTGCTGATATTTTTCATGGTCATTTGAACTATAAAGCCTATCAGTCCTTGCCTGTGAATGTCTTATTCCTAAATCTTTATTTCCAGTCATATCATTTACTCAAGCTTACTATCTTATATTCAGCTTCCTACCTAACTATTCCATTTGTATGGCCTGTGGTATCCTAACACAATGTGTCCCAACCCCAATTAATTACCCACCCCTATTCCCTTCTGTCTGTCCCATGTACCCATTTGCCTAAGAGAATTCTTCAGCATTCTGTGTCCTGAGTCCACTTGGTTTCTGTCTTTTAAACTGACCCCTTAACATAGAAGAGGCAAGGGAAGGTGAAGTTGGGGCCAGCTTAGTGGATTATAAGGCAAGAAGACCCATCATCCCAAGGTTCTTCACCACGGGGACTAGAGCAGTTGTCCTAGAGGTTTGCCTCTTGCGGCTGGAGGCCACGTAACTGTTGATAAACAGCATCTCCTGCCTGTGGGCAGGTACAGAGACAGACTCCTTGGGCAGGGATGAGTTCAGTGGGTTCTGGCAGGGGCATGTTGGAAGGGGCTAGGTAAAATTTATTTGGGGACCCAGACTGCTAACATATGCCATAGCTTCATAGGAATAACATAGTGATTTAAGTAAATGGTATTTCCAAAGCTTTTTGTGCTCCTTGGAAAATGGTTCTGTGTGAGCATCAAAGTGAACTTTACTTCTAAAAATAATAATGGTAACATCTTTACTGTGAGGGACCATGTCACCCACATTTTGGGGAAAGTATCTTGCGCTTTAGGCCCTTTGTATGGGATTAGCCATAATGGGATTCTCATGCAAGGTTCAGTACTGTACTGGTTGCTTTTATCATATGTAACCAGGCTGGTGTGTTGATGGTCTGTGCTCTGAATATTTCTTTGGAATGAGAAGAAAGCTGATGTTTCTTGAATTATTTCTTATAACCCATCCCCTAGAGACTGGTTAGGCTATTGGAATGGATTTTTTTCCCCCATTCCTGAGAACTCCATTAGGATACATGCCAGTGGAAACAGTTTGGGGAAAACACTCTGTCACTGCTTTCTCCGTCAGTATGATCTCGATAATGGATATGTTCTGTATATTTGAAGAATACTTTTTTGCTTCTCTGTAGCTGCGAATATAATTTAAAAGCTAAAATGACATGCAAGGTACTGTTATTTAAAGGATAGATAGAGTAAGGCAAAAGTAGAGAATAACCTACGGTGGCACTATAACACATAAATCAAATAAACACTGTGTAACTGCAAATTTCTTCCTTTGTAATCCCCCCATAAGCTTCCCAAACTACAATAAATTTACGTGGAGAGATTTGACCGATAGCAATACATCCCTGATAGCGAGGACTTTGACACCCGGAGAAAGAATGCTTTGTGGAGCAGCCATAGCCAAGAGCAACTCCTCCACTCAGAATGGTCAACCCTTGTGTGACAGTACTCAGTTTTGTCCGTCTTTGGATTCTTTCTATTTCTCTTGTGTGCTGCATCTTTGGCATTTAAGTCTTAAAAAGCAGCGAATGATATTTAGCTATGGGGGGAAGGGTAGAGTATTCATGAAGTCCTAATACATTATGAACGAGAAGATGTGTTTTAAGAAGGCGGTTTGTAATGTTTCAAATATGAATTTTTAATCATGTAGAAAAACATTGGGAACTTTAAAGCAAGGCCTCTCTCTCCCGTGTTATAATTTAAAATATTATTATATGTAATGTGCTCCCTTAGTTACTGTCCTGTTTCTCTTGTTCATTTGCTTATGCCTGTTATTAAAGGAGTCCTCAGAAAATAAATACTACATATTGGCACTGCCTGTGGGAACTTTGCATATCTTTTTATTTATTTATTTATTTATTTTTAACTAATCTCTACACTCAGTATGGGCCTTGAACCCACAACCCCAAGATCAAGAGTCACACGCTGTACTGACTGAATCAGTCAGGCATCCCGGGGACTTTGAATATCTGTTTTATAATTTGGTTAAATCTCAATTGTGACAAAGAAAATTTTTCTCTCAAAATGAGACCATAAGTTCTTTAAAGGCAGGGGACTGCTGAGGTGACTTTCTGTCCCTGGTGTGGTGAATGGCTCCCAGACACAGCCTTCAGAGACTGCTGAAAGCACCTTTGACTGGATTCCATTCGAGAGCAGCCTTTTTCCTCTACGGTACAGAATATGAAACAAAGACCATGTTAATAGAAAACCCAACTTTAAGACATAGTCTTCCTTTCATTATGGTAGAAGTCAAACAGTTTTTACATTGTGTATAATATAAATGCAACTAATTAAAACCCCTTCCACTGCCTTTTGCTTAGGTCATGTTCTTGGGGTGCTGAGGTAGAGCCCAGCAAGTGTCTGCTTCTCCTTCTCCTTCTGGCCTCTCTCTCTGCCTCTCACCTGGCTCGCTCTTTCTCTCTTTCTCTCTCAAACAAATAAATAAAATTTAAAAAGAAAAAAAAAGCCTTTTTCCATAGACCACTTTTGCTTGAATTGAAGAGGTCACACAATGCATCCTTTAAGAAACAGATTTCCCTTCTGAGGCTTGAACTCTGGAAGCAGTTCCCAGGGTGTGGGAGCAGAGAGCTGGAGGTCCTTCCCGGGCTTTCTGGAGTCACAGGGCTTGCGTGCTGCTGCCCCGTTGAGCGAACCCAAGGAGGGAACATGTTGATCAGTGGGGGGAGTTGGTCAACGGTGGAGGTGAACGAGCCAGGGAGGCAGGATTTGGTGTGTCCATCAGGCACATTGTGGAGAGACTGGCTTCTTGCTCAGTAGCCAGGGGGCTCTTAGGGGCAGACAGACCCCTCCTGTGGTGGTAGATGATTCAGGATCTGAATCCGTGGCCACTGAACACTCAAATGGCCGGTATTTGGTGGTACCCGAGTAACTAGCGGGGGATGAACTCCCCTCGCTCTAAATCCTTGCTTACCTAACAACCTTCTGATTGTAAATTGATTCTCTGTGACCAAAAAATAGAAGAATTTTTATAAAATTATGCTTAACAAGATTTCTGTTTACTAGATAATAGGTGATTAGCTTTTTTGATCATTTTATCAAGTGGAATGCTTTCCACTGCAGGGGGTAGAGAACCCAACTCAGTATGCCGTAAGTAATATGAAAAAGTTTTGTTTTGTTTTGTTTTGTTTTTCGAATAACTATAGATGAGGAGGTTTCAGGATTGGCTGATTCAGAAGCTCAGCTGTGTCAGCAAAAACCTAAGTGCTTCCCATGTCTGTCCTCTAGCTCTATTGGTGTCATTCCCCTTGGTGACAAAATAGCTGTTCCTTGTAATCTGTGTGTGCCTTCCCGTAGCCATGGACAAAAGGAGTTCTTTGCTGCATTTATGGAGTAATAGTCCTTCCTGTTCATCTAGTTGGGCCTCATGGGGTCAGGTGCCTACCCCTAGGCCAATTATGTGGCCAGGGTAACAAGTCGCACTGTTTAGCCTAAGCCTGTATGTATTTCTAACCAAGTCTCTGGCTCCAAATGACCGTAATTGGCTTAAAATAACCAAAGCCTGTCTCCAGTTTTGGGGTCACGTTCCCCTGTTACTTTGGCTCCTTGCGGGAGTAGCCATTAGGCAGATAACCTCTACTACAGCAGCATCTACCACAGTCTCCAAAAAATGCACAGTTTCAGCTGTTTGTTCTGGGTAGTGATCTTCCTGAAAATGATGGACCTAAGTGTTCCTTCACGCCCCTCTTCCTCCAGTGAGGAAGTAGGCAGAGAAAGCAGCCCAGCAGTTGAGAGAGCGTGGGCCTCCATCCGCCTTGGCTACGTGCACACACATCAGAGTCCCTTGTCTTAGAAAAACTGAAATTTCTCTTGTCATTTTATAGACACAATATACCTACAGGTGTTCTTAGTTCTTATTGTCTTTGTGAATGGACTAAAAACACGTGGTGTTTTGAAGACTGACAACCCTCTTCAGAGTCACTGTGACCATGATAATACTTTGGGGGCAAACAGAAGTTGGCTATTTGGCGACTGTCATTTTTCCGCTTTTCATATATTAGCACCTTAAGTAACTCGTCATAAATACGTATGTAATGTAGGATACTCTACCTTTTTGAGAATGAAGTCCATATTCTTTATATTCAGTTCTGTAGAGACATTCGTAAGTTGAGACATTGCTAAGGCTTTATTAGTAAAATTGATATTAAATTGTCTTTTGTTATTATGCACACAAGTTCCTTTCAATGTTTACACCTATAAAAGTTTGGTGAGTTAGAGTATTTTCTCTGGCATGTAGCATACAATAAAAAAATAAGAATTTTCCCTATTACATTGTCCCAAGAACAGCATTATTTCTGGCTGTTGCATGACTAAACAAGCTTTTAGAGTGTGGGCTGGTTGAAGAGTCTTCTGGTGTTAACCTCTGGCTCTGTTTCCCTGGTTATACCAGAAGTTGTTCCTCATTGAAAAGCTGTTGGTGTACAGAGGCTGAATTCTCTTACCTCTAGATGAAGGGTGACATTAGAGCAGTGTGTACACAGAGTGCTCTGTGGCGGTGTCTCTGATCCTTGCAACTGTGTGAGGTGGACACGGGCCCACTGATGGGTGAGGAACCTGAGAGGTCCAGTCCTGGAGCTGGGAGAGGTGGAACCAGAATCTGGACTCAGATCTGCCCTGCCTCGTGTGCCTGAGGGCAGTCGGGCTGTTACTCGGCTTCTCTGTCTTGTATAGAAATCTCCATAGAATCTAGGGTCAGTGGTGACCCAGAATAAACATTCCCATTGGATGTCATTGCTTTAGTGCATGCTCTGGACAAGCGTTGAACATTTAATATGAGTCAGACTTCTCTGAATTCAGCATGAAACTGGGACACAGGGAATAGCAGGGACTGAAGTGTGGCCCTCCAGACCAACGCGGAAAAACTTCACCGTCGATGAGGGACACTTTCCCAGATCCGTGTGATCTCTGTGTAATTGCAGATATTGTTGTAGAACTTGAGGCTTGCTTCATAGTCACAGTTCAGAAAGACAGCATTCTGTGTATGTATCCTCAAATAAAAAACTAACTGTTCAACTTGTCTCTTTTAATTACACTAGTTGGAGTGTTCTCTGAAACATTTCACAAACCACTTTTCCCTTTTTTTTTTTTTTAAGATTTTATTTATTTATTTGACAGAGAGAGAGACAGCGAGAGAGGGAACCCAAGCCAGGGGAGAGGGATCATGATCTTGATCATGGCTGAGCGGAAGGCGGACCCTTAACAATTGGGCTACCCAGGCACCCCACCACTTACCCTTCTTAATACAGTTTTATCCTCATGTATCAGAATCAAATGAAACATTGTACTCTTCAAAGTATCTAAACTTGTTTCTTGATGAAGGGTAATTGTTTTTATTAGGTTTCTTTGTTTCTCTGTACTGACCTGGCTACTGACTTCCTTTTTGGGACAGTTTTCCACTTCGGGAGCATTATTTCTTTTTTTATATGTTGTTATATCATGTGGAAAACAACTCCGAACTTGCAGTTGCCGTGCTCGGTGGCTCACCAGGCTCAGTCACCTGCTACCTCACCTGCATGCACACACCTGGCCCACAGCAGGTTTGATCCCGATGAGGCCTTCAGCAAAATTGCAGATGGTGTCCCTGACCTTGAGCAACGATCAGAGTCTTTGCTGCAAATGTGAAATCCACGGATGTCACCATTCCTCTCCTCTGGCATTTAATTCAGGCTCAAGCAGACCAGCAGAGGGCCAGAGTTAGGCTTTGCTGTTACTCCTGCCTACCTTTCCTTATTTTGCCTGACACCCTCCACAGGTCACGTGTTCCGCTGCTGCCCAACCCTTCTCCCTTCCCCAAGCCAGCACTTGGCCAAGTTTCACAGTGCAGCTCCTCTCTGACCAGTGTGCCAGAACATTTTTTTCTCTGAAGGGCCATCTTCTGTTGCTCTACTGGCTCCTTCTCTTTGCTGTTGCTTGATGACCTTGGGGTCATTCCGTATTCTGCAGCGTCACCTGGCGTAGGGCCTCACTCTCCACTCCCACTCCTCACTGCTCCTGGGTGACTGCCGTGTCCCTGCAGAGCAGTCAGAGCGCGGCTCAGTGCCCGGTTCCTAACTTCCTCCCTGCTGCCCGCGCTGGAGTTACTTCCCTGGCAGCTCACATGTCCCATTCCGCTCATTTCCACCCAGTCTTTCCTGGAGCTCCGGCCTCCTGGGCACCCCTATCCCCTCTGCCAGGTGATGAGCTGTCCCCTCTCCAAATAGGACACCATCGACCTTTCCTCCCACCCCTTCCTTCTCCATCCTTCAGCTGTACATGCTGCTTCCCAGCCTGCCTTGCCTGCTGCTGTATGGTCAGAGCTCTCTTTCAATTCAGTTCTGTGGATTAACCGTCTGCTTCCGAGGGACTCTCAGTAGTACTTAGCGATCCTCTTCCTTCCCTGGCCGTCCTGCCCTTTCTCTCCACCTGCTGTTTTAAACCTTCACTAATCTGTTCAAGCCCCTTTTCTCATGTCTGGTAGATGAGAGGGAGGGGGAACAGGCCCTGCTGGGGAACCACATCTCCTCACCTTCGCCTTCCCTGCTTCAACCCGGAAAGTGACTTAACCTCATGCTCTCCCTTGACCCTTCTCTTGTAGTAGCAGAGGCAAGGACGTCTCTCTTTGTGTCTGGGACCAGTCCCTGCCTCCTGCTTTGGCCCTCATCCCTCAAGTTTTCAGACTTATACCACCAACCATCCTTTCTTTTGCTCCTGGTAACTTCCAGTTTGCTTGCCTCACGCTCTGCAAGCCCCCTGAACACCCGTCTCTTTATCCCATCACAGCCAAGCTTCTGGGAAGGGCTGTCGTGCTTCTCAACTGCAGCACCATCTTCAGTCGCAGCCGACTGATTTTGCCTCTGCCTTAGGTGAGGCTGAGCTCGTGTGGGGTCCTGGGACTCGGACCTAGCGGACACTTGGCACCTCCGCCTTAGGACTGCTTCCCCACATCCCTACCGTGTTGGCTCACGGGCATTTTAAGTTCAATCTCTCTGAATCTGCAGTCATTATTTTGCCGTAAAATGGATTCCTCCTTCAGTGTTATCTCCCTTGCTGGTGTCACACACCAGCTGGAAACCACAGAGTCCTCTCAGATGACCCCACTGTCCCCGCGTGACACATTTCTTCTGCCAGGAAATGGAACGTGGACCGAATCCTGTGGTCAAGGCCACCCACCTCTGCCTCCTTTCCGACCTTTGGAAATCTGAAAAGCCAAACTGTTGTTTGTGGGAGAAACTAGGAAGGCAAAGGCCATCTTGTCTACTCGCTATGACGTCATTTTCTGGAAGATTCAAGGTCGTCATTGGCAATCAATTGCTGAACAAGTGTGCTGTGCTGTTAGAGTCACTTCCTGGCTCGTTTCCTGGTCAGTGGTTGCCTTTGCTCTCAGGACCTGGTTGTCATTGTGCCTGTGGCTCACTGTCCTCCTTGGTATATGCTTCTAATCGGCTGCAGTCTGGGAAGTTAGTGCTTCCTTAATGAATATAAAGACAAGTCAGTAATGAATGAGTTTTCTCCCAAAGACTGAAGCCTTTGGCTTTGTGTTTAGCTGTTTTGGTTGGCTTGGAGGCCGTTTGTTCCTGATCTGTATTTTGTCTGTGTTCCTGAATGGTCTGACCTTTTTTTTTCTCCTTTTGCTTCCATTTATTGTACCTTATTTAAGAAATCCTTCCCTTCCCCTTCAGATGATGAATGAACTTTCAAAATTTTGCCTTTTACACTTGCATTAATTTACCTGAAAACAATATTTGTGCATGTTTTCAGGTTGGGGTTCAACTTCATATTTATGCCCCACGTGGATACCCAAATGTCCAGCTGTTACTTACCAAATTCTCTGTTCTCTTCTCCCAGGCATTTGTGATACCTGATCAGTCATAAATAAGTAGGCTTGTTTCTGGGATCTCTACTCCATGGTCAGTGTCCATCTTTGCCTGAATGGTTGACTTAAATAGAAACCCATTTCTATATATTTGATAGCTTTCCCTATTAGCTCATTTAAATTTCTCATGGAAAATTAAAAGCACATTAATAGCATATATTCATTTCATTTTTTCTATTTTGGAATATGGTCATTCCCCCACCTTCTAGCTTAATTCATGCTGAGGAAACCCTCATCAGGTGACTGTAATTATCACAGATTGGAGTCAAATAACCTTTTTGTGATTTAGAGCCTTAAAGTTAATACCCATTATAATAAAACCACATCAAATTTGATGTAGGTAGACATAAGTATTTAACTAGTTTACATTAGGTTATCTTCTTGTATAATCTTTCTGTAATATGGCTGTTCACCTGCTCCTGTTAAACCCTTTTGTAGCTGTGAAGCCCTGCACACTTAACATATGAGACACATACTCTATATTTGATGTATGTGTCATTCAACTTCAAGCAAGGAAAGAGAAAAAGAAAGTCAAACTAAACAGATTATCAAAACAAAATAAATCAGTAAAATCAATGCACATTCTACTGTACCCACAGAGACGGGGGCATGAGGCCAGCAGACCTCAAATACCTGCTCTCTGAAGAGAGAGCATCAGGCTGTACCCCTGACCTCCAGCTTGAAGGCGAGTGCATGAGGCCCCCATCTCCTGGTGCTCAGCTACAAGGAGGTCTGTGAATTCCAGACCCCCTCGGAAAGAGGAGGGGTATCAGCTGCAAGTCTCATACAGTTGGCTTCTTCTCACTACAAGGAGGAATTCATTACCCATCGTGGTGCTTGGTTTTATCTGCATTAGCCAAACACAGATCTCTCCGCACAAAAAATAGCACACCGGACAGCTTGGCTGCTAACGCGTCCTTTTTCCTTCTTCTCCATTTCCTGCCTGGAGCCCACCCTGTGGTGCTTCCTCCAGGTTAGGACTGTCCGTAGTAGACTTATAGTCAGTGTTGGAGACTGTCTCCTCTTCTTTTATTTCTTATAAAGCTATTGATTTTGAGATAATTATAGACCCACATACAGGTTTAAGAAAAAAATACAGAGCTCTCCTGTGCCTGTTCCCTGATTCCCCCAGTGGTAACATCACACAAAACTCTCCTAAGAGACCACCACTGGGTATCCAGAGGGGGATACCACCGCCTCCGAAGATAACACCATATTGGTGTGGCCACAGCTGCAGAAACACACATTTCCGTCCCCACAGAGAGCTCTCCTGTAGCCCCAGGGTAGGCACATACTCCTCCTTCCTGGCAGCCATTACTGTGTTCTATATGTCTGTGATCTCGTCATTTCAGCAGTGTCCGTAAATGGAGTCATGCGTGGCATCATCTTTTGGGACTGACTGTTTCTCTGGGGATCCCTCCAGGTTACAGCATGTACCGTCAGTTCATGCCTTTTTCCTGCTCAGCAGGATTCCTTGGTTGGATTGAACGAGACTTTGTTCACCTGTTGAAGAGCATCTGGGTTGATTCCAGTTTGGGGCTCTTGTGACTAACACTACTATAAATGTTGGTGTACAGGGTTCTGTGTGAATATAAATCTTACTTTTTGTGGGCTAAATGCCTAGGAGGACAATTGCTGAGTCATATGGTAGTTGCGTGTTAAGTTTTTTAAGAAACTGAACTAATTTCCAAAAGTGTGTTCCACCGGCCGTGTGTGGGTGGTAGGATTTCTGAGCATCCTCGCCCTCATTTGCTGTTGCCACTGTTTTTGATTTGAGCCATTCTGGGAATTGTATAGTGATGCCTCATTATGGTTTTGATCTGCATTTGCCTGATTATTGGTTAATGGTGTTAGAAATACTTTCACATGCTTACTTGCCATTTGCCTATGTTTTTCAGCGAATCTCCTTCCATGTAGAAACCATTTTCCAGTTGGATTGTTTGAGTTTATCCTGTGGAGTTTTGAGAGGTTTTTTTTTTTGTTTATTTGTTTCTGTTTTTGTTTTAAGTATACAATCTAAATGCTAGTCCTTTGTTGGATATATTTTTTTTATTTATTTTTTATTTATTTTAAGCATAACAGTATTCATTATTTTTGCACCACACCCAGTGCTCCATGCAATCCGTACACTCTATAATACCCACCACCTGGTACCCCAACCTCCCACCCCCCCGCCACTTCAAACCCCTCAGATTGTTTTTCAGACTATGGACTCTGGATATATATATTTTTGGTCTTTCCTTCCTCTCTGTAGCTTATCTTTTCATTCTCCTAACAAAATTTTCTTAAAAAAAGATTTATTTGAGAGAGCGCGCGCGGGCGTGTGTGTGTGTGTGTGTGTACACAAGCAGGAGGTACAGAGGGAGAGGGAGAGAGAATCTCAGACAGACCTTACGCCCAGCACAGAGCCTGACATGGGGCTTGATCCAGTGACCCCAAGATCATGGCCTGAGCCAAAACTAAGAGTCAGATGCTGAGTTGACACTGCCACCAGATACCCCCAAAATTTTCTACAAAGCAAAAGTTTTCAATTTTGACAAAGTCCAATTTATACATTTTTCTTTCTCTGGCTTGTCTTTTGGAGTCAAGCCTAAGAACTCTTTGCTTTTCCATAGATACTAAAGATTTCCCCCAAAATTTTATAGTATAATGTTTTGCCTTTAAGTCTGTGACCTCTATTGATTTAATTTTGCATAAGGTATGAGACTCAAGTCATAGTGTCATTTTTTTCCCTTTATGGATATCCGGTTGCTTCCTCTTCATTTGTTGAGAAGGCTAAGTTTCTGGCATGGAATAGTTTTTGCAGTTTTTTTGTTTGTTTGTTTTTGTTTTGTTTTGTTTTGTTTTTTTAAGATCTCATTTATTTATTTGAGAGAGATCACAAACAGCGGGGAAGAGTAGAGTAAAACACAGGGCACCCAGCACAGGCCTTGATCCAAGGACCCTGGGATCATGACCTGAGCCAAAGGCAGACACTTAACCAACTGAACCAGCCAGGCATCCCTGGTTTTGCAGTTTTAAATTCTGTTGATGACTTAGTGTAGGTCTGCTTCTGGGTTCTCTGTTCTGCTCCATCGGTCTGTGTGTCTCCAAGTGTTGATACCATACAGACATCATTATTGCAGCTGCATAATGAGGTTCATTCAGATCAGGTGAAGTGATTCCTTAGCTATTCGGAGTTCTTTTGTCTTTCCATATAAACTGTAGGATAAGCTTGTCTATGCCACAGCCTTACCATAATGGTGATAAAAACTTCATAAACATGTCAGTTTGGGGAGAATTGACATCTTTACTGTGTCTAGTCTTCTAATCCTGGAACACAGTATATCTCTCCTTTATTTAGACTGTTTTTGTTGTTTTTTCCGCTCAGCATTGTATACTTACTAACATTGAAGTCCTTCATGTGTTTTGTTAGACTGACACCTAAGTAAATGTTTTTTTAAGATTTTATTTAAGGGAGAGAGAGCAGGCATGCTCCCACAAGCAGGGGGTGGGAGCAAAAGGAGAGGGAGAAGCAGGCTCCCAGCTGAGTAGAGAGCTCCACACAGGACTAGATCCTCGGATCCCAGGACCATGATCCAAGCCTAAGGCAGAGGCTTCACTTAGGTGCCACCTAAGTGTATTTTCTGAGTGATTGTGAGTGGCATTATATTTTTAATTTTGATGCCCACATGTATGTTGTTAGTATTAGAAATACAGTTGATTTTTATATTCTGTAATCTT
The DNA here is from genome assembly GCF_964662115.1 of Mustela nivalis. Classification (NCBI taxonomy): domain Eukaryota; kingdom Metazoa; phylum Chordata; class Mammalia; order Carnivora; family Mustelidae; genus Mustela; species Mustela nivalis. Next base: position 93,007,983 of record NC_139021.1, on the reverse strand, counting down.
GACCTTGAATTCATTTATGGGTTGTAGGAAATTTTTGGTTTGGTTTTGTTTTTTTGAGATTCCTTGAATTTTCTTGTATACAATCATATTACCTACTAATATAAACAGTTTTATTTCTTCCTTTTTGATCTGTGTGCTTTTGTTTCCTTTTCATGTCTTATTGCACTACCTGGAACTTACTGTGTGGTATTGAAAAATAGTGGTAAGAGCTGACATTCTTACTGTGTTCCTGATCTTAGGGGGAAGTAGTCTCATCATTAAGGATAAGGTTAGCTGTAGGAATTTTTAAATGCTCTTTATCAAGTTGAGGAAGTTGCCCTCTGTTCCCCCCCCCCCCCGCCCCCGGGAGTTTTATCACAAGCACGTGTTGACTTTTGTGAAATGCTTTTTCTGCACCAATCTGACTTCCCTTTTTTAGCCTATTAATACTGATTTTGAAATATTGAACTGGCCTTTCACCTCTGAAATAAAGCCCACTTGGTCATAGTGTATAATTGTATTTATAAATATAAATAATAGTGAATTCTATTTGTTAGTATTTTATTAAGTACTCAGAAATATTGTTCTATAGTCTATTTTGTTTCAATACTGTCATCTGGTTTTTGGTGTCAGTGTAATAATAAATATAAATATATATAAATAAAATTTTCAATATTTTTATGCTATGTAATATGCATATATGTAATATTTTACATAACTTAATATCTACTTAACACATACTTATATTAACATATTACTTGTATATAGTATGTGAAACATCTTTAATATGTCAAATATATAATGTTAAAATTTTTAAATAAACAAAAACATATAGTAAATTAGGTAATAATAAATACCAGCTTCTTAAAATGACTTGGGAAGGGTTCCCCCTTCTGTTTTCTCAAAGAGGTTGTATAGGATTGTGTTCTTTTTAAAATATTTGATATAATTCTCTAGTGAAACCATCTCAGCCTGAATATTTTTTGCGAGTTTTAAAACTAACAATTCAATTTTATTAATCACTGTAGGGCTCTTTAAATTTTGTCTGTTTTATGTTGAGTGAGCTGTGGTACTTTGTGTTTTCAAAGAATTGACCTGTCCCATCTAAGTTGTTAAACTAATGTATGTGGAATTGTTCATGTTAACCCCTTGGTTATTTTTTTGATGTCTGCAGGGTCTGCAATGATTGCTGTTTACTTCCTGAAATCAACTGTTTGTGTCTTCTTTCCTTTACTTTGTCAGTCTTATTGTATAAATGGATTAAAGGTAGCCTTCTATATTAGCCTCTATTTTGTTTTCTTCTTCACAGCAAGCTAGGACATTAGTTCAAAGTCTACCAGCACTACACTAAAATTCTTACACCCTAGGTTGCTTAAAATACAGCCCAAATAAGTAATATTTTTAGCAATTTTGGGACTTCCTGCTTTGCATACCCTGTGAAATTAACACTCACCATCTGCTAACCTTTGATAAACAAACTCAGGGGCTATTAAAGACCTCAAGCCGCTGGCTGTCCCCCAGGCTGCTGGGTGACATCGTGTGGACACATAAAGCCTCTCTCCAGACCCTTCTCCCTCAGAAGTCCCCTGCTGTTGTCCCCTTCTGGAAGCTCTCCTGCCATGAGGGATGTCCCCTCCAGTGCAGCCTGTCAGAGTGCTGCCCAAGGAAGTGGTGTGTGCCGTCTCCCAGCCATGTCTTTTTCCTGGCTCGGCCCCTAATTCCTTGAACTCGTAACAGTTTTACCAGAAGTTTATCAGTTTTATTGATCTTCTCAAGGAGCCAGCTTCTGTCTCATGGATTTTCTCTCTTGTTCTTCTATTTTCAGTTTCATTGATTTCTGTCCCTTTTTATTTCCTTCCTTCTGCTTGCTTTAAGTTTATCGTACTCTTCTTTTTCTAGGTTCTTGAGGTAGGAATGTAGATAATTGACTGACACTTTTTTCCTAATGTATGCATTTAGTGTTCTAAAAAGTTTCCGCTTAGCAGTGCTTTAGTTGTATCCCACAAATTTTGATGGGTTGTAATTTATTTTCTATTCAGCACAATATATTTGTTTGCTTTCCCAGGAGACTTCCTTAAATCATAGATTATTTAGGGGCTCCTGGGTGGCTCTGTCAGTTAAACCTCTGCCTTTGGCTCTGGTCGAAATCCCTGGATCGAGCCCCACATTGGTCTCCCTGCTCAGCGAGGAGTCTGCTTCTCCCTCCCCAACAGCCCCCCACCAACTCATGCTCTCTATCTTGCTCTGCTCTCCCTTGCTCTCAAATAAATAAAATCTTTTAAAAAAAAAAAGAGAGAGAGAGAGAAATCATAGATTATTTAGAAATATGTTGGTTAGTAGCCAAGTATTTGGAGATTTTCCTGTTGTCTTCATATTACTGATTTCTACTTTGATTACATTGTAGTTAAGAGAACACATTCTTGTGAGATTTCCATTCTTTTAAATTTGTTGGAGTTTGTTTTGTGGCCCAAGATATTGTCTAACTTGATAATGTGTCTCATGGGTCCTGGGAAAGAGTGTGTTCTGCTCTTGTTGGTGAAGTATTCTGTAAAACTCAGCTAGATCGCTTTGGTTTGCTATGATTTTTTCCTTCTGTATCCTGCTGATTTTTTCTCTAGTTCTCTCAGTTGTAGAGAGAAGGGTGTTGAGGTCTCCAACCATAATTGTGGATTCACCTGTTTCTCCTTTTAGTTCTGCCAGTTTTTGCTTGACATACACTTTATAGCTCTATTTTATTAATTTCAGGTGTGGATTCCTGTCTTGCTGGTGGATTTATTCCTTTATCATTATGTAATAATCCTTTTGGTCTCAGGCAATCTTCCTTGCTGTGAAGTCTGTTTTATCTGATAATAATAATGCTTTCCTTTGACTAATGTTTGCATGATACAGCTTTTTCCATCCTTTCACTTTCAGCCTGCCTGTGTCATTCTGATCGAAGGGAGTTTCTTGTTGACAGCATATAGTCATGTCATGATTTTTCATCTAATCTGCCAGTTTTCGTCTTTTAATTGGGATATTTATAGTTTCCATTTATTGTAATTATTGGTATATTAGGACTTATTTTTACCAGTTTTTAACCTGCCCTGTTTTTCATTTCTTTTTCCAGTGTTCCTGCAGTTTATGTGAACATTTTTAAGAATTCTGTTCACTTTATTTATATTTTTGAGAATATCTCTTTGTATAGGTTTTTTAAGGGTTGTTCTGTGTGTTACATTATAAATACATTTCACAGTCTATTGCTGTCATCATTTTCTCCATTTGAGGGACATATAAAAACCTTGCCTTCTTTTACATCTCTTTACTGTGTCCCACCTTTGATATAATTGTCTTAAATGTTTCCTCTCCTCATATTTAGAATCACATAACTGTTAATTCTTTTTGTTTAAACAGCCAAATCTAATTTAGAAAGCACAATAGGGGAAGAAGAAAAGTCTATTGTATTTATGCTTTTTTTTTTTAAGTTTTTATTTAAGTAATCCCTACACCCAACATGGGACTCAAACTCATGACCCAGAGATCAAGAGTTGCCTGCTCTTCTGACGGAGCCAGTTAGGCGCCCTTACTTAGATGTGTTTTTGTTTGCCGTGTTCTTCCTTCCTTCCTGACATTCTAGGTTCCTTTTATCATTCACTTTCTGTTCAGAGAACTTCTTTACCTCTTTTAAACATGCGTTTAGGATTGGTCTGTTATGGACAAATTCTGTTAGAGTCCCCCCAACCCCACCCTGCCCCCAAGAATGTCTTGATTCTCCCTCCATTCCAGACCATCATTTTTACTAGATACAAGGTTCTGGACAGAGAGTTCTCTGTCAGCCCTTGAAAAATGTGCCGCTTTCTTCTGGCCTCTGGTTTTTTGATGAAAAATCTGCTGTCACTTGAATTACTTTTTTTTTTCTCTGTAGGCAAGCCATCATTTTCTCTGGCCTGTCATTTTCTCTGGCTGCTTTCAAGGACTTTTCTTTGTCTTTAATTTTCAGAAGTTGAGTTATGATGTATGTTGGCATAGATTTATTTGGATTTGTCCTCAGCTTTTTGAATCTGGATTCCTGTCTGTTGCCAGATTTGGAAAGTTTTCAGCCATTGTTTCTTTGAGTATTTTTGCAACCTTATTCTCTTTTTCCTCTTCTTTCCTGACTCCAGTGATACAAATATTAGAGCTTTTTTTTTTTTTAATAGGATCAAGGGTTCCTGAGGCTCTATGTATACATATTCAGTCTGTTTTCTCTTAGTTGTTTAGATTGGATATTTTCTATCATTTTGTCATCCAGTTCACAGATTGTTTCCACTGTCCCTTCCATTTTGCTATATTTTTCAATTCTAAAAACACCATTTGGTTCTTTATATCTGTTATTTCTTTGATAAGATTTTCTCTTTGCCAAAGGTTTGTTTTTCATTTGTTTCAAGCATGTTTGTATTGTTGAAATATTTTTATATTTAAAACTCTTTTAAAAGATTTTAAGTTGCTTTAAAATTTTTGTCATCCATTTCTTTTTTCTTTAAGATTTTAAAGATTTTAAAGCTAGATGTGGGACTCAATCCCAGGACTCTGGGATCATGACCTGAGGTGAAGGCAGACACTTAACCGACTGTGCCACCCAAGTGTCCCTTGTCATGCATTTTTGATATTTGGGCATTGGAATCTATTATCTTTTTTTCTTTCAGTTTGAGACCTTGCTGGTTCTCAGTATGTTGAGTGATTTTTCCTTGAAGCCTGGACATTTTTTATATTATGTTATGAGACTTGAGATCTTTATTTAAATTTTTTATTTAACTGGTTTCCATTCTTGGGCACAACCTCGTTACTGCCAGGTGAAGGTAGAAGTGCATAGTCCGGGCTGGGCTTCTGTTGACCTGTGGGTGGAGGGAGTGCTCCTTGTTACTGCTCGGTGGGGCCCAGAGTGCCCATGTTCCACGTCTCCCACACCACCACCACCACCACCACAGGGGCTTGGGGTCTCTGCTGACACTGTGGGGAGGGCTGGGGGCGGCTCATGACCAGCTACTGGAAATGAAAGTCTTGGCTCTGTCCTGCTACACCACCCTGCCGTAATGAGGTCCTCCGGCTTCCCTGGGGGATGTCTAGGCTCCCCACTCAGCCTTTGCTGGTGTGGGTCAGGGTGGGGTCCCAGATTTTCCTGTGCTGCTTGGCTGCAGTAGAGCCGTTGATGTGTAAAAGTTTTTTCCTTGCTAGGCTGCCCTCACCTGGCTCTACGGCTACACACAACAGCTTTGGGGAGGGAGGTGGGTGGGGTGGGGCTTTTTAAGATCTTCACCCATTGCCATTTGCAGATTGCCAGCTTGTTCAGCTCCAGGTCTAGGGTATGTAAGGCGAAAGGAAAACCTGAAGAACTCACCCGTGTCCTTTCTCAGGCCCCAAGGTCCCTGGCCAGTCTGCCTTCTTTGCTACACTTTCAAAGTCTCCTTATGTTGCCTTTATATATATTGTCTAGTGTCTTAGGTTATACTGAGCGGGAAGAAGTATTTCTGTCTCAGCTTCTGGAAGCAGAGGTATACCTTGGCCTTGAGTATAATTTTTGTCCATTGCATTCTACATTAGAGAGTTTTTGGTTTTGTGCTCCTCCTCTCAACACTGTGATTATCTCACTGCCTTATTAGGATAAGGAACCTAATTTCCTTTGGGATAAGGAACCTAATTTCCTTAACAGGGAATTTTTCCGTTCTTCCTGATTGCCTTTATAGTCTTAGTTCTTCCATTTCACTATGATGATAATGTGTTTAGATGTGGAGTTATTCTTATTTATCCTTCTCATGGGTCACAGTTATTTTGGATCTGATAGTCCCTTTAATTTTAATTCTGTTGAAATTCTGAGGCATGATTTCTTTTAATGTTGGCTCTATACCGCATTCCCTATTTTCCTGTTCCCAAATACCAATTAGAACTGTATTGGACCTTTTCCTTTAATCCTCCATGTTGCTTAAACCCACACAGTTTCCTCTCCTCTCAACTCTTTGTTCGCCTTCTAGTAATTTTCTTCAGTCCCTATTCCAGTTAAATTTCTCATTTTTGCTGATTTCTTTTTTTTTTAAACCCATCCATTCACTATTTAATTTTAAAGACTGCAATTTTTATCTCTGGACACATTCTAGAAATCTACCTATTTTTTCATATTACTTTATTCTTATAAATTCGGTTCCTTTTTTATGGTATTTGTAATCTTGGGTAGACATTTGACCCATGAATGACACAGGCTTGAACTGTACATGTCCACTTCACATGAATTTTTTTTACAATATAGCAATGTAAATGTGTTTTCTCTTCATTATGATTTTCTTAGTAACATTGTTTATTAGCTTATTTATTGTGAGAATACAGTATATAATATATAACATAGCAAATAAGTATTACTCTACTTACGTTATCAGTCTAGAGTGGACTAGTAGTCAAGAGTGGACTGTTAGTAGTGAAGTACTTGGGGAGTCAAAGTTGTATGTGGGTTTTTCAGCTGCACAACATAGGATAGGGGGAGGGGAGTAGTGTCAGTGCCCCTAACCCCTATGTTGTTCAAGGATCACCTGTACTATTTTGGGTTCTTTTTTTTTTTTTTAAATCAAACTCTTGGAAGTGTAATCCGTCTGCAGGTGGTGGACTTGTGATGGATTGTTTCCTTGAGTGTCTTGTAATTTTATATTGTGAGCTCATCTTCAAGGAGCTGTAAATGTGAGAATTCCAATTCTTGGGTGGAGCACATGTCCTTCCAAAGTAATTCTTCCAGGCATCCTAGTCATGTCACTTTCATTCTTACTGTTGCTCAGTTCTTGGTTTGGAGGTTCATTGTGCACATGTTTATGTAAATTTGAATTTCAAACCCACCTGTCTTACCAGCGCCCATGATTAGTTTTCAAAGGGAAATGTTTTTCCCATTCATTAAAGAGGCCAGACAGAGTGAAAGAAATCTCCTCATCTCCCTGAGCTAGTGAATAGATGTTTTTCCTCCAGCCTACCCTTTCACTTCAGACCTAGTCTTGAGAAGAACTCAGAGTTAGCTCTCTACTCCCTCCTTCGCATGGGCACAAGCTCTTATGCTCTGTCCCATACACATTTTACACTCAATACTGACACATCTGGGCTCCTATTGCTTTTTTTCTGTTTCTTCTCTTTCCCAAGTATCTAGAATTTTCCTTTCTTTCCTAAAAGCTCAGCTATGCTTTTTTTATGTGTATTTTATCCAGCATTTCTAGATGTTTGACCCAAAAGGGTTTTGAAACAAAAAGATTTTCTACTAAAGTACGAATACTTACCTGTTTGAGCTACAAGATGTAGTGTATGAAGAATTTCATACACTATGAAAGGAGGGGCCCCTGGGTAGCTCAGTTGGTTAAGCATCTGACTCTTGGCTTCAGCTCAGGTCATGATCTCAGGGTTATGAGATCAACCCCCACATCAGGCTCTACACTAAGCAGCTGAGTCTGCTTAAGATTCTCCCCTCTCTGCCCCTCCCCCTGCTCTCTCAGATAAATAAATAAATCTTTTAAATATTGTTGGAGGAATTTTTAACATATGGAAACTACACGTCTTCCTTGTCTTTTGCCCAGCAAGGTGTAGTTCAGTGGATATGTTACTCTTTTGTCTGATAGAGCTTTGGTACAATCTAGATAACAGTTACCATAATAAAGTGTATTCAAGCCAAACTTCCAAAGCAGAAAATAACGGTGGAACAAGAACCAAGCCAAAGTCCATGTCTAGATATGTGAGTTTTGTTCCAAGATCACATAGATTTGTGACACTCATCTTTCTGTATACATACAAAACATAAGAAATATTTCCATTTGCATATAGAAATTCTTTTCATTCTTAGTATTTGCTGTTCACTACATATTGGCAGCATCTCTATTTGGCTCTCACCTTTTTCTGTTGACTCTTGAGCAACAAAGGGGTTAAGGGCACCAAACCTCTGCATAGTTGAAAACCTGCATATAAATTCTAACTCCCCAAAAACTTAACTCTTAATATTCTACTGTTGTCTGGAGCCTTACTGATAACAAAAACAATCACTTAACACATATTTCCGATGTATTATGTAACATATTTTTACAATAAAACATGCTAGAGAAAAGAAAATGCTATTAAGAAAATCACAAGGAGGTAGGCGCCTGGGTGGCTCAGTCGGTTAAGCGTCCCACTCTTGGTTAGCAGCTCAGGACATGATCTTATGGTTGTGGCACTGAGCCCTGAGTAGGGCTCTACCCCAATGTGGAGTCTGCTTCACCTTCTTTCTCCCTCCCCGTCTGTTCCTCCCTGCTTTTGCTTGCTTTCTCTCTCTCTCAAATAAATAAATAAAATCCTTAAAGATAGTCACAAGGCAGGAGAATGTGGGAGGCCCAGTCGGTAAAGTGTACAACTCTTGGTTTTGGCTCAGGTGTGAGCTCAGGGTCATGAGATCGAGCCCCCCATTGAGCTCCACACTCAGCACAGATTCTGCTTGAAATTCTGTCTTTCGCTCTCCCTCTGCCCCTTCCTGTGAGCACGCGCTTTCTCTCTCACACACAAATAAATAAATAAATCTTTTTTAAAAAAGAAAGAAAATTACAAGGAAGAGAAAATACAGGTGCAGTTCTGTCCTGTAAAAAATTCTCATGTATATGGAACCACGTAGTCATTCGAGGGCAACTTTACGATGTATTGGGCTTTATATTTTAAATAGAAAAAGATGTTGAACAAGACTGAGAAATTCCAGGGGCGCCTGGGTGGCTCAGTGGGTTAAGCCGCTGCCTTCGGCTCAGGTCATGATCTCAGGGTCCTGGGATCGAGTCCCGCGTCGGGCTCTCTGCTCAGCGGGGAGCCTGCTTCCCTCTCTCTCTCTCTCTCTCTGCCTGCCTCTCCATCTACTTGTGATTTCTCTCTGTCAAATGAATAAATAAAATCTTTAAAAAAAAAAAAAAAGACTGAGAAATTCCAGGACTTCCATTTTAACCTGGCAATCTTAACCTTTGATTTCTTAGGTTATAAAAGCTGTTCAGTGAACATGATTGATTTGCCATGTTTTGTTTCATGTGCCTGTGTAGTAAAATTACATGATTTGCCACTTGCCCCATTTTTAAGTCTACAGTTAATTTGTATTAAGGACATGCACGTTGTTGACAACCATTCTCCAGAACTTTTCCATCTTTCCACACTGACACTCATGTCCATTAAACAATACCTCCTCATTCCCCGCCTTCCCCCGGCACTGGCGGCCGCGATTCTACTTTCTGTCCCCGAATCTGACTAATCTAGGTACATTATATAAATGGAATCATACAGTGTTTCTCCTTTTGTGACTGGAATGTTTCCCTTAGCTAATGTCTTTGAGGGTCAACCTTGTTGTGACATGTGTCAGAATTTCCTCATTTTCAAGGCTGAGTAACATTCTAGTGTATGTTTATGCCATATTTTTTTTATCCATTTATCTATAAATGGGTTGCTTCTTTTTGGCTCCTGTGATCATGAATGTGGCATGCTTTAAAATCATGCGGTAAGAAGCGTAAAACCTGATATGGTTAAATGCTGACAATTCTGATATCATTGTCCTGTAGGTTTATTGCCTGTAACCATGGGAAAATCATGAGAGGCTAAATAGGCTCTGTCTCTGAGTGATACTGAATATAGTTCTGAAGAAACAGGGCTAGACTGAATGTCAGCAAAGAAATAGGTCATTTGAACTTACGTCAGGGAGAGAGGAGCCAGGGCCAGGAGAGCTTGGTCTGGGTTTGGAAAAGGTGTGTGGAGGTAACACTTTCACAGGTGCAAACCAGGGAACCGGGACAGACCAGGGCCTTCAGGGCCACAGAATGAGTCCAGCAGCGGGGTGTGGAGGGGATGGGGGGATTCGTGATGGTAGGATTCTGATCAAGGTGTGAGGGGTGGGGGAGGGCGTGGGTCCTCTGCAGCTCCTGGTCTCAGCAGAACTAAAGTTCTTTGCTAACAGAAGAAGCAAAATTAATCATTTAGGCCACGTGGGGCTACTGATGCTACATCATGCTAATTTAATTAAAATTTTACTGGAGAGTCTTCGTTTCCATTATATGGAAAATAATATTCCAAATTTTATATATTACTCTGTAAAGAAGAAAGGAAGAATTCTTTCCTCACTGAATGAGACAAATTTCCCACTTCAAATACGAACCCAAACTTGGCTTAAGCTGTCCTTCCCACAAGTTACAGATAAGGGAATAGAAGCAAGACCACAAAAAATCTTCAGGGGTGGGGGAAACATACCTGTTTTTAAAAAGAAGAAGGGAGTGGATTTCTCAAAGCCTAGAAGTTTCCCAGGGTTTTTCTTTTATACAGAAAACTCTTGAAATTTCTAGACTATTTTTATCACTGCTTATACATATTTCTTTGAATAGTGACTAGCAAAGGGACAGATTTTATTCACTACAAGAATAGTCTTCAAACTTCCGATATCAAAGGAAATTTTCCCAAGAGCGGAGTTCAGAAAACCACTGAGAGTTGGCATATGTGCCCAATACCAAAAAGGTGAAAAGATGAGTTGACATGTTTTTTGTTATGTTCACAGAACAGTTGCCTTTTTTCTGTTATATTAACAAGTAAGGTTTTGCTAACTTTTTTTGATCATAGTCTAAGGATACATTTGTAGCACATGTTTTAAAGTTATTTTTCATGATCTCTTTTTGTTTTTCAGATTTTTTGTTTAAGTTCTTGGTTATTGGAAATGCAGGAACTGGCAAGTCTTGCTTGCTTCATCAGTTTATAGAAAAAAAATGTAAGTGACAACAAATGGTCCGTGTTTCATGCATGTCTTCCCCTGAGAGTGCTCTCTTGCTCAAATTTGTTTATAGCCAAACTTCTGAACATTATTTCAAGAAAAAAGTTATAGTTTAAAAGTATATTAAAATCATATTAAAAGCTTATATTAAGCTTCTAGCAGTATGACTAAGTTTTTTATTAAGTTATTTCTGTTTTATGGTGGTTCATTGTTCAATATATTATCATACTGTACACTTTCCAGATACTCTAATACATTCCAGATATCAAAATACAACATGGTGAGGTGGAAGGCCACAGAGGACTTTCCTGCCCTGACAGGGAGCCGCCTAGGAAGCCCGAGTAGTACATTGTAGATAAGAGTCCTCTTGGGTCCTCGATGGCCTTGTACTATAGTGGAGGTGGTTATTGTCATCAGTTCTGTTTTGTAGGTTTAGGAAACAGGTTTAGAGCAGTTGGGTGTGTGCCCTTGGGAATGGACGCTAGAGTTGGTTAGACTCAAGTCTAGGTCTTTTGACCACAGACCCATCTTTTTGCCATTGACTTACACTGTTTTGGTAAGGGAAGCTGAATATTTTATTCCAAGGTAGTATCAAAGACTTGTAAGTTGAAAGACCCTTAAAATGAACAGTGCTTTTACAATCATGGGAAGAATTGTGGAGGATGACCTATTTCACAGCAGTCAGGTTGAAGACACAAAAAATAATTAATTTCACAGACTGCATGTGCACCTAAGTGGTGGTGGGTCACATGGGGAAACAGCAAAGGGAGCTTTGAAAAATACTATAGGAACATATTCTGCTACTTCGGTGTTCGTTGTCCAAGAGCTTGTTGGGACTTCTGTTTCGTGACACGGAGCCCGCACGGGCTAGTCACAGAGCCAATCCTCAGTGAATGTAACAAGTATTTCCTCATTGGGTGGTCCAGGTCTCTTCACGAGGTGCCAAGACTGCACTGTAGCATCTCAGAAAAAAGTGCCCCGAGGATGTTGGGCGCAGAACCCACCTGCCTGTCTTTGTGTCCCCTCCCTGTGGCGAGCTCTCCCTTGACAGTCCTCCCCAACTCCTCACCATGGCGACATGTGTGTTGGGTTAGTCTGCGTGGTCTATGCATGATGGGAAGGCCTCCACTTGATTGGTCCTGTGGCCGTACTGTAATCAGGACGCCCTTGGACTTCAGCCATCACCTTCTGATGCTTTTACTCTGAGGTTTCTCGATAGCTTGAATTCTAGAATGTCCACACTAGTTCCCCATCTTCTGGGACAGGCTGGTGTGGTCGGTATTAACTGGTCAGTCCCCCACCCCAGCCCCAGGAAACACTCAGCGCACCTCAAGTGGCATTGGTGATTTCTAACACACTTAGATTCTGCCCTGCGGTTAAGAAGTGTAGGTCAGTCATAGGCTGTATAGCTGTGTTATTAGTGATAACTTGGCTCTTCATCCCCCACAAGGACTTTTTTCACAGACAGTTCATCCTGGGCAGGTTTAGTGAGCTGCTCTGTTTGCCTGCCTCTCAGTAGAGACAGTATCGGCTTCTCCAACAAATTCATCCCAAATTACTGTCACACAACCTGCAAATTCATGGAAAGTCCATAGCTACGATGTGTTCAGAATTTTTGTTATTCGGCTTTGTTTTATTTTGTCTATCTTTTCCTCCTTTTCCTTTAATCTTTGGTGTTCATCAAGTTCCTTTTGGGGGCTACAGTCCTTTTCCTTCCCTTTTATTTCTTTGGAATAGTTATCCATTTAGGTAGTGGAGACAGTCACCACCTCAGTACTGACAGAGTCACACCTCAGTGACAGACCTGTCACTGGGCTGTCAGCCCTTCAGACTGGCCCCCGGTACTTTATGCCGTCTCCACGTGTGAGTGCCCTCGCAGCGGACAGGTGACTGTGACTGTCTGTGGCATGGCCACCTCCAGGCCTAGGCTTTACGATGGATGGTTCGCTCTAGGGGTTTTGTGAAAGAGCCTTATCATCTCCTCCAGAGTAGGAACTGTATGTGTATTCTGTGTGCTTCTTATCAGCTGACTACTAGAAAAACGAAAGGCTACAGTAAATTACATTTCCATTGACTTTAGCCCTTGATTTTGCTTGTTTAAATCTGTTAGTCTGTTTCTTTAATGTTCTCAAATTAAATATCTTGTTCTTTTTCTTTTTCAGTCAAAGATGACTCAAATCATACAATAGGAGTGGAATTTGGTTCAAAGATAATAAATGTTGGTGGTAAATATGTAAAGTTACAGATATGGGATACTGCAGGCCAAGAACGATTCAGGTAGCTTTCTCTCTAATGTAATAAAAATACTTGAAAATTGGATTTGAAATAACCAATTATAGTCTCTTTATGTATACATATATATAGTCTCCTCCTTCCCTGCACAGATTTCAGAAACTTCACCTCCAGAAGCTTTAAGACAAGCCAAAAGTCAAGTTTTCCCCATGCAGCATTGATTTACTAAAGAATGCATTAGAGTGTCTCGAGTGAATGCACTCTCCCGTAGAGGCTGATTTATTCTTTGGGACTAGTGAGTACATTAGAGGGTGTGGTATTGTGTACTCTACAGTATACTTTAGATTGAGATGAAGACAAAGTAATAGCACAGCAGTTTTTCTCTTCACTTTTACAGGAGAATTTTTAAAAACCTCTTTTGGCATTTTTGTTTTGTTTTATATTAAGTAGAGCATGTTCTGTTGGTTGATATGCATCCCACCAAATATTCTGTCTTGCACATTTACATTTTTGTTACACTACAGTCATAACCCAGATCGCTGCAGATGAGATTACATGTTTAATATTCTGTAACTACTGCAGCAGGGAAGTGGGTTAGTATTTTAGTTGTGGTTTTTGAACAGATACTCAAAGTCAAAACAGAACAGATAAGCAGTTTTAAAACTTAGTTAAGTAAAACTCACTCTTACTGGTAGCATTAAAGTCAGGTGTATATTGTATTTGAAATGGTCAATAATTGCTTCAAAAAATTTTAATCACAGTTATTCTTCTGGAACCACTGATTAAACACTGTGGATTCAAGCCAGACTTGATGTGTTTTCCCCCCAAACCCTTACTAAAATGACTATAAAACAATTGAAATGGCATTTACTTACAAAGACCTAGAAAGGGAGAGTACATAATGATGATGAAGCGATTTCCCCAAAAAAGAACCCAAATGTCAGTGATCCCGAATGGATGCTAAGTGCCTGAAAGCAGAGGGAGCTGCGTCTTCAGGGCCTGTCGTGGGGGAAGGGCGGCAAGCGGGGGCCACGTCCTCCTGCTGAGTCCCAGAAAAGGTCAGAATGTGGAAGCCTGGGGCGCTGCAGGAGGGAGGGTTAAAGTGCTTACATCTGCCTGTGTACGCACCCACAGGAGGAGAAGTTCAGTGTGAGTTGAAATAGGGTCAGGACTCGGAATTTCTAATGCCAGCAGAGGGCAGGGTTGAGGGAAGGACGAGAAAAAGGAAATTTGTGCAAGTTTGCGACCCCAAGCCTCTCCCCACTTCTTCCCAGTTGCTGGCATCCAGGTGTGTATGTGTTCTCAGGCAAGGTAAACGGTTTTTCTCTCCAGAGAAATGAATAGCTCCAGAGGAAAGGCCAAATATACAAACGTGTTGCCCCCCCCCAATAAAACAGCCTGCTCCCTGTAATTCTCCACCAAAGAAACGAGATCCCCGATGTACCAGGCCCACCTCACACCAAATACCTGAGTGGAGGGACAGTCCCAACCAGTATGTATCATGTGAAATTGTGGAGGACTCGGACGAACTGAAGATGCAAACAGATCCCAAGAGAAAAAGAAACAGTCCCACCGAAGGACTAGCAAGAGGAATGGCGTTACACTGTTCCACAGCAACTTGCCTAAACTCGAAGGCACGGAAGCCATGCCCTCCTAATTCCGCGTGGAAAACTCCTCTCCAGCAGAAACACCAAGCTTGGTCAGACTGTCCATTAAGGGTGAGAATTAGGGCAGAAGAGCTGTAGATACTCAAGAATAGGGGAAACAAAGGCCATCTTTTCACGTATTCTTAGAAATTACAGGAGGAGATACTTTGTCAACACAAGGAAGTAAACGCTGAAAGAGGAAGGTGAAGTCCAGCCAACCGGGGACCTGGCTGGGGAGGCGAGCGGGGACGGGGCCAGCGCAGCCGTCGGGCAAGGGTGCTGCCGACAGGAGGAGGAGGAGATGCAGGGAAGGGGCTGGGAGCATACGGGTAAGCTAGAGTCTCGTCAAAGCAGGAAGGCAGTAAGTCCTGAAGCTCATAAGTCAAATGTTTTCACAAGCGTCTTATAGAAAGATGGAAGCAAATACCAAGAAGACAAAACTAAGATCCATGAAAGTAGGGACATTTGTATTTTGTTGTTGTTGCTTCTGCAAAGCCCAGGGTAGAATGTAGCACATGGACGTTCACCATGTATTCCATTAATGACTGCATTTAGGAAATCAGTCAGATCTGAAGACGGTCTTGGGGAGTGGGGCTTCCGGGAAGAGTGCGGCAGGAGACTGCAGACTGCAACGTTGGGCCCGTTAGCAGTCTTTGCTTTTCAAACTTGGTGGCAGTATTACTTCTGGTTTAAACTACTTTGAGAAAATTAAATACCTCAGAAAAGTACTTTTCTTAAGCATTTAGCTTGTATACCTGAATAATTTGTCAGATGGCACGTGTCAAGGTGAGATAAATGATGGTGAAGTCAACGACTCAGCATGGGTGTAACTTAGTTTCTCTTGAGGAGAACTCTTACATACCTCTTTCTCTAGAAACCTGCTAGTTTCTAGAAACTAAGATAGAAAAAACGTTGCCTCTTCACCTATGTGGAAAAGAAGCCTCCCTCCAACTTGGAGAGGAAACCCCAGGAAGAACTCGCAATCCGGTCTTCCTCAATAGGCGCCTGTCTGCCATTTCTTAAAGCATATGCCCATCTGCAGAGCGGTCTAGAGGTGGAAAGGGGAAGCTTCAGGCTACCAGATAGGTAGCCTTTGGAGTTTAGGAGCTAAAAATACATTTAAAAATAGCTGCCGTTTTCAAAGTGTCGAAGCCGTAATGAGTCCTTCTGTTTATTTTTGATAAGGTCCCCAGTTCTCTTTTTACCCTGAAGGGAAGCATCACTCTGTGGTGCCCATTTTCTGACACCAGATGAGGGGGGCGGGGTTTCCCCTACCAGTTCTTCAGTTCTCTAGCGTCAAGTCTGTGGCCAACAATTCAGCTAGTTCTGACTCTCTGGAGTTAGCAGCAGGCCGCAGAGGCTAAGGGCGCCATCCCTCAGACCCGCTCCCACTTCATACACCAGTCACAGGCCCCATGACCCATCTCCCAGGCCCAGCAGTTTGTTAGAGTGACTCACAGAACTTAGGAAAGCGCCGTATTTACTGCTGCCGGATCATCATAAAGGGCAGAACCCAGGAGCAGCCAAATGGTAGAGCTGCACTGGGTGCTGCTGTGGGAGCTGAGTGCTGAGCTCCCAGGCCCTCTGTGGGCGCACTACCTTCCCTCCAAGTGTTCACGAAGCAGAAGCTTTCTGACCTCAATCATTTAGGGTTTCTTATGGAGGCTTCAGGAGGTAAACAGGACTGATTAAATCATTGCCCCTTGGAGACTGAACTCAGTCTCCAGCCCCTGAGCACCGGGAGCATTGTAGGTCTTGAGGAATTGGCTTGCTCAGGAGAGTGGACCGAGGGACACAAGTGGCAGTGGGGACATGCATGGTAGTGGGGCCACCAGGCACAGGTGACCGCAGGAGTCCAGCCGGAGACTCGGTGATTTGGATTATGATGGCACCAGTGAGGATGAAGTTGTTCGTGTGACAGAACCGACTCGTGGTTCCAGCATGGAGATGGGCAAAAAGAGGAGGCGAGGATAAAGGTGGAGCATTCTGGTGGTATAAACAGAAGGTTGGTGGTGCCCTCCTCCGCCCCAAACCAGGATGGACCTGCAGCCTGGGAACCAAAGGGTTCTGTCTTACAAATGTGACATGGGACATGTTCAGGAGGCAGTCATGGAGACAGTGGGGCAATGGCCAGATCTTTCAGAAGTAGTCTGGGCTGAAGAGGACATTGGAGTCAAGGTGTGAGGACGAAAGAGAATGCGGGACTGAGCCCCAGCACTGAGGAGCTCCGGTACAAACAAGGCAGGCCTGGAAGAGTGACCCAGAGCTTGAGGAGGAGAGCTGGCCGGTGAGAGAGGAGGCCGTTGTGGCTGCAGAGGTGGAGCGAGGAAGGTGTTCAGGGAAGGGTGAGGACCAAGAAATGCCGCTGGGCTCAGAGCTGCGGAGTAAGGGAGGCAGACACCAGAGAGGAGGGGAAGAGAGGGAAACAGTGGGCAAAAATGACTCTTCGGAGGACTTTGGATCCAGAGAAGAGCTCTGGAAGGACGGGGCTGCATATCTTCTTGTATTTTAAGATGGGAGGTATACCAGAGCACATTTTATGTTGCTAATGGGGGAAATATCTAATGAAGAGGGAGAGACTGATAATGCAGAGAAAGTGTTAGTGACACTAACCCGCAGGACCGGAGAACAGCTAAGATGCTCGGAGGCACTCTGTGGGGATAGGTAAGCTAGGTAAAGCCCTGTTTCCTTGGTAGTAAGCAGGGAGGGGCTGGAGGGAAGTACTGAGGGGCGGGGGTGGCTGTGGGTTCCTGGTTGGAAGATGAGCGTATTCCCATCGGAGGACTTCCCCTGGGAAAGAGTAGGGAGCAGCTGTGCAGGGGTCTGGGGGAGACTGGAACCCCAGAGGGAGCAGAGTAGGATGGCTGAGCGCTTAGTGGCCACCTAGCTCTCCAGAGTGCTTCTCCTCTCCCGCTAAGTTCAAAGATAACCTCAAGTTCTGTGGGAGAGCTTCATCTCCCTGTTCGAAAATGTCCTATTTGTCTCAGCCTAACGTCCCCACCTCCCCAGCATTTCTGTGACATGATTTCAGACAGAAGAGCCCCCTTACACTCAGATGTCTGAACCGTTTCTGTTTGAAGCAACATCCATCCCTATGTCGAGGTTTACCCAGAAACATGGGTGGTGGTGCTCAGTAGGAAGGGTCTCGATTGGCCAGAAGTCAAAGCAGTGTGATTCTTTCAGGTCTGTGACGAGAAGTTACTACAGAGGCGCCGCAGGAGCTCTCCTCGTCTATGACATCACCAGGTAATGCTCACTCCCCCGCGGGAGACACAGCTAGGGACTCTGCTCCCCGAGTCTCGTCTTCCCAAGGTGCACCTGCGTGTCGTATGTGTGCTGTGTGGCTGGGAATCTGGAATCCCCTCAGCCCTTTCGTTTGGGGTCTTAGAGGCGATGGAGGCAAGCCCTCCCCCTGCTCAGATTTCCCCCGTCAGGAAATCTGCGGGTGAGGTTCGAGATACATAAAGCATCCCTGGGGTGTGTGTATTTTAGCACAGTGCTTTGACATACTCCTCCAGGCTCGCAGGGGGGAAGCTCACACGTGGTCAGTTAGTAGAAGTAATGGACACTCATGAGCGTTGAGGACACAGGCTCTGCCCTGCGGCTGCCTGGGTTCAAGTCTCAGTTCCAGGTCAGTAGCTGTGTGATGTCCTCGGGCAAAGTTCTCTTGCTGTCTGGACTTCAGTTTTCCTGTTATATGCAGTCATGCTGATTGTGTTATACTCACGAGATTTTCTGGTTGTTAAATTGGTTAATGTGAAGCTCTCGGCACATGCTAAGAATCTGAGTGCGCTGTCCTATGTGTAGCTGCTACTCACATATCATGAATTAAATTAAAAATTCAGTTCCTTGGTCTCACTTGCCCCATCTCAGGTGCTCAGTGCCCACATGTGGCTGGTGGTGGCTGTATTGGATGGTACAGGTCATAGAACATTCTCATCCTTGCAGAAGTCCCAGCAGACAGCACCAGTCTCAGTGTTTGCTGACACCACCTGAAAAACAGCATCTCTGCCCTATTGTCTGGTGGCTGTCTGGGTAGGATCTTGCACAGCTAAGAGGGTCATCCTTGTGCTGTGACACACCCCCCGTCTGCATGTTCAGGATGAGGCACGCTGGCCGGGAGGTGGGCAGCTGCTGGCCCAGTCCCCCGGCACTTGCTCAGGTGGTGAAAGGCTCAGCCTGCTCACCAGTGAGGTCTTGAGGCTGTCTAGGGCGCCAGCAGGGCGCACGTATCCCTGGGTGTGTCTGAGCTGAAAACAGATCTCCTGGAGCTCGACAGACCTGGGCAAGCCCTGCCTCTGCCGCTGGCTGCCGTTGTGCCTTTGGGCAACTTAACTAAACTCTCTGGGTTCAGGTTTCTCCTGGAAAAGCGAGTTACAGTGTATGTCACAGAGCCCTTAGAAAGAATGTGATAAATCCTACAAAACAAAGTACCACCGCACTGCACAGAGCTGGTGACCAGCAGCGGTTGGCTCTCACGTCTTGCTTACCCATGTTGCACATAATGGCGCTTAGAGTTAAGAGCTCAGTAAATATTTGTACAATGAGTAAATGAATATCTTTTTCCTTTTGCACCTTGACTGGGCAAAAACAAACAGCAAAACCTCTGACTTGCGGTTTCATTTTTCTGGAAACAGAACAGTCCAGCCCCACTAGGTATGGTGTGTGGTTGGGCCTTCAGGCTTCCTGCGTTAAATTCAAGCTAGTTGGCGATACCCTGACATGTGCAAAAGTGGCGTGTGAGTAGTGTGAATGACTGGAAAGAGTTGCTGGTCTTATAAAATACATGTACTGTTTTCACAATCTTATATTACGCAGCCGAGAAACCTACAATGCGCTTACTAATTGGTTAACAGATGCCAGAATGCTAGCGAGTCAGAACATTGTGATCATCCTGTGTGGGAACAAGAAGGACCTGGATGCCGACCGTGAAGTTACTTTCTTAGAAGCTTCCAGATTCGCTCAAGAAAATGGCAAGTGACCCTTTACCTATACGACTGCTTTTCAAATGGGCAAATTTGGGGGTAATAACATTGCTTTGAATTTACATTATTGGAATTTTAAGATTAAATGGCACTCAAGAAAAGCGAAATTTCCTGGTGTTTTTAAGTGAAGTTAGGTGTCTTTAGCCTATTTTCACTGTATTGCATTCTGCCTACAGAAGTCATGATGTTGATAAAGACCAGTGTGCTAATACTCTGTAATGACTTTTTGGTCTGAGCACAGGCCTTGGTCAGAAGTGAAGTTTGTAATGATTTTTAAAGGCCCTAATCGCATGATGTCCTGTCCTATTTTCTAATATAATTTAGAGCTAAGTTGGTGGAATATTAGCTCTAAATAGAAGGGGAAAGCAGTGGCAGAAATACTGGGCTTTTGGGTTTTATTTTACTTCGATTAAATATAAGTCATTTGGTTATATGCCTTCAAAAATTCTCTGAATTTCCATGTAGAAAACCAGAGAATGACACATAAAATTAATGGTTGCTTATAGGTAACAGAATGATCAGAGTTCAGACATTTTAAAGAACTTTAATTTTTAGAACCAGTCAAGAATTAAAATACCCTAGTATTGACTTTCAGTTGGCCTCTAGGACTACCAAATTCTATTCTTACAAACTGACCGGTTTTACGCTAAGAAAATAAGCATGTGAGACGAACATGAGCTATCGTGAGTTTGTAAAGAAGCCATTTAGACGTCCAGAAGCCAGGAGAGCCCGCCTTGACACTGGGCTGGTGACCGCTCTGGTGGGTAAAAGAAGTATGAGTCCAGAGAGGACCTCTTCACCGTCAGGAGGACAAGCTGCAGTGTAGCCCCCCTCCACCCCCCACCCCCCCGTGTCAGTTGTATCTGTGGTGACATGAAGAGTTTTTGGAGACTCTGGTCTCCTGTCGACAACTGGGTGTCTCCAGGCAGCCTGCTTCCTCAGCGGGCCTCGGGCCGGCCCGGCATCCTCCACCGACGAGCGCCAGCACAAGACACCTGTCACTGCTGAGAGGGGCTTAGAATTCTGCTAACATTTAAAAAAATGTATTGACATTTACTGATGTTGTATTTACAGAATTACGTGGTTTTGAAGTAACAGAGTCCATTTGCCTGCTGTGGGAAGAGAATGCCCAGCAGGCCGTCGGGACTTGAGCTGTGGTCACCTTCTAAACGTAGCTTCACATTTTGTTTGCTGTCACTTCTAGAGCTGATGTTCTTGGAAACCAGTGCACTAACGGGGGAGAATGTGGAAGAGGCCTTTGTACAATGTGCAAGAAAAATACTTAACAAAATTGAATCAGGTAAAAGGCTTTCCATTAATAAACTTTTCTTCAGCATATTTTCCTCTTTAGCTCAACAGTACCACTTTTTAATTTTCCAGGAGTGATTTGGTCAAAGAGCACCCTCTCTACACCTGCCAACCTAAAATTGCCACTTACGGTCTTGAAGGTCTCGTCCACGTGGCTGAGGCAAAGACCCACCCCTTTTTCCCAGGGGCTTCCTTGCACCATTGGTGAAAGAGAATGGACAGGGTTTCCGCATGTGTTTGCTTTCAGAACCACGGCCTTTTGTGGGTCCATTGCTTAGAGGAGGAAGGTGGGGTTGTGGTCCACTCTCTGTCAACAGCTTGCTGGCCCTGCTGGGCAGTGGTCCCATGGTGTGATGGGGGACCACCTGGGTCAGATTGAGCGAGTTCTAGGTACACGCATGATGTGCATACTTCCAGCTTGGGCATCATGAATTTATTTCTCCAGCTAACTGAGTGCATGCCTCGGTTGTAACCTGTCTCATTATTGTTGTAATTGTTGCTTCGGTAAAAATAAATTTAAAATAACCCAAATTTAGACCATTACTATATAATTGTCATTTATTAAAGTTGAATTTTATTTAAATATTACTGAAATTATATGTGGACATTTACTTTTTAAGTGATTCCATCAAATATCTGAATGTCTGTTCTTTGTCAGGTGCTGGGATACAAAAATGATTTAATCATAATCCTTGTCCTCAAGAAACTGTCTTTCATGGGAGACATCAAAAAATAATTAAAATACAGTGTAGTGTGATGGATACAATAACTGAGGGGTACGTAGGATCCTGGGATACGTAGGATCCTGCCTAGCTAGGTCAGGGAGGTAGTGTCTGGGAGGGCTCCAGGAGGAGGGACAGCTGAGCTGAGCCTTTCACAATGTGAGGAAGGGTGAGCTGGCTAACGGAGTGGGGTACTCCCGCCGAGGGTACAGCATGATTTGAAAGTAACCGGAAAGAAAAGTCACTGGACCAGAGAGACTCCCATGGGAATGGCAGGTGAGAAGGTTGGAGAGAGGTGGCAGCCACACTAGTGATTCTCATCAAGGATCTGGAACTTCATCTTGTGGGTTACTGAGTCGTACCCTGGCTGTACACTAGAGTCTCCTGGGATGCTTGAAAATTCAGATCCCAGGCGCCATCTCTCAAGATCCCGAATAATTGGGCTGAAGTGTGGTCTAGGCATCAGCATTTCTAAAAGCCCTCTTATATGATTGATTCTAATGCTCATCCAGGATTAGGAACTGCTGCTGTAGAGGCCGGGAAGCTATTCAAGGATGTTAAGCAGCGAGCAGTGTGGTCAGGCTGAGACTTGAGGTAAATAAATCATGTATGTAGGTGGCCATGTTGAGGAAGGATTGAAAGGGCAGCACAATTAAGGCATTTTTGAGTAATCCATGTAAAAGGTGACTGATTAAAGCTTTGAGGAGGATGTGGAAGTAGAGACGAAGAAATATAGATGAATCAGAATTATTTTGGTAGTAGCATCATATGACTCGTGCTGAGTAGTAGGACAGGGCGGTCGATTTGGGGGTGAGGAGTGGTGAGGAGGTGGGTTAGGAAGGCATAAGGAGCCGGGGGTAACTAAATGTCACACGTGGGTGACTCGGTAAAGAGATGTCATTAAACCAGAGGGTAAGCAGGGTCAAGGGCATGTAGATGATTCTGTTCTGGACGTCTTCCCTTTGCAGTACCACTGGCACAAGCCCATGGAATGATCTCATAAGCTCTGGGGAGAAGTCTGGGCCAGCAGTATGCATTTGTCAACCATCAGTACATAGAGTAGTTGAAACTATGGAAGGAACAGGATCATCTGAGAGCAGTTGAGAGTGAGAAAAGCACTGATCAAAAGCAAGACCTTGGAGACCGAGAAATGGAGAAGAGGAGGAACCTACAAAAGAGGAGTAGGAAGTGGTCAGAGAGATGTTTGGAAAGAACCAGGGGAAAGTGTCTGTCATTTCAGCCAAAACAATGAGTCAAATACTTGTTCACTATCAAATGCAGTAGAGAACAGTCTCCTAAGCCAAGAACTAAGCTAGAAAAATACCTGCTGGGGTGGGCAATAGGAAGTCGTTGGGCTTCTTTATCAAGATCAATGCCAGTAGAATTAAGAAAATAGAAGACAGCAATTGAGGAACAAAGAGGAGGTGAGAAGGCAGAGTGAGTGTTGACTCTTCTCTGGAAGGAAAGTAGTGGTAGCGTAGGGTACCAAGGGTTAACTTAAAGAGGTTTTGGTAATGGAAGAATGTTAGTGTGTGTGAATGCCGAGAGAGAGAGAGAGAGAGAGAGAGAGAGAGAGAGACAGACAGACACAGAGAGAGAGAGACAGAGAGAGAAAGAAACAGGTGGAAGGAAAGGAGAGGAGATGACAGACAGCAGGATGCGGGGTGAGCTGCAGGGAGGGTGCGGGGGAGCTGCAGGGAAAGAGCGTCAAGGGCCCAGATGGAAAAGAGGGACCCTTCATCCTTCTGGATTTTCTTGGTCTGAAAATAAAGGATTTTTTTTTTACTAAATTTGGCAGAAAAACTGTTACTTTTAAAGACTCCATAACATTGTTATTAAAATTGGCTTGGCGTTGAGTATTATTAAGCTTAGCACCTGGTTTGATGTAATTACTTTGCTTCCTTAATACTGCATATGCAATCATCAAGGTAAAAAGATCATCAAAATCATAATTACATCTAGGTGAGAAAATATACAATGTAAGTTAAAATTTTTCAGCAGTACTTTAAATTTTCTGAATAGGCAGTACATTCACATGGTTCAAAAACCACTGTTTCCTCTTTTTTTTAAGACTTTATTGGTTAGAGAGAGCACACATGCACAGGAGGCACAGGAGGGGTGGGGGAGGAGAAAAGAGGGCGCCTTGCTGAGGGTGGAGCCCGACGTGGGGCTCAGTCTCACCACCCTGGAGTTGGGACGTGAGCCGAAATCACTTAACCAAAGGAGCTACTGAGACACCCCTCCTCCTCCTCTTTTTTTTTTTTTTTTACACAAAAGTTAGTGTACTATAAATTCTACGCCTTGCTGCTTCTGCTTACTGGACCTACGGATCATTACAAATGAACACATAGAGACTTCCGTACATGTACATGCGTATGCTGACGCACATATACACACGAGTGTGTGTAATGTTGGTTGTCTGTATTGCCATCATTTAACCAGTTTACTTTGGACGTTGGAGTATTGCCAACATTTTGCTGTCACAAATACTGCAGTAAATAATCTTTTACATATAATTTCCCCTGTGTGAAGGGTATGTAGAGGATGAGTTCCTGAAGTGGAATTGCCAGGTCAAAGAACGTGCATCTGGAACTTGGGTAGAGACTGTCAGATTCCCCCTAGCATGGGTTGTAGCAATTTATGAACCCACTACAACGAATGAAAGTGCTTCTTTCACCGAAGCCATGCCCACAGGGTGGTGCATTAACATACTTGGGTTCTTACCAGTCTGATAAGTAGGAAATGGTCTCTTTGTGGTTTAATTTTTAATTAATTTATCTTTGTATACATAATATATTCATATATTTCCAAATTCAAAAAATACAAAAGTGGATACAGTGGAAGTCTCCCTCCATTATAGCCCCTCTCTTGTCCCCGAGCCATCTAAAACCCCTTCTTGAAGTCAACTGTTATTCTCACTTTTTTTTTTTAAGATTTTATGTATTTATTTATTTATTTGAGAGAAATAGCAAGAGAGAGCAGGGAGCCTAGCAGAGGGCTCCATTCCCCAACCGCTGGGATCATGACATGAGCCAAAGGCTGACGTTTAACCAGCTGAACCACCCAGGCACCCCCCATTCTCATTCCTTCCAAAGATATTTTTGTGCCCATATAAGAAAACATATGTGTATATTTTTTGCTCATTATTCAGAACAACTGTTTATACACAGCATTCTGCACTTTTTTTTTTTTTTTTCACTTAACATATTCTTGGGGATCATGGAAACATGAAAGCTTTTTTTAAAGAAAACTTGTTTGGTACTCAGGTGAGCTGGACCCGGAAAGAATGGGCTCTGGTATTCAGTACGGGGATGCCGCCTTGAGACAGCTGCGGTCACCGCGTCGTGCACAGGCCCCAAGCGCTCAGGAATGTGGTTGTTAGAGAAGCACAGCGTATCCAGGTAGGTGCTCTTGTCACATCACCTCTGCTGGCCCTCTTACCGTAGACTCTGTCCACCGCTCTGGAGTCCTGCGCATGCTTAACTGTGAAGCTTCTCATTCCTCTTTGCAGCGTCGTTATGAACCTGAGAGGTGAGTGGGTAATTAAAAGTTAGATATTTCAGCAACAGTGGAATACACATGCTTCTCAAGCTCATGTGGAATGTGCAGCAAGATAGACCACATTCTGAGCTATAAAACCACAGTTTAACAAATTTAAAAGAACAGAAATTGTACAATGTCTTCTCCTGGACTACAGTGGCATGAAAGTAGAAGTCAGTAACAGAAAGATAACTGGAAAACCAAAAATATGTGGAGGTTAAACAACACACTTTTAAGTAACTCTTGGGTCGAAGGAGAAGTCTCAAGAAGAAATTAAAAACATTTTGAACTAAATGAAATTCAACTTATGAAAATGTGGGTGGAGGCTGTGTAAGCAGTGCCTAGAGAGAAATATAAAGCATTGAATGCATACTTAGAAAAGAAGAAAGATCTAAAATCAGTCATCTAAGTGTCTGCCATAGAAAACTAGAAAAACAAGAGCAAATTAAATCCAAAGTAGGCAGAAGAAATAAGAATTACAACAGAAATTAATGAAATTAATACCAGAAAGTCAATAGAGAAAAATCAGTAAAATCAAAGCTAATTCTTTGAAAAGATCAGTAAAATCAATAAGCCTATAACCAGACTAATTAAGAAAAGGGGGTTCATAAATTACTAATATCAAAAATGGGAGAGGGGACATCACTGCAGGTTTTATGGACATTAAAAGGACAATAAAGGAACACTATGAATTATTCTATACCCACAAACTGGATAACGTAGATGAACTAGACCAATTAATTAAAAGACATAATTTGCCAAAATTCAAGAAAAAATAGGCCACTTGAATAGGTCTACATCTATTAAAGAAGTTGAACCTGTGATTAATAATTTTCCAAAACAGAAAGTACCAGACCCAGATGGGTTCACTGGTGAATCCTACCAAACATTTAAGGAAGAAATTATACCATTTCTCTATAGTCTCTTTCACAAGAGAGAAACAGATGGAATGCTGCCTACCTCATTCTATGAGGCCAGTATTACCCTAATTTTGAAACCAAAGACATTAGAAGACAACTACAGACCAATATCTCTCATGAATATAAATGCAAAAATCCTCAATAAGATATTAGTAAATTAAATCAGCAATGTACAAAAAAAATTATAAACCACTTCCAAGTGAGATTTATTTTGGGTATGCAAGGCTGGCTCACCATTCCAAAACCCATCACATGAATGGGTTAAAGAAGAAAAATCATGATCCTGTGAAGAGAAACATCATTTGACAAAATCCAATACACATTCATGATGAAAATTCTCAGTAAACTAGGAATAGAGGGGAATTTCCTCAGCTTGGTAAAGGATATCGACAGAAAACTACCACTAACATCATTAAACCTGAAGCTTTCCCGTTATTGAAAGGAACAAGGCAAGGATGTTACCTCACTAGTCCTTTTCAACATTGTACTGGAAGTTCTAGCTAATGCAGAAGATGAGAAGAGGAAATGAAAGGAACACAGATAGGGAAGGAAGAAACTGTCTTTGTTCAGAGGTGACTTGGTTATCTATAATGTAGAAAATCTGAAAGAATCCATAGACTCCTGCCTAAGCAGTTACACAGCAAGGTCAGATTGCAGGATACAAAGTTAGTGTACAAAGCCAGTCACTTTCCTGTGTACCACTGATAAACAAGTACAGTTTGAAATCAATACTGTTTATATTAGCATTCAAAAAAGCGAATACTTAGGTATGATTCCTACAAAATATGTACAAGATCTATATGAGGAAGACCAAACTGATTCTATAGTTTATGGAGTAGCAAGAGACCCAAAGAGCCAAGACAGGATGGAAGAACAACGAAGTTGGAGGACTGTGGCTAATGGACTTCAAGACACTGTCCAGCTGTGGTCGTCAAGACCGTTTGGTATCGATGAAAATAAAAATAAGCAGATCAGTGGGACAGAATAGGGAGCGCAGAAATACATCCACATAAGTATAGTCACTTGATGAAGGAACACAGATAAGGCAATGGAGTGAAGATAGTCTTTTCCATAAAAGGCATTGGAACAACTGGCCATCTGCATTAAAAAAAAAAAATCTAGACACCTACCTTACACCCTTCACACAAATTAACTCAACATGGATCATAGACCCAAATGTAAAACATAAAACTCTTCAACTCCTATAAGATAACATAGGAAAGAAACCTAGAGGACCTTGAGTATGACAGTGACTTTTTCGAACCAACACCAAAGGCACTATCCATGGGAGACGTAATTGATAAGCTGATACAAGATTTCTGCTTTAAGAAAGACGAGGAGAGATAGAGAAGACAGGCCACAGACTGGGAAAAAATATTCCCAAGAGACATCTAATAAAGGATTATTATCCAAATAGACAAAGAACCCTTCCAACTTAATAAGAAAAATGACCAAACACTATAGCGGACGCCTCACCAAAGGAGGCATACACTGTAGACAGCGGCGAGTATATGAAGATACTGCAGGCATCGTCGTCGGGGACATGCAGATGAAAGCAACAGTGAGATACCACTACAATACACTGGAATGGCCAAAATACTAGACACGGACACCACCAGATGCTGGCAAGCATGTGGAGTGGTCGGAATGGTCACTCGTTGCTGGCGGGAGGGCGGAATGGTGCGGCCACCTTGGAAGACCATGGATCAGCTTCTCACAAAGTAAACACACTCTGTAAACATGACCCAGCAGGCTCACTGCTTCCATATTTACTGAAAGGAGGCGCAAACACCAAAATCTGGGGTGCCTGGCTGGCTCAGCTGGTAGAGCTGGTGACTCTAACTCTCAAGGTCATGAGTTCAAGCCCCATGTTGAGGATGGAGCCTGCTTAAAAAGAGAAAAGAAAACAAAACAAAAATCTGCACGTGGATGTTTATAGCAGCTTTATTCGTAATTACCAAAACTTAAAAACATCTCAGATGGTCTTCAGCAAATGGATAGACTAACCTGTGTACATCCAAGCAGTGCAGTTATTCGGTGCTAAGACGAAATGAGCTATCAAGCCATGAGAGAGTGGAGGACTGTGAGAGCACGTTACTAAGTGAATGACGCCATCTGGAGAAAAGGCTCCATCCTGCGTGGTCCCCACACTGACATTCTGGAAAAGATGAAACTGTGGCAGTAACAACTAGGTCAGTGGTTGTCAGGTTGAGGATGGGAGGAGTGAATAGGCAGAGCATGGACGATATTTGGGGCAGTGAAAATACCCTGCATAATACCGCGATGATAGACACTTGTCACTGTATATTTGTCCAGCATCTGGAGGAAACCACGGTGTAAATAATGGACTTCGGGTGACGATGACGACTGTGTGTTAGTGGAGCTCCATCAGTCCTAACAGACGGACCTCCCTGGTCTGGGATGTCGATAACGGGGGAGGCTCTGCACGTGTGTGGGCAGAGGCGTATGGGAAAATATAAAAATAAAAAATCTTCATAAGAAAAACACAAAATCATAAGAAAAAAATCCTAAAGCAACCACTAAAATAACAGGACAAAAAAAGTTTTGGCTAATGAGCGAACATAGGAATTTACATGGAGTAAACACAAAATTAAGCTAACTAATCAAAAAGAAGGCAGAAGAAGAAAATGAGTAAAGAACAGATCAAACAGGAAATGGTCGATTAAACTCTACCAATTAGAAAAGATGTTCTGCTTGAAAGAATTTAAGCTTTATAGGAAATCTTTAGGTTCTTGGTCAGAACGAAAGGATGAGTGTTAAGTGGAGGGAGTAATTGGGATAGAGATTTTTCTGCCTTTGTATCCATAAGGAGACTTTTGGGTAAGTTGAAGTCTAAATGTGTCTGTTGCTAAAATAGAAGGCTTATTTATTAAAACTTGCAGATGGAGATTTTACCTTTCTAAAGCTTTCTTTTTCCCATTTACCGCAGTGGACTTTTTTAATGTACCTACCACATTATCTAACAGGTTTAGGTAGGTTTAAGTGAAGTTGGAAGATACATTCACTGAGTCCCAATGGGACTTCAAGCTATGTTTGTCTGTACATTTTAGTTATGCATATTTCTAAATTGTTATTAATATATTTTAGGTGTTCATACAGTGGTACTTGGGACACAGTTGTTGGACCTTGAAGAAGTTTTTTTACCACCATCTTTTTCTACTTTATACAGAAGTAGATGTCTGTGCGAAGAAAAATGATCCGGGGTGTTACGCAAGCTTATAGATGTGGCACAGCAAATCAGATAGTAATAAATCTCATTAAATGGACGGTCCTGTGAGGTGTATACATGTATGTAAAGATTTTCTGCTCCATATTTCCCTTTCACTTTTGGTTGCAATCCTGTGTGCCGTATATATGCTCCAGCGAATCACGTCTCCACGGCATGGTATCTGACGTCGGGCATGGTAGAATGTTGCCCTAAGTGCAGTCAAAGATGTTGTTGTTCTTAATCATATGTTAGTGGTGAGGTGTCCTTGGGTCATCACGTCGGGTGTTGCGCACAGCTGGTTACATTTACGACCTGACACTCACAGACTCTGGCCTCGGTGGCCAGTGCAGCACTGACGTCACTCCGCCTGCCACCGTCCTCCAAGTGTTTCTGTCATCCGCCCTTGAAATGCTAGACCAGTAGTTACCCCCACACGGAGGTAAAATGAAACGTGGAGTGTTTCCATGAACTTTACACTGTCCAGTACTCTGCCGACTTTAAAGTATCTTCATCCAGACCAGTTCGGGAAGCATAGCCTGAGGGCCCGCTGTGTTTTAGGTGCCAGACTGGGAGATCCGTTCTGCTTTTGGCTGTTCGTAAGCGTGACGGATGGTGTAATCTGGGGCTGCTTCTGTGTTTCTGGTTTACTGCTCTTGATGGTCCCCTGCTGGAAGACATTGTTTGTTAACTGTGCTTTTCCTGGGATTCAGTGTATGATGTCACTGCCTCTTTTTTAAGTCTTTTATTGTTTCGTGTTTGTTTTAAGGAAATCCACTAAATCAAGTCAATATTAAAGGAATACCACTCATTAAGAAATTTCTGTATAGCTTTCGCTGAATACTTAAATGCCTTACTACGGTTATCAAGTTGACATGTTTTTAATTCACCTACGGTGTATTGAAGTATTATATATATTGTATTACAAAGACTTGTTCTGATATTTTAAAATGTCAATGCAAAAAGCATATAATAGAACTTTTCTTTAAAGTTGGAATACAGTGTTATTTAAGGCTAAAAGGTTAAAAAGCATTCTTCACCTTCAGTGTGTTCTTTCACTGTGACTTTTAGCTGCAGACTGGGAGATTTCATTGCCTTTCAGTTAGAAGCTGCCCACCGCTTTTGTTGTTTGACGGAGTCAACAGAGCACAGTGGCGCCACAGACTCTGGAAGGTGGATTTGGAGGAAAATAGTACGTATCTGTTTTAGGTACTTCCATTTTGCTTTTTTTTTTCCAATGCCATGGATATTTTCTTTTGAAAAGTCAGAATATGACGCAGACTCTGAGACTGAGCTACTCCGTGGACCGGGCTGGGAGAACATTGGATGCAGTGTCGCATTTATGACAGTTCCGTGGGCCGCTCGCGTCTGAGCCGCATTTTGCCTGGGACAGGAGCATGTCTGTTCTACACATCATTTATTCAAAAGCAGGAATTTTTTAAATGAATGTGAAGTTGGTTTATAAATGAGCCTATTCATGAAACCACAGGTACTGCATATAATTCCACATCCTCTGACCAATAAAAGTTGCTGGAGAACCAAACCATGGTGGTTCTTAATAAAGGCCTTCGGGAGAAATGGAGGAGGAGGAGAACTGAGTGTTGGCCGGTGGAGTGTCCTCCGCCAGTTCTCCGTTCTGCACAGATCCCAGCCCCTGGGTCCCAGGTTATCCACCCGGAGATAACGCAGCCGGCACAGGTCCGGGCATGGTCTGCCCTGCCCCTCCACACACGCACACTTCAGGCACAACGAGTGAGCAGGTACCTGTGCTTCCGACCATCTAGAAATCTGAGGTGCCCACGACCCCTTGCTTGGGTTTGATTCATCTGCTAGAATAGCTCATAGAACTGAGAAAAACCATTTACTTGCTAGAATGCTGATTCATCGCAAAGGTTACCAGCGAACCACCAGATGGAAAGATACATGGGGCCGGGGCTGGAAGGGTCCCGAGCCCAGGAGCCCCTGTGCCCCTGGAGTTTGGGGTGCACCAGCCTCCTAGTCAAGGATGTGTTCTTGTTCATCAGCCTGGAAACTCATCAAGCCCTGTTCCAGCCTGCCCCCCGTCCTTCCCAAGTTGAGGTCGTGGAGCTGAAAGTTCCAGGCCCTCCAATGATTTGGGCTTTCTCTGGTCACCAGTTTCCGCCTGAGGCTCAGGGGGCCACATCCTCAGTCGCCTCATTAGCATAAGCCCCAGCATGCTCAGCGGAACGCTTTGTGACTAACAGAACACAGCCCATCACAGGAAGTGTCAGGGGTTTTAGGAGCGCCGTGCCAGGAATCGGGAACAAAAAACAAATATAAAACATAATAAAAACAAACAAAAAAACAAATATATGTTATTATATTCTAGTCTAGTAAATGTTATGTATACATTTTCCACAACTTACGGCTTTCCAGGATACTCTTAATTCACATTTCTAGAAAAGTATTTTTTCAGTCTTTGTAGAAAAATATTCTGAACTCCATTTAGACTTGGAATTGTTTGTTCTTTTACAAGTCCAGCATTTAGTGAAAATAAGAATGTCACAGTTTGGAAATCTAATGGTTTTATTAAAAACCTGTTTTATTGTGACTAATGAAATCTTAAGGATTTCATAGCAGATCAGTATTATTCAGAGTGATGGAAAATCTGATGTTATAATTAGAAATTCGGGGCACCTGGGTAGTTCAGTCGGTTAAGTGTCTGCCTTTGGCTCCCGTCCTGATCCCAGGGTCCTGGGACTGAGCCCCACGTTGGGCTCCCCGCTCAGGGGAAGTCTGCTTCTCAGTCTGCCTCGCCTGTCGCTCTCCCTGCTTGTGCTCTCTCACTCTCTCTCTCTCTCTCTCTGTCAAATAAATAAAATCTTTAAAGAAAAAAAAATTAGAAATTTAAATCATTAGCAAATCATACTGTAACACCATTGGTGGTTCTTCATTTTCTGTCAAATTTATCCTTTTTTTTTTTTTTTTTTTTTGAGGGGAGATTTAGAGGGACTTCAAAACACCTATGAATTTTTAATCTTTTTTAATGTGCCAGTTGTAAAGTGACTCTCTTTCCTAATCATTCCACCTGTTCATATACGTATAATCAGAGTTTATCCCAGTTGTGGCTTAGTTACTTGCCAATTGTATTAAATTCTTGGAGGAGTTGTTTAAGACTTTTAGAGGGATTTCTCTGAGAACACCCAGCAGATTCAGGAAGACCCATGGCTAAGTGTCGGCCATCACCCTCCCAGGTTAGAAAATACTGCGTACTATGAGAAGACAATGGTGTGATTCTGTGTGTGTCTCTGTCTGCTCTACCTCTGACCCATTTTTCATGCTGTAACGTTGCAAACATCCAAGGCATCTGCCACTGCACCCACACTAGTTCAGTATGCATCTCCAAAAAGAATGTTTTTAATTTTACATAATCACCGTGCCATTAAGAACTTCTTTGGTTTTTTTCCTCTTTTTTTTTAAGATCTTATTTATTTATTTTACAGATAGAGATCACAAGTAGGCAGAGAGAGGAGGAAGCAGGCTCCCTGCTGAGCAGAGAGCCCGATGCGGGGCTTGATCCAAGGACCCTGGGATCATTACCTGATCTGAAGGCAGAGGCTTTAACCCACTGAGCCACCCAGGCGCCCTGCCATTAAGAACTTCTTAAAAGATACTGATACAAAGCCAAGAATGGTTGTTTTTTCTTGTCTTGCAATTATATAAAGTTTTCTGGCATTTATGGAAAAAGCAAGATGCAAATCTTTTGTACAGTGTTTTCAGAGCATGTGGCTAACTCACAGCAGTGCAGTCCCTGGCCCCGGGGGCCCTTGTTCCTGCAGCAGGAGCACTGGGGTGGCCAGCACAGCATCAGTAAAATACTGATTTCTCTGTGTTTGGGGGGCGGCCCTCAAGTCATTTTATATGGAATTTCTTTTTTGTAATATGAGTAATTCAGAGTAAATCTCCCCCATTATTCCCTTTTCCAGAACAGTCATTGTATTCGTTTCCATGGCCATAAATATACATCACATACCCACAGTACATATTATGCCCGTTTCCAGGGGATACTGGTGCTTTTATAGGACACGCACATTTCTCTGAATGCCCCTCTGCTTTCCCATTGTGCCTTTGCATGGACCGTGTGTTTTCTTCACTTGAAATGCACCCCCACTAGCTCTGCAAGTCTGTCGGGCTTAGCCTGTTGTCCTGGAGGGGATGCTGTGGAACTGCTTTGCTGGGAGCCTCCTCTAAGCCCCTTCCTGCCCCGGACAGCAGCACACTCTGCTCTTGTCATTTTCTATCCTAACCTTTCTTTTGATATTGATCGCTTTTATCTATATGTTATTCTTACTTGTCTTCTCTCCTGGGCTAAGACCTCCCCAGAATGGGGCTGCCTTTTGTGTGCCCCATGCAGGACACATAGGAGTGCTTGTGGGAAGGACAGATGATCGTCAATTCTGTCCCCACGGCTTTCTAAAGTACTCGGATGTCCCATCTATCCACGGCAAGATCCCTCTTTTGCAAAATCCCCGAAAGGTGCTCATATGATCCTGCTAAATCCCTTTCTGTCCAGGAGGGAGTTTCATAACTCATAGAGCCCCTTTGCAGATGACATCACCGAGATGGTGAAGTAGAGGAGCCCAGCCTCTCCCCCCGCAAAGATCAACCTGGACAACATTGGACACATTTCCATGAAATCAGCTCCAGGAGAGCTCAGGAATCCACTTAACTTCAACACAGTGGGACAAAAATCCTGAGAATAACCACAAAAAGGGGGAAAAAGAAAAGCTTCATTTTGCCTGTGTTCTTGCATCCTGAGGCCGGCACGGCTCAGCACCGTGAGAACAGCCCCTCGGAAGAGTTCTCCCCACCAGGCAAGGGAGAGTGGAGGGAATGACCAATCTCCCGAGCCTCTTGGGGCACCACACAGAGGACCCACTTCAGTTTTACCCCAGCCAGCGTCCTGCAACACTGAGACCTATAGAGATGGCCAAGAGCAAGGAAGAGGGCCAAGGGCTCTCGGTCGCAGCCACTCTGCAGGAGCAGCCGTGATTGCCAGTGACCTCTGCAGAGGACCCCGCAGCTTTTACCCCTGCAGATTTCATTCTTTTTGTTTGTTTGTTTGTTTGTTTTGCCCCTGTGCCAGGTGCCCAAGTCCCTCCTTGCTCCCTCCCAGTGCCCCTGCCAGAGCCCGGGGTCTGCAGTTACATGAGTGCAAGGTGCCAGCCTGGACTTCCCCTCCGCCATGCCAGGGCTGACCCCCCAGTGTCACGTGCACATTTACCCCAGCCCCTACAGCTGGGTACTCGCAGGCCACCAGCCTGACTCCAACCGCTGGTCAATACTGCAGCCGGAGAAGTGCACACCCACAGCCAGGGTGCCCCAGGTGCTTGCTTCTGGGCCTGCAGTTGGCCCAAATCCTTGTTGCTGGCTCTGGCCTCTGCCACTACTCCGACACCTGTGGCTGGCTTCCACAGCCAAGTATGCGCACACCACCAGCCTGGCCACCACTGCTGCCTGCCCTGGTCCCAAGCTACTGGACAGAAAACATCACCGAGGATCCCAACAGCCCTTGAAGCCGCCGCAGATCCTCGCGCACCAGTGCTTGCCAAGGTTCACCCAGTTGATGCCGTGGACCTCACTGGCCTGAACTAATGCAGCATCTGACCTGGAGCCACCACACCCTCCGGCACTCGGCACCCTGCGTGACAAGTCCTGGTGACACAGCACGCCCCAGCAGCCTCCGTTCGCAGCAGCAGGCTTTCCTCCCTGAAGCCAGTCCATGCAGTCAAGGAGATGACTGCTTCTCCAAATGCACATACACCTTCGCAAGGAGGTGACAGATCACAAAGAACTGGGGAACACAAGAGCAGCGCCAGAAATGTCCAGAAGCTGACCCCCAAAGGAATGGAGAGACATGAATTGCCTAATGAAGAATTCAAAATAGTTGTTCTGGAAGGTGCTCAGAGAATTACAAGAAAACACAAACAGTTTAACAAACTCAGAAAAACCACAAGAACAAAATGAGTTCAACAAAGAGAGACCGAAAACATAAAAAAGAACCAAACACATTTTGGAGCTGAAGAATACAACTATTAAATGCAGGATTCAGTGGAGAGCTTCAGCAGCAGACTTGACGAAGAACCCATGAGCTTAAGGGCAGATGGTATGAAATCACCCAGAGAAGCAAAGAAAGAATGAAAAGGAATGAAGAAAGCCTACAGGACTTACAGAGCACCATTAAGCAGCAACCCACCTGGGACACCTGCGTGGCTCAGTCAGTTAAGTGGCTGCCTTCGGCTCAGGTCATGATTCCATGGTCCAGGGATTGAGTCCCTCATCTGGCTCCCTGCTCGGTGGGGAATCTGCTTCTCCCTCTGCGTCTGCTTGTGCTCTCCCTCATGCTCTCTCTCTCTCTCTCTCTGAAAAATTAATAAAATCTTTAAAAAAAATTTTTTTTTATTTTAAAAATTAAAAACAACAACAACAAAAAGCCTACCCATGGCTTTGGAGTCCCTGAAAGAGAAGGGAGAAAACACTTTTGGCGGGGGCACCTAGTGGCTCAGTCAGTTAAGTGGCTGGTTTGGGTTCAGGTAGTGACCTTGGGGTCCTGGGATCAAGCTCCCTGCTCAGTGGGGAGCCTGCTTCTCCCTCTGCCCCCACCTCATGCTTATGCTCTGTGTGTGTCTCTCTCTCTCTGAAATAAAATGTTTAAAAAAAAAATTTTTTTTAAGTAGAGGCTGAGAACTCCCCAAATCAGGGGATTCATTTGGACATCCAAGTTATTGAAGTTGAAGAGTCAACCAAAATTTCAGTCCAAAACTATCTTCTCCAGGACACATAATAAAAGTGTCTAAAATCATATGTCCTATTCCCTTTCCGAAATTTGGGTAACAGAGTTATCCAATTACTTTACATTCTAGGGGTAAGAGCTTTGACATTTAGGCAGCGGGGGTTTTTCTTTTTTTTTTAAGATTTTTTTTATTTATCTGACAGAGATCACAAGTAGGCAGAGAGGCAAGCAGAGAGAGAGGAGGAAGCAGGCTCCCTGCAGAGCAGAGAGCCCGATGTGGGGCTCGATCCCAGGACCCTGGGATCATGACCTGAGCCGAAGGCAGAGGCTTAACCCACTGAGCCACCCAGGTTCCCCAGCGGGGGTTTTTCTTTGGATGAGTATATCTTGGGAATTCTGTCTGTACTCTTGGTTGACCTCCTGTACCTCACGGTGCAGCCTGTGGGAAAGCAGGTACTCAGCCTGTCCTCTCCATTTTCATGACCAAGCTTTAGGCTTGAGAGCTGTGAGAAGCAGTTGAGGATATGATTATTGATGTCTCTGTTTTAGACCTAGGCATGCTCAGCTTGCTAAATATTGTATGACGGGTCATAAATGCTTGGGGGCAGAATGTCAAATCTCTCCGTTTTGTTCATTACATACTTTGTTACACTTGACAAGTCCCCATGTTGGAGAAGCCAGAGCCCTAATCAGATCTTGAAAACTTGGACCCTGCTGCCTTTTCAAAGGGGGAGAGGAATGGCAAATAGTTTTCCTACTCTAATCTTAAGATTAAATGATTTCACCTGAAACTTGAACTTTGTATCTATTTAAGTTGATTAGACCAGTTTTTACCTGATTTTTCAAACTTTCACCCTCTCTGAGCTATGAGAACTATAGTTCAGCACTTAGAGAAATCCATTTGCTGAGTGGCTCAGCAAATGGGTGGCTCCCTGGGTCTCTGATCCAAGTACAGCCCGGGGTACCCATTCCAAGACCCCAGCAGATGCCTGAAACTGTAGATCCTACTGACCACTATACACACACACACACACACACACCATGTTCTTTTCATATATATATATATAGCTATGATAGGTTTAATTTGTAGATCAGGCACAGTAAGAGAACATCCAAATTGTTAGTATCACCAGCTTTGTGCTTTGGGACCCTTAGACAGTAAAATCGGGGTTCCCTGAACACTACCGCAATACCACCACAGCCACACTGAGAGCTAAGTGGGCCCCGTGACTCCTCGTGGGGGGACGGGGGGAGTTCGCACAACATGGATATGTCAGAGAAGGGGAGGCTTAACCTCTTGGGTGGGACATTGCAGCTGAGAAGAGCATGCAATTTAAAATTGGCAAATCATTTATTTCTGAAATTTTACATTTAATAATTATGGACCAGAGTTGACCACAGGTGACTCAAACCAGAGATAGCTGCCAGCTGGAGAGTGGGGTGGGGTGGGGGGAAACCAATGATTTCTTAAAAAACAAAAACCAAAAAAGTTTATTAGTGAAATTACTAAAAACTTTTTGTTTAACAAGCTCATTTCTAATACTATCAGTTAAAATTTCTATAATAATAAAACCTTTTTTCCAAGGGTTTTGCATATTTTGCAGCTTAAAAGTATTCTTACATTTAACACCTGATTCAACTTTCAGAACAGCCCTTTGCAGTAGTATGGAGCAGATCTTCCCCCATCTCACAACTGAGGGCCCAAAATACGGGGCGTAGCCGCAGACCGCCCCTAGGAAGTGAGCAAAAGGCACTGGGTGCCCGCTATGGACCCCACCGCTCGGCAGCCAGACAAGGCACTGGGATTTCTAGTGGCTGGAATCCTTTCTTGCCTTAAAATCTACTATGAAAATTTCAAACATCCATTTGTTGGAATTCTTAAAACTCTATAAACAGTTCTTAGTTTAACTAGTGAGAGTGGTATTTACTTTAAAAATAATCTTTGGTGCTAAATTATTGGAGGGGAATATGTTGATTTCATCACTGTAAAATCAGCTTTTGATTTAAAAAAAAAATTGGGGCACTTGGGTGACTCAGTGGGTTAAGCGTCTGCCTTTAGCTCAGGTCATGATCTCGGGGTCCTGGGATGGAGCCCCACATCAGGCTCTCTGCTCAGCGGGAAGCCTGCTTCCCCCCTCTCTCTCTGCCTGCCTCTCTGCCTACTTGTGATCTCTCTCTCTCTGTCAAAAAAATCTTTAAAAAAAAATTTTTTTTTTAATTAAAAAAAAAAAAAACCACCTTGCAATTTGGGTAACTTGACTTTTGTGCCTGCCTTCAGTTAGTTGAAAATACTACAAGTTAAAAGTGCATGGCTGAAAAGGCACGCTTACTGGTTTTCAGAATGCTTGCCACCATCTTCTCGTCGGTGGCTTTTAAAGCTGTCTAGAACTGAAGTTGTAGGTGAGTTAAATAGTAAGGGAAAGGTAAGAATGTGCCGGGGGGAGCCTGTACTGAGATTATCCTCCCCTTACATGGTGAGGTTTGCAGCCCCCACCGCAACATTGCATGTAATTTGCCAAGACCACATTCCTGTTGACCCAGGCTACCCTGGCCTGTGCTGCTTCTCATCTCCATTTCTTTAAGTTAGTCCTTGAGCAAGAGTAAAAGAAAAATTGCTTTATTTACTCGGGATTTTTCTTAACTTAATCTCTAACTATCAGATTATTCTACTGTGGCATTCTTTTCTCCTATTCATTTCCAGCAATAATTTTGGCTTTGTGCTAATAAAATGCTAACCTGTTGCTTCTGACTTTTACCAAATAGAGTTTACCTTTTGGGCCCTGTGTAGTGACCTGAACTTTAGGCCAAGTCAGGTGTTTGTTCATAGGGTTGACATCATGTTTTCCCTGCAGGTCAGATCTGTTCTGTTACTGGGTGACGCCACACAGCACGGGACTCCGCTGGGGGCAAAGTAGAAGTTCAATGGATGTTGTAGAAAGTACAGAAAGCAAACAGGAGGGCTGAGTGTTGGGGGTCATCCCCAAGTGAGCACGGGACAAAGGACCTGGAGCTAAGCCAGGGTGCAGAGCCCTGCCCGAGACAGAGGTGACCAGCTGAGCCAGGTGAGCCATTCGAGGGGGCTCTGGGCAGGAAGCAAGCATTTGGCTGAAAGCAGCATGGAGATGAAGGAACTCAAAGTTCTGAAATCCTAAAGCCGTAAGAACGTGAAAAGAGAAAACCGGTGTCATCACAGCTGTTAGTCAACACCTAGGCCATAAAAACAATGACAGATAAAGGAACAGTAAAGCCAGTGCACACACGTAGTTACTCTTACCTAGATCAGAGGATGGTTCAGTTCAGGTCATGATCTCAGGGTCCTGGGATGGAGCCCTGCGTCGTGCTCTCTGCTTGGTGGGGAGCCTGCTTACCCCTCTATGCCTGTCTCTCTGCCTACTTGTGATCTCTCTCTCTCTTTGTCAAATAAAATCTTTAAAAAAAATTTTTTTTAAAAACTCCAAACCATAAGTTTTATACTTTCTCTTTATTAGCCTAGAAAAGGTTAGTCTTTTTAGTGAAAATTCGGGATTTATATCTTACTGTTCACAAAGCTCAGCGTATACCTCATAGCAGTAGCCGGAGACTGCTCTTAGCGGAGTAAAACTACTTTCTTCATGACTACTACAGTATTTATGGAAAAGCTAGAATTGAATAAAGACAAAAGAATCTTCAGGGGGCAGACAAACCTTTGAAGAGGGATATTTAGGGGACGCCTGGGTGGCTCAGTTGGTTGAAGAGGGATATTTAGTTTGTGTTTTCTCTAGGATTTTTTTCTTGAATATCTAATACACTCTTTGTCAAAAATCAAAGCAGAATGAAAGACACACTGTGGAGTGTCCCCACCCCCCATTCTTCCCTCAACTCTGTACGAAACCTCTTGTCCTTTGTGTACTCCCCTCCAGCTTCTTGATTTGGACACAGATAGTTTTTATTACTCTTCCCCTAAACAAAAGGTAACATCTTACATACTATCCACTTTCCATCTCTACTGTATCTTGGAGCTCTTGCATCTCAGTACACCGAGAGCTTAATCTTCTCACTGAAGGCTACATAGTGTTGCTTCTGACCATGTTTTCTCTAACCAGCTCCTGACTGGTAAACAATTGGGTCATTTCCAATTTTCTGGTTCTTTTGAAATTTTTCCAAAATATTTACTAAATGAGAGCACTTCTCAGTCTTTACCTACATTCTCCTTCCCTCATTTCTTGGAAAAAGTAATAGCATTACTTCTAGTTTAACCCCTTTTTTATATAGGCAAGAATAATTTAGAAAATTCAGTATCTGGTATGGCCAGTATGCTCTTCTCTAGATCAACCTGTCTTTACCTCACAGACCTACAAGAGCGACCTCTAGAAACTTACTCTTCAATCTATGGCAATTCACGAAAACATATGATGTGACATCTTATATCTAAGGGCTCTTCACTGGATAGTGTTAAGTTTATTGACTGCTCATTTAATTGGGAGGAAAAAAGTTCAATTTCTACTTCATATTCACCAAAAAATTAATTCCAGTTGGAATAAAAAACTGAAAACAATAGGCAAGGGTTTGTTTTTTCTTTAAGGCATTGGGAGAACATACAGAATTTTTTTAATGATCAAAGGGCGAATCTTTCTAAAAGTGACACAAAATCCCCCATCTGTAGAGTAAAGGTTTAAGGTTTAACTCTGCATATTAATATTTCCTATAAGACAATGGAACACATGAAGTTTGGCATCGGCTAGGACAACACATTTGCAACACAGTAACAGAAGATTGACACCAATGTATAGAGATCCTAACAAGCTAGACAGATAGGAATGTACTTTAAAAAAATGTGTTTTTCTAATTTTTCCAAAATATTTTTAAAAGATTGGCAAAGCACACAAAGAAGAAAGCACACAAAGAAATAGATGATTAACAGACATGAAAAAGATGTGAACCTCCATTACCAAGTAAAATGTAAATTGAGATAACCACATTTTATTCCTGATATTGGTAATATATGACTTTTTCTTTTTTTTCTGTCTTGCTACACATTTATCGGTTTTGTTCTTTTTGAAGAACGAGCTATTTGTTTCATTTTTGTTTTCAAATTCATTGATTCCTATCCTTTTACTTTCTTTTCTTCTACTAGATGTGGGTTTATTTTCCTCATTCTTCTCCAGTTTCTTAAGACGGGAGCTTGGGTTATTGATCAAGAACTTCTTTCCTAATATTAACACTCAAAGCTATAAATTTCCTTCTAAGCACTGTTAGCTGTGCCCACAAATTCTAATAGGTTGTAATTTCATTTCTCTTCCATTTAAAATATTTTTAATTGTTCTTGAGGCTTCCTTGGGAGATTCTTATGAGTATATTGTTTGATTTCCAACTGATTTGAGATTTTCCTGTTATCTTTCTTGTTACTGATTTCCAGTTTAATTCCATTATAATCAGAAATATACTTTGTATAATTTCAATTATTTTGCATTTGTTAATGTTTATTTTATAAACAGAATATGGTCTACCTTGATGGGTATTCCATGTGCACTTGACAAATATGTTTTTCTGTTGTTGGGTAAAGTGTTCTATAAATGCCAGTTCTTCAATTAATAATATTGCACCTATATGCACCTTTATGTTTATTGTGGCATTCCTTAGCTCTTCTATATCTTCATTGATTTTCTGTCTCCTAGTTTTATTACTGATAGTGTCTCCAACTGTAATTGTAAATTTGTCTAATTTTCCTTCCAATCGTCAGATTTTCCTGCATATATTTTGCCTAAGCATGATTTTCTTTGCAATTTTAGCCTTTTCTGACAGGACAACTTAGTCTGCCCACCCGAGCTCCTCTGTTTTCTGTCACAGCCCTGCATTCCCTGGGCATACAGAGAATCCTTGCTCTTCTTGCATGTTGTGATTCTGTAGGGATGATCCTTGCCATGCTTCTAGAAGTTCACCAAGCTTTAGGAACACTCACCATGTTCATGACAGCATTATTAGGACAGAAGCTCATATATCCTATAGCACTGTTGTTAGGATCTAAGGGAAAACTCACTTCTCCTCTGTGTCTCCTCTGCTCTCAATACTAGAGCACTACTCCACTTCTGACACCAGATTTGTGGGTTTTTCACACATCAAGCAATTCTGTGACACAAACAGGTATCCTACAATTTAATTCAATTCTGACAGTATCTACCTGGATATAGTATGAGACCCCACAGGTTGAAAACTCAATCCTACAAGACTGCCCTCCTTCCCCACATCAGATGCCAATCACAAGCCCAGATTATTACCCGTACTTCTGTCTGACCAGTTATAAACTGGAGGTTCCATGACCCTCCTTGGGTCTATTAGATTCCTAGAGGGTCAACAACACTATCATCACAGAAATATAACTCAAAACCACAATGAGATATCATCTTACACCTGCTGGAATGGCCATATCAAAAATACAAGAAATAACAAGTGTTGGTGAGGATGTGGAGAAAAAGAAACACTCATACACTGTAGGTGGACATGTAAATTGGTGTAACCACTGTGGAAAACAAACAGTATGGAGGTTCCTTATGATCCAGTAATTCCAGTTCTGGGTATTTATACAAAAGACATGAGAACACTAATTCAAAAACCTATATGCACCTTTATGTTTATTGTGGCATTCCTTACAATAGCCAAGATGTGGAAGCAACCCAAGTTTCCCTCAATAGCTGAACAAATAAAGATGTGGTGTATATACACAATGGAATAGTATTCAGCCATAAAAAAGAGATCTTGCCATTGAACCCATTGGGTATTTCACTAAGTGAAATAAGTCAGAGAAAGACAAATACCATATTATTTTACTTATAGGTATAATTTAACACCCAACAAAACAAACAAAAAGCAGAACAGTCCCATAAATACAGAGAACAGGCTGGTGATTGTCAGAGGAGAAAGGGGGGGAGGGTGAGCAACCCGGGTGAAGGGGATGGGAGGACACAGCCTTCCAGCTGCGGGATGAGTAAGTCACAGGAATTA
Organism: Mustela nivalis; assembly: GCF_964662115.1. Taxonomy (NCBI): domain Eukaryota; kingdom Metazoa; phylum Chordata; class Mammalia; order Carnivora; family Mustelidae; genus Mustela; species Mustela nivalis. The sequence continues at coordinate 92,964,967 of NC_139021.1, read as the reverse complement.
AAGGTGCAACACAGGGAACAGAGTCAATGATATGTAATGGTCGTGTATGGTGACAGATGGTAGCTACACGTGTGAGCACCACATAACGTGCAGACTTGTTGAATAACTATGTTGCACACCTGAAACTAATGTTATGTGCATCAACTGTACTTTGGGTTAGAAGAAAAAAGACTTCCAGGGAAGATGGCAGAGTAGGGGGACTCCAGGCCCACCTCATCCCATGGATACAACTCGATAACACTCACCTCAGGGTAAACAACCCAGAAAAACAGTCTGAAGGCTGAAACTCTACAACTAAAGGTAGAGAAAAGGCCAGTCAAGGAGGGTAGGAAGTGCAGAGACTCAGGAGCTGTTTGTGGGAGGGAAGGATGCCATGGTCACGCAGAGGGGAGAGAAACAGACCCTCACACCACAGAGCCCGCACAGGGAAGATGAATCCCCATGACATTTGGCTTTGAAAACCCGAGGGGCCAAAGAAATCAGCAGGCTCAGGTCTAGAGAGCATGTGGGCGAAAGGAAACTGAGTTCCTGCCCTTAAAAAAAAAAAAACAACCACAAACAGCCCACGTGGATACTGCAGCAGCTTGAAAAATGCCTGGGGCATATGGGAGGGAGAGTTATTTACTAATCTCAGAGCACAGTCCCTGTCAGGAGAGACAGAAATCACTGGGGAACTCCTGCAGGAACAAAGGACCTGGCAGGCACCATTCCCCTCCTCCCATGCAGTATAAACACACAGCTACCCCGGGGGACTCACTAAGTTGCTAGCTCCACCTCCTCCATATCCTATAAACAGACCCCCCCCCCCCCGCCCGAGCAAAAACACACTATTCTGCTCATTCACCCCTCTGGAGAGCCCACCTCAATCCAGGCACAGCAAGAAGTCAAAGCTTGCTAACCTCACACCCGTACCCAACACCCCCATGCTATATGCTGGTGGCTCTGCCCTCTTAACTTAAGGCAGTGCACAGACCTGGAAAAGAGCAAGCAGCCCATACATTGGCCAGCACAGCTCCACAATAATTCCTGCCCCAGAAAAAGGGAAAGATAATCACGCAAACTAGTCTGGCTCCTGCAGTGGATTGGAAGCAGGTAACTGGTCTGACTTCAAGCCCTGCTCACCAACCAAAACTACACAGGGAAAGTGCCCCACAGTTTGGTGCTACTGCATCTCTGGCAAATGCTTGGTCTGACTCAACTCAAGCCCAGGGTGTCCCCAGACTAGTCCATGACCACCACAGGGACCAAACACTGCCCACAACAGGCAAAGAGAGCCATTGCAGATTACTGGACTGACGGAAAAAGTGGTTCAGCCACAACAGCAGGGTGCACCCAACATCCATAGAAGACACCCCTGAAGCAACAGGTTCTGGTGAGTAGGGGACACTGCATGGCAGGACACTACAGGACCTCTTCATAAGGCTGTTACTTTCAAGTGCAGGGCATGCAGCTATCTTCCCTAAACACACAGAAACAGACACAGGGAATTAGATAAAATGAGGAGACAGAGAATATGTCCAAAATGTGAAAAACAACAACAACAACAGGACAAAATCATCACAAGAGACTTTAGCAAAATGGAGATAATGTCTGATAGAGAATTTATTTTTTTTTAATTATTTATTTATTTGACAAAGAGAGAGATCTCTCTCACACAAGAGAGAGACTCACAAGGCAGAGAGTCAGGCAGAGAGAGAGGGGGAAGCAGGCTTCCCACTGAGCAGAGAGCTCAATGTGCGGCTCGATCCCAGGACCCTGAGATCATGACCTGAGCTGAGGGCAGTGGCTTAATCCACTGAGCCACCCAGGCATCCCATCTGATAAAGAATTTAAAGTAATGATCATAAAGATACTCACTGGACTTGAGAAAAGAGTGGAGGACCTCAGTGAGACCCTTAGCAATGAGATAAAAAAAGAACAAATCAGAGACAACACAATAAATGAAATTAAATATACACTAGATGGAATACATAGCTTACTAGATGGTAGAAGTGACCTGAAGGACAGAGTAATGGAAAGTAGTAAAGCTGATCAGGTGAGAGAGAAAAAATTATGCAAAATGAGAACAGACAGGGAATTCAAGCATAATGACATTCCCATTATAGGGATCCCAGGAGAAGAGAAAGAAAAGTGGGCAGAAAACTTTTTTAAAGAATAGCTGAAAACTTCTCAAATCTGGGGGAAAAAAATAGAAACTTAGATCCAGGAGGCACAGAGATCTTCCAACAAAATCAACCCAAAGAGGTCCACACAAAGACATAGAAATTAAGATGGCAAAAGGAAGTTATAAAGATGGAATTCTAAAAGCAGCAAGAGAAAAAAGCACCTGGGTGGCTCAGTTGGTTAAGTGTCCGACTCTTGATTTCAGCTCAGGTCATGATCTCAGGGCCATGGGACTGAGCCCTGTGTTGGGCTCTGCACTCAGCACAGAGTCTGCTTGAGATTCTGCCCTTCTCCCACTGCCCCTCCTCCTGTTCTTGCTCTCTCTCTCTCTCTCTCCCTCTAAAATAAATAAGTAAATAAAATCTTTTAAAGTAGCAAAAGAAGAAAAAAAATATAAAGTAGCAAAAGAAGACAGTTACATGCAAGGGAAACCCCACAAGGCTATTGGCTGATTTTTCAGCAGAAACTTTGCAGAGCAGGAGAGAGTGGCATGATATATTCAAAGTGCTGAAAAGAAAAAAATGTGCAGCTAAGAATAATCTACCCAGCAAGGCCATCATTCAGAATACAAGGCGAGATAAAGGGCTTCCCAGACAGACAAAAGTTAAAGGAATTCATGACCACCAACCCAGCCCTAAGAGAAACATTAAAGGGAACTCTTTGAGTGGAAAGGAAAAACCATAAGCAAGAGTAAGGAAAGTAGGAAGCACAAAAGCAGTAAAAATAAGTATATCTGTAAAAATCAGTCAAGGAACTCACAAAATAAAAGGATCTAAAGTATGATACCATATTCCCAAAATGTAGGGATGAGAGGAGTAAAGAATGGGTCATCAATTTAATATAAACTCTATATACTGAAGATATTACATACAAACCTAGAGGTAACCACCAAACAAAAAAAAGTCATAGATATGCAAAAAATAAAGAGAAAGGAATCCAAGGACCACTAAAGAAAGCAACCAAGCACAAGAAAAGAGAGCAAGAGAAGAAAGGAACACTGGTAGTCACCAGAGGGGAGGTGGGTAGTAGTACACTTACCTTGTAGTATACTTACCTTGATGAGCACTGAGTCACGGAATAGTACAGAATTGTTAAATCACTGCCTTACATACCTGAAACTAATATAATATTGTTAACTGCACTGGAATTGAAATTTTAAAAAGCTTAAGAAAGGAAGAACGGCAAATACAGTGTCTGCTAAGCACCAGGCACTATCTAGACCATGGAAGACAGAGGTGGCAGCTGAGCAGGGAAAGGAGGACTTGTGCCCTCTCAGAGCTGGGCCTGGTGTTTGAGAACAGGGGGTTCCATTTTACAATGGAGGCTGTGTCCAGGCAAGTCACTGTCCTCTCTGAGCTCACTGTACTCTTTTTAAATGAGGAGGTTGGATAATATATATCTCTAATATGATATGCTATTAGGACCATATATTATTATCATATTATGGTCAATATGATATGATAGTGTGATCTCTAAGCCCTAACATTCTGATTCTAACACCGTAAGAATGAAGTTCACTTCAAAATCAGCAAAAGAGTTGCAGCAACATACAGACTTCAGGATGTAAACACTGTTATCCAGAGGGAAAATAAAGATGACATGTTTTTAAAAAATGTTTTAAGGGGAGCCTGGGTGGCTCAGTCGTTAAGCGTCTGCCTTCAGCTCAGTGCATGATCCCAGAGTCTTGGGATCAAGCCCTGCATCAGGCTCCCTTCTCAGCGGGGAGCCTGCTTCTCCCACCCTCACTTCCTCTGCTTGTGTTCCTTCTCTCTCACTGTGTCTCTCTCTGTCAAATAAACAAATAAAATCTTTTAAAAAATGTTTTAAATAGTAAAATAAGTTCCTTGGGTGGCTCCCAGAGATCAGGAAAGCAGTTTACCTACTAGAGTACTGGTTTATTATAAGAGGAAGAGCCAGATGGAAGAGAGGCATAGGGCAAGGTATGTGGGAGTTCCCATGCTCTCTAGGGACAGCATTTCCCCCACATCGCCATGTGTTTACCAACCCAGAAGTGCACCAAACCCTGTCCTTTTGAGTTATGAACGCTTCCTTACACAGGCACCGTTGGTTCGATCTTGGTTCTTGATCTCTAGCACTGTCCCCTCCCCAGAGGTCAGGGTGGGGACTGGAAGTTCCTAACCCTGCAATCGCAGCAGTCCTTCCGCACCACCCCCATCCTTGGGGACTTTCCCAAAGTCACTTCATTAACACCCAGTCAGGTGTGGCTGGAAGGGCTTTGTCTAGAAGAACAGGGCACACCTTTCACCTTTAAGGCTCTGAGCTGTTTCAGGAACCAAGGACAGAAGACCAAGTATTATCACTGTTGCTTGCTTTGCCCCCAACGTTCCAAGTTCCCTCTTGGGTCTGAAGTATACCTTTTGACTCTTCCTTTAAAGCCGGTCTGCCAGCTCTCAGTTCGCTTGGCTTTCCTTCATGAGAGAATGTCGTTATTTTCCCTTCATTCCTGAGAGAGATTGCACTGGAGACAGAATTCTGAGCTGACAATTGTTTTCAAGCACTTTAAGGAACATGTCACTTTTTCTGGCCTCCACAGTTTCTGCCAAGGAAATGGACGGCAATTTGAATTATCCCCTCTAGGGAATGTTTCATTTTCTCTGGCTGCTTTCAAGATGTCTTTAAGTTTTCAACAGTTTATGTTGTATCTGGGCTTGGATTTCTTTGGGTTGAGGCTCAGCTTCCCTGGGCAATTGTCAGCTATCATTTCTGCAATGTTTTGCAGCATCATGCTTTCTCTTCTCATTCCGGGACTCCTGGGACGTGACCCTGGAATTTTTCTTTGTTGTTCAAATTGGATGATTTGTATTGATTTAGGTCTTTCTCTTGTCCTCTCTTGTCATCTACCATGCCTATTCAATGAGCTTTTAAAAATTTTAGTTACGTACTTTTCAGTTCCAATATTTCCATTTGGTTCTTCTACCACCTATTTCTTTACTGATAATTTCTACTTTACTTTCTTATCTATGTTTTTTAAACATTTTACTTATTTACTTGAGTGGGTAAGAGAGAGAATGCACCTGAGCCAGGGGAGGGGAAGAGAAGCAGATTCCCTGCTGAACACGGAGCCTGATGTGGGACTCAATCCCAGCACCCCAGGATCATGACCTGAGCCGAAGGCAGACGCTTAACCAACTGAGCCACCCAGGGGCCCAATAATTTCTACTTTGAATGTTTATTTCAAGTATGTTTTGTTGTGCCCTAGTTTTTGTGTTTGAGAGACCACCAAGGAGCCAACACCGATGCAATCACACAAGGGTTTATTCAACAAGCCCAAGTATACCCGTCACAGCAGAATCGGGACTTGGACCCCGAACTGGATTACAGTCAGAGTTTTTAAAGGCAGAGTAGGGGTGGACTTGGCAGTAGGTAATTGGGCTACGACTGCTGGCCCTATCTATGTTCCTGTTTCTTCTGACACAATTTATTACAACGTTAAGCTATCCTATTCCCAATTGGTCTTTGGTATAGCGTGTTGTTTTCAAAACCTTCGGTCAGCCTTCCTGGAGGCAGGGGTAACTGAGTTGGGTAGGTGAGGACAAAGGGGACGTTCAGAAGGGCTGTCACGGTAAAGAAGACTGTCAGGATATTGGAGGCCTGGTAGGTGTCAAGCCAAGGCTGTTTTTCCCTCTAATGAGACACTAACATGAAGGCAATTGGGAGTTTCCTGGTGGAGTGTCACATATCAAACATCCTTGTCCGTGAGTTTTAGGTTTAGAAGAAATTTAACTTTATTTACATTTCCTTCTGCCTCAGTCTCCTTCCTGAGAGAGATTGCACTGGAGGGGAGGGCAACATTAGGAACTGAGTAACTTGTCTCTGGAAGTTGGGCTATTGATAAGACAGCTTCTTCGTTGTAAATCACTAGGACATTTGTAGACCGAAGGAGACTCCTGTCTTGCAAGGATTGTGATCTCTGCAAGTTAACTATTTGTTTTCCTTTCAGGGCAGCCAGGAGTGGATGAATGTCACACATATTACTGAGGGGGGCAGGTGGAGAGGAGGTGCAAGGTGCCAGCTTTTGCTTTGTCCTCAGCCAGCCTCCTGCTCCCTCATCATTCCCCCTTGAACAATTTTGACTCTTAAATCTTTAAGGTAGTTGGCGGTGGAAGGCCTCATCTTCTGTAACTTCTTCGTGCTGAGCAGGGGCTGAAGAAGGGAGGATCTTGTGGGAAGGAGGCCGGGACCGGAGTGATTGTGTCTGCATCAGGGGTGTTATTGGATGCAGATAACATGGTAGGTACAGGCGAAGGGGGTGGAGAAATAGGGGTTGTCTGAGGTTTGGGCAGAGGAGGTGCTAGTGCAGGATTTGGGCCTAGGTTAACCTGATTATTCTGGGCCAAGAGTCTCAAGGTGAATAGTGTACCTGGGTCCTGGTAGCCGAGTCTAACTATGTCATAGATTCTTAAGCCCCAAGTAAGTCCTACCTGCCATCGTGTATCTAGTTTGCCGGCCTCTGTGAATTTCAGGGTGATCACATTACTAGTTTCAGATCTCTGTGATGTGTGATTTCTTTTAAGAGTAATTAAATCATCTTTGTAGGGGGCTGTCCACCAAATTTCGCCAGTGGAGACACAGCTCCAGCTGGCACAGTAAAAGTGGGAGGGGCCCCCACACTGTCTTGTGCGTTTTCCTATAAGGTGTCCTGGGCAAACATAAAAATGTCATTTGTATAGTTGGATTCTTAATCCATGGAGATGGGTGTCCCCATGTAGTTTTGTTAGATCAAGAGTAAGGTCAGGGGGGCGCCTGGATGGCTCAGTGTGTTGAGCCTCTGCCTTCCGCTCAGGTCATGATCCCAGGGTCCTGGGATCGAGCCCCGTGTCGGGCTCTCTGCTGGGCAGGGAGCCTGCTTCCCCCTCTCTCTCTGCCGGCCTCTCTGCCTACCTGTGATCTCTGTTTGTTAAATAAATTAAAAAAAAAAAAAAAAAAAGTAAGGTCAGGGAACCAAGCACATTGTGGGGCAATTTTTGAGAGGGAATATACAACCTCTGTAGTAGAAACACTTATTACCTGCCATGTTAGGTTAATTGATTGGTGGGGATTGGCCCTGGCATGAGGGGGACATAGTATAAGCAACACTAGTGGGGTAAGTGAGAACAGTGCAGTCTTAGCTTTAAGGGATTGTCCTTGTCGGGCTGACATTTCCATTCTGGAACAAAGTCCTTGAGAACAGCGTGTGGGTCAGCTGGCCGGACGTGGGTGTAGTGGACCCAGGGAGTAATCCCGTCGACCCTGAGAGTGGTGGGAGTGGTCAGGATCACGATGCAGGGTCCCTTCCAGTGCGGTTGGAGTGTCTGGTGTTGGTGTCTCCGGATGTACACCCAGTCACCTGGTTGATATCGAGGGGGGTACGGGGTTGGCCCAGTCTCATAGAGGGCCTTCAGCTTAGGCCACACCTGTTCATGGGTTCATTGTAACATTTGGAGGGAGAAAAGGAGTCGGTGATCATCAAACTCAGCAAGCACCTCAGGTTTTAAATTGGGAATAATAGGTGGGGGACTACCGAACATGATCTCGTAGGGGTTAGGTCCCATCTTATATGGGGAGTTTCGTACCCTATATAGGGCGAAGGGGAGGAGAGTCACCCAATCCCCGCCAGTCTCTAGGGCTAATTTAGTTAAGGTCTCCTTTAATGTTCTGTTCATCCTCTCTACCTGTCCTGAGCTTTGGGGCCTATATGCACAACGTAATTTCCAATCTGCCCCAAGTACTAGTGCTGTGTTACCTTAGAGACAAATCCTGGTCCATTGTCTGATCCAATCTTAATAGGAAAACCATACCTCGGTAAGATGCCTTCCAGCAGTTTCTTGGTCATGGTCTGTGCTGTTTCATGTTTGGTGGGAAATGCGTCTGTCCATCTTAGAAAAGTATCTACAAACACTAGTAAATATCTGTACCCATATTTTCCAGATTTTACCTCAGTGAAGTCTACTTCCCAATAGGCTCCTGGGTGGTCCCCCCGGAGCTGGGTGCCTGGGTTAGATCCATGGGTGATGGCATTACTTAATTGGCATGCATGGCAGCTTGCCACAATTTGTTCAATCTTTGATTGGGAGTCTTTGATGGTAATCTTTGCATGTTGCACCAAGTCTTCCATTTTTTTTGTTCCCATATGGATACTCCTGTGCATTTTGGATAGGAGTTGTCGTCCCAGTTCCTCTGGTAGGATTATGCTGCAATCTGAAGCTCTTCACAGCCATGTAAGCATTGTGGCCCAGGCAGATGGCTAATCCATTGTAAGTCTGTGTCAGTGTCATTGGGGTTGTCTGGCAAGTTTGGTGCTCCCGGATCAGGCAGTGTGATCACTAAGACATGGTTCACCGAAAGAGCTGCTTCTTTTGCCTTTAAGTCCGCCAGCCTGTTTCCCCTGGCCACTGGCGTGTCTGGTTTTTGGTGTCCCGGACAATGGATAATGGCCAGTGCCTTAGTTAGCCAGAGGGCCCTTAGGAGCTCGAGGATTTCTGCCTTGTTTTTAATAGTCTTTCCTTCTGCTGTTAAGAGCTTTCTTTCTCTATAAACGGCTCCGTGGATGTGGGACATGGCAAAGGCGTACCTGCTATTAGTATAGATGTTTATCCACTTGCCTGCTCCCATGGTTAGCGCCTTGGTTAGCACAATCAGTTCTGCACACTGGGCAGATGTCCCAGCCGATAAAGGTTCCACCCAGACAGTTTCTGTCTCTGTGGTCACAGCTGCCCCTGCATACCTGACTCCTTCCCGGACAAAGCTGCTGCCATCCGTTTACCAGGAGTCATCTGCATTCAGCAGTGGTCGGTCCTGGAGATCGGCTCTGACTCCGTGCACCTGAGCCAGGATTTCTTGACAGTCATGTAGGGAGGGTTCCCAGTCAGGGTTAGGGAGTAGTGTTGCTGAGTTTAGGGCTGTTGGCTCCTGGAACAAAATTCTGGTAGGATTCAAAAGCAAGCCCTGGTGATGGGTCAAGTGGGCATTGCTGATCCATCGGTCTGGGGGTTGTCTGAGCACCCCTTCAATGGCATATGGGGTAGTGACGTATAGCTCCTGCCCCACAGCCAGCTTATCTGCATCTTTAACCATGGTGGCCACTGGAGCAATAATTTTTAAGCATGGAGGCCATCCATGCTTCTAATTTCTTTGAGAGGTAGGCCACCGGCCTCTTCCAGGGGTCTATATACTGCATTAGGACTCCCTTCGCCAACCCTTCCTTTTCATCCACGTATAGGTGGAAGGGCCTAGTCAGATTACTTCTGCAGCCCGAGTGCCGGGGCTGAAAGCAAGGCTTGCTTAAGGTCATTGAAGGTTTTGTTCATGGCCTCAGTCCACACAAAGTCCTGTCTTTGCTTTGTGGCCTCGTAGAGGGGCCTGGCTATGTCAGCGAAACCAGGAATCCACAATCGGCAGAACCCAGCTGACCCCAAGAATTCACGCACCTGCCAGATGTTTCGAGGCTGCAGAATCCTCATGATGGTCTCCTTCAGTGCATCCACTAACCACCTTTGTCCATCTCTCAGTTTGTACCCCAGGAAGCTCACCTCTGTTCTGCAGATCTGGGCCTTCTTAGCTGAAGCCCCGTATCCCAGAATTGCTAGCGTTTGGAGCAAATCCTTGGTGCCTTGTAGGCATGTTTCTTGGTCTTCTGCTGCCAACAGGATATCATCTACTTATTGTAATAGAGTCAGATTAGGGTGCTTGGAACAGAATTCACCTAAGTACTCATGTAGTGCCTTGTCGAAGATGGTGGGAAAATTCTTGAATCCTTGCGGAAGCGGAGTCCAGGTGAGTTGGCCATTGATGCCCTTCTCCGGGTCCGCCCATTCAAAAGCGAAGAGGTCTTGGCTCTTTGGGGCCAAGGGCAAGCTGAAAAAGCCATCCTTTAGGTCTAGCACTGTGTACCAAGTCTTGTCTGAGGGCAAGGTGTAGAGGAGAGTGTAGGGGTTTGGGACCGTAGGGTGCATGTCCATCACCCGTCAGTTAACTTCCCTCAAGTCCTGGACTGGTCTACAGTCATTGGAGTGTGGCTTTCGCATCGGCAACAGGGGAGTGTTCCATGCTGACTGACAAGGCCACAGTATGCCCGAGTCTAGCAGTCGCCGGATGTGTGGGGTGATCCCTGTCCATGCTGTGAGAGGCATGGGGTATTGGCGGACCCTGACTGGATCTGCTCTGCTCCTGGCTTTAGTTCAATGTATTTCGCTGGCCAATGTTGGGCCAGTCCCATTCCCCCAGTTTCTGCCCATGCTTAGGGAAACTCCTGCAACCAGTGGTCAATGTTGGTCATTGGTGCTGGGGGCATCTGGTGAAGACAATATTCATCCTCAAGGTTCATGACAAGCACCTGGATCGGGTGCCCCTCTTTATCCAGAACCTTTGCCCCTTTAGGGTGGAAACTAATTTGGGCTCCCATCTTGGTGAGTAGGTCCCGGCCTAACAAGGGGTAGGGGCACTCAGGGATGACCATGAAGGAGTGGGGTACCCGGCCCACGCCGAGATCCACTGTTCTTTGGGTAGTCCATGAATACGGTTGAGTGCCTTTGTCCCCTGTACCCATGGGGTCCTATTTGTCAACTTCCCTTGAGGTTGTAGCAAGACAGAGTGCTGTGCCCCGGTGTCTACTAGGAATTTAATCAGTTGCCCCTCCACTTTAAAGGTTACCCTGGGCTCGGGGAGGGGTGCCGAACCCCAACCCCCCATTCATTTAAATCTTCAACCTCCAGTATAGTAGCGGAGGCCTCTGTTTTTTTTTCTTGGGGTAATCTTTTACCCAGTGGTCTTCTTCCTTGCAATACACCCACTGGTTTTTATTCATTTTGGGGCGTTCTTGATGGGGGCTGTCCTCCTTACCTGCTCCTGAAGCCAACTTCTTGAGACGTCTCTGTTTTTCACGTGGGTCATCCGTGGTCGTGGCCAGTAGGATCTTAGCCAGGTTCCGGGTCTGACAGTCACTTATCTTAGCCTGTTGTTCCTCCAGGCTCTCTGTTATTGTAGACTCATTCTGCCACCAGTATCAGATCCTGTAGGTTCTTTTCTCCTAGGCTTTCTACGCTCTGAAATTTCCTTTTAATGTCCAGAGCAGCTTGGTTAACAAAAGCCATAACAATGGCATCTCTGGTTTCTGGGGCCTCTGGATTCATAGGGGTGTACTGTCTGAACGCCTGTATGATCCTTTCTAGGAATGCTGCCGGACTCTTCATCTTTACCCTGTCTTGCATCATATACCTTGGCCAGACTGGTGGGCTTGCGTGCTGCAGCCTTGAGACCTGCCATTAGAGTCTGGCAGTACACCCAGACCCTCTCCTTACCTTCTGCCAAGTTGTAGTCCCAGGCTGGGTGAGACAAGGGGAAGGCTGCATTTATGAGGCTGGGGTTCTGGGTTGGCTGTCTGTCTTCAACCAAGATGGACTTCCGGGCTTTCACCTGGATTCGCTCTCTTTCCTCAGTGGTAAAGAGAACCTGTAAGAGCTGCTGACCGTCATCCCAGGTGGGCTGATGGGTGAAAAGAACAGTATCCAAAAGACCAATCCGATCTTTGGGGTTATTGGAGAACTTTGCATGTTGGGTTCTCCAAGTGTATAAATCACTAGTAGAGAATGGCCAATATAATATCGGTTGTCCTCCCCCGTTTCATTGGGGGGTCCCATGGCGCGGAGGGGAAGGACAGTGGAATCGGCCGCTCCCCAGTTTGGGGCTGGGGCTGCCCAATGGGTCCATCCACGTGTCCCTGCCACCGGCCCATGCACGGGGGCCCCTCCATCTGGGAGGGGGAGCGGCACTCCCTCGGCAGCCCCTGATGCTTCTGCTGGAGGGGCAGATGCGGGGGGGACCTGGTAGGGTGCTGGAAAAATCAGGTCCTCTGTGGGAGTGCCCTGAAGGACGGGGTAAAGCGAAGTCTTTGGTTCAGACTCCGTTTTCTTGTCAGACTTAGGAGTTGGGTTCTGCAGGGCTAGGATCTTGGATGTAGCTCCTGCTTTGGGAGGAAGAAAAGATTTAAGCCAGGAGGGAGGATTCTCGATCATGTCCTGCCAGACCAGGATATAAGGTACTTGGTCAGGGGTTTTTCTCTGAAGATGACGGCCTCAACCTGTAAGATAATAGGTAGTTGAAAATTTCCCTCCCGGGGCCATCCAACATTAAAGGATAGCCACTCAGACATGCAGAAAGTCCGAAACTTTCCCTTTCATACATCTGTGCTCGGGTTATGCGCTCTCTCCCTGACGTCCGAGAAGTGGTCAGTCATCAGAGACAGAGGGGTTGTCTGTTTCTGTCCCATCACGCCCTCAGTCCACACCAAGACCAAGACACTAATGACAATTAACAAGAACACACTCACACAGACAAAAGATCTGGCGCGGCAGTGAAGACAAAACTGAAAGGAAGTTGAGGGGCGGTCCGACCGCAACGGCAGCCAGCGCTCCTCACAGATGAGGATGTCGTCCTCCAGGCAGAGACAAGGGACGTCTCCCAAGACCCCCGGTCGACAGCCCGCCAGTGCGCCCGCTTAAGCCAATGTCGACCTAGATACAGCTTGGAATTCCTACAGGTAAAAATGCAGATTGGAGCTCCCAGAAAGTAGGTGCACAAACAGGAAAACGAGTGCACTCACCAGCCGGCACAGGACCCTCCGGGTCGGCATCCTGGGGGTCTCCTAGATCTCAATGGGACCTCCAAATGTTGTGCCCTAGTTTTCGTGTTCAAGATACCAAGAAGCCAACCCCGATGCAATCACAGGAGGGTTTATTCAACAAGCTTAAGCTTGGGCCCAAGTATACCCATCACAGCGGAATAGGGACTTGGACCCCGAACTGGATTACAGTCAGAGTTTTTAAAGGCAGAGTAGGGGTGGACTCGGCAGTAGGTGATTGGGCCATGACTGCTTGGCCCTATGTTCCTGTTTTTTCTGACATGATTTATTACAAGGTTAAACTATCCTATTCCTGATTGGTCTTTGGTATGGCGTGTTGTTTTCGAAAACTTTGCTCAGCCTTCCCGGAGGCAGGGGTAACTGAGGACAAAGGGGACGTTCAGAAGGGCTGTCACGGTAAAGAAGACTGTCAGGATATTGGAGGCCTGGTAGGTGTCAAGCCAAGGCTGTTTTTCCCTCTAATGAGACACTAACATGAAGGCAATTGGGAGTTTCCTGGTGGAGTGTCACATACCAAACATCCTTGTCCGTGAGTTTTAGGTTTAGAAGAAATTTAACTTTATTTATATTTCCTTCTGCCTCAGTCTCCTTCAGTTTTATGGAGGGGAGGGCGACATTAGGGCTTGAGGAACTGAGTTACTTGTCTCTGGAAGTTGGGCTATCGGTAAGACAGCTTCTTCGTTGTAAATCACTAGGACATTTGTAGACCAAAGGAGACTCCTGTCCTGCAGGATTGTGATCTCTGCAAGTTAACTATTTGTTTTTCTTTCAGGGCAGCCAGGGGTGCCTGAGGAATGTCACACACATTGCCGAGGGGGGTAGCAGGTGGAGAGGGGGTGCGAGGTGCCAGCTTTTGCTTTGTCCTCAGCCGGCCTTCTGCTCCCTCATCAGTCTGTGATTAGTTATTGGAATATTTTAATCATAGCTTCCTGAAAGTCTATGATTGTATATATTAACTTTTTTTTTTTTCTATTAGAGTTATTTTCATGGCTTTTTACAGGCTGGGTGATTTGGGGTTGCAGCCTATGCATTTTGAATGCTACGTGAGGAGATGCAAGCAAATCCTATGGAGAACGTTGACATCTTTGGTTTAGCAAGTTGTCCATCTGGCTAGGTCCAGGCCACAAGTCCTTTGAGTGTTCATTCTAACCTCAGTTCAGCTTTCAAAGCCTTTACAATACTGTTTGGATCTGCCACCATCTTGTGACCACGGTTCTATCAGCAGAGGTCTCAAATATGTCTGGTATGCTAATTTGAGTCTGTTTTACAGGTGAATAGTGTGGACCAGGTGAGCAGGTCAGGGGTGAGCCCAAGCTCATAAAAACTTTGTGGAGTCCCTACTCTCTCTCCCATACTTCCTGGGTGCTCTAGCCCAGCCCTCCCAGCCCACTCCAGTAACTAAGCCTCAGCCCCACCCCCTTGATGCCACAGCTCTACCAAATGGAAAAGAAATTCCCTTCCCTCAGACTCTTGGCTCCCACAGGCTCCTATTGGCAGCCAAGGTATTAGCTGGGGCTTCAGCATGAAAAATGGAGGAGGAGGAGAGCAAAGAAAGGGCGTGGTCCCCACCCTGAGCTCTAGCCCTTCTGTTTTTGTTCTGCAAGCCTGGCCTCTCCAGGGCCTCTGCACCACTGTGCTCACTTGTGCAACTGGGGCTGTGCTGCCTTCTGGCTGGGAAACACCCGAGGAATACAAACATGGTAAACTCACCACTTCAGCTGGACTTAGAATCCCGGCGTTCTCCCCGACCTGCTTGGTGCTATTTACTTCTTCGAGTCTTCCAGTAGCTGTGACGCGCATGCTGTCCGGGTTTCCTTGCTGTGTTCAGTGAGAACAAAAGGAAGGTGTGTGTTAACTCCACTTCCATCTGGAACACAAACCTTCCCTATGATACTAAAAGCTAGAGAACGTGTAAAACATTATTACGTACTTGTACACCCCCCAAAGAGCGTGTAACTCTGTAGATAAGTGTTTGGAGAAAAGGTCTGCAAGTTCACGTACCCAACTTAACACTCTTTTCCTCCTCGAAGAGGGGCAGAACTTTGGTGAAGCGGTGGCGGGGGGTGGTGTCTGGAAGAGCCTTCACTTTTGAGACTCTGCTGCTTTTTAAATTATGTTAACAATGCACTATTGCTTTGGTAATTTTCAAAATAGGAAGGTGTGAGGGAAACGACAAGGAAAAATTTATAGCTCAATTTAAAGGGTATATACAGAAAGTATTTTTGCTGGGTATGATACATCTTGTGAAACATCGGTCTGATGAAAAATCCATTTAGGAGCCAACATGATCATACATTTTCTTCAACCACTGATGTCCTAATCAGATTTCCCACAAAACAGAAATTTTAGCCTGCAGGATGAATTAACTTTATTCACATTTTCCAAGTAATTGCAATATTAAATATAAGCTAAAAGCAAAATGTAGTTCTTAGAAAATACAACCCCAAATTCTCATCGCCTGAGCTTTGTGATTACAGGTGCCCAGCCTTTGCTCCTTCAGAATGTTAAAGTGAAGTCCATACTCAAAATAAACATAATGACATGGGGAGACTATTCTTAAGTACAGTTTTGCTAATTATAAAAGAAATCCAAAAAGAGGCTTCCAGTGTCTTCATGCAGGTGTCCTTTCATCAAAATGGAAATAAGTACTACAGAAGTAACTTATCTCCATCTCACACTAGTAGGCTTGTCTGGGCCAATAATCTAGACATGGTTCCTTGCATAGAATTTGGTATTATGCAGATACTTATACTGAATAACTCCCTATTCATTCTGTTGTATGAAACTCCATTTCAAATGCAAACATTTTGAAATGATCAGGTCACATCTTTAGCATCCCTCTTTAAATATTAAAGTAACTTATCACCAGACTATAGTAAGGACCTTATGAGTCAGGCATTAGCATTTTACTATCAAACCAAATACAGAATCCAGATAAATAAACATTAGCACCATTTTTAATTTAGTCCAGGGTAAAACCATCCACGAAACTATTTTTTTACTGAAGCAGTCGACAAGAAAAGTTGTTTTCACATCTAACATATGCTTTGCCTCTCTCCCTCTTTGCCAATGATACTTTTAAACATTTTAAATGCCAAATACTACAGCATTCCATTTTTAAAGTTTACGCTCAGTCCAGCATTTCAAGTTAAAAGGAGGAGGGGAATCACTACAGAATTTTTTAAACCCCGCCAATAGCACAGATTTGTTTTGGAAGGTGACCTCTAACAATGCACAGACGCCCTTCATGCAATGTAGCTGCAATTCAGTTGGAGTGACCTTGCATACACACCTTTCAAGTTATTAGCAATTTTTATTGAATGAAACATTGACAAAGCGATTACATATATGAAGTGCCATTAATATGTGCCCACTACCTCAGGAGCAACTAAGACAACCTACACCCTATTATATGTTTAGTAAACTTTAAAAAATGTATATGTGTGCTTAGAAATGTTATGGCAGTGGAGGAGTCCATATATATACAGATATATATAGATACATATATAAAACCAGAAGTACCCAGGCTTCGGATACTCCTGCATAAGAGCAGCCTTCTAGGTTTTAAGAGAAAGAACTGGTTCCTATTTACTTCTCATCCACCTTGGTCCAGGAGACTGCTAGCTGTTTTTCAGGATTCTATTACTGTTTTTAATAAAAGTAACATAGCAAACATGTATATGGTCAACAGTTTTCAATTTAAAGCCAAAATACAAAAGCGTCTATGTAGCAGTTACTTTATTCTATCTTTCTAAGTGTCACTGGAATCTCCAACAGTTTAAAACTTTTCAACATGAAAGGTAATTTTAAAAAACTATCTTCCTGCCTTCCAATGTGTCCCATGAACTAGGAACGTGGTTACAAATACATTAGTTTCTAGAGTGAGAAGGAAAAAGTAAGACCATTGAATTGTTACCACCCAAAAAACATCCTGGGCTCAAAGGGTAATTCTCACCCCTAAAAAGAAGACACCTTAACCAACTAATGGCTTGGGTGTGGGAAGGGCACTCACAATTAATTCAGATTGACTTTTTTCATGCACATTAAAAAGGTTGTTCATTTGTCCTCTACTTAAAAAGGGGGACAATTGGTCACTATTGCCTTCTAGGTTTTATTTCTATCTGGAGTTTTCAGTAGTAAGCACATTAAATCCGAATCTGTCTCTGAAGGAGAGAGTCTGGCTTGGTCAAAGCCTAGAGGAAGTTGGGTTTCTAAGGCAGCCCATCGGTGGGGGGCCTGAGCCACCCCCAAGGGTAGCTTCCCTAAGATTGTCAGGTGCAACAGGAACGTTTGAGCTTCATGGCTAAAACCAAACATGCAGGAAGTGGTCAGAAAGGAACAGTTTCTACAGGCAGCGACACCATCACTACGTCACAGTAATCTCACCTTCAGGTACTTGCAGTGGTTAAGGACTTTAATATATTACAGCAGTGTTCACCAGAATTATTAACAAGGTCGTTTGGACCAGCATACAGAACCTCCTGTTAAATAGACATCTCAATTATTAGAAGAGCTCTCTATGTGAAAGAATTCACTGCGAAACAATGCAGATGTTTAAAAAGTATTTTTTTTAAAGCTCATGATTAAGTGAGTTCTCCAAGCTCAATACAGTTGTAAGAGGACACTGTGTGAAGACTTTATGTGGAGTAAAACGTATTTGTGTTCTAAAACTTGACAGCAGGGGTGCCTGACTGGCTCACTCGGCAGAGCATGCGACCCCTGCTCAGAGGGTCATGAGTTCAAGTCCCACGCTGGGTGTGAAGCCTACTTAAAAACAAAAGTAAAAACTGACCATAATACTTCAAAAATACAGAGTAAAAATATCAAGAAAATACTCAACCTCACGTCTAATGGCAAAGTTTATTCACCTGTCTTCAGCTGCACACCCGGCCTAGGCAGAGGCCTCTTTTCTCTCTTATAGAGAGTTTAGCACTCATCCTTCCTGTAGATTCCTGTATCTGCTGGGTAGAAACCAGCGTTTCTCAAAACCACCTTCTACCCCAAGAGTAAATGTGCTGGGGAAGGAGAACCTCGTTTACACACTCACATCTGTGCCTTGACACACGCTACTATTCTTCCACTGGCTGTTCTCTGTAAGGCCTACTGGCTAGGAATCCAGGAGTAACACGTTTTGGCTAAAAGTCTGAGTAATGTACAGCATCAAAGCTTTGTTATGAATGAGTCTGTAGAGAAGAAAGTGCAGAAAGGAGGGGTAAGCCACATTTCTAATTGGTATCTTAATATCTGCCCCCTGTCCCCAGTGAGCAGGACAATCTCAACATAATTACATAAATTTCACATTGTAAGTTCTAAATGTCACTGCCATTATAGATGAGGTGAAAGTCCACAGTAAGTTATGTGCCGAAACACCACAATGCAGTGAGGAACTGATTCCCCGTTATGTGCTCCAAAAAAAAAAGTTGCAATAATAATAGAAAAAGTTTCCAAAGAAACTTCAGTACTACCCTAAAGACATAGCAGTGGCACTTCATTCATTGGAATGCATTCGATCTACTGAGCTATGAAATAAGTGACTCGATGTCAATTTAAAGAGAAAAGAGGACCCTCACCCAACCCAGAGAATTCTTAAATATCACAGTCTACGTGACGTGGGGCCAAAACCAAAACACAAGTAAGTTCTGGTTTCACTGCGCAAGGAGTCAGTATTAGTGCTGAAACTCACTTGAAGAGCTGCTCTTCCACAAGAAAACTCCACATAAGGAAAATGGGTCTCAAGCTGCAAGTTGGGATGATCTTACTGGCTACGGGGTCTGGGAAGGGGTGAGAACAGAAAGGAAATGGGCTCCAGCTAAGCTGGCGGAAATACCGAGTGCGAAGCATCTGTAGCCACTTAAAGGCATTTGGTGTCGGTGTCGAAAAGATTAAGATGCTTTAAAACAAAACTCTTATAAGAATATCAAATATTTAGGGAATTAGCTTCAGAAATACCCAAATGTCTATGGCTTCAACTGTCGCCCTACTGCTGAGGTAGGTGACCAGGATCCAGCGAAACAGAGCAGTCTTCGGGAAATTCCCTGCAGAAAACGCCGGGTCATCGCTGGTTTCTTAAACCTGTGTCTGTTTTCCTCTGGTGGTTTTTCTTTTGTTCTGCTTCTTCTTTCTTCCGCTGACGCTTTTTCGAAGAGGCTGTCCCGGCAGCCGTTCCTGCCTTCAGGCCCGTGCTGAGTAGCATCTCATGTACTCCGTCACCCACGGGTTCTCCGAGGGCGGAGGCTTTATCCTCCGGTTCTTCTCCACCTCCACGGAGTGGGCGCGCTGCCTCTGAGTGACCAGTTTCCGCTTTTCCACCTGTCTTCTGTTCTTGGCGCGCAATGCTGACTCATGAATCTAAGTTATTCAAAAATAAACGCTGATTATTTCCACAATAAATGCATAATAACTTACATGGCTTTTGTAACAATTTTCAAGAGTATCTATAATGAAGCTAGGCACAGGTCACCTGAAGCCCGGCAGAGGCAAGCCCGGCCCTGAGTGTGATAGTTTCTCCAGAACGGCCGTCCCCACACCCACTGTCAGCAACCAAGACACTAAGCCACCAAAAACAGCCACAGGACTGAATTTTAGTTAGAAATGCAAGCAACCAATTTGCAAAGTGCCTCTAGAGAATGGCTCTGGAAAATTATTGAAAAAGCTTATTAGCATTAAGCCTGGATAAGTATTCCATTAAAGGACTTTAAATGTTTTATGACAACATACTACACAAAAAAAAGCAAAAAGTCTCCAGGGATTTTTACCACTTAAAACAATTCATACTACAGAAAAACTCTCTTAAACTTAATCCCAGAGTCTTTTGTTAAAGCACAGCTTCATTGTCTAAAATATCACTCCAGAAAACACCATCTGCTAGGGCTCGTGCAGAAGTCCGTTCAGTGTAAATCTGATGATGGTATTTCATCAGAATTCAAACCGTTCGTACTTTCTGCTTCTTTTCATTCATTCCTTGCTTTAGGCTGTAGTGGTGGTGTTGACACTAATGTCCATAACTGCTCTAGGGCTCCACGCACCGAGACCTCTTATGAGACAGGTTCTCAGGACCAAGAGGACAATGAAGGCTCCAAGCAGCAGTGGGCACCCGGTACAGACAAGCAGGGGAAACATGAGCATCCACACCGAATGCAAAGGGCAAAAGGGAGTCTACAGTAGATGCCAAGAACTACAGGAGATGCCAACCAACAAAAGAAAACAAAGGAGTCAAGGAACACCAGTTATCAAAGCCAAAGGAACTGGAAACCTCTCAAGGGTCCCATGGCAAATCTAGGGGCTGCCACCAGCCAGGTCATGCTCCTCCTCCCTTGACCTACTGGCCCCCCAGGAGCCTGAAAACCCTGACCCCAGCCACTTCTTCCCCTGCCGCCATATTGGTAAACCTTCCAGATCCCAGCTAACCCCCAGCAAATCCCCTCTATCCCCAGGAAGCTCACACCCAGACTTCTGTTTGCCAATCAGATGCCCGGGTCTGGACTCTCCTTGGCCCCCCGCCATCCCTGAAGACCTACCGTGACCCCAAAGCATCGCAGTAAACAAAGGACATGCTCACGGCACAGACCCCACCTCCCACCTTCCCAGGAAAGTCAGGGAGGCCGGGTTCATGGGACCCACCTCATGGACCGGAGCGGACGCGCAGACATTGTGAGTTTTCTGGCTTCCTGTATCCGTCTGCTTTTCTCCCCACCCGTAAAGGGCAAACGGATGCTTGTTCTCTTTTATTCTACTCAATGATCTTTGAGGACTTTTGACTGCTTTCCTATTTCCTCTGGCAAATAAGGCACTTGGTTGCTGTCGAGGTTCAGTACTGTTAGGTAACTTCTCAGTCTCTTTTGTTCTGATCTCTTGTTCAGGTTTTTCTTTGATATCTTTCACTGGCGGGGCTTTTGGAAAAAAGGAGATAAAACAAAATGAGAATGCTTTCAAACCATGGTTCTACGTAATTAAACATTTGGGTTGTAAAGTTCAGAATGCTTAATTCAGTAACTTGTTCACTTATAGCTCAATTCATAATTTCCTGGAAACAGAAATATGGAAACAAGTTAGTATCATACTTTTCAGTCTATCCTGTTTTATTTTATTTTTTTTTTTAAAGATTTTATTTATTCATTTGACAGAGAGAAATCACAAGTAGATGGAGAGGCAGGCAGAGAGAGAGAGGGAAGCAGGCTCCCTGCTGAGCAGAGAGCCCGATGCGGGACTCGATCCCAGGACCCTGAGATCATGACCTGAGCCGAAGGCAGCGGCTTAACCCACTGAGCCACCCAGGCGCCCAAGTCTATCCTGTTTTAAAATCAACAACAAATACATCACTATTGAACCAAGCCTATTCAAAAGCCACAACTGTTATGTGTATTCTTTTTTTAAAAAAATATTTATCTATTTATTTTAGAGGGAGGGGGACAGGTGAGGGGAGAGGGAGAATCCCAAGCAGGCAGAGCCCGAAAGAGGGCTGGAACTCTGAGCCAAAATCAGGAGTTGGGCGCTCAACCCACTGAGCCACCCAGGAGCCCCTATGACTCATATTCTGAGGTTAAGCATCTTAATTAAATATTAACAGCTAGAAAGCACCACAGTCTAACAGCTTTCTCCAGTCGTCAATGTCTTGCTTCAGAGAAAGATCTGGATTTGTGGTAATCACCCAGAGGCTGCAAAAGGTTCGTTTTTAAATTACTCAACTAGAGTTCCAGGATCCCATTTCTTCCTGAGGCACCACGATTATGGAAAGCTCCTGATTGCATTTACACACTCAATTTCAAGTCTTTCTGCTGTTCCATGACTCTGGAAAGCTCCCTAGGACTCTTACCTGCTCCTTGTAAGAGCCAGCTGGTGACCTCAGTCACAGTAGGGAGTGGTTTCCATAGTTACTGGTGCTCAGCTCCACATTCCCAGTGTGAAGAGCTGGACAGAAGGGCTCCCCCAACGCTTGTGACAGAAATGACCACATGAATCAGAACCCACGGTCTCACTGTCCTAAATTCTGTCAGAGGAGCTGGAGGAACTCTGAAGGAAAATCGGGCTGTCCTGCTTGAGGTCAACACCAGACATTAAGGATACGCTCTAAAACATACGCACTTCCCTAACATGAGTTTCATTATTTTTTTTATAAACCTTTTATCTTTTATAAAAGTTACACGGCTTTGTTTAAACCCTTTGCAAGCGCATGTTTCATTTCAGCCCGGATTTATATTATTTGTTTTTATGGACATAAAACTTGTCTATAGCATATAAAGTTTGGGTGTACAACATCATAAGTTGGTATTTGTATTACACTGCAAAGTGATCACCACTGTAAGCCTAGTTACTGTCCATCACTGAGCGACTGACCTCCTTCACCCATTCTGCCCTCCCCCAGCTCCCTCTGGGAAGCGCCCATTTGTTCTCTGTATCTTTGAGTCTATTTTTGTTCTGTTTGTTGATTTGTCTTGCTTTTTAGATTGTACATATAGCTGAGATCATATGGTATTTGTCTCTCTTAGTCTGACTTATTTCACTGAGTATGAAACCCTTTAGAGACACCCTTGTTGTTGCAAATAGGAAACTTCCTACTTCCTTGTGGCTACTCTGAGCAGTAGTCCGTCGTGTGTATTTATACGCCTTCCATCCTTTATCCATTCATCCATCAGTGGCCACCTAGGTTGTCTCTGTATCTTGGCTACAGTAAGTCATGCTGTGATAAACACGGGGTGCCTCTGTCTTTTCCAATGAGTGTTTTTGTAGTCTTCAGATAAAACCCCAGAAGCGGAATTGCTGGATCATGGTTAATTCTAGTCCTACTTTTGGGAGGAATCTCCATATTGTTTTCCACAGTGGCTGAACCAACTTATATTCCTACCAAGTGTGAGAAGGCTTCTTTTCTCATCCTTGCAATCCCTTTTATTTCTGATCTTTTTGGTAACAGCAATTCTAGCAGGTGTGAGGTGTTATCTACAATTAGATATCACAATCACATCCCTATCATAACACCCTATCACCATATCATAACCACAAATGGTTTTGACTTGCATTTCCCTGATAATTACTGATGTTTAACATCTTTTCATTTGCCTTTTGGCCATCTGTATATCTTCTTTGGAAGAATGTCTATTCTTATCCTCTGCACATTTTTTAAATTTGGGTCATTTTGGTTTCTTTTGTTCTTGTTGAGTTGTGGGAGTTCTGTAATATTTTGGATATTTAACTCCTCATGGGATATGTCATTTGCAAATATCTTCTCCCATTCAATAGGTTGCCTTTTTATTTCGTTGACGGTTTCCCTCGCTGTGCAGAAGCTTTTCAGCTTGATGTAGTCCCATTTGTTTATTTTTGCTTTTGTTTCCCTTGCCTTTGGAATCAGGACCAAAAAACACATTGTGAAGACTGATGTCAAGGAGCTTACCGCCTGTGTTTTGTTCTAGGAATTTTATGGATTCAGGTCTTTAATCCGCCTGAGTTAATGTTAATGTCTGCTGTAAGACTGTGATCTAATTTCATTCTTTTGAATAGGCGCTCCTTATGCATCTGGGGCATCATTTCACTTACCCTGGCTGTTTAAAGATCTCTAAGGTCTTAAGGATACCCCTCGCTTTATATGTCCCAGAGTTTGTCTCCAGGTGATGAGTTTATAGGTTGCTATGTCAAACCCTCGCCATTGCTTTAGGACATACTCTTGTCCCTTAATATTTTTAGCTGTGATTCTTTTCTTGCTTCTGTCCATGGTCCCTTTAGAGTAAGCTCCTGAATAGGAAGTCCAGATCCTGTGGCACAAGTGTAAGAAGCCTCGATAGATCACTGCCATTTCGGTCTTCAGCAATGACAATGACCTTGACTCTACCAGACTGTTTCATTTATTACTATACATTTTAAGAAACAGATCATGCACGGACCCTGGAGTTTACTGCTTTGTACCACTGTGCCACATCTTTAAACACAGGCATAAGCTGTTTGCGGATAAGGTGGGACACCCGTCTTCCATCTTACCATGAGAACCTAAATCCATTCATCGCTCAAACATTCCTGAGTCATGTGTCCTCACCTTGTTCTCTTCTCTTTTCTGGAAGAGGGGAGAGGAGACCATCAAGACCAAGACAAAGGAAAACAGAAAGGGGGAGACGAAGGTTTGTGCAATCACAGGACTGAGAGAGGGAAAACAACCCGAATCATCATTGTTCAATTCCCTTCCTTCTCTTCCTGTCCCACTCTGTGTGTGTCCAACCCAGGTCTGCCGGAGCAGCCAACCCCGAGAAGGTCATAATGATGTAGTTGAAAGAATAAGCCAGCCTGGAAGAAAACAGAAAAGAGAATCTCAGCAAGGGGGAATGTCTTGTTCAAAGGCCTGGGAAAGAAGAGGAAGTCTAAATAGTTCAAAATGACAGGCACACAGAATGCCTGTGGAGCAGATAGCACAGAGTTTCTATGCCAAACTCAGGAGTAAGGCCTCTACCGTCGTGCAGGATGAGCTAGAGGGGAAGGGGAAGACCAGTAGTCATGGTGGAGGTGGGGAGGCAAAGAAGGACCAGAGGGACCCACCGAGCTCAGCAGGTGCAGACTCTCGGACACTTGGGAACTACACACGGGTCCGAACAGCAGGGAGGTGGGGCCAAAGCCATTCCAGAGTGGCCAGCCCAGCAGCACCGGGTAAGACCAATCGGTGGATCCGGACGCAGCACAGCACTGGGGACAAGGAGGAGGCTACAGCTCCCACAGGTGTTTGGAGTGGAGGGTCAGGCTAACGAACCTCCGATAAAAGGCCGAGGAAAGGATACTCGCCTCATACGTGAAAGGCTTCTGGAACGAGGAAGCAGGCAGCAGCTGGCCACTGACTCTGGGGCCCGGGAGAGAAGGCAGTGAGTGGGCAGGTGGGAGCTGGGGTTTGCGCGTGGAACAGGTCACCCCGGAAGCAACGCAGGCAGAGAAGGGGAGAGTGGAGTCAGGCCCATGGGACCATTATGTAAGCAGCAGCCAGGCAGAGGAGGGAGCCGCCGAAGGGCAAGAAAGGACTGTTAGAAAAGAAGAAAAACTAACCAGGTGAGCAAAGAAGGGAAGCGCTTTGGTAAAGGAGGTAGCAGTTAACGGAGCCAAATGTGACCGGGCGTGGGGGCCAGTAGGATGAGGAGGAAGAGACTTGGCATCTGGCAACCAAGCTGTCCCACAGCTCACGGGGGGAACATGGGGTCAGGGAACCAGACCACAGCAAGTGAAGAGAGTAGACACCTCAGCTCCGGCAACCGTGGACCCCGGGACGGACTCTCCGACGCAGAGCGTCCACAGGCATCCAGCACCAGGAACTCCACTGTCCTCGGAGACCTGAGGCCCCACGTTATCCCTGCGAGTGATCTGTCAAGCATAAGTATGAGCGACCAGCAAACAGAGAGCAGGCACACAAGGAGTTATTACTGGCAGACAATAAAATAACAGCATTCACCCTCCGCAGAACTTCCAGAAAAAGACAAACTACAGGCCCTCCTCAGCAGCAGGAGACAGAGACGGAAACTGCAGAAGCCACGGGGCTGACCACTAGAATATTAATATTTACAAAACTCCAAGCAGTGTCTGGCCGAAGAGAACCGTGTGTGAATCTGGGATTCAGAATCCTATTCAAAGGAAGGAGGCTCGGAATAAAGCCTCCAGACCAAAAACAAACAAACACACACACAAAAACAGTGTTCTGGACATTATATCACAGCACAGCCCCGTTTCTCAGTAACCAACAGAAGATTCAAACAAAAGTAAACTCAGTCTTGTTTTAGGACTGTGCTCTCCAATACCTAACCACATGTGGCTATTAAGTATAAGTTTAAATGAATTAAAATGAAGGTAACCATTCAGTTCCCCAGATCCGCTAGTCTGAGTTCAAGTGCTCAGTAAGCTCATGTGGCCAGTGACGACCGTGCTGGGTGATAAAAAGAATATGTCCACCGTCGTAGTAACTTTTATTCAACACTCTGATTTTTTTTAAGTATTTGAACAACAGAATTAATACATTCAACCTAATGAATACATGTACAACACTGCAGCCAATAACTACAGGATATAGAATCTGTAATAATATAAATGCTTGATGTTTACAAGAATGGACATATCTAAGGCTAGAAACCAAATTTTTAATTAATTAATTAATTAGTTAATTAATTTGAGGGAGAGAGCAAGAGCATGAGCAGGGGGAAGCGCAGAGGGAGAAGCAGACGCCACGGGGAGCAGGGAGCCCAACCTGAGGCTCAATCCCAGGACCCCGGGACTATGTCCTGAGCTGAAAGCAGATACTTAACCAAATGAGCCACCAGGAGTCCCTATAAGCCAACTCTTAATATATTTACAAAACTGAAACCACATAGAATGTATCCTCCAACTATAGTGTAATTAAACTTGATAAGATAAAAAGAAAAAACTTTAAAAATCTCTAGTTTTGATATTTAAAAACATTTCTAAATAGTGCACAGATCAAAACAAATCATATAGCCACACAAAAATGGGAATATACTCAATGTCACATTTAAAAATGGCTAAAATTGGAAATTGTGTTAGGTATATTTTATTACAATTTTTAACAATTAAAAAAAAAAGTAGTGGTGACAGAAGTCCTGCCTTCCTTAATCCTGATCTTATCAGAAATGCTTCTAGGGGCCCTGGGATGGCTTCACTCGAGGAAGCATCCACCTCTTGATTTCGGCTCAGGTCATGATCTCAGGGTGGGGAGATGGAGCCCCACGTCAGACTCTGAGCTCAGTGTGGAGTCTGTTTGAGATTCTCTCTCTCTCCCTCTGTCCCTCTGCCTGTGGTGCACATGCGCATGTGCTCGCTCTGTCAATCAATCAATTAAAAGTCTTAAAAAAGAAAGAAAAAGAGAAATGCTTCTAAAGTTTCTTCACCAAGCATAATGTTTGTAGATTTTTGGTATATGGGTTTTCTTTCTTTTCTTTAAAGACATATATATACATATTTTTTTCATTCATTCATTATTTATTTGGTGTGAGCAGGGGTGGGGGGTAAGGGGAGAAAGAGAATCCCAGCAGAGTCTGTGCTGAGTGAGGGGTCCCACATGGGGCTCGATCTCACCACCCTGAGATCATGACTTGAGCTGAAATCAAGATACAGATGCCGTATCTTGACTGAACCACACAGGTGCCCCTAGTTTACTTTTATTTTAAAGATAAATATGTTTTCTTATATTTGTCTTATACATAAATGTTAATTTTTATTAATTTTTGGTGTATTTTAAAAATCATAATATTTTGCTTAAGGAATAAAAAACAAAACTTGTGCCTTTCTCCTGCAGGGAGTTAATATTTATCATACTCAACTGATGATGTAGTTAAAGCAGTAATCAGATGGAAATTTAAAGCCTTTAATCAATATAGCCAAAGAGAAAGGCATGGGGGAAAACAATGTCAATGATAAGCACCCATCTTAAAAAGTTAGAAAAATAGGGATGCCTGAGTGGCTCAGATGGTTGAGTGGCTGCCTTCAGCTCGGGTCATGATCCCGGGGTCCTGGGATCGAATCCCACATTGGGCTCCTTTCTCAGCAGGGATCCTGCTTCTTTCTCTGCCTCTGCCTGCCTCTCTGTCTACTTGTGATCTCTCTTTCTCTGGCAAATAAATAAATAAATAAATCTTAAAAAAAAAAAAGTTAGAAAAATAAACAAAGAAAATTAGAGGCGGCACCTGGGTGGCTCAGTGGGTTAAGCATTTGACTCTTGGTTTCGGCTCCAGTCATGGAGGGTTCTGGGATCCAACCCTGTGTCAGTCTCTGAGCTCAGTGCAAAGTCTGCTTGTCCCTCTCCCTCCCCCACTTGCATATGCATTCTCTCTCTCTCTCTCAAATAAATAAAATCTTCAAAAAAAAAAGAAAATTAGAGTAAGGGAAAAAAGATCATAGATTACTAAAAACATATAATAAAGAAAATCCACATAGCCAAGAGTTAGTTTAGGAAAAAAACTAACGGGATTCACAAGTTTCAGGCAAGACTGATCAAGAAAGAGAGAAAAAAGTAAATAATAAACATAAGTAAAAATATAGCAAATGGAAAAAAAATACAGCAAATAGAGTTTAGGTTAAATATGCACCAATGACATGTGCGCAGAGTCCCTTCATCCCAAAAGCCTACTAGAGTGAAGGAAAAAAGGCATAACTCACAGCACAAAAAGCAAGGGAAGCGATGACATCAGGTGTTGATAAAATTTTGGAAGCTGGAAAGTAGAGGAAGATGTAAAAGGGACCTCGCAGGGTTGAGTAGGATGAATCCTAGCTCCCTGCAGAAGCAAGCCCCACAGGACACAAACTGAACCCCAAAAGGAACTGGAAAATGAAGCAGAAGGTCCAGCATTAATCAGTGCCCTAGCCCATGTGCTCTTCTCACAACATAATATGAATGTACCTGTGGAGAACTGGACTGGGAGATGCTTCTAGAACCCCCATGAATCTGGGCAGACTTTGGTAAGCAAAGAATGCGGTGAAGAGGTGCTACGTGGCTCCAGGTGGTAAGGCATAAAGGGCAATCCAGCATCTGCCCCGCTCTCTCTCAGAAACACATGCTGTTGGAGGCCCGCCAGCACATTAGGAGGAAGGCCGGGCACACGAAGATGTCACATGTGAGGGTCCCAGCAGGCAGCCCGCAGCCCTGGCACCTTCCAGCCGAGGCTGCAGGCAGCACAGAGTGGAAACAAGGCACATCCCTATGCCCAGGCCAAACTCCACCCACAGAAACCACGAGCAATAACCAATGAGTACTGGAATCTTAAGCAACTAGTTTTCAGGCTAATTCTGTGATGTAGGTGTACATACCTCCTGCATAGACTTTCTTCGAGTCCATTAGCCAGGTGATGGCCCCTCTCCCAGCCCAGAAGGCATATGGGTTACTCTCCAGAGGGAGAAAGAGAGGGCACAGGAAAAGTAAGGGGTGACACCTGCCTGAAAATAGGTTCATGTAGTAAAGAACAAGGCCCCTGATCCCTTTCCCCAACTCTGTTCCCAGAATGCTGACAGCCAGGCTTGTACCCCTCCAGGCAGGAGACTGGAGGCCTGCTGTTTGGGAAGTGAACACAAGAAAAATGGGTGTATACTATGCTTGAAGTCCTCAGAGAAACAGCTGGTCCTCATCCAATTAGTCAACAAGCACCCCCACATAGAGAGCTCCTGAAAAGCTCTCCAAACCTCAAACCTACATGCGAGCGGGCAGGCTGGGAACAAACATGTGAGTCCGTCCTCTAAAAAGAAAAAGATCAAAATATACAGAAAAGACTGGGAAATACAAGGAAGCTCTCAAAGGATATTTATGGCTTTTTCTTTTTTGAGTGAAAAGAAATCCAAGAAAAATAGAATGCCATTTTTTAATTTTTAATTTTTAAAAAATAACACTTGGGACAAAAAAAACATGTAATCTCTTCAAAATTGAAGACTAGAAAGGGAGATTTAAAAATTTCAGTATAAAGTTTGGAAGATAAAATTGATGAGTTCTCCAAGGAAACAGAATCCAAAATTCCAGTGTCAGAGAAGTTTTAAATAAAAATGTTAGAGATTTGATTCAGGAGTTACACCATCCAACTAAAAATAATCATGGAAAGAAAAAATGAATAGACCACAGGAAATTATTTTAAGTGGTACTAGAAAATATTACTGAACTATAAGAAATATTCCAGACTAAAGAGACCCACCAAGTTGTCAGCGCAATGAATGATAAAAGACACACACATATGGGGCGTCCGGCTGGCCGAGTTGGCAGAGCATGCGACTCTTGACCTCGGGGTCATGAGTTCAAGCCCCACATCTGGTGTAGAGCTAACATTTAAAAAAAAAAAGGACATACACATAGAATTTTAGAACATGTAGGATATAGGATAAGGAGAATCTCTTAGAAACACCCTCCTAATCCCCTCCCCCCACAAAAAGAGGTCGCATACACAGGGTGTCAGAGAGGCATGGTACTTCTAAAAAGCAAGACCAAAAACTAGGATTCAATATAAAAATGCCTTAAAGTACTGAAATTTGTAATCTAGAGTTCTCTCTTTTGCAAAATATCAATCCAGCTTTTGGATATAGTAAAGGCATTTTCAGTCATGCAAGGTCACAAAAGTATTCTCAGGATTTACAGAGGATGTGTTACACCAAAAGGAAGGGATTGGCCACACAAAGGAACTCTTGAGATTTATAAGACCGGGCTCAGATAAAGGAGGTAAACAAAAGGAAGACTCAGGCAAACAGTGAAGAAAAGCCCCAGATCGTTAGCTGTGTCAGATCTGGGCAGCATCAATAAGAACAGGAGGATAAGGGTTCAAAAAACGGTCTCCAAGGAAAAAATTGAATGAATTGAACACCTCATGTGTCTAGCATAGGACAAGTTTTAAAGTATAACCAGACTATTTCAAGCTGAATTAATGATGGGAATATAAAATATATATAAACAAAAAAAAAAAAATGAAGCAATGATTAACTTCAGGAAAAACATAAACGAAAAGAAAATGTAGTCAGAATATACTACACGCTCACCAGTAAATACCATTTTACCCAGCCACAATAATTCAAACACAGAATTGTGCTTAAACAGTCATACAGTCATATAGTGCTTAAATAGTGCTTAAATAGTCGTATAGTTAATACTGTGGGACAAGTGGGTGCTGCTATATATATATCGGGAGGTGGGGGGGCAGAGCAAAGATCTTAAGCTAAATCATCTCCCATGATGGGAAGTCATTATACAACATTTAAAATAAAAAAGCCAACAGGTAAATCTAGATGAGAAGAAGGTGGCCAAAGCTGAAAAGAGTTGGAACGTGCACCCTAGCAAGCAAGGGATATGGGGAATCAGTCAGAATTATTTTTTTCATTTTAAGTGTATATTTAAAAATTATGCATATGTATAACTTTGCTAAAAAGCAAATTTAATTTAAGAAGAAATAGGACTATGAAAAAAGAAATTAGAGACAGTCCAGGCCACTCTTCAAGGCATGCTTCAAAGCATTCCATAGTAAACACTACCACTGCCACCTACCCCGCACAAAGAACATCCTGACAGCTTTTTAGCACCCTCTCTTAAATCAGGACGAGAAGCCAAGGGTCATTAGACATTTGAGAAAACTAACATGAAATACAGGTTTTTAAACAAAAAGAATCAAAAATGGGGAGAAGTGGGGAACCAGAGACTATGCTATAGAAATACAAGAAGAAAACAAAAAACTTCTAGTGATATCCTCACCAAGATAATAGAAGACACTATATGCAGTGTCTTCTATTTAAGAAATAGAATACTATTTCTTAAAAAGGAATAAAAAGAGAAAGGGGGGTAGGAGAGGGAAAGAGAGGGGGAAGAAGGTAAGTCCAGAAATCAAAATTAATTAAATTTAAAAATAAATAGGATGCCAGTAATTAAAAAGAAATGTAATAGCAGAGCTGGGAAGATACAATTGAGACTATCACCCAGAAGAATAGAAGAAAAAGACATATGAAAATAGGGGGTAGGGTGCATATTAGAAAAGGAAGGAATAAATTCATGAAGTCTAACATCCAGCTAAGACGTTTAGAAGGAAAGGAACAGCAACAGAATAGAAATGAAAAAACAACTCAAGAAAACTTACCAAAATTACAAAGCAGGAGTTTCACTGTGAGGACTCACCCAGAACACTGGAGGAAAACAGACATAGACCAAGGAAAAAATTCCAAATAAAAGGACAAAGAGAAGACCCTAAACACTTCCTGACGGTGGGGACAGGTAATCAAGAATCAGGAAGACACAGGATTGTAACAGCAGTATCACGAGTTACAACACAACAGAGCGATGTCTCCAGATTTTTTAGAGACAATATTTCCAACCTGAATTCCAAGCTCAGCCACAAACCCACCAAATCATGAGGGCAGAATAAAGCTATCTTTCGACATGCAAGGTCTTAGGAAATTCATGTCTCACATACCCTTTTTCACGAAGCTACTAGAAGACAAACTCCAACAGGAGGGGTAAACCAAGAAGGAAAATGATGTGAGGGCCACACAAGGGCTCCTACCCGAGAGGGAAACCAAGGAGTCTGTGGGGTGGTGGCCAAAAGGGCCCTCCCAACATGGGACCGGGCAGGGCAGCAGGTAGCAAGAGCAGCAACCAGGCCAGATGGAAGTAGGTCAGAGGCTCTGGCAGGGATGTCTTAAGATGTCGAGAGTGACAGCAAACCCGATGTGCTGGTTGTATTGTAAGAGATAAAGGAGTCATGGCAAACAATACAGGACAGCTTTGAACAACATTTTCCAGGCACCACATTGTAGATACTGACTGTAACCTAACCAACTCCGGGCTGACTATATTTCAGAAGTTATGGGGAGGGGCCTTGTGTATGGGTTAGGAGAGGGGCGAAAAGAACGAAAGCCAGATAGATAATGCGAAAAACTGGGGAAGAAAATTAAGAAGTGTCAATACCATCAATAACAAACAACAATTGCTTATTTATTGTTATTTACAAGGAACACTCTCCATGTTACTTGGAGAAATAGATACCAGCACCAAAAGAAAAACCAAAGGAGTTGGAAGTGGAGCCCTAAGGAATGGGCAACTGGTCTGTGTGTGGCTGGGGAGCTGCTGCATCTCTGTAATAAGCCATACAGAACTGTAGGATTCCTGTGTACATCTGGCTTCAATAAAAACAAGAACCAAATGTTTATGTTCTATAGGAATTCAAGAATGCTCATCCTTGTAGTATGTAAAATCATCCACTGGAAAACAAGGATTTTGCAGTCGGGAGTCTGGACTCAGCAAACATCCTTCCTTCTGCCCAACACCTGAACCAGAAATATTAGCAGGGAAGAAATGACTGACCTTAGCCACTGGTTGGAGTCAGTGTCTCTAGGGAAACCAAAATAATCCTGAATTCAGGCAAACACGGAACCATCTCTACCACAATGCCATCTGAAAGCTGCATTTCTATACCCACAGAAATAACTGACACCTCTTTTAGAAACAATGAAAGGGAATGGCCAGAAGGAGAAAAGCACATTGTCTGATTCAGTACATCTCACAACTTGGTCTGTGGATCAGTGCCACAGGAATCAATCAGAAGGTCTGTTCCCCTACCCTTCCCCCACTCCCCCCCCCCCACCCCGCCACCTTCTGTTATTCAAATTTCCACCAGCGATCGCTGTAACTAGGACTCCAGCTTCCAGGTATTCATAAATCTCTGGTAATCGACAAGGAACACGAAGAGGGAGAGGCCGCTCTGCAGCAGATGTTGCTGAGAATAACTTAAGATGACGGAAGGAGAGCTCGGTGGCCTGGCTCTCCGACTCAAAGATGACATCTCCTCTCCTCCTGAGCCTCTTGCAGAGAGACCACTACAAACTGCAGAGTTGGTTAATTACCACTTACCATGCCATAAGCAAACAAAAATAAAGTCACTGATCATTTGGCCTGCGTTTCCATTTCTTCATCTATAAAACGTAAAAATTATGCTCCCATCAGTTAGAACTATTTTGAACGTCAAAGGAGACCATACATATTCTAAGATTAGTGACTGGAGGCTTAAGAAGCTCTCGGTTATTCTAATTGCAGGAGCCTCTTTAAAATCGAGTGGGGGGGGGGGCACCTGGGTGGCTCAGTGGGTTGGGCCTCTGCTTTTGGCTCAGGTATGATCTCAGGGTCCTGGGATGAGCCCCACATTGGGCTCTGATCAGCGGGGACCCTGCTCCCCGCCCCCCCCCCTTTCTCTGCCTGCCTGTCTCTGCCTACTTGTGATCTCTGTCAAACAAAATCTTTTAAATCGAGGGACCCAGGATGGGGGTGGAGAGGGAGAGGCATCTGGCCAACGTTAGAAGGCAGAAGGAAGGAACCACTCGTCGCTCCAGGCTGTATCCCGCCTGAGGCATTTAATTCGGTGCTGGGCACCAGCGACCATCCTCCGGGCCTCTCATGCTGAGACCGCAGCTCGGCGACCGTCTGGCCAGGAGACAAGGTGCAGGGCCCTGGCTGAAGCAAGACACCCAGCACCCAAGAGCCTTGCTCCAGCGGCTGCTCCAGCCCTCCACCGCGGCAGCCTTCGGAGAAGGATGCGCGCTTGGGCTCCGTGCGCGGGCAAGGAGCAGAGAGCACCTAGCCCTCACGAGGAATTTTCTCCCACCAACCAGGAGTTACGCAACAGCCTGCGTAAACAAATTCAAAATATTCTTTAGAGACAACGCAGCGGGTCAGGGAGTTAACACAGCAAACAGCGGCCCCATTCATAAGACTGAAAGCCTGGCTCCGTGATTCTTAACCTCTCCCGGGGTAGGTCCTCTTTGAGAATCCGGTGAAAGCTGGGCTCCTCTGCGAAAAAAAAATGGGCGCTTAGATATAAATAGATGGGATTTCAGAGCGCAGTGAAGCAACCACGGCCCTCGACACGGAGTTCAGCAGCGCTTCAGCTGAATTCCTATAACTGGCTCAACCCAGAGCCATCCTATTATGGAAATAAAGGGTGGGAAGGCAAGGGCGGGGCTGACAGCATCCTTATTTTGTCAAGGGACGTGGATTCATCATCTACCAGGAAAAAAAGGGGGGGGGGGGGGTTGCCCGGAGCGCAGCGAGACCCGGAGCGGGGCAGCCCTACGCAGGCCCCTCGCAGCCCCGTCCCGGCCCGGTACCTGGCAGAGCCGCCGCCGCCGCCTCGTCCCCGCCCTCCGCGTCCCGGGCCTCCTCGGCCTCCGCCGCCTCCACGCCCAGCTCCTCCGCCGGCCCGCGCGCCCGCCGTTCCCGCCTCTCCCGCGCCGCGGGCTCCGCGGGCGGCGAGGCGGGGGCGCCCTGGGGCGCGGGGTCCCCGGCTCCCGACGACGACGCGGACGACGCCGAGTCGTCCGAGGCTCCGGCCGGGCCCCAGTCGTCCCAGAGCCAAGGCGCGTGCGCCTGCTCCAGCAGCCGGCGGCCCAGGCGGTAGTGCAGCAGCTCGCGGTAGCACGGCCCGTACTCGTCCCAGCGCGGCTCCCGGTAGCGCTTCATGTACTCGCTCTTCACCCCGCTCCCCGGGGCCATGGTGCCAGTCGCCGGCTGGAGTGCGCGCCGCCGCCGCCGCCTACGGAACCGGGGACACAACACAGAGGCCCGCCCCTCCTGTCTCGCCCGCCCGGCCCGCCGCGACGTTTAAACCAGAGCCCCGCCCGCACGGGGCGGGACGCGGGCGGGGGCGGCGGTGAGGGGGCGGAGGGAGCGGGCGGCCGGCCCCGGGAAGGGGCGGGCCCCGGGAGGACCCGGCAGGACCCGGCAGGTGGCGTCGCATCCTGTGACCCAGTCCGGAGAGCCCCGGCAGGGCACGGGGCGGGAGAAGCGGGTGGGGAATAGGGGCCACCTCGGGGGACGGCTCGGGAGGTGGGACGCCAGAGGCTGCGGGCTAGGGGGACAGGGCCGCGGGAGGCCGGGGCCCGGCGGGCGCAGGAGCGAGGCCAAGCAGGGGCGGGACTAGGGGGTCCCCGAGGCGCCCTCCCATCTTACCTCCGGGGTGCCGCGCCGGGCTGGCCTGCGTCTCCCTTCCCGTCCTCCGCGCGCAGCAGCTCCCAGCCACCCGGTCTCCCCGGCGCTTTCCTCCCGAGCAAGATGTCGCCGACGGCGCCGCCTCAGTCCCCGGGAGCAGACACCTCCCCCGCGCGCTCCCGGTCCCGGCCCCCGCCCCGCTGCTTGGGGGCGGCTGCTTCAGTGCCTAGCGCGAGGCGCGGGGACGCAGCGCCTCCGGCAGCCCCGGGCTGCATGACCCACGGCCCCCGCCCACCTGTCCGAGGCGCCCGCGCGCCCTGGTCCCCAGACGCTGCGGTCTCAGGCGCCTGCGGCCGCAGGAGGCCTCGGTTAGGGGGTGGAGTTGCTGCCCTGTCGCGGGAGCGGTGCGTCCCCTCCCAAGACCCGCGACCCGCTGCGCTCCCTCCTGACGCACCTGCACCCCTCGCCTTTCCCAGAATCGAGCCCACGCGTTGGCTCTCGGCTTCCCTCCTGTGTTCACAGCACCTGTTGCTCTGGCTTTCACCTCTTTTTACGTTTTAGTACAATTCCTTTCTGGCCGATACCCCAAACATTTTTTTAACTTCATGTAAACCGCCAACCCACCCTCTCAGAGACCTTTGTACAAAAAAAAAAAAAAAAGTCTTGACAGATTCAGTTGCCTTGTGCGAACGTATACAATGTTGCTGTAGTCGTCACAGTTTCAAGAGTGGCCCCACGCAGATTCTTACCCTCCATTGAGAGGAGCTCTGATACATTCTTTACGAAAAGATTTGAAAGAAGCTTTGAAAAATCAAAGTAATTAGCAGTTGAAAAGCAGGCCTCGGCCAGGTGTGAGTACCATACAGGGATTCCCGCCCCGCCCCCCACCTCTTCACCTAACATGTGGGTTGTTGTTGTTTAAGTTTTGCTTCTGCTTTTGTGTTCCGTCCCAGCCCCTCATCATAGCTGAAGGGTCTAGAGGTAGATACTGCTTAAGTGGGATCTGTCAGACTGTCCTGAGAACTTGAAGTTAGCAGTACCGGAGTCACTACCACTGGATGGTTAATGGCACTTTTCCCGGAGGGACACTCCATGACCCCCACCGTTGACGTCCCCACAGTGGCCCTGACTTCTCCCTTCCCCAACTTTACCTTTTGTTCCTTGAGTTACCTCCAGAAACTTTCTAATGCATTTCACTTTTGTTTAAGCTGTCCCAGTTAGTTTTAGATGGGTTGCAACCAAAAAGAATTTTAACAAATACATTAGTAATCTGGAGAGAATGACGAGCTGCAGTTACGTGAAACATACAGAACACAATGTGTTTCAGCTGGCCTTGGCCTCATAATTAACCACCCCAAATCTTGGTGGCTTAAAACAATTAAGACTTATTATTTCTCCTAAT
Source organism: Mustela nivalis (assembly GCF_964662115.1). Classification (NCBI taxonomy): domain Eukaryota; kingdom Metazoa; phylum Chordata; class Mammalia; order Carnivora; family Mustelidae; genus Mustela; species Mustela nivalis. The sequence continues at coordinate 92,928,373 of NC_139021.1, read as the reverse complement.
TCTGTGGGGTCACCAGGCAATTCCTCTGCTGGTTTCACTTGGCTGGTTTAGAGTCACTTACACAATAGCATTCAGCTAGAGGGAGAGCCATCTTGGAAGGCTCCAGAGGGCCTCACATGCCTTCCTGGTCATGGACTGCCTTGGTGGCCCCACTATGGCCTCATCCTCCAAGGGGCTAGACTGGCTTTTTCACCTGGTCTTCTTTTGAGAGGGTAATGACAGAAGCTGGAGGGCCTGGGAAGGTCATAAGCATCTTTTGTGGTGCATACTAAGATTCAAACCACAAGGCCAGCCTGATTCAGAGAGGGAGATGAACTCCACCGCACATGAGAGGAACTGCTGCACTTACCTTGCAAAGAGGCGTGAGTTCTGGAGGGAGAAATTTGTGATCAAACCTTACAGTCACACATCTACACACACACACACACACACACACACAAAATGTATAACGTAGTATACCATTTTTTGTATAACTAAAAATAGAATGAAGAACAATTTATTTGTTTACTGTTTTGCCCAATTAAGGGTATTGCTTTCATTCTAATTCTTTAAAGTGTTATTATTCATCAGGGCTCATCTACTTGGAGATAACAAAAACCAATTCAACTAGCTTAAACAGAAAGGATATTTAGGGGTGACAGGGTGGCTCAGTAGGTGAACCATCTGCCTTCAGCTGTGTCTGCCTCCAGCTCGGGTCATGATCCTGGGGTCCTGGGATCAAGAGCTTTTCCCTCGGCCTCTGCCACTCCCCCTGCTTGTGCTCCCTCTCCCTCCTGCCATCAAATAAATAAGTCTTTAAAAGAAAGAAAGAGAGAGAGAGAAAGAGAAGGGAAGGATATTTAGTGACTCTAGCAGAGCTAAATCCAGTGACCCAGTCAATGTCATTGGAATTCTATTTCTTTCTGTCTTTGAACTCTGCTTTCCTCGTGGGGCTGGCTCCCGTGTCTCCCCCTGTAAATGGACGTCTCCTACATAGCTGAGGAAGTACCCTTGTGGCCCCAAGCTTATGATGTCTTAGCAGAGGACCAGCAGCAAGAGAGAACTTCTTGGTATTCCAATTAGAGAAAGATTCTTTGTCACAGGCTGAGCTGTTGCTAGGTGTAGGAAGTGATATGATTGGCCAAGCCTGAGTTACCGAGCCCAGCCCTGTAGATGGCGATAGGGTGGTAGGCTGAGAGTGACAGCCCCGCGATAAGCACAGGAGGAGAGGTAGGCAGACAAAAACTGCCTGTGCTCCTGGGTGTGTTTGTTTTTGTATCTAAGAATAGGACGAGGGGCACCCGGGTGGCTCAGTTGGTTAAGCGGCTGCCTTCCGCTCGGGTCATGATTCCAGGGTCCTGGGATGGAGCCCCACATCAGGCTCTCAGCAGAGAGCCTGCTTCTCTCTCTCCCCATCTCCCTGCCACTCTGCTTACTTGTGCTCTCTCTCTAGCTGTCAAATAAACAAATAAAATATTAAAAAAAAAAAAAAAGAAGAAGAAGAAGAACAGGACGAGAGCTTTCTAATTTGACAGCACCTGTGAGGGGAGGGGGCTGGGAGGTAGTTGATCATAAGTAAGGTACAGCTGTTAGGAAATTGACTACAATCATAAGCAGTATCTATCTGATTGTATTTCTCCATCGGGAAGGCTAACATTCCCTCTAAAGAACCCTCTGTTCATATAGCACTGAGGGTTGCTGGGGGGGGGGCGGGGGCGGGCAGAGTGTCCATTAGTTCTGCAGGTGGAATTGGGACCACGGAGCAGAGATGACAAGATATAACTGTGGCAAACGTCGTGGACTTGGAGCTGGTTTCTTATGCAAGAGGGAAATCTTAGAAACGGTCTGAGAAACTCACAGAAGAAACAGGGGAGTGAAATGTGAGCGGCATCGAGGAGAAACCCCAAGGCAGGCTGCAGGCTCCTGGACAGACAGGAGAGGGAAGATCTGCCCCCTCGACTTTGGGAGAGGGGAAGCTTCTCTGAAAGGCAGCCCTGGGAGAGCCTCTCCTCCCCGGGAACTGGGGAGCCAATAGAAAGGGATACGGGGGGCGCCTGGGTGGCTCAGTGGATTAAGCCGCTGCCTTCGGCTCAGGTCATGATCTCAGGGTCCTGGGATCGAGTCCCGCATCGGGCTCTCTGCTCAGCAGGGAGCTTGCTTCCCTCTCTCTCTCTCTCTGGCTGCCTCTCTGTCTACTTGTGATTTCTCTCTGTCAAATAGATGAAAAAAAAAAAAAAAAAAAAGAAAGGGATACGGAACTCCTGGAAGATTATACCGATTATAATCGGTATTTGCCATATCGGCATACAGATTCCATATAAGACCTGCAGCTGACTGTCCGGCATCCATGAAGCGGGATCCTCACACAAGGGGAGGGCTTCAGGCTGTCCACCACCTTCAGTGGAGCACCCCAAATTCTCTGAGCTCCCTGCTTCCCAGAGCCCTACCACCCAAAGCCTCAGGCGTTATGACCCTCAGCGTGCAACCCACTCCTGTGTCAATAACCTTGTCCTGAGCCAGGGGAGGCTGTCTTCCTAAGGCTTCCTCCATCTCACTCTTTCTTTCTTCTGGAATGTTCTTCCCATGTTGTATGCTCTCCTCTCAACTCTCCTGATCTCCCCGTCTGCCCCCTCTCCAAACACAAGTGTAAGTACTCAGATGTCCCCCATCCGCTCTGCCATCTTTCTAACTCCATCTCCCAGGGGAGAAGCTACGTGTGCTCGAGATTTTCCCCAACCTCCCTTGCAGCCAGAGTGCAACTGTGAGGCCCCAAACTCTGATCATCAGACCCTGCTGGCCCCAGGCTCGGCATCAAGGTTTACTGTTGCAAAGAAGCAAGGACCAGGAGGCTCTCTCTTTGGCCGAAATGCTGAGTTCAAGTCTGAGTTCCTGGGGCAGGCAGTGGCCGTGGTTCTCAGAGAGATGCTGGCATCCAGAGCTCAAGGTGTCTGAGACACCAGCCACATACCTCGCTCTCCTGGGCAGAGTGGCAGTCTCTGTGGTGGTTCCTCCTCACAGACCTCCAAGTCTGTTTTTACAGCCCTTCTACAGATTCTGGAAGCCACCCAGGCAAGTTTTAAATAGGTGCGTTTTCTTCTAAAATTAGCAGAGCTGATTTCTCTGATGAACAGTTAAGCACTTTGTTTAATAACACTGGACAGTCAGGACTCCTTCCTCTTTTCTGTGAGGGTTCCCAGATGCCTCGGCAGCTTCCAATTCCTCCTTGTCCTTGTTCAAACTAAGGATTCCCCATTCTTCCCTCGCCTCTCTCATCCAGCTGTCTCTGAACAAGGGATCCCATAGCAGTGATGACCACTCTCGGGCATTGACGCCCCCACGTCCTGCCCCTCTCTTCAGGGCCAGACCACCTTATCACCCACTCTCTCCCTGTGCATAGCTCCACTGTGTGCTTTGTGTTCAGATCTGCCATCTTGCTCCCCCCCCCCCACCAAGGCCTCCTAAATTCCCAGTTCCTGCTGACAGCATTTTCATTCTTCCACTCGCAGAGTCAAAAAGTCAGAGTCATCTTCGAGACTACAAATCACCTGCTGGGGTGACCTGTCGATCACACAGTGGCTCCTCTCATCATCGTATCATCCCAGTTGGGGGCACACTCACAAGCACACTCACAAGCCAAAGCCCCCTTCGGGGCCCCGCAGAGAGCAAGGACCTGAGCAAATAAGGAGCTACACACCGGGGAGGCCTAGCTGAGTTTCTCTACCCACAGGGTCTGCTCCAGTCCTCAGCTGAAGGGGAAGCCAGGCCTGTCCCCTGGGAAGGAGCTGTCAGAGCTGCAGACTAATCTAGATTCTAAATGAGAGCACAGAAAAATAACATGTAAACAAAATCATCAAGCAGAGCTCAGGACTGTTGAACCGCCTTCTCTCCCTCCTTGTTTGCAATGAACATAGTCAGGAATTATCATCTACAAAGCTATGGGCAGATAGTTCCTTCCATAGGAACAAGATCTAGACCAAGACTTTGTTGGACTGAATTATTCCTGGAAGTCATAACCTTATTTCTCAAGGCTCTACCAGCCATAGGCAAAACGTAAGTATGCAAAAAAAAAAAAAAAAAAAAAAAATTGAGCTTGAATGCTTTCCTACCAAGAAGACTGGGAAAATACCGCCAACTAGATGGCCTGGAGCCCCGTTCACAAGGAGAAGATGGCTGTGCAGAGAACACCAGCCATATACACTGTGTCTGCGTGTCTGCGCAGAACTTGGTTACTCAGACTCCTCCCTATCTGGGGCTTCAGGAGTCCCACCAGGAAAACCACCCGAAGTCCTTCACAAAGAGAGAACAGGCAAAGAGAGGTTCTGTGCAGGATCCACTGATCACAGACCCTGAGCTTGACCACTAATTTGAGCTCCTCTGAGAGGTGTGGAGGCCTGGGGCTGGCTCTCAGGCGGGGACCCCTATCTTAGTCCACTCAGGCTGCTGTAGTGAAGTCCCATAGGCTTTGTAGCTTATGAACAACAGAAACATATTTCTCTCAGTTCTGGAGGCCAGACATCTGCGATCAAGTTGCCAGCACAGTTGGGTTCTGGTGAGAGTCCTGTCTTCCTTGTTCATGGATGGTGTCTTCTATGTCTTCCCATGGCAGGAAAGGGGGCGAGGGAGCTCTCGGGGGGCCTCTTTTCTAAGGGCACTAATCCCACTCAGGAGGGGTCTACCCTCATGGCTGAATCACCTCCCAGAGGCCCCAACTCCTAACACCAGCTGACGGGGCATGGGAGGGGTTGGTTTCAAAAGATAAATTTGGGGTGGGGGGACACAAACGTTCAGACTGTAAAACCCCTGTGCCCTCCTGCCTTCCCCCACCGCGGCTACATTTTACCTCCTGTTCACCTTCATTCCCTAAACAGCCATACACACTCTTCCTGCTTCCTTCTCCCTCCCTCTCCCACGGCCTCCTCTCTCTCTCCTTGACTTCTAGCACTGGGCCTCTGAGTCTGTTCAGAACGATCCCCTTTTCCTGATCCTCCTCCTCTTGGTGGTGTCTAACAAAGAAGCAAAAATATCTCCAATTACCTTGACTACTAGATAATAAGCCATCATACCCAGAAGCACACTGTGATTACCATGGTAATTTGTCAGACCTTACAATTCCGGGTACAGTCTCCGCTGACTGGATCAGCAACGCCTGCTTTGAAAGAGCGCCCAGACTGCCACTGGTGCTGTCTTGCTCTCTGGTGTTGCATGCTGAGCCCCAGGTGGTCTATTTGTGTGTGTTTCGGAAGACATTCTTGGCCCTGTTTGCATACACTGTCAGCCCACCCCCATGCAGATCAGGACACGCATCTTTTTTTCTGAGGCTTCATAATTTTCATGGAAGGATGGGCATTCTACACTCCACTTGGTAAACCTCATAGAATGTCTTTATTCCAGGTCTGTCTCCCAGAGAACAGCACCCCCCACTCTATGAGGCTTGGGAGCAATAACATATTTTTCAGGGAGGACTGCCCAATGGATATGCACACACTCCATTGCTCTAGGCAATTCTTTTTTTTTTTTTTTTTTCCATCTGAATCTTTTCTTTGCATTCTAGCCAATCCATTAGAAAAGTGTTCTTCAAGAGCATCGAGGGTGCCTCCCAGAATGGTTTTTCTCCTGAGTTGCATTTGGTGTTAGAGGATTGGCCTTGCTGGGGGCCTCTACAAGAAACAGCCAGATACTCTCTATGAAATCCACGCGAGGCAGTTGCAATGATCTGCCTGCCCCATCACCCCTTTCACTGAGAAATTTGTCTTAGTCCTGGCTTGACAAATTGACTTTTTTTTTAACCTTCTGGAAAATTCTGTGGTTTTTCTTTGCTTTGACAGCTGCCTAGAGCCAAATCCATGGTTCACTCTCATCCACTAGCTGACCACGACTTTGTTCTGTTGCATGTTCTTCTTCTTACTCTGATTGTCTCTCTCACTGGTCTTATTCTCTTGTAGGATGTATATTTTAGATGCTTACTAAAATCCTTCCTTAATCTGCTACTTCTTTATTATTTGAAAATTATTACTCACCCTTCAGAATTGAAGTAAAATATAAACTTTCTTAATTCAATGAGATTGACAGGAGTATGTGATATAAATACCCAGATCTCACATAGGAAGGCAAGATCCATTAAAGACCTTAATTGGAAATCAATAGCTAGGTATACTTAAGTCCTTTTTAAGTTGAGGTGGGTATAACAGCCCACAAGTAGATGGGTCAAAATAAAAAATGAAATGAATAGCTTGTGTTTCCTTTCTTTGCACAGTAGTTGCTATTATTTCAATGTATTTGAGTGAAGGGAGAGCAGCGAGGGCTAATACAGTCTGACAGACTTGCCGTATGCACAGCCACGCCTGCCACCCACGCACCGGTCTCCAGCAGTAGACGTCATAGTGCAATTGGGCTGGTGTAATCAGCGTCCTTTTCCAATGCAACATTTGGAATACTCAGCTTTGTTGTCAGACAAGAGAAGTGATTTTGGAAATCTTTTCACAGTGGGCGGGCAACATCAGGAACCCCACCCTCCTAGACCTTGACATCCATCACTGAATTCCAGTGAAATTCAGTTTCAGGCAATCACCAAGAGCTGGCTGCGTGTCCAGCTCCGTGCTCAGGGGTAGGAAAGCTGAAAGACCCAGGACCAGCTATGTGCCCAGCTGTGCTGAGGGCAGAAAATATAAAAGATTCAATTCATTTCTGAATTCTGAAGGACTCAAGTCTCAGTCTCCAGGCTCACTAACATTCACTGGTTCCCAACTGATGGTGGGGGGCTGGAGGGCAGGTCACCTACTCTTTTGGGAATATGACAAAAGCCACAGACTCTTTCACAAGAAAAAAGAAAGAAAGAAAGAAAGAAAGAAAGAAAGAAAGAAAGAAAGAAAGAAGAAAGATGTCTTCCTGTCATCCTCTCTCCATGCTGGCTTTGGATCCCAGGAAGAGAACCCCTATCTTTTATTCATGAGACTATATGATATGTAACAGAGCTAGTATCAAATGCCTACTAATATCAGGAACTTTACTCATGTTATCTCAATGAATTCTCAAAACAACTCTGTGACATAGACTTTTTAAATAAATGATGAATCTGAGGTTTAGCCCTAATAAGTACCCAAACCAAGATTCCACAGCTAGTAAGTAGCGGAGACAGAAATGGAACTAAACTATGGCCAACTCCATTCATGTTGCTAGAAGGGGAGATTAGGACAAAAGGAATTTGTGGGGCACCTGGGTGGCTCAGTTGGTTAAGTGTCTGCCTTCAACTCAGGTCATGATCCCAGGGTCCTGGGATCAAGTCTTGTATCAGGTTCCTTGATCAGAGGGGAACTGCTTCTCCCCCTGCCTCCTGCTCTCTCTCTCTCTCTCTCTCTCTGACAAATAAATAAATAAAATCTTAAAAAAAAAAAAAAAGACAAAAGGAATCTGGCTGAGGAGTAGTGGCCAAGTACCCTGAGGCAGAGAATAAAGAGAGTGGAGACAATGTGGTGTGGGGTAAGGATAGTAAGCACCAAGGGCCAGGTTGACTGAGTGTGAATCTTGACTTTGCCACTAGGTGAGCTTGGTCAAGTCATTTAACTTCTTTGTGCTTCAGTGTCCCTAGGTATAAAATAGACATAATGACAGCTCTCGTGAGGACTGGATAAAATTACAGTTCATGAAGTAATAGAACTATATATTCGTTCAATAAGCAATCAACAGAGGGTAGTTCTTTTTATGAGAAAGCAGCAGTATGGGATGACCTTGTGCCTTTGAGCAAGAGTTAGAGGAAGGTGCTCATTTCAGAAGTCTAACCGAGGGGTGCCTAGGTGGTGGTGATCTCAGGGTTATGAGATGGAGCCCGGCACTGGGCTCCGCACTTTTAGCTCCAAATCTGCTCAAGTTTCTCTCTCCCTCTCTCTCTCCCTCAGCTCATACTTCCTCTCTCTCTCAAATAAATAAATAAATCTTAAAATAATACAGAAGTCTAACTGAGAACCAGCTTCACCATCATGCAGGGCCCTTTGGTGAGAGCTTAAATCAATTTTTTTATAAAGATTTTATTTATTTGACAGACAAAGATCACAAGTAGGCAGAGAGGCAAGCAGAGAGAGAGGTGGGGAAGCAGACTCCCCACTGAGCAGAGAGCCCAATATGGGGCTCGATCCTAGAACCCTGAGATCATGACCGGAGCCAAAGACAGAGGATTAACCCACCGAGCCACCCAGGTGCCCCTTAAATCAATTTTTGACACATGTTCTTTCTACATATTTAAGAGAGCAATGTTGCCCACATTGAGGGGATGATACTGTATCGGTCAGCTCAGGTTACTATAACTGTATACCAAAGACCAGGGGCTACCATAACAGAAATTTGTTTCTCCCAGTTCTGGAGACTTAAGTCCAGCACAATCATTTGCTGGTGAAAGCCCTCTTCCCGGCTTGGAGACAGCTGCCTTCTCGCTGTGTCCTCGCCTGATGGAGAGAACTCTGCGTCTTCTTATGAGGACACCAGTCCTATCACATCTGGGCCTCACCCTTAGGACCCGTTTAACCTTTATCACCTCCTCAGAGGCCCTATCTGCAAGTACGATCATACTGGGGGGTAGGGCTTCAACATCCAAATTTGGAGGGAACACAGTTCAGTTCATAACATGTACTTTGACGGTCCTGAAGATCCATGGTGACGTCAAAGTGCACTCAACCTTCAGAGCCAATTAAACGTTGTTGCCTGAATGACTCAGGAGTGTCAGAGAGTCGTTCATCTTCTGAGTCTGGAGAGGAGAGGGTGGGTACGTGAAAAGGAGTTGAGTGACCGTGACAAATTAACAACAGGTTTGGAGGCTGCTGACACTGTCCCACATCTCCTTATGCCTTCTTTTCAGAACCCTGGGAACTGGCAACCATGACAAGGATGGCTGGTCAGAAGCCAGGCTGAACCTTTAGCACTGTGTGGTCAAGGGGAGATAACACCCCCATAACTTCAGCCAGCCCGTGTTGGTGGTGCGTGTAAGCATGTCTGCCAACAGATAAGGCAGCGCTCAGACATTGTAGGGTCAAATTTGCCAACAAGTAACACAGAGTTTTCCTAGCACCGTAACAGATGTTGAAAATGCACTTGCTTTGGATGTTACAGTTGACTCTGTTTTGTCTCAAATAGAAAACAAGATTTTTTAAAAAATTGGTCTTCATAAACTTATCTACAAGAAAGCTTTTCTACATGCATAGTAAGCGTTTTAACCTTGCCCAAAAGGATGTATGGGCTTTGCCCTCAGATCCTTGTAGGTAATCTCCAAGCTCTTAGTATGTCCTCACTGATGAGTGTCTTTGTTTACTCGGGGATCTCAGACCATATCAGAATGTCTAACAATGTGATTTATGGTTGGGGCTTTGAGTCACGCAGTATCAGCTCAACTTCCAAAAGATCTGGAGACTGAGGCGAGCTACATAGGCAGTTGACTGGGGAGTCTCCATAGAGTGGAGGTGTAGGTGAACTTCCTTAGTTGGCAATGTTCCACAGATAACATCAACATCATTGCTGGGAGGAGTTAACACTGTCCATGACTCCATGGGGACAGGGCAACCAGAAGCTCTGCATTTGGAACCCTCCTGGACGACCCTACTAGCTGATTTCAATCTCTATCCTTTTGCTGGTATAAATTGAACCATCAGCTTTCAGTGAGTTCTGTGAACACTTCTAAAAAATGATCAAACCTAAGGGTAGACCTGAGGAGTCCCAAACTTGCAGTTGGTGTCCAAGGCAAGGGTGGTCTTATGTACTGTGCACCCTAACTTCTCAATACTAGAGATTAGACACAAGTACACTGTGTATCAAAGAAATCTTGATTTTGAAAGTAGAGAAAAAAGTATTTGAACCTCTGATCATTGCTACAAAGTTGAATTAGAATCTCTGTCGGCGGGAGTAGGTGACAGTAGGTAAACCAGTCTTTCATGGATCTCCTGAACTTCAGATGCTGCCTACAGACTGGTTATTCCATAATCCTCCAGCCTTGAAAACACATGTATGAGGTTATTGAGTGAAGGTAAGTAAGTTTCTCAAGATCATATACTTATTGTCCGAATTGGGACCAGAATTTATTCTTGCATTGCACCCATTCGCATGGAAACACATACGGATATCCTTGGTGTTAACGTCAAGTGGACTTTCCCAGACCACTGTGGCTCATGATTGACAATCAAGATGTTTCAAACATAATTTAGATATACAGGGTGTTAAAATAGCAACAGAAGTACAGCTCAAGGGGGCCGCAGATCCTGAAATCAGTAGCCAACATCATACTTCATTCCTTGCCATGGTGTGGAAATACACCATTTTATAATAATGCCTCTCTCTGCAGCAGAAGGCTGGTTGGAAATTCTCCTTTAGCTCTTTCCTTTTCTTGTACTGAGCCTTTGTCTTCTTGAAATGGAAAGACACATACATAATATAGTGGTTCTAGTGTAGGATTCAACTCATTAAGCATTTATTGGAAGCCTGGGAGGCAGAATTTACTGCAAGATAAAGAAGTTTCTTACAGATTAAAATGTGGTTGGACGGAGCTCGGCTGAACACCGAGCTTCTCTACCTACTCCCAGATTTTCCCCAGGTTAGCCCTTTGCCTCTGTGTGAGCCTCAGTTTCCAACCCCCAAAACATGGGAATGATGACAATGCCTATGCCATAGAGTCATCGTAAAGATTAGGTGAGATGCACAATCTGAAGGCTTCACAAGAACTCCAGAAATGCTAGAAACTTCTTGAAATGTTATGCCTTAAAAAAAAAAAAATCAGAATCTTTTACTAAAGAAAGTCTGACCAAGGACGTTTAAATAAGTGACACAGATAGAAATAGAGTACTTTTTCTTTTTTTTTAAAAAAGATTTTTATTTATTCATTTGAGAGAGAGAGAGAGAGAGAACAAGTGGGGAGGTGGGATGGAGGGGCCGAAGGAGAAGTTGGCAGGGAGCTGAAGGACGAGAGCAGGGAGCCCCCTGTGAGACTCGGTCCCTGGAACCTGGGATTATGACCTGAGTTAAGACAGACGCTTAACCAACGCAACCACCCAGGTGCCCCAAAATAGAGTTCTTTTAGATGAAGCTAAGGTAACAATTATCACCCTCCAGAAAAATGGGAATATTTGGTAAGGTTTTTGCTTCTTGTTCATCTCAACAGGAGAAGGGGAGTAGTCTCTGAGAGCATTTCCTACCCGGTCAGCTCAGCTTCTACAGTAGACTGATTCCAAAATCCCGGTCTCGAAAAACAATAGAGGTCTATTTTTCACCCACACAAAGACGGGGCTGTCCTCCCAGCAGTGAGTCAGAAATCCTCCATCTCTCCACCCTGTGACACAACCAACCCAACACAGAGCTTCCAGATCACAAGAAGGGGAGAAAGGGGGCTAAGTTGGAAAAAGCACCCTCTCTTTTGCTCTTGCACGACCTCCACAGTCACAACTCTTTGACACCACCTACGTAGGTTTTATACATCAAGAAATTCTGAGACACCAGCTGGGGAGTCCTACAGTTCAGTTCTGACACCATCTACCTGGAGGGAACATCAGATCCCATGGGTTAAGGGCTTGACCCCACGAGTCTGCTCCCTACTTCCGAGGCTCATCACAGGTTATCCCTAGTTCCTCAATCACCTACAATTTCTGTCCCACTTGACTGCAAATCAGAGATTCCCAGGACCCCTCTCCTTGGATGTGATCATTTGCTGGACACAACGGCCCACAGAATTCCAGCAACACTTCCTTAGGTTTACTGGTTTATTAAAAAGAATATAGTGAAGGCTATCAGAGATACCTCATGCTCCACTATGATATCAATCCAGGTTGGCTTTCTTTTTTTTTTTTTTTTAGATTTATTTATTTATTTGACAGAGAGAGAGAGGCAGCGAGAGAGGGAACACAAGCCGGGGGAGTGGGAGAGGAAGAAGCAGACTTCCTGCTGAGCAGGGTCAATCCCAGGGCCCTGGGATCATGACCTAAGCCAAAGGCAGACATTTAACAACTAAGCTAACCAGATGCCACATGAAACCAACAAAACGCTCTCTTTGGGATTCCTTGGTATTATTAAGTGACACCACAATCAGAACACAGAATGGCACCAGTCTGGCACCACTGACAGGCTCTCTCTGAACTAGTGCAGACTCCCAGAAATCTCCTAATCCCTTCGCTCATAGTTAAAATCACACATTCAACAATCCATCCCAGGAGTTTCCTGGAAAGCAAGGTCAAGCAGACTTACAGTTTCTCAGAATCTACTACATTTTCTTTCAAAAAAATGAGATACTAATCTGAGTTCAATTCTTTTTAATATTCCTATCATCTGTGATTCCTCTAAAATCACCAAAAAATGGTTCCAAATTATATCCAGGAGCATCTTTAGAATGCCCAGTTGTAGATTATCTGGGTCTGAAGTCTGGGAACTCATCAAGCATCTCGCTTTGTCCTGGATTATGTTTTTGCCTAAGAGGACAATGCAGAAGGTGGTGAGGCAAAGGGAAACACTGGTTTTCATAATAACACATGAAAACTTTTTCTGGGGGCATCACTGGACAAAGAAAAGTGAATGCCTGAATCTTCTCCAACCCCAGTGTCAGTTATAGGTCCAGACATCTCCAGACCTACCAGCTGAGGTCCTCAGGGACTGAGTTTTCTCATGGAGCCTTGGATCTCTCCAAGGCTCAGATGGCATTTCCCGGGCAGCAGGCCACCACGAATTAGAAGGTAAGTGATATCATGGCCTAATTCAGACTAGGGTATCTGTTTCCTCCTCCCAAAACTTCAAGTTCTGTGCGATCTGCTTGCCAAGGCAGACATCATCATGTGTCATATTTATAAATAGCTCCAAACATCTCTGTAAGGTCTCAGGGGGCCCCTGGACATAAAGGGTTCAGCTGAGATGAGAAAAAGGAGAATTTTTTAAGTTCTTCAGTAGTTGCTTTGCATGAAGTGAAAGCATTGGACCAAGCCCATTACAGAGGCAAGGATTTTTAGATGAACTCTCTTTTAGAATTCAGTTTGGGATTTTTGGACAGCAATAGTCAGCATCTAACTAGAAAATTTCTGGGAATTGAGGGAACTAATTTTGGGAAGATCTGTAAAAGATTGTGGTACTGAAAAGAATATAGGACTTAGTTCCCAAAGAGGCTGATGGCCCAATTTATTTAAGCTAGAACCCGTTTGGTGGCTTTCTGACTTGATGCTCTGTTCAGCCCAATCGTCTCCCAGGGTCTCAGCTGGGAAGTCAAGCTGTCAGCTTCTCACAGTTGGGGCTGAAGGGCCAGATTTGTCTTCTCCAGAGAATTAGAAGTGGACTTATTTGGGGAATTACTTGAAGAGTGGCCAACAGAATTGATTCTAACTATAAAAATTCTTACCCAGCGGTATTCTGCTGAGACCCAGGACTGTGGTCTGAAACAGACCCATCAGGCACTTGGGAATCTAAGGTCTCCAAGATGGCAACCGACCAGCCCTCCACGAAGTGCTCTGCTTGCCTGGGCTGCTGCGCTAAGCAGGAGGTTCTCCAAGCATTGATTTAACCCAAGTAACACCATTATACTGGTGGCCCTTTCCCCTTTTATCACTGACTACATTCCCCAGAGGACAGCAGAGCCAGGTTCTAGCCCCATTCCTCAGTCCTGTAAGAAGGGAAGGCAAGAGCAACATGGGGAGGGAGCACGCCTTCGCTGTCTACAAGGGCATGTATGTTCTGAAAGGTGTGCCCTATCCCTCTCCCTGCCTGAGTCATGCAGGAGCCATGCTGGGTGAGCACAAGGCAGGGAGAAGGGTTTTGGTCCCTAGAGAACTATGCTGAACCAGATCCCTCTGGGGGGCAAGTATGGACTTGCTGGAGGAAGGGTGTTGATCTCTAAATGAGTGCCTGAAATTGCTTTCTGCCAGCAGATCAGAAGTAGCCGTCCACTCAAGAGGTGGCTGGTCATCTAAGCAAATCGCATGGCTTTTGTCTCTTAGGTGACCCCAACTTCCCCCCACCAGCCAGCCCCTCTGCCCCAACTACAATTTAAATTACAGTTGGGCCATCCACCCAATTACGATGATTGGCCACCCGCTTCACGACCTTGGTTTCCACACCCACCCCAGGAGTCCATGAAAATACCTCCCCTGTGTCTGTCCCTCCTAACCAAGAGCTTGGCAGGACTCTGCTTACCATTCAGAGCTCAGGATTCTGAGCCTTCAGACTTCAGCAGGTCCCTTGAACATACCTGCCAGGTCCCCCATCTCCCCTTCTAACTGCCACACTGGTTGGGAAAGTAGGAACTAAGGTCCAGCCTCCGGTTTCAAGTTTTCAGATGTAAGTGTGAGGACTCTCCCGGGAGAAAGAACAGTGACTTCAAGGACTGCCTGTGGATAGTGTTCAACCTTCTTAGTGACCCAGATTTTTTCTTTGAGGTCAGTTCCAGGATCCCTGCTACTCATTTGATGTCCTGGAAGACTCAGGAATCTAGCTTGGGACAAGATGCCCTGGGTCCTGCAGATTAGGGCTTTGAACTAAAACCTGAGCTCCTCAGGGCTGGGTTCATGTCTAATTCTAACACCAGTTCCAAGCTGTGGGTGGTTTTCTCTCACACTGCCAATAAGCAAAGCTAAGACATCATCTGGGTGTCCTACAATTCAACTCATTTCTGAACCAATCTTCCTGGACATGGTGTCGGATCCCACAGGGTGAGGGCTCAGTCCTCCAAGTCTACCCCCACGTCAGATGCCAGTCCCAAGCCCATGTGATTCACTGTGCCTCTGACCAACTAGCTGCGCATCAGAGGTTCCAATGACCGCTTCCTTGGGTCTGATTAATTTGTTAGGGCAGCTCACAGAACTCAGAGGAACATCTAACTTACCAGATCACCAATTAATTATGAAAGGATATAACTGAGGAACAGCCAGCTGGGAGAAATGTATAGGGCAAGGTACAGGCAACGGTGAGGTGGTCCCATGCCCTCTCTGAGCCGGCTGCTCTCCCCGAATCTTCATGTGTCCACCCACCAGGAAGCTCTCCAAACCCTGTCCTTTTGGGGTTTTGTTGAAGCTTCATTGCAGAGGCATACTTGATTCAATCACTGACCATCCGTGATTGAACTCGATCTCCAGCTGCACTCCCATTTCCCAGAAGTCGAGGGGTAGGACTGAAAACTTCCAACCCTGTATTCACAGGGTGGTTCCCTTGGCAACCAGCCTCCAACCTCAGGTGCACTTCAAAAGTCATCTCATTACCATAACCCAGCTGTCTATGAATAACAAGACACCTATGTCACCTTTATGCATCTGAAATTCAGAAACTCTGAATTTCAGAGGACAAGAGACCAAGTATTATAGCAAAAGCTCCTTTTGTCCTTATTGCTTAGGAAATACTGAGGGTTTTTGGAGGTCTGTGCCAGAAATAGAACAAAGACAAACTACCTATTTCTTATTATAAATCACAATATCACAATACCCTTCACTCAATTCAGCAAATAGTAACCACTAAGAAGATGCATTCGCAGTAAATCTAATTAAGGTCAAGTGTCAAGGACCTCACTTGCCTTGGTCCCCTCAAGACTCTGAGAGGGACTCTAACAATGTTTTTAGAAAGTCCTTGGTTTGTGTACAATGTACAACAGTAAGTAATTTAAATTGCAACTTTCCCCCAATACACTTCCCTTCCCATGGACTAGGAGTAGCTACAGGTAATTTGGGATCTGGCCGGTAGGATGTCGAGATGGGGTTTGGTGAGGCCTATTCATGTGGTCACACAGGCCCTCCACAGGGACTGATGACACAGTGACACCCAGCACTCTGAGCACCTGGCCAACAGAGGGCCACCTGCCACTCCATCTGCCCCAACCATAGCTGACGCCAGCGCCAACCTGCTGTACCTTCAGGGACCATGTCCCTTCATGGTGCAAGTAGGCTTTGTAGGCTAAATTTTAAAAATAGTAAAAAAGAAATATTTGTTGTAGGAAACTAAAATACAAGGAAGTGGAGAAATTACGTTATAAGAAATGCTCATAACCTCCTCACTTGGATGCACTGATATTTATTTAAGTGTATACTCCTTTTATTTTATTTTTTTAATCTAAGTTCAATTTAGTTAACATATAGTGTGGTATTAGTTTCAGGGGTAGAATTTAGTGATTCGTCAGTTGCCTATAATACCCAGCGCTCATCACATCACATGGCCTCGTTAATGTCCATCCTCCAGTTAACCCATCCCCCACCCACTGCCCCTCCAGCAACCCCGTTCGCTCCCTGTAGTTAAGAGCCTTTCATGGTTTGCCTCCCACTCTGTTTTTATCTTATTTTTCTTCTCTTCCCCTATATTCATAAGTTTTGTTTGTTAAGTTCCCCATATTGATGAAATCATATGGAATTTTTGTCTTTCTCTGATTGACTTATTTCACTTAGCATAATACCCTCTAGTTCCACCCATGTTGTTGCAAATGGCAAGATTTCATTCTTTTTGATGGCTGCATAATATTCCTCTCTCACTCTGTATGTGTGTGTGTGTATCACATCTTCTTTATCCATTCATCTGTCCATGGACATCTGGGCTCATTGTTGCTGTAGAAATTGAGGTTCATGTGCTCCTTCAAATGGATATGTTTGTATCCTTTGGATAAATACCCAGTAGTGTAATTGCTGGGTCATAGGGTAGCTCTATTTTTAACTTTTTGAGGAACCTCCATGATGTTTTCCAGAATGGCTGCACCAGATTGCAGCCACCACCGACAGTGTAAGGAGGGTTCCCCTTTCTCTGCATTCTTGCCAACATCTGTCATTTCCTGACTTGTTAATTTTAGCCATTCTGATGGGTGTGAGGTGGTATCTCATTGTGGTTTTGATTTGTACTTCCTTGATGCTGAGCGATGTGGAGCACTTTTTCATGTGTCTCTTGGCCATTTGGATGTCTCCTTTGCCGAAATGTCTGTTCGTGTCTTTTGCCCATTTCTTGACTGGATTTTTGGGGGGGGGGGGGTTGGATGCTGAGTTTAATAAGTTCTCTATAGGTTTTGGACTAGCCCTTTATCTGATATGTTGTTTGCAAATATCTTCTCCCATTCTGTAGGCTGTCTTTAATTTTGTGGACTCGTTTGAAAAAGTGAAATTGAGACGATGCTGATTTTGTGGTTTAATCTACTAGTTTTATGTGAGACGCTGGTCGCTTTCCTCAACCATTTCAACCTCTTGGAGAACCTATTTCAAGTGGTTGCTCAGCTGGGCCATCTTACACCACGCACCCAAGCTTATCCAGCTGGGCTAGCCTTGACCCACGATTTACCTCTTTCAAGTTAGGTTAATCAGAAGTAACACTGCAGGGGTCTTGTACATACACATCTTTGCTGTCTCATACATTATTTCCTTAAGATAGATGCCTGAAAGTAAAATCACAGAATGAGGCATTGTTATGGCTTGTGTTTCACTGTCTAAATTGCTTTCAGAAAAGTTTCCAATTTCCACTCCACCTGCTCCCCACAAGGCTGGGGAGGGTCCCCATTCCACCAGCCTTCTCGGTACTGACTTGTGTGTTAGCTTCTTAAATATCATCAATTTGATAAATGAGAAGCAGCAACTCCCGGGGCTTAAATGGTCATGACTTTGATCAATAATAGTGTTAAATATTTTTCATGTGTGTTGGTTTGTATATTTATCTTATATCTTTTGTGCTTCTATGTATTATTTATCTTAAATTATGGATTTGTTCATACATGTTGTTTGCCTGCTTTTCTATTAGGATTTTTAAAGGTCAGTTTTCTGTTTTCTGTAGTTATGACTGTATTAACCATTTCTCTATCCCATTGTGGTGAGCATTTTCCCTGTCAATTGTTTGGAAATGAATGGGTGGCTGGGCTCCATCAGTCCTAATGTTTCCATCTTAGTTCTGGATAGACGGCCTCTTTGTCTTCCCTGAACAGATCTATCCAGGGCACCCCAGTATCTTTTTTTTAAACGGGGCTTGAAGGACAGTGAGCCAAACAACCCATGATGGGCACTTAAGTTTGCAAAAATTATTACTAGTTGAAGTGTAAACATGATTTACCAACAAGACCTTTCTTGTCAAGGCAGTCGGTGGTGCATGCCTCTTCCAGGACCTCTTCCTCTTCTCGTGGCTGCCTTAGGGACCTCACTCAAGGCTCCCCTACTGAGCACCTTCCAGGGGCTCCTGCAAGATGGAAAGCCAAACCCTTGGCAGGATGCAGAAAGCCTTTCCTGATCTGACCCCTGCCTTCCTTTCTATCCTCCTCTCTCCCCAGCATTCCCAGTGCCCCAGTGCCGTGCTGCCTCCAGTTCCCTGAGTGGGAAAGTACATAAAACTCCAGCTCAGCTTCCAGGCACTGCCTTCCAGCAGCCAACAACACCAACACCACCACCCGCCCCCCCACCGTGCATCACAGCTCACATCCTCACCACTCATTCGGCACTCATCACTGAGGTTCTAACAGCTTGCTCGTCCGTCTGTCTCTGCCCATACTCTGTGATCTCCGTGGTATCAGGAGCTGTCTCTTCACTCTGAAATGCCCACTCAACACATCGCAGGCACGCACTGTGTACTCACGGGAGGAGGAAAGAGAGAGAGGGGGAGGGCTAGTTCTTGTCTCTGTAGATCTGGCACCGTGGAAAGGTGCTTTGCAAAGTGTAAGTCCCTTTCCATGCAAAGGACATTATAGTCACTCGCGGAGGTGGTGGCAACATTAGGGTACTATTATCTTCCACACTGAGATGAAAGTGGAAATTATCTTCAGCCTCATGGGCAGACAGACAAACTTCACGGAAGAGGACATCATTGCTGCAGGGTGAAATTTTCTCACTTGGCAAGAGAATTGAATATCTGAAGCAAGGTGGTTTATTTTTTTAATTACACTCTCTAGGGTTTCAGCAGCCACCAGGTGTGACTGTCAAAGGGACCACACCATCTGCTCATGTATTAGGTCCCTATGTGATTTGTCACCTAGGATTTTCAGGCATCAGATCTGACATACGTCCTGCGGCGGGCTAGGGCAGGAGAAGCCTCTGCAGTGCCAAACTGCCTTTTGGGGTGATGCTTCATGGTGGATCCTGAGTCAGGACCTGCTGACTCCCTCCCCCCTCAACCCCCATCCCCTCACCCCCCACCCACACCCACCCCCCCACCCCCCACCTCCCCTCTCAGAGAGAGCTGGCCCCGCCCCCAGAGCTGCTTCCTGTGTTGGCTTCAGGCACCCTACCTGCCAGCTCTGCGCGGTCACGGGTGCCCTGGCCTCCCCCCTGCTCAGGTGATTGCTCTGTGCCGGGTGCTGGAGGTGCAAGGGATGCTCCCTGAAACAGGGGGACGAGGGGCCTTCCCCACCTGCCGTGCTCCAATGGTCTCCTGAGCTCTTTTTCCTTTAGAGAGTTGTTCCCCCTAGGGCTTCTTTATGCCAAGGTCTGAAGTTATTGGCTAATTATTGTAGCCATCTCATGAAGCAGATCTATTTCGAGGAGTCAGGAGACCAAAACCCGGGGGCACAGAAGGAGGGCGCGGTGCACACAGGAGCAACAGAAGCCCAGGGACCGTCGCAACCTAGACTCTGCCATGAGTGACTATAGCCGTCTTCCATGCAGCAGCTGCTCACCGACCTGTCTGCCCCTCAAGTTATCTGAGTTTTTTTTTTTCTTTATGTCTTATTTATTTAAGTAATTATTACACCTAGCATGGGGCTCGAACTCATGACTCTGAGATCGATGGTTGCACGGTCTTCCTACTGAGTCCGCCAGGCGCCCCTCATCTGGAGCTTTTATTAAACTGCAGATGTCGAGTGTCGTCCCCTAGAGTCTGACTGGGGTGGAGGGAGCCCAGAGGTCTGCATTTTCACAGACACTTCAAGGGACTCTGATGCACCCCACCCGAGAACCACACCGTGGGAGACGCCACCTTCCCTGGGTTGAACTGGGATTTGGAGATTCACTCCTCCGACAGGGGTCCATGGACCACCAGTGGCATCACATCATCAGGTACCTTGCTAAGTAGACTTCCTGACCATCTCAGGTCTGCTGAATTAGAATCTGCATCTTCACAGAATCCCCAGGTGAAGCTATGCACCAGAAAGTTCGAGAAGCACTAATCCCACTGTGGTAGAGGGAAAAACGAGAAAAGGCCAAGAGGAGTCCCACGAAACTCTTAAGGAAGCCCGAGTCACACTGGGAACACGCGGAGGTATTCGGAGTTACAAGTGTGTTTATTTCTAGAGGGGAATTTTCCGTCGAGGAGAGAGGCTATACTCCGCCTGCCATGGAGGGGGGCGGGTGTGTTACCTGAGTCATGCAGGTGAGGAAGGAGCCAGTTCTGTCTCTGGAACAGCACACACCTCTCCCTAAGCAGCAGCACATGCGAAGACCAAAGCCCATGACTCTGAAATGGGCGATGTCCTCAATAGCATAAAAAGAGAAAATGCAGCTGATTTTGCTTTTCGTTTCAACTCCCTTGTTTATTTGTGATGGAACACAGATGTCCGCTGGAGGCTTCCTGCAGCATAAATTTGTTATGCTAAATTGGTTTGGCTGGGACCCATCTCCAAGGCCACCATCAATCCCAGGCCTTCGGAGTGAAAGCCCTCCGCAGGATGTGTGCCGGCCCTCTGTGTCTGATTCCCACATTAGCGCCCACCAGTGTCTGACCCCTGGGGCAAAGGGAGCTTCTGGAGCCCTTCCCACCAAAAGTCCACTCACCCTGAGCATTTGGTGAGGTTAAGACGCTTTACTGGAGGTGTGGGGTCATAAAGGCAGCTAGTCTTTCACTGTGTCTCTCCCTAGGAACACCCCTCTTCCTTCCCCAAACAAAACAAAGACCTCCGGTTTCACTCTGTGGGCAGGACACAGCCTATGGACACATGCTTTTGTGTAAACACCTGTGCTTTCCCTAAGATTACGTCTAATAAGTAACATCTCCTCCACCTGCAGCAGGGGTGGGGGCGACTGAAGGCAGAATAGGGTGAACTAAAATGAGCCTTCGCTGATTTCTCAGACTAAGACGAAGATTCCTTAGCCAAGTTCAACTCCATCTCTCCGCATCCCTCCCCTGACCCTAAACACAGAGGTTTTCTGATAGGGATAGGAAACTGAAGAGAAAATATGAGTACTGGGTCCCAGTGGGGAACCCCTCCGAGGCTGTGCCTGCGGCCTCAAGGGTACTGACAGGTGGCCGATCAGACCCCGGGGTCTAGGATTTTCTTGGGCTCTGTCTGTTGGTAACCGGGGGCCATTCACTCACACCACATCCAGAATGCTCCAGATCAAGACCTATGAGTTGGGGAGGGGGATCTGGGACCACACTTCATCCCTCTTTCATCTGTGCCCTAAAAAAATACCTGTGAGGGAGCATAGAGTCAGGAAAGGAAGGAAGCTTTCCTGCAGGGCTACGGTGGTGCTCCTACCTGGCAGGCTTGTGACGGGGGATGGGGAGAGGTGTGCTAGACAAGGCTTAGGGGACCAGGAATTTGTGGCCTGTTTGCGATTACTTTTTTTTTAAGATTTTTAAAAAATGTATTTATTTAAGACAGAGCAAGAGAGTGAGAGCAGTGAGGGAGAGGGAGAGGGTGAAGCAGGCTCTTGCCTGAGTGGAGAGCCCAAGTCGGGGGCTCTCCAGGACCGTGGGACCATGACCCCTGCTGAAGGCACAGGCTTCACTGACTGAGCCGCCCAGGTGTCCCTGTGTTCGCCCTTCTTATAAAATAATATGTTCTTTTTTTCTATTTCTTATAAAATAATATGTTCTTTCATGTTCTTCTTATAAAATAGTGTGTTCATTTTCTGCAGGAAAACTCTGAGAGCAGGATTTTGCAAATGAATTCAAGGAGAATAGCTGGGCCTAGAAGCAGTGAGTCCTTCTACCCAGGATGGCGGGGGAGGAAACGGCCGCCCACCAGTCTGTATCTAACGTGAATAATAACCGCCCTTTCTCTTTGCCACAAAAGCACACTGCCCCCGTCAGATGCAATGACATCACAACTTCCGGGAAGCATCTTGCTTTTTCAGGCTTGAAAAATGTGCTTTTCCCTTTTCAATAGATTTTCTCTGCAAGGAGTTCTGACGTGCCCTAGAGCCAGAGGCAGGAGCAAAAACGCATGTGGGAGAAAAGGGGACAACAGTTTTCTTGCCTCACTGTGCATCAGAATAGAAGCAACCCTCCTCCAACATTTCGCCACATTTATGCCCCCTATTAAAGCACGGTCCAAACACGACCACTGCCAGGCCTGACCCACCACAGCCATGGCCCAAGCATCTGCCTAACCAGGACCCTGAGTCTGCTGACTCCAGATCAGGGAGCCCCTATGATCCGTTTCCACAGGTAGGGGTGGGCAGGGGGCTCATTTGGGATCTGTGGGAGTGTTCCCTTACTCTTTATTTCCCGACCTCTCCTGCTACCCATCTGTACTGCTACCTGACTCACGCGCGGAGGGGACAACCCCCGGCCACCCGCTCCTGTGCAAGCACTGGAGGGGTGACGGTGAGGCAGGCCGGGACAGGAGGCGAAGGGGGAGCACAGGGAGCAAGAGGACACAAATCCAAACCTGAGTTTTGCCTCAAACGTGCGTCTGCAGAACTGGGACAGGCCACCCAGAGATTACGGAACAGGATGAAGCATTGGTTACAGCCGCCCCGGGCACTGCCTGCTGACATGTGACTGAGGTCTGGGCTGGCACCACGTGCTGGCCTCTCGGCCAGGAGGTTGGAGGGGGCCTCAAGCCCCAGGCACCGTAGAGCACTGGCAAGCTACTGCATGACCGGTCCTTCTGTGTAGAACGAGGACATGGGGCTCAATGCTCCCTGAGGCCATTCCGGCTTTACGATTCTGTGATTCAGGTCTGAGGGATTTAATATTGATTGATGAGTCACACTCAAGGCCTAGAGGTAATTGTGGGCTGGGTGATTCTTCATACAGAATCAAAGCATCGGGTCAGCAGAACAGAATTACCCTTAGAGTTCAGCATCAGGCAATATCGCTAGCAGAAATTGTTGTTAAAAAACTCTATCTCAGGGGCGCTTGGGTGGCTCAGTGGGTTAAAGCATCTGCCTTGGCTCAGGTCATCATCCCAGGGTCCTGGGATTGAGCCCCACATTGGGCTCTCTGCTCAGTAATGAGCCTGCTTCCTCCTCTCTCTCGGCCTGCCTCTCTGCCTACTTGTGATCTCTGTTTTTCAAGTAAATAAAGAAAGTCTTAAAAAAAGAAAAATAAAAAAACTCTGTCTCTGCAAAGCCAAACCAGATCAGAAGGAGAAGAGGAAGTGATTGCCTCATCAGAGGGAGAGCAGCAGGATAGGTCAAAGGCCTGCCAAGGAGGGCATCTCCAGCACCTGTCTTGACCGAACCTGGCATATCATAGTTGCCCAATTACTGTTTGCTGAATTGGACTGACATAAATAAAGAATTCTTAAGAATTCCTAGCATCCTGTGCCAGACATTGTTCATAATGCCCCAAACCATTCCCCTTTCTTATATCTTTATAGAAAGCCCACATTTTAGCTGAGCACATAAGTGCTCAGAATAAAAATGACTTTTCTGAGTTACCCTTGAAGCATTATATTTTGGCCAAGTTTTGACCAAGGAAGTATAAATAACAGTATCCCATGACAGCTTCCAGCTTTCCATAAAAGACAACTGATCTTGCCCTTTGCCTTCCTCCTTCCTGCTAGCTGGAATGTTTATGTGATGACAGACCTAGGCAGCCATGTTGGACCGGGCAATGGTGACGTGAATTGGGACCCAGTGCAGCAAAGTAGATAGTCCTGGGTGTCTGAGGATTTTCTGAACTAGAGCCTCAGTTCTAGTCCCGGATACTCTATCCCCAGCCTTTTAGAGGAAAGAGAAATACATTTTTATCTTGTTTATGTCACGATTTTTAGTCTCTTACTGACAACGGAACCTGATCCAAATTGATGCACCCTTGTCTTTGTCGCCTAGAAGTCTTCAGTAGTGCTTATGGAATGAATAAATGCCATAGCAATAATGTTATTATTGAAAAATAACAAAATTAAGGAAATATAGACAAATAAGCCATTTTCCTATAAGGATAAAAGAGAAAATTTGAGACTTATGCTTGAGTCCTGTCTACAGTTAATAATAATAACTGGATATTCACTGGAGTTGCAACAACTGTTGAGATACTAACCCCCAAAATACCCTACACAGAGTTGCCCTAGAGCTTGTGAGTTGAACTGTGCAAAAAATGAAATAGTGTTTTCTATAATCATTTTATCCTTTTTCTCAAACCCCTGTTTTCTCCCCAAAGCAAAAATAATCTTGTTATTTCCAATTAAATTTCATTAATGACTATGAAGTTATTTTAGGATTAAAATTCAGATGTTTCTGCCTTCCTTTCCCCTGGGGATGTGCAAGGCTCTGGGGGACTCAGGTAAGTGCTGAGGAGGGGGTGCTGACCTCAGTCCCCCTTTGCCCATGTGGCCCTCCTTTCGGGTCCTCCTTCCCACAACTCTGCATCTTTTGCAGCTCTGCAAGGAGTCACGCCCTCCTCAACAAAACTCTGGGCCTCCTCTAGGTTCCCCAGCCCTCTTGGCACTTCTGGGGCCTCCCAGGGACCTCAGGACCTTTCCCTGATCCAGCCTGAACACAATAGCCTTGACCCTCCCGGACACCCCACTTAGATGCTTCCCCGAGCTCCAGTATGCTGACCCTACCTGTGCACAGCTCCCAGGGTTCAGGGGTCCCTGTCGACGTATCAAGGGGTCATTGTCATGGCTCATTCAGCTTGAGTGTGCCTGACACAGAGTTCCTTCTCAGAAACTTGCAGTATCCATGATCTCTCTACTACCCTACCACCCCTCCCAAATTTGGAAAGACTCTCTTCCTTTCATCTCGGAAAGAGCTTTTCTCCCCTCATTCTGTGGTGAAGGAAATAGCCTTCCAAATGTCACTTCTGAGTGTCTTCCTGCCACTTACAGGTAAACTTCAAACACTCAGCTCTCTGATGGGTCCCCTCCCCCCAAACCAGGCTCTTGCCAGCTGAAACTCTCCGTTTCTAGACATTAGTCAGCTGTGGTCTGCAGAAGCCTATTTTCTTTAGTGCCAAGTCTAAGAAGGTGGCTGGTTTTTGTCTCTGAACTTGGCCTCTAATGTTGGAAAGAAGGGCTGTGGGGGAGAAAGGAATGCCAAGAATTAAAATGAGCAGCTAATATTTCAAAATGTTTTCCTACCACATTAAGATAAACAGATCTTCTGGGTCTCAGAAAGTGCACAGAGGGGAAACAAACAGCCCAAAGAATCAGAGAGAAGCACAGTTCCCAGAGCAGTAAGTCCCAGGGAACCCCCTCTCCCTCTGAACTATTTCCACCCATTTTCTGTTACTTGCTACCGAAAGCATCCTATCCAAGAATGAATGAATTTGTCTTGGAGGACATTGCTTAGTCCATGATGCAATGTCCTTTCTAAGAGGGCTGTAGGTCACAATGACTTTTGCCTCATTTCTCTGAGCAACTGTGTTTCTGAGCAGTTGGCTTGTTTTCTCTCACTGGATACCATGAATCACTGCAGTAGAATGTGCTGGGGATGTTTCATTTGGGTATGATAAGATGCACAGACACGGAAATGTCTGTCACAAAGGAAGACATTTTTTTATACCCACAGATTCCCTAGAAGTGAGAGATGCACAGGGAAACAGCAGGTCAGTGAGGAGACAGGGGGAGAGTGGGGGGTAGAGGGGAAGATGTCGCCAAGAGCCTCCATTGTGTCTTCCATGGGATAGGCAAGGTGAGGCAGGGGAAGCAGGTGTGGGATTGGCTAGTTTGAGTAACCTCCGTGCGTTTGGAAGCATGGGAGCTGTCCCAGGGTGTCTGTTACCTGGGCCTGGGTGATTAGGGCAGGGGACAGTGGCCCGAAATGGGAGAGCCCATGGAGGAGGTGACTGGGGTATGGGTTCTGGATTGGTGGTTTGCCAATGGAAGGTGCTTAAAGATGGGTTGTTGACTATCTCTAGGAATTAGCCATCCCTGGGACAGGCACTGGCCTTTGCAGTGTCATTAAGGCCCCAAACATCAGAATAAAGACATGATTGTATGGTGACAAACACAATATAATTTTAAAAATAAATAAATAACGTATTTCAGCTCTCTCTCCAAAAAAAAAAGGACATGATTAATACAATCATATTGGGGGCACCTGGGTGGCTCAGTAGGTTAAAGCTTCTGTCTTTGGCTCAGGTCATGATCCCAGGGTCCTGGGATCGAGCCCTACATCAAGCTCTCTGCTCAGCAGGGAGCCTGCCTCCCCCTCTCTCTGTGCCTGCCTCTCTGCCTCCTTGTGATCTGTCTGTCAAATAAATAAATAAAACCTTTAAAAAAAATACAATCATATTGTATCTCCCTCTTTGCACAGCCGTTGGTGAGCTAAGAATTAAACTTACGGTCCATTTCTACCTGCCTGACTAATCTCCCTCCTCCTAGCTTTATCTTAGCTTTCCAACCCTCTATGCTCCAATTTCTTCGCTCATTTTCATTTTATCCTTTATAATCTTGTATGAGCTCTCATAAGGCCTTTTTAGAACAAGACGACATGTAAGTACGTGAGGAAAACACTGCAGCTTCCCACGAGGTTTGGCACGGAGGAAAGCACACAGTCATTTTGTCAGGCAGTCACGAATGCTGTAGAACGTGTCTTCTAGCTTGGAAGAGAGGCTCTGCACCTAGAAGGTGAATGTGACCACCTGCTGTGCTGACGCCATAGGTATTTTAGGACGCAGTGACCTACAGCTCCGCCTTGGGACCTAACGGAAAATTGGGGGTGAGGAGATTTTCCTTCCCCTGAGGGCTCTCTGGAGGACTGGGAACGGCAATTCTCTTTCTCTGCCGATAAATTCCTCTGGAAGCAAGCAGACGCCTTCAGATTTATCCAGTTAAACTTCAAACTGCCTCAAAGATGAAAACATTTCTTTCCCAATGAAAGCTTTCATTTGGAGCACCCAACCTTTAGGAGACCTTGAAAGAACTCAGTCATAGTCACGGACAGGTGCTGCACGATTTTTTGCTTGTTATAGTCAGGCCTGATTCACGGGCTCTAGGGCAACGCTGGCCCGTCTTCCAGCTGAGGACACGGACAAGGCTGCATCTAGCTGTGCGTGTGGAGAAGTGGAACCAAGACCAGAACTGAGGCAGTCTGATCCCTAACTCTGTGCCTGTGACCACCCACAGAGCTGCTTCAGGACGAGGAGCTCTGAGCCTGGGCTGTTTCAGTTGAGAGCGACCGAAATCCAGTCCAACTGGTTCATATCAAACAAACAACAGTGAGAAGGAATTTGTGGACTCAAGTAATGAGGGTGCACCGGGTCTCCAGATCCGATCTGAGCATCCACACCTGACTGTCCCTCTCCTAGCTCCCACCCCAAGGGCCACAGCCGCCTGTAACCCCCACCTCTTACCCTCCATGGCCGCCCAGCAGAAGCGAGCCTCCCTCTCCAAACACCGCAGACCAGTCTAGGCAAGGACTCTTACTGGACAGTTTGGATCGTTGGCTCATCCAGGACCAACTGCTGTTTCCAGCTTGGTTCGAGCTGGGTCATGGGCCTGGCCCCCGCCTTCTGGGGGAGATGGGTGATGCATGACCATGTGCTCCGTAGCACAGGGAGGGAAGAAGGGTACTCGCCGACGAAAACACAGATGGCTACCGATCACCCACACCAGTAGCCCGGCGCCTGCGTAAGCGGCTGCATAGGACAGCACCTCTGCCCACACATTCCCAAGCAACGAGCAGCTGCTGTGCTCCCCCCCACCCCGCCAAGCTCAAGGGTCCGTACGTGGGGGATTTCAGCACCCAGGTTCTCACACTCAGACGTGGCGTGTGCTCCGCTAGCAAACGCTCACATCATGAAATCTTCTTTCATTACAGAGCAATGCAGGCATAGGAAGAAAACTACCAGATGACCATGGGTGCATAGTGGGGCCCTGAGAACCCCAAGGCTTTGACCCTGAAGCAGAGACACACTGATGAGATGGTTTCCCATGAGAACTATGACACCTCCTGGTGTGGCTTTCTGGATTATCAGTGCAGAGTGGTTTCAAATATGTCAAGGCTGGTCCGGGCCACGCATCCTGTGTTTACTTCCAAATACCAGCTTGCTCTACAAATGACCCCAGGGGGTGGATAGTTTGAAGGTTACCAGGGTCCTCCAGGACCCACACATCTTCTTGCCTCCCAGCAGCCCCGGGGGTAGATGCTCCTTTAAGGAGATTAAGGCGCACACTGTGGGTTGTCCGAATACACTGCGACCAACTGAGACAGACCCATGATGTTTCCATGCTTCTAATGAGGCCAATTCTGTCCCTTGGGCCTGGGCAGACAAGGGCCCTGACACCAGTGTCTGGGGAAAGAGAGGGCAGCCCAGGGGTGGAGCTATGGCAGAGAAGGCCCCAGGACTCTCGGGCCCCTCCGAGTTCTGTGGGACTCAGCGAGTATCATGTATGCCTGGCTGGCCTTTCCTTTTCCTTCCCCTCCCCCCTCCCTCTCTTTCTTTCTTTTAAGAGAGAGAGAGGATGAGAGAGCTTGCACGCGGGTGCGGGGGAGAGGAGAGAGAACTCAAGCAGGCTCCATGCCCAGTGGGGAGCCCCACACGGATTCAATCTCACAACCTGAGATCATGATCGAAATCAAGAGTCAGATGCTCAACCAACTGAGCCAGCCAGGGGCCCTAAGGCTTTTCTAAAGCTGTGAAATCAAATTCAGGTGTTGTATCTGTCAAGAGACGGTATACTGCTCTGAAAGGAGAAAAGAGGTTTCTTTATAAAAAGGGGCGAGGGAGCCAGACTTCAGTAATACTCTCATCCAATAAAAAACCCAACAAGCATCTCACACTTAAACTCCACAAAATTGACATGTTTACATTTGTCTTTCCGTGGTGGAAAACGTGAAAAACCCCTCACACAATTATCACCCACACATGGTGTTACATCCTCAGACATCGACTCCAAAAGCCAGCGATGAGGCTGTTTCTGCGGAGTTCAGGCTTACAGGAAATGCTCAAGATTTTCGTCTTTAGAGATCAAAACTAGACAGAGTGACTGTAGGATATTTATTTTGTATGAAGGTACAGAGTGTTTTTTCCTCCCTGACTGCTGACTGGGGAAAATGGTCTGCGCTCATACTGATCCCGGGGAGCTGGGTCAGTGCTGGTCTGCCTGGGGTTAAGTCACTGGTTCCCATGTGGGTCTGTTTGTCTCCTTGTTCCAGCATGGCTCCTGGGCCTTCAAAGACATGATCGAAGTCAGTACCTCTCCTTTTTTCTACTGGGATCAGGACAGTTGAAGGGCCATGAGGAAAGGTGGCTTCGACTAAATGACACATTGAAGAGAGGAAGTGGAGCCAAAGCTGCTGCCTTCTGTTTCTTCCAGCTTTTTCTTATTCCCTGAAATCCTCTGAGACCCATGAATCATTACATCTGTTGATCTTAATGAGGCAGAAGGATCTCTTGAAATATCCCTGTTCTTGGTACATTCTTCCTACCCTGGGACTCTTTTATCAGTAAGAGCCTGAGTTTGGTTGTTTCAGGGGAGGCTGAGCAGAGAGAACAGAATATCCTGGCCTTTGGCTTCTACACTGGGGCCTGGAAATCCACCCCAGAGACACAGTCTCAAAGGACAAGGGTTTTATTTGCAAGCACCTGATTTTCTGAGTAAAAATACTAAAGGCATTGGAGTCTCAGGAAGGACTCGGAGCTAACGCTTCACAGGCACACACGTCGACGCAGGCACACGTGCACAGGCGTGCACACAGGAGCCTGTTTTCCCACCGCTCCAGGAGGAGAGAACTTTCTGGGTGGGGACTCTGGGCTATTTTGCCAACAAGACCCAATTTCTTTTCTTCATGTAACATTTTTCTCTTTTTTTGTAAGTTTTTATTTTAATTTGGGTTAGTTAACACACAGTAGAATATTCGTTTCATGGGTGCAATGTAGTGATTTCTCACTTGCATACAACGCCCAGAGCTCCCCATGACAGGTGCCCCCCCTGTTTCCCTTCACGGACACACTCGTCCCCCAACTCCCTTCTGGTAACCCTCAGATTGTTCTCTGTAGTTAAGAGTCTGTTTCTTGGTTTGTCCCTCTTTTTTCCCTTTTCTCATTTGTTTTGTTCCGTAGATTCCACGTAAGAGTAAAATCATGGTATTTTCTTTCCCGGACTTTCTTCACTTAGCCTTATACTCTCTAGCCCCACCCATGTGTGGCAAATGGCAAGATCTCATTCTTCTTGTGGCCGAGGAATGTCCCATGGTATATACCACTTCTTTATCCATTCATCAGTAGAGGGGCACTTGGGCTGCTTCCATAATTCAGCTATTGGAAATAACGTTGCTATAAACATAGGGGTGCATGTATCCCTCTAAATTGGTTTTTTTTTTTAAAGATTATATATTTATTTATTTGACACAGAGAGAGATCACAAGCATGCAGAGAGAGAGGAAGGGAAGCAGGCTCCCCACTGAGCAGGGAGCCTGATGCGGGGCTCGATCCGAGGACCCTGAGATCATGACCTGAGCCAAAGGCAGAGGCTTAACCCACTGAGCCACCCAGGAGCTTCTGAATCGGTGTTTTTGCATGTTTTGTGAATACCCAGTATTGTGATTGCTGGATCCTCGGGTAGCTCTATTTTTAACTTTTCGAGGAACCTCCCTGCTCTTTTCCACACTGGCTGCACCAGTTTGCATTCCCACCAACGGTGCAAGAGGCTCCTTTTTCTCCACAACCT
This sequence comes from Mustela nivalis, assembly GCF_964662115.1. Classification (NCBI taxonomy): domain Eukaryota; kingdom Metazoa; phylum Chordata; class Mammalia; order Carnivora; family Mustelidae; genus Mustela; species Mustela nivalis. Next base: position 92,897,736 of record NC_139021.1, on the reverse strand, counting down.
TGTCAATACCTGTGCAGGGTTTTTTGTTGTTGTCGTCGTTGTTTTGATTTCAGTCGTTCTGACAGACATTGAGGTGATCTCTCATTGTGGTTTTGATTTGCGTTTCCATGGTGATGAGTGATGTTGAGCGTCTTTGTGTGTTCATGAGCTGTGTGGATGTCTTCTGTCCACTTTTCAACTGAACTATTTGTGTTTTGGGTGTTGAGTTTTATCAGCTCTTCATATATTTTGGATACTGACCTTTATCAGAGGCCATTTGCAAATACTTTCTTCCATTCGGTAAGTTGCCTTTTAGTTTTGTTGATTGTTTCCTTGGCTGTACAGAAGGTTTTTATTTTGAGGGAGTCCCAATAGTTGATTTTGCTTCCCTCGCCTCAGGAGACACATTGAGAAAGAAGTTCCTTCGACTAATGTCAAAGAAATGACTGCCTGTGCCCTCTTCCAGGATTTTTATGGCTTCGGGTCTCACATTTAGGTCTTTAATCCATTTTGAATTTATTTCTGTGCATGATGTAAGAAAGTGGCCCAGTTTCTTTCTTTTTCATGGAACTGCTCAGTGTTCCCAACAGTATTTGCTGAACAGACTGTCCTTTTCCCACTGGATATTCTTTTCTGCTTTGTCAAAGATTAATTGAACATATAGTTGTGGATTTATTTCTGGGTTTTCTATTCTGTTCTGTTGAATGTGTCTATTTTTGTGCCAGTATCCTACTGTTTTGATCACTACAGCTTTGTAATATAACTTGAAGTCTGGAATTGTGATTCCTCGGGAATGTTTTTCAAGATTGCTTTGGCTATTTTGGGGTCTTCTGTGGCTCCTTAGAAATTTAGGACTGTTTGTTCTAGTTCTGTGAAAAACACTGTTAGTATTTTGAGAGGAATTGCGTTACATGTGCAGACTGCTCTGGGTGGTACAGATATTTTAACAATATTTGTTCCTCTAATTCATGAGCATGGGTTGTCCTTCCATTTCTTTGTGTTGCAGGAAGACCCAATTTCGACTGTATTTCCTGTCCTTTTTACCCTGTAGCCTCTGAGAAGTCCATCGCCCCTTTCATTCATTCATTGAATAGTTACTGAACATTTATTTCGTTTCTTTTAAAAGAGACTGTGGTGGCTCTGGATTTCACCATGGAACATTCAAGAACAGATTCTGAACTCTGCAAGGTTGATGCTGATGGGGATTCCATCCTCCTACCATGCCTGTGGGCCCTTATGCCTCCATTCAGCTGGGACAGAGACTCAGAGAGGAACTGCAGGGGCTGAACTGTGAGCACCCCCCCCACACACACACCTAAATTCATGTATTGAAGTCCTAAGCTCACAGGACCTCACTATATGACCTTATTTGGAACTCAGGCTTTACAGAGGTAATCAGACTCCCATGAGGTCATAAGAGTGGTTTGGAGTTACTAATCCAATATGACTGGTGTCCTTCTAAAAAGAGGAATTTGGAAACAGACATGGAAAGGGGGCATGTGAAGATGAACAAGGCCATCTGTAAGCTGGGGAGAGAAGCCTGGGACAGAGCCTTCCCTCACAGTGCTCAAAGGAACCAACCCTGCTGACAACTTGGGTCTCGGACTTCCGGTCTCCAGAACAGTGGACAATAAATTTCTATCATTGAAACCACCCAATCTGGCAAATTGTGTTACAATGGGACTAGAAAATGAACACAGGGACCAACCCAAGTCCTTTGAGTCCTTTGTGTCATGACACACACGGATGTCCCTGGAGCACACTGAGAGCCATCCTTGTTTAATGTCTGTGCATTCCCTAAGGACTCTGGGTGTCCAACCCCACCCTCCCCGCAGGTCAGGAGGTCTCCAGCAGTGGATGGAGAAGGAGGATGTGGAGTTGGGTAGCTTTTGGACTGCTGGTCTTTCTGTTCCACCAGAAACCTCTGTTCCACCTTTTGCTAAGGGGCATCTGTTGGGGCGCCTGTGATGCTCTTCCCTGGGACATTTGGCCCTTCCCTTGTCTCTATTGGCAACAGAGAACACCCATTGGCCATGCTACTGCTGGGGCACCTGTTTTCCTAGCCATTCCATATTGACCAAGGATGGAAACTTGACTCAAGGTAGGCCCAACTGATTTTTCCCGTTCTTGGAAGTGTCAGAGAGAACTCAGACAGAATCTGAGCTTTCGCCTAGGACTGGACCTGTAAGTGTAATTTGGAGCTGCGGGGTGTCATTGTCTATGGTGGGCCGGATAAGCAGGAAGGGGAGAACAAAGCAGATATTCAAAGAGGAGGATGTTGGTGAACAACAGAGAGAGGCGCCCAAGGCCCTTCCAGCCCTCCTGTGCATTCCCTCCCTGGGACCTGGCTTCATCTCCCACGTCCTGATAATCCACTCCCCTCCCCACCTTTGCTGAAGCTAGCTGGGCAACCTTGCACTCACTACCCAATCTCTACCATATCTCCTTCTCTGAATGTAGCTAAATACCTCTAAACACCAAATTTTATAGCTGGAAACAATCCTCATAACCCCAAAACAGGCATTTATTTCTTAGTACAGGAATGTCAATTTCCTTTTGATTGGAAAGAAATATAACAGGTAAGTGCATGTACTTAGTATTAAGTCAGACTTGATTTCAAATCTCAGCTCTAGGACTTACTTGCTCTATGACGTTGGACAAGTTTCTCAGTCTCTCTCGGCCTTCGTCTCCTCCTCTAGAACACATAGGTGATAAGTGTACATGCCCCAGTAGGTTGCTGTGAACGAAATTTCACACACAGTGTGGCAGATGGATATCTATTCACTTCTCTTCCATAAGGCTACAAAAAGGCTACAAAATGATACCATTTGTTTATTCATGTATTGTCACTGGGGGGAAAAAAATCTAGATCTAAACACAGTAAAATCGAATCTCTTTGTGACTTTAACATTTTTTCTTTTTACCTCTATTTTCCCATTTTTCAACAAAAAGCACATTACATGGGGTGCCTGGGTGGCTCAGTGAGTTAAGCGTCTGCCTTGGCTGCAGACATGATCCTGGAGTCCTGGGATCGAGCCCCACATCGGGCTCCCAGCTCAGTGGGGAAGCAGCTTCTTCTTCCCCCTCTACTCCTCCCCCTGCTTGTGCTCTCTCTCTGTCAAATAAATAAATAAAATCTTTTTTTTTAAGTTACTTACATCAAAGAAATTAAGGTAAAATACATGCCTCCACGAGGGGCCTGAGTCTTTCTCAGACAAACATTTTGGAAGAAGCGTCATACTGTAATCTTTGAAGTCAGAGATAACCTTAAGGATCATTTCATTTAAACACGTCTTAAAAAAATAATAATAATTTTTTAAAAGGAGTGGTTGCCTGAGTGGCTCAGTCAGCTAAGCATCTGACTCTTGATTTTGGCTCAGGTCACGATCTCAGGGTGGTGAGATCGAGCCCTGCATTGGGCTCCGTGCTGGGTGTGGGATCTGCTTCAGATTCTCTCTCTCCCTCTCCCTCTGCCTCTTCCCTCCTCTCCCCTTCTCTAAAAACAAAACAAACCAAAATACGCTTCTCTTTGTGGACAGACCAAACAAGCAGTTACAAGAATATTGGATATACATCTGCAACTTCCTTTGAAATGCATCAAAAAATCAGACAGATCGCAGGGTGGGGAGAGGGCTGAGTGGGTGCACGTGTAGGTGATTAGTCAGACGTCAGTGGGGGATCCTAGGTGGAGGGCCGATGGGTGTTCATGCACATTCCTGTAACTTTCTCTGTACTTGATGTTTTTCATAACAGAATGTTGAAGAAGTTTATGGACACACGGAGGCTCTAACAGCTCACATGGAACAGAAGCAGACAGAGGGACAAGTGAGCACTCCCCTGCACATGTACTCCCTACTCCCACCCCCTGCGCCCAGGTCACCTCTATAAATTTGCAGTGTCCCCTCTTCTCATCACCCCCTCAGTTTTTAGATGAGGTCACAGAGCTCCGGAGAGACTCTGCTTCTTGCCATGCTCTCCCCACAGGTCAGGAAATTTCCATGCTGCTGCCCCGGGCTCTGCAGCACCCAACCAGCAAGGGCGTCATCAGAGCCGTGCCAGCCCAGCCAGCGCTCTCAGCCCATTCGGTGAACGACACTTGGGGGGAGCAAGTTCATCCTCCCAGGTGACAGGAGTTTTTCTCAGCAGCGGCAGTGTGAAACTCGACTCGAGTCGTGAGATACACGCACCTATGCAAACTGATAACGTGTAAATAACTACAAATCACCCCGCTTTGGTCATTCAGAAAAAAAAAAAAAAAAAAAGAAGCAGCCTTGCAGGGATGGGCAGTAAACAACGGTTACAACATGTAAACCAGCCCGGAAATTGACATGCAGACGTCCCTACGAGCTAGAGAGAAGAGTGGGAGTGCTGTGTGGCCCACGGGCAAAGGGGACAAACAGGCCGGTCCCAGAAGGACAAATCCACCAAGCAAGCACGTTCTGCACACCCCACAAAAAGTGAAGTTCAGTGTCACCAGGAAACAGTGACTACAAATAGTGTCTTTTCTTGCCTATCACGGGTCCAAAGGAAAAAGTGATCAGAACCGGGGTTGGGGGTGGGGGTGGGGGTTGGCGGGCACCGAACTCCGCCCGCCCTTCTCCTCCCCGTTTTCCTCTTCTCTGCCCTTCTTCCACAGCGAGGGCTTGGCACCCGCCCCATCTTCAGCCCTCGTCTTCTGCCAGTCCCAGAAGACTCCACAGCCTAATTTGAAACCTCTAATTTGACGCCGCAGCCAAAGGGAATTCATCCACGTTTGGGGAAGTGCCAGCTGCATATTAGGCCAGTTTGGAGAATTACGTGGGCAGGGAGTTAATTCTACAGGAATTAGCACAAGCATTATTTCCCATTAGAGGCCTGGTCTAGGATGTGTTCAGCCAGAGACAACACATCCCTTCGGTAAAAATGCAACCTTCCGGCCGTCTTGCCATTCTCAAAGCAAAAAATGCTAACCTTGGAGGGGGGAGAGGAGCCGGTAGGAAACTAGGACATGAGCGACAGGTGCTCTGACCTACTTCATCCCACAGGGTCCCCTCCAGGCAGCGCTCCATCGCTGAAGTCATGAGTGCGAACATTTGTCAGAACATTTGGGAGATGGTCTGTCGGCATGTGGGGCCGGACGACAGAATGTGCTCCGTCATGGAACTGTCAGCCGTGGCGACCCATGTGTCCAATCAAAAGAAATGACACACGCAGACATACCCATGCACAGTTAGGACGTGAGGAGAATAGACCCGAACATGTCAGAGATCTCCCAAACCAAGAAAATTTGATTCGGGTACTGAAGGTGTAAAAAACTCTGTTCTTCGGTCGTTTCTGTGTCCACATGTGTTCCCACACCTGATTAACACAAGTCCTGGGTCCCTGAAAACAGCCTCTCCATAAGCTGCTTCAGCCCCTCTCCGAAGGATGAGAAGGAGCCAACACGCCCGGACCTTGGGTCCACAGGAAATAGAAACAGCCGGAGCAAAAGCCCCAAGACAAGAAAGACGTGGGCTTATGTGAGGGTCCAGGAGTGACCTCGGTGGCAGGAACAGGGAGGCACGGTGTATGGAGATATGGGAAGCCTGTGCCACCCAGCGTGCCTTCTTGGAGTCCTTGAGGCCAGGAGCTCAGTGCAAATCCATGCAGAGGGTCTCCCTTGGGCCCCTCACTTACCAATGTGATGCGGGCCCTTCTGTGCCTGAACTCATTCTCACAAGCAGCCTGGCCCAGGAGAAGATTCTCTTAGAATCTCCAAGAAAATCATTTTAGAGTTTACTTTATACCAGTTAGTTAACTGGTTATTTTATACCAGTTAGGATGGCACTTAGTAACCATATACAGATTCATGCATGAGTCTTCATATTTGGAAGGATCTTCTGCCCTTGCTGTCTGTTTTCTCATAACGTATCCCCTCAGTATATTACCTATTACATTCTGCGTTAAGATTCGGCCGTTGAGTAGACTTGGAGAATTTTGCGATGATTTCTACGGTCTCCGGAGCGAGCAATGGCCCTCTCTTAAGATCAGATCAGCTCCTGCGATGCCTGGGTGGCTCAGTTGGTTAAGCAGCTGCCTTCAGCTCAGGTCATGATCCCAGCATCCTGGGATCGAGTCCCATATCGGGCTCCTTACTCCGCAGGGAGCCTGCTTCTCCCTCTGACTCTGCCTTCCACTCTGTCTGCCTGGGCTCGCTCTCACTCTCTCTCTCTCACAAATAAATAAAATCTTTAAAAAAAAAAAAAAAGATCAGATCAGCTCCTGATGAGAAGATGGAGGCATATCCTCTCCTGTCTCCACACTGCGCTGCTGAGAGCAATGAGGAAGGGAGACAGGCAAGGCGGGAGGGGAGGCTCAACAAATTTTCATACATTCGGTGTATTTGCATATCCCACACCCTAATTAGGAAACAACATCACCAGCAGTGCAGAAGCCCCCAGCATCCTCTTTCTGTCGCTATATCCCCGAGAATAATTACTTTCCTCACTTTTCTTATTGAGATGAAGTTAACCGATCACGATGTTAACCATTTTCAAGTGAACGATTCAGAGGTATTTAGTAATAAATTTGTTTAGTAATTTTAGTAATAATAAATAAATAAAAATAATAAATAAATAAATTTAGTAGAGTTCGTAGTTAATTTAGTAATAAAATTGTTCTACCACCCCTCTGTCTACCTCCAAAACATCGTCATTTCTCCAAAACCCCATTGCCTATCACACACTCACTCCCCATCACTCCTCTCTCCAACCCCCGGCTCTTGGCAACCACCATCTACTTCCCATTTTTATGGATTTATTGATTCTGGATATTTTATATAAAGAGAATCATATAATATGTGACCTTTCGTGTCTGGCTTCTTTTACTTGGAATAAGATTTTCAAAGTTCACATACACTATAGCCTGTGTCAGTACTTAAATTTTTTTCTTTATGGCTGAAAAATATTCCACTTGTATGGATAGATTACATTTTGTTGATTTTTTTATTTTTGAAGATGTATTGATTTATTTGAAAGAAAGTATGCGTGGGCAAGCAGGGGCGGGCGGAGGGAGAGGGTGAGAATCTCAAGCAGACTCCCTGCCAAGCACAGAGCCCCACCTGGGGCTCATGACCTGACATCATGACTTGAGCCAGAATCAAGAATTGGACACCTAACCGACTGAGCCACCCAGGGGCCCCTCCATTCATCTCTTAATAGACATTTGGGTTATTTTCACTTTTGGACTGTTATGACTACTGCTGCTATGCACATTCACGAACAAGTATTTGTTTGAGTACCTGTTTCCAGACCTTTAGGATACAAATCGAGGAGTGGACTTTCTGGACCATATGCTGAAGCAATGTGCTGTTTCACTTTTGGGAGAAATGCAATTAACAGTTTCCCAGAATGACTACCCCACCTTCCATCCCCACCAGCAGTGGGAATGAGTTCCAATTTCTCCATATCTGTGTCAGTACCTGCTATTGTCTGTCTTTGTTCCCAACCCAGTGGGTATGAAGTGGATCTCATTGTGCTTCTGATTTCCATTTCCATAATGATGAATGTCAAGGGCTTGTTGGCCATGGTATTTTTTCCTCTGGAGAAAAGTCCATTCACATCCTTTCCTTATTTTTTATTAGGTTATTTATTTTTTATTGTTGGATTTTAAGTTATTTATCCATTCTGGATAGACAGCCCTATAGTGTAAGCCCTAATTGTTTTTCTTTTCTCTTTTTTGTAATGTGAGTGCCTGACTTAAGCTTTGATTGCTTAAGCTTCCATTTCAATGAGGTATCTGTTTCAAAGATGGCTATCTTGAATAAACATATTGCCAGCCATGTGATTAGATAAAGAGCCAGGCCACCTCTGCCCAGTGAGGCTCTGTTGTCTTAGAGATCTTGGTTAATTTTGATAACTGGCCATTTGGGTCACTTGTCTCTTTTCTTCCTATGCTTTAAATTCCCACTCTTATGCTTTAAATTCACCAATAAAGGTTAAGCCTGGGAAACCCTAGACCCCCACCCTCCACCCCAATAAAAGAACTCCAGGCCTGTGCACTCTTCCCCGCATAGCCTCACTATATGGCCCCAGGTATGCTGTGTAATTTCTAGTTGTTGTAAGTAATAAACTCCTATTTTTTCAAAGCTTCCTGGTGGCTGCCATAGGGCACCTTACAATCATAATAAGAAAGATGAAGGCCAGTCCGACCACAACACTGGATGATGGTAGGTTGAGACCAGCCCCAAACTGTCCCTTCTCAGCTATATAATTTGCAAATATTTTCTTCCATTCTGTGGGTGGTCTTTTTACTTCCTTGACGGTATCCTGTGAAGCATAAAATGTTAATTTTGGAGTTGCAGTTCAAGATGGCCGCTCACTTCCTCCCATGGACACATGGAATCTGCAGCCACGTATGGAACAGTGTCCTCTGGGTAGAGAGCGGGACTCGCTGAGAGACACCTACTCATCATCAGGTGAAGGAGAAAAATGCACAGAGAAACTGGTAATAGAGTTCATTTTCATGTATGGTGTGAGGTAGGGATCCAACTTCATTCTTTCAAATATGGATGCCCAGATGTTCCCAAAAACACTTGTTGAAAAGATTGTTCTTTCCTCCCTTGAATTATTTTGGCACCTTTGTTGAGAATCAGCTGGCCATCAGTCAAAGACTGTAAATGACTGAAACTAATCCAAGGACAGTTTTAGGCCCCAGAGTGAGGCAAATGATACACCTGACACAGGTTTGGGACAAACACCTGTTTCAAAAGGATACTGTGAGGGCTTCCGTCGGGGTAGGCATCATTCTAAGCCCCTTACAGACATCATCTCTTGTCATCCTCACGGCAATCCTCTGAGGGTAAATACAAGTATTCTCTTCTATAGAGGGGGAAACGGAGGCACAGAGGGGCCAGGCAGTTCGGGCATAGCTGTTCAGCCAGTAAGGGGAGAGGGTAAGAGGGGGAAGCCAGGAATCAAATCTAGGCAGTTAAGAAGTCTAGCACAGTCCCTGCCCTATCTCAAGCTCTCAGAGAAGACAAAAAAAAGTAGCTATGATTTATAAAATGAAAATAACAACAACTATGTTACAGGTTTTTGTTTGTTTTTTTTTAAAGATTTTTTATTTATTTATTTGACAGAGATCACAAGTAGGCAGGGAGGCAGGCAGAGAGAGAGGAGGAAGCAGGCTCCCTGCTGAGCAGGGAGCCCGATGCGGGACTCGATCCCAGGACCCTGAGATCATGACCCGAGCGAAGGCAGAGGCTTAACCCACTGAGCCACCCAGGCGCCCCTGTTACAGGTTTTTGATGCTGCGTGCAAGTGCTGCTTTATAAACGCTAAAATCGCACTTCACTGATGTAAGGGGGATGCCAGATTTATGCATTTTCACTGGCCACATCTGTGACGTGACCCAGAACCTTTGTGGAAGGTTCTGCTGGCAGAAAAGCCTTTCCTAAAGGTACCTATTTCTGCTTCAGCCTTAAACCGGCTATGATGAACAGAGAATCAAGTAGGTTTGTTGTTTTCAAAGCCTCTTCAATCTCATGGGAAGTTTGGTTCATCTATTTCTGGAGAGGTTTAGAATACACGGAGCCCACACCCTCACAGACACGTGCACGCACAGAATCATCACGTCCAGCTCTGGGAAGCTGCCTTTCCCTCGAGGCCCTTTATTATTTCAAAAGGAAAAGCAACGTGTGAAAATAAACCTTCAGGCTGCAGAGAATTTATCTACAGAATACTGCTGTCATCCAGATTCCAGGAACTGAAGATGCTCTAAATAGCAAAGGCAGATAATTGCTGTCTTCCAAAGGGAAGTTGGCAAGAACTTCAAAGAAAGGAAAGCGAGTTTGCTTCCATCAAGTAAGGCTGCAGATAAGAAATTCGCTGTTGATGAGGAGGTGGGGGAAACCCAGCATAAATGCCAGTGTTAATTACCCTGCTGTGATACAGATTCCCCGGGGAGTCCGGATGGAATACAGACTGTGATATAGCTCCTGAGGAAAACATGCCCCCTTGATAGCATGGACTCCTGCTTCTGTGGAAAGTTCAGTCGGGGCCCAGAAGCGGGAAGTCAGCCCCAAAAAGGATCACTTTGCTTAAGATATTTGCGTTAGTGTCCCATCATGGCTGTACTCAGTGACCACAAATTTGGTGTTTGAATGATACAACCACGTCGTCTTGTATTTCTGGAGGTTAGAAGTCTGAAATGGATCTCACATCCTGGGGTGGGCAGGGCTGCGTTCCTTCTGGAGGAGGTCAGGGTCCATCTCCTTGGAAGCCGCCTGTGTTCCTTGGCTCTTCGTCCTCTTCTGCAATGTAACTGCATCATCTCTGCCCTCACCGTCACCATCACTACTCCTCGTCTGACTCTGAAGTCCTGCCTCCCTCTTGGACAAACTCTTGTGACGACATTGGGTCCACCCAGATAATCTGGATAACCTCCCCATCTGGAGCTCCTGACCTTAGTCCCATATGTGAAGTCTCTTTGGCCACAGTAACTACCAGGGTATGGGTCCTGGGGATCACAACATGGCCATCTTTGGGGGCTCTTATTCTTTCTGCTTTCAAGAGAACAGGTCAGGAGCTCAGTTTGCCCTTTTATTTGTTTTTAAAGTAAACTTTGTATTTGAGAGTGGTTTTTGATTTATGGTGAAGTTGTAAAGATCGTATAGAAAGCTCCCATATACTTCATACCCAGTTTCCCCTATTATTAACAGCTTAAATTAGAGTGTTTGTTACAATCAATGAACCAACACTGATACATTGTTATTAACAAGAGCTCACACTCTATTCAGATTTCCTTGGTTTTTATCCAATGCCCATTTTCTGTCCCAGGATCCCTTATTTCACTGAATCCTCGTGTCTTCTTGGGTTCCTCTTGGCTGTGACAGTTTCTCCAACTTCCCTCATTTTTTATGACCTTGACAATTTTGAGACATATTGAGTCAGGTGTTTTATAAAACGTCTTTTGGTTGGGATGGGTCTGATGTCCTTCTCATAATTATATTGGGGTTATGCATTATTTGGAGCAAGGCCGCTGGCATAAAGGGCCGTTTTCATCACATCGCACTCAGGGTGTGTCCTAACAGGGGGTGTTTAACTTGGTCACATGGTGGAGGCATGTCTGGCAGGCGTCCCTACTGTGAAACCACTCTTTCTTCTTTCCTCACTATACTTGATAAATGTGGGGTTTTGCATGGGGCCTCGGCCTCAGAATTCTGAGACCACCTCACATGCATATTGTCGTTGAACAATTAAGTAAGTGGATGACAGTGGGAGTCAGGGTTCCCCCTGTTGGAGGGGAAGTTACAGAGGCAAGTGTAGGTGGCTACAAGAGTCACGTTGTAAGGCACTACAGTCAGAGAACAGTATGAACTCACATTTGCTTTTTTTTTTTTAAAAGATTTTATTTATTTATTTGACACAGAGAGAGAGAGGTAACGAGAGCAGGTACTCAAGCAGTGGGAGAGGAAGAAGCAGACTCCCCGCTGAGCAGAGAGCCTGATGTGGGGCTTGATCCCAGGACCCTGGGATCATGACCTAAGCCAAAGGCAGACGCTTAACAAATGAGCCGCCCAGACGCCCCTCACGTTTGCTTTAATGTACAGATAGATTGCTGGATAGGGCAATGACCACAGTTGTGTGTAGACACGGTTTACAGTACATAAATAACTCTCTTGCTCTGTCAGCTGAGAGGACCTTGGAGCAATGATACCCCAGTAGCAATAAACAGAGCCAGCGCCAGATCTCTGTGTTCTAAAACCATTCTCTAAGAAAAGGAACCAGAACTCCCAGGAGAAATGGCTAATTCTAGGACCAGGGCAGAAAATACACAAGGGGAGTCTGAAGTATCTCATTGGGCCAGAAAGTAAGGGAGTGGTTTAAAAAAAAAAAAATCCCGCAGTGATGGGGTAGATCAAACGGACATGGGAGCCAGTATTCAGAGCCGCGAGAATCTGGCCTTCTCTTTGAATGAACAGTGGTGTCTACTACCAGGTACTGAATGGTATTTCACACCCAGAAAAGGCCATGCAGACATGCTCATGTCGATCTTCACAATATTCTTGGGAACATATTTCTTAGTTTATGAACAAGGAAGTGGACAGTTGAGACAATGACGTGAACCAAGATCCCACATCTGTGAAGTGACCTCCAGGATTCATGACCTGAATATTCAGGGCCTGCTCCCAAATGTCACCCAGGCCCTGCTCACGAGTGATCGGCCCACAGAGGTCTCCCACACTAGGACTTGTGCTCCTGATGTGGCTTCTGGTGCATCTCCCCTTCTCCAGAAGATGATAAGCTTGTCAGGGCAAGACAGATGTCTCCCTTTCCCTTGCTCTCTCCCCCAGTGGCCAGCAGAGCGCTGGGTACATGGTCCCATAAGTGCCTGTTCCCTTGCCTTCCCTGTCTCCAAAGTAAATCCCACCTCCTTCTCCAGAGAGCACAGTTTCCTGCAGGATCAGCACACACTAGGCACCACACCCATAAGAAACCTAAAGCAGAAGGCAGAGTTATGATACCTTTCAATGTTTTACAAGTCACATCTCTTAAAACTCTTGGTGCTTCAAGTCAAGATTCCTTTTCCTTTTAATTTAGAAGCTTCCAAAATCTGTGAACCTTACATGTCCATCAGATATACGCTCTATGCTGACGTAAAGAGGGAGATCCAAAGCCCAAACAGTAGAGCCCTTAGTGCCCATGTGGGGGGGGGGGCGGAAAGGATGCTGGGCTCCTGCCATCAGGTGTGCCCCACCACCTGCCATAGGGTCCCCTCAAACAGGTCTCATGGTGGCAGCCAGTCACCCCCATCTGCCCCAAAGTTGAAGGCAGAGTTCAGCATAATAGTAAAGCCTCGGCCACCTTCAGACTGTGGAACCAGAGAGCCAACATCGCCTGGACGGGACTGTGCCTGGGGGGGACTGGAATGGCTTTTCCCTCAAGGAGTAAAGACCAGATGTTCCCATCTTGTGGTTCTTGTGGTACTTCTCCACCCAGGCAAGGGGGCTCTGTGATCTAAGGACCCAGCGAGGGTCCGAAGATGCTGAAGATCCCAGCATCGAATGTTGCCAAGGCCCCACAGGCATACAGGGGGGAGAGGGCGATGTCCAGAGTTGAAAGAAGGACATGTCCCAGAAGACAATTGTTTGGAGAGTGCTGCCTTCCTGCTCTTAATAGAGCTGGCTTTAGCACGAGGGAGGTTTCTTTTTCCTTATATGAGGAGGTGTCATTTAAGTCTGTCTCTGTCTGTATCTATATAATGGCAGACACCTGGCTGAAAAGTGAAAATGCAAAGTAATGAAATGCCCTCTCTGTCTTCTAGACATCAGCTGGTGTTGTGTGGCTCCTAAGATTGAAATGAGATAGGCTTAAAACCTCCTTCCTCCTGTGGAAAATCCAACATCCTCCCTCTACACCCCAGGCTGGAGAGACTTATTTTCATGTTCATATTTTTTTCTGAGCTAGTACCACTACCAGATTCACTCAATTTATAGATCATTTCAAAACTCTGTTGTACTGGGTGGCTCAGTTGTTGGGTGTCTGCCTTCAGTTCAGGTCATGATCCCAGGGTCCTGGGATCGAGTCTCACATCAGGCTTCCCTGCTTGGTGGGGAAGCTTGCTTCCCCCTCTCCTACTCCTCCTGCTTGTGTTCCCTCTCTCACTGTGTCTCTCTCTGTCACATACATAAATAAAATCTTGGGGGAAAAAAACCCCACAAAACTCTACTGTACTGGAATAGAGTCAGAGTCAGAGAAACCAATAAGAACTCATGTTTAGCTTAACATATATGCAAATGTATATATGGAAATAATTATTACAGATGTATGTATACGTGGGTTAATATACCCATCAACATTCCTTAGCTCTGCCTGTCAGGAGGGCCTAGAGACAGCAATAAACACCCCAGGAGCAGTGAGCACACTAGTGCCCAGATCCTGGTTTCTAAATATCATTCTCCAATAAAAGGACTCCTTGGAGAAGTGATTGATTCTTGAGCAGGGAAAATCCAATATGCCTGGAGTGTATCACTGTAGGAGAAAGTAAGGAAGTGCACCATCAACAAGTATTGTGCTGTCAAAGGGAAGAGCACCTAATGGCCAAAGCCGGAATGACTCGACAAGAAAATAGGTAACATAGCCCTGGATGATTATATGAGTATATGGAAGTGATGACTGCTGTAGTAAGTAATGGGTGAAGAGAGGCAGCCCCTCCTTCCAGAAGATTCCGAACAATGTATGGAGAGATTCCCAGCTACAAGGTATGGATGGAACTTAATCCCCCACCACCCTCCTTTAAGCTCTAAGCCTGGGTTTTAAAAAGTATTGTAGGGAAAGTAAAAAATAGTACATTAGGCTGGAGAAACCTGGCAGACACCCCCTTAGCCTTATGATAAGGACAGATGCCACCCAGGGAGACATGCCATCTCATGTGACCTTCTATATGATGTGATGAGAAGGGCGCTTGGCCTCTTTGATGTTCTTTCCGAAAACCCACAACCCTGGTCTGATCATGAGAAAAAGATGAGAGAAATCCAAATTGAGAGACCTTCTCCAAAATCCCTGAGCAGTACTCCTCAAAACTGTCAAGCTCATGAAAAACAAAACAAAACAAAACAAAAACAGAGAGGACTTGAGAAACTGTGATGATGAGAACAAGAAAATGAACACGGATGCAGCGTGGTGCCCCCATGGGGTCTTGGGACAGAGAGGGGGCATTCGTGGGAAAACAGCCAAAACCCAGATAACCTCTGGAATTTATGTAATAGTGACGCAGCAAGCCTGGTTCCTTACCATGGCCACTGTGCCCAGGGTATGAAGACAGGAACAACAGAGGGACTAGACACAGGATATACAGAAAGAAGCTCTATGTTCTTCTGCTGCAACTTTTGTGTACATCGAAATATTTTCCAAAGGAAGCGTTTATAAAAGAAAACAACAACAACACCACAAATCTGAAGGGCATTCCATAAACACATATATCACTCTTCCTTTTTCCAGAAACATCTCCAAGGGCAGCAAAAGTATTATGAAGCCTTCCTTCTGACATCATTGTCAGGCCAAGTCTGTGCGAGGCCAGCCAGCTCTGGCGCCACGTTCTCAAACACTCACCGCCTCGCCCCTCCACTCAGGTCCACCACCCTGGCCTGCACTGGGCCCGCCGAGGCTGGTTTCAGACCTGCTTTGACAGTCGCCTGGAAGATTCCCGGACACAAAAGCAAAGGAGCCTCCTTGTGCATGGCTGACTGGACTCGGACGTGCAGAAACAGAAAGCTGTCCCATTTCTGAGCTGAGCACCAGAGGGCTCACCTTGAAAAGCTCTGCCTGGGCCATCTCTACCGGGCAGAGGTCCTGCCACTGCCCCCCACCCCGACCCTAGTTCATGGGCATAGCTCAGTCTGAGGACTTTACCTTCCCCTCTGCTTACCGTCCCCCACCTCATCTGTGTGAGGGGAGTTTTCACAGTTGGATTTTTTTCCCCCACAGGGCCCAGACTGGCCTGACACCGGAGCCCCTCTGCTGTCTGGGGGACATCCTGGAGACCAGGGAAGCCCTGCATGAGCTCACTCCAGAGGTGGGGGCCCCGCAGGCCAGGGAGGACACAAAGCTTCTGCAGGGAGGCAGCCGAGGCTCTGTCAGGACAGCCGCAGGCCAAGATGGCACTCAGGAGCCCAGCCTGTCCCAGAGCTATAAACAGTGACCGAAAGGCAGGATTTCAGAGCTTCTGGGCCGAGAGGGACCCTGGAGGTGAGGGTTCTGCCCCTTGTTTCACAGATGTGGACGATAAGGTCCAAGATGGGAGCACTGAGTCACAGAGGGACTGTCCCTGGGTGAAGCCGGGAGAACCCGGACAATCCCGCCCAAAGCAAAGAGGTGGCACAGGCCAGGAGGAGGAGGGCGCCCCTAGAGGCTGTCAGGCGTACAGTGAGAGCGGCAGATGGAGCCCTGGGGTGGGGGAGAGCAGCCCACGCCTGTGTACTCTACAGGGGCAAAGTTGTCCAGGCCAAGGGTCCCCATCTCAACGATCCCCCCAGCTCAGCAGACGTGCCTTCTCCTGCAGCTTCTCAGGACCCCGCCGCCCGTGACCTGCTCCCCGGGTATATTCTAACCAAGGCTCTGAGCGGAGGAGATGCAGTTCCAGGTCCTGCAGAGAATTTTCCATGAGGGCTTCCGAGGACCAGGTGAAAGCAATTGCGTCCACTTCTGAAGAAGATAAAACAGGTTTATCCGAGGCGTGATTATTGCTAATTGAAGAAGATAAAACAGAGGAGTTCCTGGGAGCTGCTAGTTTGTACTGTGACTACTGCTCAGACTTTTGCTCAGGGAGCTGTTAAAATCTATTTTTCTAGTATTTTTAAGCCCAAGCTTCTTGGGCATGGCAGCCGTTTTCTGTTTTTATTTATGTACAACCCATTCTGTGCAGCTCACTATGCTGAAGAAGCCTGGGAATGAAGTTTGAGACAAAGGTTAATGAAGCTCTTTGTCAAGAGAGAAAGGATGGAAGGAAGGAGTAAAATAAGGAAGGAAGAAAGGAAGGAAGGAAGGAAATCAAACCGGAGCTGCACACCAGGCCAGCCTGGGCCGTG
The DNA here is from genome assembly GCF_964662115.1 of Mustela nivalis. Classification (NCBI taxonomy): domain Eukaryota; kingdom Metazoa; phylum Chordata; class Mammalia; order Carnivora; family Mustelidae; genus Mustela; species Mustela nivalis. The sequence continues at coordinate 92,881,211 of NC_139021.1, read as the reverse complement.
AGCCCCTGCAGAGGCAGAGGGTGGCTTCTGTCTCTGGCGGATGGCAGCCAGTGAGAGGGGCTCCTGTCCTCTTCTCCCACAGCATAAAGACACCTGTCACTTCCCGTCCTCTGGCAAAGCTGCTCAGCCTCCCTGCTGCCATCAGCCCTTGTCATATTCTTTGGGGGCTGGGGCCAAAAGCGAACATGGTTGCCTTCCTCCCTCCCAGAGCTCGGCTGCTCAGGGCCCTGGGTGGGGGCCTGGGGGTGCTAGCGCCCTGCCAGGGGGCTCTGCCTCCATCTCCAGGGCAGTGTGGTCCTAATTTCCAAAATTAACTCTGCTGTCTTGACATTAACTGCCCTAGTAAACATGCCCATATGTTACTGGGGAGAAAAGGCCAGGAAGCCTCTATCAACCTACAGCTCGGTTAATTCTGGACTGGTTGGGGAGGCATGGCAGGGGTGGGGGGGTGCGCCCTGGGGCCTGTGGGAGCACAGCAAGAAGAGGCACTGATAATGTACACAAGGCACTTCTTCAGCCCCCTGGGGGAGGCAGGAAGTAGGGGTGGCCTGCTCTCCCAGCCAGGCTGGAGGACCCCCAACCCAGCTCAGGTTCAAGGATAATTCCCTCTGCCGGCTGGATGGCGTCCCACCCTCTACAGCTCCCCCACGGCCGCCCAAGTCCCTGCGACCTAATAATACACACAAATCAGAAGGCAGGCCACAGGCTGTGGCCATGCAAGGAGAGGGAGTGAGCTGACACCTGCCCCAGCCTGTCCCCACTGGCCTCACCCTCCCTCCAGCCACAGAGCTGGAGGCCCCGCCCGGTGTCCAGAAGCGCCCTATACTGAAAAGACAAGAGCCCCGGAGAGGGGGCAGGGGGCGGATGGCAGGCATGCGGGGTGAGCAGTCAGTGCGCCAGGCCCGGAAAGCCTGTTCTCTCCCCACACCCTCCCCGCTGCTCCAGCTCCCAGAGGACACGGGGCGGCCCGCCGCAATGGAAAGTCAGGCGGGCAGAGTGAGCGCAGGCCGCTAGGATGGATGAGTTCCAGACTGGCTTAAGGATGTCGACGGGTTTTGTCCTCCGTGCTGACTCTGACTGAAAGGATCCAAAAGAGAGATGCCCTCTTTTATCCATCTTCCCCCAAAAAGGCCCGACAGCTCTGCGTTTTCAGGGCTGCCCTTGACTTCTCCACCACGCCCACCACCATGCAGGGATTCGGGGAATGGGCAGCAGGAGAGTAACAGGTTAGAGACACAGGCTTCCTGATGCCTGGGACTCCGCGATCAACTCGAAGCCTTGGCTTACTAACCTGCAAAGTGGGAACACTTCTCGCTTTCCTCCTGAACAGGCTGCTCCTTGGCCACAAAAGAAGATGCCCTCTCTGCCCTTCATGAAGGGCAGAGACTCTCACTGAGCCAGCCCTGGTGGAAGAAACTGTGTAGGCTTTGAGGCCACTTTGGGGGCGGGGAGGGGGGGAGGAGTGTCCCAGCCATACCTGTCAGGAAAGGTACAGGTCTTGGAGTGGGGAGGAGGGGTTTGAGCACATGGGAAAGCCAGGCACCAGAGTCAATGTCCGGGAGAATGGGGCCCTCAGCTCCTGTCACAGTGTTCAGATGGGTAGGGGATGGGGAGGGTGGGGCAGGGGAGGACAGCACATGCACCAAGCCTGGCTGGCCCCCTGTGCTTTCCCAGCAGGATCTGGATCCTCTTGTCTCTCCCTCAGGGCCTATGAGAGCCCCTCTTGGCTTTAAAGTTTGAGTTTAAAACTAGTGCAAGAGGGGAAAAAAAAACCCAGCCAACTTGTCAGTGTCCCTCTACTTCCTTCTAGGGTCAGACCAAGTGCATGAAAGAGAGGACAGCTGTCTGAACTAGGGGGCCCCAGAGAGGCGAGTTCTGTGCCAGTGGCTGGGAGCACCTGCTCCTGCAGGCATGGCCCCAGGGCACTCGGAGCTGTGCTGGGGTGAGGGGCTGAGCCTGTCTGATCCCCAGCCTCCATGCACAGGCAGGTCCTGGGACCTTGAGTCACCAGGATCTTGCCCTGAATGTGAGGATTCTTTCCATGGAGAGACCAGAAACGCTCCTGCCTCTTCTCCATGAGGCCTAGGAGCTGGGATCCTGGGGATACAAGGGCACGCGTGCTTGCTGGCTGTCCACCCTGGCAAAGCATGGCAAGAAGAATGCGTGGCCCAGCTCACCGGGCAAGAGTAAATGCTGTCTCCTCTCAGCACCTCAGAAGCACCAGGATTAACATAATCAATATCCCCCTCCCCCATGAGTTGATGCAAACAAGTTAACTTCAGGAGGCAGGGCCCAGGTTGCTCAATGGCTCTCCTCCTGGAGATTATCCAAGCGGAAGATAATCCAGGGAGGCTCAAAGACCCGCAGCAGAGCACCTCTTGCCCTTGACCCCTGCCAGCGAGCCCAGAAAGGCCTGGTGTTCCCATGGCAAATCAAAGAAAAGGCAGCACACATTGTCTAGAAGGCGCTGGGGAGTGGAGCTCTTCTCAGGCCTGGGCCTGCCGGCCTCCCCCTCCGCACAGTGGACAGTGACACTGGGTTCTCCGGTCCCTTTGCGGTCATCCCCCAACCCTGCAAGACTTTCCACAGATGAGGAGATGGAGGTGCAGAGAAACGGAATGATGTGCACAAGGTGACCGGGCTCGTAGAATCGCAGCCCCCATCTGCTGGCCAGCCTCTGTCTCCTGCGTTTGTCCCTGACCGGCTGCTGGTGGCTCCAGCCCGGGGAGGGCGGCCGCTCTCCGTTGAGAAGCTCTATTCGGCAGGCCCCACCATCAAGGGCCTTTGAGCACAGCTTCCCAAGCCCCTCCCGCAGCTGCCGCCACCCCCTGGCACCAAAGCCCAGGCTGCAGTTCGGTGGCCTCGGCTGGATCCCGGGATCGTTAGCGGCGTGGCTGCCTGAGGCCCGGCGCAGCCTCCCCTCACGGCGCAGCCAGGGCTCCGGCGCCTGCTTATTGAAAAGGCGAAGATCTCCTGGTAAGAGGCAGGGATCGCTTTATAATTCCTACTCAGATGCCCAGCGATCCCTCGGCCTCATCCTCAGCCACCAGATCCCCCTCACCAGCTGCGAGGCTTATTTAACGAGTCAGATATGAGCAGGCTCCGATATAAAAATAGAGGCAGGCACTGGGAGCTGGCGCGGTGACTCACCGTGTGGCAGGCGGTGGGGGGGGGGGCGGACAGCTGCGGGCCTCCCCCCCACATCCCCTCCCCTCTCCACTTCTCTCCCCTCCCCTGCTCCGCCTCTGCCCCATCCCCTCTCCTCTTTCCCAAGCTTCTTCCTCCCTCTCCTCCTCTTCCCCCTTCCCCTGTTCCTACCTTGCTCCTCCCCCTCCCCCCTCCCTCTTCCCTTCTCTCCGCCCCTTCCCAGAGCCAGGAGCACAGGTCCTCCGCGGACGTGGGATAAAGCAGTGCTATTTGAGGCAGGTTCCCCCAAGGCTCATTTAGTCTTTAAGATTCCCCTGCATTCGTGCTTGAGATAGGAGGAAACGCCAAAATAGCACAAACTCTCATTCTCCTGGTCTTCCTGGAACCCTCCAGTTCTGATGCTCCTCCCTGCCAGCTCCAAGATGGGAGCAGACTGACAGGATGCGGAAAGGTAGCCCAGGCCATACCCCATCTTAGAGGCCCAGGCCCCACCCCCATCTCAGGGCCCTGGGCTGCACCCCCATCCTAGAGGCCCAGGCACTCCTGGCTCAGGGCCCAGGACACATCTCTGGCACCAAGTCCGTTCCTCCCTCCCCTCCTGCAGCTCCTTATCCAGGTGCCAGTCTGCCCCATGTCCCACATCCACCACAGCATGTCCCACTCCCGCCACAGCTCACTAACTCCCCGGTTTCAGCGAGCATCCTAATGTGAATCAGAGGCTGAGTCAGAGGCCCGAGAGCTTTCCTCCTGTGTCTGGTGATGCCAGGTTCGCTCTGTCTCTCTTTCTGTCTAAAATGGTTCAATAGGTTTCCATCACTCTTAGATTAAAGAAAAAATATATCCTCTGCAATGGAGGGTCTGCTCAAGCCTGGTGTGCCTCCTTCTGCATCCCCCTCCCCCTGATACTGTGAGCACCCTGAGGGCTGAGACCCTGAGCCTTTGGCTCACCACCTTACCTCCTGGCACAGGGCTGCGCCCATAGTAAGTGCTCAGTAAATGTATGTTGAATAAATCAGCAAGTTAACTGCTGATGGGTGGGTGTGCAAAAAGCAAGCAACAGGGGAGTCCCAAAGTTCTGGATCCTTTTAGAAAATGAGCAGAAGAACAGTCAGGACCAGAATTTGGAAGTCTTGACTTCTCAGACTTAAAGGACAGCCCCCATGCCTGTGTCCTTGGACAACCAGAAAGCTGGGTGGAGGAAAAGGATACTCCCCTGGCTGTGAACCATGACCCTGTATTCTCCCGTGGCCTGGAACAAATCTGTTTGCCTCACAGCATCCAGATTGCCCTTTGGAAAAAGTACAGCTGCTCAGCACAGGGCCGGGGTGAGGGTGCGGCAAGGAGTCACCCAGGGGGCAGGGAAGGAAGAGGGAGAGCCCTCGGGGAGAACAGCACCCACCCTGAGCCCGGGCCTGGGTATGTTTTTCCAGGTGAAGCCCCTTCAGTCTCAGAGGGGCCAAGATCCCGGCTTTCAGGTTCCTGGCACTCGAGCAGGCGGGTTCAGCTTCAGTGTCCCTGGGGGTCAGAGCGCAGGTTCTACCTGGGACCTGACCGCGACCCAGCCCTCCACCAGCCTGCTCCGCTCTGGGCCCTGAAAGTCTGAGACAGGAAACAGAGGAAAATCCAGGTCCAGAGAACCTGCCAGAGATAGATGTGGAGCACACAAGGCCCCCTTTTAAGCATTAACTGAAGAAGTTCCAGTACAGTCAAGTGATTGTCTAGCTTACCTCTCGGTGCCTGGAGTAGGAGAGATCTTCACAATTCTGTGTAGGGGGTGGATTTTGAGCACTCTGGCTTAGGAAGGGCCAATTGTGACAGGACTCTGAGGAATTTGCAGGGAAGCTGGGCGTTGGAGACACTCTGCCTTCTCCCAGCTCACCAGCTCGTCCCGCTCCCGAGTCATTCAGAACAGCCTCTCCTTTCTAGCCCATGTGTGACTAAGGCAGAATCATAGCCGGCAGCGGAATGAGGGGCCAGCGGCCATGGGCGGCTCTTCCCCCTCAGACTAGATATGGGGCCGGGACCAGAACACAGTCTCTGCCAAGTTCACCCAGGACGGCTCTGGAGCTCAGAGCAGAGCAAAGAAAGGAGCGAGTGGAGCTCCTTTCAGCGGTGCCACCTGGGGATCACACATGACACAGCGGTCCTCGGATTCCCTGCCCGGCCCAAACCAGCTCTTCCCTCTGTCTCAGGAGCTGGCTTGCGAGCGCATCTGTCCAAACTCATCCTTGCTGCTGAAAATACCATCAGGACTGTTGGACCTCTTCTCTTCTGTTTTTTTTTTTCTTTTTCCCCCCCATTTTTCACTTGACTATTTTTGATAGTAACATAATACACATTTCTTGAAGAAAAATAAAGTTGGAACAAATATTGAAGTATTAAAAAGGCAGAAAAAAATTACCTATCAACCCACTTGCAGCGGCTGTTGTGTTGACTTTGACCCAGGCCCTTTGTCTCTTTTGCCCTTCATTTTTTTTTTTCATGCTTCAGCTGATCCCTGTCGACACATGGCACGTTAGCATTGGACCGCGAGGGCTCAGGGCACCCCGGCCTCCCAGCTGGTACCCTGTCAGCCTGGGGAATATTCCAGACCCAGAGCATTTTTAGACCCAGAGAAAAAACAACAGCTTTAAAATAAGGCAGCAGAACTGGGGGCAAAATTCCTGAAGGCTGCCTATGAGATTTGTGCCGTTTTCCATCGGTGGCCAAAGCCAAGCCTGAGAAGGAAGAGCCGTGGAGTTCCATTTTTAGAGAATATGGCAGGCTAAATTCTCAGAATCAACACTCCTGTTGCAAACAACTTTTTAAAAAAGCCAGATAAAGAATTTTAAAAATCTTAGCAGGCACTGAAGGGTTGACAAGATACTAGGAAATTAGGCCAAAATTTGAGGGAAGCCAGAAGTGTGGCAATTCCGGGAGCAGCTCTTGCTCTGAGAGCATTTGCTTATTTAGCTTACCTGGCACTGGAGATTTAACAGCTTTGTAAAGCTTGGGGCCTTCCTCCGTGAAGCTGAAGGGCTACCCCACAGGAGACGAGGGAAGGCGTGAACCAGAAGTAAACCCCACCGCACACGGCCTCGCCAGCCTCTGAAAGGTAAGTCGCCTTGACACCGAGCACGTGGTGGCGGTGTTGGCGAGGGGGCAGGTTCCCAAGAAACTGAACACAGCTGAGTCCTCACGTGTATCTGTTGTCCCGGTTTGTATCACCTGGGACCACCAGGCAGTGACTTTTATCATCATTTCAGAAGAGCTGTATCCTAGGAGATCCTTGGCAGAAGCAAATGCAGATCCTTTCTGAAGAGAGGCACTTGTATTCTAGGTTTCCAAGTCTACAAGCATTCTTCAAGGACAGTGAACATGACACCGTCAACAAGGAAACACATGGAAACAAGGTGGTATGAATAAGATCCCGAACAACAGGTAACAGAAACAGACTCCAAGACTCCAGTTACTGGGATTATTACATCCATGTTGTTTAACACACACACACACACACACACACACACACACACACAAACCTTTGGATGCAGGGGCATCTAAGCATCTGCCTTTTGCTCAGGTCCTGATCCTGGGATCCTGGGAGCAAGCCCCAGGTCAGGCTCCTTTCTCCTCAGGGAGCCTGCTCTCTCTCTCTCTCTACCCCTCCCCACTGCTTGTACTTCATCTCTCTCTCATTCTCTCTTAAATAAATAAAACCTTTTAAAAAAAACCACAATACCTTTGGATGCTTTATTAAGGAAGTAAGAGAAAAGCTAAAAAATATCCATTGGAAACAGAAAGTATAAAAACATGATCTTTTTGATTTGGAAAAGAACAAAACAGAATATATAAAAATTTCCGTAAGGGAAAAAAATTAATAACAGAAACTTAAAAGTCCACAAAAGAGCTTAATGATAGATTAAGTAAAAGGAAGAATTAGTAGATTGGATGATCAATTAGAGGAACTACCCACTATGCAATTCAGATAAACCCCCTAAAATGAAAAGTGTTGAAAATTTTTTAGTGTAGAACATATATGATATTCTGGGGCACCTGACTGGTTCAGTCAGTAGAGCATGTGACTCCCTCCCTAAGATTCATTCATTTATTTCAGGAGAGAGAATGCAAATGCACAGAAGGGACGGGCAGAGAGACTGTCAAACAGACTCCACACTGAGCATGGAGCCTGACATAGGACTCGATCTCATGACCCTGAGATCTCAATCCTGATATCACAGCCCTGAGGTCACAACCTGAACCAAAATCAAGAGTCAGTCACTTAACCGACTGCACACCAAGGTGACCTAGAATGTGACTCTTGATCTCAGGGTCATGAGTTTGAGCCCTGTGTTGGGTATGGATATTACTTTTAAAAAAAACTCCTGATATTCTATTATGGCTTGCCATTTTTTCTTTTGATTAAAGTGTACATTGAATGAAACACACAGATCTTAATTGTATGCTCACTGAACTTGATCTGTTTGACACAATTTACATTTATCAAAATATAGAACATTTCCATCACCCCAGAAAGTTCTCAAATCTCTACCCCACTCCCCAGAAACAACCATTGTTCTGGTTTTTTCTATATCACAGACTAGGTTTGCTTGCTCTCTAATATCTATAAATGGAATATTACATATATAGGCTTCTGTGTAAATTTTTTTCACTCAGCATGTTTTTGAAATACATTCATGTGTGTGTACCTAAAGTTTTTTCCTTTCTATTGCTGAATAGTAGTCCATTATATGACTACACACAGCTTGTCTGTTTTTCTATGATGAATACCTGAACTGTTTCCAGTTGTTTCTGGTTTTTTCTTTTTTAAGTAAGCTCCATGCCCAGCATGAAGCCCAACATGAGGCTTGAACTCACGACCCTGAAATCAAGACTTGGGCTGAGGGGCATTTGGGTGGCTCAGTGGGTTAAAGCCTCTGCCTTCAGCTCAGGCCATGATGCCAGGGTCCTGGGATTGAGCCCCACATCAGGCTCTCTGCTCTGCGGAGAGCCTGCTTCCTCCTCTCTCTCTGCCTGCCTTTCTGCCTACTTGTGATCTCTGTCTGTCAAAAAAAATAAATAAAATCTTAATAAAAAAAATGTGTAAAAAAAAAAAAAAAAAGACTTGGGTTGACGTCAAGAGTCAGAGGCCAAACCCACTGAGCCACCCAGGCACCCAGCTGTCTCTATTTTTTACTATTATGAGTAAAGCTGCTATTAGCATACTTGTACAAGTCCTTTGGTGAATATATGTTTTTAATTGTTGTGGCTAAATTCCTAGCAATAGAATTATCAGGTATTAGAGCAGGTGTATGTTTAGTTTTATAAGAAACTTCCAAATATTTTCCAAAGAGATGGTACCATTTTGCATTCCCACTCAGAATATGAAAATTCTAGTTTCTTCACACTCTTGTCAACATCTGGGATTGTCAGTCTTTTTCATTTTAGCTGTTATAGTAAGTGTATAGTAGCATCTGATTTTTTTTTATTTCATCTGTCTCTAACGACTAAAAATATTGAGCACTTTTTTGTGTGCTTACCTTTTCTTAAAATTGTAGTAAAATATACCTAACATAAAATTTGTTATTCTAACCATCTGTTCTGTGGCATTAAGTTCATTCATTTTATCATGCAACTGTCACCACCATTCAGCTCCAGAACTCTGCGCCCATTAAATACTAACTCCTCTCTCTTCCTCCTCCCAGCCTCTGGCAACCAGCCTCTTACTTTCTTCCTCTATGAGCTTGACTACACTGGGTATATCATGTAAGGAGGAAATTTGGACCCAGACATGGAAAGGTAGAATATGAAGTGAAGACACAGGGAGAAGATGGCCATCTATAAGTCAAGGAGAGAGGCCTCAAAGCATACCAATCCCACCACCACCTTGATCTTGAACTTGTAGCCCTCAGAACCGTGAACAAGTTAACTCCTGTTGTTTCAAAGCACCTATTTTGCGGCAATATGTTATAGCAACCACAGGATCCTAGTACAAGTGCCATGAAGAAAATAAGTCAAAATGTGGAAAGATAAGGATCCAAGGGTGTTATGGCTGCCCCTTGGCCCATCATGTAGAGAATCTGCCATTCCCAAGGCCAGCTCTGGTGGCCAGCAGCTCTGCACACTGATGAAGTTTAGGAATCACCAATCATTATCATACAAAGGCAATCCTGATATTACCGACACATGAGTACCACCAAGGTTATCTTAGCACCTTCTGCAATCTGCCTTTTACTCACTCACATATTGCCCTCAGAAACTTCATTATTGGGAAAGCCATAAAGAAACTGACATCAGAGGGCTCGGGGCTCCTACATCCAGAGACAGGTCCTCCAGCTTCCTATGTGACAGGACCACCCTTGTGAAGCCCCCGCATGTTCCTCATTCACATCTGACTAGCTTCCAGCTGCCTTTGCCTTCCTAAACCACCTTTGGAAGTTGCAGCCCTTGGCGGCTTGGGAGCTGGCTCTGGTTGTGGGTGACAAGGAAACAGGTGGCCCAGAGTCCTGTGATGCCTACCCCAAACAGTGCCATGAAGGCCAGATGTTCTCTGCTTCTTTCTGAGAGCTGCAGCTGAGGCATGTATCATCAGCTTATGGTAATTACTCAAAGAACGATGACATATCAAAGGTGCTGAAATTGATGCCTTCCAAAGGACAGTACAGGGCAGTAAGGAGACAAAAGTGACAGAAATGAGACAAAGAAGAGAAGGAGGCAGCCAGGTAGGTAAGCTGATCACATAAATGCCCACATGGCAGTACTGGTCTGTGGGATGAGCCTATTTCTACCTCCTGTCCTTGCAGCTGAGGTACTACCTGGTAAGAGGTAGTCCCCAACACCAGAGGCAGGGCAGACCTTCTTGAGCACAATGAAGTTTGTGTTTCCCCATGAGAGCCAATATTTGGAACCCATCCAGCCTTGTCAGAAAACAATGGGAGGGAAGCCAGCCTCCCAGTGGCAAGTGGCTGAACAGGCTACAATGCTGTATCCACAGCATCTGACGGTTCATGGTGCAGAGAGGGCCCTGCATCCAGGCGCTCCCATAGGCTTTGCAGTAATCAGAGTCAAGGCTTAAGTGTCCAGTGATATTGGGGATCGTGGCACCAAACTCTTAAGGATGGGACCATATCTCAGCCTTCTCTGTACCTCTTGCAGCAAAATATTTCATTTATCTTTTGTGGGTTCTACCACATCTGGGGTAATGGGTCAGCTGGGAAGGACCCTGATATTCCATGGTCCAATTCAAACTTCCAGAGGTTTAAATGACAGAGCCTAAGGTGTACTGTGGTCTTGGATCCTTTCCTTTCTGCCACTTAACCTTAAAACTTTTTAATCCTGGCACATTCTCTCTTCTCATGTTCTTGTCTATTCCTTCTTTCTTCAACTGAACACTGGTAATGTAGATTTAGTGAAAACAAATTGGTGGCAACTACACAAGCTCTTGTGAGAAGGTAATAAGATCCCTGATAAGTCCCACTGCCAAGTCTAAGGAAACACACCATAAGCAGTGGGTGCGGGAAGTTTTTTGTTGTTTTCAATTCTCTCTGCTCCAAAACCTGATTCTCTGAGATGGCTGTTCAGTTGGGGGAGAAGATGTAACATTATCCACTCCACACAGGGACTTCTTGATTCTTATTACTACAAATACTCTTACATCTATTGGACTCAGTATTTCTCCCTTCACCCACCACAAATAATTTGTATATGCTCTAGATATGCATTTTCAAAAGACTCATTATTTACTACACCACAGCCAACATCCTTCTTCAGGACAAATATAGGAAATACAATTCACCAAATATCTATCATCGTAACCTAATAGGAAAGCAGGAAAACTAACAGAACACGAATAAAATGTATGATGTGTTGTTGTTTTTAGAGAAGTCTCAGTAAGGAAGATAATTTTCAGACATGGCACATTCCCAGTGAAACCACACAATTAATAATATTTGCACTTTTTTTTTCTGTAGAAGAGCAGTATTAAAGGTAATGCAGCAGGAAAGGCTACTAGATTATATTGAAAATTTCTGCGAGTTCTAAATGACCATGAGTCATGCACTGATTATGATTACAGGAGAAATGGGCCATTATCTCCTTACATACCTTTCTGAAACCTTTATTAAGTGATTTTGGGTTTTGGTTAAAAAACGCTTAATATGGCAACTAACTCATGTAACTGACATTTTTCCGGGCTGCTGGCTGCATGAATTATTCAGTCTGTGTGTACATGGGTTTGGTTTGCTCAAATATGCGTATGCATACCTGTCATTATCAGTAAAACGTAGATTTCTCCAAGAGACTAGAACTTAGCTAATTTTTAATGTTTATCCACCCTTTGTGGGGCATACATCATAGACTTGTTTTATTAAAATTTTAAATTCTACTGGATTACTGATTTTTTTGATATCTGGGTTTGGCAGATATCTTAGAGTCCTCAAAGTCTTCAGAAACGCAGAGTCTTAGAGTCCTCAAAGACTTCAGAAACGTTTAAGTAGGCCATAAAAGGAGAGAATGAATAAACCTATGGCTATGTGGCTTATAACACTGCATATTGTTAATTCTACTTACAAACTTATCTTCCAAAAAACTTCATTACCTTCTTTGAGTCAGAATCTACTTTATTTAGGTACCACTGTCCTTGGTAACCCCCACTAGAAAACATTAAGCTGGTTTATCAACAAGTAGGTACTGTGCTCTCCCAAAGAAATTGCACCCACATTAGTGTATTTTGTGCCTTTAGAACATGGCCAGTGGCAGGAAGGAGAGGGTTGTGTTCCTCCTCCCTTGTTTACCTCTCTTCTTCCACGGCCAGTCTCAGCTCCACTCCCTGCAGACCCCTCCTTGCTGGGCTGCCCTCGGGGTCCGTGTATGCCCAGTGTGTACTGTCCTTGCTGGACCGCTAGGTCGCCCCCCTTCCTCACCCTCCTCCCACCTCCGGGCGTGGCTCCTCCCCACCCCACCCTGATTTTTATACCACCATCACCTTGGCATGAAGCAAAGGACTCCCCGGTCTGGAAGAGAAGTGACTGTCTTCACTTACAAACGAAAACCGGATCATTAAATGCAGAACACAACCCTTTCAGTTAGGTCTCTAGATTCGGGAGGGGGACGCCAGTTTCCTTTAAGGGAACGCCCAGCGCCGTAGGCGGAGCGGCTCGCGCGCGCCAGCACCGTGGACAGCGCCCGATGCCTGGGGCGGGCCGGAGCCACCCGCCCGCGGCCCATCCAGAGCCCGCTGCTCTGGGCAGCGCCCTGCAGAGGGGGAGGGTCCTCAACACACACCAGGGGGCCAGGTCGGGACTTTAATGGGCCTGCCAGTTTGTAAATTGTCCTGATCCGGGTGGGGGGGAAGACTTAACTAATGGTGTGGCAAGGAGCGCACTCACTGGGAATATTGTGAAAAGTGACACCAGTGACACTTGCGACACGGGAAGATGGGGGGGGGGCCTCTTTCCCTTCCCCGTCCCCCGCCACTTCTCTCCCATGGCAAATAAACACAACAAAAAACTTTGCGCAACAGACAGAATGGCTGAGTTTAATGCTTCAAGTTTTCCATTTCCCTCCACAGGGCTTCGTTTTAAAAATAACAAAATGAGGTAAATAAGTTAATGTATGTACACGTTATAAACATTGTGTCGCGTTGCGGCGGCAGCAACTGCAGTTGTTAGAGACGAAGTCGCTGCGCGGTGACTCGAGGTCAGCCACCTGCAACCTGAGCAGATTTGTCGTCCTGAGGAGAATTCGAGCGCTGTTGGCGGAATGGGGTCTAGAAGCATTTGCGGTGGACGATGGAGGGCCCGGCCTCGTCGTACTCCTGCTTGGTGATCCACATCTGCTGGAAGGTGGACAGCGAGGCCAGGATGGAGCCGCCGATCCACACCGAGTACTTGCGCTCAGGCGGGGCGATGATCTGTAAGACAGGGAGCGCGTCAGGGGCTGAATCCCGCAGCCCTGAGCCCACGCGCGGGCAGGGGGCGCGGGCCGCCGCCCACCTTGATCTTCATGGTGCTGGGGGCCAGCGCCGTGATCTCCTTCTGCATGCGGTCAGCGATACCGGGGTACATGGTAGTGCCCCCCGACATGACGTTGTTGGCGTACAGGTCCTTCCTGATGTCAATGTCGCACTTCATTATGCTGTTGTAGGTGGTCTCATGGATGCCCGCCGACTCCATGCCTGGGGGCCGCAGGGAGGAGCGTGAGCCCGCGGAGCGCGACCCAGGGGCGGGGGCGCGGGCGGGGCCCCGGGACTCCCGCGGAGGCCAGCGAGCAGGACTCACCGATGAAGGAGGGCTGGAAGAGCGTCTCCGGGCAGCGGAAGCGCTCGTTCCCGATGGTGATGACCTGCCCGTCGGGCAGCTCATAGCTCTTCTCCAGGGAGGAGGAGGAGGCGGCCGTCGCCATCTCGTTCTCGAAGTCCAGGGCCACGTAGCACAGCTTCTCCTTGATGTCGCGCACGATCTCGCGCTCAGCTGTAGGGGGCAGCGGCAGGAGAGGAGCCCTCAGCGCAGGGCTCCGGGGCCGAGCGCCACCCCGCCCGCCCCAGGTGCCCCGAGCGCCGCGCACCTGTGGTCACGAAGGAGTAGCCACGCTCAGTGAGGATCTTCATCAGGTAGTCAGTGAGGTCGCGACCGGCCAGGTCCAGGCGCATGATGGCGTGCGGCAGGGCGTAGCCCTCATAGATGGGCACGTTGTGGGTGACGCCGTCGCCAGAGTCGAGCACGATGCCTGCGCGGGGGGCAGGGCGGGCACAAGGCGGGCAGTGAGCGCGAGCCCCTCTGCCGGCGAGGGCGGGGCGGGCGGGGGTGGGGGTGGGGGCCGGGGCCGCGCGCACTCACCGGTGGTACGGCCGGACGCGTAGAGGGACAGCACGGCCTGGATGGCCACGTACATGGCGGGCACGTTGAAGGTCTCAAACATTATCTGGGTCATCTTCTCGCGGTTGGCTTTGGGGTTGAGGGGGGCCTCGGTGAGCAGGGTGGGGTGCTCCTCAGGGGCCACGCGGAGCTCGTTGTAGAAGGTGTGGTGCCAGATCTTCTCCATGTCGTCCCAATTGGTGATGATGCCGTGCTCGATGGGGTACTTCAGGGTCAGGATACCTCTCTTGCTCTGAGCCTCGTCGCCCACATAGGAATCTTTCTGACCCATACCCACCATGACGCCCTGCGGAGCGGAGACACCACGCCCACGTTACCGCGGCTCAGAGTGGCACAGGGCCCGGCTCCACGGAGGTCCCCGGCCCGGCTCCCTCCGCCGAGCAGCAGCCTGACCTGGTGGCGAGGGCGGCCCACGATGGAAGGGAACACGGCCCTAGGGGCGTCATCGCCGGCGAAGCCGGCTTTCACCAGGCCGGAGCCATTGTCGCACACGAGGGCGGTGGTCTCGTCTTCGTCACACATGGTGTCTGGTTTCTGCAAAGGATAGGAAAGCCGGGGAGACATGAGGCGCGTCAGCACAGGAGGCCCAGCTGGCCCGAGAGCCCTCCCTTCCCAGGGACCGACGGGCCTCCCCAGCCGGAACGGCCGGCAACCCGCCGGGGGAGCAGTCGAAGGGACCCATCCTGGGCTTCTCTCCCCAGGCTCAGGGCTGCGATGCGACGGGGAGAGGGGCACAGGGTCGTCGCGCCGAGAATTTCTCCACCCCGGGAACCCAAGCACAGGGTCCCCCGAGACTTCCCTGCCTTCGCTGCAGGCTACCCGTGGCAAGAGCCAGGCGCAGCCTCACCTGGAAGGTTAAGGCTGGGGGTACCTGCTAGCTGGGCAGGTGTGCGGGTGCAAGGACTTGCCCGTGGGAGGGGCTTTGGTGCTCCACCCAAAGGCGGACTGCCCTATTCCGGACCCGTCTGACATTCCGGGCTCTGAACAGAGGCACCTTTTCAAAAGCCTGATGGCCAACCCAGAGAATAGGGGCCCCTCCTGCTCTTTGGCTCAGGCCTTAGTTGGGAGGTATTGCCCTTCGGGATGACTAAAGCAAAAGCTTTAATCCACCTGGCACACACTAAATGCCAGGTAGCGAAGCCCAAAGGGGCTAGGGATAAATTTGGAGACATTTCCAAAAACTGAATGCGTTGTGTCTCCTCTATAAAGACCGTAAAGTAGGCCTTGGGTCTGATCAGATGAGTCGGTTGGGTTCTACCTCGGAGTTCTCCAGGCTCCCCTAAGTGGTGCCCTGTCACCTTGTCCCCCTGTCCTATTGTTCTCCTGTCCCCGTCCCCTCCCCCACTCCCGCCCTACCTGGCTACACCTGCTGCTCTCTGGCTCGGGCCCCGGTCGCCGCGGGAGGGAAGCAAGGCTTCTCTCGGCGCTGTCCGCTGCGGTGGCCGCTGGTCCTCGCGTTCAGGTTTTATATAGCCCGCGGGCGCACCCCCCCGCGCCGCCCCGCAGGAATGTCGCTCCCCTTCTCGAGCCATATTTGGGTGTTGGGCACTAGAGCCCCCTCCCCCAGCCGGCTCGCGGCCTGGGCCCCCGCCCGGGTCTCCTGCGCTGACCAAAGAAGGAGCGGCCTGGCCCAAGCCCAGGTAACGCGGGCCGGGCCGTATATGGAGCGTCTCCCCGGCCGGTCGGCCACCCCCACCCCCCCACCCCCGCGACCCGGCCCAGTTGCCCGCCCGAGGGGATGGGGTGGGGCGAGGGTCACCGCGCGCGCCAGTGGGTACGTGTGTGCGCCTGCGCTCCCGGAGCTGCACCTGTCCGAAAGGCCTCCCCACCCCGTCCGCTCTGCTCGCATGGGCGCTGCGGAGGGTGCCTCCCACATTTCAACCCTTCTTTGGGTTTACTCAGACCTGCAAAACCCCACACGCGGCTAGAAGGAGGAGGGAGCCGTGTCTCAGTGATGCGACAGAGAGGATAGGGGCAGGAGTCACACCCAGTGTCCTAGGTACGGAAGGAAGGAGACCCCCGAGCCCCAACCCGCCAGTGAACTTTATATTCTCCCCCTCTACCCCTGAGGCCCCAGTTCAAGGGCTGACCCAGGTCGGCCCCCGCCCCCACCGCGGAGAGGGCCATCGACAGCGGGAGGGCGAGCAGCTGTCGCGGCCCAGACAACTGGCGGCGGGAGGAGAGGACGGAGAGGCGGGGAAGAGGAGGCGGCGGCGCAGGGCTCCCGGGGACAGGCCGGGTCAGCGGCTCTGGCAGGGCCGGGCACAAAGCCAGGGCACCGGGAGCTGTTCTCCTCAGTGACGTGCAGCACACCTGGGGGGTGAAGGAATTGGGGGGGAGGGTCCTCTTTCCCCAACCTACCGCAGGTTGGGTGGGCCGAGCTAAGCCCCTAAGTCCCCACCTCCTTGGTGGGGCTAAGAGTGTCCCTGTCCTGGAACTGAAAGGCCAGGGTCACAAGACACAACCTGGTGGTGGAATGGGTGAAGCGTCCTAAGTGAAACCTTGCTCGACCTCCCTCCCAGTAAGAAGGACAAGGACATTGCACTCTAGGATGGGTAGCGATTTTTCCTTCTGCAAAGGCTGAACAAACTCATCTTTATATTTAGAAGATGATGCCTTGCCAAGGCCCCGCCGCCTCCTGGTCCACCTTGGAGAGTCACCATCTACCAGAGGCCGCTGAAGAGGTTCTATTTATACCACTGATATATGGGGATGTGCCTTTCAAATTTTCTAGAAGGATTTGGATCTACTTATGGTAAGGGAGAGTAAGGGTCAGAGGAGGTCATCCAGTTGGTGCGGGTCTCACATTTTCTCTTTTTTTGGTGGGGGGTGGGGTGGAGTGGGGTGGGAACGCAGTCCTAAGCCTGCTGTGGAAGCCACAGGGAGACACAGTTTTTGGTGATGAACTCAGTGACGTGCTTTGAGGGCGTACATCAGTGACATGGGACAAGTTAGAATGGAATGGTTCATTTTTCTGATGTGCTTTAGTGCTCCCGAAATAGTTGCAGTTCACATTTGGTAGTGGAACTCGGCAACTGGGACAGGTGTGGCTTCTCTGGAGGAGGGACAGAAAAGCACATGGAACCCTCCCCTGGAGGCCACATCATGGCAGCTCTTCCTAAAACCGTCAGTCAATTAAACAATAGTTTGGTTAGGACGGGGCTTATGCAGTGGATGCCAAGGGTCAGCTAAAAGCTACTGCGGTTTCCTATTTAGCTTTTCCCATTATCTTAGAGAATGAGTGAGTGACAGAACTACGTGTCATTTTGAAAACCTCAGGTCCCGCTGTCAGTGGGTAGTGAGGACGCTAGAAAAAAATAAACTGGCAAATGCACTATAGGTACAATATAAACGGAAAAGCTTAAATTTTGGCCTGAAATAGGAATATCTAAGAACTTGGTATTTTAAAGGGGAGCGGAGTTGTATTTTCCAAAATTCGTGCTCAGTGCAGTTCTTCTCTCTTCTCTAGCAAGTTTGCTCAGCCCAGAGTCCATGAGCTTCAAGCACACAAAGCTACGAAGAAAATGCTCAGGAGGGAAGAGACTGAGTCCAGCAAACCTTTCGGGGGGATGAGGGGGATGGGGTGCTGCTGGTGGTGGTGCTGGTGCTGAGGACACCCGGCCAGACATTTGCTTTCTGCCCCTGGGGTGGAGCTGTTTAGATAATCTCTGACAGGTCACTGTGGGGCCACCCAGTCCCATTCTGGTCTTGTTGAATTCTCATTGGCCTAGGACTAGACGTCACGGGCGAGACACAGGCGAATGGAAAACTGTCTCCATACATGTACACTTTTGGGGAACACACCAGTGCTTCGCTCTCACCCGATATGCGGGTAACCACCTGCATACCCCTCTGAGAACTAAGTCAAGCTCAGCCATGTAGGGTATGCCTGAGAGAGAGCCTCCTTCTAAGGTCTCAAATGCAGCCCTGCTCATTGGCACCTGACGGGCCGTGCTGCTACTGAGCTGTGGGTTCACAGCTCCCTTCTCCGCAGCCCTATGCCCCGAGCACCTCACAAATCTGTATGTCCCACTCTCGCTGAGTCTAAGCCTTCTGTCATTTCCTCTTGTTTCAAATATGAATTCGGGGTGCCTGGCTGGCTCCGTCTGTTGACTGTTTGCCCTCAACTCAGGTCACAGTCTGGGGGTCCTGGGATCGAGCCCCGCAACAGGCTTCCTGCTGGGTGGGGAGTCTGCTTCTCCTTCTCCCTCTGCTCCCAGTCCCCCCATTCTCTCTCTCTCTCAAAAAAATCTCAAATATGAATTCATAAAACACTTTATATGCTTTCATATTGTTAAAAGCATATAAGCTTCTAACTATTCTGAGGTAAATAAGATAGGTAATAGTCATTCAGTTTTAAGAATCAGGAAAGTAAGGCTCAATGAGCTATACCACTCCCAGGTCCCAGAGCTGGGGCTTGGGCGACTCTCACTAGTAGTCAGAGCAGGGCGGAAACAGCTTTCTACTTTCCTTTAATCCTCCCCAGCACTTGGTTTGGTTCTGGAAACATAACAGTTCTTCAAGGGTTCTTTTCCGAGAGGCCAAAGACGTCCTGCAATGAAGTCATGGCTTCTGCCTTGGCCATCTGTACTGACCTAATGATTCCACTGGAGCCCTCAGCTCTGCCCCTCACCCCACCACCTCCTAATATCCAGAATAATCAGTGGGTCAAAAGCTTGCACCAACTCTGCAGTAAAGTATTTCTGGGGGTATCCTCCCCCCCACCCCGACTGTCATATGTCTGCTTCTCCCTTACCCTCTGCTCCCCGCCCCCCCCATTCTCTCTCTCTCAAAAAAATCTCAAATATGAATTCATAAAACACTTCATATGCTCTCATGTTGTTAAAAGCACATAGGCTCACTTCAAGAAAGACTCCATATTCTCAACTAATGATACTACGCACTCCTTAACACTGACTTGGAGATTAAAACTAGGTAAGTGCCTCGGGAATAAACACTCAATAGCTCAGTATCTTTCCCGAGTGTTTGAAGGGGGTGAGGGGTAGGTGGTAGACAAGGGGAGCAAAGGACATTCGACATTATTAGAACTGTTTGCTAAATGTGTCAACATCATCACCAACTGAGCAGGAAGAGTCATGTAATTTTACAGGAATTTGGGGTGCGCACAGATTTTGGCACAAAGATTTATTCTAGTATTATCTAAAACAGCAAAAGTAAAGTAAAAAACCCCAACCCAACCCAAAACCATTAACCCAAGTGTTCAGATGGCTAGAAGGCAGAGAAACGTTAAATAAAGTACGGCACAGCCATGTAGTGAACTGTCCTGCAGTCACTGAGTTGTGTCTCGAAGAATTGTGAAGACATGCATTTTTGAAGAGGGGGGATTCTTTTTTTGTGGAGGTGTGAAAAATATCTTAGATATTACAATGATCTGTGGCCTCCAAAGGCACAGCACATAAAACAATAGACAGTATATCTGTAGTATTAAACTTTCCCGGTGCAGGGTATGGGGGGATGGAGTGATTAGGACAAAGCTGTCTAAGAAGAGTCCTCAGGAATGACAGTGGGGAAAAGGCTGGGAAACACTGGATTTAGGAGATGGTCACAGTATACACTAAGTTATGGAATACACAGAATGCCCAGTGCCAAACTGTCCAAGATACATTTTACTTTTTAAAAGTTCATTTAAGTAATCTCTACACCCAACGTGGGGCTTGAACTCACGACTCTGAGATCAAGAGTTGCCTGCTCTTTCAACTGAACCAGCCAGTTCAAACTGGTAAGTGAAACTATTTCTGGCTGGTGCGATTCCATATACTTTTTTTTTTTAAATTTTATTCATTTATGTGACAGAGAGATCACAAGTAGGCAGAGAAGCAGGCAGAGAGAGGAGGAAGCAGGGTCCCTGCTGAGCAGAGAGCCCGATGTGGGGCTCGATCCCACGACCCTGAGATGATGACCTGAGCCGAAGGCAGAGGCTTTAACCCACTGAGCCACCCAGGTGCCCCCCCATATACTTTTTTAAAAAATAGATTTCACATTTTCCTGTTTTGCTTGTTTTTTAAGAATTAATGAGGGCCCCTGGGTGGCTCAGTTGGTAAAGCATCTGCCTTCAGCTCAGATCATGATTTCAGGGGCCTGGGACTGAGCCTTGGGTGTGTGTCCGGCTCCCTGCTCAGTGGGGAGTCTGCTTGTCCCTCTGCTCTTCCCCCTCCTCACACTCTCTCTCAAATAAAAATCTTTTAAAAAATTGTTAGGATTATACAAAACTATTTTTTAAATTGTATTTTGGTATTTAATGAGGGGATTTTTACATAGAAATACTATTTTCTCTTCAGCCATTCTCCAAATTAAAGGTCCAGGAATACACAGGTGGGACCACGTTAATATTTCTGTAGTTATCAGCCTCAACATGTGCAAGTATGTGGATTACAACAGATTAAGAAGTGAGTCCGATGACATTATGGTGTGGCTTTCCTTCCATTCCTGCTTCTAGAGAAAGCAGTCCGGCCTCAAAGGAGAAATGTGGCCTTGTGTGCCTAGTGGGTGATACACTTCAGGATTCTGATTCAAACCCCAAAGTAAAAGTTTTGAAGTTTTCTTCAAAAATGAAATCCTTACATTGGAGGGTATTAGTAGTCTTTTACTTCACTGGGGTTTCAGCAAGTCTCTTACACGTATCTCCAGTTCTGCCTTCATCCTTGACACATTCATGATTTTTTTTTTTTTTAATTCATTTGAGAGACAGAGAGAGCACAAGCAGGGGGAGAGGGAGAAGCAGACTCCCCACTGAGCAGAGAGCCCAATGCGGAACTCGATCCCATGACCTGAGATCATGACCTGAGCCAAAGGCAGACACTTAACAGACTAAGCTACCCAGGCACTTCATATTTACAAAATCTTAAAACATACCAGCACACAAAGCTGGCTGCTCACTTTCAAAAACATGTTATCGTTTCATTTAATCAAGGCTGCAAGCTGTGACTTTGAGAAAAGCAAAGACAGAAGTGGAAAAAAAAACTTTCCCAAGTCAGTAGAATTTCTCTTTCCTTAGAAAACATGCTCACTTTTAAAATGTGTCTTTATCCATTACTCAATTTATATAAAAATCAATTCTTTGGGAAAGACTATGTTGTAAAATTTTAATTTAGAAAAATTATTCAAAATCTTAGGCCTTAATTTTACTATTACTAATTTTGAAAAATCCAGCCATTTTAGTGCTAGGCTACTGACGACAAGACAGAGCTAGAAGAGCGAGCCTTCCCCTCCCTCGAAATAAGACGACTATGCATTACACCGTGACAGCAGTAATGCAAAATCATGCCATCAACGGGGCCAGGGTGACTCTCAGACTGGCCTTCCTGTCACACTAGGAATTATTAGATTTGTGGCAGCACGTTGAAGGGGGCACAATGCTGTGTCCCCATAGCACATTATTACATTCAAGGATCATACAGCTAAGAACTGTTAGTGCCAATAGAAAACCAAAGCCTTGTCCTGTAAGAAGAGAATTTTGGCAATTTCTTACCTGCCATCTGACAAGTTCTTCCTAACTTCCCTTAGCACCCTTCAATAGGTTCCTAACCTGGACCCTGATGCTGTCCCCGCACACAAGCTGCAAAAAGAAGAAGACAAGGCTGCTAGTGTCTTTCCTCTGTAATGTAATGAGCTCCATTAACCTCTTCTTGACAATGTGTTCAAAGGCTGGAGGTGAAGCTAGAAGGAAGAGGACACAGACGGCTGTACTCCATGAAACCAGGAACCGGCCTCTCTTCACCATATTTAACTTCTGACCTTTTCAGCTGTCGGAGCAAGTTGTTTAGTGAGCATTCAACTGGGCCAGAATCTGAATATGCCAGCACCTCCCTGTCCAATCTCTAGTCTTTATTTAAAGCTGATTAAAAACTGAGTGATGACACTGGTCAGAACAATGAAGCTTTGGGAATCACTACTTTTCAGGAAATCAGATGCCATATTAAGAAAACCTTAATGGCTTCTAGCATAACACATGCTTTACACTCGTTAGACTGTGGTAAAACTGGAATTCAGTGTAAATCACCTTGAAAATACACGAAGCTAATGGAATCTCCATACTGGAAGACTGTAACCAACACTAACACTATAAACTAATTACATGGTAACTTATAGATGGGCTAGAAAACACTTAAGGGTCTTATTCCTCTCATTAATACTCAATTATTTATGTAGAAATATTTAATATTTTCCCAATGAACTAATCTGTTCTTAGCTCACATGACTTACTCCTTGTTTAGTCTTTTAGTCCTACACCAAGTCAGCAAATCTGACATCTACCTTACTACATATTGCCCACTAGCCCCAACCAAAACAGACATCAATACTCCAGATCTCTTCAGTGCAGAGTCACAGCCATTTCAGAGACAATCCGTGCAACTCTGGTCACGTTCAGAGTTACAGAAATTGAGGCCGAGAAGTGCTTTGTGCATACAAGTAGCCAGAACCAAAGTAAGAATTCCAGAACCCCCAACAGATAAGAAGAGAAAGGAAGGGTAGCAATCACAGAAATAACAAGTGCTACATTTTAGATGGAAAAAGGAGGAGAGAAAATATCTTGTAACAAAAAAACCAAAACTACAGTCAGTCTTACAGCTGTTTTGTAGCAGCTTTCAAATAAAGTATACAAAATTTAGCAATACGTGTTATAAAACTGTACAAATTTTTAGATGTTTAAGGCCTAAGATTTTTATAAGGATATGCTTCCACACATTTTCAGGAACAGTGACCATTTTTAGAAAAAGTTACATTTGCCCCATAACATAATATTCATAGTTTGCTTTCAAAACAAACTCAAAGTAAGGATTAGACTTCAGGCTTCCGAGCTGGTCTGCTTGCAGGAGGTCTCTCACCTCTGGCAGGTACTCACTGAGCTGAATGCCTATAAACACAAACACAGAAAGTCCTTTTTAATTTTCATAAAACTCCCAAATGAATGAAGATGAATAATGATAACACCTGTGCTTCTATTTAAAATATAATGTCACTCCACTATTGGGAAATACTCTGCTCTAAATTCCTTCCACTGTCAAACATGCTTGTAGGTCTATAGCATGACATTCTTACTTTGAAGAGGCTGCTGGAGTATTTTTCCCCCTAGTGGTCAAAACACCAATCTGATCAAAGTTTTTAGTAAGACTTGAAATACTTTCATTTTCTACACAGCTTAAGTCATTTCTTCAATGTGGAAGTTTTTAACTAATAATCACCTGAAAACAAGTATTTCAAACAACTACATATTCCAACTTACATTAATTTCAAACAAATACATAATATCTAATTATATATTCAAGTACTTCAACAATTATATATATTAAATATATACCCAATTACATACAGGGAAATAATTTAGTAGTATAGTATTATGAAAGCTAGCTCCAGTGTCTCAAATATATTATAGTCTGAAATGAGATAGGTGAAGAATTATTTCTTCATTAGACCTCTGTAAAGCTAGAAAGCCAATGAGCACTGATGAAATGGAACTGTTGGATTTAGGATCTGTGTAGTTACAAAAAGGTATGTACAATTTTCTCATTTGATAAAGAATATGGGAAAAAATTTTTCAATTAATAATACAATATTTTATAATTTGTCATATTAGCATAAGGTTCTCAAAATCATATACTGAGGCTTTTTTCCCAATACTCTCAAAGTGCCTAGTACTATTTTTTGTACTTAATTATTATTATTATTATTTTAAAGATTTATTTATTTGACAGACAGAAATCACAAGAAATCACAAGAAAATCACAAGGAGGCAGAGAGGCAGGCAGAGAGAGAGAGTAGGAAGTAGGCTCCCCGCTGAGCAGAGAGCCCAATGCAGGGCTCGATCCCAAGACCCTGGGATCATGACCCGAGCCGAAGGCAGAGGCTTTAACCCACTGAGCCACCCAGGCGCCCCTGTACTTAATTATTATATAATTAAAAATCTGGGTTAATAAATGTTTTGAGGCTAAATTTGAAATATTTATAGATCATTTACTACAATTAAAATACTTTCAATAAGGAGTTTTTATCTGTCAAACAGCATTACACTTCTGAAAATATATTGATTTTAAAAGATCAATTCTCTAAAAAAATTTAACATCTTATTTGGCTTCTATTTTTACCATGCATGCCCTCTGTTTAGAACTAATATTTGATGGATTTCTTTTTCTCACTACCATCAGGCTCTGTCCTCCTTTAAAAACATTCACTATTGTACATAGTAGCTGTATTATTAAAAAGGTTCCAAAAATAAATGTCTTTAACTTCTTGTTATAAGTATATATACCTTTTCCTTGTATACATATGTTCATTTTCCTAATAGTTTCTACTTGTTTTTGTTCTTTGGTCATAATTCAATAATTCTTCCTGTAAAATCACAACTTTCCATTTCTGTTGTTCATCTATGATTTATAATCTAAGAATAATAAAAACAGCAAAGTCACCTCTAAATAGCACTAAACATTAAATAGCCACAATTTAATTCTGTGGCACTTTTATGAGAACAATCTTCAAGAAAAGCACTGGATTTGGGTCCAAATGCTTTCTAATAATCTATTAGGCTCATGGAAAATCTCTCCAGTAGTACAGAGAAATCAACCATACCCAGTTATTTCATTTCCAAATACAGAAAAGAGAAAGTCTTAGAGGGGCATTTTAGCTCTTTCTGAATTTGAGGTATTTCAAATACTTTCAAACAAATCAGGTTCTTCTGTTATACCCCTTCATTATTTCATTTAAAATTTTTAAATTTATTTTGTGACAATGAATAGGCTTAATTAACCTTTGTGTTATTTGCTCATCTTTGAAAAAGAATGCACTATTAAATCGGTCACAAGAGGATGACCAAGTATTACTTTTTCAAAATACAAGTCCAGATCAATTCTGAGCAAGTTCCAAGTAATCTAGTCATGGAATTATATTTTCACTGAATCACTTACAAAAGGAGACTAAAAATCTAAAAAGTAACACTAAGAGACCATCGCAGGGGGCTGGAAAACAAAAGCTTCCGACATGTAAACACTGAGAGTTTGCCTCTGTTTCACCCCAGAATACTGGTCTGTGTGGTTAGTTTCACACTGTTTTTCTAAGCTCCGCCCCCCACGTCCCCTGGTTAAGCCAGCAATTTTAAAATAGAAGACTGCAGAATACAACCCATTACAGAGGAGCTGGGGCTATGAATCTGCAAAATACTTGAAGGCATTCAAAGGACAAATGTCTATTGAGTGACTACTATGTACCAGGGACTGGGTTCGTCATATTTGATATAGATTAAATAATGTATCTTACATACATACGTATAGAAAACTTTCAAATGTGTGTAAATGTCAGTATGATGGATAAAAGTCCTATTTAGAGGGACTGAATTTACAATAACTTACCACTGAATTTGAAGTATTTTCCATTTGGTATACAACAGAGTACCCTTATATTTGCAAGGACTGATAAATACTAAGTCTATTTTGCATGTTGCTTGAATTTAGTACGAACATTTTGATAGAATTTTCTATTTTCTATAATAAATATGAGCCACACATGTATAAAATGTGTAAAATGCTCATCTCTAGTCTAACACTCTCCATACATTAAGCTCCCAGTAATATGCAAAAAAGTGAAAGTAAATACAGTTGATCCTTAAACAACCCAGGTTTGGACGGCATGGGTCCACTTACCTGCGAATTTTTTTGATACAGTAGAGTACTGTAAATGTATTTTCTCAATAACAATTCATTTTCTCTAATTTATCTTATTATAAGAATATAGTATATAATACACATGCAAAGTATGTGTTAACCAGAAGTTTATGTTATTGGTAAAGGTTTCTGGTCAACAGCAGGCTAACGGTAGTAAAGTTTTTAGGGAGTCAAAAGATGTATGTGGATTTTCAACCGTACTGGGAATCACTGCCTCTCATCCACATTGTTCAAGGGTCAACTGAATCCCCTACTTCATATTCCCCCTGAGAACAGCATTTTACCTATAAAAGCTTCTTTACCTAATTTATTGTGTCTCAATCAGCAAATGGAATTTTGCTCAGTATATTAGGTACAAAACATATCCCCTTCTTTTTCTTTTTATTTTGTTCCTAACATGAATTTTAGAGTGTTCATGTCCAAAATGGACGTGTAAAAGCATTTTGTAAATTGTACTTTAGTACGGTCCATTATATAACAAAAAGTTATTTCTCATTTATATATCATTTCAAGTTTTCGATCTTCACAAGAGTTAACCAAAAAATTAAAGGAAAATGGTTACTTATATCATACAGAGTTTTGGTGTCATAACATCTGAATCCATTCCTTGTCCATCCTGTATCAGCATGGAGACTTTGCCCACTGGGGTCCACCAGGACCCATGTGGATGGAGATTTCACCTTGACATGTGCTCCCCCAATTGGGAGAGGAAAGAAACATTTTAAACAAATCAACAAATCTAATTCTGAGTATGATACTATTTAATCTTAAACTGCCCTGTCACTGACACCTTGGAAAATCCCCGTTATTTTCAGATTTCTGAAACTGAGAAGTGATGCTATAATTTCCAATATTAACAAATGACTTACCATCTTTTAAAAGTTTCTGTAAGATTTTCACAAATATACTGTCTTTAGATACTTCAATTGGATCATCCTTACCATCTGAACTGGACCAGCTAGAAAACAAAATTGCAGTAAGAAAAAGAAATCATGGACATATCTGAAATAAATGACTTCTGTTTGCTACTGTAGTTTTATTTTGCTGGTTGTACCAGGGGTGGAGAATCTTGAGTTTTGTAATACTGTTTCAAAGTATTTACATAAGGGAGGTTTGAATGTTGAATATACTTAGAGTCCCAATATCAGATACAAAATGCTACACTCAGATAGCTATTCACCCAACACAACCATATGTATTTGATGTTAAAACAAAGTAGCAAGCCATCTCTCCCCCCAAAATTCTACAAATAAATAACAAACCTAGTAAGGACTCCCAAGTACAATCTTCAGACCATAGGTAACAGTTACAATATATTGTAACATACTCTGCTTTTCATAAAAATAAAATGGTAAGGAGGTTCTAGTTTAATGTTTTCTTTATCTAGTTGAGATTACTGCTTATACCCACACATACACACACACACACACAAAATCACTGCTTTGTAGTAATCAATGAATATATTCCACAATACCTTAAAGTTTTTTAAAAAATTTTATTTAAGAGAAAGACAGGAAGCGAGCGTGGCGGGGAGGGGCAGTGGGAGAAGCAGACTCCCCGCCAAGTGGGGAGCCTGACATAAGGACCAAGGACCCAGAAATCATGACATGAGCCAAAGGCAGATGCTTAACTGAATGAGCCACCCAGGTGCCCCAACACCTTAAAGTTTTTTTTTTTTTTTTTAAAGATTTTATTTACTTATTTGACAGAGAGAGAGATCACAAGTAGGCAGAGAGTCAAGCAGAGAGAGAAGGGGAAGCAGGCTCCCTGCTGAGCAGAGAGCCCGATGCGGGGCTCGATCCCACGACACTGAGATCAAGACCCGAGCCGAAGGCAGTGGCTTAATCCACTGAGCCACCCAGGCGCCCCAACACCTTAAAGTTTATAAACATGAAGTCATGACAAGGAATTCCAATCAAATGACAGCATATTTTTTTTAAGATTAGAAAGGAGAACGAAGCGGGCAGAGGGAGATGCTTCAGAAAGTGACCTCCAAGACCAAATAGAACAACAATTTTAACTATTTGGGAGTGATCAGAAGAAGAAATGCTTTAGTAAAAATAGTCCTACTGCAATTTCTCAGCACCATATAAAAAGGAAAATTTTAAGTAGGGAAGGGTGTTAGCACTCAAGTCAAGTTCTCTCAAATTCTTTTCCTAGAAACAATTCAATCCCCCAACTGATCATTCTTTCACTGCCACTGCCTTTCTTTGCCACCATGTCCCATGGAAATCTCTCTTCTCAGGAAGGAGATGATCACAAAAAAGAGGTCTCGGTAATTTATAAGAGGGTACTGATACTCTAATATACTTTTTGTTTAATGATCTCGGGGTCATGGGACTGAGCTCCACACTGGGTTCTGTACCGGGCATCCAGCCTTCTTAAGATTTTCTTTCTCCCCCTCTCCCTCTGCACCCCACCCCCACTCTCCAACTCAAATAAATAAACTCAAAATAGAGATTTATTATACCAGTGGTCCTAAGTCCTTAAATTCTTCCCTAACTACTGAATGAGAAACTTAGATTACTAATGCACACAATAAAATTTTTATAATTATGTTAGAATGTAATTAGGTCACAAAACCATTTGATACATGATATCATAATCCTCCTCAAGAGTCCTTTTCTAGGGGCCTCTGGGTGG
Organism: Mustela nivalis; assembly: GCF_964662115.1. Classification (NCBI taxonomy): domain Eukaryota; kingdom Metazoa; phylum Chordata; class Mammalia; order Carnivora; family Mustelidae; genus Mustela; species Mustela nivalis. The sequence continues at coordinate 92,852,899 of NC_139021.1, read as the reverse complement.
CTCAGTGGGTTAAAGCCTTTGCCTTCAGCTCAGGTCATAATCTCAGGGTTGTGGGATGGAGCCCTGCATCAGGATCCCTGCTCAGGGAGCCTGCTTCCTCCTCTCTCTCTGACTGCTTCTCTGCCTACTTGTGATCTCTGTCTGTCAAGTAAATTAAAAAAAAAAAAAAAAAAAAGAGTCCTTTTCTAAAACCATAGCTTAGATTCATGTTATGAGAACTTACTTATCTCTCTGAAGAGCTTTGCAAAGGATTTCCAGTTTTAGATCATTTATATTTACATCTTCCTCCTTTACAGTAAAACAAACAAAAAAAAAATCCTCATTAAGTCCTGATTTAAAAAAAAAATACAGGTTTAAATTTGAGTTAATTAATTCTGCATAAACCATTTACTTTAATTCATAGTTTTAAAAAATTTCCTTTAAGACATTAATACTCAGAAGAGTAAGCCAATTAATAACTGTGTAAGAATTAGTTTCTGATTATTCTGTGATAATCTGATTTTTTCAGGAAGCTTGAAGGGCTAAGATTTGAAACAAGGTAAATAAAAGCCAATATACTACATTTTAAAAATCTACCAAACTGCTTTCAATTGCAGGGCCAACTATTTAATCTACAAAATTGTTATTATAAACAATAATTTGTTTATAAATTAACTCTCCCTCAAAGAAACAGCTCCTCTTAGGGAGATTACTATGAAGAATAAATCAATAAAGCAATGTATCAGACTGAGGAACTAATGATGATTTAATAATGAAAAAGAAAAAATGCCTTAGGACTCTGAAAAACTGTGTTTTTATTCATGCACAGAAAAAGACATCTGGGAATGTGTGAGAATTATCAGGAAAGGGAATCTCCTGACAGCTTTTCGAAAGAGCTATACACATTCCAAGAGTTAGGAATAGCTGAACCAGAGAGTCTTTCTAAATTAATACACTGTCATGATTGGCTAAAAGATGTATTTTTTTCTCTTTTTATATGTATTCAGTTCTACAGAAAACCAAATATATAAATTGTGATCCTTGCCTGGGATCATCTCATGTGATTTTACTTACCTCATCAATATATTCCAGCAGGTCCAAAGCTTTCTTGAAATCATATTCATTAGCTCTTCTGTTTTCTTCACAGATATACAGCTATGGCAAATTCAAATAAGGTTCAGGATTATTTTAAGTAATCATATAACCAAGACTAGAGAAATTTATGGAGAAAAATACATCATTCTGTCTTTCAAGTAAGTCAAAGGTATCTTTATTTTATCATAAAGAAAACTATCATCTTTGGAAATTATACTCCATCTATCCTCATAATAAACTGTCCTTCAAAATGTGCCTATGCTCAACAGTAATTAATTTGCAAATCTTGATATATATACTTCTAAAATATCAGTAAATTTTATTTTTAGGTTCCAGAGAGTATACATATTTCAGTATCCTTTCGAGCATATTCTTTGCAATATGCTACATAAGGAGAGGCCATTGTGAGCTCAATTATAGGAAATCTATTACTAGTAATGGCTAAAATATGGATGCTTTTGAATTGTCTTCTTTTCAATAAAATTAGAACAAATTCAAAGTGATCTACATTGCTCTTGTATTTGAAACACTTTCTTGAAAGGCAAAGAGAGAAGCAGAGTTAAGGCTACGAGTGTATTTAACAACAAAAGTATCTTACCCAGGCTGCAGCCCACAATCTAGCTATGCCCTTAGGAATGTGTTATGTTCCAGAGGAAAAGGGTGAGGTCAGTACTTATAGGCTATGAAAATCCAATTCCTTAAACCATTTTTCTTGTGGAAGAACCTGAGCTGTACCTCGTGGTACATATTTGTCCTCTGCTGGAAAAGAAAGTACAAGTACTTTCTTCTGGTCACCTGCATGAGCATCTCTAGGAACAGGTGGAGATCGACAGGGAGGCAGAGGCTAGTCCACTACTTCTTGCTAACGTGCATCCTGATCTCCAGCAGCTTCTAACAACTTATTCTAGAGGAAGGGGAATGTTACCAGAAAAATAGGAAGTGGGAAGATGACTACTCATAGGAACTATACCATCTGACTCTAGAAATAGCGATGTTGTTTTGAGACTAAGGAATGGTGCAAGGATTTTAAAGCACGCACGCTGATGAGCTGAGGGGCAGTCAGCACCGGCATCGCACTGAGACTGAGCTGTTTCTCCGCCAGCAGCTGTTCAGGCAGGGTCTCCTGGTGCAGTAGAAAGCGCTCCTGCTCAGCCATTTCTAGAATTCAGAATGAGAGGCAGGGAGGGCAGTAAACTCTTCTGCTCTATCATAAAACAAAGCTAAATTAAAAAAAAAAAAAAAAAAAAAGGCAGAGCATCTCTATAGGTAATCTCATCACTACTTGGTGACCTTAAAATATTATTAATTCTGCTACCTCTTGATTTCCGATGTTAAAACATATTCATGGCTTGATTCAAATCATAGAAACAATCAGCCACCAGAAACAGGAGGGGAGAGAAGAGCTATGAAAATACATGCTACTGCTTGAAGAAATTATAGAACAGATGGCTATTTCATGAGGCACAAGTCCCTCAAATCGGGGGTCACCCAGTCCCATGTTATTTAGCTCAGAAACTCCCACCAGAGTTTCTAATATATGCTTTCACTAAGGGAAATGATCTATTTAAAAGCTACCACGAGTATATTCCAGGAAAAACAAAACCTGGAAGTTTATGCACCAAACCTAACAAGTAACAGTAACCTTAAGAGGACGAGGTGACCTGGTGAGGCTTACTTGGGATAAGCTATCAAGGCTGCAGCCAGCCCAATAGGAGGTTTTGCCCAGGAAAGTGTGCTGGGCTGCAGGGGAAAAGGACTGAGAACTGCCATGCAGTCTCATAAACACAGTGGTCACAGCAAAGTATAGTGACTAAAGCACATATATGCTCATAATGACATCACTCCACATGATGCTAATTTTATAACAATCATACAAATCATTTTTGTGCAATTTCCATACCTAGAAAAACAGACTGGGAGGATACACAAAATAGTAACAGTAGTAATCTATGAGGCAATGAGATTATATAGACAATTTATTTTTTTGATGTGTTTTTCCTGGTGATTTACAAATTTCCATAAGGAATTATCATATAACCAGAATTATTTTTTTAAAAATCTACTCCCTATGACCAGATATACCGATGACAGTCTGTAGGTAATTACTGACACTTGAAAATACTCCCACTGTTTTAAGAAAGTGAAAGTTAAGAAGTGATCAAATCAAGACGGTGACCAGAGTTCCAACAATTTCTGGTGCACAGGGGAGCAAAACATAAAACCCTGATTTCATTAACATGGTCTAAGTCTGGTGACCAGGCTAAAATCTGGCTTCCCATGTTAGACTATTAGCCAACCTTACAGACGCAGGGGGAGCAGCAGAGGCAGGCTCTCCACTGAACAGGAAGCCTGATGTGGGGCTCAATCTTAGGACCCTGAGATCGTGACCTGAGCGGAAGGCTGACACCTAATGAATGAGCCACCCAGGTGCCCTGGATTTTTCATTTTTAAATGGTGAAATAAGGGGCGCCTGGGTGGCTCAGTGGGTTAAAGCCTCTGCCTTCAGCTCAGGTCATGATCCCAGGGTCCTGGGATGGAGCCCCGCATCGGGCTCTCTGCTTGTCAGGGAGCCTGCTTCCCCTCCTCTCTCTCTGCCTGCCTCTCTGCCTACTTGCTACTTGCCTACATGCTACTGCTTGAAGAAATTATAGAACAGATGGCTATTTCATGAGGCACAAGTCCCTCAAATCGGGGGTCACCCAGTCCCATGTTATTTAGCTCAGAAACTCCTGGGATTGAGCCCCGCATCGGTCTCTGTGATCTCTGTCTGTCAAATAAATAAAAATAAAATTAAAAAAAAAAAAGAGAGAGAGAGAAAAAAAATGGTGAAATAAAACGTTTTACTATCACTCTTTTTGGAGTTCAAATTATCCCCAGACTTGGCCAGTGGAGGCTATTCTGTTGACATCTCTACATTAAACTTGTTTTCTGGCTAAACAAGACTTCCCAAGACCATTTCTTCAATACTCTCATTTCCTTTTACTAAGAAATAGTAATGAGATGCCGAAGTACCGGGCTAGGTATACTTATGCTCCTGGGGTACAGAAAAACTTTAATTTTGAACAATCCTGATTCCATCTGAATATCTCCGATTCAAACGCAGAATAGGGTTCTTCCTCATCCTCCTTCCAGATTTCATCTCCCTTCCCTTTGGTTCTCAAAAATAACAATATATCAAATCAATTTCTCAACCAACAATATAACAAAAGAGTTGTATACAATTATGATGCCAAAAAGTTTTGAATTCTGAAACTAGTAGCTTCAAAATTACAACTATCTATAATAAACCCCACTGAGAAAAGGCCAAGATTTCTTTGCAGCTCTTCTTGTTCTTCGGATACGAGTCACTAAGGGTACCAGAGCACTCTTCAAATCATATAACAACCTTCCTAGGAATTCTTAACTAACATACAAATTTTCTCTAAAAAAAAAATCCCAAAAAATACATACTTGAGTGTCTAACAACACTGAACAGAAACGACTCTTCATAAAGGAGAGGTAGATTCTGTGTCTAATGAACCCTATTAAATGATAAACTAATCCACTAAGTTCACTGATAGCATGACTGATGTTCAAATCTTTATTTTACCTTCAATTTTTTCCTGCAGTATATCCTCTGAAAAGTCTGAAGCCAATGCAGCCAATTTACTCAAACCCAGAAGGGTTTTCTTCTTTGCAAAGTAATGAGTTTCCATGTTTGCCAAACCCAGAAGTGTTGCATGAGCCTAGAATAAACAAAAAATGAAAAATGGTAAGATTCTGTGTACTAATTTAAGTTGAAACAAAGGTTAAGTACAACCCAAAACTGTTTTCCCCCGATACGAATGAAAGATCAGATCCAATACCAGCAAACCTAAAACTGATTGGTACTATATACCAGGAGTAACTACTCAATAAAATATCAACCAGCCACACTAATTACTGGGAAAAGAAACAGGTATAAAACATCTGCTCTATAATAACTATATATTCACTTTGTTCTATAATAACTATACATTCACTTGAACAACTTAAGGACAAACTTTAAAATTAATTCTTGTACTATTTTTACTCATAATTTGAACATTTTCATACAAAAAAAGGCAATAGACTGTTCTTTACACATTAATAAAATTTTTGTACTTTACTATAATAGTAATCAAATCACAAAAGATACTTTTTTTACTGAGACATTAAAAGTAATGGCAACACTACCATAAGTAAAAAAAGAACAGCTTATTCAAATTATGTCAGAGAATAGGAGATACATATTTTGAATAATTTCTAGGGTCACGTGGGTGGCTCAGTCGTTAAAAGTCTGCCTTTCGCTTACGTCATGATCCTAGCGTCCTGGGATCAAGTCCCGCATCAGGCTCCCTGCTCAGTGGGAAGCCTGCTTCCCCCTCTCACACTCCCCCTGCTGTGTTCCCTCTCTTGTTGGGTCCCTCTCTGTCAAATAAATAAATAAAATCTTAAAAAAAAAAAAATCTCTAAATAGTATTCTAATCACTAAACTACACTAATCAAGGAAAAAAATTCCTAACTCTGCTCGATGTAACTGAATTATTCTTACCTTTTCTAATTCCTGGCTGTTAATTTCATGTAACCAGCTGAGATGTTCATGAGCCTGCAAAAAATTCGCCAACTCTCCATGCTGAGAAATGGGCTGAGATAATAATTTGCCTCGCTTTCCTTTCTCCAGATACCAACGGAAGAGAAAGTCTGAAAAATTCTACAAATAGTAGGGCAAAAAATCCAATAATATTCAGTAATATAATTTTTAAAAGTACATTTCTATATTAAAATATTAATTTTTTTCAAAGGTCTTAGATTGCAGAACAGAAATCTTTAAACACTTAGATTTTCTATGTGGTAAGGTCCTAAAAAAACTTAAGTCACCTCATTTAATAATTGGGGAATTCAGATTCAAAAAGAGGATCTTGTGCAAGATCATGTAAACTTTAGATGTGCATGGTGTGGTATGGTAGCCATTAGCTATGTACAGCTGTTTAAACTTAATTAAAATTTTAAAATTCAGTTCCTCAGTCACACTAGCCACATCTCAAGTGCTCAATGGCCCTATGCCCTTAGACTACATGAGTAAGATCTCCAGTGTCAAAGAAAGTTCTATGTGACAGTGCAGATTGAAAGATTCTTCAGGGTTGAATTTTGTGTCAGAAGGCCATGCAGGTTTGCATGATAAATAGGAATCTAGAGGGGCCCTCAATGCCTAGCTGGTTTTTCCCACCAGACATTTGCTGAATGCTGGGCAGTACGGAAGGCTAGGGTGGAAAGGAAGACCAAAATGTCCTACACGGTATGTAAGAGATGTTTCCACTAAAGAGGGGGAACTCTGCAACAAATACACCATTCCCACAAGACTTCAAAACTGGACATAAAATGAAAGTAACAAAAACCACAACCAAGCCTTGGCCCACCTCTATTCTCGATGAATCGAGTGACCTGCCTCTCATCCTATCTGCCTCCCCAAGGAAAAACTGCATTCATTTCCATCTTTAAGGTTCTTTTATACACAATATCCAAAATAAAACAAAAAAATTACAAGACATAAAAAGCAGAAAAATATGACTAATAACGAGACAACAGAACAGACCAGAGAATGATCAGATTTTGGAGGGAGCACGAAAGGATTTTTAAATAACTACTAAACATATTAAAGAAAGTAAATGAATGCAAAAATGAATGGAAAATGTCAACACGGGATTAGAGTCCACAAAAAGAATAAAAATCATGATGGGCGCAAAAGTATTTACTAGGCCCTAGTCAAATACGGTAAGTTATGCCCAGTTTATTATATAACATTAACACCATCAAAAACATGGTTCTGAAACAGTTAATGAAAAGCACAAATATCAATAATGTATTAAGGGAAACAAGCAATTGGCGAAACATGTTTGTCTGCAATATTACAGAGTATGGAGACTAGAACAATACAAACCAAATGTTAAAAAGGGTTCTGTCTGGGTGGTGAAATTGTGAGTGATTTAAAAATTTTCTATTTTATAAACGTTTTCTGAATGTTATACAATGTCACTTTTATAGTAGGAAAAAAATCGGTTTTACATGAATATCAACTGACTAATAAAGTGGCTTTAAGGAGCAACTAAAATTCACCTAAAAATTGTTATAATGAGAACTTTAAAAAAAATAAGCAATTTTAAAAAAAATAAGCAATTATTATGTCAATCAAAATAAGCTGAGCTCTCCAAAAGTTGTAGGATCCTGTGCTCCCATGAAATTTTTTCAAAGTTTTAAAACTCTCCCAATATCTGTCTACCCAAGTACTTTTGATTGTAACTAGAAATACCAGAATAGAACTGAGAGTTTTAACACTTTGTTCAAAGGTCAAAGAATCTTTCAGTAATATTTGGAATTGTCTGCCAACTTACAAAGAAACATAATGTACAAATCAGTATCTAAGTTAACAGCATCTTCCTAAAAATGGAACATTTGAAATGGTAAAACCAACTACACGATCTACTGCCTATGTCCTCGGTGTTCATTACCTGATCAGCAAACTGGGTCATGTAGCGCTGGAGTCTGGTCTGGTTGTCGGTCTGCTCACACATCTGCACTAAGATATCAAAGTCACAGTACTTTTCTGCTAATGAAGCAGCCCACGGGTACTGGCCTAGTGTGACTGTAAAAATGAGAACAGATGGGAAAAAAAATCCTGTTAGTGAAAACTTAATATGTGATGAAAAAAATATTACTTGAAATTTTACCTTTAACTCACACCATACTCTAAAAACAATTAATGGAATAGAAACCTTTCCAGTTTAATAGAAACCTATTAAAGGAATAGAAACCTTTCCAGGCATTCAGTTTCATAATCCACATAAATTCATTAAAGACACAAATTTAATCCACTGCTTGTTCCTACCTACCTAGGAGGCTATGCCCTTCCTGTGTGTACAAGCCCCTCTTCCTCATCTTAGCTATGGAAAGAACGTGTCCTTGGCTGAACAGCCACACTCTCCTAGCTGCGCCCTTTAACAGCCCTCATCGTGCTCTACTGGGCAGACTAGTTATTTGTGTAAAGGTCTCGGATGACAAGCTTGGAGGACAGTCTCCATTTGTTGCTAATTTACCTTTTCAAATCCTCTTCAGCATGGCACTTGTACCTAGGAAGTTTTGAAAACAAGGCTGAACAAATGAACACAGGAAGATGTACATACATGCAGTAAGCCCTTGGTTATGGCTGGCTGAATGATAGTACACTGAACACGTTGCATTAATGATTTGACTCCTTCATCCGTTCCGCAAATTCGAAGACCCATGGCCCTCGCTAAATACCATGTACTTACGAAGTGGAGATAAGAGATCTGATCTCTTCTGGAGGTACTCCATCTCCAGACTGCTGTATCTTTCTTGATCACCAGATCGGTCCAGAGACTTCAGCTGGGAAACATAACCATCCAGGAAGCAATCAATCAGTGCCACCAGCTGCTCTGTCAGAATGTTTCGGAGGTTGCTGTCTGCCTGAGGATAAACCACTTTCAGGACAATCCCATGCTGGCGTTCTATTACTGTTCGGATGCCTGAAGGACCACTTGTTGCTGTGAAATCACACAAATTAATATGGTAAGTAAGGGCTCTACACTGGCTGAGAAAGGCCAACTGCCTAAAACCTATCACCTCACTGCTGCTGGAAAGAGAAATCAAACAGGGTTTCAGTTGATAGATACCTCTCTGTCCTGCTTAAATCCCATCTTCTTTATGGGAGACTTCCTCAACAAAGCCAGGTAAACATGATCCTTCTTCCTTCTAAACCCCTTTGATGCTGCTCCACATACTTTTTTGTATTAATTCAACAATAAATAGAGTCAACACCTCCATAACCAGGATGTGCTTCTTTGAATAACTATATGCCCTAAAATCTAATAGACATGGGTTGCCCGGCTGCCTCAGTCACTAGAGCATGCGACTCTCGATCCTGGGGTCATACATTCAAGTCCCTCGTTGGGGGTAGCGATTACATAAAAAATAAAATCTAGTGGACACATAGAAAGTACTATGAAATACATCATGGAGAGATCTATAAATTATTCAAGGGAATAAAGCAATTTTCACAAGAACTGCTCATTCTGGAAACAGCACTTATTTGTCATTTCACTTATAAACCTATACTAATGGAGTAATAGAGCTTCCAAAAAGGTCATTAGAAATATATTTTGAATCACTGTTAATAATAAATCAGTGTATTTGGGCTCAGTGCTTGACATCTCACCCGTCCAAGGAACATATTCAGGTTCTTGTTCTGGTGGTTCTTCTCTTCTATATAAGGAGTTTCTATTTTGTCGATAATGACTAGCAGCTTGTAGCATGTCCTGGGGAAAAAAAAAAAACGTGTTAGCATATGCAGAGAGTGATGAATCCCAGTATTTTTAAAGGTAGTTTGAAACATCAAAGTCTATTAATAACAAAAAATACTAGCACAGGTCTGCCGAATTACTTTTTGGTTCTTTCTACATTTGAAATTTAACTTCAATTTTGGAAAACTATAGTAACCAAAGTAGGAAAACCATTGCTATAAAGACCATTAGCTAAGACTAAATGGCACATTTTAATCCGTAATATAAACAATAAGGTTTTGAGTGATTTATTTAAATAGTTAGTTTAATATTTATACATTTGTAATGATATATCCATCCTTCTCCAAATAAAAGGTTTGTTTTACCAAACACGAACAGGAACATAGAAATTAATACACAAGGCAAACATTCAAAATGTCTGGGCTGATTAATAAAATGACTGGTATTTTTCTAAATTTTTGGAATTAAATGCTAAACACTTATAAATTACTGGCAATACAGAGTAGGAATACGGAAGCCGCTTTCTCTTCTATCCACACTCTGATCTTTGATTTGCTGAAATCTTCACAGGAGTTTTATACCTTAAGAATACTGTTCACATTGATGACCACCTCAGCCCATTCAACGGATTCCAATGATGTATCCTTTAAGACCTGCTCCTCATGCTCTAGCAAGCACTCACAGACAGTGTCTACCTGGGACACCTGGGGAAGTACAGAGAAGGCAATACTTAAAACAAAAATTATGGCAATGCGTAGTAATTACAACTACCCAGAATCTACTCAAGGGGCTTTTCTCATCAAGGAATATCCTCAGCTAATTAGCCAGAATAAAACAGCGGATGGTGAAAATAAATTTAAAGAAAGTAGAAAGAGAAAATAATGTTCAAGGGATCCTTGAGCAAAAGGTTTGAACTGCATGAGTCCACTTAGACATGGATGTTTTTCGATACAGTACAGTAAATTTCTCCTTTATGATTTTTTAAAACACTTTGTGTGGGGGGTTAGCACCCTTAAGCCTCCACATTGTTCAAGAGTCAAATGTATGTAACTTCTTTTCTAATTTTTTTTGTCATTATTAACACATGAAGATAATGAAGCCAAAATGTTCTTTAAGCACTGAAACACCTGTTTTCCAGTTTTGGCCCACAGTGAAACTCCCTGCCTTTATTTTATTTACTTATAAAAGATTTTATTTATTATTTGACAGAGAGATCACAAGTGTGGTAGAGAGGCAGGCAGAGAGAGAGGTGGGGAAGTAGCTTCCCTTCTGAGCAGAGACCCTACTACAGGGCTCAATCCTAGTACCCTAAGATCATGACCTGGGCCGAAGGCAGACACATAACCCACTGAGCCACCCAGGCACCCCAAACTTCCCCCCTTTATTAACTGAATATTTACTTAATACATTAAGAGTCTGTATAGCATTGAGCACGCACAGAAATAACAAGTGAGGTTTGCTGCCCTTAAGCTTACAAACTAGCTGAGGGAACGAAACATGCAAAATGTGACCCCCCCAAAATCATCTTTTAAACCCTGTTCTTCCTTTTCTATTTCAGGTGTTAGTCAAAGGCATCCTAACAGACCCAGCAAGAGACTTTTGGCTCATTAAATTTGTAAGATTAAATGCCAGAAGTTCTTAATACTGTTAATGTGAAAATAGTAAGAAAGCATGTATGACATAAAAAAGCAGAAGATAAAAAAGCAGGGATGCCTGATGGCTCAGCCGGTTAGTGTCTGCCCTTGGCTCAGGTCATGATCCCAGCAAGCCCCAATTCGGGCTGCTTGCTCAGTGGGAAGTCTGCTTCTCCTTCTGCCTCTGCTTCTCCTCCTGATTGTGCTCTCTCTGACAAATAAATAAATAAAATCTTTAAAAGTATACATAAAAGCAAATAAAATGTCAAAATACTTGCTAAACACCTTCACCATGAGTGAATACTCAGTGCACACTCAGTGATTTCAAACACTCTTCCTACGGGGACCCGACAGGCTGTCCCTTAAGCAATTAACTCTATGGAACCCTAGGATTCAAAACTACACCCCAAAGGAAACAAGACCAGTAAACATCATGAAGAATTAAGATAAATGGTGACATCGGGGTGCCTGGGTGTCTCAGCAGGTTAAGGCCTCTGCCTTCGGCTCGGGTCATCCAGAGTCCTGGGATGGAGCCCCGCATTGGGCTCTCTGCTTAGCAGGGAGCCTGCTTATTCCTCTCTCTCTGCCTGCCTCTCTGCCTACTTGTGATCTCTGTCAAATAAATAAATAAAAATCTTTAAATAAAAAAAAAATTTTTTTTTAAGTGGTGACATAGAGTCTTAAACATTACCATTTTCCATATGGAGCATTCTTTTGAAGAACCAATCACATATTGCTAAGGTATTACTCATGAATTATAGATCCAACTGGTAATTTCCAGATTCTTCCTCCCTCCTTCACCCCCGTTAACTGGAAAATGCAGGTATAATGAATTAACTAGTATGCTTTCCACTTTGATCTAAAAACAGAAAATGGAACCAGGCTCTTACTCAATTCCTTCAAAGAATTTGTTAATAACTTCTTAAAAATTTTGCTTTGCCATGTAAAATTATGTATGAACAAAGACCAAAAAAGAACATCAGTTTGTGAAAGGAATCTATATACCTTAAGGATCCTCCTACCTTCTTCCCTTCAAACCCCAATAGCCTCTCAAACGTGAGGCCTTGAGAGACTTACAACCCCTCGTTTCCAAATACCTTTCCTTAAATATACGAAAACCTACTAACTCTTCTCACAGTGCTCCAGTCCTTCCAGCCAACAGGATAGATGGCTCTTCTAGACTTGTTCAGGGTCTCAGAATGACCAGTGACACAGTTACCGCTATCCGCCCCACTGTCCTCAGTCCATACACCCTCTTCCCCACCATTCCACCCTCCACCATGTACTTCACTGTCTTAGACCCTAGGATGCATTCTTCACTGTTCCCAACTCCCCAGAATCCCAAGACATTTTCACCTTTACCTGGACTGACCCTGACACCTGACACACCCAACAATTAACTTGGACAACAGTCCTCCTGCAGGGTTTTCGGGATAGTCCCCACCTCTTCCAACAGCTCTGACATCAGATAACCTCTTCCTCCCAAATAGTACTCTTATCCAACTTGTAGGTGACCTTCTCTGTAGCCCTTCTTTGCCCACTTCTATTTCTGACACCATCACTCTCCTCCCCTTCCTCCACAACAAAGAGTTAGGGCCAAATGCAGACACCTGTAAGTTTAGTCTGTAAGCTTGACTGGGAGTAGGGGAGTGCGGGCTCTGCATACATTCCTTTCAGACTGTTTAGATCATGAAATTTGAGGTGAACTGTTTTTCTTTCACTCAGATTTTGGGGATATTTCCTACATTTGAAAAATAAAAAAAATTAAACAAAAAAGTGCTTTGCCTTTTCCTTAGGAAAAAACTAACCCAAATATACAAGAACAAGGCATTCTTAGAACTAAATGCATTTATGGAATCAACAGAAAACCTGAACCTATTTCAGCATCTTAAATTATCTTTAAGTTACAGTACATGAAACATAGCTGAACCTTAAATAAGACAGATTTAAACTGCATAGGTCCACTGATGCACAATTTTTTTTTCCATACCTACAGTATATGAATTCAATACTGTGAATTTATTTTCTCTTCCTTATGTAAATTTTAACATTTCCTTTATTTTAAGAATGAGTATATAATACTGCATATAACATATAAAAAATGTGTGTTAATTTGACTATTGATAAAGCTTCTGGTCAACAGTAAGCTATTAGTAGTTAAGTTTTTGAAGTTACACACAGATTTTCCACTGTGCAAGGGGGTTCGCATATTGTTCAAGGGTCAACTGTATCAAGAAGAAAAAAAGACTTCTGGCATAGCCTGCTAGATTATAGCTAGAATGTAACAGGGAGGAAATAAAAATGAGACTCACCAAATAGAATTTAAATAGAATTAAAGTTCCTCACAGCTAAAAAAAACAATTTCAAACAGCAGAGCTGCAAGAAGAGCTCAAACCATTAGTGTCACCATCTTTATAGGGAGAGCGTAAAGTCTCCCCTGCCCCTTCATGAGGTTGTAAAGTCGCACAAGAATAAAAGCTGTATACTATTATCACAATGGTCAGCGGCACCAGCTGACCAACGTCTTAATCTGTTCTCCCTCGGAAGTTCACAGCAGGGTTTTCTTTTCCTTTGAAACTAAATCTGAGTTTAAAAGCAAGGTAGATAGTAGGATCCAAGGTAGCTGAGCTGAGTTTAGAGAAGGGACAGCTGATGGTGGTGCTAGCAAGGGTCAGAGGATCTAAAGGAAGGTGCTGCGTCCAGGGCTAGCAACAAGCAGCCCCTATTAAGCCCAGGGATGAAGAGGCCCTGGGCGGAAGGAGTTACAGGACACGTGGAGAGCAGCCAGTAAGAAGCCGCAGCCTCTGACAGAAGGCACAGCCAACTGCAGTGGAAGCAGGGAAGGAATGAAGCTGGGGGAATAAAAGAACAAGTATTAATAGATAAGCACTCCCAACCTGATGGTGCCTCACTGTTATCAAAGACAACAGGAAGGCACAGAAACCCACTGACAAGTTGCCCTCTGGGGCATCAAGAGTGGATTTGGAGAGGCAAAAGGAAAACATCCAGCAGACAGTAGAAAACAGTCAATTTTGCAAGCTCTAATTTATAGGGAATGTAATAAATAAATATGGAGTCCTATTTAAAATTTCAAAAAGATATTTTTGTCCTCAATCTTCTCCCTTATGTTTGAGGCATGATCAGCAAATGGCAGAGCTCTAAGAAGCCACATTAAAAGCAAAAAACTCCTCTTACTTCTCTAAAAAAGACATCTGCGGGAGTCAGGTTGGATGGGATTTCACAGTCCCTCTTGTTTAAAGCAATCATTATTGCTGTGTTCACCAGGTCAGAGAGCCTCGAGTGGTAGTTCTTGAGAACAATGGCGGCTGATAACTTTTCAGCGTGCTCGCAGAGCAATAGTCGAGTTGCCATGGGCATCCCTCTGACTGTAAAAGTATGAAGACGTCCAAATAAGCCAACCTGGTGAAAAACAAACACATGTTCTTAGAAAGCATTTATAGTAACACACAATATAATGCAGGCTTATCTCCACCAGCAGCACAATGGGTACAGAGCCACTGACCTAAGCTGTCCCCAACAAAGTACCTCAGCTATCTTCTCCTTTCCACTGTTTTAACACACACACACACACACACACACACACACACACACTCTCTCTCTCTCTCTCTCTCTCTCTTCAGCCAGAGGCATGAGCAACCATAATAAAGTACAGATGTTCCTTTTCTGAGATTAAGGTTATTCCACTACTCTATCTTATTTCTCATTTATTCTGGTTATCAAAAGCATAAAATTGCTCTTTTCTACCTAACTTCTCAAGGTTCTAGATCTCTGTGAACTAGAAACTCAGCAGTCTCCATCTTTAGTGACTAATTTCCATAGAAACTAAAAGCCATGGAAAGGTGGGGGCATCTCTAATCCTTTGCCCTACTACCTCTGATTGACCTGATGCCCACTTCTGTTGTGTTACTACTAGGTTCTGGGAGTTCTTCTAAGCTTTCTCATCTGATAAAGCATTAACATCCCAAACAGGAAGAAGCCAAGAGACATATCTAAACACTGAATACTCTTCCAAATTTTATTACTGAGTGACTTGATTTTTGTATGCTGAGGTTTATTTTAAATAAAATACAAAAAAAACAAAAATAAACAGTGCTCCAAATCCCCAGAAGTCCTACTTAAATGGGCAAAAACCACAAATGGTTAGAAAACGTTTTTTTTCCCTGAAATTAGATTTCTTTTATTACAACGAGCTCAAAGAAACAATGGGAAATCTACCTTTTGCTAAAAGGGCTAAAAACGGTTTTCTGCAAATCCCCCATGAGGTTAGTGACAGTCCTCTCCCTCTTCTTTTTTTTAAGTATAAAGAGAGCCCTACAGTGTGTAATGGCAAGCCACAGGAGCCACTCTTTCTGTATAAGAGACATCTGAATCCCTGAGGAACATCAGCAGTCAAGACAGGAGAACAAGTGGTAATTGTAGTGAAAAGGCAAAACAACTTGTGTCTTGGAAGTCTGGTTTACGTATGCATGTCAAGAACAAACACTGCAACATCAGGCAGCTGAACACAAAAGACAAAAGTTGACACTGTAGGTCTTTTTCCTTTTTCTCTGTGCAAAAAAGCTCATTTTTTTCTAAATGAGAGAAGACTGTTCTTTCCGAGATTTTATTTATCTGACAGAGTGAGAGAGAGCACAAGCAGGGGAATGCAAGCAGAGGGAGAGGGAGAAGCAGGCTTCCCTGCCGAGCAGAGAACCCAAAGTGGGGCTTGATTCCAGGAACCTGGGACCATGACCCGAAAGCAGGGGGACACTTAACCAACTAAGCCACCCTGGAGTCCTAAGAAGACTATTTCTACACTGTGACATGACATGAAAATGCTGTGTGCCCAGGGTGCCGTGCCCAGCAGCACCTCTCACTGACACTATTGTGAGCAGAGAATCTGGACAGTAAGAGGATGAACATGACCTCTCGGCTGGAAAGCCATTTCTTATCACTTTGCTGAAGTCACTACTTAAACTGCTCAAAGAAAAGCTGCACCCTGACTTTGGAGCATCTACAGCCATTACAGATAAAGACTATCAACTAAGAGGACAGCACACGTGAACCCTTCGTTCACGGAATACAACCAAACAGAGAGTGGGTCTGATAAACTGGGGCCAGAATGAAGGATAATATGGTAGGTCAGACCTCAATGCTCTCGGGAACATCCTCTGCCACCCCTAGTGAACAACAAAGCCAGGAAAGAGGCTGTGAAGCTCTGACCCATGAAAGAGAACAGTACAAAACGTTTCACAAAGGCATCTCTTCCCAACACACTCCCTTTGGGGCTCAACCAACAGTGCAGGGCTTGTGAGGCATAATGTGGACACCAGAGCCCTCAGTTGAACTTGGTCTGCCACCTTGGATTCCCCATGGTGCAAAGAGAACTGGAACCCTGTCAGACTCCCGGCACTATTTCACTCACACTGGTCCCTTTAAAGTCTTCTTTCCTCAAGCCAGACCCCTAAAGGACCATGGATGCAGTGAGGGTCTAGACTCATGACCCATAAGTCAATCTGTAGTCAGAGCAGGAGGACTTAAACCTGATGAATTCTACTCTGTAAAACAACAACCATCCGTGAGTTGGGGGTATCAACAAGGTTTCTATGAACGGGAAGACTGAACCAGGATGTGCAAGGCCGGATTTGAACGCCTAGGCCTAGCAGCCAGGAGTGACTCAGCCACTGAGTCCCAGCCTGCCCTGACTAATGCTGGCATAGGGGTGCCGAGGGGGCACCTGCTGTGTTCAAACAGAGTCCTCACACAGAGGGGGCTAGACCTCTGTGACACTCCTAAAGCTCAATGTACCTACTACCTTTGCAAAAGACAGGCATGATTCTTGTCTGCACAAGTACAAGATCTGCTTTCTTAATTCCTTCAATAGTAAAGCAACACCCTAGAAAAGAAGAAACATGGGAAAAACCACATGGCCTTTCCCAGTGCTAGCTGTCTGTGCTGGGGTGTATGAGTTGCAAACTTTCACAACTCTGAAAGCTACAACACAGGTTACCTAGCTAGGGCAGTCTGCAAAGAGTCATCTTTTTCCCTCATAGAACACAAGAAAAAGGGAGAACTGACCCACGCTGCAGTAGGTCACCATTCTGGAAATCTTTCCACCACACTGTCCATGGCAAAAGTGGAGAGCCAGGCTTGCACATGGTTAGAAAACTTAATAGTATGGAGAGGTAAGAGTCCCCAGTCCATTCCCTACTGGAGTTACAATTAAGTTTCCCTATCTTTATCTGCTTTTGTGGCATTCATATGCTAGGAGGCATTTTTTTTTTTTATGGTGCCAATTTTAAATACAGTTTTATTTAAGACATTGCATTTTCCACTTAACAATACAGTACTTATAAAGTGCAATGTTTATTTCCTTTCCCTGTGCACATATTCCATATTCAAGTATCAAGAATGCCCAGTTTTTTTGCTATAGCAGCTCAACATTATAACTGCCATGGAATTTGCTACAAATTTGGGTCCTTTGAATATTGTATGTGGAACAATGCTCAACCTATTTATTCTCAGATTGGTTTAGTCAACCTCTTCAATGGTGGGCCCAGAGGAGGCACCACCAGAGGGAGGAGCTCCACCACCAGGGAAGCCTCCAGGCATTCCTCCTGGCATGCCCCCTGCACTCTGGTACAGCTTGGTGATGATGGGGTTGCAGACTTTCTCCAACTCTTTCTGCTGGTGTTCAAATTCTTCCTTCTCTGCAGTCTGGTTCTTATCAAGCCAGTTGATGATTTCATTGCACTTGTCAAGAATCTTCTGTTTGTCTTCATCATTTATCTTGCCCTGAAGTTTTTCATCTTCAACAGTTGCTTTCAGGTTGAATGCATAAGACTTCAGTGAATTCTTGGAAGACACCTTGTCCCGCTGTTTCTCATCTTCAGCTTTGTACTTCTCAGCTTACTGGACCATGCGCTCAATATCTTCCTTGCTCAAGCGGCCCTTATCATTAGTGATGGTAATCTTGTTCTCTTTTCCTGTGCTCTTATCCACGGCAGAGACATTGAGGATACCATTAGCATCAATATCGCAAGTGACCTCAATCTGAGGGACACCACAAGGAGCAGGAGGTATGCCTGTGAGTTCAAACTTTCCAAGTAGATTGTTGTCCTTGGTCATGGCATGCTCACCTTCATACACCTGAATAAGCACACCAGGCTGGTTGTCGGAGTAGGTAGTGAAGGTCTGTGTCTGTTTGGTAGGAATGGTAGTATTACGCTTGATAAGAACAGTCATGACTCCTCCAGCAGTTTCAATACCAAGAGAAAGTGGAGTGACATCCAACAGCAGCAAATCTTGAACATTTTCAGATTTGTCTCCAGAAAGGATGGCTGCCTGGACAGCTGCACCATAAGCAACAGCTTCATCAGGGTTGATGCTCTTATTCAGTTCTTTTCCATTGAAGAAATCTTGGAGAAGTTTCTGAATCTTGGGGATACGGGTAGAACCACCCACCAGAACAATATCATGGATCTGAGACTTGTCTAACTTGGCATCCCGAAGAGCTTTCTCTACAGGTCCAGGGTGCCACGGAACAGGTCAGCATTTAATTCTTCAAACCGGGCACGAGTGATAGAGGTATAGAAGTCGATTCCTTCATACAGAGAATCAATCTCAATACTGGCGTGGGTGCTGGAAGAAAGTGTACGCTTAGCACGTTCACAAGCAGTATGGAGATGATGAACTGCCCTCTTGTTTTCACTGATATCTTTCTTATGTTTGCGCTTGAACTCTGCAATAAAATGGTTGACCATTCGGTTGTCAAAGTCTTCTCCACCTAAGTGGGTGTCTCCAGTTGTGGACTTAACCTCAAAGATCCCATCTTCAATAGTAAGGATTGACACATCAAAAGTGCCACCTCCTAAGTCAAAGATCAGCCCATTCCTTTCAGCTCCAACTTTTTTGTCTAAGCCATAAGCAATAGCAGCAGCAGTTGGTTCATTGATGATTCTAAGTACATTGAGACCAGCAATAGTTCCAGCATCTTTGGTAGCCTGACGCTGAGAATCATTGAAGTACGCAGGTACTGTGACAACTGCATTGGTAACAGTCTTCCCAAGATAAGCCTCTGCGATTTCCTTCATTTTTGTCAAAACCATAGAAGACACCTCCTCTGGATAAAAGCTTTTTGTCTCTCCCTTGTATTCTACTTGGACCTTGGGCCTGCCAGCATCATTCACCACCATGAAAGGCCAATGCTTCATATCAGACTGGACAACAGCATCATCAAATCTCCGTCCAATCAGGCGTTTGGCATCAAAAACTGTGTTGGTGGGGTTCATAGCAACTTGGTTCTTGGCAGCATCACCGATCAATCGTTCGGTGTCCGTGAAGGCGACATAACTTGGGGTGGTCCGGTTTCCCTGATCATTGGCAATTATTTGCACTTTCCCGTGCTGGAAGACACCCACGCAGGAGTAGGTGGTGCCAAGATCAATGCCAACTGCAGGTCCCTTAGACATGGTTGCTTGCGTGTAGGCCTGGCTCGGGTTGAGAAGAAGACAGCAATCCAAAGATCTGGCCCCGCGTTCAATCCATTTTTTTTTTTTAACACAAAGGAGTCACACTATATTGTCTGTACCTTATTTTTTTCCACATTAACTCTTTTTTTTTAACATTATTTTTAATGACCATGGAATAGGTCACTGAATCAACCTGTCTTAATTTATTCAACCTGTTTACCTGGTTATTTTAAAGTGAGAGTTGCATAGTCCAAAAAAAAAAAAAAAAGAGTTGCATAGTCATTTCAGATTTGAATTATCTTCCTGGTTCCCCCACAAATACTGTAAATGCAGTTTTTACCCGAGGGAATTTTGCCTGCCTCCTTCTACTCACCTCAGCATGGCAGCACTGCCAGTGAAGTGATGTCTACATATTAGCGTCACTCAAGCCACATAACAAACAGGAGCACAGTAACTTCCTGCTTCTAAGCTTCGCCAAACTATGTGTGAAGACATATGCTTCCCTCAGTGCCTGAAAACTGGAGGCAGACGTACTGTCCTGAGGCCTTGATATTAATTCTCATTCTCTTTAGCATGAGATATGGCCTTGTTGGCACAGAGTCTGGCTTGAGGAGGAGAACCTCATATTCAGAAGTATTTCCTCAGGAACACCTGAGTGGCTCAGTCAGTTAAGTGTCTGCCTTCAGCTCAGGTCATGATCCCAAGGTCCTGGGATCGAGTCCCACATCGGGCTCCTTGCTCAGCGAGAAGCCTGCTTCTCCTTTAGCCTGCTGCGCCCCCTCCTCATGCTCTTTCTCTCTCCAACAAATAAATAAATAAAATCCTTAAAAAAAAAAAAAAGTATTTCCTTAGATACAAGTATCTGGTTATACAATCGTTTATGCTAATAATAATTAACAATTCATAATATGCACTGAAATATTAAAAAATAATTCAAACCTAAAGGCATAGCCATAATGGGGATTTTGATCCAGCTAGGTATTACCTGGCAGTGGACACGGTTTCCAAAAGCTGAATGACTCCATCAGGGTTTCTAAAGCCCAGGAAGGCTGTGCCAAGAGATACAGCAACTGCTCCTACCCATGGCTCTCTCCCCCTCTGATAAATTAGTGTCTCCTCGGTGTCCCACAGTAAGGCATGAACTCCTTCCATCCCAGTATATACGACACAACCCTCCTGCCACATGACTTTGGGCCTCCTCCCATCAAGAGGTAGAATCCATTTCCCAATCCTTTTCATCTGGACTGGCCGGTGACTTGCTTTGACCAATGTCACTTTGGTGGAAGTGACATTTTGTGACAACTAGGGTAAGACCTGAGGAAGACTACAGCTTCTAAGTTCATCCCCATGGAGGGCTGTCCTGAAACCACAGAAAGCCAGTTCAACTAAAGGAGAATTACAGACTAAGTAGGAGAGAAGAACCATGTGGCCCAGCTGACAGACTGACATCCAATGTCAGGCGAGAGATGCTTGGGGACCTTCCAGCTCAGCCCACCCTAAATGCAGTTCAAAGAGTAGTCCAGCTGAAATCCATAGAAAAACTGCCCAGGTACCCGAAAGAATTGTTTTAATCCACATTTTGGGATGGTTTGTTAGGTATTAATAGTTAACTGATATACCTGACTAAATAAACAATTACATCAGAAAAAATCTGTCACCTCCCCCCTCTATTAGTCTGTAGTCTATCTAAACGACTTTAAAAAGAAAGGAGAGAGACTTGAATGATTGGAGTGCCCTTGCCAAGACAATAAAAGTAGGAGCCAAACAATATATTACAAACATTCTGGAATCATCTAGAATTGATCTGTTCAATAAGGTGGCCACAATCCACCAAAGTGATGATTTAAATTTAATTAAAATAAATTAAAAACAAATACAGTTCCTCAGTTGTACCACCCACATTTTAAGTGCCCAGCAGCTGCCTGTAACTAGTGGCTACTGAGTAACACAGATATAGAACATTCTCATCACCACAGAAAGTTCTATTAGACAGCATCATAATCTCTTTAACATGAAGGCATTACCAATTTTGGAAAAAATAAGCAAAAGTGGGATTAAATGTGTTCATTTGGTTATATAATATGCTTGGGAGCCACTACTGATCAACAAGGGCTAATTAATCGGCTTCACATAGAACAAGCAGGATTTGTTCCAACAGTCCTTCAGTATCATTTGCTAAGTGATACTGTGTAACAATTCTGTCTAGCTGCAAAAACATATTCTAATTTTAGGCCCAATATAAATGGGGGTACTCCATTAAAAGAAAAACAAACAAACATAAACTTTGATTCCATTAGAATCAAAATTATAACCCAAAAATCAAAATCATCAAAATCATTGTCATTGCCTTACTATTCTTCACGATCTTTTCAATAATACAAAGCAATTCATGAAAACCTAAGTTTACATAAAACCACACAGGTATTATAGAATCTTAAAAGAAAGTTGAAGCATTTCTGTGGAAATACACTGTTTTTCTTCTTTTCAGCCTGTTTTCCATGCAGCTTTTATACTTGAATAGCTCCCCATCCCCCAACATCCCTGGACTTATTTACTTTCAAGACAGCAAAGAAACTGGAAAACACTAGTGCTGTCCAACCCCACAAAACACCTCAGAATAAGAAAGGATCTCCCACTGTCCTGGAGAGAGTGACAAAAGACACAGTAAAGTCGGGTGTCATGGCCATTCTTGTTCACAGCAAGTAGGATGCTTACTTGGTGAATAAAGTCCATAAGGAAAGAATGGGCCTTCATCTTGTCTTCCAGCTGGTGAAGAATAATCAGTGATGTATTGCTAAACCCAGGTGCTTCTGTTGAAACACAAGAACAAAATTTAAACACATAATGTACTGGCTTTACAATAATTACTGCTATTAAATTAAAAACTTAAAAAATATCTATACACCAAAGGAAACTACCAACCTTTTCATGGAACTATTTGCGACTATTTGTAGTATTACCCAAGATTTTTAAAAATTTAGATGAAAATTTTGGTAGTTTGACACAATTCATACCATATTTATTCAAAACACAAAACCTGTTATTATTAATCATTTATATCATTCTAGGCTTGCCAGCTTAAAATGAAGTCAAAGAAAAAAGGTAAGCACTGATGTTTCCTTCTTAACCCTCTAATGAGGCTTAGCAAACTTGCTAAGTAGCAAATCAGAGGGAGAAATGGACACTGCAGACAGTTTGCTGGTACCTGGGAAAGCTGAGTGCCTGTGATGCTGCGGTGGAAGTGTAAGGACAGTCACCCAGGGCAGAAAGGAAAGCACAGAGCAGAGACATGATATGCTCACTTCTATATGCTGAGATTAGCTCACTGCCGCTCATTGGGAAATTTATAATTTTTATTAGGCAAATACAATGATTATGCCAAAATTATCATTTAATTTGGGAGCTAATAAGTAGGTGCCAAATGCTTATCCATGCCACCAATTTCCCTTTAGAAATTAAATGGTAAGAAAGCTAAGTAGGGCTAATTAATCTGCTTCACATATAACAAGCAGGATTTGCTCTAACAGTCCTTCAGTTTTTATCACGTAGATATGTTCTGAGCCTTTTTCAAAATCTACTATAAGGTAAGTTATAACCTTTTAAAAAAAGTAAACTAATAATTGCTTCAAAAACTAAAAAAAAAATGCTTCAAGAAATGCTTTAATGGGGTGCCTGGGTGGCTCAGTGGGTTAAAGCCTCTGCCTTCGGCTCAGGTCATGATTCCAGGGTCCTGGGATCGAGCCCTATATCCAGGGTCCTGGGATCGAGCCCTCTCTGCTCAGCGGGGAACTTGCTTCCCTTCCTCTCTCTCTGCCTGCCTCTCTACCTACTTGTGATCTGTCAAATAAATAAATAAATAAAATCTTTAAAAAAAAGAAATGCTTTAATAAAGAACCATAATATGCTCAAATCATATCACTGCATAGTATGAAAAGTAGAAGTTCTTACCCTCAGGCACAGACTCAGCCCACCGTGGGTCAGACGCTGGGTAGTCATCCACCAGATCCACACTGATTTGTGTAACAGCTCTGTCTAGTTCACAATCAGAATCCAAATCAGAACGGGAGGAAAAGAGCTCATCAACCATCATTTGAGCATGACCTAGATCTTTTCTGAAATAAAATTAGAAAATAGAAGTATTAAAGGAGGCAAACCATTTTAAAAATTCACCATGAAAAAGTTAACTACGGGGGCATCTGGATGGCTCAGTTAGTGAAGCGTCTGCCTTCAGTTCATGACCTTAGGGTCCTGGGACTGAGCCCCGAGTCCGGCTCTCTGCTTGACGGGGAATCTGCTTCTCTCTTCCCCTCTGCCCCTCCTCCTGCTGGTGTTCACTCACATGTTCTCTCTCACACTCACTCTCCCCCCACCTCTAACAAAGAAATAAAATCTTTCAAAAAAGAGGAAGGTAATAGTTTTTAGTCCAAAGTTACCTTTTCTAAAAAAGATTTATTTATTTGAGAGAGAGAGAGAAAGAGCATGCCAGGGGAAGGGAAGAGGGAGAGAAGCTCAAGCAGACTCCCCACTGAGCTCAGAGCCCCACACAGAGCTCAATCTCACCACCAGTGAGATCTTGACCTGAGCGAGTCAGACACTCAACTGACCAAGCCACCCAGGTGCCCCAAAGTTAACTACTTTCAGTAACATTTATTTAAAAGGAGACAATCATTATGCATTTATTAATGCAATAATTATATGTTGAGTATTTACAACATGCTAGGCACTGGAGCCAGAATGACAAGACGTTAAAATACACTCTAAGACTTCACCAAGGACACAGTGTCACAAGAAGCCAGAGAGTTAAATAAGTAGTTACATGTATACTGTGACATGAAAAGAACAGAGCAGTTGCTACAGACCACACAGAAGGGAAACCAAAACCATCCAAGGGGCAGGGAAAACTCCCTGGAAGAAAAGGTAGATAAGCAGAGGCCTACAGCTACAGAAGGGGAGCAGCGAGGCTGAGGGGACTCTGGAGAGGGTACACGGTGGCAGAAAGAGCACACATCACACCTGTGAGTAAGTACGTCCATATCTTAGCAAAGAACTGAGAGCATAGGGAAAAGGAGGTCACCCAGGGAAGAAGCCTTCCAGGGCAGACTCTCAGAAACACCACCAATCAAAAGGCAGAATACATAAAACCTCACACACCACGTCATGGAGTTCTGGCACTAGAAGGCACTTCTTAGGCACTAAGAAGAAAGTGTCACAATCTGTTCTATTTTCCCATCTTAGGATATGGACAGGGGGCAGAAATACTCAGATAGGAAGTTCCTGTAGGGGCGCCTGGGTGGCTCAGTCATTGGGTATCTGCCTTCAGTTCAAGTCATGATCCCAGGGTCCTGGGATCGAGCCCCGCATCCGGTTCCCTGCTCGGTGGGAAGCCTGTTTCTCCCTCTCCCACTCCCTCTGCTTGTGTTCCCTCTCTCGCTGTGTCTCTCTCTGTCAAATAAATAAATTAAATGTGGACAAAAAAAAAGTTATTGCAGAAACCCAGACAAGAAAGGGGGGTCTCCACTAGCAGTAGCTGCAGAGAAGAATGGAGACAAGTAGTCGGGTTTGAGAAAAAAAGAGATTTGAGGTAAATATTGGCAACTGTTTGGATCTGATATATTTTTGCTCTGAAGCTGAATGTATTATGGTAGGACATTTTTACCAGTGGCAGAAACAGGGGGTAAAAGAGAAAGAATAAGCTTTGGAGAAGACAAGCAAGGCTGTGGGCACGTTGAACTGAGATGCTTGTAGAATAACAGCTACTCTGGAACATTCTTCGTTTGTATATAATGGCCTAGAGTACGGTAAATCTGTGTTTCCTTGGCAAATGAAGTAAGTAGGAAATAAAAAGGGAGTAGAGAGAGAAAAATTATGATAGACAATGGCAAAGGCAGACAACTTTTCAGGTAGTTTAGTTATAAACAGGAACAAACAAAAGGGGTAGTAGATCAGAGGGGGACACAAAGTCAAAGACTGGTCTTTTTCTTTTCTTTTTTTTTAAGATTTATTTATTTGAAAGAGAGAGAGAGATTGCAGTGGGGGGGAGGGTCAGAAGGAGAGGGAGAAACCCAAGCAGATTTGGCACAGAACATGGAGCTCAACAGGGGGTTCCATATCAGAACCCTGAGGTCATGACCTGACCCAAAACTCAGTCAGATGCTTAACCAAATGTGCCACCCTGGAGCCCAACCTTGGTTTTTTTAAAATGGTATATTAAATATGATTAATGGCTGGTGAGAAGAAGCCAGCACAAGAGAGGTCAAAGATATACAAGAGGAATAACAAAACATAGTCTCAAGAAAAGCAAGAGACTGTGGCATTCAAAACAAGGACAAAGAGGGGTGCCTGGATGTCTCAGTCCATTAAGCACCCACCTTGACTTCTGCTCAGGTCGTGATCTTGGGGTTGTGGGATTGAGCCCCATGTCAGGCCCTGCACTCAGCGGGGAATCTGTTTGAGATTTTCTCTCTTTCTCCCCTCCCCCGCCCCTCCTTTCTGCTTGCATGTGCACACGCTCTAAATGTATAAATGAAATCTTTAAAACAAACAAAAAAGACAGCGATTCTTTTTAGAAAGAGCAATCCTTCCCACTTTATAGGGAGCGAAAGAGGAAAAGCAGCTGCAGTGCAGTAAGTGTGTAGGTATTAAGTCCAGGGAGCTGCTATCTAATGGCTTCTATTATCTGTGAAGTAGGAGGCTGAGCCCTCTGCTAAGTATGGGAGAAGAGGCAGAGAAATGGAAAAGGCTGAGGAGAGTTAGAAAAGCATTGAAATGGACTCTCGGTAGAACAAGAGATGGGCCTGAATAGAGAAACACAGAAAACCTGCCTAAAAGTGTTTAAGGCCAAGCTGAAGCTGGAAACCTGGTTATGCTACAGGTTATGGGAATACAAAGTTCACTAAGGCAAGATAATCAACAATTAACTATTTTAATTAATAGAGTAAGTTTCTTAAAACTGTCATGAGCAAAAGATCTTATATTTATATTGAGTCAAGTGCAAATAAAAATAATGTAAAAATTAATTTCAAAGAAACCATGCCATAGAAACAGCAATATTAACCTCAGCAAAAAACGAAACACAGAACATTTTTGAGTGCAATCCACTCATTTCAGCCGCTAGGGAGCATGTGGCAATGTCTGAAGAGAATTGTGGTTGTCATAAGTTGGGGGAGGGTGCTACTGGCACCATGTAGGAAGAGGCCAGCTGTGGCTGCTACACATTCTACAATTCACAGGATAGCTCACAGCAGAACATTGTATGGCTTCCAATGTCAACAGTGATGAGATAGCAAAACCCTGCTTTAAAAGTATGATTCCATTTGTGAAGAATCTAATTCCTTAAGACTATTAATAGGTTCATACCAACCCCAAAATGATTTTGTTAGCCTCACGGGGTAAGTTGAAGGCACAGCTGTGCTAGAGATCCATGACCCTATTCCTCAGGTTACTATACCCTTAGAACTTCAAGTCAGGGGATTCCTTTTCGAGCTTAATAATCTTCCCCTACAGAACATTTAGAAATGACTACATGGGGTTGGATAGCATCTCTCCATATCCTCATTCACCCAGAACCTCAGAATGCGACCGTATTTGGAAATAAGGTTTTTGCATATATAATTAGTTAAGTTATGGTGAAGTTATACTGAATTGGGGTGGGCTCTAAATCCAGTGACATCCAGCGATTAGGAGGACATGTAAAGGCAGACACCCAGGGAAGAAGGCCATGTGGTAATGGAAACAAATGGAGTGATCCACGTGCAAGCTAAGGAATGCTGATGATTGCCAGCAACCATCAGAAGCTAGGAAAGAGGCAAGCAAAGATTCTTCCCTAGAGCTTTCAGAAGGAGCATGGCCCTGCTGATACCTTGATTTTGGATTTCTGGCCTCCAGAACCACGACAGAATAAATTTTTATGAAATCACCCAGTTTGTAGTGATTTGTTACAGTAGCCCCAAGAAACTAATACAAGGACTATGGTGACTTGCTGCTCCATTATCTTAAATTTTGAGATGCCACAAGTCTGTCAAAATTGTTAAAGGACAAGCTTGTGTAAGACACAATCATAGTATTTTAATCTAAATCCTGGCAGGAAGACTAAACACCATGCAACATAGCAAAATTAAAAGAACACGTTTTAAAAACAGAACCAAAAAACTTGTCTAATGGTGCCCTCTTCTGGATGAGAAACTAAGATCAGTAGATTATTTTGATGGCACAGAATTATGTGTGTTTTTTAAGATTTTATTTATTTGAAAGAGCACACAGCGTGTGCACAAGCAGGGAGAGGAGCAGAGGGAGAGGGAGAAAAAGACTCCCCCCTGAGCAGGGAGCCCAATATGGGGCTTGATTGCAGGACCCTGGGATCATTACCTGAGCCAAACGGAGACCCTTAACCAACTGAGCCATCCAGTGGCCCCAGTGGCACAGAACTGTAAAACTTTATGTGCTATTCCCCCTGTGGGAGTGAACTCCTATGCATCAAATACCACTACTGGTGAGACCATGGCATCACAAGCTGAGAACTGGGGGATACAGAGGTAGTAAACTCTGACTATAACTTCAAAACAAAGACCTGCCAGATAAACTAATGAACCTTCAGACAGCCCAATGGCGACCCCACTCAACACTTTACAGAGAAAGAAACAAAATTCCAGAAATGTTAGCAATCTGTCCAAAGTTTCACGCAGCTATTTAAGGGCAGAACAAAGGCTAGATCTCAATTTTCCTTAGTGTTCATTCAAACGTGAATTTACTATACCTTTTAAGGAAGGTACATGATATGCAAAATATATCTTTAGGACAAACAAATGACTGAATTTGCCTTGAATCTGGAAGTATTAGGTCATCAAGTGTGGCAAACTGAGTATCATTCCCCTCCCATGTGCACACTCCCTATGGGCACCCTCCCATGCAGGGGGAGGGGGGCTCGCCCCTGTAATTTGCTATGGCCAATAGGATACTGGCAAATATGACCCAAGCCAAGATTTGAAAAGCATTTGTACGCTGAGGCTTAATCTCTTGCCACACCTTGCCACACATGAGATATGTAAACAAGGCTAATCTGCTAGATGATTAGAGGGCACAGGATCAGAGAGATGGCCAGAGCCCTCGAAATGGGAGCGCCTGGGTGGCTCAGTGGGTTAAGCCTCTGCCTTGGGCTCAGGTCATGATCTCAGAGTCCTGGGATGCAGCCCCGCCTCAGGCTCTCTGCTTCCCCCTCTCTCTGCCTGCCTCTCTGCCTCCTTGTGACCCCTCTCTCTCTCTGTGTCAAATAAATAAATAAATAAAATATTTTTTAAAAATGTGAGCAAGTCTAACCAGGCTGGCACTGATCATGGACAGTGAATTCAGATGGGAACCATAAAATGGCCACCTATGCCCAACCCCAAATGGCCAGATTGCAGAATCATGAGCTGTATTAAAAAAACAACTATGTTCTCTGGTGATTTTATATGCAACAAAACCCAATGAATAGGCGAAATCTAATTTCTCTGTAACATCTAAACCACTATATGCAACTTATTTGCCTTCATAGTATACATAAAACACGCTTGCTAAATGTCTTTCATGACCACCATTTTTAATAGCATTAATCCATTAAGTGGAGAGAATATGTTACACCATGCTTTTTCCTAGACTAATTGGAAGCCTCTTATGCCTATCAAGTTCAAAGTAAGTTTTTAACAAAGCTTTAATAGCACTGAAGCTCAGAAAAATCTTCTCCGTGGTGGCATCTCTCCTCCACCTTACTCCCACCAGTCAACCAATAAGTAGCATATATTAGTCAAATGTGTCCCTAGGCTTAAATTAAACAGGCCTAATTTAAAAAACTTTTCATACCGGCAATATTGCAGAAAAGCAGCTTTTAACAGTTTGGTTTTATCCTCCTGGGCTATGGTTTCATTCTTTGTAGAAGGCTCAAAAACCATACTCTGTCAAATAAAAACACTCTAATTTAGAGGTGAAGGTATCAAAATATTCTGAATTCTTGGACAAAAAAACCAGACAGCAACAACACAGACACACAGCTGTTTACCATGTTCTTTATACCAGCAGTTTACTTAAGACATTTACTAAAACAAGATAAAATGGACTAAATGATTGACTAAAGTCTTATCAAAAAGGCATATATATAACCAAAGAAATCCTGAAAAATAAAAAACTGTAGGAGGTATAAAGTTATACCACAAAGGTATCCCAGGTACCAAGTTACACCACAAAGCTGTAGTAATCCAAACAGTACAGTACTGGCATGAAAACACACAGATCAGCATAACAGATTAGCGAGCCCAGAAATCAATGCACAATTATATGATCAACTAATCTTTAACAAAGGAGGCAAGAATATGCAGTGGAAAAGAGACCATTTCTTTAACAGTGTTGG
Source organism: Mustela nivalis (assembly GCF_964662115.1). Lineage (NCBI taxonomy): Eukaryota > Metazoa > Chordata > Mammalia > Carnivora > Mustelidae > Mustela > Mustela nivalis. The sequence goes on along the minus strand of NC_139021.1, from coordinate 92,823,027 downwards.
GAAAACTGGACGGCTACATGCAAAATGCATCTGGACCATTTCTTACACTACCATTTCTTACCTTTCTTACACTACACACACAAAAAAACCCCTCAAAATGTGATTAAGGACCTAAATGTGAGACCTGAAGAGAGCAAAGGCAGTAGTTTCTCTGACATTGGCTGCAGCAACATTTTTCTAGATAGGTCTCCTAAAACCAAGGAAACCAAAGTAAGTTATCCTAAATCCTTATCTTCTATAATAGGAAATCAACAGATGTCTAATATTGGTGAACTAAGAGATGGCAACATATGGTATTACTTAGAAATAATGGAGAAAATACCAGCAGAAACAGGTAAAAGACTGAAAAGGCTGCTTCTGGAAAGGACAGAAGAGATGAAGGAGGTAAAAGAATTATGTTTTCATCACAACTCTTTTAAAACTGTTATTCTAAAACATTTGTGGGAAATACCCTGACAAAAATCTTAAAATCTTATGGAACCACATTACCTCATTGCTGGGTCCAGCAACTGAAGATGCTAGGGAATCTTCAAGGTCTTCTGCTAATATAGACACACCCTCCCTTGAAGTAATAGACACCAACCCACTGTTTCTAGAAAAAAGGATAGGAAAACCACCGCAGGAACCAGCTCCTAAAATACTATCTCCTAAAAGAAAGAAAAATACACAGACATACGTAACAAAAAAATGCTTTCTAAAATCTACCTCCCTAAGCAGAAAATCATCTTGATACACCAAGAAATTTTTTTTTCCTTTACAATAATCTTCCTACTTTGAACTCAGCTTTTTAAATCCAGATCAAATGTCGGGAACCTGTTGTTATTTGAAATACAGGCTCTGTGTCATTCGGTTTGGGGACAACAAAAACAAACCTTGCAAGACAGCAGTGGGTATGATAAGCCAAAAAAGAAAATTATTCATTCTACAAAACTCAGAATGAGTTTTATTGAGTAGGTCAATGGAGACGGGGAAAAAGTCTGTTTGCTCAATTCCTTATTAACATTCTCCCTACCCAAAGTCAAGGCTCTTGTGTTAAAACTAAAAAATCTAGGTTCCAATTTGTTGCCTCACTTGGATTTTGCCCTCTTCTCAGTCTCTTTATCCTGACTAGACTGCTTGCTTTGCTTTTATTCACTCCTGGCTGGCTCCCCCATCCTCGGCCGCCATTCCAGCCCCCCTGTGTGAGTCCAGTACCCGGGATTCTTCTTAGCCAGGAGTCTGGACAAACTTACTTAAAGAACATCAACTCAGGGGACTCCTGGGTGGCTCAGTTGGTTAAGTGGCTGCCTACAGCTCAGGTCATGATCCCAGCATTCTGGGATTGAGTCCAACATCAGGCTCCTTGCTCGGCAGGGAGCCTGCTTCTCCCTCTACCTCTGTCTGCCTGTTCTCGCTCTGTCTCTCTCTCTGACAAATAAATAAAATATTAAAAAAAAAAAAATCAACTCAGGATAAATTAGTCTATCTAGGAATAAGCAGTTACTTCTCTTAGTGTCAATTCTTGGTTTCCTGGCCTCTTATAGGGGAAAACATTACTATCTTTTGCCAAAAAATATAACAGTTTGGGAATTTTACTACCCTTTTGGTTTTTCAGTAGGGTTGTGACGTCAGCTACTACTGCTGTGGTAGTGAATGTCTCAGTAACACCTGGGGGTAGCATACTTAACACTTATGGAAAGAGAATGAAAACTGCTAAGAACGACTAACAAGTCATTAATCACCTTTTCTAAAACTGATACTGTACCTTGTGTATTAAAGACAATTTTCTCCCTAGGAAGAGAAAACTTCCCAGTTCCTGTGGCACACACGTAGACAGCACTTTCAGTATACAGATAGGCAGTTTGATTTGAAAAGTTTGGGACCATCAACCGACACATAATCAAGTCTTCAGACTGAAAATTAAATGTCAGATTATGTTTAATGATAATTAAAACAAAAATACTTGCCTGCATAATTTTGTAACTTGTATTTTTATACACTATCTCATAAAAGTGATACAATAATTCAGACTGTCCTTGTCAAAACCTAAATACTACTCTTGGGATGATTTACAAAATATGATAAAAGTTTATAAACATCAATTAGAGAGAAATCATTTGTTGAGTTGTAAATAATCAGCAAATTTTGAAAATTACATGATGGTAAGATTCTAACTAAAAGCCTATAACAAACATGAGAAAAGAAATAAGACTGATTTATTTTATTACTAATTTAAAATTGGCAAATACTTTGTAAGTGATCCCTGGTGAACATTTTGGTTCTTACTTCACTGTGAAGATATCAAGCACATGAAAATTGAATTAATTTGTTATATAACATATAAAATCAGAAGCAGAAACATGAATATGACCTAATTAAATGAAATCAGCAAATGTTAAATATACTGTTTATTATTAAAGAAGTAATTTTATAAACAAAACATTAAAAAGTGGTATTCCATAATGTTTGTACTCTGAAACTGTTTTCTTTATGCCTCTTTTCCATTGCCTGAAAAATCTTATCACTGAGCATGTTTTTCTTGCATAATCAGAACTGTAAGGTTTGTATGAAATAAAAGGACAAATTAAATGACTTCCTTACAGTATTTAGTTACACTCACATTAAGAATAAGGATTTAACAAAATTAGATACTATACGGTATAAGGCTAAATGAAATGAATTTACATTTAAGGCTTTGTCTTTGTCTTATGAACATCACCATTATTCAACAATACTTACAACATTAAACAACTGCACGCCATCAGCTGCTTCCACTCTCATTTCTCTTTAGCTAAGGTTGTCCAAAGTAATGAGTCTAAGATGGCAAACAAAATGCAATGCCTAAAAACTGGCTATTTAAAAGTATCTCAACCCTTCCAAGTAAATCTCTCAAAAGAATCTGAGCCTACAACAGTTAGGACAAACAACTCAGTACGTTCTTGTCATCTGTAATTCACTTTATAGATAGAACCCTTACCTGAAAAGGTGGATTACACTGAGTGACCTCCACAGTCACTGCGTCAGACATTTGGTGGCCATTATCTTCTACTGTTATCAGAGAGTAATAGATGAGACACGGATTGTCTGCTGGGTGCCATGCGGCTGCCAAAATCAGGAGCCCATCACTAGTCAATGAAAAAGAAAGATCTACAGCCTCTTGGAAGTCAGTCTGTCAGTTTCTTATATAGTTAAACACATACTAACCATATGCCCTAGCGATCCCACTCCTAGATATTTACCCAAGAAAAACAAAAACTTATGTTCACATAAAAACCTGTGTGCAAATAGTTATAGTGGCTTTATTCACAATTACCTAAAACTGGAAGCCCAATAACCTTCAACTGCTGAATAGATAAATCCCGGTAAATTTTTTTTTTTTTTTTTAAGATTTTACTTGTTTATTTGGCAGAGAAAGAGAGAGAGAGAACACAAGCAGCGGGAGCAGCAGAGGGAGAGGGAGAATCCGGCTCTGCACTGAGCAGGGAGCCTGATGGAGGACCCTGGGATTATGACCTGAGGTGAAGGTAAATGCTTAACCAACTGAACCACCCAGGCACCCCAGGTAGTTTTTTTTTTCAAGACTTTGAGAGAAGAGAGTGCAAGTGGGGAGAGGGGCAGAGGAGGAGAGAGAATCCCAAACAGACTCTGAGCTGAGCAAGGAGCCCAAAGCAGGGCTCAGTGCCATGACCCTGAGTTCATGACCTGAGCTGAAATGAAAAGTTGGGACATTTAACCAACTGAACCACCAGGCACCTCAAGCCCTGGTAATTCTACACAGTGTGCCAGTACTCAGTAAAAAGGAAGAAACTGCTGAATGAACATCAAATGCATTGTGCTAAGTGAAAGAAGGCAATCTCAACAGGCTTTATATTATATGATCCCATTTACAGGGCATTCAGAAAAAGGCAAAACAACAGGGACTGAAAATATATCAATAGTTGCCAGGGTTGAGACTGAAGGAGGCTTTGATTACAAAGGGATGCAAGGAAGTTTGGGGGGTGATGGAACTATTTCATATCACGATGGTGTCTCACGGTCAAATGAGTCTGCATCTGTCAACTCATTATACACTAAAACAGGTGAGTTTTACTGTATATAAATATAGCTCAATAAATGACTTTAAAAAAAATCAACAAATCATCAAATGCAGGACCGACAAAGCATAGCCCTCAGGCCAAACTGTGCCCCAGCGAGTTTTTATAAATGAAGCTTTACTGGAATGCCGCCCTGACCACTCATTTCTGTACTGTCTGTTGATGCTTTCATGCTATCACTGACAGAGAAGAGGAGCTGCAGTGGAGACCACATTGTGGGCCCTTCAAAGAAAGGCTGCCAAATCCTGACCTAATTTGTTCTTTAAAGCTTACTTTGGTCCAGAGGAACATTTTGTTTTTAACAATCAGTTACAGAAATTTCAATGTGAAAACAAACCTTTTTCTATCTTAAAGCTTATGTTTCTTGTAAGTCTATCAAAATTGTTGCCCTCAACAAAGAATTACATGGTCTCTAATCTCAAGCCCTCCAAAATATTCAGTAGTATTTATTAGCAACTTTCATTCAAGTCTCAGAAATATTAATGGGGGGTTGGGGGGGCAGGGAGCAAGCGCCCCCTACTGACAACTAAAAACAAGAAACCAGAAAAAAAATGAAACCCAGCGACTGACTAAATGACATCACTTCAAATGGAGAAACCGAACATGGCTCTCGTTTTTTTCACTGTGATCTTCACCAACTCCTGAACCCTTATCACTCCTACTCAGACTCCTGAAAGGAATCCAACAATTACTAGCCCAAACTTATAATATACTGGCAGTGACCTAAAGAGCTAATACAGGATATAAAAGAACGTTATGCATAAAAATAACTAATGGACTAAAGACCTAAATGTGAGATCTGAAACCATCAAACTCCTAAAAGAAAACAGGCAGTGATCTCTAGGACATCAGCCTTAACAACATATTTATGGATATATCTCCTCAGGCAAGAGAAACCAAAGCAAAATCAAACTCCTGGGGTTACACCAAAATAAAAAGCTTTTGCACAGCAAAGGAAATGATCAACAAAACAAAAAGGCAACCTAACGAATGGAATTTCAAAAATGATGTATCTGATAAGCGGTTAATATCTAAAATAACATGAAGAACTTACACAACACCACCACCACCCCCAAATAACCCAATTTAAAAATGGGCAGAGGCCCTAAATAGATGTTTTTCTAAAGAAGACATACAGGTGGCTAGGAGACACATGAAAAGATGCTCAACATCAGTAATCATCAGGGAAATGCACAAAATCACAATGAAATATCACATCACACCTATCAGAATGGCTAAAATAAAAAGGACAAGAATTAACACACACACACACAGGAATACTACTCAGCGAAAAAGAATTAAGATCTTGCCATCTGTGACAAAATGGATGGAACTAGAGTATTATGCTAAGTGAAGTAAGTCAGACACAACAAGACAAATACCATATGACATCCATTATATGTGGAATCTTAAAAACAAAACAATCAGAAAAACAAAAGAAGACTCTTAGTTGCCAGAAGGGAGATGGCTGAGGGGATGGGCAAAATAAAGTGGATTAACAGGTATAAACTTCCAGTTATAAAATAAACAGGTCACAGAGATGAAAAGTACAGCCAAAAAAAGAAACCAACTGAGGTCCCAGAGAATGTGGTCTTGAATGTACCAAGGAGGGAGGCAGAGTTGGTCATACCTATGACAAGGCTTCATATTGAAGTTACTCTGGAGACTGTACACTGGGTGATAAGGGGCTCCACCATTCATGGAGACAGTCTAACAGAACTTCTTAGAGTAGTGCTAGAACAGTTTTAGTTGACATCTATATAAAAACATCTTCACATTTGAAAAAAACATGAAGCAGTTCTAGGTAGCAGAGATGATAGGTAGATACTCTAAATTTTGAAAACCAATAAAAACTTAACAATAAATTTTTTATTTATTGTTAAAAATTTTTAAAAAAACAGGGCGCCTGGGTGGCTCGGCTGGATAGGCCACTGCCTTCAGCTGAGGTTATGATCCCGGAGTCCCTGAATCAAGTTCCACATCGGGCTCCCAGCTCCATAGGGAGTCTGCTTCTCCCTCTGACCTTCTGCCCTCTCATGCTCTCCCTCACTCTCTCTCAAATAAATAAATAAAATCTTTAAAAAAAAAATTTAAAAACAAAAAATTTATTGTTAAAATTTTACATAAGTATATGCAAAACAATACACTTAAGACTTAAAAAATCCAATTTCACATCTAAAATGAGGCTCTCTGAGCTCGGTGTAATAATCTAGTAAAAGAACTTACAAGCCTGTTCCATGAAAATATATGCCTAGGTTACAAACCTGGCCAACACAAGCAAAAGATCAAAGCGCATCAGTGAGCATCACTGATGCTCAGTGATGCGGACAGTATTCTTAAATAGACGGACGGTATTCTTAAATAAAAGAATGTATGCAGATACAGACACCATATGATCACTAGACGGTCCAGAAGGAGAAAAAGAGCGGTGTCTTAAAAGTCCCACAAGCACCTTGCTTGCATGACAACAATGAAGGAGACAAGCCCGGGCTCTGACCCTGTCCAGAAATTCTTTTTTATTTTATTTATTTTTTTTAAAGATTTGATTTGTTTGTTTGACAGACAGAGATCACAAATAGGCAGAGAGGCAGGCAGCGAGGAGGAAGCAGGCCTCCAGCTGAGCAGAGAGGACCTGGGATCATGACCTGAGCCAAAGGCAGAGGCTTTAACCCACTGAGGCTTTAACTCAGGCGCCCCCCAGTCCAGAAATTCTTAAGCCATGTTTCTCTTCTGTTTTCAGTCTACATCTCTGTTCTGAAAACTATGTGGAAAAATGTCTGCATCGTATGACCACATGGGCTGTGTCTCAGCAGCAGTAATTTTTTTTTTTTAAGATTTTATTTATTTGACAGAGACAGTGGGAGAGGGAATACAAGCAGGAGGAGTGGGAAAAGGAGAAGCAGGCTTCCCACAGAGCAGGGAGCCTGATGCGGGACTCCATCCTACTACTACGACCCTGGAATCATGACCTAAGACAAAGGCAGATGTTTAACGACTGAGCCACCCAGGTGCACCCTAGCAGTAGTCCTAAATTCCTGAAAGTCTGGTAAAGATATATGAAAACACATAAACTATATTTAATTAAACCACTTGTGGAAATTAAACATGTGCTATTTCTACCTCTTTGATAGTTTATGTAAGGTTTTCAGAAACTATAAAGAAGGATCTTACTGACATTCTCAAGAGCCTAAGAAAAATTATACAGTAGAACTGCAATATCCTTCCAAAAAAGCAAGTAGAATTTGTTCTACTAAATAAATTACTCTAGGGGTGCCTGGGTGGCTCAGTGGGTTAAAGCATCTGCCTTTGGCTCAGGTCATGATCTCAGGGTCCTGGGATTGAGCCCCACATCAGGCTCTCTTCTCAGCAGGGTGCCTGCTCTTCCCCCCACCCCCCGCCACCTCTCTGCCTAACTTGTGATCTCTCTCTCTCTGTCAAATAAATATGCTTCTAAAAAATAAATAAATAAATAAATTACTCTAAAACACATAAAAATTGCTCTTAACTTCTGGTATGTTGTGTTTTGAAGAATTACAAGTCATATATAACATGGAAGCCATGTTATAAATGGTTTTTAAGTTCCACATAACCTTTGGTATTAAAATTAAATAACACAGGATAACTAACCTAGGATTTATCAGACTAACCTAGGATCTTAAGTGCCACTTAGAACACCATCTCTAAGAGGAAATTCACTGTGAATTTAAACCGCGAGTGAGCTCTCACTTGTACTGCCAAGACAAAACCTCACCCCACTCTCCCTTCTTCAGTATCACCACAAACATAAGCTTACTAAAGCAAAAGGGCTGCAGAAGAATGGCTGCTATCGCCACTGAGAAGAGAAGGATGACAGCAGGGGGGACCTGCAGCAGCAGCAGGGAGGGCATCTCTTAGTGTGAAGAGAATCTCCAGCCATAAGAGCAGGAAAGATGAGTCTCGAACTAGGGTAGACAACTAACATAAGAATATGCAGGTGAGGACTGAGAACTGCCTATATTTCTCAAATCAACCGGCATCTCTAGAAAAGGACACAAAGCCTTTCGATAAGGTATGAAAGTATGATGTGAACAGCATTAGAAGAACAGACAGCAAGACTGATCATCATTTTACAATAAACATTAGTTTCCCAAATAGCTACCTGTATTCTTGAGGACAAGCTAATTGCTTACCAGTTTTGCTTCAAATCCAAATACCGAATGTTGACCCCTTCTTTAATAGCTTCATAGTTACTTTCAGATCCCTATATGAAAACACCAATAACATAAACTCCATGAGCATAAGGATCATTGCTTTTCACCTTTGTATTCCCAGCACCTACTAAACAGTTCAAAGTTGTTGAATAAATAATATATGTATTTTTAAAGCTACTAAGTAAATCAGTGAACTCCAGTATTTCTAAGGCTTGAACTCCCTACTTCTGCTTATCTGATGACTAAAAGCTACAATGCATTGAAATGTGTTCTAATAAATAAAATAATTAAAGAAACTAGCATTCTCATCTAATCAAAATGTGAATTACAAAGATGAATATTATTTTTCCTTACCCAAATAGCATCAGTAATGTTTTCCTTCAGGACTCTATTTAGATCCCAACTAAGTGCTTGTTTTTCTGAAGAATCATCCAATTCCCATTTACTGATGTTCGAACTTGTCAGGCTATAAAAGCTTGCTCTCTCTCTATCCCAAAGTACACTTGAAAGCTGTATGGAGAGGAGAGAAGAAAAAAGTTACATTTACAGATTTTTAAGTTCTAATGTAAAGGAACTACTTTTCTGAAATTCAAATTTATATGTTTTATAAGTATTCCATTAGTAATCCTGGCAGAATTCTTTATTTAGTATTCCAGAAAGGAGTGATCCTAATATGAACCTTGAAAGCAAGGTAAGATTTCTAGAAATATAAAAGCAGACAGCCCACAAAGAGTACTATTGTGGGAAAGTTATGAGGCTTTCCAGAGAACAAGTAGTCCTGTTACACTGGAATCTAGACTATAGCTAGAAAAGGAGGAAAAATAATGCTCAAATGAAAAATTAGGGACACACAGCAGAGTCCTGAATGTGAATTTGTAGACCTAGTAAACAAGGTATTATCAATGGCTTTTGAACTCAAGAGGTGGGTTGTAGGAAAAGGAATGTGGCAAGTTATATGTAGATAGATTATTCTGCCCTTTCAAGTATATATTGGTTATGAAGTACAGTTATGTTTTTAGTTGGGCGCACGATTGTTTTGAATTAAAGCCCTGATTTTCTCCATTTCTCCTAGCACCATGATTCTGGCCACTAATGGGTTAGAGAGCCAACAGAGAGTAAACTGAACTGCCACCCAGGGCTTGGGGGAAATTCACCAAGAGTGCAGATTAGGGCATAACAATGGAAGCAAAAGGTAGGGATGAAAATGAGACATGTTAGAAGTCAAATCTATAGTATCTGTTAAGTACGGAATCTGCTATAGAAGGGAGGCGTGCATACACATACCCACAAACACACACACACTGGAGAGTTCATACCCAGGTCACTGAAAGCAGTGACAGGGTCATGAACAGAAATTAACAGGCCAAAAGAGAAACGAGTTTTATATACACTTTTGGTGTAGAGAATGTGAGGGAAGAGGGAATATGAGCGATTTGTTTTCAGGCATATTAGGTTTTAGGTCTTTAGACCATCAAGAAAGCAGATGACGAGAGCAACCTGCAGTTAGAAGGAAACAGTACAGTGAGAAGAAAATGTGCTTTCAATTCAAAGAGGCCTGGGTACATATCTGCCACAGAGCAGTTGTGCAACATCAGGCAGTTTACATAAATGTCACTGAGGCTGTTTGCTCATCTGCAAACTGGGGAGAAAGTGCTCTACGTTACAGGTTATCACAGTTATTGCTCAAAATAACAAATACAGAGCCTCTAGCAGAGAGGAGATGCTCCAGGTTTGCTGCCATCTGCCTCCCTTCGCTATGCTAGAGCCTGAGGCAGAAGCCCGGCTGAAAGATCCAGATTCAAGTCATCCACACAAACAGCTGGAGTCATGGGAGTCGAGAACACTTTTGGTTAAGTCAAAAAGCAAAACTGGTCCTTAAACACAATTTTATATAATAGTTTTTATATTTTTATATATAATTTTATATAACAATTTTATATAACAGTTTTAATCCAAAGAATGTACATGTAAGAGAATCTGTATGATTTAAGAATATTAAAGTTACAGGGTTGGTGAGAGTTCATATCACAATAAAAATGCTTCACTGAAAAAATCAAAGGTTTTACTTCCTATACACTAGTATTTATACAGAGATAATACCAACTTCATATGAAACCTCCAACTTACTGATTTCACGAAGAAACAAGCTTGTAAAACAAAATCATTTTATCAACTTACGATGAGATCACTACTGGGAGATAAAATTCCCAAAAGAGAAGAAACCTTCCGACCAATTCCTGAAAGCATCCCTTGTCCTTGAGGCAGAATGTGTTGATGAATCTTTCCTAAACTATCAGGTATCAGCCGAACCAGCTGGCTTCCCAATGAGGACAAAATAAAACTTCCTCCCTATGAACAAATATTGTGAAATTAGTTACAATCTATAAGTAAGATAAAGAACATTAACACAAAATGCTTTGATATAGAAACAAGTCATCTATCATCTGTACCTTAAAACAAATCTAAAAGAATTTTTTTAAAAAGTACCATTTTACTAAAATGATTTACTTACAAATAATATAACATGTTACTAATATATGATACTATTAATTTTACATAAATTTCAGGGTTATTTTAATTGGGTGTTTCCTTAATTCTGATTTTTAAAATACAGGTTCACCACACTACAGGTTCAACAAATCAAGTATCACATTTTATTCTTTGGTAAACTTGCAGAGCGAACATTATAATGCAAGTCATTCTTCCTAGTGTCTACGGGTTTCTAAGTCACCTTCAGGAAATACTTCTGAAAGAAATGAATACTATGGGCTATGATCCAATACTGGTATTTCAGAGTACTAGGAAAAAGGCTTTCTTTTTTCCAACCGCTCAACTTCTACACCCTTACATTCTTCTCTTGCCTCTTTCTGATCCCTCTGGCTGTATGGTCTATCCAAAACAACTTTTACTCATTCACATCTCACTCCAAGGCAAATCACAGCTTTCCAATAAATATGAAAGAAAATCCATCATATACCTGCACCGCTGTTAGGAAACTGTAAGTCTTATCGCCTCCCAAATCTACAAAGGTCTCCATGTAGGTATCTTCACCAGCAAGGCTTGGCCAGTAACGGACGGATCCTTCTCTGGTGGCAACCATGACAGCAATAGCCTTCAAACAAGATCGTAACACTCGGCAATTACAGTAAAAAAGTGTGTCTGGTGTGTCTAGTGACACTGATAAAAAGAAACTAAGGCAATTTATTATTTGATTTATAGAAATTAGGGGGTACATAACCCTTCCTGTTTATATTTTAAACATCATCAGACTATAAAATTTAATTTCTTTTCCTTTTTGTGCAATTCTAGTAATTTTAACACCTGTATAGACCTAGGTAACTACTACCAATATAGGGACACAGTACAGTTCCATAAACATCCCAAACTCCCTCGTGCTAACTATCACTTTATAATCATACCTTGTCCCCATCTTAACCCTGGCAACCAGCTTCCATCATTATAGTTTCATCTTTCTGAGAATGCTAAGTAAATGAAATCATACAGAATGTAACCTTTAAGCACTGGCTTATCTCATTTCAGCATGTCTCTGATCTGGGTTTGTTGCTGTATGAAGAATTCATTCCTTTTTACTGTTGCATAGTAGTCCATTCTGTGGATGAAACCCATTTGTTTATTCATTCACTTGTTAAAAGGACATTTGAGTTGTTTCCACCTTTGGCTATCACAAATAAAGCTGTTACGACAATCATACACTGTTTTATGTGGAAACTTTTGTTAAGTTTTAATTTCTATGAGGTAAATAGCTAGGAATGGAATTGCTAGGAAAGTAAAAATCAAGTAGCTGTGCCATTTTGCATCCCCCTCAGGAATGTGTGAGTTCCAGTTGCTCCACAACCTTGCCGGCACTTGGCAGGGTCCGTATTTTGTATTTTGGCTATTTTAATCGGTGTACTGTGATAGCTCACTGTCGTTTCAGTATGCATTTCCCTAATGGCCAATGATGTGAACACCTCTGACACTCTTATATCTTCTTTGGTAAAGTATCTGTTCAAATCTTCTGCTCTGTTTTGAAATTGGGTTGCTTTCTTATTAAGCTTTGAGGGTTCATTTTACATTCTAGATACAAGTTCTTTCTTGGATATAGGACTTAGGGACATTCTCTCCCAGTCTGTAGCTTGTCTCTTTTCTGGTCACTGGCTTTGACAAAACCAAGTTTTTAATTTTGATGAAGTCCAATTTACCTATTTTTTACTTTTGTGAATCACGCTTTTAGTGATTTCCAAGAACTCTTTGTCTAATCCCAGGTCATGATGATTTTCTCCTGCTTTCTTCCAAAATTTACAGTTTTATGTTTTAGATCTAAATCTATGATCCCTTTTGAGTTAATCTTTGTATAAGATAGGAAGTTTAGGGGAAAGCCTTTTTTTTTTTTTCCATAAGGATGATCAATGGTCTCAATACCATTTACTGAAAAGACTATCCTTACTCCATTGAACTGCTGTTGCAGCTGTCACAGATCAAAGGGCCACCTCTGTATCTGCATTCTCTATGTGTCTATCTGCCAATACTAGTGTCTTGACTCCTGTGGCTTTACGGTTATGTGTCTGAATCAGGTTGGATGATTCCTCTAATACTAGAACTCCCTTATTTTAAAAAAATCTATATTTCAATAAGCACTTAAGTCACCTACCTGAGTAGAATGTGCTTCACCTGCAGTATCAGGATAAGAGAGAGCCACCAAGTCTGCACTCCAAGGGAAGTCACTAGGCGGCAGCTGAAGTTCTTTGCAAACAGATAACTAAAGAAGAAACCCAAACCAAAAATCTTTCACATCAAATCCAAGTTTTTTGAATGCGCACCTGACTTCACTATTTTCTTTCCCTGCATATTTCATATTCTCATCATTGCTGGAAATACCATTCTACAAATATTCTTTTTTCTCTTATCTTTTTCATTAGGGTTTCATCAGGGCTTTCAGTAATTTCAAAACAAAGTATCTTAAGAGATACAGAATCAGGAAAACTTAAGAGGTAGACCAGACCCTGAATATTAACAAGCCCACTATCTTTCCGGACTAAAAAGATGTGTACTGGTTAAGAAATATATGTATGGAATTTTCCCAGGCTAGTCTTGATTTGTTTATTTGACATCTAAAATCTTCATGACCACAGGATAATTATACCAAGCTGTCCAGAAAATACTTCCTGGCCTATGCCAGGTATCAGGCTCCTTCTGCTAACTCATCAGGGCCCCCAGGACGTCTCCTTCACCTATGCTCTCAACTACAAATTCTATTTTCAGGGCAGCACCCGTATGGAGACCACAGATGTTAAGAGTTTAGGTAAGCACAAGTCCCCAGTTCCAACAGAACAATGGCCCAGTAACAACAGTACCCAGTGACTGGTGTAAGATAGGATGCCTGATCTGGAACACAAAAGAAAATACGTTGCTGAGGATAAGTTCTTAGAAACACAAATGATAGTCCTATGTGACCCAGAAATCACGACTTGAGCCAAAATCAAGAGTTAGCTGCTTAACTGACTAAGTCACACAGCCACCCCTCAGTTTTCCCTATTAAGCATCATTTGGTAGATTTAGTGAAACAGAGTTCTATCTTAGAAATAAATAAACTCAGTTCATTAGGTTAGGTGGACAGCATTTAGTCTTAAACTTCATTAGGCAGCTGAAATGACATTTATAATGTTAATTAAAAATTATAAAGTCTAGGGCACCTGGGTGGCTCAGTGGGTTAAGCTGCTGCCTTCAGCTCAGGTCATAATCTCAGGGTCCTGGGATCGAGTCCCACATCAGGCTCTGTGTTCAGCAGGGGGCCTGCTTCCCTCTCTCTCTCTCTCTGCCTGCCTCTCCATCTACTTGTGATCTCTCTCTGTCAAATAAATAAATAAAAATCTTAAAAAAAAATTATAAAGTCTAATGTTATTAAATATAAATAACATGGATCTAGTTTAAAATTATTAAATGGGAAAAACTTTCCCAACATGAAAATGTATTTGCATACTCAGTACTCCTCCATATCATAACAAAAATGCAGAGCCAGGTCTGAGTAGATTGAGATTACTGTACTTTAACAACTCTAAAGCTTTAGGGTAAAAATTAAGAGCCAATTGGTAATCCTCTCCACTACCTCCTTTTAGCTCCCTAAACAGCAATTACCTTAGTAATAGGTGACAGAGCAATCTTCCAAATAATGAGTTTCTCTTTGCAGACCAGACAAGCCCATCCTCCTTCATCTATGTGAACAGTCAAGTGATCATCAACTAAAAAAAAAAGAAAAAAAAAGTACGTAATTAAACTTAAAGCATGAATAAGAAAAACTGTTTAAAAAAAAAAAAAAAAAAGAAGGAGCGCTTGGGTGGGCTCAGTGGGTTAAGCCTCTGCCTTCGGTTCGTGTCATGATCTCAGGGTCCTGGGATCGAGTCCCACATTAGGCTCTGTGCTCAGTGGGGAGCCTGCTTTCCCCCCTCTCTCTCTGCCTGCCTCTCTGCCTACTTGTGATCTCTGTCAAATAAATAAATAAAATCTTTAAAAAAAAAAAAAAAAGAAGAAAAAACTCTTAAAATTCCTTATACCAAGATCTTCTTTATGGTTACATTCTTTACATACATACATATGTGTGTGTGTGTATCGCCACATAAAAAAATTCATTCACACCAAAAAGTGCTCTTGAGTAATTCAAGAGTTATTAATACCCAAAATAAGAAATCCATTTAACTTTTATAATCACTTTCAGAAATGTATCTGAAGGCAAAAAGTGTATTTTGGACTTAGGTTTAATACCTTTTGATACTGGTTAGAAACCAATATCTTACTTTCTATATTTAGTAACATCTGTAATTTTACTTTGATATGGCAACACAAATAATAATCTTTCCCATTAAATATATTAAAAAATTTCAAGGAAAAATTGTTCCTTCAAAAGAATGTGATTTTCAAATACTTTCCTTAAAGTATGATAAGTACTTTTCAAATACTTTCTTTAAAAGTATGATAAAGCACTTCATTATATGCAGACATCAAGGGTTACATTCCATATTTTCTTAAAAGTTATTTATTTTAGAAAGAGAGAGTGCATGCACAAGGGAGGGGCAGAGGGAGGAGAGGAAGAGAACCTCAAGTAGACTCCTCACTAAGTGCAGAGCATGACACAGGGCCTGAGCCCATGACCTGAGCTAAAACCAGGAGTCAGCCGCTTAACCAACTGAGCCAGTCACCCAGACACCCGATGGGTTACATTCCACATTAAATAACAAAACTGAATTATTATATTGCTGTCATAAGCACTGGTGGTAAACCTCAGTAAGTGTGTTAACCCTAGAAATTTAATTAATTTGAGCTTTGCTCTTTGCCTGAAGCCGGGTAGAGGGGCGAGATAAAAGGCATCAATAACGTACAAGCTAAAATACTAACTCACGCAGGCTAAGTGTGGTTTCTGCTGAATCAGCATACCAGCTCAATATTTTCTTTTCCTGAAAGCAATAAAGCAGGTCCAAATACTCTACTGGTAAGTCCTTGAGGTCTCTGACTTCACACACAGCCCTGGGTAGGTTTCCATACAGGGAAAAGTTCTTCCGGTTTACACACCCCTCAGTTTCAACATCCTAATTTCTAGGGACTCTCTCCTCTGAGGCTGAGAATTATTTGTTACTAAAAGTCTGGTGGCATGAACCTGGAGTATGTTAAAAGGTTTAAATATAATTTAAGCTCAAATTTTTAAAAGAGTAAAGAAAAATGGAATGTATATTATATATATTTAAAACAAAAATAGTGCAGGACACCTGGGCGGCTCAGTCACCTTCAGCATCTGTCTTCAGCTCAGATCATGATCCCAGGGTCCTACCCTGCTCAGCAGAAAAGTACCCCTGCCACTCCCCCTGCTCATGTGTGTGCTCTCTCTGGTGCATGCTCACTCTCTCACAAAAATAAATTTAAAAACTTTAAAAAAATAAAAACAGTGCATGACAGAGGTTAGTAGAAGTTTAGTTGTCTGAAACTCACTATACCTGAGTTCTCAAGGACTCACAGGCAAGATATGCAAGTTCAGGTTGATGAGAAATATTCCTTGATAGAACAGAGTACACTTTAACCTTTTTTGATTGTCATTCACAGTATGAAGTACATTTTATATCATGATGCATTCACATACAATTTAAATAAAACAAACAAGCATCTAACATTATTATATGAAAAGCACTCTGATATTCTGCATTCTATTTTTTTTAAATGTTGGCCATGAGCCACTAAACTGATTTCAGTTACTACCTGCAGTCTGAAAAACACTGTTGCAGAAAATCACAAAAATCTAGAATTGAATCACAAATAAAGACGACTTGGGAACATCCATGAGGATGCTCTGAACTTTGCTCTCCCAGTCACCCAATCCTTCATGCTTACTGTTGCCTTTCTGACCCTTCTGTGACTAGTTCTTCCAAATCGCCACTCTGATTCTCTGCCAAGAGAATATTCTAAAGGTACACCACACTGATAACACAAATGTGTACATATAACCTCTATGATACTAACCTCAAGGATCCAGAAATAGAGGTAGTAAGCCTTGACCTTACTGCATTATCACACCCAATAATGTGAGGCAGTGTTTTGAGTTTTTTTAAGCTAAACTTCATACACATGATCAACTTTTGAAATGAGACTGAGTTTTGCATATGCAGTGAAATGTGTGCTAAAATTAAACTCACTCTGCTTTTCAAATTTATTACATTTTTCAATTACAGTGAAAAACCAAATGTTACGTTTCTACCCCATTTAAGTGAAGGGATATCAGACAAAGCACAAATACCAATCTGAGCCAGAGCTGGGCTGCATTTTGAACTGCTAATAGAGGCAAATGGAAAATAACACCTACCTTCAGCCAATGTCAAGGCTTCCATTACTTTAACAGGAAGAGAAGATCCAAAGGTTTTTACATCATAGTTCATAGACTCGGTTACACAGTGGTGTGGCAATATTCGTGTAGGTGTTCCTCTAAAGAAAAAAGACAACATTCCTTGAACCGTTTCTTAAAATTTTCTGTTGTCTTGGGGCATCGGGGTGGCTCAGTCAGTTAAGTGTCTGCCTTGGGCTCAGGTCATGATCCCAGGGTCTCAGAATCTAACCCAAATTG
Source organism: Mustela nivalis (assembly GCF_964662115.1). NCBI lineage: Eukaryota > Metazoa > Chordata > Mammalia > Carnivora > Mustelidae > Mustela > Mustela nivalis. The sequence goes on along the minus strand of NC_139021.1, from coordinate 92,805,664 downwards.
GGTTCTCCGCTCAGTGGGGAGCCTGCTTCTCCCTCTCCCTCTGCCTGTTACTCCCCCTGCTCTCTGTCAAATAAACAAAATCCTTCAAAACCCTTTTTTCCACTACCCTAATTTTTAGGTACATATTTTCACATAAAGAGAAGATCTTTGATAAACAAGAAGAAAGATGAGGTGTAACAGTAAAACAAAACAAAACAAAACAAAAAAACCAAACCAAAACAAAACAAAAAACAAAACCACACACACAACTCTGGCTCATATGTACTGCATAATACATTTTTTTGTTAAAAAAAAAAAAAAAAGACTGACAGGATCTAGAAAACGGCTTCTGACTCATGCTCTAGTAATCAGATGTATGCTCTATTCACTTAAACTCCTTATAACTGCTTCCTTAGCTGTGATATATGAAGGTTGGACTACATCAGTGTTTTCCAAATTGTGGATCATTTTGAGGGTCTCAATCAACATTTTTGAAAAACAGAATATAATCTAGAATTTATTCTACACTGTGGTTAAATAAGCTTTACAAACATTGAATTAGATTATCTTTAAGCTCACATCAGCCTTGGAACTTTTTAAAATTGAAGTATAGTTGACACACAATGTTATATCAATTTCAAGTGTACTAAACCGTGATTAGAAACTCTGTGCTATGCTCACAAGTATAGCTACTCTGTCACCATGCAACCCTATTATAACACCACTGATTATATTCCCTATGCTGTGCTTTTCATCCCATGATTTACACATTCTGTAATTGAAAGTCTGTACCTCCCACTCCCTTTCACCCATTTTTCCCTCATCAGCTACAGAATTTTATGAAATCTACCAGATTAAAAAAAAAAGATTTTATTTATTTATTCATGAGAGAGGATGGGGAGGGAGGCAGAGGAAGAAGCAGGCTTCTTGTGCGGGATTCCGTCCCAGGACCCCTAGATCATGACCTGAGCCAAAGGCAGACGTTTAACGGACTCAGCCACACAGGTGACCCCAGATTTGTACAAGAAGTTAGAATCGTGAGTATCTGCTGTTACCTGTTCTTCAACAGATACAGCAGTTGAAATCTTATCTCCTCACCCTGTTAACATTCAAAAAATAATGTAGTTACCAGTATAAAACGTATTCCCTCTCTTATCATGAGGATTAAGTGAGCTTTGTTTCTTGACAAACCATTATAACCAAGATTTTTCTTTAAATAAACACTAGGAAGTAAGTAAATGTTTTAAAAACACATTAAGTAAAGTACAGCTTTAATTCCCTGACTTTTCTCAAAAGGAGTAGAAAACACTGACAAGATCACCACTCTGAAGAGCGCTTTCAAAATGTTAAGTTTCTTTGCAAAACAAAGTTCTTTTAGGGTAGGCAAAGTCGGAAGAAACTACTCAGAAACAAGTTACCGCCTAAAGTTCTAGATTAATCATGAAAGGGTGGGTGCGGAGCATGACTGAATAGGCGATGTGCACTGATTTGCCACGTTTCCCATATGTTTACAAAATTACGATTCTTAACTCACTGCTGTGGAGAGACTTTCGCCTATTAATCTCGCTACAAAGTTGACGTGTACGGCCGAAACCTCCTCAGTTACCAACCAGAAGATATGAACCACAATAGCTCTACGAGGCATTTTCCGGGGTTGGAGCTGCTCTTTCCCACCACCATCGGCGATTTCACATGGGTTCTTTGGCCATAAGTGAAGCAGGCTACCGCCTTCACACAAATTAAAAGACCCATGACTGATGACGCCGCAACACCGGGGTAGTAAGGAGGCGGCTAACCACCGACTGAATGCTAATTTGTCCACCTCTGCACAGAGCTCATTCCAGGAAAGGTGCAACGTGAATGCCTGATAAATTAAAGCGAGGCTGAAGCAACTACCCGCAAAGATGGCGAAGATCTATCTCCCCAAAACTCTGGCATTCCTCCCCGCCGCCCCCGGCTCCGGAGGCTTCTGGAGACACTAGCCCCTCAGGCCCGCCGATCGGTCAAGAGACCGAAGCGGGGACAGTCACTTACCGCGAGCTCAGCGAGCTACGCCGGCCTACCGGCGAAAAGAGCACCGGGGAGCTGACGGCCGACCCTAGTGACAGACCTTTTCGGCTAGTCGCCCGGGGCGTGGAGCCGGGTCCGACTCCGCCCAGCGGGCCCCTTCGGGTCCCGGGCCCAGGTGTCCGCGGAGAGGAGACGCCCGGGAACATGACGGAACGGAGAGGCGACACCGAGCGCGCAGGTTCCTTCTGTGGGGCTGTAGCTCTGCTCGCGCGCCAGGGATCTTGAACGCCCAGAAGCGGGAGGGCGCGCGGTGATGACGTAAAAGCACAGCGCCGAGCTGCGGGCTTTGTCTGGGAGGCGGGGCAGGCCGGGGTGGGAGCGCAGTGAGACGTAACAGCGCGGCGCCGAGCCGCGGGGTGTGGTCGGAGCCTTGTAGGAAGCGGGCCGGGGAGGGCGCGTGGTAATGACGTCAGAAGCTGCCTGGAGCCGTGGGACTTGGTCCTGTAGGTGACCAGTGGAGGGTTTAGGGGGTTGGCGGGTGTCCGGAGTGTCAGGGAAGTGAAACTGCAGAGCCAGGTGCCCTTCTCGACTGTCTGGCCCTTTAGCAGCCTGAGCGCAAAGTCTCTCTGCGCTCTGGTCTTTCCTGCGCCTCGGGAACTGGAAAGGGTCGGTTCACTGGTCCACGCTGAGGAGGGGAAATCGGGAAAGTTGCCGCGGTTTCACACTGTTATATTTGTTCCTCTCTACGTGTGTCACTCCCCGCTCCCTGCTATCTCATCCACGCTCGTGACGCAACACGTCCTCATCTTTCTCTGAGATCTTGCTCAAAACCTGCAGGCTCCGGACAGCTCCCCAATGGACATTCTGACCTGCGTGTCCTGCAGGACTCCTGGCAGCCACCTGTTAAAAGCCGAATTCTTGTTTTCCTTTAGGGCCCCTGTCCTAACAGCTCTGCCCCCCTTGGTAAAACTGGCCGCTTACCCGAGTCAAACAGAAGAGCTCTGTGCAGGAGTCGTTCTTCGCCCTTCCCCGCCACGGCGACTTCTGGTACTGTAGCCCCTGAACGCGGTCCGTGCGCGTCAGCCTCCTGCACTGGACCGTGGTGACCGTGGCGAGTGGCACAGTATCCGGACTGTGCCTTGGGGGCAGAACAAGTCCTTCTTGATCACTACCCAGGGTTCTGCCTTTTCCTAGTGGCTGGCCATTTGCTTAAAAAACAAACAAACAACAACAACAAACAATAAATCGTTTCCTTGTTTATACTTCCACCTCTTTTTGAATAGGATAGTCCCTTAGACAGGAAATCTAGAATTCTCACACTCAAGCGGTATCATCACCAGGAAGGCTTGTAAACCGCATTGCTGCCCAATCACAGTGTCTTTGCATCTGTAATGAGTTTCTAGGTGTCGGGTGAGGCGGCCATCCGGGGACAGGAGATAACCACTGCCATAGTAACTGTGTAGACTCTGGAATTAAATGGGACTCGCTTCAGATCTCCGCTCTGCTATTTACTGTCTCCGTTTTAAGCCTCTATTAAATTACTAATAGTACTTGTGAGAATTAGATAATACAGATGTGACTGTATTTGTGGATGTCAAAAAACAATAACATAGAATGAAGGCAAACAAGCGAAGAGAAACTATTTTCAGTAAAATCGTACTCTTTAAAGAAAATCAGTTAGAGAAAGCAAGCTACCCCAATAGAAAAAATGGAAATGTATGAAGGGCATGAACTAGCTAGCATTAAGTTAAAGACTAGAAACGACCAAAAACACATGAAAAGTTCTTCAACATGACTAATAATTAAAGAAATGCAAATGAAACTACCAAACAGTATTGTTTGCCTGTTCAATTAGCCGGAAGGTTTTATGAAATGAAAATCATTCATGCTGAAAGGTTGTGGGGCAATAGGCACTGATGTATACACTTTTGATGTATTTTTTGGTGAGATTTTTATAAATTAGTATGGTCTTTTAAGAGAATAATCTATCAAAAAGCCTTATAGCTTGTATATGCTATCTTTTTAAAAAATTTTTTTTATTTATGTATTTAACAGAGAGACAGCGAGAGAGGAAACACAAGCAGGGGGAGTGGAAGAGGAAGAAGCAGACTTTCCACCAAGCAGGGATCCCAATTCAGGGCTGGATCCCAGGACCCTGAGATCATGACCTGAGCCAATAGCAGTCATTTATTGACTGAGCCACCCAGGCGCCCCTTGTATATGCTCTTTAAACCTAGCAATTCACTTTTAGAATTTAGCTGAAAAAAACATAATAAATATGTTTATAATAGCAAAGAATATAGAAAGATGTCCAATGATAGATTTATAGTATATTCACATTATAAAGTTCTATATGGTTAAAAAGAATACATGTAGATGTGTGTAATGAATACTTAAGGATGTAGGAAAATACTCTGTTGTAAAATTTTTAAAAGCAAGTTGGTCAAAAAACAGTATGTCCACTATGAGCCCATTTTTTATTGCAATAAAAAAATGCCTCATAGACACATGTACACGTATGAGAAGCTCAACTTGAACACGTGCTTCCTTTTTATACACCCTTCCTAAAGACTGCCCTTCCAAACTTTGATTTCTGTGGCACTAATCACTGCAATCAACAATGGGATAGTAGCCAGAATTGTTTCCTGCAGCTGTAGTATAATTGTTAGAATTCCACTATCACCAACACAGTAATGGTGATATTATTAAAATGGAAAGGCAGGGAAACAATGAAGAACTCATCATGGAAATTATCCATGCCTAATCATTTTCAAGGCATTCATTTAATTGCCATCTAATGGCAATGGAACTTTTTGAGACTCTAAATTTGAGACTCTAAATTGAGACTCTAAACTCTAAATTTCACTGTAGTTTAGAAGTCCTCCAAGCAGGGAAGAATGCATATTGTTTTCACTAGTTCTGCAGTAGGCAAACTGTCAAGGGTCAGAAAGTATCTCCAGTTTTCAGGTCATACAATCTGTTGCAACTGCTCACCAATGAGTGTGAACTGTGTTCCAATAAAACTCTATGGACACTGGAATTTGAATTTCAGATAACTTTGATATGTTATGAAACATTTTTCTTTTGGTTTTTAAAAATCATTTAAAACTGTAAAAACTAGGGCACCTGGGTGGCTCAGTCAGTTAGGCATTCGACTCTTGGTTTTGGCACTGGTCAGGATCTCAAGGTTGTGGGATCAAACCCAAAGTCACGCTCTGTGCAGTCTGCTTGGGATTCTCTCTCTCCCTCTCCCTCTGCCCTTCCCCCAGCTTGCACACTCTCCTTCTCACTAAATGAATAAAAAATCTTTAAAAACAAACAAAACTGTGAAAACCATCCTTAGCTTGCAGGCCATACAAATCAGGCAGCTGGTTAGTTTGCAGATCCACGGGGCAGTTTATTGAGGGAGGCACAGGTCCTTTGTTGGTAGATGACCTAACAAAATAGATGTTTTTTGAATGAATAGAAATCACCATGATGCCTCAGATGTAAAAATTATGTAGAACACCCCCAAAGGAACATTTACAATGTAGTTCTCACATACTCCTTTCATAAATATACTTAATGTTTTGTAACGTTTATATTTTCATTTATTTTCTAACAGCTTTGGCATTTTTATGAAACAAAATGAATTTCCCAAAATAGAGCCTTAATTTATAAAAATGTACTGACAAGGGTTTAGCCTGTAACAGTTTATTTAGCTTATGATTATTTCCTGAGAACCAGTCAAGTCCAGGGTCAGAGAAGGCCTTGCACATGGGGTGACCCTGGGAGGGTGGACAAAAAACCCTAAGCTCATTAACATGAAATTTTTTTTTTTTCAAGATTTTATTTATTTGTCAGAGAGCGAGCGAGAGCAAGCACAGGCAGACAGAGTGGAAGGCAGAGTCAGACAGAGAAGCAGGCTCCCTGCGGAGCAAGGAGCCCGATGTGGGACTCGATCCCAGGACGCTGGGATCATGACCTGAGCCGAAGGCAGATTAACATGAAATTTTATCCTCACAGGTAGAGTTTCTGGTGATTAAAGTACTTTTGGCTTATTTTCTAAGTTGCTTATATGAACATACATATCCCTCAATGGCTCTCCATGCATGTAGGATGAAAGCTAAGATTTTCAGCATGATATTAAAGGTTCCCCATGATCTGGCTCCAACTTCTCAAGTACCTCCTTCTATATAGCATCAGTGCTGAACTGACTTACATCTCTCCTATTTGTGTTTTGTCTTCCAGGAAAAAGGGATGATAGGTTTTTATGTTAATTATAGCATTATCTGGGGCACCTTAGGTCATGACCCCAGGGTTCTGGGATTGAGCCCCGCATCGGGCTCCCTGCTCAGCAGAGAGCCTGCCTCTCCCTCTGCCTGCTGCTTCCTGTTTATGCATGCCTCCTCTCTCTCTGTGTCAAATAAATAAAAAATAAATTATAGGATTGTGGAAGTATCAAACATGTTAACGTGTACACTCTGGAAACAAAGTGGTACCATCCACAGTGCTGGCAACAACACCTCTGTACTACTTAGCTATTTTCTTGTAATTAATTTTTTTTAAAGATTTTATTTATTTATTTGACACAGACAGAGATCACAAGTAGGCAGAGAGGCAGGCAGAGAGAGGGGGGAAGCAGGTTCCCTGCTGAGCAGAGAGCACAATGTGGGGCTCGATCCCAGGACCTGAGATCATGACCTGAGCCGAAGGCAGAGGCTTAACCCACTCCTGGTGCCCCTTGTAATTAATTTTATCTGCCTTATCTCTCCTTCTAAATAGACTAGAAGCTCCTAGAGGGCAGATAATCATTCTGTCATCAACTCCACAGCACAACTCCTTGTCCAAGGTGGGGGCAGGGGGTGCTTGGTTGCTGCACTGAAGCAACTAAACAGAGTGTTTATTTAGGAGTATTGACAATACTGACTCCATCTTTAGCCCTCCATCTTGTTCATGTTTGCTCTATGACCTCTCTCTGTTCCAGGCCCCTTGAAGATTAATATACATACCTTAGAAATGTCCACCAAGGCTGGGATGTGTGGAGGCTTGCTTTGGCCTCCCATGCATCTGTTAGAGGTAAGAGTCTTAACCCTTCCCGATGCATGGACGGTGCCACAATTATCTAATTAAAAGTTTGCTGTCAGTTAGGTGCATGCAAACCCTTTGATCTCACTATAGTGTCCTCCCACCCATGCATCTCCTTGCTCCATAAAATCTGTAGACCAAGGTCTGGACTTTATGGAGAGTAGCTGTGCAGGTGCCTGGCCGTCGTCCACCCGATCCCCCATCAGCAAGTTACCCTGAATAAAACTCTGTGTAAATTGGATGGAGTCACCTGCTTTGTTCTCCAGTCTCTAAGTACCTTCTCGGTTTGGGGGTTAATTTACTGTCCCTCCCCCACCTTCTAACAGTTGGTAAATAGCAAAAAACCTAAAAAAATAAAAGTAAATATGAGGACATTAACAATCAGGTAGGGAGGAAATGAAAGAACTTGTAGTTACTACTTACTTTTCTTTACCATGTTTTAGAAGAAGTGACAGACACAGGTAAGTTCACTATAGTTTTAGAAGAAGTGACAGACACAGATGAAGTTCACTATAAATTTTAATCCAGGATAAAAAATGTTCCCTAAAGACACAATTGAACATCTTGTATTATAAAATAAAATATAATGATCAAATTCAATTTTGTAAATACTTCTATGGCACAAAGAGATTTCCCTCAGATCCAGCCTTGTAATTGTTTTGTCTGCTTTCTGAAAACCACACCATATTAGCAAATTGTATAAAGAATACAAGTAAAGCTTGTTAAAATGATTGTCACAGATGTATTGTTTCCTAATACAAAGAACATGGAGTTCATTTACTCACTGAGTTCATTTTATTCAATAGTAAATTCCCTTATGTAGAATGAATTATAATATGACACGCTTGTCATGAAATAATCAGTGAACTCATCAATACTTAGGACATGGACAAACTTCTATTTTAATTACATCAACATAGTTATTTCTTAAGTTCTGGCATTATCAATGTAAGAAAAAAGCACTTTTTCTTGAGGCAGAGCAAATTAACAGCACTGATTTGAAGTATGGCAAATCTAATAGTTATCAGCATTGCTTTCAGAATTCTGAGGCATTTGAGTGAAACAACTATAGCCATAAATAAAAAGGGTTATTGTCCTTTTTTCAGAAGAGTACAAGTTCTGAGAGTTTCTTGATATTACAGAGAATAGGAAGAACTAAACTTTCTTCAAATGTTTTAAGGTTGAAATTACAGTTATTTACGTTTTTTGCCTCATTGAATGAAATTTCAAAAGTATTTAACTGACAAAACCTAAAATTTGGCTAGAAATTATGAATTTTTAAAAGACAATCTTCAAAATACAGGCCTTCACATAAAAGGCAAGAAAAAGGCATCAAAAAATTCATTTTTACCTCTTGTTAATACCTAGCAGTTCATGCCTGGCTTTCCAAAGTAACAAATGTGTGAATAATTAAAATAGAAGTTTCTATATTCAAAGGATGAGCCTCTTCCCTTTTTAAAACTGATCAGGCTTTCATGTGCTAAAAATACTGAAAACCACACACATCCAAACACAGTCTCCTTCCAGAGGAACACACATTTCTAAGGTCTCATACCCCTGAAGATACAGGAGATGGGGAATATAGATGTTCCTTTCTCTCCATGTGACACTAACTATTCCTGTATGTCTGTATTTCAGGTTCCCTTCAAGAGATTATCAGAATTTAAAAAAGGGAAGATTTTATCTTATAGTAAAATCAGACACAATGCAGGTAAATACTACCAAGAGAATTACAGACTGATTGGAAAATCACCTAAAACAATGTAGGCTTTTTACTTACAACCCCCTTTTAAAAGCTGTCATTTGACAATAATTTCAATCTGTAAGAGCCGGTAAAAAAAAATAAAGTGAGGTGCCATGTTATATTAATTAAGGTATTCCAGGATAAAAGAAAGTAAAAAACCTGAAGATAATTTCAGTGCTATAGACATTTAGAAAGTCACAATTATTAAAACTCTGAATAAAAAGGTATTGAGAACAGGTACATCTCAAAACAATATTTTCTCCACCTTGGAAAAAATAGGCATATTTTAAATAACCTGAAGTATGATTTACAGATCAGATACCATCCCTAAGTTTTTTTTTCCTGCAACGATGTTTTGCTCTAAAGTCTCTCATGTTCACGTTATCGATCATTGCTCCTTTATGCTGGAACAAGCCTCTGTTTGTTCATTAATTTTCGGTATATCCCATCTGGTTTTGCAAGCAGTTCCTCATGCTTCCCGCATTCTGTAATCTTTCCTTGGTCGAGAACAGCCACCGTGTTGGCATTCTTAATGGTGGACAGACGGTGGGCAATGATTAACACTGTTCTTCCCGCCATGAGCCGGTCGAGAGCTTCTTGCACTAGGTGCTCATTTTCAGCATCCAGGGCACTTCCAACCGGAAACGGTGTGAGAAAGCAAAGACGTCAGTCCACGCACACTACGCGCTCACGAGCCTCCTGTCACACACGCAGTTGCCCCAGACATTTTCACTGCGATCAGAATTACAACGGCTCCTGTCCATACATGTCTACGATCTATTTTTTATATTCCAAAACTACTACGGCAAGGAAACCTGGGACCCTTGATTTCCACTGACCTGCTGTCACAGAAGTAGAAAGCGCTGGGTATGGCTGCTGCTGAGCATGATGGGGGCTCATCACAAACATGACTGAACTGAAACTAGAACCTTCCACCCTGACTGGGCCTGTCCACTGTCTCCCAGCTGTCACTGTGCAGCCAGACCTGGTCACTTTCACATGGAAGGGGGGAAAACAGCATTTTCAGCTGTATCACTTAGAAGCACAGAATAGTAAGTTTTTGGTACGGGAAGAATTGGACTGTACAATCACACATAGTACTAAGATATGCTCACCTGGTTGCTTCATCGAGGAGAAGAATTTTGGGATTCTGAAAAAAGAAAAGCATTATTTTTAATTGTTAATATGTTTTTCATGTTGTTTTCTTCTGAAAGGGAACACAATTACATTATAAAAACACACATTCTCGGGGCACCTGGGTGGCTCAGTGGGTTAAGCCTCTGCCTTTGGCTCAGGGCATGATCCCAGGGTCCTGGGATCGAGCCCAGCATGGGTCGGGGCGGGGGGGGGGTCTCTGCTCAACAGGGATCCTGCTTCCGCCTCACTCTCTCTGCCTGCCTCTCTGCCTACTTGTGATCTCTGTCTGTCAAATCAATAAAATCTTTAAAAAAAACCACACACACACACACACACTCTCTCTCTCTCTCTCTCTCTCTCTCCTCAAGGTGCTTGGGTGGCTGAGTGGGTTAAGCCTCTGCCTTCGGCTTAGGTCATGATCTCAGGGTCCTGGGATCGAGCCCCGCATCAGGCTCTCTGCTCAGTAGGAAGCCTGCTTCCCCCTCTCTCTCTGCCTGCTGCTCTGCCTCCTTGTGATCTCTCTCTCTTTCTGTCAAATAGATAAATAAATAATAAAATCTTTAAAGAAATACACACACACACTCTCAGTAATAAAAAGAAATGAATTACTCATACACAATACAGCATAGATGAACCTTGAAAACATTCTGCAAGAGAAAGAAGCCAGACACAAAGGGCCCCACAGTACAGGACTCCATCTGCAGGAAATGTCCAGAACAGGCACGTTACAGAGACAGAGTAGCGAAGTGTTCAGCTGGGGCTGAGGTCAACAGAGAAATAAGAGGAGGCCAGGTGTGACTGGTGAAGAATCGAGTGTCTCTTGTTAGATGTTCTCCACGTTAGATGTTCTAACATCAATCAGGATGACAGATGCACAACTCGGAACACACTGAAACCCACTGAACCTGCTTTAAATGGGAGCACTGTATAGGATGTAAGTTACATCACAATAAAGCTGCTCTGGGAAAGGAAAGCATAGACTCCTAGGTGTGTGAGATAAGCCCACGCATGGAAGAGTTAGAGGGGATGCTGAGCTGCCGTCGTGGGCGTCCCTGGGCTGGACGTTGTTTACAGTGCCATTTTACCCCACTGGCCAGTCACCCAGCAGTGTGAGGTGGGATCTAAAGGAGGGAGACAGAGTCTAGACATTCAAGGTCCTGCTTGTAGTTTAGTTAGGAGCATCACATAAGACTGAGAAGACGTAAGAGTCAGCTGATGTCTCGAACACATTAAATTCTAGCTGTGCCTACGCAAGAAATGAAAACAGACGTCCCCACAGACACCTGTCGCTACTTACTCATAGAAGCACTGTTCACAACAGTCCCAGCCTGGAAATTTTCACCCATCCAAGTGCTCACCACTGGTGAATGGATAATCGAGTCGTGCTTTGCCCCCACAACAGGAGACATAGGACAGACATGAACAGACCTCAAACACATGATACTCATGGGGCGGTTAAGCCTCCAGCTCTTGATTTCAGCTTAGGTCATGATCTCAAGGTCGTGAGATTGTGCCCTGCAGCAGGCTCCACACTGGGAGTGAAGCCTACTTAAGATTCTCTCCCACTCCCTCTGCCCCTCCCCCTTGAAAAAACAAACAAACATTATACTAGTAAAATAGGCAAGATGCAAAGGCCACTTCTTGTCAGACTGCATTTATCTGAGATGTCCAGAAAGGCAAATCAGGACAGAGGGAAAGTACATTGGCAGCAGCCTGGGACTAGAGGTGGGAGGGGGGAAGGATTGCAGGTGGGTACCAGGGATCTATCTGGGGTGACAGAAATGTTCCAAAACTGGACTCTGTGACAGTTGAGCAACTGTACACTAACTAAAAATCACTGAAGGGTACACTTAAAACTGGTGAATTTTATGGTATGCTTCAGTAACAGTTTCTTTCTTTTTTTTTTTTTAACATCACCTATAAATCTGAGGAGGGTAGTTATATAACAAAGCAGAAGGCTATCATGTCCTTAAAAACCACAATGGCTGGGGTCTTCAGCTAAAATGGCCTTCCTCTCCTCTTGGGAGTCTTGTGGAAGTATTTCCAGTCTATACTAAGTCTAGCAATTGACTATAGATTATACAATGAATCATACTTGTATTGTTTTAATATTTCTATAGAATCACTGCTTTGCTTGTTAGACCACATACTTCTTCACAGAGGTCCATGTGTTAAACTTCTCTCCCTCCAACAACCCTACCACAGTACTGGGCCCCTAACACCCAAGAAATATTTGTTAAATTTGAACAACATATACTGAGTGGAACTCCCAACTCATCTTTCATGGGAACTACCAACCGTATACCTACCCTCCCCCTCCAAAACAAAAGGAAGAAGCATAGTAAATTACAAATTTATAAGGTCCCTAATTAAAAATGATAATAAAAAAAATTCTGGCCAAGTGGCTTCAAGCTTACCTTAAGCAGAGCACGGGCAATCGCAATCCTTTGTTTCTGCCCACCTGACAATGACAATATATATATTTTTTAAACTTGAAAGACTTAACAAAAAATTCCTGGTAATAGGTTTTTCTGATAAGCTAAGTGGCGATTTGAAGGCAGCGTCTTCCGGTTAGTCACAGCTGAGATGGACAGTATTATAAAAGCCTATTTTTAAAAATTTATTATCTCCTCATCAACCTCAAAAGTAATAACAACAATTATCACAACATTTATTGAGGAATTCCTATGTACCAGGCTGAAAGCACTACAATGTTATCTCACTCAACCATAAAAAAGAGTCCTATGAAGTACATTCCCTTTTCACAGATGAAGAACCAAGGGCACAAAATAACCCGTCCTGGGTGTCACAGTTGGTAAGTGGCAGAGTCAAAGTCTGCGTAAGCCACTCTGATCCACCCTCTTAGAACTCAAATTCTACTAAAAACAAGGGAAGAAACTGGGGGGCGGGGGGACAGGAGTGGGTAAATGCAGATGGGACAGAGGCAGGCAGAACATCTCTGAGAATTCCTTTCCTCATCTTCGCCTCACACCACCCTCTCTCCTTTCCTCCAGGGAACGGGACCCTCAAGTTACAACTATAACTTACAAATAGTACTCGGGACTCCTCCCGACTTACTTCATTTTAGAAAACTCACTACATTTTTGGTGATGGAAACAGTCCTTTCTGGTTGATTTTATTGGATGAAATACTTATTAATAGTAACTGCTGGACATTACATGACTTCATCTAAAAGAAGCTCATAAATGATGAACCGAGATCCAATTACATCTGAAATGTGTGGTGCGCCTAAAAGCTGTCCTCAAATAGGCAGCCCCGTGCTCACAAGGGAACCAGGGAAATCCCTTTATTTTTGTGAACCTCTGAAGTTGGCGAGGGTGTCGGAGTGCTGTGAGGTGGGCTGACTGAGCAGTCAGCGGAGGGTTTGGGTTCAGCTCTGAGAAATCCTCAGTGCCAACTGGTGCACTGGGCATCTGTCACTAGTTGTCCTTTCTTCCACCCAGAAAGTGACTAACCAAAGGCTGAAATGGGAGCTTGAGAGTCCTGGTAGAGGGAAGACCGTGCGGAACCTGTTCCAAGGGAGGAGGTGACATGCTTGTTGGACAAAGTGAGGTAGCTCTCGGCCTGACCCCCTGAGACTCAATAATGTCACCACAAGCAGCTGAAACTGGTTTTTTACCCAAGGACGTGTTTGAGAGATGCCAGAGCAGTGCATTTGTACAAAGCAGTGTGTGATTCTACTGCTGCAATCTTGCAAATCTATCCAAAACATTTCTTCATCCACTGCCTATTGTTTAAAAAAATCATACGCAATAAAAACATGCCTGTATTAAATTTTCTGTGGTCTAACGTGAAACAAAAAGTTTTGTCCAACCTGGCAACCTTCATTCTGACACAGAGGCATCTGTCCTCTGCTCAGACACTCCAGTGACAGAGAGCTCATCGCATGGAAGGGAGCACATGGCAATAATTTTAACGAAGAAATTATCTGGGCTTACCCCCATTTCTTTCCCTTTAAGTCTACTCATTGGTCTTACTTCTGTATTCTAAAGCAAACAGAATACAAGTTTTTTCTTTCCTTCCTAAAAATACGGTACCCAGAATGCACTGCGCTGCGATGTGTTCTAAGATCCCAGGGAAGAGAGACTGAGCCTTGGCCGTGAGTCCTGCCCGCTGTGCCAAGGGCCAGATCCCGACTACTACCTATTTGTATGTAAACCTAAGAGTGGTTTCCGCATTCTTAAAGGGTTGTTTAAAAAAAAAATCAACAAAGGACATGTAATAGAAACCACCTGTGGCTCATAAAATCTCAAATATTTACTCTCTGGCCCTTTACAGGAGAGTCTGGGGACCCCTGGTTTAACAAGCACAGCGTGGGGAACAGAGAGCTCTTTGGTTTCAGTTCTGCTCCAGCTCACAGCCCCTGCCCCCCTGAACACATCAGCCTGCCACCTGTACCTCTCTTAATTTTGGCCATTTTCAAGGATCTCAAGTTGAAAGAACCTTTTTTTCCTCAGATGAGAGAAAATCTCATCTTATACTCAGTGGGACACTCCGTGGGAACTTGGGAACACCTTTGAGGTAGAAAGTGAAGGAAACTGGGGAGCTGTCAGCATATAAAAGAAATTTTTAGAAAGTAGAAAAGCTAATCTCTTAAACTCTGAGGACAAAAGCCTAATTAGAAATTAATAGTGCTGTATGAAATACGGCAGAGTTCGCTGGAGCAGAGAGTTTTGGGGGCCAAGCAGTAACAAAAGGGTACCTGAAAGGAGAACGCCCTTTTCTCCGACCACAGTGTTGAATCCCTGGGGGAAGTCTCGGATGAAAGCACCTGCGTTAGCTACATCAGCCACTCTCTCTATCTGCTCGGCCGTCACTGAGGAGGGGTCGTCTGCACCGTAAGCAATGTTCTCAGCAATAGAGCAAGAAAACAAAATTGGTTCCTGTAAATTGGAAACAAAGCATATTTGCTGCAAATTTCAAAACAGACTTCAAACATATCTAGGAAACGCAGTGAAGCTTAATGTAGTCCTTACCTCGAAAAACTATTAAATTGCTCTCAAGGAATACACAGCCAGCTGCTGAATAACACAAATGTTAGGGGTGCTGACCCCCATGCTGTCGAAAATCTGAGTATAATTTTGAACTCCCCCAAAACTTAACCACTAATAGCCTACTGTTGACTGGAAGCCTGACTGATAACATAAACAGTGGATTAACACATATCTTGTGTGTTACACACATATTCTATATGGTATTCCTGCAATAAAGTAAGCTAGAGAAAAGAAGACATTATTAAGAAATCCTAAGGAAGGGCGCCTGGGTGGCTCAGTGGGTCAAAGCCTCTGCCTTTGGCTTGGGTCATGATCCCAGGGTCCTGGGATCGAGCCCCGCATCGGGCTCTCTGCTCTGCAGGGAGCCTGCTTCCCCCTCTCTCTCTGCCTGCCTCTCTGCCTACTTGTGATCTCTGTCTGTCAAATAAATAAATAAAATCTTCAAAAAAAAAAAATCCTAAGGAAGAGAAAATACATTTATAGTACTGTACTATAAAAAAACCATGCATAAGGGGTCCCATGTAGTTCAAATCCATGTTGTTGAAGTGTCAACTTTACACTCTTTGTTTAAAGATTTTTTATTTATTTATTTGAGACAGATAGAGCAAGAGAGTGTGCACATGCACACAAGCGCAGGAGTGGGGCAGGGAGCAAGGAGCAGAGGGACAAGGAGAGGGATAAGCAGACTCCACACTGAGCCCGGAGCCCGACAGGCTCAATCCCAATACTGGAGCTGGAACCAAGAGTCAGATGCCAACCAACGGGGCCAGCCAGGAGTCCAGCTGCATACTATTTTGATTCTACTTCCTCGTTCTCCATAAATCCACCCAGCTGACTTCTAAAAAATTCATGTTCTTCCATGAATAGGATTGATTTCATCGAGATACTGCAGGAAATGAGATCCCATGGCAGGTGCCTGGCGGCCAGCAGATACTTCATAAATGTAAGCTCCTGCCCTTGGGAATTGTCAGGTACAGAAGACGCCGGCTCCATCTGTATTTTCCAGCTGCGGGCTTCCCACTAAGGATCGAGGGGGGAATCCCCATCTCTATTCGTTACTTTTTGAAATATACACAAACCAGGTGGGAACAGGACATTTTAACAGAACCCTGTGGAATGGTCCTAAAACAGCAAATAAGCCTCCAGCTTCTTTTCTCCATCCCTAAACAATACGCCCTGCTGCTATCCTTATACTGCCAAGCCACCCCATCACTGCCCGTCCTGCTCCGTAGCCAGTGGAGTGGGGTGAGGGGAAGTTCATTAGAGGGAGAGGCTCAGAAATGAGGGAAGCCTCAGGTCTGCCTGTGGTGCACATAGCCTGATAATAAAGTATCAGCAGCTGTGTCAGAACTTCCCTGCACCAAATGGTCTCATGAAAACAGCCTCATTAAAGTGACCATATCACAGACATTCTGCCTTGAAACCAGCAACCTCTCTGCAAGGAGACCCTGGCTCTCGCCATCATCTTTGCTTGCTTATCGCTGAAACCCATCATGTAAAACAGCAGACACTGCCAGTGACGAGAATAGGAATTATGGAAGAGTCCGTAAAAGCTAGAAAGTTCTAGGGACGCCTGGGTGGCTCAGTTCGTTGAGTGGCTGCCTTCGGCTCAGGTCATGATCCTAGCATCCTGGGATCGAGTCCCACATTGGGCTCCTTGTTCCGTAGGGAGCCTGCTTCTCCCTCTGCCACTCTGTCTGCCTGTGCGCTCAGGCTCTCTCTCTCTCTCTCTCTCTCTCTCTCTCTCTCTGACAAAAATAAATAAATAAATAAAATCTTTTTAAAAAAAAAAAAGCTAGAAAGTTCTATCACTTCCACCCATCCTCTCTGAACCACCTGCATTACAAGGCTATACTAGTCCCCGGCTTTGGATAAAAAGTCGGTTTCAACTGGTTCAAGTCTTTAAGGTGGTCAAGATAGAGCACTATTTACAAACCTAAAAAACATGCCAGGGCAGATTAGTTTAGCATATCTGGAGAAAATCGATTCCTCCTTCTCTTTTGAGAGGTTGAAGTCTAAAGAAAACATAAATAATAAAAGCAAACTTAAAAGACAGTGTAACAAAAATGGAACCTCTCTTCTTACCTGACTCACTGTCCCAATCTTGGATCTCAGCCAGACTGGATTTAGCTGACGGATATCATGGCCATCGAGACTGATAGTTCCTTGGAGAGAGGAGAGGAAAGTCATGGAGTGTCACGGGGCCAACGACTAATGTAAACACTGAAAGGATCTGGTGGAAAAATTCCACATTCAGTTCTTTTAAAGATGAAAAGTATGTTCAAAATCTCCAAAAAGAATCTAAAATCAACATATTTCATGGAATTTCCCTGTCTACTGTCTCCCTGCAGTGGTTAGCTGACTAGGCCATTGCTAGTTCATCCATCCAACTCGCCTCACAGCAGTGACTAACTTCCTCTGGACTGATTCAGGGCTCCCCCAGAAGATTCTAACTCTGGAGCTTCCTGACCACGTCGGTATCAGCAACCACTTTGAAGGTCTGGTTCTGTGGTGACATTTTGAAGAGGTGTCCTGGAAACTCAACCCTGGCAGTGATTTATTTATTTTTTTTTTTTAGCTCTTTTATTACTCCTTAAAATAGTCCTTCCTGCATAAATATGGTCAGAGGAGAATCATCCATAACCACAAATCTGATATCAGAGCAGAGCTTTTCAATAATCAGATGTGACTCTGTGACCCTAGCTAACAGAATTAATTCTACACCACAGAAGGAACTCAATAATGTTTGGGGACGGCAATGATGGTGACTAAAACACACTCTTTGTCTGTGGTGTGGAATTACACCAGCCAGCTGTAAATTTTCATAAACTAGCAAAAACCTGAGGTCTTCGACTTAAATAGTACAAGTATTCTATAGACTATGCAAGGCTGGAATTTACATGTCGTTTCTCTTCTCCTTGACCTGTTCACCATGATAAAGAAACTAGGGGCTTCATATTTCTGACTTGTTTGCATTCACCTGACTAGGGTTTTTCTAAATTCAGAATTTTATAGCAAGGAGAGTGAATCAAAACAGGGATTCCAGAGGCAACAGTACAGTTAACACCTATTTTAACACAGATGGTGATTCCGTGGGTCGCGATCTGCAAGTCGAATACTTATCTGGCACATGACCATGGTCTTAACCAAATGGCACAGATACAAAGATCATAAGACAGATTAATTTTAAATGAGTGATATGATTTTTACTAAGAGCTGTCTTCTTGCTGAGAAACATCACTGTTTTCTCAGTTCCAAATCAAACCCACTAATACAGACTATCTACTCCAGGCTCAGCTACGAAGAAGGATACAAACTTTATGTGCAGTGAGGGATGTTGGACATTTCACAATATACATTCACTGAATCATGCTGCATACCTGGAACTAATAACGTTATACACCAATTATGTTGTAATTAACAAAGGATATAAAGAAATAAAAGAACATGTTCTCTGCTCTAAAGATGATATAATCCAGTTAAAAATAAAAACCAGAATAAGAAAAATCCATTACGAAAATCCGTACTACCTCAAAATAGTTTCCATAATGCAGTCACACAGAAGGGACCCCCGGGTGCCAAGTCACCTGTCAGCACGCTAGCCACAGGGCAGTTTGCAGGTAAATGCAGCCTGAAGGCTTCCAGAGAAGCTCTACAAGCTGAACGGCCAGCACAGAGTGGTACTTAATCCTCGGTGCTGCTCAGCCCCATGGAGGGTACCTTGTTGGAGCTGTGGAGCAGCCTTGCCCATCCTCTCCCAGGAGGGAATACCAGCATGGGAGACGAGTAGGTAGAATTCAGGAAGTCACTCGGGACTTGAGGAGGTCAGACACGAACCATACACACTGCCTGCCAGGCCTTTTGCGACTTCTTAAAAGGGACACTTTATGTAAGGGACTTCTTTCCTGGGAACCAGTCCTCTGGGATTTCACAACTCTCGCACTACAGGTCTTTGCACAATTTCGTCCTCCCCCAGAACACGGGAGTACAAGGAAGGGCTCTGGAGGATCCTGCCACCTAGCATGGGACGAAGCACTCACCAGAAACGGGGTCATACAACCTCAGCAGAAGGGACACCACTGTTGATTTGCCAGAACCACTTGGGCCAACCAGCGCCGTGACCGATGCTGATGGGATGGAGAGGCTGAAATCCTGGAATATGGGCACCTCCGGGCGAGCTGGATAGCTGAAGTGCACATTCCTAAACTCCAAAGTGCCCTGGAAGCTCTCCTGGTTTAAAACAACCCCTTCTGCAATGGGATGGAATGAGAGTCACTTCACAGGAAGATCGGACCACAGCAGATCTCCGTCCTCCCACTGGTCAGACCACACACAGATGGCGCCAGCGGCAGTAGGAGGCCTTGAGCCTGCTCTGCACCCACTCCGTACAAGGCACGATGTGCATGCGCTCGTCTGATTCTCACAGCCTTGAGCGGCACAGATGACAGGACACTGCCTCTCCGAGACAAGCACCTGCCCAAGCTGACTGGTGGTGGAGCGAGCTTTCATCTGGGGTGCAGTCTGGTTTCAAAGCCCATTGCCTTTCCTCTGTGCCACTGCCTCTGGTGCTCCCCAGGTCCAGAGTTCATCTTATCTACTCTAAATATTCAAGACAAGGATGGTAAATGGGTAGGCCTTGCACAAGAGCTGCAGAGCCTGGTACCACCTTGCTAATGACTTGGGAAAAGCTGTTCAGCCCCTTTCAGCTGCATTTATTTCCTCCAGCCCGTCACACTGGAGAATACCGGGATTTCAACTCATGATCTGGGGCTAAGCAACAATGTCCTGGAAGTCTGTGATGAGGAACAGTTATGGCTCCGGGCCACACAGCCCTCCCAGAATGAGCTTCCAAGAAAGCAGCTGATATAGGAGATTGCTCTAGTCAATTAACACCAGCATCTCCTAGCCCACTACCCAAAGCCAAGAAATTCAGAGGCTTTTATATGTGTGGTCTGTCTTCCTTTCCCCCCATCCTCCCCACTGCCCAAACATCAGAATCACTACAGAAGAACAATCTGTTGGACTGGCCAGGGCCTTTCCTATTTGCAACCCTGGGTGGCACTCGCTTCCTTCCTGCTGTTGGTGGTAATGAATCACCTGCAGGGACGGCACACCACGCGGTCAGCCCCCACGCTTCCAGGGCCATCCTCTGCCCAGCTGCAGTGCCCACCACCTTCCTTCCTCTCTCACTGCCTGCCCCTCTGATCACCCTTCTCTGCTGTGTGGCAGGGATGATATCCTTCCCGTGCTTATCCTCTGCAGGCAGAGCATGGCGGTGTTGTAACTGTCCAAAGCCACATTCATTTAATCCCAACAAAGAACAAACTCATGAGAGACCCACCATTAAAAGGCAGCTCAGGCTCTCTCTCAAGAAGCTCCCAGAGGCGTCCCCCAGCACCCAGCCCTTTCATCAGCTCCGAGTAGAAAGAGCTCAGACCTGAGGACAAGAAGCAAACATATCTATCACCAATGCCAGGAAATGACCATCTGCTACCCCCAGCCCTTTGCAAATAGTAATAATATGTTGCTTTTAATATAAAATCTGTAAGCTTTCAAAAAAGGATTTGAGGCAACTACCATATTCAAATTCCCTGTGTCATACCCTTGTTCGCCCTCAGCTTCTCTAATTTCACATAAAGACTAAATGTTGAATTGGGAATTTACAAATGCAGATAGCCATAGTAATCAACCACTGAATTAAAATCACAATGTCACAGAGAAAATCTACCTCGTCAAAAAACATACAATGTAAATAAAATATAACACTTACTTAAAAGGAATATAAAACATCTAAATATTCATTTTAAATTCCTATCCACAAAATCAAATCCCCCCTTTCAGTCATTCAACAAATAGAAATTCTACTAGGCTAAAAACTGAAAATTTGGAAATGTTAAATATTCCAACGATCTCTTTAAGGTCACCTTTGAACTATGAATTAATTAAGACTTAAAGCAAACAAACTCCAAGTACACTAAGCCATGTAAACTGCAAGAATGTACATTTGTAACACTTTTCCTCAATAAGGATGCTGCAAAAATGGTATTCGAATATTCTTACTAAGGTACTTTTGTGCATATACTTGTGGAAACTTGTGCAAAATACAGTGGATTAAATTCTTCAGGTTAAATTAAAAATGCATTGGGCATAAACAGAACCAAATAAACAGAGTCAACTAATCTTTGACAAGTGAGCAAAGGTAGTTCAATAAAGGACAATCTTAACAAATGGTGCTGGAACTACTGGAAATTCACATGCAAAAAAAAAAAAGAATCTAGACAAAGACCTCACACCCTTCACAAAAATTACTCAAAGTGGACCATAGACTTAAATGTAAAAAACAAAAACAAACTATAAAACTCTTAGAAGATAAGATAGGAGAAATCCTGAATGACTGTGGATTTGGTGATGACTTTGTAGATACCACACCAACACATGATCAATGAAAGAAAAACTGATAAATTAGACTTCATGAAAAGCAAAACCTTGAGCTCTCCAACAAAAATGAGAAGACAAGCCACAGAGTGGGAGAAATATTTGTCTAAAATGTACCTGCTAAAGGATGGATATCCACAATATAAGAACTCTTAAAACTCAACAATAAGAAAACCACCCAGTTAAAAAATGGGCAGAAGATCTGAACCCAAAGACCTCACTAAAGAAGAAATACAGATAATAAAAAAGCGTATGTAAACATAAAGATGCTCAACATCATATGTCATCAAGGAAATGCAAATAAAACAACAGGGAGATACTCCGCACACCTAATAGCATGATGAAAACCCAAGCTGCCGACGTGGTGAGGACGTGGAGCATCAGGAACCCTCACTCAGGGCTGGCGGGAACACATCACAGGACAGCCACTCTGGAAGGCGGTTTGGCAGTTTCTTACACTAGACATACTCTTGCCGTATGATCCAGCAACCTCACTCCTCTGTGTTTATCCAGAGAAGGTGAAAACTTATGTCCACATGAAAATCTGCCCATCGATATTTAAAGCATCTGTACTTACAATTGCCAAAACTTGGACGTAACCAAGATGCCCTTCAATATGTGGGTGGACAGATATACTGTGGTCCATGTGACAATGAAATATTAGTCAGTGCTAAAAAGAAATGAGCTTTTGAGCCCTGAAATTGGCACGGAGGAACACTCGGTGCACTGTACTAATGAAAGATGCCAATCTGAGCTATGTGACATTCTGGAAAAGGCAAAACTATGGAGACAGTAAAAAGATCCGTTGTGAAGGGTCAGGGGATGGGAGGAAGAGGCAGAGCACAGAGGATTTTTAGGACAGTGGAAGTATTCTGTGCAAAAAAGAAGGGAAGGAAGGAGTTGAAGGTAGTTCAACACAGTAGAGTTTAGACTCTGGAAACTAAAAACAACAAAACAAAATGGCCCTGGATAAACAGTTTGTGGTCTCTCCACACAATGGAGTGTTAGGGTCATGAAAATTAATGAAGCACCAAGCCATGCTACAATGAGGGTGAACTCTGAAAACATTCTGCTCCATGACAGGAGCCAAACGTACAAGGCCACATAGTATGGGATTCCATTTGTACGAACTCAAGCAAACACATGAAGACCCAAAGCAAACTGTGGTTGCTAGAGGTTGAGGGAGGGAGAGATGAGGAAACAGACTGCTTAAGGAATGCGGGGTTTTCTTTTGAGATGACAAATATTTTGGGGAGCTAAGGTGAGGTGGGAGTTGCACAGTGCTGTGAATGTACAAAATACCATGAACCCGTAACTTTAAAATGTGTTGTTAAAATGAGTCAGAAACAAGGTATCAGGGTTCGGTAAGAAGATATATGAGCATTCGCTGGTGCAAAACAAGCCCGCTTTTCAAACAGCACTTCTGACCCTCTATCGGCAAAGAATGCAAGAAGAATTTTCATTTTTCAGTATGTGGTTCTAAGCAGAAAACAACATCTAAAAATTCTTATTTATTTAATAAATAAAATTTAATTTCTTGTTTGCAGGTTCATTATGCAATTATTCCGAACAGTGAGTGTCACCAAAACATTTAAAATCAAACTCAACTTCTTGAATGAGGTTCCTGTAGCCTTCCGTACCTGTCTGGGCTGTAACCGCGGGGAGACCTTGAGCTAAGAGACCCCGCCACATATACCTGTACCTCTTCTCCCTGCTTCACCCCCACATGGCAGGTGTCATGCAAGATTGTGACCAGAGATGTGGGACAGCCTGCGGCTCCAAAAGCAAGTCACCCCTAAACCTCGAGCACAAAGCCTCAGCAGCAGCTTCTACTACAGGGGAGGTAACTGACTCCTGGAAGATGGGAACCATGTGTCCAACCTACTTCTGTGCAAGACACAGCTGTGAACTTGTCAGGACAAAAAGTGAGGCAGTGAACACACCAAAACAGATGCGGTTTCTATCAGGCCACGTAGTTTGGAGAAAAGAGGGTGGGAGGAGCAGAGGGACTGAGAAAGGTCAAGTCAGCTCGTGGCAGAAAACACGAAGACGAGAGGAGGCCAGGGAGGAAGCAGACTGTGGTCAGAAAGGCCACAGGGAGGGGATGTGGTGGTGGATCGATCCACTCCGAGGCAGACCAGACCTGAAAGAACATGCCCGCCCAGGTGTGAGACCCTCCAGCCCAGCAGGCTCAACCCAGGGGTAGAGAGAAGGGCAACACTGCATCACCAGGTCCTCCTGAGCTGACCCTCTCACCACCCCAAGCCATTCAGCACCCTGAACAGTCCTAATCAGGTTTTTCTTCAAGAGCAGCCAGCAGAACTGAAACGCTGTTCTCCGGGATCTCCGAAAATCTCGGTCCAGAAAACATCGTGTCTTGCCAGCAGACAATAAAAATCTCAGGTTGAGGTGACACTGTGGGATACCAGACTTCCGATGACCAGACCTCGAGCTATTTATCTAACCTTTCCGTCTCAGCCTTCAAAGACAGGAAACAAAGAGCAGGAAATCACTTGGCCCTTGTTGGCTGGGCCTGTCAGAGAAGTACAGAAAAGAAAACCTCGCAGACTTCACACAGATTTGCCTCTGTGGACCTTGCTTCCCTTGAGGTGGGAATGGACAACAAAAGCTGAACTCAGAGATTCCTGACAAAAGCAAGCAACTCTGTTTCATGCACTTTCTAATTTACACTTTTTGACTGTTCAGCAATTTTGAACGGGGTGAACTTCATACAAAACTACCACTGCCACAGGACTGCGGGTTTGTGGACACACCTGCTCAGCATTGTCCTTTCTCCTCCCCACCTTCTAGGGCCAAAGCAAACATACAGTCTTAATACTTGAGTTGGAATACACGGCTCCAGTGTGACCCTGAGCTCGGTACACTGTAAGAGGCCTCAGTTTCCCTGCCAAGGAGCTGCCCACCTACATGGAATCACAGTGATCTTTCTTCTTTCAAAGTCAAGTTGGACTAATGTTCTAGGAAATGTTTTTTCAGTTGGCACTTAACTGATGAGAGGTGATGTAATGGTAAAGTTAAATTTTTATTTCAGAAACAATAACCTGACTTTTAATCTGTAATTCCCAAACCTATTTAGATTATATACCTCCAATGCTCACTCCAACCCAGAAAGCATACAGTAGGAAGGATGAGAGTTCACCCACGGTCATCTGGGCACTGCCCATCAGCAGCCCTCCTTTGTAGAGGACAGAAAGCACGATCAGGTTCCCGGAGAGCCCTGTCTGTCAAATGAAGAAAACAGAGACGTCAAGCGGGAACCAGAGACCTAAATTCCACAAGGATTAAAACGGCCTATAATTTCCTTTTTGCATTTAACTATTGCAACAAGATTTTTCCAAAGAGTAAGTCTTAATCTGAGTTTCTGAAATATTGCAGTGTTGAAGGAAACAATCTCATCAACATGAAAACCTAGAACCTAGGACACCCATCTGATTCCTGTTTTACTCAATCTATTCAGTTTGCAAAGGAAAAAACACCATGAAGAACTCCCTCCATAAGGAGGAGACAAGTACACAGCTAATATGTGTGTTTACCTATTCTAATGTGACACCCCAAGCAAAGCTGGATAACAGACAGAGTCCCATCTGTCTGATCTGCCTTGAACGTTGTCAGGTGTGTGGTCTCTGGTCAATGCTGCCTTATCTGGGCCTCTCCTTCCTCCGTGTGCCTAAATCGTGACCATTACTGAATCACCTGAAGTTCTTCCCAATTTGAACACGCTATGGATTTCCCCTCATGGTGACTCTGGTTATTCCGCAGTGGGTCTCAAACTGCCTGCATCAGAAGGACCCAGAGGCCTGTCTCAAGCAGACTGCTGGCCCCCAACCCAGAGCCTCTGGTTCCTAGGTCTGGAGAGAAGCTAAGAATCTGCATGTCCAGTCAGTTCCCAGGTGAAGCAGATGCAGGAGGCCTGGACCACACTGGGAAGCCTGATCCCACACTGTCTGGGCCTCGTCATTCACTGCCTTTTGTTCCATGTAGCGGTTTTCCTCTTCTTCCACAGAAATAGTTTATGAAGGCTCACACCTAGTCTTGAAGTGGAAGAGAATGATTTTCTATCCATGACGAAGTCACAGAATAAAACCGTCTTTCAGTCATAACGTCCACCCTTTGCACTCTTTTCAAAATGATCTACTTACTGCTCCAAAGAAGAAAGCCCGAGCAAATGCTTCTTTCCTTGCTAACTGCATCACGTGGTCCATTTTGCCAGCATATTTCTCTATTTCAGTCATTTCTTTCCCAAAAGCTCGAACAGTTCTTATATTTCCAATACGTTCCTCAGCTAGCTGGGAGAATAATAAACACATTTCAGGGAGAGGAAAGTCACATTTCAAGATTTCTACAGGCAAGTTAAAGTAGGACCCTCATTTTTAAGACACTATCAGTAGAAAGCTGTTTAGGATACATGACTAAGTCAAAAACAGGTTACAAAGCAGAGTATATGAGCAACCCCATTTTTGCAAACAAATATTTATCTCTACATACCAATACCGTATATATATAAACAGACAAACAGGAGGACTAACAGACACTGTAATATATTTTTATGCTGAGAAAAAAGATAAAAAGGATAGATTCTAAAATGTTAATAACATTCATTCTGAGAGATAGGGTTGTATGTGTTCTTTTCCCTCTTTATATTTTCAGGTTTTCAGTTACAAGCACACACAGTGTTTGTAACATGAAAATGTAAATTATTTTTAATTTTTAAAAAATACAATATTGGGGGCACCTGGGTGGCTCAGTGGGTTAAGGCCTTTGCCTTCGGCTTGGGTCGTGATCTCAGGGTTCTGGGATCGAGCCTCGCATCAGGCTCTCTGTTGGGCAGGGAGCCTGCTTCCCTCTCTCTCTCTCTCTGCCTGCCTCTCTGCCCACTTGTGATCTTTGTCTGTCAAATAAATAAAATCTTAAAAAAAAAATACAATATTGGATACCATTGCAAGGCTTCACTTGTTAATTAGAAGGACAGAGTGTCATGCAGAAACTATTTTCAAAATATAATTAGCTTTTCCATCCTACAAAAACTGGTAAATGGTAAAGACCTAAGGAGCTCACACAGTGTTCAGTCACATGGGATCCACTCCAAAGTATGGGTGGTACTAGAGTTTAGAAGGCAGAGTATTTGACATTTCTAGGATCTTGAGGGCTAACTGAAGAAAAGTAAGTAGGTTTTTGAAAATCCCAAGTACATCTCCGAGGGCGTGCCCCCTAATACCCCGCCAGTTCTTCTGGCGGAGACCACACAGGGGAGCAGCCTTTACCTGAGTGGCTTGTGCCAGGGAATCCTGCGTAAGTTTGGTTAGTTTCCGTAGATAACGTCCGTAAATCACAGCAAGGATGGATACTGGAGGCCCCACACTCAAAACAAAAGTGGCCAGACTAGGTGAGACAAAAAACTGTCAAAAACAAAAGCCAAAGGTGTTCATTACACAGAGTAGCAAGACATTCTCATTACCTACATAAGAGAGAGTGAGTGTGTGTGTGTGTGTGTGTGTGTGTATGTGTGTGTGTGTGTGTGTGTGTGTTTAAATTAATAGGCAGGTTTGAAGGCTGAAGGTGCTGTCTCAAAATTGTACATCCTGTTTGGGTGGAACTTTTCGGACATCTTCAATCTTCACAAAACTCCATGAAAATGCAGAATGCCACACAGGGGTAAGAAGGCAAAGCTGCTGAAGAAAGGACGGAAATATGTGACCCCCCAGTGCTGTACCATGGCCAATACGATGCTGTTGCACAGTAGACCACGCTGTTCAACCACAGAGGAGGGGCAGACAGGCCAGGAGTCAAGGAAGGAGGCCCACAATGCTGGTGCTGACCAGGCCCCACCAGGAATTCTGTATTTGAGCTTGGATCCCCTTGAAGGCACTGAACGACCAAGCGACATGCCTCGCTGAAATGACCAAGACGGCCAAGACACACAAAAACCCACATGGAATGAGAGACGGAAGAAGACTCCCCACAGGGATTACAGCTAACAAGTGCAAGGAGAGCTGGAGCTGTTTCCACGGCTCAGAGGAACAACGTCTCAGCAGGGTGGATGTGGACTCGACAGAAGGAGTTTCTAACAGTTGGAGCTGCTCAGAGAGGAAGTAATCAACTTCCATAGAAGTAACACAGTGGATCCTATCAACCCTGCAATTCGGTGACTAGATTTTAAATGGCACTAGCATCTTTTCAACAAGTTGTTAAAATCTGCCAAATCTCATTTGCATGGAAAATAGAATAATCAGCATAAGTCTTTGTTAACAAGCTGAGGAAAGGGGATGCCTGGGTAGCTCAGTCTTTAGCCGTCTGCCTTCGGCTCAGGTTATGATCCCAGGGTCCTGGGATGGATCCCTGCATCGGGGTCCCTGCTCAGTCAGGAGCCTACTTCTCTCTCTCCCATTCCCCCTACTTGTGTTCCCTCTCTCACTATGTCTCTGTCAAATTAATAAATAAATTTAAAAATCTTAAAAAAAAAAAAAAGCTGAGGAAAAGTTGCACACTGAAATGCACAGTAACAGATGGACCAACCGATCATTCATTCATTTACTCGTTTGACAGCTCATTAACCCAATGCCTACATGTAGCACACGCCATTCTAGGCACCTGTTAGATAACTGACTCATGCGGAGTTTTGTCCAAGGGGAGAGTCAGAGAGCTAATGGGTAAAAGAGGGACAGAGAGGACTATTTCAGGTGTAATAGGGTCTTGGACGAGCAAGTGCACAAAGGCCCTGAAGCAGGAATTAGCTTGGGACCTTCAGTTTGTGGAATGACCACCCACCCCGGCTCCGAGCAAGCAAGTCATACAGTCCAGCAGGGCCCCAGGATAATGGCTGCCAGCAGGACACATGCAGGGGGAGTGACGTGATCATGGCAGGCCTGATGGTTCTGGGGCCTGACAAGGCAGCTCAAAAAAACCATCCACATGGGGTGTCCTCTGTGGTGGGGCAGGAACTACACAAGAACCCCTGGGGGGACTATCTCAGAAGCACCCCCCTCTCTGTGATCTGGTTCCATGCTTGGTAGGAACTTTCTGAAGGTGCCCTGTCACTAAAAAGGGGGTGTTGGAATAGCAGGAACTCACATATTAATGCAAGAAGGAAGATCCCATAATGAAAACTATTCAACCTACAGTATGGTATAGACACTATTAGGTTCTTGTGAGCAGGCAGATCCTAAGTCATCTCCAGGGAGCTTGTGAGAAATGAAGAATCCCTTTGTTCCGCCAGGGCTACAGACCAGGTTCCAGGTGACGCCACCTCATGAGGCCCTGTATAGGCTGAATGTCTGTGTCCCCCCAAAATTCATATGTGGAAGCCTTGATCCCAGTGTGGCTGTATTTGGAGATGGTACGCCTAAGAAGGTAATTAAGGTGAAATGAGGTCAAGCGTGGGGCCTTTTCAGGATCAGTGTCCTTAAAAGAAGAGATGCCAAAGAAGCTACCCTCTCCACCCAAACACTGAGGAAAGGCCATGTGAGCACATGTCAAGGTGGCAGCCACCTAACAGGCCAAGAGAAGAGGCCTCACAATGAACCAGCCTTGCCAGTACCTTGACCTTGGACTCCAACCTCTAGAACTGTAAGAAATAAATCTGTCAGGGGACGCCTGGGTGGCTCACTTTGTTAAGCAGCTGCTTTCGGCTCAGGTCGCGACCCCAGTATCCTGGGATCGAGTCCCACGTCTGGCTCCTGACTCAGCGGAGAGCCTGCTTTTCCCTCCCACTCTGCCTGATGCTCTCCCTGCTTGTACTCTCCCTCTCTATTAAATGAATAAATAAAACCTTAAAAAAAAAAAAAAAAGAAAGAAGAAATAAATCTGTCAGTTAAGCGCCAGCTCTGTGGTACTTTGTTAGGGCAGCCTGAGCAGACTAAGGCCGCTTCTGATTAGCCATGAGACTTACACTGAACTGTCTGAAACGGTTATAGAGGTTCCCCACTCTTCCCGAGCCCCAGAATTTTCAATATTTAGGAATGCTGCTTTCTTGCAGGACAGGTCCTCTTCCAGAGCTTGGCTTCTCTCTTGGCTGGGAAAACACAGATTTCAAAGCAGCTTTCCATTCCATAATCTGACCTTACCAGCTCAGCCTGCAACACTTCCTTCTGGTCTAGATTGACTGCTACGTGGAAGCAAAGAGGACATAAGTCCATGCTATTCCACTTGGGAGATGGGGTGAATTAGTCCTCGTTCTTAGGCTCTGGGACTGCACTGCTTAAAATGACAGCATCACAGGGCTACTGAGCACTTCTGATGGAGCTAGTGTGACTGAGAAACTGAATTCTTAAGTTTGTTTAGTTTTTTTGTTTTTTGTTTTTTTTAATTTGACAGACAGATCACAAGTAGGCAGAGAGGCAGGCAGAGAGAGAGGAGGAGGAGGCAGGCTCCCTGCTGAGCAGAGAGCCCAATGTGGGGCTTGATCCCAGGACCCTGAGATCATGACCTGAGCCGAAGGCAGAGGCTTTAACCACTGAGCCACCCAGGTGCCCCATTAAGTTTGTTTAGTTTTAATTAAAGTTTAAACTTAAGGGGCACCTGGGTGGCTCAGTGGGTTAAAGCCTCTGCCTTCGGCTCAGGTTATGATCCCAGAGTCCTGGGATCAAGCTCCACATTGGGCTCTCTGCTCAGCATGGAGCCTGCTTCCTCCTCTCTCTCTGTCTGCCTCTCTGCCTAGTTGTGATCTCTGTCAAATAAATAAATAAAAATCTTTTAAAAATAAATAAATAAATAAAAATTTTTAAAAAGGAATATTCTATTTCTGTTCAATTACTGGTAAAGTTTTACGTACATCTGGAAAACCTGGTACATCAATCTGCTTTTTCAATGGCAAATTCTATAAATCTAAATGCAGATGTAGTATCTCCAATGCAAATTTGGTATCTGGCTTGAGATGCTCCATAAGTATAAGAGACACATTGAATATTCAAATCTTAACATGAAAAAAATAATACTAAATATCAGATTAATAATTTTTATAGAAATTACATGTTGAACTGATACTTTGTTTATATTGGGTTAAGTAAAATATATTATTGAAGTTTATCTCACCTCATCTTTCTTTTTGCTTTTTAAAATGCGGCTATTAGAAAATTTACAATTACCTGTGTGGCTTGCATGACATTTCTACTGGCCAGCAGCACAGGTCTGAAGAGAAACATTGTTTTCAAGGGAGGCAAACAGACAGGACAGTGCTCAAGCCACCCAGTTAAGGCAGGAAAGAGGTTGTGGGGTAGAGAGAGCTCACCTCAGGGCCATACAGATCTACTTCTGTGCACAGAAGGATGGAATTCACCCTCCTCCTTACATGAAGAAGAGAGGAAACGATCCCTTGGTCTTGTCAAGATAACACTGTCTTTTCTGGGGGCAGGGAGAGAATGTCCCTCACAATCTTCCCTCTAACCCACTGCCTGGCACCCAAAGGATTCCTTCCACCTGTTGCTTTTCTCTGCAACATTCTTTCACACATTTTTAGAAAACCCAGGCAATCATGTAATCTCTTCTAAAGGTAACGGTCCACTCCCAGATCAGGGCAGGCCTGGAGAAACGAAGGCTGCAGGAGGCCACACAGGAAGGCCACCTCCACATCCCTGATGCCCTGTGCCAGCCCTCTTGGCTAAGTGGCTCACAGGGTGATGAGAAGAGCTCAATTTGAGCTCCCCTCATGACTGAGAGGCCTGGCACAGGCCAAAGCCCTGACTGGAAGGTACCACACAGGCCGGCCAACATACCATCATGCCAATGCCAACAGAAGCCTGGGCCCCCGCCCTGAGCCCATCTGAGAGGTTTTCGGTCACCGAACGCCCGAGAAGCGCGGTGTCTGAGGAAAGGCGGTTAATCAATTCTCCAGTGCGAGTCTTGTCAAAGAAAGCAACCTCTTGCCGCAGAACAGAGGAGAATAAGGAGGTTCTCAACCTATTCACAATGCGCTGACCTGCAAAAGCAAACAGGAAGGGCATCAGCTGGGGTGCAGCCCCCTCACAGGCAGCAGCCTGGCCCTGAGGTCCTCTTCTGGGCACCGCAGTCTCTGAGGCATGTCTGGGGCCCTGCATCCCCCCAGTGGGAAGGGACTCACCCGAGCCCTGGCATCCAGGCAGGTGTGCACTGGTCACAAGCACTGATTTCTCTCTTAGTAACCCCACACAGACTGTGGATGTGGAGGATAAAATACGGTATCTCCGAGAGATGTTTAAAAAGAGTGTTCACCAATAAGCTGCAGCACATTAACTTCACCCACACTAATTTTGCTCCTTGTTGGCAATCCTTTTCTCTACTGAACTTTCAAAGAGTGAGCATGGGTTAATTATTTGCAGAGTATTTTATTAGCTAGATGATGAGAAGCGACTTAGAGTCGGGCATCCCGGGCTTTATGATTATGATGGCTGTCGCCCACCTGTTAGCAGCCAGGCCTCGTCATGGAAGTGCTGTAAAAACTCATCGCCCCCATGCCTGCTGAAGGGCAGCACAAACACGGAGCAGATGAGGTTTGCACAGGCCCCTGAAGGAGGCGCAGAACCCCAGCCTCCTGACCAGGGGCCACGTTTGCAAACCTCCCAGAACACAGGCTACCTCCCTTATTTTGCTTCATGCACATGGAGAGTCAAGAAGAGAGTGTGTGACCTAAAACAATTCGTAGCTCCAACTGGCTGCATACCGGGCTCCGTCACCACTGAACGTGCTGGGAGGGAGAGAGGACCACACGGCTCAGGGCCCAGGAAGCTCGAGCCCTGGTAACCCCACGTGACCACACTAGAGTCCTCTGGAAGGCCTCACTCGTGCAGGATGAAGGGCTGTTTTACCTGAAGTCTGCATGAGGTAGACACGAACAGCGTTGGCAGCAGCACCACACAGGAACACGCCGCTGAGTACCAGGCAGAGGTGGGTCAGGCTATGGCTGGAGTCCACAGTGGGGTCTGTGTAAATGACATCGATGATCTTCCCCAGGAAGAAGGGAGCGGACATGGTGATGACACTGGACACAGCCAGAAACCCAACTGCAGCTGGAAAAACACAAGCAGCTCTCAGGTCCGTGGGCGCTTCAGCAAGGAGCAGGGGGCCGACCTCACTATGCTTCTCTCCCAGAGCCGCTGTTCAGAGCACGTGCTACTCTTGGGAGCTGGGAGTTTCCTTCCTTTTGTTCCTGGACCCTTGACTAAAGGCAAGAATCCAGCAGGTTCTAGGGACGGGACGAGCAGGGCAACTGTAGGGAGGGATGGATCATACCCAGGTTCCCAGACTAAATGACTTTTGCTTTACGCAGGTCTGTCTGATCGTGTCTTCCTTGCCAGGAATAACCAAGAACTAACTATGAAAATCTCAAGATCCGTTCTGACCTCCCTCCCAGCCTCTTGATCTGGGTGTTCAGCTCAGGTGACATTTTTCCTGCATTCCTGCTATACTTTGTCATTCTCTGGCATCTAACTGTGTCTTTGCTTGAAGATCAAACAATGCTGGCAAAGCTCTTGATTACATATACTATTTCTGAAGGCTATACAAAGTTTTGAAATAGTACACTGTAACTGGCATCCATGACACACATGATATGATCCTTAATCTTATTGCTTTGGAGAGTAAACTCCAGAATACCAGCATGATATGAAAACAGATAATAACACAATTGTTCACACATATAAAAAACAGGGAAATAGAGTCTTAACAGAAAGGAAAATATTAAGAAACCCAACCAGGAACAACACATACCCCAGGCAAGTAAGTGCATTCATGACAAGAGGAATGCAAATTTATCCTACAAAGATATACCAGTTTTCATCTATCAGATGGCAAGGATGAAAGAGTTTGAGAACACACTGCGTTGGTGAAGCTGTGGTTGAAGCATTTACACTGTTAGTGGTTGTGCGAAGTGGTCCAACTGCCACGGAGAATGATGATGTCATTCTGGTTAAAATGTGAATGTACACTCCCTTTGACCCAGCAATCCCACCCCTAAGACTGTAACGTATACACATACTCCCATATGTGTGTGCAAAACACGTACATTCGAGGATATTCATTACAGCATTACTCATACCAGCAAAAGACTCAAAGTACACGAACAACTGCCAGTGGGGAACAAGTTAATTAAGGAGCATTGATTTTAAGCATATTACACGGTCATTCAGAAGAATGAGACAACTCTCCAGGTATCGACATCACCAAGATATACCTGTTAGGGAAAACAGCCTAAGACACAAATGTTAACATTTGCTCACTGGCTCTTAAGTTCATATACACACAGCACATCTCTGAGAGAGTAGTAAGAAACAGGTAACAGTAGTTCCTTCTTAAGACTGGGGTTGGGGCAGGTGCCTGGGTGGCTCAGTCATTAAGCCTCTGGCTTCGGCTAGGGTCATGATCCCAGGGTCCTGGGATCAAGCCCTGCATTGGGCTCCCTGCTCGGCCGGAAGCCTGCTTCTCCCTCTCCCACTCCCCCTGCTTGTGCTCCCTCTGTGTGTGTGTGTCTCTCTCTGTAAAATAAATAAATAAATCTTTTTTCCCCTAAAGATTTAATTTATTTATTTGATAGAGAGGATCACAAGTAGGCAGAGAGGCAGGCGGGTGGCGAGGGCGGGGGCAGGAAGCAGGCTCCCCGCTGAGCAGAGAGCCAGATGTGGGGCTTGATTCCAGGACATTGAGATCATGACCTGAGCGGAAGGCAGTGGCTTAACCCACTGAGCCACCCAGGTGCCCCTAAATAAATAAATCTTTTTTAAAAAGATAAAGACTGGGCTTGGGGGCACCTGGGTGGCTCAGTCAGTTAAGCATCTGACTCTTGATTTCGGCTCAGGTCACAACCGCAGGTTGGTGAGATCGAGCTCCACATCAGGATTGGCACTCAGAGAAGAGTCTACTTTGTCCTTCTCTCCCTCTGCTTCTCTCCTGCTCCTTAAAATAAATAAATAAAATATTAAAAAAAGAAAAAGATTGGGGTGTTTGGGGCAGAGTACATGCCACTGCATCCCTTTTGAGTTTGGTCCTACCAGGAACTCAGCTAGTGCCACCACCACCAGATTCAATGGTGAGGCTCCTAGATGAATACGACGTGGACTGAGCCCTGGGAGATGGGAGCGCTCACACCCTGCAAACAGCAGTTGCTTCTCTTTGTGTTTTGCCTAATGCTAACACTGAAGTTAAAGATACTGCTTTTATGTGACCTTAATAAAAAAGAGTGTAGACTGTATTATTTACAATACTAAGATATGGAAGCAATACAAATGTCCACCCACAGATGACTGGATGATCTGGTATACACACACACACACACACACACACACACACACACACTGGACTATTAGCTATAAGAAAGAAGGCAAGCTTGCCATTTGCTCTAAGATAGATGGACCACTAGAGGGTATTTTGCTAAATGAGATAAGTCAAAGAAAGACAAATACCATGTGATTTCACTTATATGTAGAATATAAAAAACAAAACAAATGAATAAACAAAACATTTTAGACTCTTAAATACAAGAACTGAGAGTTGCCAGAAGGAAAGTGGGAGGGAGAAATTGAGAAAGTGAGAAATTGAGAAAGGATTAAGACGTCAGATCCTCTAAGTCACAGAGACCAAAGTTCAGCACAGGGAGCATAGCGAATACTACATTACTAATGTTGTTTGGTGACAGATGGTGACTACCCTTATCACGGCGAGCACGGAGTAACAGAATTAGTCAGTCAATATATTATACACCTGAAATTAATATAACATTGTACACCAACTATACTTCAAGTAAAAAATAGTTTTTATACTTAAAAAGAGTACAGAGCAAACTCAGTGTCAACAGTTTTAATTGGCAGAGCTCTAGGAGAAAGCAAAGTCTTTTAAGTAAGGAACATTTCACACAATCACTTTCTTCCTTCCTCGAGGCCTTCTGACATCTTCTAGAGAAGACCTACTCTGACAACCTTATTTAAAATAAAGTTACCCAGGGTGCCTGGGTGGCTTAGTCGTTAAGTGGCTGCCTTCCGCTCAGGTCATGATCCCAGGATCCTGGGATCAAGCCCTGCAGGGGGCATCGGGGAACCTGCTTCTCCCTCTTCCTCTGCTGCTCCCCCTGCTTGTGTTCTCTCACCCTCTCTGTCAAATAAATAAATAAAATCTTTAAAAATAAAATAAAATACAGATACCCAAAACTGGCTATCCCCACTCCCTCTTCATTTTTCTCCTAGGCCACCCCCCACCACAACTCTGGCATTCTAAATGTTTCACGTATTTATTATCTATCTGTCCATTTGGACATAAACGATTTTTAAGAATTTACTTTTAAGTAAACTCTACACCCATTGTAGGGCTGAAACTCACAATCCCAAGATCAAGAGTCACACGTTCTTCTGACTGAGCCAGCCAGGTGCCCCAGGACATAAAAGATTTTTGTCTGCTTTGTTCACTGCTATATCCCCACCCGATATAGAGCAGAAGTTCAATAAATATTAAATGAATGGGGCGCCTGGGTGGCTCAGTGGGTTAAGCCGCTGCCTTCGGCTCAGGTCATGATCTCAGAGTCCTGGGATCGAGTCCCGCATCGGGCTCTCTGCTCAGCAGAGAGCCTGCTTCCCTCTCGCTCTGCCTGCCTCTCCATCTACTTGTGATTTCTCTCTGTCAAATAAATAAATAAAATCTTTAAAAAAAATATTAAATGAATGAATGAACAAATAAATTGAACTTTGGCAAAGAAGGCACAAAAGTGTATCAGACCAAAGTTCCTCAGTTGCCTATATAGAAACATTAAGATCTGGTGCCTCAGAAAAACCGGATGAAAATGACTCTGCAGAGAGCCAGAAAGTCCCTGTGCCTGTCTTAAAATTCCATAACCACAATTTAACTTAATAATATGAACCTGGCCGGGGGCCATTTCACTTTGCTATAAGACCTGGGGTCTTGTTTCAAAATGCCATGCTCCTAAGGACAGGGCCCAGAGGGACTGAAAGCCCACAGGTACGCACAACGTCTAACCTGGGATTTTGCTCAACACAACTGTGGTGAACAGGCAGGCTCCAGGAGGAGGTGTCCTGGGGAATAAGGGATCCAGCTGAGAAGGCTTTCTGCTTCGTCTTTCATCAGTCGCTACTCTGTCCAGTCTGTTCTTCCACTCTGGCAAATGCTTCCAAGAGTATAATGTATGTGAAGTCCACTTCTCCCTCCCTCCCCCAGGGCTCTAATTCAGGCTTTGATTCCAAATCAGAATCTGTAGCCTGTAAATGAAATGCCCTATGATTTTGATTCTGAACACTAATTCTTACACAGTAATAATAATGATTACAGAGGAAGGAATTTAGTTGAATCCAAACTCATTCCAGGATATCCCCTTTTGCCTTTTAATTTTTAAAAAATTATCCATTTATTTTATTGCCATATGTGTCCTTTTCCTACACACTGAATGTAGACAAAAGTAAAAGACTTTTCTCAGCTTTTGTTTAGATGGATTCTTGTTAATGGAGGTTTTACTACATACCACTGTCTTAGACATTAATGAATGTCTAACTATCAATTCAGATCCCTCCCTAAACTGGACATACTGACTATACTACAACCCTTCTGAAATCCCTCTCCAACTTTTCTCTGTGGTTAAGCCTCTTCCTTGTTCCTACCCTTGTCTGATGGGACCCCAGCAACTGTCATGTACCTCTTGACAGATTTCTTCAGGTATCTTTCTGCTATCCTCATTTTCCTGAACCATGGCCTTCAAAAAGTAAAAGGAAAAACTCTTCAAAAGAAGGGGGAAAGAAACCTTAAAATGCAGAGTTAAGCTCATGAAAAAAAGAGGCCTGGGATGCGTGGAAAAAGCTGTACAGCATGGCCAGCTCCTGCGAGACACGGTACCCATCTTTTAACAAGTCATCTGACCACTAGGCAGGGTCCAGGACTGTAGATGAAACACAGAAATGAGTCCCTGCCACTGTCTGAAGCATGTGGTAGGCACTATCTCCTTGAATCCTCCCCAAACCCCTTTTATCCACAGTATTTCAAAGGAAACTCAAGCACAGAGAGGTAAGGGAGCTTGCCCAAGGTCACCCAATCCATGTAATGCAGAACCACACTGAGATAAAGCCTTCAACTCACCACATTCGAAGCAGAGAAAGGGGAACAAGCATGGGGGTTGGGGCAGGCCAGGAAGCAGAATGGCTATGGGACAGAGTTGGGACAGGGACCTCATAGTACAAAGGAAGAAATACTGAGAAATGAAGTGGAGAGGTAGTGGGTTCTAGATCACAGCATGGAATAGGTAATTTGCAGAATGGCAGGCTAAGAGGGCACTACACTGGGTAGTGCTGCAGTCAGCTCTGCATTTCATTCATTTATTTACTTAAAGATTTTATTTTTCAGAGAAAGAGCGCACAAGCAGGGGGAGCAGCAGGCGGAAGGGGAAGCAGACTTGCTGCTGAACAAGGAGCGTGGGACAGGACTCAATCTCAGGACTCCTGGATCACCACCTGAGCTGAAGGCAGACACAACCGGCTGAGCCATCTAGGTGACCCCAGCTTTGCATCTTAAATGATCCACTCTGGCTGCAGGCTGGAGGCCAGCTTGGCTGCCTGACAGAGAATCCTCAGAACATGCTATTCCACTGCCCCAAGCAAGAGGGACTGGTGGGAACTGGGATAGGGGTCGAGAGGACAGGGAGGGTGACAAGGACTAGAGATATTTTTAAGAGCTAGGTGCTACAGGACCTGGGGATTGCCTTGATTTGGGGAGCATGATAGGAGAACAGGTTCTAAATTGGACTTCGCTCTGCCATCTAGCTGTTTGAACTCCAATGAGTCACTTAACCTCTCTGTGCCTCAGTTCCTTCATCTATAAAATGGCAATAAAGTTATACCTCCTTCACAGAAACATTACGAGGAATAAATTAGCACATATATTTGAGGCATCTGATACGGAGCCCAACATCTAGCAAACAATAATTAGCTACTATCTTCATTACTGTTAGCTTCCCAAGGCACCAAGAATGTCTCCAGCTTTGGCAAAGGGGTTCACACAGCAACCCACTCTCGGGGAGAAGTGACAGAGCAGAAAAGGCAGCTTTGGGGAGAAAGGCAACTTTGGTTTTTGGACATGTTGAGTGCTCAAGCATCTATGACACTCTCCGTGGATGCAAGATGGGTATTATGGGGCACAAAGGAGGAGAGGATATTGCAGGTTAGAGGGTGAGGGGAAGAAACCTGGCATGTCAGCTGGATGGGAAAGGAAGTGAAGGCGTCAGGAGCCGGCAGGCTAGCAGGAAACAGAGTTTAGGAAACTGCTCAGGCTCATGGAGCAATCTGCAGAACAAAGATCTTCCAGATGGCCAGCATGTGTAAAGACTGAGCATCTGGACCGTATCTGCAACTGTGGGAGGAATGCCTTGGACTCCAACACTCGGTGTTCGGTGGACAGAAGACAGTGGTCACCTACGTACTTTCAAATCTGCTGCCACATTAAAAGAGTAAGAGTGGGTAAGATTAATTTCAACAGTGTATTGGATCCAATATACCCAAAA
Organism: Mustela nivalis; assembly: GCF_964662115.1. Classification (NCBI taxonomy): domain Eukaryota; kingdom Metazoa; phylum Chordata; class Mammalia; order Carnivora; family Mustelidae; genus Mustela; species Mustela nivalis. The sequence goes on along the minus strand of NC_139021.1, from coordinate 92,766,807 downwards.
TATTGATCAACCTGTAATCAACATAAAAATAATGAACCCTACTTCTCTTTATACCGAGTTCTTTTAAAATATGATAGGCATGGGTCTGCTTCAATCAGTTCTAACACATTTTATAGCACAGTAACAGAATGTTCACGTTTTCTCTGAAATGTGGTATTTCCAGGGCAAACAAACGTCCTCAGCTTTCTAGAGCAGTCTGTTTTGGAGGCTCGGCCCCCTGTGCTGGCAGCACTGTCCTTGGTACAGCGTCTGTCCTGACTTGAGCCTGAGGAAATAGCCACTCTAAGCACTGCTCACCCTCTCTTTGCTTTCTGCATTCAGTGGTTTCGTCACTCTGTTCTTTCTGGTCCCTTCATAAAAGAAATACAACAAAAAAGTTCAGCAAAATCCTGGTGGCCATCGGGTTCTAAGAACAGTCCTAATCTCAAACCACACAAGCCCTTATCAGTATTTTAAATGAGAGGCACCCTCCCCCGTTCTCCACAGAGGCTCAACTGAACAGTGCAGGTGGAGGGGTGGAGGTGTACCTTGTTTGCACCGTGTAACCGGGAATCTGCCTGGGAAGTGTAGGGAATGCAATCTGCCTCTATGTACCTGCAGGTTGGCATTGTCATTATAACCTCACAGCCCACTCCTGGTATCAATTTATGCAGTGTTCCCTGCCCCTAATTCAGTGGGATGGCCCAAGCCCTCCACAGCCTCCCTCTATCAGCCAGATGCAGCAAGGGGCTCGGACAAATTACTTCTTATCCCAGCAGTCCACCCACAGGGGCTCCCCTGTGAGCTCCTGTATCTTTTAAGACTCCTCTGGCCACGGTGATAAGAGACAAGGGAGAGCAACTATGTGGGCAGCTATAGGAAGAGGCTGCGAATTCCTATACCAAGTGAGCCTTGGGGACAGGGAGCATGGGGCCGGTGAGAGGACTGCAGTGCCTTTGGGAGGAGGGTGGGAATAATGCTAAAACTCTTCTCCACACACATCTGGAAACATTTCAAATGGTAGACCCTGATTTTAAAATTTCTGATATAAATTACTTCAGATCAAAGTTTTCTGGTCCCGGACTTCAGGCAGCATACTCAGCAAATTGCTAAAGACAGATGAAAATACTGTTTATCAAATGTATAGCTGAATCATTGAGAAAGGATTTTTTCATTTGTTTTCCTAAAAATTGGCAAATTAACACTTGAATTGCTTGACTTCAGTTCGGCTTTTTTTGGTTTCTTGGCGTGCACGCACGCGCACACACACACGCAGCTCTTTATCCAAATTTCAAAGAGATGTGCCAACATCTGAGGCTGCTCTTAATGATGGTAAGTTACAAATTAAAGATGGCGTCCCACTTCCTTTTAACCCCACAAACACCAACATCCAGATTGGCTACAATATATCACATATAATGGCTTTTAAGGACTTCTTACGTCCTAGTAAGGGTTTTTCATCAGATTTCCAGGTAAGATACAATATGTATGTATTATCTGTTTAAAAAAATTAGTGTATCAACCTTGGCCTTTCTCAAATGACATGTTCACAATTACTTAATGAGGCAGGATCAAAATCGCTCTTCTCAAAATAAAAGGAGGTACTTGCTTTATTTAAAACTGTCTTCTCAACATACTAGCATGGTAGGACATGTTGGAATGGAAAGAAGGTACAGGAATGATGGTTACGAGAGAGGTAGGGCTGGGCTACCCATAGTGCTGAGCACGTGTGGGCAGCAGCAAAGCCTGATACCTAAAATACCTTCTCAGCACCTGACAGTTCAGGAATAAAACAAAAATGGCTTTCCTGGGGGCGCCAGGGTGGCTCAGTGGCTTAAGTGCCTACCTCCGGCTCAGGTCATGATCTCAGGGTCCTGGGATCAAGCCCCGCTTCCTGCTCTCTGCTCAGCAGGGAGCCTACTTCCTCCCCCCCCCCTCCCCGCCCCTGTCTGCCTCTCTGCCTACTTATGATCGCTCTCTCAAATAAATAAAATCTTTAAAAACAAAACAAAACTGGCTTTCCTTGCGCTCACTTTGAGTTGCATATAGGAATGGCAGACATACTCTGTAGCACTCAGGGTCTCCAAATTTCGGCCTCAATCTGGGCCTGGTGGGACCATTATTTACTCCCTCAACTCAGGCACTCTGAGCCCCTGCTCTGTGCTGTACACATGCTAAGAACTAGACAGAATTAGACACAGCGCCTGTCTTAAGCAGCTCACAGTCCAGTGAGATCACCTAGTCTCAAAATTTTCTTTTAATAAAGTAAAAGATCTTTATTTCCATCAAAATCTACATACGGCCAACCGAGCAATGAAATAAATTCTCTTTAGACCTCTGTGATACCAAGAATCGCCCTAAGCTTCAAAGGTCAGTCAGAGGTAAAAGATTCCTACTCTATCTACCCTACAACACAAATGACTCTAGTAAACTCTTTCAAAAGCAATGGATTTGCAGCAAAGCATGTGGGATTCTCACCTGTTTCAAGGGCTGCATCTGACAACCTCATAGGCCCTCTTCCCACGCCCTCATCATGGTTGCACTTTTATCTCTAGTCATAGGATTATTTCACTTATGTTTCCTCCCCCACTAAGCTGGAAGCCGTAATGGGAACAGGAACCATGTTTCTTTCTGCTTGCCATGTAATCCCATGGCCTACCATACATTGAGTGCGCTCAATAAATATTAATTAAAGAAATGAAGATTTAGGGGACTCTCAAAAACTTTTAGATCTTAAAAGGCCCTTACATGTAAACATTTCCCCTATTATGGTTAAATGAGGAACTACTGAAAACCGTTCTAAAAACATTTGTTTTGATTTCTTAAGATTTTGTTTTATTTATTTATTTATTTATTTGACAGAGAGAGAGAGAGAGAGAGAGATCCCAAGTAGGCAGAGGGGCCCTCAGAGAGAGGGGGGGGAGCAGGCTCCCTGCTGAGCAGACAGCAGGATGCAAGCTGGATCCCAGGACCCTGAGATCATGACCTGAGCCAAAGGCAGCGGCTTAACCCTCTGAGCCACCCAGGCGCCCCTCATTTTGATTTCTTTTAAAAATTACTCAATTATGATTTAGTTGGGTTATGATCTACAGTTTCTCATATTTTCTGGAGTACACAGACTGCTCATCATGCCAGTGTTTGGTTTTCTTTGAAGAGGTAGTAACTTCCTGCTTACCACTCAGGGAGGCAAAAAGCACTTGAAACAAACTGAAAAGTTTCCATTGTTTCGCTTCACATAGCAAAAAATTTTTGACTGTTTAACAAACTTGTCTAAAGCAAATAATGTTATTTATTTTTAAATTCAATTTAGTTAACATACAGTGTATCATTAGCTTCAGCGGTAGAATAAAGTGATTCATCAGTTGCACACAGTTCCCAGGGCTCATTACATCCAGTGCCCTCCTCCCTAATGCCCATCACACAGTTGCCCAATCCCCCGTCCACCTCCTCTCCCGCAACCTGTTTGTTCCCTGTAGTTAAGAGTCTCTAACAGTTTGCCTCCCTTTCTCTTTTTCTTATTTTGTTTTCCTTCCCTTCCCCTACGTTCATTTGTTCTGTTCCTTAAAATCCACATGAGTGAAATCATACGGTATTTGTCTTTAGCTCATTTCGCTTAGCCTAATACATACTGTTTATAAGAAGTGGTGTAACTGCATAATACAAAACAGGTATATTTTTGGCTAGAAAATTTTCAAATGTAAGGGGGGGGCAGCTCACTCTGAGAACTCTGGCAATGCCCAAGCAGACCGGCCCCCAAGACTCCAGTAATGAGATCCTGTTGCCTTTCTGTGTGTGTCAAGCCAAGAAAACAAACATAAAGGACAACTGAGAACAGATTCTCAGCCAACCTGAAAGGTTCGACAACGCTACCGAGAGGTGAGCGCTCCGTCCAGCACTTCTTGGTAAAGATCCCCACAGAAGGGCCAGCCCGTCCCTCCCCACTGTGTCGCAAGGGGCCCGGGGTCTCCCTGCCGCCCCCACTGTGTCCCGGGACACGCGCTCTGTAAGGTGCGCGGACGGCCGAGGGGAGCGGACGGAGAAAGCCCTACCTGCCAGCCTGCCGCGCTCCGAATACGCCAGCCCCAAGAGCTTCTGGGCCTCCGAGCGCCTGGCCGCGGCGGGGCGCAGCCGCGAGTCGTCTCCGGGAGGCGCCGCGGCCGCAGGCAACGCTGACCCGGGCTGCCGGGCCTCGCCCCCGCCCCGGGCTGCGACTGCCGGTCCGCCCCGGAGCCCCGCGCGCCGGAGCCGGGGAGCGTCGGGCCCCGCAAGGGCCCCGCACCTGCTGACGCCGGGGGGCCGCGCCCACTGCCCCAGGAGCCGCGCAAGGCCTGCTCCACCGCCGGGGCCGCGGGGACCCCCGCCCGGGCAGCCGCTAGTCCAGCGACGCGGGCCTCGCGCGGCGCCGGCATCCCGGAGGAGCCCCGGCCCCGCGCCCCAAGGCCGCGCCGGCCACAGGCCCGTCAGCGGAGGTCGGGGCCCCGGGCCGCCGGCGCCCAGCGTCCACGTGTGGGCGGCCGGGCTTCGCCACCTGAGCAGCCGCAGCGGCCAAGCGAGTGGGCCCTGCATGGCCGCGTCCGAGCCGCGCGCCTCAGCCCGCCCGGCCCGGCGCGTCCCGAGTCCGAGGGCCCTCCCGGCCCGGCCGAGCGGAGGGCGTGAACGCGGCGCCGCCCGCCGACCCGCCCGCTGTCACCCGCCGTCACCCGTCTCATCCGGCCCGCGGCCGCCGTGCATGCCCGGGGACGCGTCCGCCCCAGACCCATCCCCTCCGCCGCCCTCCGCCCGCACAGGTCCCCGCCCCCCCAGGCCGGCGACGCGGGCCCGGCACCACCCCCTCCAAGGAGCCCCCGCCCGCCTCGGACGCTTTCTCCGCAGCGCCCCCACGGGACTGGTGAGCGCCGGGCGCGCAGCCGGCTCCACCAAGGCCCGGGCTGAAGAAAGCCCCGGGGGCCGCTGCGTCTGCGCACTATCGCGCGGGGAGCTTTTTCGCGCTTTTCAGCGGCCTCTTGTAAAAACCGGGAAGCGCGCGAGCCGTTTCTTACGCCGGAGCCCTCGCGGGAGCGCACAGACGAGATCACACGATGACCGGCAAAAGGATGGGGCTGCCGGGCCGCTGGCCGGCCGGCTTGGGGCGGGTCCGCGGTCTCGGCGACCCAGACGACCGCTGGTCTTGTCACCCTGTGTCCCACTCCAGAGCACCGGACTGAAACGCGGAACACTGAGAGGACATCGCTGCGGGTCGGCGCGGTTGCGGGAGGCGTTTGGGGGACGCCGTAGGCGAGCAGTGACCCGGCTAACTTTGAGCGGAGGAAGAGGTCATTGCCTAACGCGAGCCGAAGTGCAAAAGCAGACGCAGTCGAGGCACTCTGCTGTTCAGAGCAAGACCGATCCAAACGCTTTGTAGCCTTTCAGTACACGTGCAAGGAAAGCCAGAGGAGAGGATCCTAGCCCACGGGACGCGGGGAGGCTCCATGCTGCGGCCTCCCCACGCTGAGGACCGGGAGGGGAGCAGCCCGGTTCTCTCACGTGGAAGAGCCGTGGTTGAACAAGGTGGATAGGTTTTTGTTGACTCGTCATTTTATAGGGCCGATACTAGGGTAAGGCTAGTGAGGGACACTTGGCTCAATTGCAAAATTTGTGGATTTGGGGGGGGGATCACATTTCAATAGTCAAGATAAATATTTTAATGCAATATTTTTAGTCAAAATTAATTTTTTAAAAAATCAAAATTAATGCAAAAAAATCCATGATAAGCAATACATCAAAGCTTCAAATTTATCAAAACTTCAAATTTCAAATGCATTTGTGCACTTGCACCATTCAGCCTCTCTCTTCCCTTCTTAATCCCACCCCTGAAAGCCTTATTTACAGAAATAGGCGGTTAGCAGCTGGCCTACTTTACCATTTTTAAAAAATTTTGCGTTAAAATGTTATATATCTTGGTTACTGAGACTTCTTGGTCTTCTATTAAGCTTCACTCCCAGGAGACTGACTCACTCACTTCACCCTACTTGGGGCTGTGTAGGCAAGGAGTGTAGGACTTTTGACACGAAGTACTGATAGTAGTGTAGAATTAAATAACTTGTGCTTCAAATGCCCTGATGAGCAGGAAGTAAGCAGGAAGCATGCCATCCTCTAAACTCCACCTCTTAGACCAAGGGGAGCATGGAGGTGTTGCCCCCACCACCACCAATCCAAGTTAACCACGACTTAGGTTAGCCTCTCATTGGTGTCTAAATTGTAGAATGCAGGGTATAGATTGAAATAGACTCCACTGACTTATGACTGGGCATGTTCCTTTTTGGAAAGATTTTATTAGGCGACTTCTAAAAAGGGAGGAGATAGTGCTTCATACCCACTTAAGCCCCAGCTGAAGCAATGTCAAAAAATGACATTCTCCCAGTTGGAAGGTGACAATTTTTTTTTTTAATTTGACAGAGAGATCACAAGTAGGCAGAGAGGCAGGCAGAAACAGGCTCCCTGCTGAACAGAGAGCCCAACATGGGGCTTGATCCTAGGACCCTGAAAACATGACTTGAGCTGAAGGCAGAGGCTTAACCCACTGAGCCACCCAGACAGATCAGAAAGTGACAATTTTAAGTCAAATCTAACCTTCCTCCTACTTTATTTTTCCCATTTCCCAGAACACAGTTGCTGCTCCAAGGGCTGGGAAAGGCAGGACCATCGTTTGCTTTCTGCCTCCCCCAGAGTGATGTCCTCTAGACGTATTCGGCAAGCACTCTCTGGGGCCTGGAGTCTACAGAAAAATAACTCCAAGTGTAGTTGATTAAAAAAACAAAACAATTATTGGTCTTTTGCTTTTCTAAAGATCAGGCAGGTAATAGGAAATCAATCAACCTTGACAAAATGTCATGCTAAAAATAAAAATCCTTCCCAGCCATTATATCATATACAAGGCAAGAATTATTTCTGTAGACTCTAAAGAAAAGGTCAATGGCTCCTAAAAAATATATATATATATTAAGGGAGAATGGAGTAGGGAATAAATATTGGCAGAATAATCACTAGGGCAATTTACATAGTTACCACACCAAAAAGAAAGCTATTCTAAATATATGTGCGTGCGTATGTATAAATTCAATATACATTCATATGAGAAGGTTGTCGTAATGCAAAGCAATAAGCATCTATGTTTTGCACAAGTATATGTGTTAAATACATGTTATCACTTTGTATTACTATGACCTATTCCCATTTAAAAATAAAAATAACTTCTCTTTGCCTTTTTAGAAGTTCTTTGGCCACTGAAAAAGGGAAGAAATACTCTGATAAAAACACTTAGATAAGTGATAAAAACACTTAGATGCAAATGGATTAATAATATAAAATACTACAGAAAAGCAAGAAAAGGGGGTGTATGAATTCTGAGACAACAAACAGAAGTCCGTATCCTGCCCACTGACAGCCAGAAAGGGCTCTCGGTGGAGGTGTGATTGAACCAAGCAGTCAAATCTGGCCTTTAGTGAACAGACTCTTAACAGGCTTAGTGGTCAACAGGTGTTGAATTCAAAAAGGATGTCTTTGAACAGAAACTTGAGAGCAGCTGGGATTACTCCAAGAATATTTCCATCTGTGGGCTCTTGTATGTCTCAGAGTGTGCTTCCTGGTGTGAAGCCTGTGATCTGATGAGGGTGGGGTTGTCATTTGACCGTTCTTAGTACATTCCCTTTTTCTCGGTAACTCAGGGGTAGCAGGGCAACGGCTGAAAGTACAGCATGCGGATCAGTGAAGCAGGAACCAGGAAGGCGGCGGGGGGGGGGTGCTCTACATGGGGCCAAATTTGTAAATTTCTCTGGAGCCCAGATTGAAGTTTTTGCTAACTCATCTTCACTGTGCTCTTAGGGTGAAGGCTGAGGCTATAACTTAATCTCACCAATAGGACCCAGGCAGGCCCAATGCAGTGTTTGTAGGTTCCCGCATTCTTGGCTTTTACATTCTCTCTCACCTTCTCCCCAAAGGTGGTTATGGGTTGAATTGTGTCCCTCCAAAAAAGATAACGTTGAAATCCTAAGCCCTAGTATCTCAGATTGGGACCTTACTTGGAAACAGAGTGGGCGCAGTTATGGTTAATTAAGGTAAGAGGAAGCTCTATGGTGGTAGGAGTATGGTATCTTGATGAGAAGGTGGCCATATGAAGACAGGCACACAGGGAAAAGTGCCATATGATGACCAAGGCAAAATTGGGAGTTATGCAGCTGCAAGCCAAGGAATGTCAAAGATTGCCTGCTAATCCCCAGAAGCTGCCAAGAGGAAGATTTCCCTATGGGTTTCAGAGGGAGTCTGGCTCTGCCAACACCCTGATTTCAGCCTCCAGAACCATGAGACAAACAATTTCTGCTCTTCTAAGCCACACAGTTTGTGGTATTTTACTAAGGCAGCTCGAGGAAAGTACTACAAAAGCCTAACATTAGTGTCTTAAATCGTACTACCATAGATGCCCGGTATTTGCCCATTTAATTCATGTTTAGCCAAATAAGCAACTGAGTTATTCAAGCTACTCTAAGCAGTGGGTTTGCAGGTCTTATCTCCTACAACGCCTAACTTTGTTTTACCAGGAATATGTTTCACAGCTGTCCAGATTTCAGGCTACAGAGAAGCTTGCATGATCTCATGAAATGTAGCTCCGGACTATTACACAAAGGTAACATACATGAAACCAGACAGTGAGCCTGATTCTATGATTTTTATAATATTTAGGTACAATGTTTTCTCTTATGTTAACCATCTGAGGTTGGACCCAGACAGAGAGAAACATTTTAGCATATTTTGAGTAGGAGGTGAAAGACCCAGAAGTTACGAGAGGACACAGATACCAATACCCTAGTCATTCACTTCTGTCTAGAGAAAACTACTGCTCCTTGTGTATCCTCTAAAGATATTCTGGTAATAGAGGGGTGTATGTGTGTGTGAGTATATGTATCTATATTTTTATTTTTAAAGATTTTATTTATTTATTTGACAGAGATCACAAGTAGGCAGAGAGGCAGGCAGAGAGAGAGAGAGAGAGGAAGGGAAGCAGGCTCCCCGCTGAGCAGAGAGCCAGATGCGGGGATCGATCCCAGGACCTTGGGATCATGACCTGAGCCAAAGGCAGAGGCTTTAACCCACTGAGCCACCCAGGCGCCCCTATATTTTTATTTTTTACACAAATATAGCATACTAGACATGCAGCCCTGAACCTTGCTTTTTTCATTGTACATTTTAAGATTTGGTTCCCAACTGGCACATCATCCTTTCTAAAGGCCGAATGGCCTTCCATTGCCTGGATGTACCCCCAATTTATTTAACTAATGTCCTAATAGTAGGCTTTTGCTATTATAAACAATACTGCAGTGAATATCTTTGTAAGCATTTAGCATTCCACACATGTAAGAGTTTGTCTGTAGTTTAAATTCCCAGAAGTGACACACCTAGTAGAATAACTAAAATTATTGACTAAAAATTAAGAAAACAATAAAAGCCTCCTTTTAAAGGAGGCTTTTATTCTTTCCTCCCTTTAAAAAGGGAGGAAAATTTTAAAATTTTTCAAAAAAATTTTTTATTTGTAATTTTTTCCTAATTTTTACAAACCCTTGTGTTGACAGCCTCTTTCAAGAAATTTTTTTTTTTTTTTGAGAGAGAGAGAAAGTGAGAAACAGGTAGAGGGGGAGGAGCAAAGGAAGAGGGAAATGCAGACTCCCTGCTCAGCAGGGAGCCCGATGCAGGGCTGGATCCCAGGACCCCAGGATTGTGACCTGAGCTGAAGGTAGATGCTCAACCCATTGAGCCACGCAGGCGCCCCTCTCTTTCTAATGTTTAAAGAACAAATAATTCCCGTGGAAAATAAACTACCCCAAAGCATAAATAAAGATATATTTCTTCATCTATTTTGTGAAATTCATGAGCCCTAATATTTAAACCTAACAAAGATAGCCACCAAAAGCAAAAGACAAAAGAAATCAATATACAAGTCCTTAATAAGACAACAGCAAAGCATATCCAACAGAACACATTATCACTAAACTAACATGATAAGAACAGAACTGTCACATTACACAATTAGTGCCCTAAGAAAGAGCATCCAGATCAAGCCATCAGCCAATGTCATACTCATTATTGAACCACTAGAAAAATAAGACAAAGACGCCAGTCATCACTGCCACTGTTAAACATGGTGCCGGAGGTACTAGCTGATGGAAGAGATAAAAATGAATGAGGTATAGTTATCAACAGGAGAAAGATAAATTTGCATGCAAATTACATTCTTATTTACCTAAAAAGCAGAGTTCAGTGAAAAAATAATGAAGCAATAAGAATTCTATGAGTTTGTTGAATCCAAAATTGACAAAAATAAGTTTTCTTGTGAATGAAGGTAGAGAATACACTGCCCCAAAATGGCATTAATAATTATAATAAAAATGTAAAACACCTAGGGGTGCCTGGGTGGCTCAGTTGGTTAAGCAGCTGATTCTTAATCTCAGCCTAGGTTGTGATTTCAGGGTCATGAGTTCAAGCCCTGTGTTCACCTGCACCCTGGGTGTGGAGCCAACTTAAAAAAAAAAAAAAAAGTAAACACCTAGTAATCAACTTGAAAGGAATGTACAAGACAAATGTGAAGATAATAATAAAGCTGTACTGAGGTAGAAATAAGAAGACTCAAATAAAAAGAAGAGATATTTTCCTGGATGTGTAGACCAACTAAAAATACATGATATGTGCTAGGTCCTGTGTTAAGCAACTTATACACATAATCATACAATATTCTGAGGGTTTTTTCTCTTTTCTTTTCTTTTTTTTTTTAAGATTTTATTTATTTTATTTGACAGAGATCACAAGTAGGCAGAGAGGCAGGCAGAGAGAGAGAGAGAGGAGGAAGCAGGCTCCCCGCTGAGCAGAGAGCCCAATGCGGGACTTGATCCCAGGACCCTGAGATCATGACCTGAGCCGAAGGCAGCAGCTTAACCCACTGAGCGGCTTAACCCACTGAGCCACCCCTTTTCTCTTTTCTTTTTAAACAACTGAAAAAGGGATACCTGGGTGGCTCAGTTGATTAAGCTGCTGCCTTCAACTCAGGTAATGATCCCAGGGTCCTGGGATCGAGTCCTGTACCAGGCTCCTTGGTCAGTGGGGAGCCTGCTTCTCTCTCGCCTCTGCCTGCCTCTCTGCCTACTTGTGCTCACTCTCTCTCTCTCTCTCTGACAAATAAATAAAATCTTTAAATTATAATTATTAAAAAAAAAAACTGAAGAAGTTGTGTCCCACAGAGGTGAAGCAATTTGCCCCAAGCCACACAAATAGTAGATGGCAGAGCGGGATTTGATTCTGGAAGTTTCCAAAGCAGATGCCTAATGGCCAAGTTGGTTTTCCCACATTAATTTATAGATTCAAAATAATTCCACTTAAGCCCTTGAAAAAAAATTTTTAAACTGCTGAAATGAATCTAGGATATAAAAAAATAAAGAAACCAAGGAAAACTGTTGTTGATTATAGCCAACTAAATATGGAGACTCTCATACCTGTGCCCCAAAACTATATGGACTAACAACAACAAAACAAATAAAGCCACACAAACCTCATACCTATAATGTAATTACAAAGCTCATATTGCCAGTGCATAGAAAAATAAACACCAATTTTTACCAGAGTTCTCTGTCCGGCTCTGTCACCAGGCTTTGAACAGAACTGGGACAGGAAGACTTCAGAAAACCTGTGAAAACAGAAGAGGGGAGCAAGGGGGTCTAAAATTGACCTAAAATCATGAGAGGGAAGGAAAACTTAAAGATGAAAATATGGGAGAGAGGGGAAGGGTTCTAGTGGATCAAAACACTCCACAAGGAAAGAACTTTAAAATGAGCAGGACTTAAGGTAACTGTCTCAAAAAAGGAAAAGGGAAAGTGGGAAGATATTTTCAAAAGAAGGAAGGGGGGTGCCGCCTGGGTGGTTCAGTTGGTTAGGTATCTACCTTGGGCTCAGGTCATGATCTCGGGTCCTAGGATCAAACCTGACATGGGGTTCTCTGCTCAATGGGGAGCCTGCTTCTCTCTCCTCACTCTCTCCTGTGCTCACTCTCATTCACTCTCTCTCTCTCTCAAATAAGTAAATAAATAAAAATATTAATAAAAAATAAAGGAAGGAAGGGGTCCTCTTTGGAGACTTGGTGGTACGGAGAAGAAGAAAGAGGGGGAAATTTAGAGTCTGAAAATTGGAAGTAAGAACCCAAATCAGTGATCACAATCCCATCCTCCTCCCTTCACAGAGACAGCCATTAGATAGATTGCCTTTTACTACCCTGACAAAGGAGAGCATCCTTAAATTAGCCATTTTGTGAAATACCCTCAACTGCCAACTGTGCTGATAGATTGCATAGAATTCATCAACACAAAACTATAGGAAACAGAAAAGGAAGATAAAAGCATTTCAGGTGATAAAAATTCTCCCCCCCCCCCCAAGTAACAGAAACCAGAAGAAAATTGTGATACCATACACAGAATTAAACTAAATATTTTCAGTCAAGCATTTGGGATATGAAAAGCACATTGAATCAGAATGAATTAGGCAAGATTGAAATAGGCAAAGGATGCCCAAAATTGCCAAGAATGAAATAGGCAAAATAAGGAAGAGAAGAAATGAGTTGATTGAATTCAAGAAAGAAATGGACAAAAATAAAAAATCATCTCCAAATTGAAGACTAAATGGCTAAGTGCCCAAGGGAAAATAGTCTCAAATAAAAAATTAAATAAGCAGCATTAAAAAGAGTCAGGAAAACAATAAAAAAAAGGAGAATAAATGGCTAAAATGGAAGTGGGTAAAGAAGTTTCAAAATTCTTATAAAGAAGAAGCAAGTCAAAACAATAGACCAGAACTAATAAATTCATAAACTGGGGCACCTGGTAGCTTAGTCAGTTAAGTGTCTGACTCTTCATATCAGCTCAGGTCTTCATCTCATGGTCATGAGTTCAAGCCTCATATTGGGCTCCACACTGGGATTGGATTCTACTTAAAAAAAAAAAAAAAAAAGTAACAACCTATAATCTAAGAAAACATTTCCAAAAAAGAAACAATCTGGGGGCACCTGGGTGGCTCAGTGAGTTAAAGCCTCTGCCTTCGGCTCAGGTCATGATCTCAGGGTCCTGGGATCGAGCCCCGCATCGGGCTCTCTGCTCAGCAGGGAGCCTGCTTCCTCCTCTCTCTCTGCCTGCCTCTCTGACTACTTGTGATCTCTCTGTCTCTGTCAAGTAAATAAATACAAATCTTAAAAAAAAAAAAAAAAAAGCGGTCTGGTGAGACACTTGTCTGGTGCTTTGTTAAAAAAGAAAAAAAAAAGAAAAGAAAAGAAACAATCTGAATCTGCTATTTAAAGAGCCCACACCTGCTTGAGAAAATTGACACACAAAGATCGATTCTGAGACATATGATAGAGAAATGGTTAAACTTTAAAGATAAATTTTCCAAGACTCCAAGTAAAAGGACCAACTGTCTGCAAGGCCTAGAGAATTAGATAGCTTCCAAACTTCAGATTTTTCAAAGTTCACATGCAAAGTGGGGCAACTATGGAGCAGCCCCTTTTTTAAAATTTGTTTTATGTTTTTATTAACATATAATGTATTATTAGCCCCAGGGGTGCAAGTCTGTGAATCGCCAGGTTTACACACTTCACAGCACTCACCATAGTACCTATCCTCCCCAATGCCCATAACCCAACCACCCTCTCCCTATCCCCCTCCAGCCCCCGGCAACCCTCCATTTATTTTGTGAGAATAAGAGTCTCTTATGGTTTGTCTCCCTCCCAATCCCACCTTGTTTCATTTATTCCTTTCCTACCCCCAACCCCCCCACATTGCCTCTCAATTTCCTCATATCAGGGAGATCATATGATAATTGTCTTTCTCTTGACTGACTTATTTTGCTCAGCATAATACCCTCAAGTTCCACCCACGTCATCGCAAATGGCAAGATTTCATTTCTTCTGATGGCTTGCAGCAGTCCTTTTTGAAAAGAAAAGTAGCTTTAGGAAAGAAAGCATGAACGAAAGATTTTATAAGTAGCTAAGCTGTCTGTGTTGGCTTCCTAGGGTTATCATAATGAATTACCAGAAACTTGGTGGCTTAAAACAAATGGACATTTATTCGTTCAGCGTTCTGGTGGCTAGAAATCTAAAATTGAGGTGTTGGCAGCATTGGTTTCTTCTGGTGGCTCTGAGGGATCATCTGTTCTATGCCCGTCTCTTAGCTGCTGGTGGCTGCTAGCAATTCTGGCATTCCTTGCCTAGAGGCTGTGTAACTCCAATCTTTATCTTTTTCTTCATAAGGCATTCCCTTATGTGCCTCTGTGTTTGAAATTTCACCTTCTTTCCTCCATAATGGCACCAGTCATTGAATTTATGGCCTATCCGAAATCCAGAATAGTATCATCCCAAGCTCTTTAATTATAACTGCAAAGACTCCCTTTACAATTAAATTGATATTCACATGTCCCTGAGGTTAGGACTTGAGCATCTCTTTTTGTGGAACACTATTCAACTCACTACGTTGTCCTTTAGGTATTACAAATATAGAAAAAAAATTTTTGAACTTGGAAGAGCTTGGGAAATATGGAACTTATGAGCCTCTCTTGAAGAGTCTATGAGAGGATAACCTTCAACTAAAAGATGATTGTGAAATCTTTAGCTAAAGGGCTGATGGTGAGCATGTAATATAATTAATTTAAATCTAAGATCAAGTGGGTGTCTGGCTGGCTCAGCCTCTTGATCTTTGGGTTGTGAGTTCAAGCCCCATGTTGGGCATGGAGCCTACCTTAAAAATAAATAAATAAATAAATAAATAAATAAATCTAAGATAAAAACAAAGTTGGGAAAAAGGATAAAATAGTAATATATATGTATATATATGATATATTCTAAGTAAAAATTTAAGTAACTAAAATAGAAGAAGGAAAGGAGAAAGCAAAAGCAAAATGAACTCACTGTCTAGACAACAGATGGGAATCAGCAGATATGAATACAAATGGACAAATCAGGAAAGTGAAAGGCAGCTACCATTAGAAAACAGAGAATTCCAAAAGGAAGCTCTAGAATAATAATACAAGGTTTCCTAAATATCAAGAGAATATTTAAAAATAATAGAGCAAAGTAAACACATCATATAGAGAAGCATATCAACTAATTATACACAAAACAATTTAAAAAAAAATTTTTTTAAATCTATTTGACAAAGATCACAAGTAGGCAGAGAGGCAAGCGGGGGATGGGTGGGGGAGGGGGAAACAGGCTCCCCGCTGAGCAGGGATCCCAATGTGGGGCTCTATCCCAGGACTGTGAGATCATGACCTGAGCCGAAGGAAGAGGCTTAACCCACTGAGCCACCCAGGCGCCCCTAAACAAAGCAATCTTAATGCAAAAGGAATAAGTAACTGTGAATGGATTTAGTTAATCTGTGAAATAGAAAGTTTTCCAATCTGTCTAATAAAACAAGATCAACTGTATTCAGTATATAAAAGAATGTCAGAAAGCAAACAGATGGAAAGATAGAAAGAAAAGGAAGTTCTGTGATCTTGAGAGCAGAGAAAGTAGAATGCAAGTCAAAAAAAGCACTATATGAAGAAGCATATATATATGTTTATTTGCATTCATATTATATATATATGTATTTTTATATACATATATAATTTTTTTAGAGTAAGGAGAGAGGAGGCTGAGGGAGAGGGAAAGAGAGAGTCTGAAGCAGGCTCCATGTCCAACAGGGAGCCCAATGTAGGGCTTGATCTCACAACCCTGAGACCATGACCTGAGCTGAAATCAAGAGTCAGACTCAACTGAATGAGCCACCTAGGTGCCCCAGGAAGCACATATTTACTTTTTAAGATTTTATTTATTTATTTGGGAGACAGAGAGAGAGAAAGCAGGGGAGAGTGTGAGAGAATCTGAAGCTGACTCCATGCAGAGCACAGAACCCAATGCAGGGTTCAGTCCCATGATCATGAGGTCATGACCTGAGCTGAAACCAGGAGTTGGATGCCTAACTGACTGACCCACCCTGGTGCCCCAAGATGCACATATTTTAAATATTTTATTAAAATGAAGATTTATTTATTTATTTATGTGACAGAGAGAGACATGGCAAGAGAGGGAACGCAAGCAGGGTGAGTGGGAGAGGGAGAAGCAGGATTCCCACAGAGCAGGGAGGCCGACGTGGTATCAAGACCTGAACTGAAGGCAGATGCTTAATAACTGAGCCACCCAGGCACCCCAAGAAGCACATATTTTAAAATAAAAGTCAGAGTTAGCAATGATGTTATAACAATAGCCACTCTTAGAAGGCAAAAAGAACTGGAAATGCAAGAGAAAAAAAAATACTAACAATAGCACACTTGCATATACCAATATTAGTAGAAGAAAGGTCAAGATGGACAAAAATTAAATAAGGATATGGAAAATCTAACCAACAGAATCAATGAGGTAGATGGTATCGATATATATTGAACTTCACATCCTAACAGCAGTCTTTCTCAAGTACCTGTGCAGTAATCACGAAATATAATTGCATATGATGTCACAAAAAAGCATAAGTTCCATAAAACAGAATCATTACAAACCACACTATGATTATCATGTGATAAAATTCAGAATTAATAAAATCAGATGATAAAAGGAAGCTTTCATCAGTAATTTTTTAAAAAGCTCTTTTCATTAAAAAACAGGGAAATTATAAAGAAAAATTACAGTCTAATTAATTAATTAACTAATTAAACACTAATTAATTAATTAAACACTGTGTATCTGGGGCGCCTGGGTGGCTCAGTTGATTAAGCATCTGCCTTTGGCTCAGGTCATGATCTCAGGGTCCTGGGCTGGAGCCCCGCATCGGGCTCTCTGCTGAGCTTCTCCCTCTCCCTCTGCTGCTGCCCTTGCTAGTACTCTCTCATGTGCTTTCTCTCTGTCAAATAAATAAGTAAATCTTAAAACAATAAAAAATAAAAAACACTCTGTATCGGAATCTATAGAACTTATTTTAAAGCAGCTATCAGAAGAAAATCAATGGCCTTAAACCTGTATTAATATAAGTAAAACAATAAAAAGTAGTGAATAAAATATTCAACTCAGAAGCTAGGAAAAGAATCAAAAGACAAACAAACAAACAAAAAACCCAAAAAACAAACACACACACACACACACACACACACACACACAAAGGAAATAGTAAAAAATAAAAGCAGGTATCAATGAGATGGAGGATAGATAAATAAGTAGATATAATTAACTTAAAAATACTGTTTTTTTAAAAGCAATAAAGTATTCAAACAACTAATCTAATTGAGAAAAAAAGAAGAAAGCCACCAAATATACAATATAAGAAATGACAAAGGGGAAATAACTATTGAGAAAAATATTTGTAAAATTATGGGACTATTTTGTGGACCACTATGCACATACATTTTTTTATGCACATAAATTTGAAAACACTGATGAAATTGATAATTTTATAGGAAACTGCACTTCACTAGAATTTTCTGGAGATAGACAAACAGTACAATTCCATAGAAGAAATAGGGAAAATTATCAAGGAAATTGTCCACAAAAAAAGCAGCAGGTTTGGACACCTAGGTGGCTTAGTCTGTTAAGCGTCTGACTTTGGTTGAGGTCATGACCCCAGGGTCCTAGGATTGAGTCCTGCATCAGGCTCCCTGCTCAGTGGAGAGTCTGCTTCTCCATCTCCCGGGGTCCTTCCCCAACTCATGCTCTCTCTCTCTCTCTTTAAAAATAAATAAATAAAATCTTAAAAAAAAAAAAAAGGCAGAAGGTTCATATGGTTCCACAGAGAAATTCTGCCAAAACTTTAAAGACCAAGTAGTCACAATTTCTCAAATTTTTTCATAGCATAGAAAATGGAGAAAAACTTTTAAGTTTTTTTTTGTAACACCAGTATAAGGTTGATACTTAATGCTGTTACAAATAATACAAAAACAACTACTGGCCAAAGCAATTCAGGATTATCAAGGCTAAGATATTATATTAGTTTGCTACGACTGCCAAAAGAAATACCACAGACAATGGGGTTTAAACACCAGAAATTGATTTTCTCACAGTTCTGGAGGTTAGACATCCAAGATTAATGTGTTGGCCACTCCCACTGCTTGTGCACTTTCTCTCTCTGATAAACAAATAAAATCTTTCAAAAAAAAGAAAGAAAGAAAGCTGTATTTTGTAAAATGCTTTTCCTATGTCTATTTAGAGTATCATATGGTTCTTGTTCTTTTATTAATGTGGTGTATCACATTGATTGATTCACTGATGTTGAACCACAATTGCAACCTGAGAATAAATCCCACTTGGTTATGGTGAATAATTCTTTTAATGTACTGTTGGATCCTATGAGCTAGTGTCTTGGTGAGAATTTTTGCATCCATGTTCATCAGGGATATTAGTCTGTAATTCTTTTTGGTGGGGTCTTTGGTTTTGGGATCAAGGTGATGCTGGCCTCATAGAATGAGTTGGGAAGTTTTCTTCCATTTCTACTTTTGAGAATAGTTACAGAAGAATAGTTATTGATTCTTCTTTAAATGTTTGGTAGAACAATAAGGTAGAACTTTAAGGTAGGACTTTCCCCTGGGAAGCCATCTGGCCTGGACTCTTATTCATTGGGAGACTATTTATTTATTTGAGAGAGAGACAGAGTGAGCACAAATGGGGGGAGAAGCAGAGGAAGGGAGAGAAGCAGACATCCTGCTCAGCAGGGAGCTTGACATGGAGCTCAATCCCAGGACCCTCCTTCATTGGGAGATTTTTGATTACTATTTCAATTTCTTTGCTGGTTATGGGTCTGTTCAGGTTTTCTATTTCTTCCTATATCAGTTTGGTAGTTTATATGTTTCTAGGAATGCATCCATTTCTTCCAGATTGCCTAATTTGTTGGCATATAATTGCTCATAATATTCTCTTATGATTGTATTTCTTCAGTATTAGTTGTGATCTCTCCTCTTTCATTCATGACTTTATTCATTTGGGTCCTTCCTGTTTTCTTTTTGATAAGTCTGGCTAGGGGTTTATTAATCTTATTAATGCTTTCAAAGAAAGAGCTCCTAGTTTCATTGATGTATTCTACTGTTGTTGTTTTTTTTTTAATTTCTATATCATTGATTTCTGCCCTAATCTTTATTCTTTCTTCTCCTGCCAGATTTAGGCTTTATTTGTTGTTCTTTTTCCAGATCCTTTAGGTAGAAGCTTAGGTTGTGTATTTCAGACTTTTCTTGTTTGTAGTATAAGGCCTATATCGCTATGTACTTCCCACTTGGGACTGCCTTTGCTGCAACCCAAAGGTTTTGAACTGTTGTGTTCTCATTTTCACTTGCTACCATGTATTTTAGAGAATTCTTTAATTTCCTGGTTGAACCATCCATTCTTCAGTAGGATTTTTTTAACCTCCATGTATTTGTGGTCCTTCCAAATTTTTTCTTGTGATTGACTTCAAGTTTTATAGTGTTGTAGTCTGAAAATATGCATGGTATGATCTTAGTCTTTTTGTACCAGTTGAGACCTGATTTGAAACCCAGTATATAATCTATCCTGGAGAATGTTACATGCACATTAAGGAAGAATGTATATTCTGTTGCTTTAGGATGAAATGCTTTGAATATATCTGTTAAGTCCATTTGGCCCAGTGTGCCATTCAAAGTCTTGTTTCCTTATTGTTCTTCTGCTTAGATGATCTCTCCATTGCAGTGAGTGGGGTGTTAAAGTCCCTCACTATTATTGTATTATTATCAATGAGTTTTTAAAATTCTGTCATTAATTGGTTTATATATTCAGCTGTTCCCAACCTAGGGGAATAAATACAATTGTTAGGTCTTCTTGTTGGGCAGACATTTTTATTATGATATAGTGTCCCTCTTCATCTCTTCTTACAGTCTTCAGTTTAAAATCTAGTTTGTCTGATAAAAGATAACTACACAAGCTTTCTTTTGATGTCCATTAGCGTGCTAAATGGTTCTTCACCCCACTGTCAATCTGGAAGTGTCTTTGGATCTAAAATGAGTCTCCTGTGAGCAGCATATCGATATGTCTTGTTGTTTTAAGATTTTATTTATTTACTTGAAAGAGAGAGCAAGTGAGAAATAGAGCATGAGCTGGGAAGAAGGACAGAGGGATAGGGAGAAGCAGATTCCCTGCTGAGCAGGGAGCCCAACTTGGCTCAATCTCAGGATCCTGGGACCATGATCAGGTCTGAAGGCAGTTGCTTAACTGACTGAGTCACCCAGGTGCCCCTCAGTGGCTCTTGTTTTTTTTTTTTTTTTTTTTTTTTTAATCCACTCTGATACCCTATGTCTTTTGACTGAAGCATCTATCTAGTCCATTTACATTCAGAGTAATTATTAAAAGATATAAATGTAGTGCCATTTTATTACTTGTAAAATCTCTGTTCCTGTATATTGTCTCTGTCCCTTTCTGGTCTTTGTTACATTTGTTACAAAGAGAGTTTGCTCAAAGGATTCCCTTTAATATTTCTTGCAGGCCTGGTTTAGTGTTCACAAATTCCTTTAGCTTTTGTTTGTCCTGGAAACTTTTTATCTCTTCTTCTATTCTGAATGACAGCCTTGCTAGATAAAGTATTCTTGGCTGCGCATTTTTCTTATTTAGCACCTTGAATATTTCATGCCAGTCCTCTCCAGCCTGCCAGGTCTCTGTGGACAGGTCTGCTGCCAGCCTTATGCTTCTACCCTTGTAAGTTAATGACCTCTTGTCCTAAGCTGCTGTCAAGATTTTCTCTTTATCTTGGAAATTTACAAGTTTCACTATTATATGTCAAGATGTTGACCTGTTTTTATTGATTTTGAGGGGGGTTATCTGTGGCTCCTGGACTTGAATGCCCATTTCCTCCCCTAGATTAGGGAAGTTTTCAGCATAATTTGTTTAAACAAACTGTCTTCCCCTTTCTCCCGTCCCTCATCTTCTGGGACCCCTATTATATGGATATTATTTTGCTTATGGAATTGATGAGTCTCCCTTTCTCTCTTCTTTTCATTTTCCTTGTTTTCCATCATTTTATGTTCTATATCACTGAATATCTCTTCTGCTTCACTCATCCTCATTTTTATGGCCTCTACTCAGGTCTGCATCTTGGTAACAGCATTTTCAATTTCGGCTTGACTAAATTTCAGTTCTTTTCTTTCTACAATATGGGATTCTCTAGTGTCTTCTATTCTTCTTTTCAAGCACAGCTAGTATCTTTACAATCATTGTTTTAAACACTAGTTCAGACATCTTACTTATATCCATACTGATTAAATCCCTGGCAGTGAGTACTACCCTCCTGTTCTTTTGTCCAGAAAAGAAAGGAAGAAAGAAAGATGAAAAACAATAATAACAACAATGACAACAGGAAAAAATAAAACAAACAAACAAAAAACAACAAAAAACTGGATCCTGGGTGTGTTTTTGTCTGTTTGTTAAACGAAACTCCCGAAAAGTGGTCAGTTTTCTACTTGTAGAATTGAAGCATTTCTTTTCTCAGATCTCTGATTGATTTCTCAGGTGTTCAGGATGATTTGATAAATATCTAGCTGACTTCAAGGGACCAGACAAACATAGGGTTCCTCTACTTCTCCACCATCTTAACTCCTCCCCTGTATCCTAGCTCTAAAGTAACATTTTAGTTAAAGAGGAAGTGTTAGCTGCGTTTCTGTTAGGATCAGGAACCAGTAAGGATGCCCGGTACCTATGTTACTATTTCACATAGTACTGGAGGTTTTAGCCAATACAAACAATAAAAGGAAATCAACCAGGAACAGGAGAATTGGTAAAAGAAGTAAAAAGGTCTGATTGCAGATGACATGTTAGAATTCCTAGAAAGCTCAGAGACTCAACCATAAAGCTGACTGAAGCAACATAGTTCTATTATGGCAGCAAAATATAATATCGACATATAAAACTTAAATGTCTTCAGATACAGTATAATTATATAACAGAAATACGTTTAGGAATAAACATAAAATATATGTTCAAAGTTTATAAAAGGATACTTTAAAACATGTCTGAAAGCTATAAAAATGGATTTTAGACAAGTGAAAATATATCCAGTGTTCTTGGATAGAATAGCTCAGTATTATAAACACACTGAATCTCTGTAGGTTAATTTCTAAATTTAATGGAATCTCAGTAAAAATACCAAAAATCTTTTCTAGAGAGTGAAACTAAAGTTCATATGGAAAAATAAACTCACAGTAGAAAATTAAGGCAACAAATATGAAAAAATATTGACCTTACTAGTAATTAAGTGCAAATTAAAACCATGAGATATCAATCTCTCTATTAAATTAACTAACCATGTTAACCAATATATTAAATGAACCGATATATTTAAAAATAGCAATAAGAAACTACAATAGAAACACAAATGAAATTATTGTGGAGAATGTAAGGAATAGCACATTCATATACCTGTTAGTGGTGTTTTTAATTGTACACACTTTGGAGGACTATCTGGCAACATGTTAAAAAAAAAGAAAAAAAGAAAAATACACTTCTTCTTAATGTTTCACTTCTAGGAACCTATCCTAAAGAAAATATTGGGAATAGGCAGCAAACTAAATGGCCCATGGTAAGACTCATAAAATGAATTATGGCACCCCCCACAATAAGGCCATGAAAAATCATGCAGAAGAATATTTAATGACAAAAGAAAATATTCATGACATATTGTTAAGTGAAAAAAAGAAAATGACATTAGTAACATGGTCAGTACGATCCCGATTTTGCAATTGAGAAGAATTGTATGATTCTCTCTGAGTGGTGTGGCTGCCTGTAATTCTAGTATTTATCTTTGTGATTATTGGCCTTTTTCCTAGAAGACTTTAATAAAAACTCTCTTTTGGGGGCACCTGGGTGGCTCAGTGAGTTAAAGCCTCTGCCTTTGGCTCAGGTCATCATCTCAGGGTCATGGGATCGAACCCCGCATTAAGCTGTTAGGCAACAGACTCTTGATTTTGAATGGGGTCATGATCTCAGTGACATGAGATCGAGTCCCACCTTGGACTACCTGCTCTGCATGGAGTCTGTTGGAGATTCTCTCCCTCTCCCTCTGCACTTACTCTCTCTGTCTCAAATTAATAAATAAATTTTTAAAAAAGAGACCCTCATATACCCACATGTATCCATCTGTGTATCTATATCAAAGTTCAAATACTGAATTAAATATTTGAAGTCAGGATGTGTGTATCTGTTTCATTTTCCTAAACAGCAGTAGTTCATTTCAATGTCAGGGATGATGAGGAGATGGGAGGAGTATGTGAATTGATGAGCTGTCTTACTGTTTAGACTTTTTAGGGGCTGCTTGAAACTTTCCTTTGGCTTAATTAGTAAGGCCCATCTTGCCTATTTACACACCATGCCCTCCTCATTTCTCCTGTCTAAAAGACTGCTTTGGCAGCAGGTTTCCCAAGCAGTCACCTTATTATATAGTTCTAAGGAATGCCCATGGATTTAAATGAGATTAGAAAAAAAGAGAATGGTGTTTCTGCAGCTAAGTAAGTTTGAAAATAGTTTTTAAAGTGTAATTTTCAATAAGTTACAAAGCATGACTACCTCTTACGAGTATAAAATCAAAATGTGTCAAAGGTCTATTAACTACATCATTAATGAGGGAATGGCAGGATGGTAAAACTAGCTCAAGAAGTGTTTGAAGAACAAGAGTCAATATGTTAATCAGGACTAGAATTTTTTTTGAAAATGTAGAATAAGATTACTGTGTTAAATACAAAAGTGGTTAATTTCCCACTGGGCAAAATGATACTTTAGGGGGTTATCTTTACTCTGACAAGACAAATATCATTTGTTGTACTATCAGCTGTGTTCAGGTTAAACCCCTTTAGAATTGCAAAATATCCTAATCAGTAGTAAGTAGGAAGTCAAACAAAGGTTTTCCTAGCAAGCTTGCTAGAAACTTTGACCTGGACATTGAAACAATCCCCAGGAATCCCTTTTGCCTGTTTCCAAATTTGGGTCACTTTTCTTTTCTTTTAAAGAGTTTATTTATTTATAAATAAACCTGATTCACGGCTCTATCCCAGGACCCTGGATCATGACCTGAGCCAAAGGCAGATGCTTAACAACTCAGTCACCCAGGCACCCCAGTGGATCATTTTTCTTAATAAGCAGGTTAAACCAAAGCTAAACAGGTTTCTTTCCTACTGGTTGTCTTCTATGAATATGTTAATGTGCACATAATGGTATTTCAAACAAGCAGAGTTCGTAACATGATGAAAATTCAATTTTATTTATTTATGTATTTACTTACGTATTTATTTTCCTATGTATTTATTTATTGACACAGGTCACGTTATTTTTGGTGTAGAGCGTAGTGATTCGAGGAGTCTCTGTGTTATGCTGTGCTCACCACAGGTATAAGTAACATCTGTCACGATAAAATACTGGTATGGTACAATGGACTATATTCTCTATGTTCCAGCTCTTATCCCCATGACCTACATATTTCATAACTAGAAACTTGTATCTCCCACTCCCCTTTATTCATTTTTTCCCATTTCATCCCCTCTGGCAACCATCAGTTTGTTCTCTGTGTTTACAGGTCTGTTTCAATTTTACTTTAGTCTCCCACAACACTTATAAAGTTTATTGAACAGATGTAATCTTCCCTTGCTCCTGGAAGAAAAGTAGGGTGGGTGCAAAGATTTTCTACTTTACCTAGGTAATAGTTCTAATTTGGTACCAAATCTTCCTTGTCACCCCTGGGGTTATCTTTTCTATCTGACAGAAATCTATGTGGTAAAGTGCTTCACAGATTCTGGGCTTTATAACACTTTTTTTTTTTCTTTTTCTTGAAAAGGGAGAAAGAGTGCATGAGCAGGAGGGACAGGGGGAGAGAGAATCCTAAGCAGGGCGCACACCCAGCACAGAGCCTGGCACCAGGCTTAATCTCATGACCCTGAGATCATGACCTGAGCCCCAACCAAGAGTCGGAGGTTTAACTGACTGAGCCACCCAGGTGCACCCCCCCCCCCGATTCTGGGCTTTAATGAATAATAAACAACAAAGTCAGACACAATGCATTTCTCTAGATGACTAAACAATCTTCTGTGTAAACTGAATTGACATGCCTCCCCACCTTTTTGGGAGGGGCTCTGGAAAGCAGATGCTGAGTCCAAGTGCGTTACTGGGGTGTGTGGGTTGAATTGCGTCCCTCGCCCCCAAAGAACACAGAGGAGGGATGGGAAGCTCAAAGTCCCCCAGTGTGTCAAGGAGATGATGATAAGCAGCCCACTCTCACCCCTGCCCTTTGGTTCTTGGACCCTTGTATTCTATTGGAGAAGACTGTGGCTACAATGTAGCTGCCATTTTTGGCTTGAACTTACTCCCTGAGGCATCCATCATAAATCAAGTTTGGGTATTTTCTTCTCCCACCCCTGGCTATTCATGTAAGTTGAGGAAGGGTTCCTGGTGCAACCATGGTGAATGGTCAGGGCTGTGGATACTCTAGCTTGTGGTTTACTGATACCCTCTTGTCCTGCTTGGGCTTGATTAGGATGCGCCAGTTCCCTCTTATGATGGGTTGTCTCTGGGCTGACCTGATCCTATGAGCTGAAGAGTTTGACAGAACCCAGGTCTTGATAAGCAGATCTACAGCATGACCACTTAGTGTCCACGGGAAAGCATTTATCTCTTCCAGAGCCTGGAAGCACATCAGGAGCTATTTTTTTTTTTTAAGATTTTATTTATTTATTTATTTATTTATTTATTTATTTATTTGACAGACAGAGATCACAGGCAGGCAGCAAGCAGGCAGAGAGAAAGGAAGGAAAGCAGGCTCCCCGCTGAGCATAGAGCCTGATGCAGGGTCTGATCCCAAGACCCTGGGATCATGACCTGAGCTGAAGGCAGCGGCTTTAACCCACCGAGCCAGCCAGGTGCCCCTGGGTGCTATTTTCAAAGTAACAGGACAGCCTTGTTCGAGACCCTGAGCCTGCATTGCTGACTCACCCTCTGGAGCCTGCCATCAGCACCTCCCTGCATCTTCTCCACTATTGATTCCTCTGCCAGGTTCAGGCCTATTGGGCCATATGCCTAGAGCGGGGCTGCTTTGCCTACAGCCTGGGTCTGTTGAAGATCTCCTTCCTGCTCTAGGTCCCATTCAAAGGGGGAAGCCTTTTGTGTCACATGGAATAGGGGCTGGAGCTCAGCATCTTTGTATGGTTTATCTCTTGACCTCTGATCTTATTTATTTATTTATGAGAGAGAAAGAGTGAGAGAGAGAGAGAGAGGGAGCATGAGCAGAGGGGAGGGGCAGAGGGAGAAGCAGAGAGCTCCACAGGTGACCTGATTCCAAGACCGTGGGATCATGACCTGAACTGAAGGCAGACACTTACCTGACTGAGCCGTCCAGGTGTCCCTGACGCACTGTATTTTATCAAGCCTCCAGCGTGCCAGCCATTTCTTGCTTACCCAGTGGATCAGCATGACGTCAACATTGTATATTGCATTTATTTAGAAAGGTCGACCACCCTCCCCGGTGCTGGGTCAGGAACACCAAGTGGTAGAAAAACATGACACGTATCTCCAACATAAATATATGTGGTCTTAAAGGTAAAAGAATGATTAAGGAAGATATGTTGCCATGCCAATTTTCTGGCTTTGTTTGATCAAATCATCAGATCAGATAATGGGTACAACACGACCGAAATAGAGTTAAGTTCTAGATGAAGTGTTGACATTTGCCACAAAACTGGATTTTGAGCATTGTTTTAAATAAACTGAACTTGAAAGAGAAAGAATTTGTTTTTCCTTAATAGGCGAGATCTAAGGCATTAATGCTCATGGGAATTTCCTGAATAATTGGGCACATTTACCAAGCACAAAACAGAACAAAATGACTTACCAGGAGGGCTTAGCGCACATTGTTAGTATTCAACTTACGGGGCAAACATTTCCTATGTCCGAGAACCTACTACTAACAAGGCTGGCCTCTCTGTTACCTGAAAAATGGAGGTACCAGTTGAACAAATCTGGAAGTGTGAAAATTCACCCTACATCCAACAGCACTGACAACTTCTAGAAGTTTGGGTCTTACCTACACAGAGTCTGAGGGCATCACTGAAGTAGTGCTAAGTGTCAGGAAATAGTTCACATGATCTTAACGTTCTTGGGCCGCACTTGACAGTATTCTCTTGGAATTTGCAGAGTAGCACATCAATGGATAGGACGTCACCCCGGCTGACCTGGTTGGAGTACTTTAGGCCTTGTTTTTTGCTAATGGGCTAGATCTATGGCATTCCTGTTCATGGAACTTCCTGAATGGCTGCGCACGCTGACAAGAAGCAGGCAGATCTAAAGCAGCAAAGCTGGTATTCAACCTACAAGCAAACATCTCAAATTAGAGCATTTTTCAGGTAACAGAGCACCCACTGTGAACAAGGCCTCCCGAGTCACTGGAAAACGGAAGTAGTAGTGAACACCGTTTCTGCGTGATTTCTCACGGAATCTTGCATGTAGGACGATATCCGGTACACAGCATGTATTCTGTAAGTGATAGCTTTTATTATTATCCTTTATAATGATCCTAGCCTTCTGTCTACACTCCCCTTCCTCTCCCCATCTCCAAACGTCCCAGAGACCAAAAGAAGAACATCTCCCAGAGGAGTCTCTTAATATTTTATCAGAGCTTTGATTTGGCTTAGTGCTAATGCTCACCTAAGTGCTAATTCCGTCTGGTCACTGGCTCCCTTCATCATTCCCAAAGAAGGTAAGAGGATGGGGAGGAGGGGGAAATCTGTGGGACCTTCAAAAGGAACGTATGAACCACTGGCTAGAAGAACAATGTCACGGGAACATAAAGCCTTGAGAGAAACATCTAAAAATAGAGAAAAGGAGCAGAGAAATTAACTTCTGGCCTGCCCCCAATTCGTGTAACTAGTGCTCAGAGCTCAGCAGAGAGAGAGGAGAGATGTGGGCAGGAAGTTAGGCTGCAGCTGATGGGAGACTCAGGTGTCCTCATCCTGGTGCGCATTTTTTTTTTTTTTTTTAAGATATTACTTACTTATTTGGCAGAGAGAGACACAGCGAGAGAGGGATCTCAAGCAGGGGAAGTGGGAGAGGGAGAATCAGGCTTCCCGTGCAGCAGAGAGCCTGTGCGGGGCTCGATTCCAGGACCCCCGGGATCACGACCTGAGCTGAAGACAGATGCTTAACAACGGAGCCACCCGGGCACCCCCCTGGTGGTACTTTTTGGACCGCAGTGTGGATGGGCACAACACACAAACAGAAAGCCATTTCAGGACTCCCCAGCTGCAGTCAGCAGGCCCTCTGTATGCTCTGACTGCCGCTGGAAGGAAGCCCAAGCAGCTCTGTTCTCACTGTCCAGGACTTACAGATCATTGTGCTGAGAACAGTCTTCAGAGCCCAGGCTAGGAGCCACATGCTGGAGCCGGGCCCTGCGCCATGCTCAGGTGGCAGGATCCGACCCGTCACACAGTCTAAAGTCGGATTTGGAGTGATGGTCGTATTTTGGGAACTCTTAGCAAGTTGAGAAAAGGTGTGAGGCTTGAAAACGACATGGGAACTGGATAAGAGAGAGGAAGACAAGACAGGAAGGGACTCTCCAAAGACTGCAAAACTTTGGGGATCAGATTCTCAGTAGCATTGGAACTAGGGATCTTATTCTTTAGAGGGATTAAAAGTTTATAATAAAAGAGGAATGTTTCTAGTTATGGGTACATTAGTTTTTTGTCTTTTAAGGAAGTGGTTTTGTTGACTTCTCTGTTTTATATACCTAGCCCTTAACAAAGATGATGATTAAGAGGTAGATTAAGCACTGAATTACATAGCTTGATAGCACTGCAAATCACTTCATTTTATTTTTCTGAGCTCAAGTAATAATTGCAGTACCTTTTCTCTTCTTATACTTACTTATGGTTTTATTCTGAGATGCCAAAGGATTTTACCAACATAAATTCAATGAGCCATTAGAGAGCTTGTGGTTTAATTCAGGTCTGAACCTTGCTTTTTAAAAGTAATTTTATTTAAATTCAATTAATATATAGTGTATTATTAGTTTCAGAGGTAGAGTTCAGTAAGACCTTTGTTTTATAAATAGAGGCAAACTTGGAAACATTAATCAGCCCAGTAATATTGGCTTGAATTGTCAAGAAATTGTCAAGAAATATGTTTGAAATAAATTTTAGAGACACTTTCAGGAAGCATAAACCCTGTTTTTGTTTTTAAACTAGAACAATTCAAAATACAAAACTTGATCGTGGACTTGATGTCTGACGCTGCTCCATTGGAGTTTAGCCTTCAAGGTTCTGCAGGGAGTCGACCTGGCGTTTTCTCAAGGGTGGAAGGAGGGCTGTTGTTCCCTCCCATAACTACTCAGCTACCTTGAGCTCTGCACTCCTTTACTCACTCACCCAGTGAGCATTTGAGGCCCAGCTATAGGTGAGTTACATTATTTGGAGGCAGTATCATATCTTTGGAATTTTTTCTTTTCGGCAACAGCTTTATTGAGATTGAACTCACCTACCCTAAAACTCACCCATTTAAAGTGCACAACCCAGGGGAGTTAGTGTATTCAGAGTCGTGCAGCTATCGACACGATCGATTTTCATCAAGCCTAGGTGACCTTTCAATTTTACCTTTGATTTCTCTAGGCAAATGTATTTGCTTTTGCATATTTTTGGTAAGAGATATTTTACCAAATTAGATTTTCAGGTTCATATTGCTAAGTATATATTATGGCACCATTTGACTATGAAAATTTAGCTGTTTTAAATGGTACTTTAATTCTTTTTTTTTTTTTTTTCCCACATTTGTGATGGAAACAGGCTCAGAGAGGCCAAGATTCTTAGCCGCGGCCACGGCACACCTCACAGCAGTTGGCCATCAACAGTGTGCCTCGTCTCCTTAGGCCACAGTGTTCCACATTCTACAAATAAACCCTGGGCTGTCTCCCCTGTACCAGCTCAAGGTAAACAAGGCAACTAAAATACCCTTCTTACCCTCCACCCCCCCAAAAAACCCATACTGCTTTCTGACAGGTACGTGCATTTCATAGCATTTGAATTCAGTGCCCCCACTGCTGGAGGGAGAAAACCACGCATCTTTCTATGTCTCCAGAAAGCCAGATTGAGAGCAATGCTGCCAGGCTGTGGGACCATCAAGACCAGGCTGAAGTGGTCACAATCACTGGGATTGTACCCAGACAAAATAGCCAGCATTAATGGAACTCTATGATCCCCCCCCCCCTTTCTTTGTGTTTTCAAAAAACAATTTCAGGTTTAGAGAGGTCTAAGCAGCTTACTTTGGTTATCATATCTCTGTCAAAGCTGAGTGTTTTGAACAAAACCTAATGCAAAAATATAAATCCGAGTGGGGCGTCTGGGTGGCTCAGTGGGTTAAGCCGCTGCCTTCGGCTCAGGTCATGATCTCAGGGTCCTGGGATCGAGTCCCGCATCGGGCTCTCTGCTCGGCAGGGAGCCTGCTTCCCTCTCTCTCTCTCTCTCTCTGCCTACCTCTCCATCTACTTGTGATTTCTCTCTGTCAAATAAATAAATAAAATCTTTAAAAATAAATAAATAAATCCGAGTGAACCAAAATAAATCATTTTGGCTCATAAGCTCATTATTTTTATTTACAACCCCCCTTCCTCTCCTTTCCCTTCCTTTCTCCCTACTTGTAAACACTGGGGAAGGGCCAATACCCAGAACTACTGACCCTAGCCCTTCTACCTACTTGTCTCCATGAACAACACGCCTTGTTCTTCCTTCTCCCCAATCTGGACCCCCCTCCCCAGCATTCAGAGGGCCCCAGAGCAATGCTGTCCAGTTCCCATGTAATGGCCACATTAGGGGGCTGTGAAATTAATCAGTAGGTTAAAATGATTAATTTTAAAAATTATTATGAATATTAAAATTTATATATCACAGTATATCACATACAGAAATTTTTTAAGCATAGTATAAGATTTAGACTTAAATCTCAAGTCTAAGATTTAATTTAAAACCTTTTTTGGGGAACATTTCTGGCATCAGGAGAGGATGGGACTTAAAAGTGGATGACACTTTACAGCTGCTCTCAGCCAGGTGGTCCTTGTGACACGGAAGTGGGTTGTTAGTTTGTCCAGGTGCCAGGACTGCATCACTGTGATCACTCTTTATTTCCATCAGAAAACTATTTGAGGACAGTTAAGGAAGGAATGAGAAGTTTGGTTGTTTTTGGAAAGCCTTAAGACAAAGAAGGTGCCAACATCAAACCTTGAAGAATATCCTGGAAGAAAATCCTGGAAACAACAGTGGTACCCTCCTTTCTTTTCCCCCTGAAGCTTTATTTATTTATTTATTTATTTATTTATTTATTTATTTATTTATTTGAAAGAGAGAGGGAGAGGCAGAAGGAAGAGGAAGGAGAGGGAGAGAGTGATAGAGTGTGCAGGAGTGAGAGAGGCAGAAGGAGAGGGAGAGAGAATCCCAAGCAGACTCCATGATGAGCATGGAGCCTGATGCAGGGCTTGATCCCAGGACCCCAAGATCGGGACTTGAGCTGAAATCAGGAGTCAGATGTTCAACAAACTGAGCTACCCAGGCGCCCCAGTGGTGCCCTCTTTTAAGATGCTTCATCCAACATTTATTCAAGGGCACAGAGGGGAGAATTTAGCTATTGATGATTCGCTCAAAAAGCTGAATTCAAGGTAAAGAGGTTTTTGGACCACAATAGCAATATATTTCACTCATGAGAGAAAAACTACATAAGTCTAAAGTTTTAAAATAAACATAACGTTAAAGTTCTAAATAAACATAAAACTTCTAAGCAATAAGAAGGCATTGCTCCACATTTGATGACAGCAAAACTAAATGCTACATTGAAGAATGTACCTCTCCAGCATCACCTTGATCCCCAAACCAGACAAGGATCCCATCAAAAAAGAGAACGACAGACCAATATCCTTGATGAACACAGATGCAAAAATTCTCACCAAAATACTAGCCAATAGGATTCAACAGTACATTAAAAGGATTATTCACTACGACCAAGTTGGATTTATTCCAGGGCTGCAATGTTGGTTCAACATCCACAAGTTAATCAATGTGATACAACACATTAATAAAAAAAAAAAGAACAAGAACCATATGATACTCTCAATAGATGCTGAAAAAGCATTTGACAAAGTACAGCATCCCTTCCTGATTAAAACTCTTCAAAGTGTAGGGATAGAGGGCACATACCTCAATATCATCAAAGCCATCTATGAAAAACCCACTGCAAATATCATTCTCAATGGAGAAAAACTGAAAGCTTTTCTGCTAAGGTCAGGAACACGGCAGGGATGTCCATTATCACCACTGCTATTCAACATAGTACTAGAAGTCATAGCCTCAGCAATCAGACAACAAAAGGAAATTAAAGGCATCCAAATCGGCAAAGAAGTCAAACTATTACTCTTCACAGATGATATGATACTATATGTGGAAAACCCAAAAGACTTCTAGAAACTGCTAGAACTTGTACAGGGATTCAGTAAGGTGTCAGGATATAAAATCAATGCACAGAAATCAGTTGCATTTCTCTACACCAACAACAAGACAGAAGAAAGAGAAATTAAGGAGTCAATCCCATTTACAATTGCACCCCAAACCATAAGATACCTAGGAATAAACCTAATCAAAGAGGCAAAGAATCTATACTCAGAAAACTATAAAGTAATCATGAAAGAAATTGAGGAAGACACAAAGAAATGGAAAAATGTTCCATGCTCCTGGATTGGAAGAATAAATATTGTGAAAATGTCTATGCTACCTAAAGCAATCTACACATTTAATGCAATTCCTATCAAAGTGCCATCCATCTTTTTCAAAGAAATGGAACAAATAATCCTAAAATTTATATGGAACCAGAAAAGACCTAGAATAGCCAAAGGAATATTGAAAAAGAAAGCCAAAGTTGGTGGCATCACAATTACGGACTTCAAGCTCTATTACAAAGCTGTCATCATCAAGACAGCATGGTACTGGCACAAAAACAGACACATAGATCAATGGAACAGAATAGAGAGCCCAGAAATGGACCCTCAGCTCTATGGTCAACTAATCCTCGACAAAGCAGGAAAGAATGTCCAATGGAAAAAAGACAGCCTCTTCAATAAATGGTGTGGGGGAAAATTGGACAGCCACATGCAGAAAAATGAAATTGGACTATTTCCTTACACCACACATGAAAAATAGACTCAAAATGGAGGAAGGACCACAATGTGAGAAAGGAATCCATCAAAATCCTTGGAGAGAACACAGGCAGCAACCTCTTTGACCTCAGCCACAGCATCTTCCTAGGAACATCACCAAAGGTGAGGGAAGCAAGGGCAAAAATGAACTATTGGGATTTCACCAAGATCAAAAGCTTTAGCACAGCTAAACAAAGTTTGCACAGTTAGCAAAACCAAAAGACAACTGACAGAATGGAAGAAGATATTTGCAAATGACATATCAGATAAAGGGCTAGTGTCCAAAATCTATAAAGAACTTAGCAAATCAACACCCAAAGAACAAATAATCTAATCAAGAAATGGGCAGAAGACATGTACAGACATTTCTGCAAAGAAGACATCCAACAGACATGTGAAAAAGTGCTCCACATGACCCGGCATCAGGGAAATACAAATCAAAACCACAATGAGATACCACCTCACACCAGTCAGAATGGCTAAAATTAACAAGTCAGGAAATGACAGATGCTGGCGAGGATGCGGAGAAAGGGGAACCCTCCTACACTGTTGGTGGGAATGCAAGCTGGTGCAACTACTCTGGAGAACAGCATGGAAGTTCCTCAAAATGTTGAAAATAGAACTACCCTACAACCCAGCAGTTGCACTACTGGGTATTTACCCTAAAGATACAAACGTAGTGATCCAAAGGGGCATGTGCACCCGAATGTTTATAGCAGCAATGTCTATGATAGCCAAACTATGGAAAGAACCTAGGTGTCCATCAACAGATGAATGGATAAAGAAGATGTGGTATATATACACAATGGAATACTATGCAGCCATCAAAAGAAATGAAATCTTGCCATTTGAGACGGTGTGGATGGAACTAGAGGGTATCATGCTTAGCGAAATAAGTCAAGCGGAGAAAGACAACTATCATATGATCTCCCTGATATGAGGAAGTGGAGATGCAACATGGGGGGTGAAGGGGGTAGGAGAAGAATAAATGAAACAAGATGGGATTGGGAGGGAGACAAACCATAAGTGACTCTTAATCTCACAAAACAGACTGAGGGTTGCTGGGGGGAGGGGGGTTGGGAGAAGAGGGGTGGGATTATGGACATTGGGGAGGGTATGTGCTTTGGTGAGTGCTGTGAAGTGTTTAAATCTGGCGATTCAGAGACCTGTATCCCAGGGGATAAAAATATATTATATGTTTATAAAAAATAAAAAAAAAGAATAATGTACCTCTTCTAGTCAATGAAATCTTAGTTTAATAAAGCCCCGTGTATGTGCATACTAGGTCACAATGTAAAATACATTTTTCTTACGGGTTGTGGTGTAAACATTTGAAAGCCCCTGTTTTAGGAACTTCGGTTAATGATCAAACCAAACCAAGCAAAGGGCAAATTAAGTGATTCTTCCTCGCTTCCACATGTCTCGGTCTCTGCACCCCTTTAAGGATTTCAAGAGATATTTGCTTCCCTCATCCCACTCTCCTCTTCTCACCAACTTTTTATTCTTTCAGAAATGTTTCTAATATAATGAAATAAAACTTCTTTGTGCCACCTAATGAAGTTCTCAAGTGCACGTTGGGGTGACCACCGCCCAAGGCAAGAAACAGAAGATCTCTGGCACTCCGGCATCCCCTCCTGATCAGTACCCTTCCCTCTCTACAATTCTGACATCGTCATACACATACTAAAATCTATACGGTCAGTTTTGATGGCTCGGGCTCTATGTAAATGGAATCATTCTGTAGGAATCATTTGTCTTTCTCTTCAGTCAACACTGTAAATTTGGTGCTTGCAGCTCTCATGTTTATTTTTTTAGGGTCAAGTTTGTCATCCTTTCTATTCATGGGCATTTAATTTGTTTCCAGCTTTGGAAAATGATAGACAGTGTGGTCATGGACATTGTCTTCTATGTATCCTGGTAGATGTGGATTGCTGGGCATAACAGAGCTTGACTTTCTTCAGTTTAGCTATGTAAAACTGCACCCTCCACAGATAGGTTACAAACTGACATTCTCACCAGTGTGGGACGGTCCAGACGCACCAACACTTGACATTGTCAGGCTTTTACAATGTTGTTAGTCTGAAGGGTGTTTAACAGTACCTCGTTTTAAATTTGCATTTCCTTGAGTAATACAAGGTTCAGTAATTTCTAATTTATTAGCCATTTGGATTTCTTCTCTGAAGAGGTGCTTCCCTTTAAGACTTTTGCTTATGATTTTTACTCACCGATTTGTTGTTTTTCATATAGTTTAGAATTCTGCAGTCTGAGATGTTAGCCACTAGTCTCATGTGGTAATATAAATTAATAGAAAATTCAGTTCCTTAGTTACACTATCCATATTTCAAATGCTCAATGGCTATATGGGGCTGGTAACTACTTTATGGGATGGCAGAGAACTACAGAATATCCCCCCTTACAGCAATTTCTACAGGAAATTTCTACAGGAGAGAGACTACAGAACATTTCTGACCTCACACAAAGCTCTCTAGGACAGAACAGAACTAGAGAGCATTCCATTGTACAGCCAATCCCACCGCACGATGTTGCTCTAGACATTTGTCTCTGTTGCGCTTGTATTACAGGTATCTCCCCACATTCAGGGCCTGTCCATTAGTTCTTCCATGGTTCTTTTGATGAATGAATATTTTGAGTTTAACCAATCTTGTCCTTTTTGGACAGGGCTTTTTTTTTCCTTTAGGAATTTCTTCCCATCCCAAGGTCACAAGGATGTCCTTTTGTGCATCTGGAACTGTGTATAGAGTGTATAGAGAGGTAAGGGGCCAATTTAATTTTTCCCCTATGGATTGCCAATTGTCTTACCCTGTGGTGACAGTCTGTTCTTCTCCCTTCTCTGTATGCATCACCTGTCATAAATGAAGTGTATTTGTGTTTCTATGGCCTTTCCACTTTTCAGTCCATTCCAATGTCCTTTCCATTTCCCTTACTCAACCGTAACTGCTGGACCCAGATTGTCAGCCACCTGCCTACTGTATTGTCATGGATACTCTCCCGTCTTTATTTGAATTCTTGGTAGCATCAGGACAGTTGACTTTTTTTTTTTTTTTTTTTAAGATTTCATTTTTAAGCAATCTCTACACCCAGCGTGGGGCCCCAACTTACAGTCCGGAGATAGAGAGTCGCATGTTCACTGGGCAGCCAGCCAAAGCCACTCCCCTACCACTCCTGTTTTGAAGTACTTTCTTCTCTCGGCTTCTGGGACAGCACCCTCTCCTGTTTTGCTCTCTTTGTTGGTGGCTTCTCCTTTCTGACCCGTACCGGTTTAGTTGTGAGGCCTCATCTCTTTTTATGCTATGCTCTTGTCCTTGGTAATCACGTCCATTTGGAAGGCTTCAAATTCCAACCATATGCTAGGGACTCTTGCCTTTGTCAGGGGCAGAGTCAATGATTCACTGGTCTAATGCAAGTTGGAGATGTTTGCTGGAACTTCTGGACATTTTTTCCTTGTTCTTAAGAGTGAGGAATGGGCAGTAAGCTCACATTCCTACTGGATATCAATGAGGGGGGAGTCTGGCCTTCACTGCTGTTGGTAGCCCTCTCCCAATGGGATAAGTCGGGCTGTGAGGAAGCCAACCGCAGAAGAGAGCACAACGGAGTTACAGAACCCAAGTGAGGCCCTTAGTGAGTTGCCTGTGAAACCCACCGGACCTCTACACTGATATGTGAACCAATAAAATACCTTATTTTTAAACCACTTGGAGTCAGATTTTTGTCCCTAGTGGCAGAAAGCACTCTAATGAATCTAAGTCTGAAACTAAAATGTCAAGGTAGACCTCTGCTCTGAACTCCAGGTGTGTTTATCTAACTGCCTATCTGGTATTGTCACTTGGTTCTCTTATATGCACCTCACATTTCAGAGATCCCAAACTGCACTCTTGATCTTTGCCCAGAAACCTCCTCCTCACAATAAATGGTAACTGTATCCACCAAACTGCTCATGCCAGAAACATGTGGGTCATCCATGATTCCTGTGTTTGCTCCCCAGACAACCCACTTAAGTCTTGCCAACCCACCTCTAACATGTTCATCGGATGTGTCAACTTTTCTCCATTTCCACTGTGGCCACTCTAGTCCACACCATCCTTGTCTCTCTCCTGGACAACTGCAAAGATCTTAATTGGACTCCCTGCTCACTCTCATACCCTCCAATCCTATTCCTTACAGCTGCCAATTTTAATCTGTAATTATTTCACTTTCTATAGCACAGCAGTTAATAGAATGGATTATGGGGTAGGACTGATGGGCTAGTTATCTACTCTACACAAGAAATTACCCCAAACCTCAGTGATCTAAAACGACATGTGACATCTCACAGTTTGTCAGTTAAGAATGTGGGCAGACTTAGCTGGATATCTCTGTCTCAAGGTTGATCAGGAGGCTGCAGTCTTATCTGAAGGCTGAACCGGGACAGGATCTGCATCCAAGCTCCCTCGTGTGGTGGTTGGTGGGTCCGCACAGGTTGTTGGTTAGAGGCTGCTTTTGGTTCATTGCCTGAGGGGCCACTCCACATAGGGCAGCCCACAACATGGTAGCTGGCTTCCATCGGTTGGCTGTGTCCTGCAGTGCTTGGCACAGATGGGTTCAGTAAATGTTGCCTTGTTATCCTGTTGAAGTGCAAGTCCACTGCAAATGTGTCTATGTCTTCTTGCAGTCAGGTATATTATTAAGGTGGAACTTGGACTGGGTCACTTCCCTGTTGTATACCCTTCAGTAGCTTCCACCCCACCTGGGATAAAAGCCAATCTTCTGAAGGGGCCCAAAGCCCTTGCAATTATCCAAACTTGTGTCATGCTGTTGTTCCTTACTCACATTGCTTCAGCCCCTGTGGACTTGAGTGTACCAGGTTCTTTCCCAGGTGGGGTCTGGACCATTCTTCCCTGAACTCTGCCTGGCTAAGTCCTGCTTGCCTTCCAGGTCCCAGCTTCATTACTAATTCTTTGGGGAGGCCTTCCTTGATTGCTTCATCTAAATTAGATCCCTGGGCATATTCTTTCATTGCACCCAGTGTAGCACTCCCTACTATTTGAAATTAAATGTTTATTTACGAGATTACTTGATCGATATCTGCCTCCCTCTTTAAACTATAAAGTCAAATCAGTTTTGCTTACTCTTGCATTTCTGCCCCCTGACACAATGTCTGATCATAACAGATACATAGTTAATATAAAGATATCTCTTTAAGGAATTTCAGAATCATGGGAAAGTATCTAAGTTGTTCTCCAATGGGTCAAACTGCCAAGGAACATCTGGATTCCCCAAATTCTATAATGAAGATTTTCTGTTTACCATAAAGGAGTTTCAGACTTATTTGGTTGCTATATAGGTGTCAATAATATGAATCCTTGCTGTGGGCTGGGCATAGATATAACGGACACTTTTCTAAAACATGCAACTGAAAGACAAGTTGAAGTACAGACTAACCTTTTAATCCATGTATTTAAATACCAATCTGGCTAATAGCAAAATTAGAAGCCTACATATTCAATGGATTTTTTTTAACACAACCAAGACATTTTTAATATATGAATAAAACAAATGAAAAGCTAGTAATCACAGCTATCCTTAGAAGCTGGATCTTGAATATATAAAAAAATTTCAAATTGATTCCCATTTCATTCCTATTTCTTACTTTCCTTTGTCTCAACGTTCTCTTTCTTTTGGCCAGCGTTGAAATTACAGTCAGGTTTTTCTGAGCCTATCAGCCTACGGAATTTCAAGAGGTTTGTTTTTTCTGTTTTGTTTTTGTTTTTGCTTTTTTTTCCTGCACCGTATATACATTGCAGAGATTTATCATTGTGGTTCATAATAATTGAATATTTTCAAGTTTCTTTTAATCATATATTGTTTAAGTTTGTTCTCACTGCCAGTTTCTGATCCTGCTAGATGCTGCTGATTTACCTGGCAAAGGGAAGCGTGAGTCTTATAACTATTGCCAGGAACATTTAGCTACTAGTAACCTCAGGCCACTCTTTACCTGGTACTGTGGGAATGAGGGGAGACAAGAGCCTGGGAAAGGGCATGAACTCTGAAGCCACACTTCCCAGATGTAGATTCTGGCTTCATTGTTTACGAGCTCTGTGACCCTCTGGCAAAGTGACTTACTCCAACAGGGCTTAGAATCCTTGTCTTCAAGATGCAGACAAAAATGGCATTTATCTCACTGGGTTGTTATGGAGATAAAAAGTGCTGACTATCTACCAGAAATCATTCCATGAGCTTTATGAAAATAACATACATATATATATGTTATATATTCATATTTCCTTTTTGGAGGTTGTTGTCCCCTCCTTCCCCCAGCAAAAAAGGTTTTTCTGGGTGGTTTCATAGTTAAGCGTCTGCCTTTGGCTCAGACATGATCCCAGAGTCCTGGGATCGAGCCCTGCATCAGGCTCCCTGCTCAGCGTGGAGTCTGCTTCTCTCTCCCTCTGCCTGCCGCTCACCCTACTTGCACTCAAACTCTGTCAAATAAATAAATAAATAAAATCTTTAAAAAAATAAAAAATAAAAAAAGGTTTTTCTGTCATCAGGGCTGTATCCTCCAGCTAGAACTTGAGGATACTGAATACAGAACTTCTACGTAACACATCCAAGCTATGGGACCGTTCCACATTGTGTATAGATAATAGAGCTTCTCTGGGCTTTGGCTATTTCATCTACAAAATGGTAGTATCACCAGCCCTA
This sequence comes from Mustela nivalis, assembly GCF_964662115.1. Classification (NCBI taxonomy): domain Eukaryota; kingdom Metazoa; phylum Chordata; class Mammalia; order Carnivora; family Mustelidae; genus Mustela; species Mustela nivalis. The sequence goes on along the minus strand of NC_139021.1, from coordinate 92,726,923 downwards.
TCCGCCTAACAGACTTGCTCTGAAGAGGAAATAAAATGCAAGACAGCAACCTGAAAAGCATGTTCTTATGCATCCTTGTGGCCATAAACATACATATGTACCCCTTATGATAGTTCTAAGATTCTGGGAGCGTTGTGAGGGGCGTTCTATAAAGTTAAATTATCCCACACTAAAGTTAGTTCAAAAAAAGAGGCCAAAGATGCAGAACATTAAGAGGCTGAATTCAAATGACAAAGTATATACATGATCAGTCATTTGAAGACTGAGCAACCTAATACATTTTTGTGTTCAATTAAAAAAAATTTTGCATTAAAAAACAAACACAAAGCCTTTCCAAATCACCAATGATCAGTGGTATTTTCACTTCTGAGAATGATTAGGCCCAATTTAGGGATTTTATTGATTCTAGCAATATACCAGACAATTTAACCTAAGAGTTCACTTATTGTAGATAAGAAGACATTTGAATTCTATCTGGGCTTCTTCCCTGCACACTACGTGGAAGGGAAAGCTGGCTGAGGAACTAACGGATCCTTCTTACAATATTTCAAATACATCAGTTTTTATGAATGAGAAACATTTCCTATTAATCAGTATCTAAGGCTCAACTAAGGTTTTTTTTTTTTTTTTTTTGGCATAGAATTCTAGAGTCTTCCTTTAATTTCCTCATAATCCTTGGTGTTCTTGCCAGGAAATTTTGTTTCATAGTACATTTAAAAAATTCTGGCATCATTTAAATTTTTGAACGAGTCTTTTATCTGGAATTGTTTGAGAAAAAGTTTAAGTTAATTATATAGCAGAATTCTTAAGCCCCTTAGAAATTTTATAATGGGGATCATTAAAGAAAACCAGAAGTGGGATCTTGCCAAATTAGTCTAGATGGTAAAATATATGTTGTCTCCTGTTGGCAACTGCCAATCTTGGATATATAAACAGTAGTAAATCTTACCAATAATTCCTGTGAATGCCAAGAGGAATCAAAGTAAGCCGAACAGAACACAGGAACAGGTGGGAGTGCCCCTGAGTTGGGGCCAGTTTGGCCGACATGATTGGCTATTATCCCCAAGAGAGGTGGGGGGCACATCACCCAGGAGAGGCCGCACACACGCCTGTCCTCATGGTTTAAATGAGATGACAACACTTTTTTTTTCTTTTTTTGGAAACTAAATACATTTTAATAGAAAACAAAATACAAAATAACTCTTTTCAGAAAACAGAAATATTTAATCCTTTTTTCCATGAATTTGAACTCGCTTTATCCTCAAAGCACAGTTTTGGATGCGTGCGTATGTACTTACGATTTGTTTCACAAAGTGTTCGTTAAACCGCTATTGCAATGCAGGAGGTGGGAGCCAATGATGGCAGGAGGAAAACACGTTGAGAGGCTCGCACCTCCAAATAAATGGGCATTTGGAAATTTCACATCTTCTAATTCTATCTTTTGACTTATCACTTCCAATCCTTTTCATTTCTTTACCACCATCTGTCCTTTTGGGGGAGAGAACTGTTCATACAAGTGCAGCCGTGAGGAACCTCTTCCTCTCCCACCATCACTGCGGGAGCCCAGGACTTTCTCAAACCAACCCTCCCCCCGCCCGCCCCACTTCTAGACATGTCAGCCGGAGTGATCCATCCATCACCCAGAAAGTTTCCCTTTCTCCCCAAACACTGTGCTACCCAATTCTCTGAATTCCCTGAACCTCAAGATTCCAAGTATCACAGCCAGTGCCAGGAGTAAAACCTGAAAGATGAGAGCAGAGAAGGCCCCTCTGCCAGTGCTAGGTTTCCTCTTCTCAATAATAATAATAATTATAATTATAATAATAAAAAATCCTGGTTCTCTGTAATTATGGAAAAGGAGAGACTTTTTGCCAGGATGATCCCTGCCCCCCGTCCTAGTTCCCAGCCCCGCCTTCCTGCACCGGTAAAGATCCACCCCGCACCCGCCGACGGAGCAGCCGTGAGCAGGTGGCACCGCTCCTCCTAAGGGTGCCCCATGACCATCCTGGGACCCAAATGCAGCACCCGGCGGCAAGGTAAGCAGCATCTCTTACGCGCGGGAAAATGAGACAGAGACACGAAGGTGCTCACACAAGGACACGGGCGGGATCTTTGTGGGAACTCGCAATCTGACCTCTGGAGCCTCTTCCTTCTCCGTCTCACGTCCAATCACAGCACCTTCCCCCTCCGGTCCTTCGACATTATGGGGGAGGGCAGCGAGTGAAGGGGTGACGAGCTCAGGATGTCTGCATGGGATGGAGGTGGGGGGTGGGGGGAGCAGGGGTCAGGGGAAGAAGCAGGGAGTCTTTCACAGTCAGTCAGTGATTCGATCTCGATGTGTCCTAAGACTGGCAGCCTGGAGGCTTTCCATGACTGCCCCAGTCCCTTACGACAAAGATTAAAAAAAAAAAAAAATTTAATGTTCCTGATTTTCTTGTGTGATTCCAGTCACTAGAAGGAGGTTGCAGGCCATGAACTGCACGCTCAGCACGTTGCTCATCTGCCCGGTGTACACGCCCACGAGTTCACCCGAGGAGCCGTCGGTGGGTGCACTGCAGTGCGTGTTCCTGATGTCCCAGACGCGCACGGAGTTGTCCATGGATGCGGACGCGATCAGGCTGCTGTCCGGGCTGAAGGTGAGGCTGGTGATATTGTCCGTGTGGCCCCTCAGTTCTTTATAAAGGGTCCCAGAGGCCAAGTCCCATAGCTTCAGCCGCTGGTCCTCGCCGGCTGATGCCAAGTACTTACCGTTAGGAGAGAAGGCAAGAGAGAGCACGGGGCCGCGGTGGCCCGTGAAGAGCCTCACTGAGTTGCCCTGTTGAGCGCTCCACAGCCGGACAGTCTTGTCGGTCGAGCCCGTGGCTAAGTAGTTTGAATTAGGGTGGAATTTGACACAGTCCACATCTGCCAGGTGTCCGGCATATATTCTCAGCGGGTACGTCCGATCAAATGACCACAGCCTTGCGGTGCGGTCATGGGACCCGCTGGCAAAGTACAGGCTATATGGGCTAATGTCCAGGTCCCACACAGGGTAGGCATGTCCTTGGTACAACACAGTGTTGGTGAAACTGCTGAGGTCCCAGTACCTAATGGACATGTCTTCAGAACAAGAGAGCAACCCTGAGCTGTCTGCAAGGAACCTTGTGCTGTATACTGGTCCACAGTGTCCCCGGAGGATCTTCATCTCTGTGCCCGCATTGTCATCCTCATCATCCTGGGGACAGTGGGGGGAGGGGCGGGTGGCAGAGAGACACACAAGGGAAACATGTTTAGTGGTCTGCCATGAAAACCAAACAGTCCAGCAAAAAGAAAAATAAAGAAAGAAAGAAAAAAAAAGCCACTACTTGAGAAATAGCCTCTGACCAGTAGATGACAGTGGTCTTGTCCTTAAGGGCGACCCCAGGAAAACAACTCACAATTGCACAATGAAACACAAAGTCTCGTGCAACTTACAAATTGTCTTCCTCAAGTCCATCTTGTAGCTAAGACTCAATCAAATCAAAAGTACACAAATGCCAAGCTATCATTACACGGTAACGACTGTGGACCTTACTGTCAGGCTGAGGGGGGAACAGGTTTCCAAGGCTCCTTCAAAGATCACCCATGGTCACTTCCACTGTTAATCCTGACAGACATCATTTGGAAAGATTTACTGCCGAGTTTACATTAAGTTCTCAGATTCTTTTATTCTGTGGGCTTGTCTTCATCTGCTGGTTTTAGCTGCTTTCTAAGCCACATTGCTGTTTCGGCTCCACTAAGAAAATTTCTGGCACGTTCATTACTCCCATGAGTGGGGTCAGTGATGAAGGTAGACATGGTCTCACTTTAAAATTTACATGAAACTGTTGTAAAAGGTTAGCCAAAATAACGCCTGGACGTATCAGAACAAACAGTAGACCAGAAAGGTGCAGTTATCAGTAAGCAACACTCATACCGTGTGACCAGGCATAAACTGCCAGTGTCCAAAAAGAAATAAAGATGAAGTTTTAAAACTGTGACTTTCTGGAGGGTCTCAAACATTTTCCCAAGTGAGGCATGGGTTCAGAATGGCTTTAAACAAGCCGAGTGACTCATGGGATTCTTGGAACTAAAAGTGGGGACAGAAAAGAAGACAACCACTCATGGTACCGAGGGAGGGAGTCCTCCTACCTCACCCTCTTCCCCATAAGGACAGTATCTCTGTTCAAAATCTGTTTTCCCTTCATTCCCTCACAGACAAGCTTAACACTACAGCTGTCTCTACCCAAGAATTCACAAATGAAAATGGGTTTTCATTAAATGCCGTAAGGAGGAGTAAGAAGAGTCCTGAACCAATCGGCTTTGTTAGCTGAGATATAAATATGTCTGTGGGCCTTGAGTTCCTGTACAGGAAAATCGCATCTTTTTAACTCCCATTTGAAAACTATTAAATTCAAAATAAAACAAACGCCTTCAATGTGTACAGATTTCAGAAAAAGTTAAGAGAAAATAAACATTGATGTCCATGAATATTCAAAATGCCTATTCCAGACACTCAACATTAAAAATACATAAGCGTTTGGGAGCTTAACGTTCTACCGTGTTACCAAGAATATTAGTAATTTTCCTTTCAAAAGAGGTTACGACAACACTTCAAAATTTCAAGGATGACTCACTGCTGTACACCAGAAAGATTATATAAAAACTGTGGGAGCTTACGACCCCAGATGAATTACACCAAGGCCCTTTGGAAGTGAGTGGTGGATTAAAGGGCACGTTACCATCTCTGGGGCTTAAGTGGTCTTCGTTTGGAACAGGCAGTTAGGGAAGCGGGTCTTCAGCTCCTTACTGGGGACCTAAACAGTGCGCTCAGAGATGGGACAAGGGGGGTGTGCCAGGAGTCAAGCTGGCACTTCCCAGGGGTCTTGATGACTGTCTCAAGCACATGGACAAGCGCCTGGTGGACTCTATGGACCAGGAGATGGGGAAACCAGAGCATTCATGCTGGCTATCGCTATCAGCTCTTTGCCAGGACCACAGCTTAAAATAACCCAGCCACATTTTCTTCTGTGGCTCAACCCAGTCCCACAAGGGCCTCAGCACAGAGCTAAAACTCTGAACAAGTAGCTGATTCACACATGCCCAGCCCCAGATTCTCTCTTCCTTCCATGCTCACAGGGCAAAACCCCAAATTCCCTACAACTGACTGAACACCCAAGAGTAATGGGCATGCGTCCCAAATATGAATTTTTAATTTGTCAAGTATATTTGTGTCATGATAAATCATACTATGTACATTATACAGCATGCATAAAGAAATTTAAAAATAGTAAGAAAAGTAAGTATAAAAAGACTTTCAAAGCTTATCTTCTGTACCCCTGTGCCATAGTTTGCTAAGCCCTGCTTGAGACTATGGAGGCCCTAAAAATCTCAGACTTGTTACAGATGTCTGCTCCTGGATTAGGGGGTTCAGAGTGCCTCAGCTCAGCTCCAGGGTACTTTTTGGGGTCTGAAATGTAGCCTTGGCCTGTTGTCCCAACATTAGCTTCCAATGGAACTGAAAAAAATTATATCTGGCTGGGCTTGGGGCTGAGTTAAGACTTGGAAGCAAGTGGGGGGTTGCTCTCTCCAGGAGAGATGACGGTGGCCTGAACTAGAAAAGGCGGCTATTGGCTAGCTAAGCTGAACATGTGTTGTAAGTGTAAAACACACCAGATTTCCAAGACTGAGGACAAAAAAGGAGAATGTAACAGATTTCATTAATAATCTTTTAATATTGCTTACACGTTGAAATGATATTTTGGCCATACTGGATTGAATAAAATACATTGTTAAAATTAAATGACTCTTTCTTTTTACTTTTTCCACGTGGCTACTAGAAAAATCAAAGTTACAAACATAGCTCACATTATATTCCTCTAGGCCAGCACAGACCTACAGGACCATTTTATATACAAATCACAGAACTGAGTATTATACAACACTGACTTCTTTAATTTTGAAACTTAAAGACTGCTGGATTGGGGGAAGGCTCACTAGCCAGCGCATGGACCCAATACTGGTGCTGTAGTGCTGGCCTAGGAGGGCGGGAGGAAGGCAGTGATGAGGGTGATCATGAACACAAACCTGAAACGAAGAGCAAATCCTTGATTTGGTATCTGTGGTTTTGCCATGTTGCTCACATATTAAAAATACATAGTTACCAATCAATGAGGGACTTCATTTCCAACTCCATTTAGTGTGGAACAGAGGATGGAGGGTCTCAGACAGGATGGGGGCTACTGGTCCTAGTAGGAGGTGGGTCACTGCTATGCCAATTAATAGCATTTCAAAGGTTAATCTAGAAATATTTTTAAGTTGCAGATATCAGATGGTATAGGGCAGTGCTGTAGATCCAGTTTTATTTGGCTTAATAAAGAGAGAAAATTTCATGCCCTCATAGAAGCTTTTGATTACTGTTTTTTACTTTCTAAAACGGAGATATAATTCATGTACTATAAAATTCACTCTTTTAGGAAATATACAGAATTATGCAACTTTTACCATTCCCTACTACAGAACATTTTCGTCAACTCAAAAAAGAACCTTTTACCCATTAGTCACTGCCTCTTTCCCTGTCCCCAGCCCCTGGCCACCATCAATCTGCTTTCTGTTTCTATGGATATGCCTATTCTGGATATTTCCTAGAAATGGAACCATATAGCATGAGGGCCTTTGTGGCTGGCTTCTTTTACTTAGTTAGCACAATGTTTACAAGGCTCATCCACAACAAAGCATGTCTCATGTAGATCCACTCCTTTCTATGGCAGAACAATATTCTATTGCACGGATATATCCTATTTTGTTTATCTCTTAATCAGCTGGCTGACACTTGGGCTGCTCCCACTTTTTGGCAATTATGAATAATGATGTTATGAACATTCATGTACAAGTTTTTGTGGGGACTTATGTTTTCAATTCCTTTGGGTATATACCTGGAAATGGAATCCGTGGGTCTGGTCAGTATTTTAAATACTCACTAGTAAAACATTTTATCCACTAATTTATGTGGCCACTATTCCTTTAGGAAGATTAAGGTAGAAGTTGCAAACTGGCTTTTTAGTTGGGTTTTCATGTGGTTTCATACTTCCTACCATCTCTTTGATCCAGGGAGCTTTAAATGTTTATAGTTACCTGCTTGAATTCTACAGGTATGTGAATTTGTGACCTTTGCACTAAGAGTTTCTATTTTAATTGTGAATCCTATCAGGAAAACAAAAAGTCCATGTTCTCATTGAAGAAATATTAAAAACTAAGTACCAGAACTGATTTGTACCTTGCTTTTCCCCAAAATGTTCCTTATCAGGAACAACCACCACACTCCCATTCCCCCCACCCAAAAAACCCCAAATCAAAAAACCCAAAGAACACCCCCCCAAACCAAAAACCATCCCCCCGAACTCCATCAACAACAAAAACTTTTGTCAACTGCTATGACAAAATGGGTGGGGGATGTAGAAATCCCAAACAGGAAACTCCTAGACAACATGAGAAGAAGATTGCAACTGTAGTTATAAAATGAAACAAAAGTTTCTTCACAAGGAAAGCAGTTCCTTTATACTGTAGCAGAATCTAAAGCACTTTCAATATGGACAACTGGGACTACATCAGGAAGATACTTAAACAAAGTATCTTCTTTTGGAGTGGAACAGCACCTCCTACCAGAGCTCTTCTCTCCTTGGTCTGGGCGCTCTCTTCCTGCTGCCACTCCCCTAGCTCAGGCCACCATAATCCCGAGTACAGCCTGTGCTGAGGTGCTCCCTATGTAAGCCCTCCCAACTCTAGCCTGCTTGAATTTCTCTCCCTTCCTGGCATCCATCATGTTATTCTTTACTTCTGGGTCTTCAAATGCATACCTTCCAAAGTCTGGAAATCTTCACAGAATAAGTCACAGAGCTAATTTTCAGTGGTAGCCAGGTAGATAGACTTAAACATTTTTTTTTTTTTAGTCTAATGTTCTTTCCCTATTTGTATCTACCTTTCTGTCTTTGCTATTTTCCTTTATATTAATTTGTAATGCTGAGAATAATCTCCAAACACAATGTCAGTGGAATAAAGTCAGTGGAAAAATATTTTTCCTTGTATTTACAGAAAGTTGTAAATGAATGATGGCAGTGTCCTTCAGTCATATGTAAAGAACACTCAACGGGCAAGAATTGTCTCCTAGGAAAACAAATTTTAAAACTCAAATTCATGTGCAATAAAAAAATTTTGGAGGGTACTAAAAAATCCTAGAAATCAAAGTATGTACATTGGAATGTAGGCCTTTTACTCATCACAACAAACTCCTCTAATTATATTGTCGGAGTCACAAGAAACAAAAATTCAAGGACCATGCTAACTGGAAGGTGACTAAGAAAACAAGAATCAGAAAAAAGGGCTTATTTTGTGCATCTAATATTCTTGGTATCCTTGTCACCTGTGGAAATTAACTTGAATGTTGGTTTTCTGTTTGTTTGTTTTGTTTTGACTCCTTAATTTCTCTACCCCATGCAAATAATTTTCCATTGAAAGTAACCTGAGGCAGAGCTACCTGAATTTCAGTGGTGAGATGACAAAAATATTCTCACTCTTAGCTTTTGTGGGGCCATTCGCAGGGGAAGTTAACTCTGTGAAGTTCAATTTTCTCTCTCTTTGTGCAACTTTGTGACCTGAAATGCAGGCCACTCAGCCTGCCCTTTTCAGTAACCACCCCAAATCATTACACTGACTGATGGATAAAATAGCAACTACACTTCCTGTGCACTTTTCAAAATGGGGCTGGGGAACATCCTGGAGCACATGAAGCCAGAGGACGTGCCCTGGCCTCAGGCCGGTAACACCCCATGCTGATGAGGGGAAGAGCAACCGGTGTTCTCGTTACTGCTGATGAGACTGGCAAGTGACAATATTCATCACAATTTAAAATGCAGATCCTCTGACCCAGTAATGCTACTTCTAATTATTTATATTCGCATAAATGTACACACACACACGCACACACGCACACACACACACACAGGGTAAATCTTAATATTAGCTAAAGGTCTTTAATTAGGCTTAGCAGTGTTATCCATATTCAGACAGTACTAAATATTGACCAATCATTAATAATGTTCTGTTAATGTTGTTAAACATAGTTTTCATCTCTTCCAAGGTTAGGCATGAGGAGGAATTCAGCGGTTACAGGTTACACGGGAATTAGTCTGGCCTTAGCTATACAATGGAGGAAATAATGAAGTCCATTCTCCACAAGAGCTGTCATGTTTGGTAAGAATTCTAAGCAAATTAATAAGGCAGGTGTAGGGAAGAAAAATGATATTCATACCTCCTCCTCCAGAATGTCACAAGCCAAGTGGATGCGGGACACGTCTACTGGATGGGGTTCTGATTTTAACTTCTTGGATCGTAAACTCCACAGTTTTATACAGGAGTTGTCAAACCCCGCAGCAAGCAGCTTGCTATCTGGGGAGATTTCTGCAGTGTTCAACAGCTGCTCTGTGTTATAGAAGGCATAGAAACAGATGGTGGTGAGGGAGGGAGGGCCATCTTTGACGCGCTTAATGCTCTCCTGCAAGACCTCCAGGGCAGCCTCGTTCTGCAGAATAGGGGCAGGCATGTCAGTGGGCTCGAGGCCACTGCTCTCACTCCGAGAGGAGCTGCCGCTGGCGTAGAGCTGGTAATCTGTTCTCTTGGCGGGCTGCACGTCAAGATGGATATGTAAGGTGAGGACTTTGCACAGGGCGGTGTTGTTGTCACTTTGGAGGTAGCGGATAAGGTAGTCGTAGCTGTCTTCCTGGAGACGGACCACGTACTTGTTATCTAGGAATGCTCGAAGCTTGAAGTTAGACAGGATGTCCTGGATGGTTTGAGTGGTCTGTAGCTGCTCAATGACATCCTTCTGGCTAGCGTTCTGCAGAAACATTCCATGGAAGCGGCTGTAAAAACTTTCCACTGTGCTCTTCGGACTATTCTGGACCAGGTTGAGATGGAGGTAGACAAAGAGAGGATAGAGGAGAGGCATCACTTCGTGGCTATGCTGGGAATCAGAATCTATAATGGAAAAAAGTGAGGGCTTTATCATCGGTATAATTTCAAAGAATAATGTGGCCCTCCTGGGGAGCCCACCATCACACAACACATTCTGGTCAGTACTGCTGATTGAAAGAGAAGCCCAACATAAAATTATGGGAACTCAAAGTCCACGCCTTTTGACCGAAGAAGGAAGAGCAGGGACTCTGAAGTCCAGCAAACCTGGCCCAGAAGTCGGCCACAAATCAGGAATTTGATGCCCAGAGAGGGCAAGTGACTCGCCTAAGTTCTCCCGACACTTCACGGCTTGTCCCCAGGTCTTCAAGGTTCACAGTTTCTCCCCAACACATTAGTGTTTCTCAGATTGGGAGGCACAGACCTCTGAGGGTCCGTAGTTATATTCTTGGGAGACTGTGAGTTCTTCACAGAAACTTTTTGGTTGGATAATTTCTAAAAACAATGAACAAAGGCATATTCATAATTATCTGGCTGGCCATGAAGCAAGGACTGACATACGATTTTAGTGCTCTACTTTGTTTTTTGACTACTTTTGGCCTCCATCATCCGACAGGATTATCAGAATACTTATTTTAGTGAGTTCATGGGCATGCCTGGCTACCCGGGCCTGCACGTCCTAACACTAAGATGACAACACTCACCCAAAACTGTCCCATCTCTGCCAGTGCAGTCATTTTGATTAGGTTGGCTAAAAAGTAAAACTACTCTTCTGCAGTGATAATTACAAATGAGACATCTTCATGTCATTAATGCTAAGCCATTTACTGATTTGAGACTTGAACACCATGTGACTATGTGACTGAGGATGTTCCCAAGTGTCCAGCTTTAGCTGCCACAGGCGAGTGAGAAAAGCACAGAGGTGTATGTGATGCCCAAGTATGTGAGGGCGGGGAGAGCTGTGATGGCGCAGAGGTCCTGCAGCCACTCCACCTGAGGCCAGCAGGGGCAGCAGGACTGACGCAGGGTGCAAGCACCTTGGGAAGCTGAAGCCAGACTAGGTTGTGTCACAGCCATGGGGACTGCCCCCATGCCCCTGGGGAGCAGCAGGTGAGTTCTGGAAAAATCTATCCGTTATATTCACTTGCTGTTAATTTGAACTTTATTGCTTTTGTGGTTTTGCTTGCACTTTACTTGTGAGTTTCGGTTTCATACAGAAATACAGTAACCATAAACATTTTATATCTTGCGTAACGTTTGTGCATATTTAAGTAAATTAATATCAAAATGCTTTAATCAGCACTTAGTACTTCTGCTAGCATTTTTTTTTTTTTTTTCCCTTCATGAAAAAGAATCCATCTATGGCTCAAAATCAGGAACATTACATCAGGGAACATTGCCTCCCCAATTTGATGATGAATGACCCCAGCATGCTCCCTCTGCCTAATACCCTACTTCACTTTACCGCAGGTGAATTAAGTGCATAAAATGTGTATTTTAGAATAAATTTGTCCCTACTTAAAGACGTATTTAGCAAATGAACTTAAATTACAATGATGATTCCAATAAACTTAAGACTGTTACCTGGCCACTTTAGGCTCCTCATGTCTTTAATAGCCAAGAAGGGAGTTACGATGCTGGCTGGGGTGACTGATCCTAACTACCAAGGAGACACTGGACTGCCAGTCCACAGCTGAGGTAAGGCAGAGTATGTCTGCACTAAAGGAGATTCCCCCAGGGCATCTCTTTGTATCATTCTGCCCTGTGGTTAAGGTTAATGGAAAGCTATAAAAATCGAATCCAGGTAGGACCAGTAATGGCCCAAGACTCTTCAGAAATGAGATTTAGAAAAAAAAGGAAAAGAAAGAAAGAAAGAAATGAGGTTTGGATCATCCTATCCAGTAAAGAACCAGGACCAGCTGAGGTGTTTGCTGAAGGCAAAGAAAATGCAGAATGGGTAGTGGAAGAAAGTAGTTAAATACCAGCTATGAAGTATGTGACCAGTTACAGAAACTAAGATTAATTATTTAAGTTACCCTCCCTATTTTATTATGAATATGTGTGTGTATATATTTACACATATCTTTGTTTCCTTCCTTCTTTGTTCCCTTATCAGGTACACAAGTGACCCTTACTTTGTTTCAGAGTACTTAAGTTCTGTTAATACTACACCATAGTATTTGAGTTACAGGATATCAAGGAGAAGAGGTAAATCATCTAAGGACTTTGCTTTCTCTTCTGGGGAAGGGATTCACGCATTTTTGGTTGTATCCAGGAGAGCTATACCATGTTAGGTGGATTAAAGACCTTGTTAATTGTTATTTGGAGATTAAGTATGGTTTAAGGGGATAGAGATGGGTACCAAATTGAACTGGGGGTAGACGTGGGGATGGTTAATTCTGCGTCATCTTGGCTGGGCCACAGTGCTCAGATACTTGGTTAAAACAACATCTAAATGCTTCTGTGAAGGTAATTTTTAGGTGTGGTTAAGATAAATCAGCAGACTTTGAGGAAAGCAGATTACTCTCCGTAATGTGGGTGAGCCTGTCCAATCAGCTGAAGGCCTTCTGAGAACAAAGGCCGATGTCCCCGGAAGAGGGAATTCTGCCAGTGGATTGACTTTGGGTTTGAGGTGCAGCTCTTCCCTGGGTCTCCAGCCTGCCTTCCTGTCTTGCAGATTTTGGACTTGCTAGTTTCCATAAGTACATGAGCCAATTCCTTAAAATAAATCTTTCTGTTTATACATCGTATTGGTTCTGTTTCTATGGCGGATCCTGACTAATGCAGATTTTGGTGTTTCCTTAAATGCTATAATTCTTTGGAAGACCTTTGGAAAAAAATTTTCCCCAAACTAATGAAAAAAACCCAAAAACCCCAAAACTCAACCCTTACCAATTACACAATGAAGGACTGTTTGCAATTCCTTAAAATCTTAGTTTTAGGCTTCTTTTTCAAAATAAGAGGCATTTTAGTTTAATAAGTCTAGGGGAAAAAACCCCAAAACAAAAAAATGCAACCCAGCCACCAAGAGATAGGGCTACATTACTTTAAACTTACTGTAATTCACTGTTGTTTCAGCTCAGTTTCAAAATTGTTTAATTGTTCTCTCTCGTCTGAAGAGAACAGCATATCAGGTATAAAATAAAATTTTGATCAACATATTCATTATGTGGAACAAAGACTCACATAAGACTTAATTCCCATTTTTAATCTCGTTTCCTTGAAATTGTAACATATGTTTTATATTTCACTGAAAGTGTATTTGCTTGAAATACATTTTTTTCTAATTTCAAAAGAAAATGTCCTCTGAAAAGTGCGCTTTTCCTTCCTTCTATCCATCTAGCCACCGGCTATGTAACAAACTCCTACTTAGTGCCACACTCTGCTGGTGGTGTAAGAGGAAGTTTTTCACAGAGTTTGCAGAAATTAGTAGTGAAAAGGACACTACATTAAATGTAAACCAAGCTTGTCAGTCCTTGTTCTCCTGCCTGTCTCTGTAGGGTGGACCCCACTAACCCCACACCCCTGTCTTTTGTTCTGAAACATCACACTACCCAGCTCGACTATTTAGCTCCCTTCCCTTTCAGACCCCTCTTCCTCCTCTCATCCCTCAAATACTCACTTCGTTTCAAGGACGAACACTGAGCATGTGCTTCCTGTGATCCAGACACCTGACAACTATTGTAGTGTCTAAGGATCACAGACTCACACCCAGCTCGATTCCAAAGTCTATGCTCTTCCTACTATGCCTCCTGAAGAAAAGGGCCCAGAGCAACAGGTGAGCTCACAGAATCTCTCACCCTCAGATAACTTACAGAGGAAAGACAAACTTAAGGTACTACAGCCCGAGATGCTGTTATTTTCCTCGTATCTTCCTTTGAGATAATTATCTCCTAAAATTGGCATTTGTGCCTCCATGAAGCTGATACTGAGTTCTTCATCACAAGTCTGTAACTTTCTCTTAAATACTAGCCTCCAATTTTCTACTACAAGTGATACAGTAGGAGACTGCCATCATGATGTAAAAAACGTGATTTATTTCTGCTCAATGTAGCTTAAGTCCCCATTTGTCACAGAGCCCGAGTTATCCTCAACTCTTCCCCCTGTAATCCTGAGCTGTGGAGAGTCTACCTTGGGAATTTTAAGTACGCATTCAAGACCTGGCTTTCCACGGGCACAGCACTGCTGAGCTGTGGTCCTTTTCAGCTTGCTTTTCCAATACTGCAGTGGACTTTGGGCCAACCTCCTGGTCATCCCACTGCTTTCAGACTTGTCTCCTAGGCCTGATGGTCAGGTCGCTCCTCAACCTGGCTCCGGTGCGGCTGCTCTATCTCCGATCTGAAAACCCCATTCTCAACAAGGTGTTTCCTTCGCTGCACCTGCACAAAGAATCTCTTCCTTTTTGCTCATGTCTTTCCACACACCCCAAATCTTCCTAGTTCTCTTCCCCAGTTTACTGAAATCCAACCCAAACACTGATTTAAATTCCACCTCCTCCTGAAACTCAGTAGGGCCTTCTCTGATACTCCATCCAAACCATGTTCTCCTTTCATTCCACAGTTCCTCTCGTACAAACTTCAGCACTGATCTCATCCTGGCCCGTGAAAACTCTTCCACCATATCTGAACTTTATTTAAAAACTTTTACTTCTAGCCTTCTTAGACTGCTCCCTATTTAGATTAATGACTGTATCTTACACTTTATCTTGGTGCTCAGGAAACTCTTGCTCATTTGACTTGGCTGACTGCTCTTCAGAGGCCTGAGGATAGGGAAAAATAATCCAGGAAAAGCAGTCTGTAAAAACACAAAAACAGGGCAACCTTTTCGGGTCCCCTCCCTCCTCGGGAGCTTTGGGCTATCACTTTGCTATCACTCAATAAACCTTGATAAAAAAATAAATTAATAAATAAATTAAAAAAAAACCCAAATAAAAAACCCCACAAAATATTTATTTACCCCTCTAAATAATCTGGGTCCAGTGGATTAAAGAATTATAGCAGACAACTTCCTCAGTTTTGAAACAAGACAAAGAAGAAGGTTAATAGATTACCATTCATTAAAATTTGAAGTTCTGAGGGGAGGAAATTATGAGCGAAGACTAAAAAAAGTACCACATATTAGGAAAAAAACGGCATCATCAGACAAAAGGAGTCAACAGCTATTCTACAATAAGAGTTTTACTAAATATTCAAGAAAAATGGCAAGAACCCAAAGAAATAAAAATTTTTAAAAAGACTTTTTAAAAATTTATTTTAGAGATAGCGTGAGTGAAAGAGAGAGCATGAGCAGGGACGGGGCAGAGAGAAAGGGAGAAGCAGACTCCCTGTGGAGCAGGAAGCCCAACACAGGGCTGGATCCCAGGACCCGAGATCATGACCTGGGCTGAAGGCATATGCTTAACCCACTGAGCCATCCAGGTGTCCCCTTAAGAAATAAATTTTTTTTTTAAAGATTTTATTTATTTATTGGACAGAGAGAGATCACAAGTAGGCAGAGAGGCAGGCAGAGAGAGAGAGAGGAGGAAGCAGGCTCCCTGCTGAGCAGAGAGCCCGATGTGGGACTCGATCCCAGGACCCTGAGATCATGACCCGAGCCGAAGGCAGCAGCTTAACTCACTGAGCCACCCAGGCGCCCCTTAAGAAATAAATTTAAGCAGAAAACTCTGCACCAGGATAAATCACATTAGTGATCAATTAAATGTATTAGTTCTTCATTGTGAAAAGTAATCACAGTTCTGTAATACATTATTCCAACGAGTCTATTTTATAACAACTATGCTTCACTGGTTAAAAAATATAAGGGGCACCTGGGTGGCTCAGTGGATTAATAAGCCTCTGCCTTCGGCTCAGGTCATGATCTGAGGGTCCTGGGATCGAGCCCCGCATAGGGCTCTCTGCTCAGCAGGGAGCCTGCTTCCACCCCTTTCTCTGCCTGCCTCTCTGCCTCCTTGTGATCTCTCTCTGTCAAATAAATAAATAAAATCTTTAAAAAAAAATAAAAAAAATATTAACAAAAACTGGTATGTCACTACAGTCACGGGTGTCATTCATAATGAAAGTCAGTCATGACTATGACAAGAGCCAACTCATGCATGAGTACATGGAGGGCATCCCTACTATGATACACTGGAGCTTTACGCTTCTGTTTGTTTCCCTCATTAGGCAGCAGGCAACGCACCAATATGCTCTACTGCAACATCTAGCCCACAAACAGTCAGTGCCTGACACAAACACCGGCGGAATGAACGAAAGAGAAAGGGTGAGAGAAGCTAGGCATTCCTTCTTAAACTGGCTTCCTCAACTCTAGCATGCAGAGAAGAATTGATCATGGGGAAATGAACATAGTTTTATTTTAAAAACAGAGTAAAATGCCTTCCTAAAGATTTCTAAAGATCTAAAGATAAAAATTTTAAAATAAAAAGAAAACTGCCTAAAGCCTCAAACACCAATGCTAGTGATTACATAAAGCGTTATCTTCAACTTCTTGCTTACCTCTAAATGAAAGATTTTCCATAAATTTAATTTTTCTTTTTTTTATCACTACTGGAGATGGAAAGCAGTTGATCACAGTTCTGAGATATTTAACACTCATATGATATGAGGATCTTAATAGAACTTCCTTCTTTTCGGTTTAAATATAATAGACTCTTTTTTGCTAAACCTTTAAGCTTCATGATTTTTTCATTTTTATAACAATTTAACAGATGACTCATATGAATTCCATCACTTCAGTAACTCTGAGGCAGGTAAGATAACCCTCTCTATGGTTTTATTTTGTAACCATTATTTCTTACTTCTTAACATTTTGGCCATTTTCCCTAGAATACAAAAAATGTGGAATTTTTCCTTTTAAAAATTCAGATCATTATGAGGGTCACGTAAAATCAGGACAACCTTAAGTGATGTAAGATTGAGTATATTATTGTGGTTTATACACTGATTGCCTTATATGCATTTGTGTGTGTGTGTGTCTCACATACATCTTTACCACTAAAACTTATTATTACCCTGAGGAATTTTTCAAATAAAAAAAGAAAAATGAAATAACCTCAAAGTGTTTTAACTACAAGTTACCACTAACCAATACCTGCTAATTACCCTCAACCCTTTGAGGGCACAGAAAGTTTTGTATTTCTTACACTTCAAGGTGTTTTGTATGAAGAAAGCACTCAACAAAGGACTTTGATTAATAATGTGAATCAACATGATCTCCCTCACTGCAATAATCTTTCCAACATTAAAATTATCTGTAATTAAAATTATCTGTATCCCAGGCTTGGATGAAATTACTTGCTTGTACCTTTGAATCGCCTTATTTCACCAGGGAAGAAACCAGGGCCCCAGAGATGCTAAACAACTAAGTTTTTTTAAGCGATTCATTTAAAAAGTCATACAGTGAGATAGAGGAACTGACTAGAACCCCTATCTACTGATTTTGCGTTTTAGTGGTCATTACACCAGCCACAAACTGGACTAAACTACTTCTAATTTTTTTTGTCTTGCTGATTCATGAGGACTAGGTCTCACACTTTGGGAAATAAGAGGAAAAGTCATTTTGAGATGTACTATATTATTAATAGTGATTTCAATGTACATTTCAAATTCTCTGCATTTAAGGATGTTTCTCTACATAGCTGATTTAACTTTCACTACTTCAGTGCAAGCTGTGGGCATTCTGTGGACAAAACACCGGGAGCCCTAGCCCTTGCCAACTTTAACTCATGACTTAACTCTCCTAGGAGTTCCAATGGATCGTAAGATTGAAAGCAAGGACTGTGCTCAACTACCTTAGAATCTGCACTCAGCACACCCGACCTGGAATCTAGTAGGTTCTGAGGAAAACTTGCATGATTCCTTCTCGATAAGAGGAAGTTCTTAGTGCTGAGCACTTACCAGTGAGAAAATTCCGTAGTCGTCCAAACTGTACTTCATACTGCTGGGGCTCTGCCTGGCAAGGGGCTGCAGACACTATGTTGGCACAACCGGATTCTGATTGGACTGAGGAGGAAAAGATACATAAGGTGGCGATGGGAAACACAATTATTAACCCAGGGTGTGGCAAGATGGATGGAAGATGGTGTTAAGTATATGTGTCAGTAGCAATGGACATTTCAGTAGACTTTCAAAATATGGTGGGGCTTCTAGTTAAATACGGCCAAGTGATGACACGTATCCCCTCTCCTTCCTGATACCCAAGATGAAATGACAGTGGAGGAATGAAAAGGCATAAAGTACAGGATTAAGTTGAAGGAGAGAGGACATGTACGTAAGTTCCCGAGGGACATACTAGAAAGCATCTGACCCCATGTTTTGACATCCTACAATAATGTGAATCGTTGTGGGTCTGTTTTCAAACCATGGACACTCAGGCAGGCCCTTTCAACAAAAATTCATGTCGGGACACCTGGGTGGCTCAGTTGGTTAAGCAGCTGCCTTCGGCTCAGGTCATTATCCCAGCGTCCTGGGATCGAGTCCCGCATCGGGCTCCTTGCTCCACAGGGAGCCTGCTTCTCCCTCTGACTCTGCCTTCCACTGTCTGCCTGTGCTCGCTCTCGCTCGCTCTCTCTGACAAATAAATAAAATCTTTAAAAAAAAAAAAATTCATGTCTCTTGGTTCTGAGACATTTGTTGGTTCGCTGTTTTTTCTCTCAGGGACCCTTACTATTTCTCCTCCTCCTCCTCCTCCTTCTTCAAGAAAGCTCTAGGCCTGGGGCACCCGAGTGGCTCAGTGGATTAAAGCCTCTGCTTTTGGCTCAGGTCATGATCCCAGGGTCCTAGGATCGAGCCCCACATCGGGCTCTCTATTCAGCAGGGATCCTGCTTCCCCCTCTCTCTCTGCCTGCTCCTCTGCCTACTTGTGATTTCTGCCTGTCAAATAAATAAATAAAATTAAAAAAAAAAAAAAAGAAAAGAAAGAAAGCAAGCTCTAGGCCCAATGTGGGGCTCAAACTCACAACCAGAGATCAAGAGTCACACGCTCTACCGACTGAATCAGCCACATGTCCTGGGACCCCTACTATGGCAAGATTAGATCCCTGAACTGATCTGCTTCCTCAACTTTCAACCTTTCTACTGATTTCTCATCTTTACTACCATTTACTTAAATTTACCACATTTCTTGCTCTTCTCCCAGTGTTCTTTGTTTCTTTAAAGATAGCATTTTCTTCTTGGCTCAAGGCTATCAATGATGGTATTTTTGAAGTTTTCTTCTCTTGGCTCCTTGCTTCACTCAAGTTGCTTCTCGCTGATTCTGCCACGTCTCCTCCTCACAGTGAGTACGTTGGGTTCTTAAGTGGCTGAACGTAAGGTACTACAGAGCTGATGGAAACTCTGTGTGTTTATCACCCAGCATGACCTGCATGGGTCATTTCCCAATGTCAATGTCTTTAGAGGTCTTCTCTCTTGGGCAGGTCAGAATCACCAGGGAAGAACCTGTAATTACCTTCCTGATGGATTTGTGACTAGCTACTAGTGTTCTAGGGAGCGGGACATGGGGAAGAAGGCAGGGTCTCAATATTCAGATATATGCATGTAAACATGTGTTTCATGTCCATTCTGTGAGTTTATGCTTTCTAAAACAACAACAACAACAACATTCCCTTACCCTTTCTGCGGGGGTAAGGGGGCATTGGGGAAAAGTGGCTGGGGACCAAGGAAGCCATCTTTAATAATCTGGATGAAACATTAACACACTTCAGAAGACAGAATATGGATGTAGGAATGAAATTAATGCTGCAGGACTGAGGTAGCCACAACATAACATGTACAGAAATGCGGGATGCGGCTGAGAAGTCAATGTGCCCTGTGAGAACTCAAAGCAACACCCTGAAGCAGTAAGATGTGCGTCTGCCTTCAGCTCAGGTCATGATCCCAAGGTCCTGGGATCGAGGCCCACATCGGGCTCCTGGCTGGGCAGAAGGCCTGTTTCTCCCTCTCCTACTCCCCCTGCTTGTGTTCCCTCTCTCTGTGTCTCTCTTTCAAATAAATCAATAAACCCCCCCCCCCCCCAAAAAAAAAGGAATAAGAAGGCAGATGCCTGACTGGGCTACTTCTATTGTTGCAGGGGGAGTCAGAAAGCACCTTTGAGGACATCCTCAGTTTTTACTGTCCCACCATTCTTTTCCTATGACAATGGCAATGGCAATACACCCTTAGAATGTGAAGGGTCTGGGTTCATGACCCTGAAGACAATAAGGGGGAGCAGAGGGAGCTGCTGCTACCAGTATGGGGGGCAGGAACCATCACGGGATGAAGCAGGTGGTGATGGATACTTAGAAGAGCAGAAGGGGGATGAAGCAGGTGGTGATAGATACTTAGAAGAGCAGAAGGAAGTATGGAATGAGAGAGAGAGAGAGAGAGAGAGAGAAGAGTCCAGTCAGAGCAGGTAAGAGGAACCAGGGCCGAGCTGGAGAAAGCGCTGTGATGTTGAACTCCACATACAGCCATTAAAGCAGCTCCCAGTCACCTGAAAAGCACTGCGGCCATTTGTTTTTTGGCAGAGTGTCCAGTACCCAGATCCAACAGAAGAAAATTATATCATATAAAAACTGAACTTACAACATAGCTAAGTAAAAACTATTTGCTGTTCTAAATAGATTTAAGACGCATTTTTCTTAAATGAAAAGAATCTGATTTCAAGACAAAGGCCAAAAACAAATCTTAAAAACCTCAGGAACATATCTAGGATGCCAATCTTTCCAACCACTGATCCCAAAGTACTGTTCACCCAAGAAACCTGACTTCTGTGGGCAAGGCTCCAGGCTACAGGGAGGGACATGATGGAAACCCTGGCCCTCTGGCTCTTGTAGCATACTAGCTCACAGAGGGGAAAAGCTGCGCATAACATCAGATACAGAGAAAAGCAGAGAATTCCAAGGCAGGATAGGTTACGACAGGAGGCTTCCAGAAGTGGCTTTGAAGGAAAGATAGCATCTCTGAGGGCCGGCACCACCATGTGGTGCAGGTCTCTCCAGAAGAGGAGGGCAAGTAACTTCCCACGGACCTCTGCCTGAGTTCTCCAGCCTGCCTCCCCGGAGGACCCCCCGTGTTACCTGTGAGGTTGGCTGCCATCTCCTCAGCAGTCTGTGACAGCCGCAGTCCTTGCTTCAGGGGACCGTCGGAGTCCACGTACTGCCGGCGTTTGAGGTAGCAGGACACTGCCATCTGAATCTGCTCGGTGCGCACTCGTTTCATGACCTTCGGGGAGAACCACAGAACACTAAGCCACGTGGGAGATGACCCAATGCAGCCAGGACGCACGGGTCAAGTAAGGAGTAGAGAAAGACGTGGCTAGTTCAGTGACCTAGTCAGGATGCAAAGCAAGTGTCTTAGTTCCTAACCTGGTGCACTCTCTCACGTATCTAGTTTCTCAATAGTGATATGGTCAAGCTCAATTGTGGAACACAGGAATATTAGAGACTAAAGCTGCACAGACCACCCTCCAAACTTCATTACACCACGATTTCCATCGTTCTTGTGGAACTTTTCATTAGAGCTGGTAACAACAAGCCAACAGGACCAAGTTGGTTCTGGAGCCTTTCACTTCTCCTCCTGACTCCAGGAGAGAGGTGTTGATCGGCAGTGAGCTGGCCAAAAAAAGCAGGCAGGAGGCAATATGAAAATCAAAGATCCGAGAAACTCAGAATCTGGATACAAGGATGTTGAGAAAGTGAGCAGTTAACAATGAGAAAAGAATGCTGTGTTTTTCCTAATAGGAAAAGGCTGGCAGCACTACGTCAATGATTTGAGCAATGTGTCTTTGCTGTAATTCCACTACTGACCACCCTCACTCTTTATTTATAGCCTCAGGCGCAGGAAAGCATCAAAATGGTAAGAGAGTATGTATGTGCATTAGAATAGCTCTCACAATTCATACAAGAAAGGAAAAGAAAATGGTAGGCAGTGCGCCAAACAGGGCTCAATTACTTTATTGATCATTTAAGCTAATTTGAGGGTTCCCCTCAAAAAGGACTATTTTCCTTGACGACTCAATGAATGATCAAGAAGAAGAGGATCTCCTGAAGGTCCCACAGGTCTCAAACACTGCTCTGCCACAAGTAAAGGATACTGACATCTGGGTGACCCATGACAGCTGGATAAATTTTCTACGTTTGCTCTGGCATGTAAAAATGGAATGCTTGCAACATTATTCATACACATGTGATTGTCCCCATCGAAGTAACTTTCCTCAATCAATGGTTCCCAACATTTTATGAGTGGGAGATCTGCTTTTGGTAATTTATCTGGTGTGTCTGAGTTTTCTGTTTCAATGACATGCACTAGCCTTCTCCTTTCTCCATTCCTTTTTAAGATTTGAAATTCCCCCATTTCAGCAATCTATTTTTTTTCTTTAAATGTTTCAAAAAATTTTATTTGTATCTAATTTTTATCCATCTGCTATTTCTTTTAGTGTATACGTGTGACGAATGGCCACATGTTTTACACAAATACTGGGCAACAAATTATTCTACAATTATTTGCAAATAATTCTTTCTTTCCAAACTGAGTGGTAGCCCTTTTAAAGTATACTCTGAATATCTACTTTTCAATTTCCTAAAAGTTCTACAACAGAGGAAACATTGAAGGCAGAACATACCCACACCAAAACATAAATATCTATATAAAAATAAAAATGTTGGGATATTATAAATGTTATTTTAAACTCTGTATTTAGAAAAATTACATTATTTATGCATTTCACTTTTGGATTACCAAAGAAAGTACAAAACATTTGCTAAAAAATAAAAATGAGGGGCACTGGGTGTGATACAGTTGACAGTGATACAATGAAAATTACTAATAAATTTCCCAAGACTGAACCACCTTTTTAATGTAGCATTTGCCTCACTCAGTTTTGGTGTATTAGCCTTTCACTATATTGCCAACTTAGATTATTTTTTAAATTAAGATTTATTTTATTGCCAACACAAGGATTTTGATACTTTGAGATTGGCAATCCCTGCTCCAAGCATTCATCTGTCCATCAATGAAAGCAGATAATTGTTTTCTAGTCGTTACTATTAAGTATTTTTGGCGGTGTATCATTTTCACTGTATCCGTGATTCTCTATGGTTCTCTAACTTGGCTACACCTAAGAACCTCCTATAACTGTGTGTATAAATAATTTCAGCCCTGGAAAGTCTGATTCAATGTTATATTTTGAGAAAAACAATGAATGTGCACAGAGACGGTGACAATATTGCCCCTTCTCAGTTTGGCCCCAAGTCAGGGCTAGTCAAATCCAACCAGCTCCCACCGCCCCATCCTGTGCCTTCCCCCCCGCCCCACCATGATGCTTGCTAAAGCTGCTTTTAATCTAACTTCAAGAGCTCCTAGTCTCCAAACTCTTCCAAAGCAGCCCAATTCCTTGTATTTTAGCTGAGACTAACACTTTTTCAGATTTCTTCCTGCCAATCTCTTGTTGCTATGGGAATACATGCTTGTATCAATGTGTGTCCCTCAGTGCTCCAAATAAGATGGGCATAAGAGATCGCCTCTCTAACAGGAAGAAACCACACATGGGAAAGACAAAGAACAACTGACAGAACAGACCCTGCAATGACACACTGACCTCACAGCAGGGCAATGTTTATGCGCATCAGAGGAGGGGGCAAAAAGATATGAAAGGTAAGGAAGAGTAAACAGGAGTGAGAATAAATGAACAACAGCAAAAACTGGCCATATTTGGGATTGCTAGAAATTAACTTATAAATACTGATTCTGATGACTTTGTCCAAATTAGCTGCCCCAAATGGCAGTTTCTCAGAATCCAAACCATTTATGACAAGGGACCTTCCCTGAGGGTGGGTGGTGAGCCAACAGTAGGACCAAGGGCCTTCAGAGCAGGAATGCTGCCATTAACTCTCTTTTATAACCACACTCAACTGAAATACCAGAGACATGACCCAATGGATTTAAGTGGATTTGATTCCAACGCACACATATTTCAAATGAAATAAATAAATAATGAAGAGTTCTGTGGAGAAACCAGCTCCCCTCCCCCTTCTGATTTCTGTAATACTAATATCCATAAATGGACACATGAGGGGGGAAAAAAACCTCCTTAAAATAGACCTGTCTTTCGGGACTCAGACAGGACACTAACACAGCAATTTCCAGTTACTTGCTTAGCTTTCCCCACAATTATGAAATCTTTAAAATTTAAATGAGGGTTGGATATAATTATATCCTTGCTAAAATTTCAGGATTTCCCATGATTTTCAATTTACATAACATCTTAACTTTAAAAAGTAAAAATAGATGATCACATACTTTTCTCTTCATGTCATATTAGTAGTATTTCTGAAATTAAAAGGAATTCTGACACAATATGTATCTATTTCTCACATATCAACAGCTGCCTACTGTTTAATACTTTAACAAAGTTGCTACATAAAATCAAGTGAGGATCATCTTCCTGTCTTAAAGTAACAACTGTGCAGGAAAAACCCCAGTCAGTCTTGATATTTAACTACAGAAATACCGGGGGTAAAGATGCATGGAACCCAGGCACAGTCTAAAGATGATGATAATATGTGACTGCAACCAAGTAAATTTCTGACTGGTTATAGACCGCATCCTAACTCCGCCCATTCATGTTCAAATGTGTGTGTTGGTGGAGGGTATTAGAAGACTCCCAGGGCACCATGGGAAGGGCTAAACAGGACAAATACTACACAATTCCATTACGTGCTAATAGAATACTGCACGGACAATACCTCTTGGGTAAGGTGGCAGCTTTGAGCATGTATGAATTCGGAATGCATCCAGGCAAATTCACCACCCTGATTCTCAAATCAGCTCCCCGAATGAGTCTACTGACAGTGACTGTGCTTTAAAGCAAATGTGGTATGTGTGCTTTGAAGCAAATGTATTCCCATTATAAATTTATGGTTAGAAACAGATAAAAATGATTGTATTTTCTGTTAAATAAGATGCCATGTAAAGTGCATACTAGGTGCCCAAATACATCAGCTCCCTTCTCTTTACTTGCAGAAGTTTAAATGTAGTATCTATCAAAAAGCCATTCTAAGGAGAACCTAAAAATCCAGCTTTTGCATTAATCATCATGGTGAAGTGTACTCAATTATCTTTGTGACAACATAAATCACAGGTGACAAATGAGCCACAGTACTCTCAGTTTTAGTAACACCTAACATAATTTTAACATTATGATGGCCTTTCACATTTGATCTTTGCTCACAGACTGACAAGACTATACTTGAACTAGAAGCTGTGTTCTTTCTAATGGTGTCCCAAGAAGTAAATGGCCTGAATGAGAACAATGCCTGGAACTAGGGGCTCAGGATGTAACATAGCACCTGGAGTTTTTTGTTTGTTTTGGTTTGGTTTTGTGGCAGGGAGGGGGTAGGAGAGAAGCAGAACTCACCCAACTAGGCGGATGCCACTAAAATTGATCTTCTCTAACATCACCTGGGGCCTCTATCATGTTCCAGAAGTCTTTTCTCACTAACTTGTTTCCTTCCCGACGACATCCCACCCTGCTATCCCAGTATCCTTATCCAGTCAACTGACCCTGCCCCCTCCCTTGGCGGGCTATTTACTAAGACCTGAGATTCCTCAACTCTTGCCAAATCAAACAGTCACTTTCCCACTCTATTCCACAAGGTCTCTTGGCTGCTGCATGTGCCTCCTCCCTTGAAACTCCCCTCCCTTGGTTGCTCCCCCTCTCCCATTCTTGATCTGTTTCTCATTCTTCACATTCCCCACATCATCATACTACTTACACAAGACTTATGCCGTTTCTAGTTAGATCACCTTCCTGAGCTCAAGTCTGAGGGACATCTCTACGTAGATGCTGCAAACATCTGAAATTCGACATGCTCAAATTTATTATCTTCCTTCAAAACCACTTCATTCTCCTACTGTTCATAGCCAGCTTGACAGGACCATGGTCTATCACTAAAGCAAAAACCCCAGTCATCATCTTAAGACTTTTCATCTCTCTCTCTCATTTCTAAGAGGCCACCAACTCCTTCTATTCCACACAGAATTCTACCCCATCTTCACTGCTGTGATGTGACAGCACAAATCACTTCCCGACTGGAATATTCCAGTATCCTCCCACCTCTAGCCCTACCTCAAAGCACGCTCTAGAATGCAGCCAGGGTAGAAGACAAATCTGATTATGCTACTACCAAGCTTAAAATTGCTCCCAGCCCTGTCCCAACGCAGGCTGTCCAATCCTGCCATCACTGTTCCTTAGTTTGCCCAGATAGATAGAGAATTCCTGGAGAACAGAGTTTTTCTTATCTTTACTCATGTTAAAAATAAAGTGAGGGTTGGGCACGTAGGTGGTTCAGCCGGTTAAGTGTCTACCTCTGGCTCAGGCCGTGATCTCAGGGTCCTGGGATGGAGCCCCACCACAGGCTCCCTGCTGCTTCTCCCTCTCCTACTCCCCCTGCCTGTGCCTGCTCTGTGTGAAATAAATTAATACAATCTTTAAAAAAAAATAAAGTGAGGGTTGTCTAGCTTCTGTTTGGAATTCTTGACAGTTTAGGTTCATGATCTTTCTGAATTTTTATGAGCCACAAATATTTGATTCCTGCTTTAATACTGTTTAACAGCACAGGAAAAAAAAAAAAAACTCCTACACAAAATCTCAGTAACACAGAAGAGTATGGCACAAGAATGGATATCTACATTATTTACTATGACTTCAGAAAGGAAACTTTCATATGTGTTCTATTTGTGAACACTGTTGTAGATGGAAAAACCAGACATTTTGTTCTCAGAGAATTAGGAGGAATATGCTTTCCTATGTTAATCTTTCTCCATGAAACTGAATCAAATGTCGCCAGGTTTCGGAAACAGTTTGACATTAAAACATTTATGTGATTTATGCATGTGTCTCAAAGTAGAATGATATTAATTTTTCATTTTAGAGTAGTTCTGTCCTATAGGACTTTCCTCAATAAAAATGTTTTAAGTCCGCAGTGTTCAGTATGCTAGCCAACAGCCACACAGAGCTATTGAGCAATTAAACTGTGACTAGTGCTGAATTTTTATTTTAATTAAATTTAAGTAAACACATGTGCCAACGGTTACTGTACTAGACAACAGTTCTAAAGCATGGCATTACTTTGTGAAACTAATGTACTAGCGTCTTAGCCTAAAAATGCTGATTGACAAAGTTTTGTAAACATGTCTCATTACTAAATTACCAAATAACCAAAATTGAGTACCACTGACCCCTGAACAACATAAGTGACCCTCCTTGCCCCCCCCCAGCAAAAATCTGCATATAACTTTGGACTCCCCCAAAGCTTCATTATTAATAGCCTGTTGACTGAAAGACTTACTGATAACATAAACAAAGGATTAACATGTTTCATATAAGAGTTATGTACTGTATTCTCACAATAAAGAAAGCTAGAGAAAAGAAAATGTTACAAAAATCGCAAGGAAAATATTTACAGTACTGTTCTGTCTTTATGGGAAAAAAAAGTCTGTGTATACGTGAATCCACACAGTTATACCTGTGTTGTTCACGGGTCAGCTGTATTTTGCTAGTAAAACAGAACTACCCTCTATGAAAACCAATCACTGTGACTATGATACATTTCAATACATTTTACCAGACGAGTATCTTATTTGACTGCTGAACAAAGAATTATGAATGGAAATTCTCCACAGTGTTTTCTAAACCTTGCCAGTATGCAATGTTTTTTAAACCTTCTAAAAGTTAAAAAATGAGAAAAGGGAATGTGTTCCAGGAGAGAGAAAGATCTGCAGTCCATTTCTGTGAAACATCGAAATAAAAGGTTAAGTTCAAACCTAAGACAATGATCTGCTTGCAATGAGAAAATTAAGAAGAAATTTTGGGGGTTAATTTAAATAAAAAAAACTTTGAGGACTATAGAGGAAACAGTCAAACGTCTGCTTATAACCTTTATTAACTTACATATATTTAAAAATACATTATATAATGCAATATATTAATTCACAAAACAATTTTACTCTATTCACTTTCATCTTCTACTTACTGGTCTCTCTGTGCTCACTTAAGCCACTCGGAATTATCAAATTCCATTTTCTAGAGCCACAATTACCAAATCAGCTATTAAAGAGAACCTCTTGAGTCCATACATGATGCTCTCATTGGAAATCTCAACCAACAAAAGCCATCAACACCTCCTCAGGAGGGCAGAACATTTTTCAGTTCATCATATTGATTGATTGGATAAATATGTCAAAGTAGCATCAACTGAAGTTATTTTCATTCCATATGTATTTCCCAAACAGCAACAAGTTGTTTAAAATAGAGAGACTGAGGGATGTCTGGGTGGCTCAGTCCATTAAGCATCTGCCTTCAGCAAGGTCATGATCCCAGGGTCCTGGGATAGAGTCCTCCTTGCTCAACAGGGAGCCTGCTTCTCCTTCTGCCTACCTCCGTGTCTCTCTCTCTGACAAATAAATAAATAAAATCTAAAAAAAAGAAAAAAGAAAAAGAAAAAAAAAAAAAGCGCAACTCAGAGTGCCCTGTAATAGCAGAGACTTGAACATGTGGTGACACTCTCCTTACAGAGGTATACACCTGGGGGGCCCTTTGCCTTATAAACAGGTATATACAGTATATCCCTGAAGTCAACTTTTAAGAGGGAAGGCTGCCTGGGATGAGCTAAGGATTTCTTCATGTCTTCTGTAAATACTCTCTAAGCTTCCAGATTTGGAATGAAGTGCCTCTCTCTGCTAAGCAGTCATTTTCCTCTCTGAGTCACAGGCAGATACAAAGACGCCAGGACAAGTGGATGGATGGGCCTTCCCTACTTTTAATCCAGTCCCACATGACTGCAGGCACAATCGACACAATCTTTCAAAAAACTAATCTGATGGCATCTGCTCAGCTTCAAAACTCTACTTCCTCCACCTGTGTGGAGGATAAAAAATTCACTCTCCCTTGTGTCATTCTGAGGTTACTCTGATCCACCTTTGTTAACTGATAGGTACCACCCCACTTTCTCATGAGTCTCAGGGGCTTTGGCCAAGACCTCTCCAGTAACTGGAGGTGCCCCCTACACTGGCACTCCAACTTGGCTAAATCCTAGTCTTTTCCCAGCTCAGTTCAGCTTCCTCCACCACTGAATCCAGGAACAACTTTGTCTCATTGCTTATCATACTATTTGCTTCCTACCCTATCATCCAATAACTAATACTTACTCAGTGTATGCCACTGGTAAGACGCTATTTTAACGGCTGCACATAAATTACCTCCTGTATACATCTACAGCTTTTTAAGCTAGGTAATACTCTCAGGACAGGAAAGCTGAGGCCCACAGAGGTCAGACACTGTCCCAAGGTTCCATAGTGCTAGGATGGAAAGGTCAACTGGCTTCAGGGTCTGAACACTTAACCTTTGCAATGTCCTACTGCCCAAAGGGTTCTACATTAAATCAGAGGCTTCTTGACAATAGTGAAGGCTTACCAGTTGCTCGTTGAAGAATGATCTGAATAATTACAGGAAGAACAATTACCACCTGAGAAGATGAAGGGAGGCTGGCAAGGACTTCTAGTACCATCCACTGAGTAATGTTGGTTTAACAGAGGATCCCTTGGGCTCCCTTCCAGTGGAAATCAACCGTCAAAATCAAAACCCTTTTTCTTTCTCCAAAGATGTCCTTCACAGGTGTTATGAAGGACATACGTTTGCAAAAACTATCCCCCACTCCAACTAGTTGCTGAGAAATTAAGTGAGGCCTTTACCTAGCTTCACAGTGACAGAAGCACACATAAACTTCATGTTTATAGGCAGAAGCAACAAAACTATTCCAAGACACAATAACCTCATTTATTGCTTGATGACAAAGGAAAAACAAAACAAAACAACAACAAAAAAAACCCTCAAGGCAAGCCCACTCTTTGGTATCCTAGTTTAACACTGATTTTTCAAGGCAAGAAAAATTTGTAATTCGTAAAGCAAATCAATGTTAATACAGGCTTCCCACTTAACACAAAATATTTAGGCCTACAAGGAATCTAAAAGGTAGTTTCCCAAAAAGGAAATTACAACAGCTAATATTTAGAGTGTTTTCCATATACCAGGCATTATTCCATTCATTATTTCTTTCTGTGGCAGCCTTTGAAAGATCCACTTTGAAGTCAGCAGGCATCACCTGGTTTTACAGAAGAGGAAACTAAGGCTCACGGATAGTTACACGGATAGTTACATGGTTTCAACCTTAGCTCTAGACAGTCCGCAAGCCCCACGCACTACATTAAGTTTCTCGGAGTTTAAAGATGTGGCACTGGTCTTTCAGCACAAACTCCCCTTCCTGCTCTGACTTTCAAGCGGGGCTGTGAGCATGGTTGGGGAACGGCTGCCTTGTCCTGCTTCCACGCCACAACTCAGGTATGTCACACACTCGTATCACAAGAAAAGACAAACTCCGCCCTCACGGTTCCTCCCGACACAGCACCCAACTAACTGCTTGTTCGCGGGACTCCCCATTCCAAGATTTCAATCTGCAAGGTCAGAGTTTAGGTAATTTAAGACGGACGCCGCATGGGACTGGCAGACTTACCTTCTGATCCCAGAGCCACACCAGCTGCGAGATCCGCAGTATAACGACACTTTCACAACTGATGGGAGAACTGCATGAAGCTTTCAAGCGCTCCACTTCCGCTAAGTCTAAAATGACACCACTGTTTCCCCCATCCACTGACTTCGGACCGACGCCTTACCTCCTACATTTTCAAAAGCCCTGGAGCCTCGCGAGTACCGCCTAGGCGCACCGACCTCTCGCTGTCAGGAGTTAAACCACCCCGAAGGCAACCTTGCAGGTCGGGATCCCCTAGTTCCGACCCGTCTAACTTGAGATCTCTCCTGTCACATGGAGAGGTCGATTTCACACCCAGCCACCCGCAACCACCATGTGCGAAGTTTAATCCCGAGTTCGGCCAAAGGCATTTCCTTTTTCCTTAAATGAAAAGGCGATTCGGACCTGAGCTCCTGCCCTGCTGCCCGGCGCTCAGGACCCCTTCCCGGCGGGCGCCCGGCAGCCGCCCCGGCAGGACCCACCCCGAGCAGGAACGCGGAGCCCTCCAGGTGTAGCTGGCGACTGCAGGCCACGCCGCCCGCGGCCGCCTGGGACTCGGAGGCCGAGGGCGGAGGCGCGGCCGCCGCGCCCGCGCACAGCCGGCCCCGCCCGCCCGCCCGCCCCGCCCCCACCGCCCCGCCGGCGGGAGCTGCGGGCGCGCGCCCCGCCTAGGCCTCGCCGCGCGCCGCCGCCCGCGCTCCCTCCCTCCCGGCCCCCGCCCGCCCGCGCGCTCCCGGCTCGCGACCCCCTCCCCCGGCCCTCCCCGCCCGCGCGCCCCGCACTCACTGAACATCCCAGGCGGCTCCGGCTCCTCCCGCCGCCGCCGCCTCCGCGATCGGGTCGCTTCCGCCTCCGTCGTCTCTGCCGCAGGGTCTCGCTCCGACGGCCGGCTCAGCCGGGCCCCCGCGCCCCGCGCCCTGCCGCCCCCGCGGCGGCGGCTCTGGGCGGCCGCTCCATGACTGACTGACACGGAGCGGGCCGCGGGGTGGGCCGCTCGGGCCTCCAACGCGCAACCGTTTCCACCAATGGGCGAGGCGCCTCGGCGCTCGGCTGGCAATGCCTGGCGTGCGCGCCGCCCCGCCCTGCCGCGCCGCCGGCGTCGGACGGAAGGAGCGCGGGGGCCGCGCCCACGTGCTGGGGCGCCCGGGAGTTTGCACCGCCGCCGCCGCCGTCGTCCTCCGGCCCCGCCCGCGGTCCCCAAGCGGGTGGCCGCCAGCTGAGCTCCTTCAGCCGGACACCGCCTTCCGTCGCGCCCGCCGGCCCTGTCCGGGGCGGGTCTGAGGGGAGCCCCTTACCTGAGGACGGCGTCCAGGTGAGCCCCTTGCCGGGGCCGGCCCTGAGGCGAGCACCCCCCGGCGCCGCGCTGCCCGGGCCGGCGCTGCGCGCCGCCCGCGGTCCCTCTCCGGGGTCGGTCTGGGAGGGAGCCCCTTCACCGAGGAAGACCCACCCCCCGGTGCGGCCGCGGGCCCTCGAGCGGACGGCAGGCGCTGGGGAGAGCCTCCTGGGCTCGCCGCTGGTCCGGCCTCTCCCGTCGCTCCTCCCCGCTCTCCGCGGATTCTTGTTACTTGGTTTCCTTCTGCTCCGCGGGATGCCCCGTGTGGCCGCGCGTGAGCGCTCTTTGCGTGAGTGCTAGCGCGGTTTTGCGTTGATCGCTGGGCTTACTACGTCCAGGCACTGAGACCTCTGCGCGGCCCCGAGCGCGGAACGTGGGCAACCTCGGTGAAGGTGTCTGCGGCGTCTTTGTAACCAATTCTGCGAACACGTTTTAAGTAACTTTGTAGCCGGTACGGGGGTTTCCTGACACACTGATGGAGAAGTAAGTTGTTGGACGCGCTGGTCTTGGACGTTTTGACAGAATGGGAAAACTGACAGCACTCGCGTGTTCCTCTGCTCTGTAGTAGAGTGAAGGAGGCCCTGCTGAATGTTCGCGCCCTGCACGCGGTGCTTGCTCGTTCCCTGCAGGATTACCTGTTGAGGGTAAGTAAGTTACGAAGGCCGGTCTGTAGGATTTCAGGCCCCATAGATTGAAGAAATGAAAGGGATCCAGCCTTTGGCATATCCTTTTGGTTTCATAGTATGTTAGAATCATGGGACTCCGGTTTTTGGTCTGTTTTGTTTGTTGTCCTATTTTGTTTTTATATATAATATTTATATTTCAGTATTTTGAAAAGTTTTCACTTTTGAGGAGCTGACTCCTTTTATATAATGAAAATGACTTAATGTGATACATTTCCCCTTTTTATTATGACTTAGGAAAATCAAAGCTATGTTTACCTCAGATTTGTAGAATTTCAGTTGGTTGGTATGCTTGCTTTTCTTTGTTCACGATTTTATTGTGCTCTATTTTTACAGTTTCAATTATGTAACAGTATTTTGTAGAGTCTTTTTGGAAGCAGTGCGTGTCCTTAAGCTCATATGTAAATGAATAATGTTGTAGTGGGAAGTTACTGTTGCAGCTGAAACAACAGTATTT
Source organism: Mustela nivalis (assembly GCF_964662115.1). Lineage (NCBI taxonomy): Eukaryota > Metazoa > Chordata > Mammalia > Carnivora > Mustelidae > Mustela > Mustela nivalis. Next base: position 92,693,933 of record NC_139021.1, on the reverse strand, counting down.
CTTTTGGGACTGGTTTTATACTTTATTTCTTTTTTACTTGGTGAAATATTACTGTTTCCAAATACTGCTTATTTTTCTCTCTCAACTAATTTTTTATAACACTGGTTATTTATTTGAGAGAGAGCATGCACTAAAGAGAGAGAGAGAGCAGAAGCAGCGGGGTGGGGGTGGAGAGGGAGAAGCAGGCTCCCGGCAGAACAGGGAGCCACATGCCAGGCTCCATCCCAGGACTCTCATATCATGACCTAAGCCCAGGGCAGCTGCTTAACCGACTGAGACACTCAGGTGTCCCTCTCTTTCAACTAGTTAATGGATCTTTTCTTAATGCATAGTATATTTCAGATGATTTGTGCAGAACCTTTCAGTCTAAAACCATATGTGACTCTCCTTTCACAAATAATTTGAACGCTTTGGGTTTTGCCCAGTTGTATTTCTTCACAATCACCTCTTGAGGACTTTTGCCCAGTTGTATTCCTACACAGTCACCTCATAGCAGGAACTACGTATGTCTATATAATACTTCTGCCCACTTTTGTTTAAATTTCCCCCAGAAAAATTAATGGGCTAAAGCATTTAAGATTTTTTTTGATTTAAATTCCATTTAATCAACATATATTGTATTATATGTTTCAGAGGTAGAATTTAGTGATTCATCAGTTTGATTCAACACCCAGTGCTCATTATTTCAAGTGCCCTCCTTAACACCCATCACTCAGTTACTCCATTCTTTCCATCCTCCTCCCCTTCAGCGACTCTGTTTGTTTCCTATAGTTAAGAGTCTTTCATGGTTTGCTTCCCTCTCTTTCTGTCTTTATTTTTCCTTCCCTTCCCTTGTGTTCATCTGTTTTCTTTCTTAAATTCCACATGTGAGTGAAATCATATGGTATTTATCTTTCTGTGTCTTATTTCACTTAGCATAATATTCTCTATTTCCATCCAGGTCTTTGCAGACCTGGCAAGCTCTAGTTCTTTTTGATGGCTGAATAATATTCAATTTTTATTTATATACCACATCTTCTTTATCCATTCATCTGTCTATGGATATCTGGGCTCTTTCCATAGTTTGGCTATTGTGGACTTTGCTGCTACAAACATTGGGGTGCAAGTGCCCTTTTGAATCACTATGTTTGTACCTTTGGATAAATACCTGGTACTACAATTGCTGGGTAGCTCTATTTTTAACTTTTTGAGGAACGTCCATACTCTCCTCTAGAAGTTTGCATTCCCACCAACAGTGTAAAGGGGTTCCTTCCTGTGCATCCTTGACAACATCTGTTGTTTCCTGAGTTGTTAGTTTTAGCCATTCTGACCAGTGCAAAGTGTTATCTCATTGTGGTTTTGATTTGTATTTTTGTGATCATGGGCTACAGCATTTTAGTATATGTGCTGCTGAAGCGAGCACGGCTACGGCATCTTATATATATAGATTTATACCCAAATGTTTTGTTGAGGTATTTTAATTCACCAATTTTTTTTTTCCTAAGGAATATATGTTACGTGCATAATAGTGTACGTGATGTTCATTTTTGGTGCCTGTTGAGTTTGACCTTAATACATTTTTTCCACTTTAAATTGTAGATAAAGTGTAGCGATGGCTGCTGTTTACTCTGGCATTTCCTTTAAGCTTAAAAGCAAGACAACTTCTTGGGAAGATAAACTAAAACTAGCTCACTTTGCTTGGATTTCCCACCAGTGCATTCTCCCAAATAAAGAGCAAGTAAGTGTAACGTGAAACTTACATTTTTACAACCGAAAAGAACACTTATATGCATTTTATATCGACATGTAGTTAAAATTTAAAAAGATTCAAGAAAAGGTTGGAGAAGGAAACATGGTTGCAGGTTAAAAGTAATGTCAGGGAAAAAAATGCATGAGTTAAATATTTCATTGACAGTTTTCTATTATGAAGTCTCAGCATTTCTTTTATATTTGGAAACATTTCTTATATTTTGAATCAAGTGTATGCATCAGTGAACAAGTTGGGAATTGAGTTACAGAAATTAGAATCTGAGTCTGGGTAGCTCCATTTGTTGATAAATCCAAGCTGCTGCTCCATAAGCAAGTGCTTGTTGGTGCTTAGTTAAACGTCTTTGAATTTGGTAAATTGACAGGAGGGGAAGTAGAGAAACTTCAGTATTTGTAGAAAGCCATTCTAGAAATAGATTAGGAACCAAGAAAGGCTTTTCTCTTTGTTAGCATTTTTCAAGCTTATTTGGCAAAAAAACAAAAACAAAAACCCCAAAAAACTTAACTGTAAAACACTAGAAACCCCAGGGTGTTGAGCTTATCATATTGTATTAACACACACCCATATGCTGGTATTCAAGAAGACCACGCAAAGTGTGCCCCAGGTGGATGACATCTTTTACGATGATGATGAGGCGCAGTATGTAGAGCAGAGCACTCTTACATCCAGTGGTCTCTAAACCTGGCTGCACCTGAGAATCGTCTTGGCAGCTTGGTAGTCACTAGGGAAGGGCTAACCAAGGTGAGATGGAAGGGGAAGTGGTGGTGGCAGTTTGATTAAGGTCTCACCCAGTCTCATGCTCAGAACTTTTTTCCCCTTTTAGCACCTGACACTTTCATACTGTTATTGACAGTGCTGGTGGCTTGAGCTGAGGCCTCACCACCTTTTCTTGTGTTTACGAATAAGGGAATGTATACAGCAATAGAAACTATATATGACCAACCCTCCTTTTCATAAAGCACTTGTGCATTATTTTGCAGAAGACTTTCTCTGTCTCCTGAGGAAGTAAATGTACCTAGAGGGTACATGTAACATGGGAAACCAGGACACAAGCTCTGTCTTTTGGCTCTACATTTTTACTTTTGTGCGTTATTCATTTTGTGGCCGTTCTGAGCAATTGTTGTGCTACCTACTTTTGAAAATGAGTATAACTTCAGAAAAGTTAGAAGAAACAAGAGTTTCATTTGAAACAGTTAAATGGCCCTGCAGGAAGACAAAATTGCTTTTTCTTGCTTCATATTGATTCTATAATAATAAACATTTTAAGATACTGAGATGTTTATATAATGTTACCAAAGGTAAGTTTTAAAGGGCAGCTTTTCCCCTGGCAATTAGATATGGCCACACATGGAATGTCCAGCATCTTTATTGGCAAAGAAATTCATTTATTTTTAGAGTATTATTTCTTCCAAATTCAGGTACTACTTGATTGGGCAAGACAGTCATTGATTGCATTTTATAAGAAAAAACTTGAACTGAAGGAAGACATTGTTGAAAGGCTTTGGATCTATATAGATAACATTCTACACAGCAAAAAACTGCAGGATCTCCTCAAGAATGGGAAGACAATTAACCTTCAGATTTCCCTAGTCAAGGTAATTATCTGTTTGCCCTGTTGTCCTGTATGTGTGAAGTGTATCTCTGTTGATTTTCTGTTATTTATTGAAGTTGCAGGAAGTATCAAGGTAGAAGAGAAAGAAATAATACTGCGATTATAATGACTGACATTTATTGAAAGTATATGGTATGCTTTATGCTGTGTGAAGCATTTTCTATTGTTTAATATTCAAGGAAAGCCTAGAACTATTTCATAGAGTGGTTGTTGATTACCTTTTAATTGGAAAATGTTGCCAGCAAATAATACTACTTTGTGCTCCCTACCTCTCCCTGCCCTACTTTGTCATTGGCCTGAAGGAATATCAAAGGCCAAAATCTGACTAGGAATTTCCTCAACGGTTTTTGAGTCAAAGCAATTTTGAAGTCTCAGATTAGAATTATGAACTTCATTGTCAAAACTGAGTGTTTTGAAATACTGTGAGAGTAGTTGGTGACAGTAGAAAGTACTAATAATGAGCGCTTAGTGTGTGCCAGGCACAAAGGGGTTCAGTAACTTGTTTAGAGTCACACAGCTGGTAAGTGGCAGAGCAGGCATTTGAACATAGATCTGCCTGGTTGCAAAGCTTGTGCTCTTAACCCTCATTCTGCCTTGCCCACAGGAGTGTGTAGGCCGAAAGAAAAAATTTGTAAAGATTGATAATAAGAAAATTAAATAGTTGAGCTGCCTGATGGTTCACAGACATTAGTGATTTTTAAAATCGTGTTCTAAATTATATGTTACTTTTTAAAATAATAGACTGGCCACCAAAGTGGGTTATTCTGATTTATCCTTTGGGAGTATGGAAAGAAAATCTTACATTTCTAAATGTCATGTTTTAATTTAGATACATTTTTTACTTCCATGAGATATTTGTACTGTAGTATATGCATATGATTTATGAATAAATTATTCTTATTGGGTACAAACATGAAAAAATTTGGTAGATGAGTTTGTATAATCAGAAATATTGATGGTCACTGTAGTAGTACATTGGCATTTAAGTATTTGGTATTTTCATTTCAGTTTTTCCAGAGCCAGTGGTTACTTGAATAGAGATCAGTGCACCTGTGTCTTTGGGCTACTGATAATTTAGCCCCCAGGATACATTTGGTTTTCAGATACTGTAAGGCGGGGAGCAAGCCTCTTAGCCTATGAGTGAATTTTGGAATCTGCCTAGGCCTCACAATTTCTGGCACTTTTCAATTTCAGAATTTTAGAAGCAGAAGACTGTAGGTTTGCTGTATAGTATGTAGTGACTTTGGCTTTCCTCTGTCAAGAGTACCTTTTGCTTTGGTTTTTTAAAATAGAAAAACAGTGTATTTTGGGCCACAGGATCATAGCCCAGGCCTACTGTCCATCCATCTGTAGCATCTAAGCTGAATTGCAGGTTTAGGATCTAAGCAAAAGTAATCTTTGGAGTTTAAGTCTTATAAAAACCAGGAGCTGTTTAAATAGGGACAGCGGAATTACAAAGGCACTAATCCCTTTTCAGAATTCATGTTGGTAGGAGATGGATGTATGAAGGACTTAAAACAGGTACTCTGCTTTTGCTGGGTGCATTAAGCAAATGTCAAGTTCATTTAGATGTGATAACCTGGGGATTTCTTTCTCATCAAGATAAGTGCAAAGAGTGAGTTCATTGATTCTCTTGTATTTTTCTTGTATATGTGTGGAGCCAGTAATGATTTTTTTTTTTTTTTCCCTTAATGCTCAGATCATAAATGAGAGAATAACTGAATTCTCTCTTTCGGAATCCCGAAGAAGTATGTGTGCTGTGCTGAGCTGCTGCCAGGGCATCCTCTCAACGCCCACCCTTGCTGTCATCTACACGGCTAGACAGGAGCTGATAGTGGCGTTGCTGAGCCAGCTGTGCTGGCTGGCCTGTAGGCAGCCGGAAGGAGCCGTGGTAGCCCAGTTATTCGAGGTCATTCACTTGGCGCTTGGCCACTACCTCTTGATCCAGCAACAGCAAGTCAACCCAAGACGTGCCTTTGGGGAGGTTACTGGGCACTTGCTTCAGCCCTGCCTGGTCCTTAGGCACTTACTCTCGGGGGGCACGTGGACACAGACTGTCCCGGGCCAGTTGCGGCAGGCGCTGAGCCGGGATGTAAGGAATCAGATTGAGGCCATGCTTCGAGGTGGAGCTTTTCAGCCTGAGTTGCTCTCGTCCTACAAAGAGGAGCTTTTAGACCAGCAGCAAGGTGACATGAAGATAGGCACCATGAAGAATCTTCTAGCTCCTCTGGACACTGTGATCGCCAGGCTGGTAGATGCTGGCTACTGTGAACCGTCCCTTCATGCTGCTGTTATAGCCAACTCAGTGGCCTTGCTGTATAAGCTCTTTTTCGAGTCTTACTTCAAGGAGGGGAACCAGTTTCTCTGCTTCCAGGTACTCCCCAGGCTGTTTGGCTGCTTGAGGATTTCACGCCTGCAGGAGGAGCAGCTAAAAGGCCTGGCTGCATCAGATTGGACCACAGAACTCCTGGTTCTAGAACAGCTGCTCAGCTCAGTGGCCAACAACAATATTTACAACATTGCTGCTGATAGGATCCGGCATGGAGAGGCTCAGTTCCACTTCTACTGCCGTGTGGCTGAGCTGCTGATAAACCATTCCCAAGCATCTGTGCCAGCCTGGTTCCGCTGCCTCAAGGCTTTGATGTCTCTGAATCATTTGATTTTGGAGCCAGACCTGGATGACCTTTTGGCTTCAGCTTGGATCGATGCAGAAGTGACAGACGTTCGAACCAAAAAAGCACAGGAGGCACTTCTTCACACTGTCTTCCAGACGTATGTCAAACTCCGACAAGTGCCGCGGTTGTTTGAAGAGATTTTGGGAGTGATCGGTCGTCCAGCTGCTGAGGCACTGAGGCAGCCTGTGCTGACCTCAGGCCCCTCCAGGGTTCTCTGCGAGTGCCTCCAGGACTTGCCTCCAAGTCAGATCTTGGACACTTGGTCCCTCATATTGGAGAAATTCCAGTCTTCGGTCTTACCGTATTTGCGGGGTGATGCTGACATGGCCTTGAAGTTGTTGTCCCTGAGCTCTCTGCTGCACTGTGTCATGTTCAACATGCGGAGTCTGGACAGCAGCACCCCTCTGCCCGTCATCAGACGGATGCAGTGCACAATGGAGAGGATGCTCCAAGAGCTTGTGAGGCCCCTGTTGGACCTTCTGGATCCCCAAGGCCCAGAGCTTGAGCTCTGGCTACAGAAGGTCAGTGACTCTGCACTCCTGCTCTCTTACACTTGGGCCCAGGTTGATGGCATGCTCAGTATAAACTGCAGCCAGTATCACTCTGTGTCTGGGGCTCTTACAGATGTTGCTGTAGAGATCTCACACCTGCCCTTGTTGCTCCCCGGTGTTGAAACGTGCCATTGGAAGAAGATAGAAAAGTTTACAGCTCAGTTTGACTCTCTTGGCAGGTACTGCTTAGCACAGCTCTACCTGCAGAAAATGAAAAGGACTTTAATGCAAACCAGTTTCCAGTCTGAAGAAGCCCTCCACAGTTTGAAGTGTGATGCTGCCTACATTCTTGGTTCTGGCAGAGAAAGCTTGAATCGAGGGACAGCAGCTTCCTGGGATGGCCAGGTTGGGACAGTGAGTGCACTCACGTACCCTGTAGCTCACTGGCACTTGGTTGTGTCGAATCTCACAATTTTGATATCCTATCTTAGTCCAGATGATGTGAGATCTCTGGCCAGTGTGCTGCTGAGAACTTTACCAGTGAGCAAAGCCCAGAAAGGCTCAGCAGAGGAAGAGCCAAGCCTCACACTTGAAAAAATATCCAGCGCTGTCCTCCATAGCCCTCTCTTTCCAGAAATGCAGTCCCTTTATTCTGCTTTCTTAATGTGCCTAACTGAAGGATGTACTAGCATCTTGCGTTCTGGTGCCCAGAGTGACCCAAGTCTTCTCAATGAACAGCTGCCCTGGCTTTTTGAAAAGGACCACCTGGTGGTGGCTCTTTGGGAAAACAAATTTGCAAAAGTTGGAACTGAAGGTGTAGAACCAAAAGGAGAAATTGCCCAAAACTTACTGTCCTTGGTGAAGAGTGACTTCCCCATTCAGCTGGAGGGAGAACAGTTAGAGAGCATCCTGGGACTTTTGGAAGTTATTTCTGCTCTGCAACTGGATAGCCTCTTGACTCCCTATCATGTGCATTATTTTCTTCTGTTACTGTACTTGGCCATCACCAAGCTGGGGAGCTCTTGCTCTTCTTCAGTGACCCTCAAATTTTTGATGACTTGCTATCGGCTTCTCGGTTCCCTGCAGAGAGGGAAAAATGCTCGCTCAGTGCTCAAGATTATGTATGTTAGTGATATATTTGAGATCACATTGACCTCATTGTTCAAAGCCAGTGGTAGATTTCTTGTTAACGTGGATGACCCCTCTTGGTTGGAATTCCTCCAAGTGGTAGGGGCATTCTTAGAACAGCTAATGCAGATGCTCACCCAGACGAAGCTCAGCTTGGTGCTCAATTTCAGGAAAATCGTTGCATTCCTCCACGAACTGTGCCCTGAAGCAGTTGCAGGCAAACGGGTGAAAAATCAGAATCCTTGGGGCCAGCACCTCCTTCTGGTGTCTTTAACCAAGTTGTGCCAAGTCCTGGGGCCTTTTGTCAGAGAGCGGAAACAGCAGCGTGAGGCCCCTGAAGCGCTGTGTGAGCTGCTGCAGAAGGCCATTCTCCACACGGGAGCCGTGCTGCAGCAGTGCTGGGCACAGGGGGCCCGGGGCCAGCGCCTTCCCTCTGTCTTCATCGCGTCGGTCAGCACACTCTTGGAGGCAGATGTGGGCCAGCTCTCTAGGCATAGGACAGAGATTTCCACAATGACAGACGAGGTGCCGCTGTCCCTTACTGCCTTCTACCAGAGTGTTTGCTCTCAGCTGCTCTCAGAATTGCCGGCTCTTGCAGGAGATAGACCGTGTTTCCAGGCGGCCATGCGGTTTTTAACTCTGTTCTTTTTGGCCCCAGAACTACATCCCAAGAAAGATTCTGTTTTTACCTCCATGTTTCATTCTGTGAGAAAAGTTCTTACAGGTAAGGTATTTTCTCTTGAGCTAATTCTGTGCTGTAGAGCTTTTGGTAAAAGCTAGTAAGCCACCAATAAAGTGAGTGCCCCCCATCCCTCACACCCTTTTGGAACAGGTGTTCATTTTAGAAGGTGCAGGCCAGTGAGCAGGAGACCCCCCCCCCCCATCCCCCAGTCCACTCTGAGGAGCTCATTTCTAGTATCTGCATTCTCTGCATGGATCAGCAGTGACCCTCACAGTCCTGCTTTGTACACAGATAGTAACCTTCTAGATGTACTGTTTGTCACTGTGGTTTTTCATTTATTTTGGAGATTGTTCTAGGTTATAGTTTTGAAATCTATTACTCTTTTTTAGCTTTTATCTGTCTTGGCTCTGGATAGTCAACATCTATGATTTCATCCTTCTTAGTAGGGTTTTTTGTATTTGATCTTCAGTGCCATCTTCGATGACTTAAAGATCTAAAATTGGTGAACTTGAAAAATGCAGCTGACTTTATTTACAGGGAATGTCCTAAAATTCCTTGAAGGCCAGACTCCTACTCCTAGGTCTTAGGGTGGTGCCTGGTGGTCATCAGGCTATGGATTCTAATAAGGCAGAAACTCAGCTATCTTCTTGGTCTTTTAGTCTGATGTCATCCTTCTGGGCCAGCCAATCAGGACTGCAAACCTAGCCCATGTCTGTGCAGAAGCGTTCAGTATCTGCTGTCCCTTATCTCAAAGGCCAGTGGGCCAGACTTGCCTCTGTTTTAAGACAGCATTGTTTCAAGTTGGTGTAGGTTTGTTTTCTTTTTGTTTTGGTTGTTCCTGAGGGGTTGAGCTTTGTTAGGACAGTCCTTAGAGGTGAGGCTGGGGAGTCCCTAGTTCTCAGAACGAATGACAGGCGGGAGGGAGACACAGATGGGGCTGCAGGCGTGCTCAGATACAAGAGTGGAAAATAGGGCCTTGTAGAAAGCAAAGCTGCCCGGGCTGCCCGGGCCAGCGCCAGAGCTGGAGTGTTAAGGCCAGAATAACACTCCTGTTGTCTCCCTCTCAATAGCCTTTCTATCCCTGCCTTGATTGTGGATTGACTGAAAAGGCTTTGGTGTCACATGTTCTATCTTATTCTGTCAGCCACTCTTTTAGGGAATGGTGTTCACTGTAGTGGAGGCTAGAATTTAGTCTTTTAGTAACACTTTCACAGTGTCCTAAATGAGTAATCTAAGAAATGGCAGCTGATGGTCTGAAGCTCTCTCTTCCCTTTTGTTAGAATACTGTGTCTTTCTTTCCCTCCAGTCCTCGTGACTTGAGGTGGCCTCTAGGTCCTAACTCTGTGTCTGTGGACTTCGGATGCTTCTGGCCCCAGGGCCTCAGTTGTGGCGGTGAGGGGGTGCTTCCTGGCTGCCCCTCAGACCACAGGCTCAGGTGTTGCTATTGGGTCCAGGCCTCATGCCCTTGAGCTGCTGGACTTTGTCTAGAAAAGACCAGAGTGAGAGGTCCAGAAGAAATGCCTACTGGGGAGGGCCTAAAGCTTTGAGTGGGGAGAGGGAGAGTTATGGTGGCTATGAATAACCTGAGTGTGGCCCTCTGGTGTCCTCAGGGGTGTTTCAGGTAGGTTGCAGCGCATAAAAGTAAACATTTGTAAGGAATGCTTTCTGATGGTAGAATAGAATAGACAACTTCAATTTGATCACAAAAAAATGATTATTTTTACAAATGTTTCGTATATATATGTGGAACCACGTCCTACTCTGGAGTTGAGTGCAGTGTTGATTTTGATCTATCTAATCAAGTAAACAGACATTCACACAAATCAGAAATTGCAGAACAGTGAAATGCTGTCCAGTACACCAGAAGTAGGGGACTGTGGGGTGAGAGTTTGTGTAGGCAAAGCAGTAGTTGGCAGTGGCCTTCAAGGGACAGGCAGGGGACAGTAGGGAGTGCTAATGTTGAGCCTCCAAGCGGCAGACAGTGCGGTGCTCCTTCCTTTGTTTGCCAACCGTGGGAGTTAGTGCTGTTACGCCCATTTCACTGATAGAGAGCTCATGAGTCCAGGATCTTAAAGCTTATAGGACACTTCCAGGCTGAGGTCTTTCTCAAATCCTGTTGTTCCTTCCACCCCTCAGTGCTGACGTAGTGAGCAAAGACTGGGACATGGGGAGGTACTCTGGCAATGTGGAACAGTCTGTGGGCTGAAATGTGCAGGGAAGGTAAGCTGGTAGCAGATGGTAGAATGGCCCAGGAGGAGCCATTAGCAGGCTTTCCCGCATCAAGTGGGGAACATCTGGATGCCTGCGGCAGACAGACCCTGGAAGTTTGGAGCTTTTTTAAGGTCTTCAATGCTCCCGTCTCTTTCAACGTACCATGCCACACCTGTGTCCCTACTGATTTTACCAAAGAATATGGGCATACCTCATTTTATTGTGCTTTTCTTTTTTGAGCTTCACAGATACTCCATTTTTTAGTTTGAAGGCTTGGGGCAGACTTGCTCAAGCAAGTCTGTTGCACCATTTTTCCAGGAACATTTTGGTAAATATTGTGGTATCAAACTTTTTCATTATTATATTTGTTACGACGATTTGTGATCAGTGATTAAGACTCACAGCTAGATGGTGGTTAGCATTTTTTTAGCAAGAAAGTATTTTTAAATTAAGGTACGTGCATTGTTTTTTTGGATGTGATGCTGTCATACACTCAATAGACCACAGTATAGTGTAAATAAAACTTATCTGTGCTGGGTAACCCAAAAGTTCATTTGATTCATTTGATTGCAACATTTGCGTCATTGTGGTGGTCTGGAACTGACCCTGTCCTGTCGGCAAGGTACATCTGTACAAGGAAAGTAGAAGAAAGTATAGAGAAAGTAGCAGTCATCTGTGTCCCATAGCCCAGCGTTGAGCACTGCGGACCATTGTCGTCATCCTCTCAGGCTTGCCCCTTCCCTGTGCTGTGTGTGTGCACTCTGCACAGGTCAGCTGTGTGCAAGAGAACACTATCGCTCTGTGGCATGGGCCCCGCCTTCTTTGCTTGCTCCTCAAGTATTTCCATGCCTCTCAGATCATGACTTTTAAGGGCTGGGCCCCATTTATCATGTGGTTGTTCTAGTATATTTGACCTGCCCCCATTTTATTTTATCTTAGCAATTTTGGTTTCTTTTCCATATAGATCCTGCAGTTCCGGTTGAGGTAATTCAGGATATTGAACCTGATTTGGGAGCCTTACTCACCCAGATGTTAGAAGTTGGGACCACAGAGGATTTTAGGATGATGATGCGGTGTATTCTGCAAGGATTGGACATCAGTAACATGTGGAAAGCCGATCTGCAGGTGTGTACTCCTCCCTGGTACGGCAGGCACATAAATGATAGCTCAAATGGGAAAATTTATTTGAGATGTGATGTCACCCCTAAAATTAAACACACAAGATCAAACCCCAAGGGGGGTTTATGAAGGTAGTCCTGGCATGTGAAGAGGCTTGGGGCTTTAGTGTAAGGGCCCCTTATTCTTTAAAGAGGAACTTTTTCACACCTAAACTATGAGTGTTTATTATATGAAGTACTAAGTGTTGCATACTTATAATTATCAATATATGAAAAGAGATGGACTCTGTTTATCCTATGTGTAAGATACCTCTCATCATACTTTTTAAAAATTTTACTTGACTTGGTCACATCGCCCTGATCCTGTTTGAGAATCAGTCCGATTAGCAAGCTGCCCTGCGGTCCTTTGCACCTTAGTATGCTTGGTAGTTGGTAATAAAGCCCTGTATTTGCATCTGTCATTGAGTATTTTGGAGAGCCTCTCTACGGAGCTTACATGCTCGAGTTTGGTCTGCTAAGCAGCCCTGTGTGCTGGACTGGTCAGACGTCCCTGCTTGCACAGGAGGAAGAACGTTACAGAGTTAATTATCTTGAAACCAGCAATGCAGGCCACGTCTTTTGGTTCTGAGTTTTCTCTGCCCCATGAGTGGCTTCTTGACTTGAGGGTATAATCAGCATTCAGGCTTGGGTTTTGATTGGGGTGGGAGGAGAGCTAGAGAGGGTAATTGAGGCCACAGAGGGGCAGCAGGGAGAACTCACATCTCCTGTATGTGAGCAAGAAGCCCGGGCTGGACCAGAGCTACTGCTCTGCACCAGCCCCCTACTCATTGCGCACGGTACTTGCCCTTCTCTCTGGAAGTTTTCATTGTATGCATTTGCAGCATGGTTGGGACCCAGCTTTGAGAAGTCCTCACTGTGGATTTCTATTTAAACCAGTCAGTCAGAAGGTATGGAGGAGGCGAGGCTGGATCCTGAGTGTTCAGAGCTGAGAGGATTTGGATGGGGGATGTTGCTATGGAGATGAGGAGGGTGTTTATGAACAGCAGGGCAGAGGTTGTGTGGGTGTGAGAGGTAGACAGCAAGGAAGGCACCACTATGCAGGCCCTATGTGGGTACACAGGTCCTACAGGTAGGCAGGAAAGTGAGCCCCCACCTCAGCAGAGAGGGCCGAGCTGCCTGGGGTTGGGGGAGGGAGTGTAGGTAGGGTAATGGCTAGTCAGGGAGGGAGAGATGGGAAAGAAGCTGAGAGCAGAGGGCTGAGGCCAGAATTGCATGGGTTGTGGGGCTGCAGGGTTAGGAGCGGAAGGGCTGGCATTGGACTGAAATTGATGGTGTCAGGTGCCAGCATAGGGTTAGGTGTTTAATGACACAGGTACTCAATAAAGTGAGTTCCCGTCCCACATAGTTTCTTCTCATGGTTTAAAACCCTCACCTGCAATCATAGCACCTCATCTAGTTGTTTTACTTTGTCCGTGTTTTCCCCTGGCTTCTCCTGTACCCACAAGCATATGGTTTTCTTTTGTAGGTAAGTTATAGCTTGCTGCCTCTTTCCGCACTGCCTTGACAAGATGGGATCTCTGTAATTAGGTTGCTGTGTCCGTTTGTGGCCTTCTTTTCTTCCACTATCCTGGCACATTTGCATGCTTGGTTTAGTGAGATGCTACTAAAAAGGCCTCCCCTTGGCCACAGTTCTGCTCATCTTACGCATTTATTTCCTGGCTGCCTGGTGATGGAGGGGACCTCTCCCTCAGTCTTGAGCCCAAACCAGGGCTTGTCTGTGACCTGACACCACGGTTCTAATGGGTTCTGCTCCTCTTTTCAGCACCAGTGACTGGGTTTTTTTCCCAAGATGGACTTCTTAAGAGAGAGCTGGCTATTTCTGCTAAGTTTTTGTCCCTTTTCTCCTAGGACGTTCTGTCAGCTCTTACACTGACCAAGTTGCTTCTGAAATGCACATTCGGTGGAGAGAAGGCGAGTCTGTTCTGGTGTGCGTGCCCCCAGATAATCACGGCTCTCACTGTAAGTACCCCTGGGCTGTGCCCTGCATCTCAGTTCATCTTATCACCCCATCCCTCTACAGACAAGAGGCCGCATTTTGGCTTCTGCCATCTCTGGTTTTATGCAGAGTAGGTTTCTGGGCACTGCGGCCTGAAGACGGTGGCTGGCAAGATGCTGTCCTGTCAGTGTGTGTACTGTGTGTGTGCTTTCTTGTCTGCAGACACTGGTGTCAGCTCCACATGTGGCAGAGCGGTGGTGTGAAGGGGTGTCAGGCCCCGGGAAGCATGAGGCCGGCCGTAACAGGCGTGCGGTGATAAGATGGGCTCCCTTGGAAGCCTGTTGAAAGTAGATGAGAAGGAATTCTGGCACTTTATTTGGTCCCCACAAAATGCTGTAGTTAGTTTACTGCATTTGTTCATTTGTAGGGGGTTTGTGCACATTCAAAATCTATGATACAGTGAGAAAGGAATGGCTTTATAGAGTGGGACAGTAATGTTGCAGGTAGATTATTGTTATAATCCTGCTCGGTTGTTAGGTTTTGGCACTTGGTGGATATACATGGCAGCCACATGACTTTGTTTCACTCACACTAAAACTTCGTTTTGATGGGGACTGTCTCAAGTGTTTCTGCCATCCGGAGAGTCTCCAGTCAGTATTCTTGCACTTGGGTTCAAAAGATCACTATCTATTTTAAGATTATTATCAGCCGTAATTCTCTTGTGCTACCTGAGAGAATTGCCCTGGATTAGCATCTTCCCAGGGCAGAAGGATCTGAAGAGTAGACATAATGTTCCCTCCTATTCTGTTTTGTTGCTTTGTTGTTTACCTGGGAATCCTTCATTAGTGGATGAATCTCATCCTTCCCAGGTGTGTGTAGCAGGTGTCAGGAGGAAGAGTGCAGGGAATGGGGGAGGGAGAGAGCGGGAACTCATGGGATGCGCAGTCAGTGTTGGTGGTATGCACAGTAGGGCTGTGTTAATAGAAACACTAGGTAGAGACCACACAGATAAATCTAAAAGTAGATCTAACAGCATGAAGTCCGCACAGTTGGAGACCCCAAACCTCGGGAGTGGTGTGCAAGGCCCCAGCAGGCCACACCAGAGCTGCTGTTTACAGCTGCAGCCTGAGGATGTGGGTCACAGGTGACCCAGGTTAGGTGGGTAGAACTTTGAGCTAGCCCTCATTTTGAGCTTGTTCTCTTCATTCTCTAGAATAGTAATTGAACATCTTAATTAGAGCTGATTTTTTTTTAAAGGTTTTGTTTATTTATTTGACAGAGAGGTAGCAAGCCCAAGTAGGTAGTGGGAGCAGCAGGCAGAGAGGGAGGAGCAGGCTCCCTGCTGAGCAAGCAGCCCAGTGCAGGGCTCTATCCCAGGATCCTGGGATCATGACCTGAGCCGAAGGCACAGCTTAACGACTGAGCCACCCCAGCACCTGTAGAGCTGATTTTTAAGAAATGTAACAAATGAACTTCAATGTTATTTACAACTAATGGTATTTTTGGGAAAATACTGTTTTGTGTATCTGAGATCTGATGAAGTCTTCCTGTTCTGAGAAGTTGGATGGGTCATCTCTTGTAAGAAGTTATTTCTTTTCGTGGTTGATGAGTCCAACAAAAAGCATGGACTAGAATGGCCAAGCCCACAGTAGGTTGCCTTCAGAGATTGAACGCTGGCCGGCCTCCTTGTCTCTTCAAAGTGTCTTCTAACTGCATCCAGACCTTTTGGACATTCTTACCTCCGTCACTTCAGTTCTTACTTTGTCTAATTCAGTTTTTATATTCTTTCTTTAGAGAATCACCTTCATTTTCTTTCCTTTACTCCTTCTTTTCCTGTAGCTGCTAAACCGAGAGGCTTGTCAGGAGCAGCCTGTGCCCCTGGCGGTGGTGGGTCCTGTTTTGGATGTCCTGGCGGCACTGCTGCGACAGGGGGAGGAGACCATCCGCAACCCGCACCACGTCAGCCTGGCCTTCAGCATCCTGCTGACGGTCCCTTTGGACCACCTGAAGCCCTCTGAGTATGGGAGCATCTTCCTGCGAGTGCACAACGTGCTCTTCTCCATCCTTCAGTGTCATCCAAAGGTGAGAGGGAGGAGCAGGGTAGTTTCAGCCTGTAGGACAGTGGCAGCAGAGCTTTACTATTAGAGGATAAGAAAAGCAGTGATTTGCTAAGCAAACGTTTTGGTTCCAGTGATTTCCAGGGCCACAGTGGTTTCTCTAGCACAAAAATGTTTGATCCTTACATCAGCGTGTTTAGTGAGTTTCATCTTTGTCGGGTCTGACACTTAGACGGTGTTTGTATACTAGCTATTTAAGGATGCTTATTGCAAGTAGTTCTGTTTTTGCAGACCACACATTCAGATCTCACTGACTTGCTTAGATGTCTTCGTGGGTTTATAACTCAGATGCGTGTAGGGAGTGAGGCTTCCTGAGTTCCAGTTTTATAGTATGCTGCCTTTGAAATTAAACTGAGTGGGAATAATTGTCCTACAGAAAAGATTCTAGTTCAGCCACCATCTGTTGAATGTTTGCTACGTGTCTTGTTTTACCCCTACAGTAAGTCTGTAAAGTAGATGGTCGTCCATCTTATTGATAAAGAACCTGTGGCTCAGAGCTGTTATGTGATTACACCATTGTCACCCAGCTGGCTCAAAATCTTAGCTTCAGGGCTGTTGATTCTTTGGTCTGGGTTCTTTCCATTGCACCACTGCTGTGCATGTGACGCATAGGAAGTCATAAATAAGATACATACACGTATACATAGGCACATTCATATATTTTTAAGTGTTTTAATGTTCTCAGGTTAGTAACCTGACTGCAGTGCCATTTTTAAAAAATTTTATTGTCTGGTAAACTAAGCACTTATGACATTGGGCCTTACTGCAGGGCCTTTGACCCTGCCTAATCTTGTGAGCATCTTTGTTTTCAGTCTCTGCTGATTGTTAAATTTTTATGTGGCCATACCATATAAATGCAAATAGCTGATGAAAGTAATGTTAGAAAACTGTGGGAGTCTCCTGCAGAACCATTGGCAAATGACCATTTAGCAGAATTAGACTGTTTGTTGAAAGGAGAAAATTGACAGGAATAATGACATGGTATTGCAATGGAGAATGATGTGACTAATAACCACCTGCTACTCACTGCCTGTGGGTTAGAGTGGGGGGGATGGGGGCCCTATGTAGTGCATGATCACACTATTGGCCCTCTGCATAGTTGAGTTGATAGAATCACCAGGCTGCAATCTGCTTCAGTAAACCTAAAGGGGATAGCATGAGGTCAGCTCAGCCGACGTACCCAGCAGAACGATCAGCTGGTGCCATATTAAGCCAGGGTGTGAACTCAAGTAGTCTGGCTCTGGATCTGTGTGCCTTTAATCAATACGATAGCAGAGGCTTACGAGGGGTCCTTGGGAAATTTGATGAAACTCTGGAATACTTTCGTAAAAATGAGTTTTTTCAGAGCATGCTGTGGATGTTGGTAATTTGATGTAAAGAACAGGATGTTATGCTATCCAGAATTCTGTTGGATAAATTCTACCAAATGAAAAAATCTCAACTGTTGATTTAGTCTTAATTCATTCTAAGAATTCTGAGAAAAGAGCAGGACTGGCCAGTAGAACTTTAAAGCACTGCTGATGTGTTTTATGTCTGTGTTGTCCGCACAGTAATCACAGGCCACTCATGTCTTGAAATGTGGTCCAGGAGCTGTAGGACTAGGAACTGAATTTTAGTTGATTTAAGTTTAAGTAACCTCATGTAGCTCATGGCTGCTTTATTGGGTAGTGTGTTGTTTTGACCACGATCTAAAAGGTGGTTGCATATAAAAGAAGCATATTTTAAAATTTTCATGTCATTCTTTAAAGTCCTAGCCAGAACTTTTCATCACTAATGAGAAGTTTGGGTCCTTCTTTTAAATGGGTTTGTTTTATGTAACCTCTTTCTAATGCCCTTAAATATGTTGTTACTGTTGCTTCTGTTAACTTATTTCTACCCATTTCTAGAATGTACTAACAATTTAGAGTAACAGATTAAGCGAATTCTAAGCTGAGATCACTCCATTAGATGCCTAAACTTAGAAGCTCTTTCCCAAAGAAAGAGCTTAAAACAAATATTAAAGAGTCCAATAAGATGAGTGAGTTATTTCCCTAGAAAGTTCAGGCAAAAAGAAGTTGCCATGCTGTTTTGAACGTCCTGCTAGATACGGTTAGGAAGGAAATAAACATGCGCTCCTTTGAAGTAGAGACAAAGTGTAAGAGACTCTTGATCATGGGAAACAAACTGAGGGTTGCTGAAGGGCAGAGGGTGAAGGGGTGGGATAACTGGGGGATGGACATTAAGGAGCCCATGTGATGTAATGAGCGCTGGGGATTATATGACTGATGAATCACAGGCATTACCTCAGAAACAAATAAGATATTATATGTTCATTAAGTTTAAATAGAAAATGTTTAAAAAAACAAAGTAGAACTTGAAATAAACAATTATATGTTTTTATATTCTTTTGCCTATTATTATTACAGGTAATGCTGAAAGCCATTCCTTCTTTCTTGAACTGTTTTAATAGATTGGTGTATTCGGTCATGCACGAAGGGAGGCAGAAAGACAAAGGTAATTCAAAGTAACAGTATCAGATATGTGATTTCAAATGTGTTTGTCTTGTGATGTCTCCAGCCTCATATGTTACAGAAAATAAAATCACCCATTTGAGTCTAAGTAAGAAATGTTCAGATCATTAAATAAATACCTAAAATAATTTTCTAAAAATTTCAAGCTGTGTTTCCTTTTTTTTTTTTTCCGCTATGTCCAAAACAATGACCGCGCTTATGATCTCCTAATTGAAATAGTTCTTTTCCTGGTGGGAACAAAAGTACCTACATTTAGGAAATGTTTATTCTCATGTAGAGGGGACAGAAAGTGGCTACAATTCCGTTCTTGCCATAAAGGAGTTCCTAGTTTGAGGGGGAAGTTAAATAAGAACGGGCAGCTACAGAGCTATTTCATTTTATAGAAGGAGTGACGTCTGGCAAGTCATCATTTCAGCCGTATCTTGGCAAGGTTGTGTTTGTTTACCAGTGAAATGAACTGCCATATGGTGATAGCATAAATTATGTGTACAGCTTGTTTTCAGCTTTGAAGGTTGTTGATCCTTGCTGAATTTCTAATTTGGGGGAGAGTCTCATTATTTAAAAATTTGCATATAGATTGAGGTGGTCTATATTTGCGCTACTTCAAATTTGCATGGTGTGGTACCTGACAGAATGCTCTGAGACCAACAAGGAGGGCTTTATGACTCAGCTCGGAGGGCTTCTGGGCAGACCGTGTGGCAGCAGTTCTGGACTAACTAGAAATATAGGAGTGGTGCTCAGCCCCCCCCTTCCCCGCCCCACCCAGGGGAACCACTTTGATGGGTTCAGATTTGTGATTGATGCTACTGAAACCAAGTAACTATTGAGAAAAGAGAAAAGGTATTGTTAACATTGGACTGTAATTCCCATATTATTGTGCCTGGTTTTGAGATCAGTCAGTGGCACATTAAGGTCTTTCGCTTTCTCCCAGGCCTGCTGCAGAGTGATATAATGTTGGTGCTAGTGTACAGTTGTGACTATGTTTAGGAGCAGGGTAGGAACACAGGTTCCATCTCCTAAGCTAGCCTTGGTCAGTTGGTGGTGGCTGGCTGTAGCGTTGTGCTGAGGCCCCTAAGGTCGTTGCCCTGTCTGAACTCAGCAAGAAGAATCCCTGTTTTACTAGTGATGTCTGCCTGGACAGGAGATGGGAAGTGGCAGGGTAGGGAAGGCCCCGATCCAGCCCTTGCTGAGCAGTAGGGGAGCAGAGCCCTTGTCACACACTGACACAGGTGTGTCCCGTGACACAGTGTGTCCTTTGTGTGTGTTCTGAGGGAGTGTTGGGGCATGTTTCATGAGTGTGACTCTGCTGTGTCCATGTTGGTGCAGCTCACTTATCTCTGGTCAGCCAAGACCCGCTTCTCTGACATGTTCAGAACTTAACTGAGCAGAGTTTTAACTATTTACTCTTTTCTTGTTGGTATCCAGTGTACTCTTTATATGCACCCATGAACTGTCATAACTGCCAGGCAGTGTTTTGCTAAAGTACTTGGCTGTTGAAATGCCCCGTGAATGTTCAAGATTTTCAGCATTTCATAAAATGTTACTGTATCTGGAAAAATGCATATATGTAACGTGTTTGTACATTCAGGGTTTTAAGAAAAGACATTGTGGGGGCGCCTGGGTGGCTCAGTGGGTTAAGCCGCTGCAGCTTCTGGAATTTTACAAAAATGGGTGTATTTCTGAATGAAAGCTGGGGAAGGTGCTCTGGCCTGTACTGGGGTTCCCCACTGACTCTGCTGTGCTGGCCTAGGGGAATGGGGGTGTGACCAGGGCCTCAGGGCCATTCTAGGCCATTGGAATCCTTTAGAGGAGTTTTTAAAGAAGGCCTTGAGTGGTCCGAGCACTTTAAGGTGGACAGAACTAGGAAATAGGAAGTAAAGCTGGGAAAACAGGAAGATTATTTGGTATTGGTAGCTGAGTATTTTAAGTGTTTTCTCTTTTGTAATATAGATAAATATTTGGACTTAGTATCTCTCCCTCATTCTCTCTGTGAAATAAGCCGATTAAGGAGCCTAGAAAAAAGGGAAGACTTGAATAATTTTCAGCTATAGTAAACGCATAAAGCTAGAAGGGTTAAACTGATGGGTTTTGGACTAATCAGTTTGGCAAACCTTTGCTCCTTTAGGAAGCACAGATGATCTGTCAGTGGTCCTCGAGTGTGCCCGCCTGGTGGAAAGGATGTATAGCCACATTGCAGCTCGGGCTGAAGAGTTCACGGTGTTTTCTCCCTTTATGGTGGCCCAGTATGTCACAGAGGTGCAGAAGGTAAATGGAGCCCCCTCCCTTTCACCAAGTGCTTTCATTTCTAGTCCTTTGTAGCAGGGCTTCTCAGCCATAGTGGCAAGCGTTGTCTTCGTCTTGATGGTCCCAAGCCTGCGTCGTAGCAGGCTGTCCTGCTTATCTGCAGGATTCTGCAACAGCCCTGAAGGGTTACCGGAACTACTGAGTGAGGCAATATTCAAAGGGCTGGTGGTGCCTAGAAGGCACTCTGTGACTGCTAGCTGTCCCCATTCCTACTGCAGCACAAGCGGGGCCTGTTTTGGTCAGTTTCTTGAGTAATGAGCAAGCTGAAATGCTTCCCACATTGAAGAACAGGAGTTCTGCTAGGACCAGGCTTAATGGTGATGAGGAAGAAGGGTCTTGGGACCCCCAACAGCAGGAGTTCCTGGGTTTATCCTCTCGCAGTGCATCATGTGTGTGAGTTCGCTGCTCTCAGACACTCAAAGGAGATGACGTGGTAGAGATACCGGCAGATTCCTTCAGTTCCATTAAGTGAAAGAACCTTTGTCCTATTTAATCTAACTTTTTTGTTTGTTTGTTTTAAAGATTTTATATATTTATTTGACAAAGATCACAAGTAGGCAGAGAGGCGGGGGGGGAAGCAGGCTCCCTACTGAGCAGAGAGCCAGATGCGGGGCTCTATCTCAGGACCTTGGGATTATGACCTGAGCCGAAGGCAGAGGCTTTAACCCACTGAGCCACCCAAGTGCTCCATCAATATTTCTGAGTACATTGTACCCAGAATTGTCCAAGGTATAATGATTATGATCACAGACCCTGTGTGACCTGTGAAGGCTTCCTATCTTCCTTGGTTTAAATTGAATGTCAGAGGCTTAAAGTACAGTGTGTTTCTGTGTGTATCGACTTTTGCAGGCGTAGATACATACTTCTGCCTTGTTTATATTGCTCTCCATAGAATAGCCCCCCTTTGTAAATCTTGTAAGAATAATGTTAGAACCCTGGTAAACTTGTTACACTAAGAGATTTCTCAAAGGAGATTGGGCTGAATGAGCTTTCTCAGAAAATCTGGTGTTGCCTCTGTTTTCATTCTGACTCTGTTTCAGGATGAATCTATAACTATTAAATAATTTTCAAACACACTGGCCCCACTCATCTCAGCCAGTGGGGATGCCTGTCATGTGGGTGGGCACTTGGCTGTGTTTGAGATGGGGCTGGGGTAAGGAGGTGGAGGGGCGCTAAGGAGGTGGAGGGGCGCTGTAGGACACAGCCCACCCCATGGGTGTGCACGGGGTCCTCACCAGGCACGGTGTGCAGAGGAGTGGGGGCACCATGTGAGACCTCTTCAAGTCAGCCTTTGAATGAATGTTGGGCTTTGTGTTTGGTTTCCTTGGAATTTCTTAGTATTTTTATAGAATCTTGATATTTCACAGGCACTCAAGTCATTGATATGTAAGCCTTTGCTGAAAGAAAAGCTGGCATTATTTTGTGTTTCAGTAAAAAATAAAATGAGAGATAGTAATATCATTTAACTAAGGGCCAAGAAGGGAGGGGATAATTTGAACTCTTAAATCACTAATTATTATTC
Organism: Mustela nivalis; assembly: GCF_964662115.1. NCBI lineage: Eukaryota > Metazoa > Chordata > Mammalia > Carnivora > Mustelidae > Mustela > Mustela nivalis. The sequence continues at coordinate 92,671,820 of NC_139021.1, read as the reverse complement.
TGAGATTTATTTTATGAAAAGTCTGGTTTCCTGGCTTCATTATTCATGTCTAATTTATGCTTCTCAGTTATTTTTTTTTAATTTTTAATCTTGAAAGCCAAAGGCCTTGGGAATTATCTACGGCTGTAGCATCCCAGAATTTGTTGGCAAGAGTCTGTGTTTTATCTTTCATTTGTTTTTTAACTCCGTAATGAAGGAAATATTCCATATGTATTAGAGGCTTCTACTGAGAATGTTTCCAGACCAGAAAGACATTTATAAGTTTAATTAAATGCTAGATAGCGAGCACAGCTAAATGAATCTCCTTTGCATTCCCCTGGTAGTCCTGTGGAATGGGTATTGGTGAAGGTCTGGTGGTGACCTGGTGAGACCATGTTAGGAAGGACACGCAGTGATTCCTACAGACCTTGGACCCTCTGTGCAGTAATGTGTCATAGTGGGGATGTGCCAGAGGAAATGACGGTCACTGGTCTCTTTTATCCATAGATCAGACTTACATCTGCCTAGAGTAAATAGTTTGTACTGCCTATCCTGCGTAAGGTCCCTTTAGCCACCTAGAGATATTTCCATTCAGAGGTCAGTGATCTTAGTGTCATAGAAACTGAGTTTTTTCCACTTGTTTTATTAGTGGGCTAAAACACAAAGAGGCGCAGTGGTTGTGTAGACCAGACGTGGCTGGCCTTCCAGTGACCCAGCAGGGCTGTGTGCTCGGTGCTGTCCTTTGGCCAAGGAGCCCCCGGGTGAGGGGGTGGTGGAGTGTGTGAGCCCTGGCCTCCGACTGGCGGGCTCAGCTCTCATTCTGTCGCTGGGACAGTTTGTTCACCTCTGCTTCTGGAGGTGGAATTGCCTGTTTAGTGAGTGCTGATGAGAGGAATAGGTGGGTGGTCCACTTACAGGTTCCTCACCCGGCTGGTAAGATTCAGGACTTCTTTTATTTTTCCTTCCTTCTGATGCTTTCCACTGAAACCACGGACAGTTCCACCGTCTGTTCTCGAGTGTTATTATCCTCTATAAACAGTAAAACTTAAGATGATTGTCAGAAGTTTTTTGAGCTGTCATGTGAAAATGACAGCAACTTTGAAAAACACCATCGTAGCGGCAGAAACAAACCGTCCTCTCAGCGGTTGCTTTGGCGAATCCGACTTCTCTGAGTGAATACCATATATCCTCCCCAGAAGCTGTGTGCTTTCGGAGGGGCTCTCACGCTTTTAGGCCATTAAGATGGTAATAAAGAACCTGCCAAATCCCAGGCCTGCCTGTTCGGACTGTCCAGTTGCTCTTTGGTTTCAGTTCCTGGAGTGTCTGGAACTCCAGTGCGAGGTTTGGCTGCAGCCTCAGTGGTCGTGGCAGAGGCGAGTAGAGCCTGCTCCACCGGCCTTTTCGTCTAGACAGTGTGAACCTCTGATCTGAAAGCGTGTGTGCAGCAGCCAGTGCAGCCACATTGGAGCCAGACTGCCCACTCCTGCTGTGCCCCAGATTTTTGTTAACCCAGAAGTTCAGGAAAGAAAGGCATCTTGAGGCTCAAGAAGCAGATCAGCCATTCGGGGGAAGTAAGAAATTCAGGTCCCATTGAGCTGTTGTTGATAGGAATGATAGGAATAAAAAAATGTATTAAGTGTCATCATAAGTCGCATATGATTTGTTTGGCTATGATGTGACCTAATTACTAATATAGCCTGTCAGTGATCAGTTTGCGGAGTGTTGGAGCCAGCCCGGCCACCTGCCTTGCTGGGGGTGGGGGGTTGTAAGTCACAGTGAGCATTGCTGTCATTGTCCCACGTTAGTGCAACTTCCCGGGCAACTGGTCATGGTGAAGGACTTGGCACAATGTCCAAGTGGCTCTCATACAATTTGTAAGTTTAAAGATTGGTTTTTAAATGTCCTAGGTAGGCATCATTCACTGAATAGCAAAGCTACCCCTGTGATTTTGTGAGGTTTTAGTCCAGCCTTTTGTCACTCAAGTTGGCTTTTATTTCCCTAAAATACAAATTTTGAAGATAGGAATATTTATTTCTGTGCAAAGTGATAGTTTAAAAGGGATGTCTCTTCTCAAGTCAAGGGGCGAACTTCAGACTCCTTGTCAGGTCTTCTGAGGGCCTGGTCTGTGTTTGCTTTTACAGACGGTGTGTCCTCCTTTCACAGGTCACCTTGTATCCTGCAGTGAAGGGCCTTCTGCAGGAGGGCATTTACCTCATCCTGGACCTCTGCATTGAGCCGGATGTCCAGTTCCTGCGGGTCTCCCTGCAGCCGGGGGTGAGAGACATCTTTAAGGAGCTGCACAATGATTATGTGAAATATCACAAGGCAAAACACGAAGGAGAGAGAAGATACACGGCCTGAGACTGTCTTCTGGAAGCACTGCTGGCCTTACTGCGGAGTGGCTCTGGCCTTCCGGTCTGAAAGAGCTGGGGAAGGGGGACCGGAGGTGTTTTAATTTGTGATGTTGGGCTATGCGGAATACACTCTGGGCTTTATGTCATATATACTGTCTTTGATAGCTATATTTTTCACGATGAATATTTTTTAACATATTTTTTTAAGCCGTATGTATTACAAATAGAATCCTGATAATTGACCCCAGAATAAGGTGAAGTGAATAAAAAGATTGCTGAATGTCTCTCATGGCTGTTCCAAATGGAATTCTTGTCTCTCTCATCTAGTGGTTTGGTATCTCTTCTCCCCATGGGAAACTATGTCGGTACGTGGCTGTATAATAATAAATAAAATATCTTTGCTTTTTATATTCTCCAAGTAAAATGGGCAGTGTTCTTGAAATATCACTTGCTCTACCTTCCCCAAGTATATCTTCTGATGGGGGCTGGGGACCGTTAGAGCTTTGTGACTCGGTGTTAGCTGAGGGGTCTGCTACAGGGTGGGGGTGCGCAGCCTGTGTGACGTGGGTCCGCCTCACCAGTGCTCCGCTCTCCTGCCTGCTCTGCTCTTCCTGCTTCAGGTCTCTCAAGTTTATTTTGGAATATTTTTTTTCTTTTCAGTCTGAGAAATACTCTTTTTTAAAAAAATTAACCTATATATATATTTTTTTTTTTAAGAGAATCTTTTTTTTTTTAAGATTTTATTTATTTATTTGACACAGAAAGATCACAAGCAGGTAGAGAGTCAGGCAGAGAGAAAGGGGGAAGCAGGCTCCCTGCCGAGCGGAGAGCCTGATGTGGGGCTTGATCCCAGAACCCTGAGGTCATGACCTGAGCTGAAGGCAGCGGCTTAATCCACTGAGCCATGCAGGCGCTCTGATTAACCAATATATTTTATTGTACTAACCTCAGAAAATAAAAGGGAAAAAATTTAACAAAATACCCCACGTATCAGCTACACGGATAGTATCTGTCATCTTGAGTCTCTTGTTTCCATCTCTAGTTGCCAAATCAGTTCTTTTTTTTTTTTTTTAAATATTTTATTTATTTATTTGACAGAGCAAGATCACAAGTAGGCAGAGAGAGAGGAGGAAGCAGGCTCCCTGCTGAGCAGAGAGCCCGATGCGGGACTCGATTCCAGGACCCTGAGATCATGACCTGAGCCGAAGGCAGAGGTTTTAACCCACTGAGCCACCCAGGCGCCCCACCAGATCAGTTCTTAAATGCATATTTGTTTGTTTCAGTTACCTAGCTTTTTCCTATATAATACTGCAGTAACATCTTTGGGTCCATAAAGATATTTGACATACTTTTTAACAGCTGTGTAGTAGTCCATTGCATAGATACAGCTATTTAATTTAATACATCTTCCATGGTTAGACATTGAATCTTTCCAAACTTCCTTTTACACATGGTGCTTGCAGCTGACTCTTTCCTTCTATCTTTATTTCCATAAAATGAACTCCCCTAATTGCATAGTTTGTCAAAAAATCCTATGCATTTTTACATGTATAAATATTGCCAAATTACCTCCAGAAAGAGTACTAGTTAATTTTCTTACCAGTGAATCAACTTTAATTGATTTTCCTGGTTTTATGTTTCCTTGATAGAGAAATGTTATTTTGTCTTGAATTTCTTTAGTTACCTGGAGATTATACATTTTTCATATTCACCATTTCTTATTTCTTATATAAATTGTATTTATGTAATTAGGTTTCTTAGGTAATATTAGCCTGTTTCTCAATTGCGATGTTTGCTTTTTTTCTTACACACACTGTTTGTGGAATTTATGTTGGAGTTCTCCTGAAATAGAGACTTAAATTATTTGAAGGATCATACCTAAGCAAAAGGCTTGTTCTTACCCTACTTTTTCAAGGATGTATGATTGGAATAGACAATATAAAATGGATTTTTTGGGCTGCCTAAGAGAAATAGCTCATTTTTCTTGCCGCACATTTGATTTTGTTTCTTGCATCGACTGAGTTGTGGAGATGTTCTGCTTTGCATGCTACATGCTTGATCCATTTGCTTCCTACCCTCTGTCTTGACAGTATGTGTGCAGAAGCTTCTAAGCTCCAGTAACCCAAAGTGGATTCAGGTGGTCTGGCATCTTTTTACTTAATGTGCTGTACTGATGAAATTTTGTTTCTGTGCCCAGTTCCCTGAAGAATCCTCCAAGAGAGGTTGGTTGATGACGTTATTTCTTGTTCACACCTGGCGATGGTGTGTTGGAGCAAGCAGGTGACCTTTCAAGGACACAGGCTATAAACAAAGCTGGAATTAAAACCACATTCTTGGTTTTATCATTTTGGTCAAGTGCCCAGACAGGAGGATCGCTGGTCTCAGAATTCCCTCATGAAGTTGTAACTATTTTTTCTGCCCAGAGTTCACCGTGGCCAGAATTTCCAGTGATCCGTTTTCTCCTGCCTTGGGAATGTTCATGGGGCACCGACCCACATGGAGCAGTTCCTCGGGCATCCTCATGATGGCACTGCGGGCTGCAACTGAAGGCCTTCCTGCGCTGCCGGCCCTGGAGCAAGTGCAGAGACACCAGTGTGTAAGTCGCTCCCCGCCTGGGAAGAAGGAATGAGGGAAAGAAGGCTCTGGACCCTGTGGCCTTCCTGCCCAGTTCAGACTTGCTACCTCTGCAGTGTGCCTGTTCCTGAGAAACACTGTGCCCCTCTCCTCACTGTCATTGCTTAGGGAACTCTAAACCTCCCTCAGGAAAGAAGAATTTTCAACTGTATTTTCCTGGTTAACGGGGGAGAGGAGACATTTCTTGTAGTGGCAATAAGGGCAGCTACACGGTGTGTTTTATTTGATTAGAGTAGATCTCACAGGCCGGGAGAGTCGGCCCAGGCTAGCTGTCTGCAAGGCAAAGGGGGAGGCTTTCGGGTGAAAGTGAAAGATGGCTTGAGCAGGACCCCATCAGATCCACGTGGAGCCAAACGCCTCGGCACTGGGAGGTTCTGGCTACATTCTTTAGACAAGTGGGCATCAGTCTCTTCTGTGTTCTGCCAAGTGCTGGGGCTGTGCTCTTGGTCTTCATAGCTTGCTTTATGGCTGGGGACAGGGACAAGGAGCCCACAGTCAGGATCATTCTGGGGCGTGTCACCGGGAAGGGCAGCAGAGAAAACAAGTGCAGAGGCTGGTGGGAAGGTGGCCATCCTGGGGAGGTGACCTTTGAGCTGAGAGCGCCTGATGGAAGGGCAGGGGCTTTTAAGGAGGCTTGCTCAGTCCCTCGGTCCCTCATCAGACTGGTTTGGGCAGAGATAAGGCACCAGAAGGGAGGGGCAGACGTAGGGGAAGTTAGGAGGGAGAAGGCTTGGAGCGGGGGCGGTGAGGTGGGCTCTGCAGGAGCCCCTGGGGTGGTGCTGGATGGTAGCCCATCAAGTGGCCCAAGCGGGAACACCACCAACTGCCCCCTTCCCGGCCTTGACCTTGACCACCACCCCTGGGCCACAGTGGGTAGGTCTTCACAGCTTATCTTCCTCTTAAGCTTTCTGAAATGCAGACCTTCCTCATAATCTCCCTTCCTTTCTTGCCACGTCCTCTCTGCTGCTTTGTTGAAACTACCTGATGCTGTGGAAGGAAAAGTCTTCTGAAGAAAAAATGTCAAGGAGGGCAGGACGCACCTGAAAGTGTTCTGGTCAGATCTTACAAATAGTTCACAGAGATTACTCTGATTGCTCATGTGCCAGGCTGCAGCCCTGTGTCTTTTGTCTGAAAAGCTCCCATCTTTATGTGTTGAGTGTAGTAAAACCCACCACAGAGGCTGTGGTCCTACTTGGGTTTGATTCTTCGTTCCCTGGTGTGTCATCACAACACTCTCACTTTTTCATTCCCTTTTCCTTTCTGAGGGGCTCAAGTTTCACTCTCCTTTCTTTTTCCAGCTCTTCTTTCCTGCTCAGCCTGTAGGTAACCATTGTCTCTCTAATGGGTGTGACTTGTGTCCCTGGGCCCGGGGGTCCTGAGGGATCTTTTGTCCGCATGTTGTTGGGGACACTGAGCTGCCATTCACATTGGCAGCTTCTGCTCCAGGCTCTCTAGCCAGCTGCTGCGTCTCTGCCTGCAGCTCTCAGCTCTCTCTTTCCCTAGTCTCCCCTCTTGTGCCCTCCCGGTATCCTGCGTAGCCTCAGTGTCCACACATTTACAGGTCTGCACCTCTGCTCTCTCTCAGCCATCAGTCAGTCTCTCCAAGGAGCCAATGTCCCCTCCCCTCTGTGCCACCTCGTCTCAGTCTGCCCTATTGTCCCTCCACCCAGCTTATTCCCTGTTGCCACTGCGTCCACCGTGGTCCTGCTCCCAGCGCCACATCTAGCATCTCCCTCCTTTGGCTGTTGTTGCTTTGTCATGCTCTGGAGATGCCCCTGGTTACCCTCCTGCATTCCCCCTCCCCTGTCCTACTCCAGAGGGACAAGCTCTGTTCCTTGAGAGGGGAATAGGATCCTGGGGATGATTCTGCACAAAATCTTGCTATCTCAGCTGAGTCCACGTGCTTGGGGGAAAATACCTTTTAAAAAAAATTATTATTTTTTTTTAAATCAAAGAAGCATCCATGAGGCAACATGTTACGAGTCAGTGATGATTGGTTTATTGTAGTGGTTTTAGTATGAAGTTCTGATTGATTGTGGAACATAAATTTATAGACAAGAGAAAGAGGTCTATAAGCTGCTCTATTACGGACACAACCGATAGGAGCAGGAGATTCATTTCATTACCTAGGAGGACTGAGAGAGGTGGCTCAGCACCAACCATGACACATGCAGTGGGACCAGCTCACCTGGTGTGTGGATGAGAAACACATTCAGAAAAATGGGACCATGGAAGAGTCTACAGTGAAAGCCTGGCCAGATGCCGCATTGGTGCTAAGCCCTCAGGGGCAGAGTTCTGAGGGAAGCCACAGGAATAAACGCACAGGGACGTGCCAGCATCACGGTGGAGGACATGGTCACACTCACTTTTACTGACTGTGGTCACTTTTAGAGACTGAGGTGATTGCTGTCTTGTGCATGAGTGTGGAGGTGCCCATGGCCTTCAGTGTCCGGTATTCTGTGGACATGCAGCATGTGCTGGCATTTCTTCCAAGCCCCCTTCGAGCTTTTATCACAGGCAAAATGAGCCAAACAATCTTTTTCCAGTGTTCTCACTATATCGCTTCTGTGTCTTGAATCTCTGTCAGTTTCCTTTCTGTTTATAGACATACACAGAATGCCCCTAATCTAAAAAAATTGAATATTATTCCTGTTATCCTCCCAAATCACAGCAAACCAAATATAGGACCACCCTGCCTTGTTTCTAGAGTTGACTGCCTGAGAGGACAGAGTGGATTTCTCACACTGGGTCCTCCAGACTCTTGTCTAACTCTTCTGGCTTGAGCTTGCATTCCCGGTGTCTGTGTTGCCACACCAGCCCCCATCTTCCCTCCTTTCTCTTGCTGCCTCTGGTCATCCCATGTATTGTTCTAAATCGCCTTAATGACTGTAGCTCTGCCTTGCTTGAAAATCTTCAAGGACCCTTTGTCTTCTAAAAACTGACCCTTTATCTCTGCGCTAGAAACTCTCCGTGACCAGACTACACTACCATCTATGATCTTCCTAGCGGTCAAGAAGGGACCTTCACCTAGGTGGTCTCTCTCTCATCTCTCAAACACATCCTGCTTGTTAAACCTGCATCTTGTTTGTGCTGTCCCCTCCATCTGCAGGTCTTCCCTGATTCATATGCTGTCTTAAAAAAGCTGCCTTTGCTTGCCGGCCCCATTCTGGGGTTGCCTTCTCCTGGTCCCTGTAGCTGAAAATAATGGCCTCTGGCGATAAACTCTCTAGCTCGCCATGGCCTGGTGCTGCCTTTGTATGCATCATCTCACCTTATTTACTGGCTGATGTGTTCCTCAAAGGCAGGTTCCATATCCATGCTTCCCTCAAGTGCAGCCCAAACCATGATAGGAACAGGGAAACCATCCACTGTGCTCTGGTAAGTTCCAAACCCTAGGCCGGTGGCTCCTTCTCCAAGTCTTCCCATGCTGGCTGCACACAAGAGTGAAAGTGAGAGCTCCAGGAAACTCAGGCTACAGGTGACCAACTTGGGAATTGAACCCAGCACTGTCTTATTCCGAAGCCTTGGTACTACTGCACCTGGGTTTTCAACCCTTCCCCCAGCCCTACTCTTTTTTAGCAGTGAACGATATTCCAAAACAAAAACCAATGCAGAACATCAGAATTTCGAACAGATGAAAGGGCTACCATAGTTGAAAATTGGGTCACCTGCCATAGCCCGCTCAGTCCTCTCTCCTTTGTCCTCCCTCTCTGATCTGCCTTCCCTCCCCTCCCTGACCACATGCCCCCCACCCCGTCACCCCCACTTCCCTGGCTCCACCTCCCATTTTCTCCCTGTCTTCCCCCCACCCTCCCTCCCTGGCTCTGCTAGACTACCAGGGTCTCCTTTTCTTTCAGAGTTTTACTGGGAAGTCTCTCTGTGAAGCCTTCCCTAGAAACCCGATCTGAAGCCCCACCCTCCAGGTTTTGACCATCCCACCCCCTTTCCCTGCTTTATTACGTTTTCCTATTATTACCACTACTGCTAATTTTCATTACAATTACTTTCCAACTTACCGTGTATTTTACTCATTAAACTTGTCTGGTATCCTTGTTAGGAGTTAAGATCCACATGAACTTGGGTTGTTTGTGCTATTGTCCATGGCTCCATCTCAGCACCCACCCAGCATGGTGCCTGGCAGGCACATAGTAGGTGTTCAGTTCACAGTCGTTAAATGGGAACTCGGGATTTTCAGCAGACTAGTTTGAAAACCTCTGTTCCACCCTCCCACCTCCATAAATGTCAACGAATGCATCTTTGTAGAATAAATATTTGAAAGAACAGGTGAAGGCGCCAGTGAGGTTTTGCATCCCCTGTTGCAGCCTCCCGGCCGGAGTCTCCAGAAGCCACCGCTTACTGCTGGGGATGTTACTGAAGCTTGACACCAAATTGTGTCATCATTCCACTTACCACCCACGGCTTACATTACAATAAAACTGGGGAAATGTGGCACTGGCGTTGTGTTTCGTTTTGCTTTGTTTTTTTTTCCTGGTTGTTACAGTTTCCAGATGCACCATCTCTAATCCACCCATGTCAGGAGGGCTGCTTTCAGTCCCAGAGGCTGAGCTTTTTGGAACCCGCTTGCTAAGGCCCCTCGTTTTGGTCGTCACTCAGATTTGAGAGCAGGCGGAAGACAGTTCCGCCAGATTTGATGGTCTGATGAGGCTCCTGGCCACACATCCTGCAGCTGGCTCTGGTGTGGGGTGTTGGCAATGCAGGGACTGGTGGCTCCTTTGCAAGAGGAGGCCTCAAGAGAGGAGGAAATATTCAGAGGAGCTGGAGTGCATTTAAAGCAGCCATTCCCTCCATCCGCCATGCCTTTGCATGGAGCAGGGCGCAGGATGGACCTAATGGACTACTGGTCCCTTAGGACTCTCTAGGTGGCATTTGGATGCCTCTGTTGGTTTTTAGCTGACAGGTTGTCAAAATGATTAGCATGCATGTCCAAGACTGTTGCATTAGCTGTGCATTCAGCGATTGCTGATGGTTTCCCCTGGCCCCTTAAATGCATATTCATCACAGATGTAGGCATGTGGCCAGGGGTTTTTCCTGTTCCCTCCTTCGAGAAGAGGAGGGAGAACAGTCAAGTTTCCTTTCAAAGTCTCCAGAAGGGCAAATGTTTCTCCTTTCAGGATACCTGGGTTGGAAGTGACTTACAGAACCCACCCCCCCAAGCCCCAGTGGCATTTTTCTTCCTGGTGTAGGAGTTGGGGAGCATGTGTGGTGATTCGGATGGCGGCGTGCAGGGCCGCAGATGCTGGGATCTGGGTGAATGGCTCTTCCTGCCTGTGGGCTTCTGGACTGCAGAAGGTTTTGTAGCGAACCTTTTATCTTACTGAACAATTTTGATGCTTCTTGCTAACACACAAAGGGCGTTTGGGGAAAAGATGTATGCCGAGATTGGGATACATCAGGAGCTGGAGCTCAAAATCCATTTTAAACTCTCATCCAGTTCTTTGGTAATTTTAAAAAAGATTTTATTTATATATTTGAGAGAGAGAATGAGAAAGAGAGAGCACGAGATGGGGAGAGGGTCAGAGGGAGAAGTAGGCTCTGCTGAGCAAGGAGCTGGATGCGTCCCTCGATCCCAGGACTCCAGGGTTATGGCCTGAGCCAGAGACAGTTGGCCAACCAACTGTGCCACCCAGGCATCCTTTTTGGTAATTTTTTTTTAAATTTTTATTTATTTGACAGAGAGAGATCACAGTAGGAGAGAGGAAGGGAAGAGATCACAGAGAGAGAGGAAGGGAAGCAGGCCCCCTGCTGAGCAGAGAGCCCGATGCGGGACTTGATCCCAGGACCCTGAGATCATGACCTGAGCCACCCAGGCACCCCCCTTTTTGGTAATTTTTGACAGCTGCTTGACTCCTCGGTTTTAGCTTCTGGTGAAAGATTTGAGGCTTCTGAGTGCTATGTTGAGCTCCCCTTTCTGTGACCAATTCCCGAGTTTTCCCAGAGTCAGAAGTCCTGGCATGTGTCCAAGGGTAAGAAGAAGAAAATGTGGTTCAATTTAGAAACCATAACCTCTACCTTTTCTCCCTAGGTCACATTTTTTCTTTTTTTAGAGATTTTATTTATTTATTAGAGAGCAAGAGCATGCACAAGCAGGGGCAAGGGGCAGAGGGAGATGCAGACTTTCTCCTGAGCAGGGGGCCTGATGCAGGGTTCGATGTGGGGGTTGATGTGGGGCTCGATCCCACGACCAAGGAGATCATGACTTGACCTGAAGGCAGATGCTTAACCAACGGAGCCACCCAGGCACCCCTTAAGTTCACATTCTTACACTGACTTTCAGGGGTGCCTAAAGCTACTGAACCCTCATGCCTCAGTTCATATATGAAGTTTTCTGAGGAGTGGATCTGTGGCTCATTTATTCTGTCTTAGCCTGGGCTCCCCAGAAAGTAGACTATGAGACAGGATGTGTGTGATCTCATTTTCCTACGGAGTCCAAGCCCAGGGAGCAGGAGTCAGGACACGGGCCATGAAGCAGAGGAGAGAGAGCTAATAGGACTGCATGTTCCTGCCTTGGCCTCTGGCCTGCCTCTGCATTGTGTGGGCACCAGGTAGGGGAGGAGAGGGAGGCCTCCATCGAGGGAAACAGCGCGTAGGAGGCAAGGTTGTGTCTGCAAGAGTTCAGAATTCCCAGAGTTGGAAATCTACACACAACTCTGCAGTGGGACCAAGAGTTGTCTGATACAGATTCTAGGACTAACCTGGTTAGCTTCCGGGCTGGTGTGTATAGTTCGCACGATGCCCAAAGTGCCTGACTGAAGCAACGAGTCAGGGCTGGAATCTGACCTGATTTCTGTTTGCAGAGCCTGTACCCAGGGTCCTGTGTCCACCCAGAGCAGGCCCCTTTTCCTCTTAGCTCCGGGGCAGTTCTGTTCACCTGCTTTTCCGCAGTGACCAGTGGTCTCCCATGCCACTTGACCCTGTGCCCCACCCGGGCACCTCAAAGCACGGCTCAGATACCTCCGCATGGGTGGTCACTGCCCCTGGGGCCCCTTTCCTCCCCACCTGCCCCCAGGTTTCGTTCCAGGCTCTTGTTTTTTGGAGGCAGTTGGTATTGCCTTGGGTTTCTTGCGCAGATTTGGCCCTGGGTTCTTTCCCTTTGTTTCCTATTGCTTCCCTTCGCTTACTGCCTCCTTCCGCCGGGCATTCCCAGCACGGCCCCATGCCAGGGCTGCCTCTGTTATGAAATGGGAGCCTCAGGCACTGAGCCACAGTCTTCCTTTTGATAAGCAGCTACATTTAGCTTAGGGCATGTATGACAGTCCCTGTATTTTTATTTTTTAACTCATGAAACAACTTGTGCTTTGCTTTAGCAAACCTTTGTTAACTTACAGTATGTGGCAGGAACTGCTTCCTAATTATGAGACTCTGAGGAAGTGGCTTAATTTCCCGAGTTCTGTTTTCTCATCTGTGAAATGGAGATAATTATTAATTACCCCTAGAGTGGTCATGTACCTTAAACAAGATAATGGAGTTTGAAGGGCTTCACCCAATATAGCACGCAGAAGGAGTTCAACTCCTCCTCTCTCTCTGCCAATCTTCCCCTCCCCTTCCCAGAGGGCCGAGTGATACAATGGCTGCCGCTACGGCGCTCATGGCCAGGCCTGTGCTCACCCCCGTTCCAGTGTAACCAACTCTGGGGAGGCCACCTTCCACCTTGCCATGCGGTGGTGAGAAGTATGTGCTCTGAAAATACGTTACCCAGCCTGTACTTAGTATCTGTGACTGCTGTGCCTCATTTTCCTTCTAGAACATGCCTCACAGTGTTGTTAGGAGAATTTAGTTAGGCCGTGTATGAAGAGCACTCGGAAAGGTGTCTGCTACACAGCAAGTGCTCAATGCATAGTAACTTACAGTTCAAGTCGTTGCTATTCTGTAAGCCATTAGAGAGGACTGAGTGGAAATCCAACCTTGCTGGTAGTATTTGAAGTGACTTGCGTTGGACCTTTGCCCGTGGGAGGTTGGAGAAAATTGTCATAGTTACTGGAGACATTAGACTGACCAAAGGCTTGTTTAATAAGTGAGAGGACGCAGTGGCTCTGGTCCTGGGAGGAGGCCGGCACCCTCACTGCAATCATGGTGGGTGACCTCGCCAGCAGGGTCCTGAGTCAAGATTATAGTTTCTCAGAGTACACGTCCCACTGCTTCTGGGTCTTTAGAATAAAGATGGAGGGGCACTTGGGCGGCTCCATCCGTGAAGCGTCTGCCTTCCGCTCAGGTCATCCCTGGGGCCCCCTCCCTCTCCCTGGTTCATGCTTGTGCTCTCACGGGCGCGCTCACTCTTTCTTTCAAATAAACGAATACAATCTTTTAAAAGAATAGAAGAAAGGCAGAGTTTGGAAAGACCTAGAAAAAGGACTTCCCTGAACTGTAACTCTTTCTCTTGAATACTGAGGGGGCAATATACTTCCGTGATTCAAATCTTGGATTCCAAATAACACATACTCAATTCAGTCTTGTCACTCATTAGGTAAGCTCTGTGTAACTTTGTGCAAAATCATGTAACCTCTCTGTTCCTTGTTTTCTTTGTCAGGAAGAGTCGGATGATACAGCCCCTACCTCGGAGGGGTTGTTTCGGAGATTAAATGTGCTGATGCAGGAAAGACTTTTAACAATTTTTTTGTACAGTCCATGGAAGAAAATAAGTGCTATTATTTATTGTTCAAAAATTTTGACTTGGCTTTTTATTGTAAAGAATTTCAAAATTATAGAAGGATTGAAAATATAGCATGATAGACTCCCATATATTGTGCACCTAGATTTTTAAAAATTGTCAGTATTTTACATATTTGCTTTATCTCTTTTTGAACATATCAATTTATGTACATCTGCATATATTCATATGTAACATTTCTGCTAATACAGTGTGAACATAAGTTGCAAACATCATGATGTTTCATTCCTGCTCCTAGTAATAAGGACATTATCCTACATTGTTGCAAAGTCCTTATCATAACTGAGAAAAATCAAAATAACTCCACAAAGTCATCTAATGTTCAGTCTACATTCACATTTTCCACTTGTTCCAAGAAGAATATTTGTATGATGCCAAAGTATCAGCTCAAGGATTACTTACTGAGGACAAAGAGGGAGGAAGGTATCTGTATCACAGAGAGATCTGGCCATGTTAACAATAAACATAATAGGGGCGCTTGGGTGGCTCAGTGGGTTAAGCCTCTGACTTCAGTTCAGGTCATGATCTCAGGGTCTTGGGATCAAGCCCTGCCTCAGGCTATCTGCTCAGCAGGGAGCCTGCTTTCCCCTCCCCCTCTGCCTGCCTCTCTGTCTACTTGTGATCTCTGTCTGTCAAATAAACAAATAAAATCTTTAAAAAAAAACCCCATAAACATAATATCATCAAGTAGTGGTCTGCTCACACACCATCACTTAGATAATCGCCACCAAAATTTTTACCTGTAATCTAATCAAGTGTCTAGACCTGTGCGGTTCAACATGGTAGCCATTAGCTAGCCGTGTGTGACTACTGAGCATTTGAAATGTGTCCCCATTGGGATGTATTCTATGTATACGATGTGTTCCACATTTAGAAGACTTACGTTGGAGAAAGAATGTAAAATGTTTCACTAATAACTTTTAAAATACTGATTGAAGTGTGGAAATGATAAGATTTTAAATATAGTGAGTTAAAGTATGTTATCAAAATTAACTTCACCTGTTTTAAAATTTTAAAAATGTGGCTATTAAAATTTTTAAATTACATGTGTGACACATGTCACACGTCATATTTCTCTTGGATAGCATTCTCTAGACTGAATTTTCAGAAAGTCAAGGAGGGGAGATGTCTATCTTTGGGGTGCCCTGTAAAACTCTTCAAAAAGTCAGTGTCATGAAAGAACAAATCATAAGAGGCATTCTTCGAAGCTGTTATTAGTAAAGACAGGCAGGAACTAGATGGTGCTGGGACATGTTCTGTATTTAATGATGACAATGCAAATATTTAAGAGGAGTGTATTGCTAGATATGGTTCTTATGGAGATTTCCATGGGAAATGGGGATGCTGATGTTTTAAGATGTCAAGGTTTGAGAAACTCTAGGTGATTAGACAAGATCATCCTATTCTCTTGGGAAGAGTAACAAAAGGAAAAGGTCACATGGCATGGGGAAGGGGTTTGCTGGTTTTCATCACAGACACTGAAGCCACTCTTGAAGAACAGAGGTTGGGGTTCATAGGAGCACCAGCAATGATAACACACGTAATGAAACCGAAGAAGTCTTGACCTCCCTTGTTCTCTTTGTTGTCCTTGGCACTTGGGTCATTAGACTTGATTTTATATCCCTAGCTCTAAACAAGGAAGGATATTTTAACACAGAAAAAGAAAGACTCTTTGGTTCCCTAAAATGGACACAACCCTACTGGGATCAAACTGTCCCCCCAGGTGGCCGGGAGCTTTTCATGCTACAGATGTTTTTCTGTGGGTTCTGCAGGTGTCTCATTTTTATTTGCTACCTCTTCAAAACGGCTCACTTTCTGGGAGCTTCAAAATTGTTTCTGCTCTATTTCTTTTTAGAAACATCTAAACACCAACTGATAGAGATGAATTTTATGCCAGCTCTGGGCTTTTCTCCATCCAAATTACACATTTATTGAGAATAGCTATGTCTGTAATTTCCACGGAACACGAAAAGATCACTTAAGAAAATTGATAGTCACGGCACTATGTACCTTTGATTATATTTAAAATGTATTTCTGATTTGAGTTTTTTTGGTAAAGATTTATTATTTTATTTCCATGGTAGCTGTTGGCAGGAGATCCGCTCCTCCTTTCTACCCTCACATACGAATCTCCAACCGGAGATGGAAAATCAGAAATACTGGTGGTCTTATTTTTGAGTGCATTTGGGGATTTCTGTGTTTATTTGCCCTACGAGTTTCTGTGATTCTTGGTGACTTCAGTAGCGCCTCCTGTCTCAAATGCAGCTCTGTGGACGTGCCAGCTATTGTGTTACACCACCCACATTCAAGCCACGAGACCACAGTCAGGCTAACCTTCTGTTGTCGTGAAACATACATGCACTTGATAGAAATGCTGAAGGTGGTGCTGGCTGGGCGTGCTGGTGGACCCGTACTGGGCATGCCCATAACCGGATTCCTGTGTTATGGTGTCGTGCATTCACTTAGCAGTTTTAGAAACTTCACTGTATCCATAAACCCAGCATTAACTAGGTTCTCAATCATCAAACCTGAAAGATATTTACAATGGAAAAGATCCACTGACAGTGACTACCAGATTTGATCTATTGAGGGGGATACTGAGCTCTTATCCAGTTTCAGAGTCTTTGGGAAAGCTGGTTCCTCATCTGGGGTTTGTTGGGTAAAGAGGTATAAAAGGAGCTGCATGACCTTAAAGGATTATTTCACATAGGTCTTTCCATGCCATTCCTCTGTGCTTTAAATGCTGACAGTGCCAGTCTGCTTTGCAAGTCTCACACACGGCTTTTTAAGCCATGACTCCGAGCCTGTGCCCAGGCTGTGCACTCCCTTCCTACCGAATTATAGGCTGTTTCTGTGAGTGCCTCTAACCTCCTCCTCCTGCTGTGGCAAACTTGCCTGGTGAAGTTCATGGGCCCACCAAAGCCATGCTCATTTACCCCGGTGTGGTAGCAGCAGCTCTATGCCTTGTCATTTACTCAGAATCCTGTCAAAACAAAAGACAACAAGAGGGACATACAACTTGCAAATTGCAAAAAGCAAAAAGCAAAAAATCCTTAACATACATCAATGTTTTAACTTTTACTGGAGCCAGAGTACCCAGAAAACACCTTACGAATGATTCTGCTCTGTCCCCAGTATCTGTCCTCCCTTCCGCAGTGACAGAGTTTTACCAGGTATGTGACCCCTGAAGAGAAAGGTCACACTTCCTAGCCTACCTTGTGTGGCCACGTGGCTGTGGGTGAAGTAGTGCGTGCACCTTCAGGGTCATCATTCCCTTAAAAGGAAGGGGAGTCCTTTCTCTTTCCTGCTCCATACTGTGCAGCCAGCTGGGCCACGCAGATAAGGCAGATGCCCTGGGGATGGCTGAAGACCAAGGGAAGAGCCTGGGTCCTGCACCTTGAGAGCCGTAGCTCACCGGATAGCGTCATGCCCCCACGTTCCCTGGCAGTTCAACAGAGCCACGTTCAGTTGTGACGTAGGCTGTCTTCTGGGCAGAAGCACACACAACCTTCCAGTCTGTGTTCTTTCCCAGTGCAGGTGGAGACGGTGGGCTTGCAGGCATGGGGAACAGCTCCATTGGAGGCTTGACATGTGGTGAATCTGTCTTGCTAGTAGGTCTTGGATGCTTGTGCAATACAAGAGGATGGGGGGCTTGTGTGGAGCCCTCCCAGACCATGCCCAAGCCTCCCTCTCTCCCTTCCTTGCTTCTGGGGTCCTGAGCGGTGGTGCTTCCTGCCCCAGCCTGTTGGAATAAAGCTGCAGGACTGTAAAACTATGTGACCGACCTTGGCAGAGAGCTGTTCCACCACTGGGTGTCCCACAGTGTTGTGTTGTGGTTCCCTGGCCTCTAGTTTGAGGGTTCATCCTTCCAGTTTGTGTGGCGAGGACCTCAGGAAGGGGGCGCTTTTGGCAGCGTTTCTTCACTGTCCATGTAAGTAGTAAACTGTCTAAGTCAGAAAAAGAGCTCTTTGTTACTTTATCAGCTGACCCTCCAGGACTTGGGCCTTGTCTTGGCCTTGTGCTTGACAGAAACATTGATTCAATCAAGATCCCAGCACCACCACCTGAAGTAGCTTTCTCAGATGCCAGTCAGGCCCGTAGCAGCTGCTCCCTGAGTGGGGGAAGGATCCAGAAAAATGTTTACTTACTAAGGCATTGAGACTTCAGGGCGGTGTTCCTGCAGCATAACTTAGTTTAACCCGACGAGCACATGGCCTGTTCCTGGAATCACTGTGGAGCAGAGCCGCCGTGCGGTCTGGATGTGTGTGTGAGAGAGAAACACAGTCCCCTGCTGCTGAGGACACTTACTTTCAGGTTTAATCACAGCCAACTGATCTATAGCTCGATGAACACCCATGAGTCTTTTAACATCGCATTTGAGAACGATTCCATGGTAGACAGTCAATAAATGTTTATTAACAGAGCTGAAGTAAACCATCTCTTTCTCAAAATAACAGATGTCATTCAGGTGACCCAAAGCCTTCTGTTTGACGGATTCAATGATTGCTTCTCCCAGATCATGCTGGATTAACAAGGACAGAGTCTTCCATGCATGGATAAGAGAATGAAAGAATTATCTATCCCTTCATCCATCCATCCATGCATCCATCCAAATAGACAAAACAATTTCTTCCCTCATGGAGCTTACTTTATTAGTCAGGGAATCAGAAAAACAAAGAAAATTTTTTTTTTTAGTATTTAGAGATTATTTCTTTTATAATTTGAGATTTTCCCTTCCAGATATGTATAGTTTTAATTTAAAGAAAATATCATCTATAATCTCAATTTTTATTTACCATTTGATGGTAAATATTTTTTCATCAAGTATATACTTCAAAAACCTGGTAATTTTATATTTATTTTTCCTTATTTTATTTTAATTCCAGTATAGTTAACAAACATGTTACTCTGCTCTACTATACTATACATATATACAAGTATAAATGTATACAAGTGTAATATCTAGTAATTCAGCAGAAAGATTTAAAAAAAGGTTTTCCTTTTTTTAGAAAGAGAGAGAGCATGTATGCACATGGAGGGTGGAAGGGGCAGAGGGAGAGAGAGAATCTTAGGCAAGGCTCCAAGCCCTGCGCAGAGCCTGATGCAGGGCTCGATCTCACTCCTGTAAGACTATAACCTGAGCCAAAATAAAGACTCATACACCCAACCAACTCAGCCACCCAGGAAACCCTGAAAAATTAAAATATTCATCTCTGATCTCTTATTTCCCAGATCCTGTTTGGTTACATAATTTTTTTCCCTAGCAGTATATAAAAAACAGTCCTCTATTTTTTTTTTTTTTTGGTCGCAATAATGTTTACATCACGACTCCCTGATACTATCTTCCATATCTTAATTATACTCAGGAGTCCCCAGTCTGCCCCCCCTCCACATATATAGGCAAGCTTTTGGATTATTTTTTACAGAGAATTGTGGCCTTTCTTATATCTTATTAGTTTCATTCCCAGCCCTTGACCTTACTTCCAAGTTTTGGCAGGCATTTACTTCTGTATCTAAGTGACATTCATTCACTCACTCAAAAGCGTTCATTCTTTTCACAGATACTTCTCGAGCAGAAACTATGTGCCATACTGTTGTCGGTGCTGGGAGGACAACAGTGAAGTAAACGGACACGTCCGCCCTCTCGGAGCTCACAATGCAGTCACGTGGTGGGGATTAACTTACACTCAGCTGTGATTGCAGAGGAGTATGTGGCGAGGCTGGAAGAAAGAGTATTTTGACTCAATTTGTAAAATTCTAGTTAATCCTGAAATTCAAGAGTTTTCCTAATATCAGCCTCATAACTTAAACATCAATACTGTAATTTCTGTACCTTATATCACAGCAGTAAAAGTGCTTTTTAAAAAATCTGGTGTAGGTCCCCAGTTTTCCTTGGGAAACTTTTCCTACTTTCTGTAATTTGTTCTATAAAGACAGCAGCCCCATTTTCACTACTTATCCCATTCTTTTTTCTTGTTAGGATTTACACTCAATACATTCCATTTTTTGCAGAGTCCTCGGATTTAGCCACCATCAATTTCAGTCTGTATTATGAAAATCATTTAATGAGCAAAAACTATCATAGATAATTCTCAAGTGGACTTAATAGTTTTGCTTTTATGTTGAAATTTGGGAATTCTTTTTGATGAGCCAAATCGTGAATTCTTCGCCTTATAGCAGTAGGCATACTAATTTTTCATATTATTCCTAACTTAAATAGAAGCATCTGAATATTTTGTTCTCTATTTTAAGCTGTAAGCAGACTACTACCTGGCTGACATTCCAAGTAATATTTTATTTGACATCTTCATATATTTTGATGTATGTTCTATTAATACTTCTTCCTCAACAATTTCACCTCATTCTGAGTTTTTTTTTTTAAATTTCACCACTTTCTTTCAATACCTAATAAAAACTTCATTTATAAGGCACTTTATTTCCATTATAAAGAAGAGAGGAAAATCAAAGAACAGTTTTCTATTGAATGATCAGAGTTATGCCAACAGGGAGCAGCTTATTAGCTTCTATCTGTATTCTGATTGCAGACACTCGGTGTTTATTAGATTATTAAAATGTTTTTTCCTGTTTGTAATTAAATAGTAAGTATCACCATCTTAATTTTTAAAACAATTGAGGGAACACAAAGTAGCTTTGGCATATACATTTGTGTTTCACCTATTGTTCTTAAAATAATTTTCATAGAATATTGCTTTTTAACATTTTTATGAGATAATATTGATTAAAACCAGATTATTCCATATAGGTAGGATGATCATCCATGGAGGTTAATGATTCTTTTTTTTTAATATATAGTTTTTATTATGTTATGTTAGTCTCCATACAGTACATCATTAGTTTTTGATGTAGGTAAATGATAATTTTAACCCACATCTCTCTCTCTGGGGCTCTGCTTTTAATCAGCAACATAGACTAACCACACTGCAGGTTTATGTCAGAAATCCCAGCTAGGACTCCCTGTACAGTTCTTGTTCAAATATGTGTGGAGGAGTCCCAGAAGGAAGTGCAATCCATGGACACACACTCACACTCATCTTGGCTCTAACCAGTTCTTTAGAGAGCTGTGAATTGGACTGCATTAGTTTAGCCTCACACAGAGCTTCCTAAACTCACATGTTCTTTGGCTTTATGCTAACTGCAATGAAGTGTATGAATTCCGAGAGTATGAGTTATAAAACTCATCGTAGTATTAACTATGAAGATGTTGTCAGGACATCATCCATGACATCACACAGCATTATTCTCTCTATGAAGACTCAAGGGTAAAATTCTCTCAGTTTCAGAAAAATTGGGGCTATGCTAAGTTTGTACTTGTCTTAAGAGTATTGTGACTCTTAAACTAGGGTTCTTCCTTTTTTGATTTGTCTACTAGGAATCTTTAGTATTTTTGGCTTATTCTTGGCTTCCAATCAAGACAATATGGAATACAATTCTAGGGGATAATCAGGATTTAATTTATTAATCATGTTTTTCCTTTACTTTGACTTTTCAACTAGTTAGCCTAACAGTTAAGAGCTTGAGGACTCAAACTAGACTTGAATTCTAGCTTGCCACTTACTAGCTGTATCACATCATGCAATTACTTAAAAGACTGTACAAATCCCAGTGTTTTCACTCAAAAAAATGGAGGTAGGGGGTGCTTGGGTGGCTCAGTTGGTTAAGCATCTGCCTTCAGCTCAGATCATCATCTCAGGGTCCTGGGATCAAGTCCCACATCATGCTCCTTGCTCAGTGGGGAAGCCTTCTCCCTCTCCCTCTGCCACCCCCCCTGCTTGTGCTCTCTCTCTCTCTCTCTCATGTGCTGTCTCTCTCAAATAAATAAATAAAATCTTAAAAAACAATGGAGGTAATAATACCACCTACTGTAAAGGGTTATTGCAGATAAAATATAATAATGTTGGTGAAAGCTTTAACACATACCTGGCATATTGTAAATGTTTGATGAGTAATTTCTGAAAATAATGTAGTTTTATATGCCTCTCAGAAACTTTATAAAAACATGGTATTATATTAGTAAACAAACAAATTCATAATTTTATGGAGCTTTTTTTTTTTCATACTTGCTCAGACTAGCGAAATATTTTTCTGCCCAAAGAGTTGCAGTGATGAGCAGAGGAAAGGGCATGGGCTTTTGGACTGGATAGACTTGATCTCAGCGCTCAATCTGCATGTTACTAGCTCTGTGAACTGGAACTGTGGGTCCTTCCGGCTCCCTCTGACCCACCTCAGATCCTGTGTTTCCCATCTTCGCTTTGCTTGGTTTTGGCTTTAGAAAATAAAAAACAGGGACACCTGGGTGGCTCAGTAGGTTAAGCGTCTGCTTTGGGCTCAGGTCATGATCCCAGAGTCCTGGGATTGAGTCCCGCACTGGACTCCTTGCTCATCGGGGATCCTGCTTCTCCCTTTCTGCCCTTCCCTGCTTGTGCTCTCCCTCTCTCTCTGTCCAATAAATAAAAGATCTTTTTAAAATTTTAAAAAAATACAGAAAAGAAAAGAAAAAAAACATAGCTCAACCTTGTGTGTAGCTGCTGTATTCAATATGGCATCTCCCTCTCTGCCCCTACTGTAGATTCTAGGGCTCCTCTGATATGGTTTTAGAGCACTCTGTGCTCACCACCAACATTTAGCACACTGAGCTATTAATTATATTCTGGTGCTCTCCACCCACCATTGTGGATGCCTTTTGGCTTGTCTGTTTTGCCCCTCAAATCCACATAGTAGCCATGGTGGTCTCTTAGTAGCTATCTGTGCTGATGATCCTAGCCCCCTGGTTACAGTTAATCGGACCAGGAGAAGGCAGCTAATACAGGCCAATTATTATCCTACTTAGGCTATAGTTGAGGAATTTATGGATGGAGACTTGTCCTCAATGTCTCTTCCTAGGAATTTAAATTTGGGACAGAGAGACATGTTTAGACCACTAATGAGCAAATATGGTTAATATCTTTGGCCACATTTGCTACCATACAGATGGGAAGAGCAGTGGAAGCCAATATGTGAGGAAGAGAAGAAGGAAGCAGATGTCAGGAAAGACACAGGTATGAGAGATCGTGGTGGAGAGCATTCTGAGTACCGAACAACTTTCTAGTTCGTGGTTCCTTGCTTTCTCTGAGGCCTGGCTGTCATTCTTACAATTAACCCCTCCTTGTTTCTCAAATTAGTTTTAGTGAATGTCTGCTGTAACCAAAAGATCCTAACACATGCTGTACTTGACTTTGAGGTTCACAAGAGCATGAGGTATGTCTTGTCTTTGAACCTAAGTGCCTAGCACAAAATGTGGCAAATTGTGGGTACCTAGTAAATGCTGTGGAATATAAGAATGGATAAAGGATTCTTGTTAATCTTTGGTCCTGCTTCTATTGCTCTCTGATTCCTGACACAGCGTGGTTGGCAGGGTTTATTACTGGTCCCCTGGAAACAGGTTCCAATAATGTTCCCTTCCTGCTTTGATGATTGGGTCAATCACATGTTTATGTCGTAGAAGACATAACATCCTTAAGATGACAATACTACTCATGCAATTTACATTCAGTGCAATTCCTGTGAAATGCCACTGTGATGTTTTTGTTTTTGTTTTTGCAGAAGTAGAAAAATCTTCCCAAGATTCCTATGAAATCACAAGGGACTCCAAATGACCGAAACAATATTTATTTATTTATTAAAAGATTCTTTTATTTATTTATTTGACAGAGAAAGACAGAGTGACCTCAGATTAGGTAATAGGTTATTAGATATGATACCAAAAGTATGAACAACAAAGGTAAACAATAGAGAAATTGGATTTCCTCAAAATTAAAGACTTCTGTGTGTAAAAGAACAAGATGTTAATCACACAAGATGTGCAAAAGGCAGCCTAGAGTGGGAGGAAATACTTGCAAAGCCTATTTCTGATAAGGGCTTAATGTTCAGAATATATAAAGAATATGTAAGACTTAATAACAACAAAACAAATAACCCAATTTAAAAATGCTCAAAAGACTTGAATAGACATTTTTCCGGAGAAGACGTATGAATGGCCAATATGCACATGAAAAGATATTCAGTAACAAGGGATGCTGAGTATCAGTATCAGTATCTAGGGAAATGCAAATCAAAACCACAATAAGATACCATGTTACACTCATTAGCATGGATATAATCAAAACAGAGGAAAATAACACGTGTTGGTGGAGATGTGGAGAAATTTGAGCCCTTTACATTTCTGGGAGGGTCCATGTAAACTGGGATAGCCACTGTGGGATATGGTTTGATGGTTCCTCGGAAAGCTAAATATAGAATTACTAAACGAGCCAGAAATTCCACTTCTAAGTATATCCCCAAGAGAACTGAAAACAGGGACTCAAATATTTGCATACCAGTGTTCACAGCAACATTATTCACAATAGCCAAAAGGTGGTGTGCGTTGTAAGCTCAGAGCTCCTTGATGGCCGACTGAGTGTGCAGCCTGCTTTCCCAGATGCCTGCAGTTCACCCCCTTCTGCTAAGCAGGGCACGGCTCCTGCCAGTCATGGGAGCATCCAAATTTTTGAAATATTTAATTAATTTATTTATTTTAGAGGGAGAGTAAGTAGGGGGAGGGGCAGGGGGAGAAGGAGGGAGAGACTCTGAAGCAGACTCCGATCCAAGTGTGAAGCTGGACATGGGGCTTGATCTCACAACCCTGAGATCATGACCTGAGCTGAAATCGAGAGTTGGTCACTCAATGGACTGAGCCACACAGGCACCCCAGGAACACCACACTTTTGTGCCTTATACTGTCCTGAGAAGAAGAACCTGCCTGCGCCCTCTACCTGGGGTGATCTCTTAATTTTATTTCAATTTTTAAATATTGTGGTAAGGGGTGCCTGGGTGGCTCAGTGGGTTAAAGCCTCTGCCTTCAGCTCAGGTCATGATCCCAGGGTCCTGGGATTGAGCCCCGCATCGGGCTCTCAGCTCAGCAGGGAGCCTTGCTTCCTCCTCTCTCTCTCTGCCTCTCTGCCTACTTGTGATCTCTGTCAAATAAATAAATAAAATCTTAAAAAAATACTGTGGTAAAATGCATATAATATATAAAATTTACCATTTTAACCATTTTTAGTTGCATAATTGAGTGGCATTGAGTACCTTCACTATGTTGTATAACTATCAACACTACCTACTTCCAAAACCTTTTCAGCATCCCAATTCAAAATTCGATACCCAGCAGATAAGAACTCCTCCCAGCCCCTAGGAACCACTATTATACTTTCTATCTAGGAATTTCACCTCTCTAGTTATCTGCTATAAGTAGAACCATATCATATTTGTCCATTTGTGTCTGAGTTATTTCGTTCAGCATATCTTCAAGATATATTCATGTTGTAGCATGGGTGAGAACTTTCTTCTTTTTTAAGGCTGAATAATATTCCATTGTATGTGCATATCACAATTTGTCAATCCATTTATCTATGTTTCCACCTTTTGGCTGTTGTGAATAATGCCACTGTGAATGTTGGAGAAACATCTGTTTAAATACCTGTTTTCAATTCTTTGAGTATATACCTGTGAGCTGAATTGCCAGACCAATGGTGAGTCTATGTCTAAGTATCTGAGGAACTGCCAACCTGTTTTCCACAGCAGCTGCATCATTTTACATTCCCATCAGAAATGGAAGAGGGTTCTGCTTTCTCTACAACTTTGTCAACAGTAACTGTATCCTTTTTTATTTTAGTAATAGACATTGTAATGAGTTTGAAGTGGTGTTTCATTGTGGTTTTCAATTGCATGTTTCTAATGAATATGATGTTGAACATCTTTTATGTACTAATCATCCATTTGTATATCTTCTTTGGAGGAATGCCTACTCACAGGTTTGCCCATTTCTTAATTGTCTTTATTGTTGTTGAGCTGTAAAAGCTCTTTACATATATTCTTATTAATCTTTTATTAGATATATGATTTGCAAATATTTTCTACCATTTTGTGCATTTCTTTTTGCTCTCTTGATGGTATTCTCTGATGCATAAAAGTTTTTTATTCTGATGAAGTCCAATTTATCTATTTTTTTTCTTTGTTGCCTGTGCTTTTGGTGTCATATCCAAGAAATCAATGCCAAATTCAATGTCATGAAGCTTTTCCTATACATTTTCACCTGTTTTATAGTTTGAGCTCTTGAATTTAGGTCTTTGATACATTTTGGGTTAATTTTTTAATATAATATGTCCAATTTATTCTTTTTCATGTGGATATTCAGTTTTTCCAACACCATTATCTTAAAGAGACTATCTTTTCCCCATCACATATCCTTGGCACTGTTGTCAAAGGTCATTTGACCGTATATGGGAGGGTTTATTTCTGAGCTGTCTATTCATTACTCTGTATGTCTGTCTTTATGCAAGTACCATACTGCTTTATTACTATAGCTTTGTAAGTGTTTTGATTCAGGAAATGTGAGACTTCTAGCTTTGTTTTTCTTTCTTAAGATTGTTTTTGATATTCAGGGTCCTTTAGAGATTCTATTTTTTTCTATTTTCTAATATTTTTTCTATTTTAAAATGCTGTTGGGATCTTATAGGGATTGTAGTGAATCTGTAGATTTCTTTGAATATTATTGTAATCTAAACAATGTAATGTCTTTTCATCTATGAACATGAGACCTCTCTCTTATTTATGTTTTATTTTCTTCAGAATGCATTGCAATTTTCAGTGTGAAGTCTTTCATTTCCTTTGCTAAACTTATTCCCGAGTATTTTATTTTTTTTCATGCTATTATAAGTGTAATTGTTTTCCTAATTTCCTCTTTGGGTTGTTCATTGCCCATGTGCAGAAACACAACTGATTTTCAAGTGTTGATTTTGTATCCTACACCTTTGCTGAATTCATTTGTTAGCTTTAACAGGGTTTTTTGAGTGGAATCTTAAAGGTTTTCTACCTATAGGAACATGTCATCTGTGAACAGAGATAATTTTCTTCTTCTTTTCAATTTGATGCCCTTAATTTATTTTTCTTGGTTAATTTCTTTGGCTAGAATGTCTAGTCTTATGTTGAATAGAAGTAGTGAAAGTAGGCATCTTATTCTCATCTGAGAGAGATTTTACCTTTCAGTCTTTCACCACTGAGTATCATGTTAGCTGTGCATTTTTCACCTATGGCTCTTGTCATATTGAAGAAGTTTCCTTCTACTTATAGTTTAATGAATGTTTTTATCATAAAAGGGTGTTGAATTTAGTCAGATGTTTTTCTGCATTGAGATCATCATGGGGTTTCCTCCTTTCATTCTAGTAATGTGATGTAGTGGTTGATTTTTGTGTGCTGAACCATCCTTACATTCCAGGAACAAATCCTACTTGACCATGGTGTATTTCCTTTTAATATGCTGCTGAATTTGGTTTTCTAGTTTTTTGTTGAGGATTTTGCATACTGTTCATAAAGGCTATTGGTCTATAATTTCCTCTTGTGATGTTTTTGTCTTGTTTTATTGTAAGGATATTGCTGGATTAATGGGGATTATTACTGAAACCTTAAATTTATAACAATGTAATTTTAATAATGCCAACTTATTTTCAGTAATGTAGAATATCTTGCTCCTATGTATACATCTTTCCCTTTTATACAGCTATAGTCACAAATTATATCTTTTTTTGCATTTTTATGTCCATTAACATAACTATTGCTCAACGTATTTGCTTATTAAATCATGTAGGAAATAGAGAGAATTTGTAAAGCTACCAAAATTACAGTAACACTGGCTTTTATATTTACTGGTCTTTTATATTCACTTCTGTAGTTACCTTTGCCAATGTTCTTTATTTTTTCTTATGGCTTTGAGTTATTCTCTAGTGTGATGGTGGGCTAAATGGAGAGAGAGCCACTTCTTCCTTTTGCTTTTAACATTTGCTTTATGTTTTGCCAGTTTGCTTAAAATGTGTCTATGCATGGGTCTCTTGGTGTTTATTCTACTAGGTCTACTAGTGGTTGAGTTTCTTGGATCTGTACATTCATGTCTTTGATGAAATTTGGAATGTCTTCAAAATTATTTCTTCAAATGTTGTTTCTTCCTTCTCCCACTTCTCCTCCTGGGACACCCATAATGTGTATGTTGCTCTACTGGATAGTGTCCCAAAGATCCTTTAGGTTTTATTCACTTGTCTTAATTCTTTCTTCTTTATTCATTATCTTCATTCTTTTGTTCTTCTCAGCCTCAACCATTTCAATCGTCCTATTTTCAAGTTTGTTGACTCTTTCTTCTGCTTGCTTAAATCTGCTTTTGAGCCCTCTGGTGAATCTTTCCTTTCAGTTATTGTACTTTCTACTCTAGAATTTCAGTTTTTAAAAAATAATTTATACCTCTTTATTGATATTGTCAATCTGTTCATACATCATTTTCCTGATTTTCTTTTATTCTTTGTTCATGTTTTCCTCTGGTGGTTTGATCATATTCTGTACAATTTAAAAAATCTTTGTCTAGTAACTCTGATTTCTGGCCTTCCTCAGGAATAGTTTCAGTTAATTTTATTACCCTGGATGAGCCACAATTTCATGTTTCTTTGTGTGCCTTAAGATTTTATTTACTTATTTGACAGACAAAGGTCACAGGTAGGCAGAGAGGCAGGCAGAGAGAGAGGAGGAAGCAGGCTCCCTGCTGAGCAGAGAGCCCGATGCGGGGCTCGATTCCAGGACCCTGAGATCATGACCTGAGCTGAGGGCAGAGGCTTAACCCACTGAGCCACCCAGGAGCTCCTGCCTTAAGATTTTTCACTGAAAATTGTACACTTGACTATTATTAAGTGGTAACTCTGGAAGCCAAATCCTTCCCTTTCCCAAGGATTTGCTGGCTTTTTTAGTTGTTGGAGGTTGTAGTAGTCTATTTGATTCGTGACATTCCCAAAGTATTATTTCAAAGACTGTGTTCCTTTTGATGTGGCCACCAACATCTCCGTTCCTTAGCCTTTATTCAGCTGATGGTTTGACTGGGAATTCTTTAAAAGCCAGGAGCTCTCTGACTCTTTGCAAATTGGTTCTGTGTCTGGTTTCTCCTTTGACTTTCAGGCAGGCCTGCACTGTGCCTAAGGATCTCAGTTCAAGGTGAAAGCTTAGGTTCTTCTCAGGTCTTAGAATGCATCTTGCCTTAGGAATCTTCATGTCTGTCTAGATTCCCTGGTTGGTTTTGAATGTCCTGATTTCCTAGAGGAACGCTCTACAGCTTTGTGTTAGGCTGTGTATTGTATGTTGAACTGTAATAGTTTTTCCAGGCATCTAAATGTTAATTCAGCTTCCAGTGTTTTTGAGCTTTTTCAGTCTGTGTTCTGAGGTAGGCGAAACAGAGAGAAGCACTTTGTATCAGTCCTTCAGGTAGTCTCAACAGGTTAGAAGGGACATGTGGCTCAGATATATGTGATATACACAAGAATTTGCAAATAAAGTGTGCTCTGCTCCCTCAAGAACCAGAGAAATTGTCCCATACTGGGAACGCAGCCTGTTGCCTCTTTAAGCTTTTTTTTTTTTAAATTTTTTATTTTTTATAAACATATATTTTTATCCCCAGGGGTACAGATCTGTGAATCACCAGGTTTACACACTTCACAGCACTCACCAAAGCACATACCCTCCCCAATGTCCATAATCCCACCCCCTTCTCCCAAACCCCCTCCCCCCAGCAACCCTCAGTTTGTTTTGTGGGATTAAGAGTCACTTATGGTTTGTCTCCCTCCCAATCCCATCTTGTTTCATTGATTCTTCTCCTACCCACTTAAGCCCCCATGTTGCATCACCACTTCCTCATATCAGGGAGATCATATGATAGTTGTCTTTCTCTGCTTGACTTATTTCGCTAAGCATGATACGCTCTAGTTCCATCCATGTTGTTGCAAATGGCAAGATTTCATTTCTTTTGATGGCTGCATAGTATTCCATTGTGTATATATACCACATCTTCTTGATCCATTCATCTGTTAATGGACATCTAGGTTCTTTCCATAGTTTGGCTATTGTGGACATTCAGGTGCACGTGCCCCTTTGGATCACTACATTTGTATCTTTAGGGTAAATACCCAATAGTGCAATTGCTGGGTCATAGGGCAGTTCTATTTTCAACACTTTGAGGAACCTCCATGCTGTTTTCCAGAGTGGCTGCACCAGCTTACATTCCCACCAACAGTGTAGGAGGGTTCCCCTTTCTCCGCATCCTCACCAGCATCTGTCATTTCCTGACTTGTTGATTTTAGCCATTCTGACTGGTGTGAGGTGATATCTCATTGTGGTTTTGATTTGTATTTCCCTGATGCCGAGTGATATGGAGCACTTTTTCATGTGTCTGTTGGCCATCTGGATGTGTTCTTTGCAGAAATGTCTATTCATGTCCTCTGCCCATTTCTTGATTGGATTATTTGTTCTTTGGGTGTTGAGTTTGCTAAGTTCTTTATAGATTCTGGACACTAGTCCTTTATCTGATATGTTGTTTGCAAATATCTTCTCGCATTCTGTCAGTTGTCTTTTGATTTTGTTAACTGTTTCCTTTGCTGTGCAAAAGCTTTTGATCTTGATGAAATCCCAATAGTTCATTTTTGCCCGTGCTTCCCTTGCCTTTGGCGTTGTTCCTAGGAAGATGTGGCTGCGGCTGAGGTCAAAGAGGTTGCTGCTTGTGTTCTCCTCAAGGATTTTGATGGATTCCTTTCACACATTGAGGTCCTTCATCCATTTTGAGTCTATTTTTGTGTGTGGTGTAAGGAAATGGTCCAATTTCATTTTTCTGCATGTGGCTGTCCAATTTTCCCAGCACCATTTATTGAAGAGGCTGTCTTTTTTCCATTGGACATTCTTTCCTGCTTTGTCGAAGATTAGTTGACCATAGAGTTGAGGGTCTATTTCTGGGCTCTCTATTCTGTTCCATTGATCTATGTGTCTGTTTTTGTGCCAGTACCATGCTGTCTTGATGATGACAGCTTTGTAATAGAGCTTGAAGTCCGGAATTGTGATGCCACCAACGTTGGCTTTCTTTTTCAATATCCCTTTGGCTATTCGAGGTCTTTTCTGGTTCCATATAAGCCTCTTTAAGCTTTTTGTCACTAAGACCATTGCTGCTTTAAGACTGTTGCCACTTTAAGACTGCTATCACATGGTGGGGGGGGGGCATATAAAATAGGTAGAAAAGCCTTGTAGAATTTTGAAGTGACTTTTTCTCAATCTAGCTTTCACTTCGTTGTTGTAAACTTTTGACTGTTTTCCAGAGTTCTTACAAAATTTTTTCTGACAGTTTCTGCTTGTTTTTTAATGTTTCTGTGGGAGAGATGAGAGCTTAGGGCTTCCTAGTCTGTCATTTTTTTGACATCACTCTGCTATTTGTTTTTACATGCAGATTTTCCTTTTGTAATAAAATGTGCCTTGGAAAGAACCTGTGGTGGTATGGACATATTGATTTTCAGTTTAGGAATATGCAATTTCTTCCTAATATTGCAGGTGGAGAAATCAGTGTCCCAGGAAGGGCTGACTGTGCTCTAGAGTACTGGCTGTCTCGTGGCCTCTGCAATGTCCATGCAATGGTGATCCTCCTTTTATCACAAGAAGTCTCAATGTTTTCATCCAGACAGCAGCATGTGTGCCTTTATTTGTGGCGCAGATAAGCAAGTAAAATCAGTTCAGTTGAAAAACATTTATTGAGTGCCTGCTGTTTGTCAAGTACCCCTTGGAAGGCACTGGGATGTAACTGTGGATAAAGATAGAGGCTCCATGCTAAAGGAACTTACTTCTAGTGAGAGAGATAGGTGGTGAGCAAACATTTCAGGACAATGTGAAGTTGCCATTATGGGGTTATGTAGGGGGTCCCATAGGAGTACAAAGCTGAAGCTTCCTGGAGTCTTGGAAATAAAATTGGTTGGGAGTTCACAAGACGAAGAGGGAGGGACTCCCAGATGGAAATTTCATCACATAACCTGAATTAATACCCAGGTCTCCTGAGTCCCAGTGCAGGATTTTTCACGCTTACCTAAGTTTTAGAGTCTCATCTAAAGTAGGCCCATCTTCTTATTGAATCTGGTGGGGCTTTTTTTTTTTTCCTAGTAAGGTTTGTTGAGAAATGAGGCATTTTGCTCTGTTTGAATAATTTCATTTATTAAAAGTGATTTATAAACACTGGTCTAGATAACCACTTCCTCAGAGAGGATGTAATCTAACAGATTCTGTGTCCTAGTGTTCGTGTTACTATCCATTGTTCTTTTTTTTTTTTAAAAAGCTTTATTTATTTATTTTAGAGAGAGGGAGAGAGAGCATGTGAAGGGGAGGGGCAGAGGCAGAGGGAGAGGGAGAGAGAATCTCATGCGGATTCCCTGCTGAGCGTGGAGCTGTATGGGGGGCTCGACCTCATGCCCCTGAGATCATGAGATTATGAGATCATGAGCCAAAATCAAGGGTTGGCTGCTTCACCAACTGAGTCACCCAGGTGCCCCATTATCCATCGTTCTAACCCATATTCCAACACTGCTTGACAGACTGTTTATTTAGTGGCCTCTAGAAGTAAGGCCTTTCTTTCTAAGACGTTGCACGGGAGTGCTTGTCTAGGCTCTGTTTGAAGGAACTGGTGTCCACAGAAGGGTGGGTCTGGTGGCGTTCCCTGTGTCCCAGTCCCCTGGAGTCCCTGGGTGGATCAGGGACGGGCCCTGCCAGCCTAGCTGAACCACGAAATCTGCTTTCTCAGCCCCTGGAGTTGGGGCATGCCCAATTCCAGGGATTCATTTGGTAGCTGTAGGGTCCAGGTGCAGACGGAGCCAAAGTTCATGCTGAGGCACATGAGACAAAGCAAAAAACACAGTGAAAGGATAAGGAAGTAGAAGCGCCGAGCAGAGAAACCATGACACAGGGAAGACAAGGGACCAGGCCTGCAGAGAGCCTGAGATAAGAGATGACATGTGGGGGTGATGGGGAGAGAGCGAGCGAGCGAGAGAGAGAGAGAGAGAGGAGGTATACCATTTATTCTGCAGTTTTTCTTGAGGCCCTGCTGCACCCCTTGGGTCAGGCTGGGCTCTGAGACATTGCTCTGTACCATAAACATCCTCATCAGCTGGGGCGGGCTTCTGATGCCTGAACCGAAGCTGCTCCTGATTCCGTCTGTCTCACAGTGGTTTTTCTTCAGGCCCCTCTGCTGCTGTCTTCCCTCAGAGTGCAGGACGTTCTGTCGGGTGACTTCCTTTTCCCGGCTGTCGTGAAGGCGTCTGGCATTGACCCGGGCTTGGAGGCGGTGACCCCGATTTTACCCTGGAGGTGGAGAAGCCTCTGTGGTTGATGAGGGCCACTTGGGGACAGTTCCACATGACCTGTGGACCAGCCATCGGCTTGCTTTCTCCACAGAGACCGTCATTATTTGAAAGCACAGCCACGCTAATAAGATCGACGCATGGCTCTGTGACAGGGTAGGAAATGTACCAGACCAGGAACCAGGGAGACAAGATGCCGGGTTCCAAGTCTACCTTTAATTGCTTACTGATTTGAGGCACCAGGGGCTTTAAGCACAGCATGGGGCTTTGACGCACAGGATGAAATGGGACAAGTATATGAAAGTGCTTTGAAAAAGTGTAGAGTGTGCTATCCTGAGCCATGTGGAGAATGGTATTTGGCTAGTGGGAACGGGAACGGGCCAGCTGCTTTCCCATTTGTCCTGTCAAAGGCCCACTGGCAGGACAGCTGGAGGAGAGGACAGAGACGGATGAAGCTGCAGATCTTAGTCCTGGCACGGCTTCAACTCACCGCAGTGCTGTGAGGACCCAGAGGGCCTCTGCTTCTCCAGTCTGTCGGAATCAGAAGCTCCCCGGGCCATGGTGGGAGCCTGGGGTTCTCCATCCTGTCTTGGTTGGGGGCAGAACTCTGGGAGGCAGGCCTCTATGAGCTCCAGGTAGACAGGGAAGTCAGAGCTGAATGAAGAGGCAGCAAAGCCACAGTACTGGCCTACGCACAGAAACACGCTCACCCTCCCCTTTGCAGGTCACACTGATGGGAACCAGGAGGAGAGACGATGCCATCAGGACTAACGGTCCATAGCTGTTGGAGCGGCCATTGCCAGCTGGTGTGTTGGTGTGTGTTTGCCAGGGTTCATTCGTAGTGGGAAGGGGTCAGGGCAGGCTTTACCCTCTGCCTTCTTTTGTCCACAGCAGATCCCTGTCTCTGGGTGAGCAGTGTAGCTGCGAGAGACAGTTGGATTTGATGAACATCTGGCCCTACAGAGACAGAGAGCACTTCGGGTTTTTCCCTCAAAGCCAAAGGCAAGCTTTTAATTTCAAGATTTAACCCCTGGCACCCCAAAATACAGGAGCTGGCAAGTTATCTCATGTGTTTGTGGTTGGAATTTGGCTCTTTCAAATGGCCAGGGTGTACCAAATAACAGAATATGACCACGGAGAATGCCTTCTAGACTCTTCTAGAGTCCGTTGGAGAATGGCCTGGTCCTTTCCACCTCTCCGGCACCACCGCTGACATCTCATAGAAATGGTGGGGGCCTTTCAGGCACCGACCTGCCATGCACGTCCATTCTGGGTACTTTTTTTTTTCTTTGCCCAAATCGCTAGCCCCTT
Organism: Mustela nivalis; assembly: GCF_964662115.1. Lineage (NCBI taxonomy): Eukaryota > Metazoa > Chordata > Mammalia > Carnivora > Mustelidae > Mustela > Mustela nivalis. The sequence continues at coordinate 92,637,636 of NC_139021.1, read as the reverse complement.
GCTCAGACAGCTCTTGTGCTTTCTTCGAAACTCGGGTTAGGAATCATATTTCCTGGAAACTTTGTAGGTCTTTCCTCTACCATTGGGTACAGTTCACTGGGTTGATTTCCATCAAAGAAAGTCCTGTGCTTGCTGTGCTCAAAGGTCAGCCATGTGCTCCCCTGCCCCAGGACAAGTCCCCTCTTTTTGGGGACTATAGTAGACTACCTTTTTGATCTGCTGGACTTGCCACTCTTGAATAATAATAATAATAATAATATGTACATTTTAAAACATATGGGTATTGCCTTCTGGATGTAACCAGCACCTAGGTTGGGAAACAACATTAGCAACACTCCTGGAATCATCTAGCAAACAGTTATTAAGTGTCTTCAGCTCACTCATACATTCATATATTCACCAAATATTTACCAGTTATCTGCCGTGTGCTGGGTAGTATGCTGGGAGTTACTGAAGTACAGAGATGAGCAAAACAGCTTCTGGCTTCACCAAGCGTGTCTTTTAGTGGAAAAGACAGTTGTTAGTCAAATAGCCACACAAATGAATATGCAACAGCAAAGGATATTAAGCACGAGAGAGGAGAATCAAAATAGCTAACATTTCTTGAGCTCTGCTCTACATAGATCACTTCCATGCATTATGTCCTTAAGCCCTCCCAAAGGGCCAATTAGGGGGGTCCTATTGGTATTGACAGTCTAGACATGAGGAAGCAAAAAGTGAGGCATTGCCCAAAGCTGTGTAATTGGAGAGAGGTAGAGCAGGGAGAGCAATGAGCCCCCAGACAGCGGGGAGTGTCTTCACCTGTACCCCTCCCCATGCTGCAGAGCTGCTGGATCCTTCCCCTGCCACCAGCTCTAAGGACATAACATTCTCCATGGATGGCCACACCAAAGCCTCACTATCCTGTCTGGCCCTCTTACACTCGCCCCTTGTGAGTTACCGAATTGGATTAGGTGCCCCAACAAAACAGTGAGGACCGAACGAACAAGCCTCTGTGGGTGGGAGCTGTGTGTTAGGAACTATAGACACCCAATGTGTGTAAGTCATGACCTGCACTCGGAGAACACTGTGCATAAGCAAATAAGAGCTTTGGGCAACAAAATGAGAGCCATCGTAATAGTGCAGGGTCCCGATGCATTGCCAAAGGGATGGCAGCTACAATAAAGGTGTGTCCATTTCAGAGGAGGGAGGAATCACTAGGAAAGTCTAGCTAGTCAGGAAAGACATCAGGAAGGGGCAAGGCTTGACTTAGGTCTTGAGGGAAGGGTAGGATTCAGGTAGGAGAAGATGGAAGGGACATTCCTCAAATTACCACTGGAGTTTTGGTCCATGCTGTGAAGGTGGGTGCCATTGTCTTTACTGAAAGAAGAATTCAGGATTCTGTTTTAGCAGGCGTTTGCTCTCTTCAAGGCTCCTAGATGGTATGCTATAGCAAGGAACTTTTGAACTGGAACTTCATGCAACATTTCTCATTGGAAGGGACATGTTTTCCCTCTTCAGTCTGGTACTGACATCTGACATCCTGCAGAAGTCAGTCCAAAGCTTGAGGCTTCTGGCTGAGTGAAGCTTCCCCAGACCAGGCTGTGTACATACTGAAAGAGCTACCCTGGAGAGCTTGGGAGCCTTGGATCTCAGGAGGGTGTCTCTCACTAAAAGCAGGGTGACCTTGGCCAAAGTTTTAAAGCTTCATTTCTTAACTGAGGGTTTGGAAAAAACTCAGCATTTTACATTTTCTGAAGAAACATCAACTTTGACAGAGTGTCTCAAACAGGACAGGTGAAGACCACATCATTGGAGATCCCCAAAATACCCCCGGCAAATCAGACCTGCCCAGTGAGGCTGATGCAGAATTATATGCTGCTTTTCTCCCTGTCAGGTAGAGCTGCTTCCTGGGGGTGAGAGTGGAAATGTACTTCTTTAGAACAGAGGCAGTTGGTGCCCTCAAAGAGGCAAGGGTTAAATCCTTATTTTGCCACTTACTAGCTGTCTTACCTGTACAAGTGACTTAGCCTATATGAGCTGGTTTCTGCATTGGGCTACAATGTGAGTCTGATGGTCTGATAGTGTCAGATAGTGAGTTGATATACATCTAGACATTGACACAGTACCTGACACAGAGCAGCCAGGGCTGGCACCCAATGTTTACTCATCTACATGGGATATATCCTTTTCCCAGAAGGGGACCACACGTTTATGATAGTCGAGAAACCAAACCAGCATACTCAGGACAATAGCTGGCAAACCTGTCATGGTAGCACAGGGATGAGATGTTCTTTTTTGTATCTTCTTTCTCCCCCTTTTAAACATTTTTCTCCTCTGGGACTCCACACAAGGCCAGACTTACAGAGGCACAGCTATGGAATCGAAGACACATCTTTCAAATGATTGCTGTGACCTCAAACAAGTGACCTCAAACACCCTCATCCTTGGCTGGCCTCAATTTCATCAACACACTCTGCACAAGACCATGTGTCTCCTGGGACTTCTCAGAGGACTGTACTAGATAGCTTCCCCAGGAGCATAAATGCTGAGAAAACAAGAAATTTCCATACCAATGAGAGAGAACCAGTCATTGATTTCAGGCCAGCTGGGGCCCCTGATTGTGGCTTGTAGGAGTGTGTTTGGCAGAGATTAAACTCCTTCTTTAATTTTTTATGTTGTTTCCTTCTTCCTTGCCTTGACCCCAACAGTGTCTCAGAAATTTTAAGAGAAAGAAAGTCCCCACCATGTAGCAATGACTTGAGGTCATGTAATAACTGATTAGAGTTTACATAAATTTTAGTTATTTCCATTAAATACTTGGGAAAAATAACAGAAAAAGATGCCATAAAAATGAATGGTTCTTCTTACACATAGACTCAGCCCATAGGAGGAACAACTTTGCTATTTATATATGTATGGAAAGCTCTGTTCCCAGTCTTGATAGATACTCTGCAAACCAATTTATATTGGCTTTGCTTGGGGCAAGGAAGTACATTTGGGGTTCCTTCTAACTTTATTTCTGTGACAGAAACAAATACCTGCCCTTTAGAGTACTAGATTAGAATGTTGTGTTTTGTCTCCTTTTAGGGACAAAATTAGGCTTCAGAGAAGATACCGTCTTTGGTCCCCAGATTTTAGGATAGATTTTGCTAGCTGTCATATATATTGTCCTATATTGTAAATGCTGGAGTCACCTTGTCCCCAGCCTTGGGATGGGGATGGTGTTCATAACGGGGGGAGGTAGAAGGATGTGTTGTGTGTTAATCCATGAACATATTGTGCTAATTCTGGTAATGAAGGTCAGTGGAGCTAAGGGGACTCCGGAGACCATTTATCTTGCTTACCAGATGGGGTCAGATATGCCGATCTCTGAGGGCTTGGGAATGGTTGAACCAGGAATCATATCTTTGTATTTAGCTTTTTAAAAAAAATTTATCAAAAGTAAACTGTCTACCACAGGCTTTTTTTTTTTTTTTTTTTTTAAATTAAATGTATTTGAATGTCTTGTAGCCAACTTCTCAGTTATGTGATTAGTGTCTCCCTGGCTCACCTCACAATCAACAGTGTCATTTCCCCCCTGTTTCTTTTAAAAAATGTTATTATTAAATATTAAGTAGAGCATCCACCATTGGTTAGGATGTAGAAAGCTGTAAGAGTATGTTGCTCTTACCTTGATGAGAAGAGTCCAGATAACCTGCAACAATGTAACTTTTTAAAGGCTTCATAAAATTCTTTGTTGCTTTCCAGCTGCAAGTAGACTGAGAATGTGTCTGTACAACCTCTTGTTAATACCCCAGAGTGGTCAAAAGGTGGGAGTAGCGGTCACACAAAAAGCTCTTTGAAGAGATGAAGGTCCTCCAGGGTAAGATCCTTGAGATGGGGAGATTTTTTCTGGATCACCCAGACAGGCCTAATGTAAACACGTGAGTCCATAACTGTGGAGAACCTTTTCTGGCTGCAGAGAACTAGAAAAATGCCAGCATGAGAGACTCTGCCCACCATCGCTGGCTTTGAAAATGGAGGAGGGGATCAAAAGCCCAAGAATGTGAGACACCCCCCCACACCTCCTGTAAATATCAAGACATATATAAGATCAAAGAAATTGGGTAAAAACAACCAAAAAAAGAAGTCAGGGGTGGTTATATTAGTATCAAAGTCAATTTCCAAGCCAGGGATAAGGAAGGACTTCCTGTAATCATAAAGGGTAAAGGTTAGAGTAGCTGAAGAAGAGGTAACAGTCCTAAATGTGTATGCATCTAAAAACACAGTTCCAAAATACATAAAGCAAAAAATATAGAACTGAGAGGAGAAACAGACATAATCACAGTTATAATTGGAAATGTCAACATTCCTCTTTCAGTGATTGGTAGAACAAACAGACCCAACAAAATCAGTAAGGATATAGAAACTAGAACAACACAGATGTGGGGCTTTTTCCCACCTTCTGGTATCCCCACTTATGTGTAGTCATATCATACCAGTGTTGATCTGAGAGCCCTATATCATATAGCAGAGGTGATGGTATGTCACGTTTAAGTTTAGGTTATTAAAGACTGTGGTTTCCATCCTACACGCTCATGTTCTCTCTCTTGGATTACTCACTGTGGGGGAAGCCATCATGTGAATAGCCCTATGTAGCAGAGGCCAGGAACTAAGGAACTAAGGCTTCCTGCCAATAGTCATGTGACAGAGCTTGGAAATGGACCGTTCAGCTCCAGTCAAGTCTTCAGAGACTGCAAGCTCTGGGCAACAACTTGAGAGACAACCCCGAAAGAGACACTGAGCCAGAACCACCTAGCTAAACCACTTCCAGATTCCTCCAGAAACTTTGTGAAATAATAAATGTTTATTGTTTGGGGGTAATTTGTCATGCAGCAATAGGTCTTACAAAGACCAAAGATTTGACCTAATTGGCACTTACGGAATACTCCACCGAACAAGAGCACAGTACATAACCTTTTCCATTGCCCAAAGAAATTTCATTAAGATAACTTATATTCTGGGCCATAAGACAAATCTTGTCCTATTTCTAATCATTTACTTATATTTAATTCTCACCGTTTCTTTTTCCCTTTTTAAAGACCTTTCATCTGGGATCACTTTCCTGGTACTTAAAATATATTCTTCAGAATTCGTTTCTGAAGAAAGGACGTGTTTGTGGCTAACTTCAATTTTTGTTTTTAGGAAGTTACTTTTTTTCTTCTTCCCGTCTGTTGAAGTTATTTTGACTGATAGAACTTTAGGTTGGTGATTTTTCTCTGTGAGCACATTGAGAACAATTCTGCTGTCTTAATTGTTGCTATTGAGAAGTCAAATACCAATTTAAGTGTTATTTATTTATAAGTAATCTGTCTTTCCTCTGTAGTTGCTTTTAATTTATTTTGCCTATGTCAGGAGTCAACAAACTAGTCCACATACCAAATTTGACCCACCAATGGTTTTAGTAAATACAATTTTATTAGAATACAGCCTTGATTGTTTATTCACACATTGCAACTCTTGTCACCCTGCAACAGCAGAGTTGAGTAGTGGTAACGCCAAGGGGATGGCCTGCAAAAAACTAAAATTTTTACTAACTAACTCTATTCAGAAATAGTTTGTGTACCCTTGGTCTATGGTATTTTGCAATTTTACCATGATGTAAACAAAAAGTTTTTATTCTGCTTGGGAATCTTTGGCATCCTTAAATCTGAGGATTTTTATCTTACGATTTTTAGAAAAATTTTATCTACTATCACTTTAAATCCTGCATCTGACTCTTTCTTTTTCTTCTTCTTCTTCTTTTTTTAAAGGATTTTATTTATTTATTTGACAGACAGAGATCGCAAGTAGGCAGAGAGGCAGGTGGGGGATGGGGGAAACAGGCTCCCTGCTGAGCAGAGAGCCCAATGTGGGGCTTGATCCTGGGACCCCAAGATTATGACCCGAGCCAAAGGCAGAGGCTTAACCCACTGAGCCACCCAGGCACCCCTCTTTTTCTTCTTTTGAAATCCCAATTAGACATTTGCTAAACCTTATTATTTTTTTATCTTTCAAATTTTCTTTTTCTTGTTCTTTGTACCTCATTCTGCATAATTTTTTCACATTTATTTTTTATTCTCTAATTTTTTAATGTATTTCATCTGCTGTTAAACCCAACATAAATCTTTAAATTTAAATTATTATATTTTGAAATTTTCAAACCTTGTTCATCTAAAATTTTTGTTCTTTAAATATTTTACATATATGCTTTTATATAAGTCTAATAATTCCAATTTTAGAATTCTTTTAAATTTGTTTTTATTATTTAAAATATTTTTATTTATTGTTTTGACAGAGAGAGAGAGATCGATCACAAGCAGGCAGAGCAGCTGGCAGAGAGAGAGAGGGGGAAGCAGGAGCCTTGCTGAGCAGAGAGCCCAATGCTCGATCCCAGGACCCTGAAATCACGACCTGAGCCAAAGGGAGAGGCTTAACCCACTGAGCCACCCAAGTGCCCCTAGAATTCTTTTTTTTAAATTTAATTTAATTTTTTCAGTGTTCTAAGATTCATTGTTCATGCACCACACCCAGTGCTCCATGCAATACACACCCTCCTTGACACCCATCACCAGGCTCAACCTTTCCCCCATCCCCCTCCCCTCCAAAACCCTCGGTTTGTTTCTCAGAGTCCATAGTCTCTCATGGTTCCTCTCCCCCTCCAATTTTCCCTCCTTCACATTTCCTTTCCTTCTCCTAATGTTCTGCATGTTATTCCTTATGCTCCACAAGTAAGTGAAACCGTATGATAATTGACTTTCTCTGCTTGACTTATTTCACGAAGCATCATCTCCTCCAGTCCTGTCCATGTTGATGCAAAAGTTAGGTATTCATCCTTTCTGATGGCCGTGTAATACTCCATTGTATATATGAGCCATATCTCCTTTATCCATTCATCTGTTGAAGGACATCTTGGTTCAGATGCAGCGAAAAGAAGGGCCATATATACCCCAATGTTCATAGCAGCAATGGCTACAATCGCCAAACTGTGGGAAGAGCCAAGATGCCCCTTCAGTGTTAGAATTCTTTATGGATCTGATTCTGTTGTTTGTTCTTTGTTCTGGCTCTAACTCATGGACACTTTTGTTTCCTTGGTATTAAATGATATTTTTATTTGTGAGCTCATGATTGTTGGGATTTTATGTGTGGAAATTCTTTGAGTTCTCCACTGAAAGTGTTTTCTCGAGGAAAGGTTTGTATGTGTCAGTTGCCTGGGGCACTATTAATTCAGAACCTGTTTTTTTTTTTTTTTTGAGACAGGATCGATATATTGACATATAATTGACATTATTACTTCTTGACATTAACATTATATTATTTGAATTGGGTATACAACATAATAATTTCATATTTGTATATATTACAAAATCATTACAACAGTCAGTCTTATTTTGTTTTACTTATTAATTAATTAATTTATTTATTTATAGATTTTATTTATTTACAGAGAGAGAGACAGCCAGAGAGGGAACACAAGCAGGGGGAGTGGGAGAGGGAGAAGCAGGCTCCCTGCTGAGCAGGGAGCCTGACGCAGGGCTCGATCCCAGGACCCTGAGATCATGACCTGAGCCTAAGGCAGACACTTAACGACTGAGCCACCCAGGTGCCCCAATTTTATTTTGTTTTAGTAATTCTAGTTTAGTTAACATACATCACCACACACAGTTACACATTTTTTTTCTTATGTTGAGAACTTTCAGGATCTAGTCTTTTAACAACTTTCAAATATACAATACAGTATTATTAACTATAGTCACTACCCTCTACGTTACATGTCCAAGATTTATATATTTTATAACTGGAAGTTGAAGTTTGTAGCTTTTGACACCCTTCACCACTTCATCCATCCCGCCACCCCACACCTCTGGCAGCCACCAATCTGTTCTCTGAATCTGTGAGTTCGATGGTGTTGTGTTTCACCTTTGGTTTTTGTGGGGTTTTTTTGGTTTGTTTTTTTAGATTCCATATGTAAGAGAAATCATATGGTGTTTGTCCTTCTCCGTCTGACTTCCTTCATTTATCATAATGACTTCAAGGTCATCTATATTTTGCAAATGGCAAGCTTTCCTTCTTTTCAATGGATGAATAACACCCTATTGTGTGTGGTGTGGCATATACCACATCTTTTTTATTCATTCATCCTTTGATGGACATTTAGGCTGCATATTTTGGCTGTTATAAATCATGCTGCAGTGAACATAGGAATGCATATATCTTTTCAAGCTAGAGTTTTCATTTCCTTCAGATAAATACCCAGAAAAGGACGACTGACTCTTATGGTAGTTTTATTTTTAATTTTTATTTTTTTGAGGAACCTCCATAACTATTTTCCATAATGCCTGTACCAGTCATTCCTACCAACAGTGAATGATGGTTCCCTTTCCTCTACATCCCGAACAACACTTGTTATTTATCGCCTTTTCGGTAAGATTCCATTTAAACCTAGTGATCCAAAGGGGCACATACACTCTGACGTTTATAGCAGCAAAGTCCATAATAGCCAAACTGGAAAGAGCCCAGATGTCCATCCATGGAAGAATGGGGCGCTATTTATTGAAAAGGCGACCTTTTCTCCATTGTATATTCTTGCCTGCTGTGTCATAGATTAATTGACCATAGAAATGTAGGTTTGTTTCTGGACTCTCTATTCTGTCCCATTGATCTGTGTGTCCTATAGTGGTAGTACTATAGTGTTTTGATTATTATAGCTTTGTAGTATACCTTGAAATCTGGAATTATGATACATCCAGTTTAGTTCTTCTTTCTTAAAATTGCTTTGGCTGTTTGGGGTCTTGGGTGGTTCCATACAAATTTTAGGATTATTTGTTCTAGTTGTGTGAAAATTCTACTAACATTTTGATATGGTTGCAATGGGTTTGTAGACTGCTTTGAGTAGTTTCGGGATTTTTAACAGTATTGGTTTTCCCAGTCCATGAGCATGAAATGGTTTTCATTTGTGTTGTCTTCAATTTCTTTTATCAATGTGTATAGTTTTTAGAGTACAGAGCTTTCATCTCCCTGGTTAAGTTTATGTCTAGGTATCTGATTATTTTTGGTATAATTGTGAACGGAATTGGTATTAGTTGTGGGTCTTTATATGTGGCCTTTATTGTGTTGAGGTATATTCCCTCTAAACCCACTTCGCTGAAAGTTTTTGTCGTGAATGGTTGTTGAATTTTGTCAAATGCTTTTTCTGCATCTACTGAGATAATCATATGATTTTTATCCTTTGTTTTGCTAATGTGGTGTTATTCCTTGATTGATTGAAATTGATTCCTTGATTGATTGAATTTTGAAACTTCCAGAATAAATCCCTCTTGATCAGGCGAATGCGCCCTTTAATGTATTGTTGAATGTGGTTTGCTAATATTTTGTTGAGGATATTTGTGTCTGTGTTCATTGGGGATTTGGGCCTATAGTTTTCCTCTTTTGTGGTGTCTTTGGTTTTGGTATCGGGGTAATGCTCATGGAAGGTATTTGTAAGCTTTACTCTCTCTTTTATTTTTTGGAATAGTTTAAGAAGAATAGACAATAACTCTTTAAATGTTTGGTAGTTTCACCTGTGAATCTCTCTGGTCCCGGACTTGCATTCAGTAAGTTTTAGTTGTTATGTTTCCATTTTCATTTGTCTCAGGGTATTTTTTGATCTCTCTTTTGATCTTTTCTTTGATCCTTTGTTTGTTTAATAGAATGTTGCCTCATCTCCACATATTTGCAAATTTTCCAGTTTTTTTCTTGTAGTTGATTTCTAGTTTCATACCAATGTAATTTGAAAAGAGACTTGATATGATTTAAATCTTCTTAAATTTATTAAGACGTATTTTGTGACCTAACATATGATCTGTCCTAGAGAATGTTCCAGTGTACTTGAGAAAAATGCATATTATGTTGATTTTGGATTGAATATTCTATATATGTCTATTAAGTCATATGTTAAGTCAAATGTGTTAAGGCCTATGTTTTCTTGTTGATTTTTTTTCAGATTTATCCATTGTTGAAAGTGAAATATTAAAGTCCCCTATTATTATTGTATACTACCTATTTCTTTCTTTCTTTTTTTTTTTTTTCCATGAGACAGAGATCACAAGTAGGCAGAGAGGCAGGCAGAGAGAGAGGGAGAAGCAGGCTCCCTGTCGAGCAGAGAGCCCAATGTGGGGCTCCATCCCAGGACCCTGAGATCATGATCTGAGCTGAAGGCAGAGGATTTAACCCACTGAGCCACTCAGGCACCTTTGTCTATTTCTTTCCTTAGATCTGTTAATATTTGCTTTGTATATTGGTTGCATACATACTTAAAAGTGTTATATCCTCTTCTTGGGTTGACCCCAGGACCGTTTTTTTTTTTTTTTTTTAAGATTTTATTTATTTATTTGACAGACAGAGATCACAAGTAGGCAGAGAGGTAGGCAGAGAGAGAGAGGAGGAAGCAGGCTCCTCGCTGAGCAGAAAACCCAATGTGGGGCTTAATCCCAGGACCCTGGGATCATGACCTAAGCTGAAGGTAGAAGCTTTAATCCTCTGAGCCACCCAGGTTCCTCCAGGACCTGGTTTTTAAAAAGATTTATCTTGAGGTTTTTCAAACTTTGCAGGTGGTATGAAATTTGGGCTGCATCTATGTAGGAAGTAGCTTTCCCCCTCTTGTCCATCAAGGGTCAATGTGAGTCAGCAGTTTTGCTATTATAGTCTGCTATGGATGAGGACAGACTTACTTCTGATTCACCCTTGTATTGAGAGTATAGCTCTTTAGGATCCTAGCATAATGGGGGTGTCTCCTAATAAATTTACCACCTTGGGCAGGCCCTGGTCTTTTTCTCTTGTGTCTTGTTCTTTGAGGGCATAAAAACTGACAATAAAATTCTCTGATCTAGCAAATGCCTTCAAGGTGAAAGTTGGCTTCAATTCCTCACCTACCTCTTCAGTTCTTACTTCCTTGAGCTGTCGTCCATTAGGCATTCCTTAATTTCTCCCCAGACTGATTGTGTCTAAAAGTTGTCTTATGTATTATCCAGCACTGAAGATACTTTACAGTGTAACATGAAAGTAATCTTGTAGGGTGGGAGCCAAGGTAGTTAGTCTGCTGTATTTTTAAAAACAAAAGATTTCTCTCTCTAGACATTTGTGGATAAAGATAGTGTTTTTCAAAATGTGGTTCTCTGCTATCCTCTTCAGGACTGGTTATTTAAAATATAGGGTAGAAAGTCTCAGACCTATTGAATCGAAGTTTTTTGGGGGATGGAGCCCATGAATCTTCTCTTTTAGTAAGTAACCTTGATGATTATGATGTGTACTCTTTTACAAGAAGCACTCCATTGGATCTTCTGTAAAAATGGAATAATCCTCATATAACCTCATTGGGTGTTGTGAAGATGAACTAATTGAAGATTATAAAGGTGTTTAAAGAATGCTAAAAAGTACTATTCTAGGAGGTAGCACAGAAAGTCCTTAAACTACATTGGAAACCATCTAAAGCCCTTAAATGGACCTGACTGAAGGAAATGGTCAATAAATTACAAGGTAAGAGAAGCTTAGCTTTAATTTACGCAGCAATGCTTTCCCTAGTGGAGTGTTGAACTTATATCAATCCATCATTGCTTGCCCAGTGACGTAGCAAAATTTTTGTAATCTATGAGGGGAGAAAAAGCAGCAGCTCTTTTTCAGGCATTTATGGGTAGAAAAAAAATAGGCCCCTTCAAATGAGGGAAAAATTCTTTAATTTGAATTAATTAATAAAAGAAAATATTTGTTATAATTAATTTTTAAATTATTCTATTTGTGTCTGGTTAAATTTTGCATACTTTCCTTTTTTCACATATTTTCCATATCTATCTATCTATCTATCTATCTATCTATCTATCTATCATCTATCTCAATCATACTAGGACTCTAAATTGAAGGCAGTAGCCTTATGATCACTTCCAGGTATTTCCTGCCTGTCTAGGTAAATGATGTTGCCGTAACATTTTCAGGAATTCTGGGAAGCTGATGCCATTCTCTAGTGCCTTGATCTCTCTAAATAACAGGTAGTCAGTCTTGCATAGAAAGATAGGACAGGCTACCTCTGATTTTTAACAAAAAGTCAAGGTCCCACTTCTAACCCAGATTTCTCCTCCCTCTAATGAGAAGTGTTGATATGGATCAAGGACCAGCATCTGGGAACTTGCTGGGGGGAGGAAGAATTTTCCAAGAGAAACTAAAAGATTAAAAGCTTTCTTTATTTCAAAGAGAGGCACTCTTTTGGGAACATTTCCCTTCTGTGCTATATATACCTTTTTTGCTTTGGACCACTCTTTATCTTCCCTTTCATGGGACATGGATGATAAGGTATAATAAGAATGTCTTCCAGCTAGAGAAGAAGTAGCTAATCCTCTATTTGTTGACATTTTGCTAGAAGTTGTTCTATCCATTACTGAATGTAATGTGTTAAAGTCTTCAACTATTATTGTTGAATTTTTTTATTTTCCTTTCAATTCTATCAGTTTTCCTTTATGTATTTAGGGCTTCCTTGTTAGGAGCATATAGGTTTATAATCGTTATGTTTTCCTGCTGGATTATTCCTTTTATGGTTATAAAATGTAGTAATGTAGTTCTAGTAACAACTTTTGTCTTAGACCATTTTGTCTATGTAGGCATTCCAGTTGTCTTTTGGGTACTCTTTGTATGGTATATCTTTTTCCATTCATTTAGTTTCATCTTATTGTGTCTTGAATCTAAAGTGTGTCTCTTGTACACAGCATATATAGTTTTGTTTTTTAATTAAACCATGCTGCCAGTCATCCCTGTTTTTGATTGTTTAGTCCATTTACATTTAATGAAATTATTGATGAGGTAGGTTGACATCTGCCATTTTGTTATTTGTTTTTGGTATGTCTTATGTATTTTTCATTCTTCTATCTCTTCTTTTTAGTTAGGGATTTTCTTTTCTTTTTTTTTTAAGATTTTATTTATTTATTTGACAGAGAGAGATCACAAGTAGACAGAGAGGCAGGCATCGAGAGAGAGAGAGAGAGAGGGAAGCAGGCTCCCTGCTGAGCAGAGAGCCTGATGCGGTACTCCATCCCAGGACTCTGAGATCATGACCTGAGCCGAAGGCAGCAGCTTAACCCACTGAGCCACCCAGGTGCCCTAGTTAGAGATTTTCTAATATATTACTCCTATTTCCTTGTTCTTGTGCTAATTTTTTAAAGCTATCTTTTAGTGCTGCCTCTGAGGATTACAATTAACATCATAATTTAAAACAATGTGGATCTGGTGCATAAACAATGAATTTTGGAACACTGAAAAAAAATTAAATTAAATTAAAAAACCAATATGGTTCAAATTAAAACTAGCTCAATTTCATAATATACAAAAACTGTTCCACTATAGGTCCATGTCCCCCACTCCTCTGTACTGTTACTATAAAACAAATTATATCCTTTTACATTATTAGCCTGCCAATATGGTTTTATAATTATGGCTTTATGCAGCTGCCTCTTAAATCAGATAGGAGAAGACTAACAAAATACATTCATATTGTAATATTTACCTGTGTAGTTATTGTTATTGGTACCCTTTATTTTTTCATGTGAATTTGGGTTATTTTCCAGTGTCCTTTCATTTCATCCTAAAGTATTCCCTTTAGTATTTCTTATAGGGCCAGTCTACTAGTGATGAATTCTCTGTTTTTGTTTCCTTAGAAATATCTTAATTCCTTCTTTGTTTTTCCAAAGTTGTCCTTTTATTTCAGCACTTTGACTATGTCATCCTATTAGCTTCTGGCCACCATGTTTCTTGATGAGAATTCAGATTATTGGAGATTCCCTGTATGTGATGAGATGTTTCTCTTGCTGTTTTAAGATTCTGTCTTCATCTTGTCTTTTGACAGTTTGACTATAGTGTGTCTCAGTGTCAATCTCTTTGATATATCCTACATAGAGTTTATTGAGTTTTTCAGATACACAAATTAATAGTTTTAATCAATTCTGAGTATTTGGCCATTTCTTCAAATGCCTTTTCTATTCCTTTCTCTCTTCTCTTTCATGTGTATGCTAGTATACTTCACAGGCTCTATTCATTTTTCTTTATTCTTTCTCTTCCACACTAGATGATCTCAACTGGCCCGACTTCAAGTTCACTGATTCTTTATTCTGCCAGTTTGACCCTTCTGTTAAACCTCTCTAGTGAATTTTTATTTCAAATTTTGAGCTTTTCAACTCAAGAATTTGGTCCTTTAAGAAATAATTTCTTTTTTTCCCTTTTTTCTTTTTTTTTACAAACAAAGTTTTTGTATTTATTTATTTTTAAATTTTTTATTTTTTCAGCGTAACGGTATTCATTATTTTTGCACCACACCCAGTGCTCCATGCAATCCTTGCCCTCTCCAATACCCACCACCTGGATCCCCCAACTTCCCACCCCCCACCCCTTCAAAACCCTCAGATTGTTTTTCAGAGTCCATAGTCTCTCATGGTTCACCTCCCCTTCCAATTTCCCTCAACTCCCTTCTCCTCTCCATCTCCCCTTGTCCTCCATGCTATTTGTTATGTTCCACAAATAAGTGAAACCATATGATAATTGAATGATAATTGACTTTCTCTGCTTGACTTATTTCACTCAGCATAATCTCTTCCAGTCCTGTCCATGTTGCTACAAAAGTTGGGTATTCATCCTTTCTGATGGAGGCATAATACTCCATAGTGTATAGGGACCACATCTGCCTTATCCATTCCTCCGTTGAAGGGCATCCTGGTTCTTTCCACAGTTTGGCGACCATGGCCATTGTTGCTATAAACATTGGGGTACAGATGGTCCTTCTTTTCACTGCATCTGTATCTTTGGGGTAAATACCCCATGTTGCAATTGCAGGGTCATAGGGAAGCTCTATTTTTAATTTAAGAAATAATTTCTATCCATTTATACAGAAACTGTATTTGGTGAAACATCATTCTCAGGATTTAAAAAATTTTTTTAGATGTGGTTTCCTTTTGTTCTTTGACATTTTTATAGTATCTAAGATCTTTTCCTAGTAAGTCCAATATTTGGGCTTTTTCAGTGACTGTTTGTAGAGATTGCTTATTTTAACCATATATGGGCCATACTGTCCTGTTTCTTTACATGACTTGTAATTTTTTTCTTTGAAACTGGACATTAAACAGTATAATGTGGTAACTCTGGAAATAAGATTCCTCCTATTCCCCTAGGTTTGTTGTTTCTGTTTGTAGTTATTGCTATTTATTTGGAAAATTTCCTGGACTAAATCTATAAAATTTGTATTCTTTGTTATGTGAACACTTAGTGGTCAGCTAATGATTGGACAGATTTCTTTAAATGCTTTGAACTAGTATGACTCCCAGCCTTTGCCAATGATTGTGTGTGTGTGTGTGTGTGTGTGTGTGTGTGTGTGTGTATGTTGAGGTATGCCATCAATGGTACTAGGAGGTAGTTTACAACTCTTTCTTTGTGTTTATTTCTTGCTTGTGCTAAGTCTGAAATTAACCAGAGGGAAGAAATTAGGGCTTTCTCAGTACTTCCTGGGCATGCATACAGCCCGGCACATGTGTGTGGCCTTCTAGATTCCCAGCATTGTATTAGAAATTTTCAATGCCCCCTACAAATATTTCATGCTCTAGTTTTTCCTTTGAAGTGTTTTGGCCTGCCTCTTATCTTTTCCACTGGTAATGCCGACTCAGGCACCTGAGATGTTAAGCAATTGTTGCTGATTGTTTTTGACAAATACCTTGGCGATAGGACTGCCTGTACTGAGTGAACTCTGAGTTGGTCTAAATAAAATTAAGTCCTGAGAATGGGGCTTTTGAGCTGTCTGAGTGTTCACATAGTGATAATTCTCTGGGGATAAGCCTTTGAGAGTGCACCAAACCCATTCTCCCTCTCAAATGGCTATTCAGCTGCTGATTTTCTACAGCTATGGTATTGTTAGGCTGTTGGTGTTCAAGGCTGTTGTGGAGCTGGAAAGATGGTAGTGGAATTAGGAAAAGTTAAAGTGCTACAAATCTTGTTCTTCTTACTGATATTTAGCTGTTTTTCTTGAATAAACACTCACTGGACTATTTCAAGTCTTCATTTTTCAGAGTTCTAAAGCATCGATCTGTTTTGTTGTTGTTGTTGTGCTGTGTTTTATTTTTCCAGTGTTCTAGTTGTTTTATAAAGGGGCAGAATTTTGGAGTCTTTATTCTGTCACTCCAGAAGTACTTCCACTATTCTCATCATCTTAAAACGCCATGTGGAAACAAGGACTCTTTCCTGGAGAAAGGAAATGTGGAGCCAGTAATTGGCTCTTAATCTGGAGAGGCTACAGGAGTTTTTCACAGTTAAGTTTTCTAGTATAGGAAATAAGATGGAGATTAGGGGCTAAAATGTGCATGGGTCTAAACTGTATTCTAAAAAAACTTTTGGGAATCTACTGTGATGATTGGTGGCATTCTGGGCTAGGAGGACTTGCACTTAATAATTGCAAGTACCAGTTTGGTCACCTTTGCCCTACACCAAGGATTTCTTCACTCTTCATTCTATCTTCTGAATTCCTTTCACATGAAGGTAAATCCTGGCTCTTTTTCTCAACAATATATCCACTGATCTGTCCATTCTTCCTTCCTCCACCATTCTTTTTTATTGTTAACTATGCTGTCCCTTTCTATGTTCTGGTAGTTCTAATGTACTTTGTAATTCTAAAGACTACCAAAAGTGTTCCAATGTTACAGTTTAGAAAGAGAATCCGGGTGTATTGGTACATGAGTACCAATATCACACAGGTGAACCCTTATAACTGAAGAAAAAGGACAGATATTGTCACCATTCAAAGTCAGTGTATTAACTGATCCTTGAACAATGCAGGGGTTGGGGCATCAACGCTCTGTGCAGTTGCAAATCCATGTGCAACTTTTGACTCCCCAAAAACTTAACTACCAATAGCCTACTGTTGGCTGGAGGACTAAATGATAACATAAACAGTTGACTAACACATATTTTCTGTGTTCCATATTTTATATACTATATTCTTATTATAAAGTAAAATAGAGAAAAGAAAGTTTTATTAAGAAAATCATAAGAAAGAGAAAATACATCTACAGTAATGTACAGTATTTACTGAAAAAAATCTATGAGTAAGTGGACCCACGCAGTTCAAATCCATTTATTCAAAGATCAACTCTATATGATAAAGATTAATCTTAGTAATTGCAACACTTTTATGGTAAATGTCAACTCTAGGGTGGTAGTTTATATGGCGCATAGGAAAAAGAAAGTTCAGAAACAAAGCGTTTGTGTTTAACACTATCTAATGGGGACAGAAAGGGACTCTAAAGCTAGAAGAGATTAAAATTATAGTTACAACAGAGGAAACTCTAGGGGAGCATTGAGATCCTTATTCATGGTCTTCCCTAGGCTGACGAAAATAACCTACAAAACTCCCTTTGCTCTGATTCTCTGCTTAATCTTCCAATTACTATTTCATATAACTCGCTTAGAGAGGAAGTGTCATGCTTCTTCTGAATGCTTCTGTGTGTACAAATGTTTATCTCCCTCCTCCCACCTCACTCTCTCACTCCCTAGCTGTACATCCATGGGCTCCTTTACAACTCAGTGTCCCCATGGCTTTGGCTGGTGTGATTTCTTCCCCCCAACTGGTCTGATATCTGCAGAATCTCTAGAAATCTCCAGCTGAACTGCCTTCCAACTTCTCTCTTCATTCTGTATTACAGCTTAGGAGAAACCTAACATCCCAACCACAGGCATAAAGAAAAAAAGGCACTAGTAGAAAGCAGTGCATCTCTTTTGGCAATAGTGCAAATGAAAGTGACAGTCAGTAACCTTGTTTGCAAATAACCAGGTCAATTCAAAAGCGCTGTTGATGTGGGTAATTACAAGCCTCTAGCACTCATCACCAGGATCTGAGTAGTACACATACATACCTGTGAAGGGAGGCCTCTCTTTTCACCTACAATGCTTCAGGTCTTCTCATTTAAAAACACACTGTTTCCCTACCCCTGCCAAATGTAAGCCACGCTCATTTATAGTAGTGAGGATTCTCAGTGCCTCTGGGTTTCTTGCTGGCACCCTTCAAGACCACGGCTCCTCACATTAGCTAGGCTGTGATATGCTTCCAAGCAAAAGGAACATCTCCACAGAAACAGATGTTAACATCCCCGGGCACAGTGTGCCCTCTTCCTGTGATAGTCTCTCCAAATTTGCATTTGTGCTGTCAGTCGGGGAATTGCACAGAATGACAAATTGATGCCACTAGTGAAAGAAGTTATGACAGGAATGAGGGATGGGGGAGAGCAGTGGACTCATTAATTAATGGCTCCAGAAGGGGAAATGGGCTCTCTCAGCTCACATAATCTGTTTGAACTCAACTAGGGCTAACTGTTTCCTATGCCAGCCCCAGAGTAGCTTTCATCTCAGGAGATGGCAGTGAGTGAGTCTTAATTAGCCAACCTGACCTAATCTCATAGTCAATTACATATAGGACATCACCTGGTTTGTTCTCTGTTCTTCCGGAATGGATTAACACACACATACACACACACACACACCCAACCTGAGCATAGAAAGTAGTCAGTCATCCTTTCATTGAAAGGTGTGGGTGGAAGTGTGCCTGTTGCCTGTCACTCCGAAATGTTTGAACCAAGCCTTGCTTAAGGCAGGCCTATGTCAGGCATGGGTGGGTAGCTGTCTTGGGTTCTTTGCTGAAAGAGGCAGACTCTGAGATGGAGGCCGAGTGCAGCGGCCAGCTGGGGGAGTCCTTTAGGGGAACAGCACCTATAAGGGGATAAGGGGACCAGGAAGGGGAGCTGGACTGTGATGTGGTTCTGCCAAAGGCCTTGGTACATCTCACAGGGACTCTGCAACTTGGATGGTCCTCTGAATTGTCCTAAAATGAGGCCAGGGGACTGGGCCATGGTCCAACCACCTAAAGGGGCTGTCCTCAAGGGGAGACATGTAACCTGGGCACCTTAGCTCTTCCTTCAGGCAAGGGCAGTTCTCAAAGAGGAGCTCAGCTGGGGCCCGCAGCCAGCCTCCTGAAGCCTGGGTGCTGCACGCGGGCCTGGGGGGCACCATGGCCTCCATCACAGGGCTGTGGCCTCCCTTAAATGAACGAGACAGGATGACTGGAAGTGTTTACCTGCCGCCTCACCGACCGCCAGCTTTCTGTCCGGAGCAGAGTGTAGAAAACGGGTCTGGCAACATACTGAAATGTATGGAGAGATTCCAATGGTTATTGTTTTTATAGAGGTAGGGAGTGAAGGAACTACCCTTAGTTTTCCTGACAAGCAGGGACCCAGAAATCGATGGGCTCGACATACCTTGGGAAATGCACATCTGAAGTAGGGGGTAAAATGAATAAACCGAGGCCCCTATGCGTCATGAAGCGACTCGCCCCGAACCGGTTCATACACAGAGCTGGGCGTCCAGGTCTCCTTAAATCTAAGAGCTGCCAGCATTTCCTCTGCTTCTCAATGCTGCCTTCAAAATATGGTATTTTTAAAGAGCTAAGGGAGGACATATTTGTAAATGTTAGCATTCCTGTGACATGGCAAACTCGTTTTTTCTAGCTTTATTGAGATGTAATTGACATATAACATTGTGTAATTTTAAGATGTAAAATGGGATGATTTGACACATGTATATATTGTGAAGTTATTTCCATAATGTTAGTCATTTCACATGTCTACCTCGTGTGTGTGTGTGTGTGTGTGTGTGTGTGTGTTGAGAACATTTAAGATCTACTCTCTTAACAACTTTCATGTATACAATACTGTTCACTACGGTCCCCGTGCCATACACTGGATCTCCGGAACGTGTCCATCTCAGAACTGGAAGCCTGTACCCTTTGGCACCACCTCCCTATTTCCCTCAGCCCATAGCCCCTGGCAACCACCGATCTACTCTCTGTTTCTCAGTTCAGCTTTTTTAGATTCCACATGGAAGTGAGATCAGACAGTATTTGTCTTTCTTGGCCTGATTTATTTCACTTAACCCAATGCCCTCAAGGTCCATGCATGTCGTTGCGAATGGCAGATTTGCATTCTTTATTATGGTTGTGTGTGTCCATACATGTATTTGTGTGTTATGTGTATGTATACATATACACACATATATAAAAATCATACTTTATGTGTATGTATATAGATTTATAAAAAATCATATATATATATATAAAATCATATTTTGGGGTGCCGGGGTGGCTCAGTTGGGTAAGCATCTGACTCTTGATTTTGACTCAGATCATGGTCTCAGGGTCCTGGGATTAAGCCCCAGGTGGGGCTCCACGCTCAGCACAGAGTCTGTTCATCCCTTTCCATCTCCCTCTGCCCCCCTCCCCCGCTCACACACATGCTCTTTCAAAGAAAGAAAGAAAGAAAATCTTTAAAATCATGTTTTCTTTATCCATTTAGGTTGTTTCCATGTCTTACCTGTTATGAAAAATTCAGCAGTGTATGTGGGTGCAGCTGCGCCTTCAAGATGTCGTTTCCTTTGGATAAATACCAATTGCCGTATCATAGGGTAGTTGTATTTTTATTTTTTTGAGAAACGTCCACCAGTTTGCACCCATTTGTATTCCCACAGACAGTGCGCAAGGGGTCCGTTTTCTCTTTTCGTTTTGCTGTAGTGATATGGCGTATTGAAATCCATCTCAGGCAGCTAGTGGAGATCACCTGATGTGTGGGTGATCCCACATGTGGCCTAGAAAATCCGAGTTAATTGAGAAAATTAATAGTTGAAGTTCCTTCCCAATTTCCTATTCTCCCAAGACCAAAGGAGAAATTTTGTTAAGTTCCTGCTGGTTCCGTATGACACAGGGCCTTCACATCCTTGTGGGGCAGGGCCATCTAAAGGTTGGGAGCAGGAAACACGGGAGCTAGAGGAAGTGGTGCTGGGCCTTGGGTAGATTCCTGTGATGGTGCTCAGGGCCTTACCTGCCTGAGTGACTGCCAGTCAGTGCCGGGCAGCCCAGAAACTGTACCCAGTCCGTGGGTCACCGTCCATCTCCTCTCCATGCCGTTGCTAGTCTATTCCTATTGCGACTTCTCCTGGTTAACAGGGGTTTTCCTGAGTGCCAGAGGCCACATCAGTGCTAGTTGCTTGATAGACACTTGTGGGTGAATGAATGTAGTTCCCAGAGGCTCATGGGGTTGGCCCTGGAAGAAACAATAGGATCTTATCAGTCTTCCCTGATTGTACTGTCTGTGGCCAACCTGTTGCTCCTCGGGCTGAGCTGAAGTTTGCATGACTTTCTCCAAAGAAGGCCCTCAGACCATGCAGGTGACTGACAGGGCAATGCCACAGCTGACCAGTGGCCTCTCTGAGCATCAGGACGGTGGCAGGGCCAGAGCCGGTAGGGATGTTCACAGGCACCAAGGAGTCCTCTTTTCACACAACAGGATTCTTTAAATATAGGTAGGCCTGACTGTCCCAAGTTCCAGGAACTGCCGGAGGGAAGCCAGGCTGGCCTGGGGAGTTTGTCTGTAGGCCGCCGTCCTTCCCGCCGGACTGGGCCGTTCCTCCAGGCTTTTCTCGTTGCTGCGGGTGGCCCGGGAAGGTGTCTGAGGTGGCCCTGGCCTCTGCTTCTTTCTCTGAGACACAAACTGTCAGTGAACGCAGAATGGCCGGGGCAGGCCGAGCTCTTTGCAGACCACGGAGGGACTGAAGAAAATGAAGCTTGAGGAAACATCACCCAGACCGTTTCCTCTCCAGGCTTTATCTCACGAGGCAGGAAAGACACGCACAACATAGCCGCATATGCACGCGCACACACATATTTCATACAGATGTGTTACTGAGGTCCCAATGCAGAAGCTTTTGGGAAAGGAACCAAACCAAAAAACCCAAGACCAGGGAGGACAGCAGACAACCTGGGCGGCCTGAGGTCTCACTGCATCTCTGCTATTGCCTTGCAGCGCCGACTTAAGCAAGTCCAAGAACCTTCCTGTGTTCTACTTCCTAACCTTCTAAGTGGAAAAGAATAACACTGACCCAGCTCAGAGGGGTGCCAGAAGATTAACCTACACCTTCGAAGGGCTCATCCTCATCAGGGTGCTGCGTAAAGGCTAGGTGTTGTTATTTTTATTAAAAGTTGCATGGCTGTTCACGACTGGTCTCCTCACCAGCGCCGTCCCCAGGCCTCCTCGGATTCTGCCGAGTGATAGGGGGTAAGGCTTCGGGAATGTGTCAAATTGAAATGTCTTGGGCCTTAAAAATGTCCTCTGCAAATAGTACTGGTTTGGTGCAACGTGAAGACACTTAAGTAGGGTGCATTTACAGATGAAATGTTAAAGAACAAGAATGGCAGCTGGGTGTGAAACCAGACCGACCTTTCGAGGTGGCAGCGGGTGGTAGTGGGAGAAGGAACATTTAGCGAGTGCCAGGCGCTGTGAGCACGTCTTCTTGGATGTGACTAGGACTGGTATTTTGGTCTGTTAAAAGGTCACTGGAAGCAGGGAGTCATACAAAGTGATGTACTCAGACCTTCTACTTTAACTAAAAGCATAAATCTGTACATTTCTTTGCCAAACTATTGATTTGTGGCTGAGATCCTTTCTTTGAGGACGATGCCTGACTGCATTCCAGATCCTTGTTCTTGCACAAATCGCATCTGTGATCCATTATCTAAGATTTCCAGCTTAGGGTTCTGTAAAGTGGAGCAAACACTGAAAGGTAAGTTGTAGGAATAGGGCAGAATCTTTCTAGATTTTGACTCTTCCCACCAACTCTTCTACAAGATGGCTCGTGTGCATGTGATCTGACAGTAGTTTATTTTAACAACTTTGCCTTTATGGAGACTTCCCAAAGCAGACAAGTTATTTTTCACAGAAACAAAAGTGGTCTTTCTTTTTACACTCATATTTCATGGATTTAAGTAATATTTAGTTAAATTACATTTTACACTCATATTTCATGGATTTAAGTAATATTTAGTTAAATTACATAGTTACATTATGAAATGCAACTAGCAAACAGGTTTGATAGCCGATGCACCTGACTATGATATGTCTGTCGTTCCGTTGGTAGAGATAGAAGGACTGTGCAGGACAGGGAAGGACATGTGGGCTGTGAGCCTGTTGCTGGCCTTGGCCAGTAGGCTTAGGTCGGGAAGAGAGATGGTTAATCTGGCAGGTTGTTGAAGTAGAAATTGAGTAAGACAGTTTCTCCTTTATTTTACTTACTCCATCTCACCTAACCTTTATGATAAGCCCATGAGTTTGCTGCAGTCACCTCTGTTTTATAGATACAGTATCTGAAATCCAGAAAGGTTAGATATTTCACCAAAGTCACACAGCTAGTGAGCAGAACACTCAGAATTTCAATCTCCTTTTCTTTTTGACTATCTGGGGTCTCATTGAAGATTTGCTTTCTTCATGAATTGGTTTTTTTACCCGTTTTACTGAGCACAATTGCACACAAGAAAAAAAAAATTTCTTTCTCCTAAGTCTAATTAAATTTGGCTTTCAACATCCCCACTGAGAGTAGCAAGAAATTCAGTCTTAATCCTGTTTTGGACTCCTCAGCCTGGTTTGTTGTTGTTGTTGTTTTGTAATAACCTGAGGGTTATTGTATTTACATAGAAATTTGAGCAAGGAGCTGGTCTTCCAATTATGGAAACTGTTTCTTCTAAATCAGTGGCTCTCAGTGTGTGGTCCCAGACCAGCAGCATCAGCAATAACCTGGGAACTTGCAAGAAATGCAAATTCTCAGGCTACATCCCCAGTCTGTTGAATCGGGAGCTCTGGGCCCCGCAACCTGTGTTTTGACAAGCCCTCCAGGGCTTCTGATACATGCAGATGCATTCTGATATCAGACATTATTATATTGTTTGCGAATGGTTTCACAACTGATTGACTGATTCATTCATTCAACAAATACCTATTGAGTGTCCATTTTGTGTCAGAAGCTAGTGATAAAACAATGAACGCAGAGAGGGTGTCTGTCATCCTAGATGAGACGTGCCTGATGCCCTGTGTGGTCCTGGTGCTCTAGGCAGGCTCTAGGCAGGCTCCTCGTTGGAGGTCCAGCCAGCAGGCTGCCTCCACAAGCCCCTTTCAGCTCCTCTCTCTCTGCTAAGCAGGGCACTGCTCCTGGCACTCAGGAGACATCCAAACTTAGGTGATCTTCACAGTGCTGGCAAGAAGCATCACCCTTCAGCCTCCTGCCTGGGTAGATCCCCCTTATTTTATTTTGTTTGTTTACATATGGCGGTACAATACAAAATGTAATGTTTACATTGTAACTATTTTGATCGAACAGTGCAATGGCACTAAGTACATTCACAATGTTTTTGTAACCACCACGATGAGTCATTTCCAGAAATTTTCATCATCCCAAGTCGAAACACTGTATCTGTTAAACAGTATCTCTCCATTCCCATTCCTGGCCACCCTGGGTTACTTCCATCCTACTTTACTTGCCTATTCTGGGTACCTTGTACCAGTGGAATCCTACTATATTTGTTGTTTTATGTCTTGCTGATTTTGTCTAGCATAACATTTTCAGGGTTTATCCATGTTGTAGCATGAATCAGAATTTTATTTCTTTTTATGGTTAGATATTTCCATTGTTCTTTTCTGTTATTCCTTAATAGCCATCCTAATGGATGTGAAATGGTATCTTACTGTGGTTTGGATTTGCATTTCTCTCATGATTAAGGATGCTGACATCTTTCCTTTTTTAAAGATTTTATTTATTTGAGAGAGAGAGAGAGAAAGAGAGAGAGAGAGGAGAGCACAGAGGGAGAGGGAGAGTGAGAAGCAAACTCCCCACTAAGCAGAGAGCCCATTGTGGGGCTCAATCTCAGGACCCTGAGATCATGCCTGAGCCAGAAAGGCAGATGCTTAACTGAGCCCCCCAGGCGCCCAGATGTTGACATCTTTTTATGTGCTTATTGGCCATATGTGTCTTTTTTGGAGAAATGTTTTTCCAAATCTCTTTGGTCATTTTGAGTTCGGTTTGTTGTTGTAGTAGTTGAGTTTTAGAAGATCTTTATATATTCTACATACTAACCACTTATCAGATACGTGATTTGAAATATTTTCTTCTATTCTGTGCATTGTCCTGTCACTCTGTGGAGAGCATCCTTTGATTCACAAAGTTTTAAAATTTTGAGGAAGTCTAATTTATCCATTTTTTTCTTTTGTTGCCAGAACTTGTGGTGTCATATCCAAGAAATCATTACCAAATCCAATGTCATGAAGCTTTTCTTCCATGTGTTCCTCTAAGAGTTTGATAGATTTAGCTTTTATAAATTTAGGTCTTCGATTCATTTTGAGTTAGTTTTTGTATACTATGGGGTGTGAGTCCAACAACATTGTTTTGCACGTGGATATCCTATTTTCCCAGCTCCATTTTTTGAAAAGACTATCTTTTCCCTATTGAATAGTCTTGGCAATATTTTCAAAAAAAATTTTTATGAAAAATTTTACTATTTTTTTTAAATTGAAGTATAGTTAGATACATTGTTACATTACTCTCAGGTGTACAACACGGTGATTTGACAACTATGTATGCTGTGTTCCCCACAAATACAACTACCATCTGTCACCGGACAACACTATTATAATACCATTGACCGTATTCTCGGTGCTGTGTCTTTCATCTCTTGTAGCTCCCACAGTACCTCCCACTCCCCTTCACTCATTCTGTCCATCCCTCTATCCCCCTTCCCTCTGGCAACCACCAGTTTGTTCTCTGTATTTAGAGGGTCTGTTTCTGCTCTGTTTGTTTGTTCATTTCTTTTGGCTTTTAGATTCCACATGTAAGTGAAGTGACGTAGTATTTGTCTTTCTCTGACTTATTTGACTCAGCATATACCACAGGTCCATCCATGTTGTTTCAGACGGCAGGATCTCGTTCCTTTTATGGCTGATTGATACTCCTTTGTGTGTGTATATACATACACTTAGGTTGCTTCCTTTAGCTTTTATAAGTAATGCTGCAATAAATATAGGGGACATATTATCTTTTCAAGTTGTGTTTTTATTTTCTTTGGGTTAAATATCCAGTAGTGGTCTTGGCAATCTTGTCAGTAATTGGTTGACTATATATATATGTGAGAGTTTACTTCTGGGCTCTTTATTCTAGTCAGTTGGTCTGTATGTCTACCCTTATACCAGTACTATTCTGTTTTGATTAGTGTTGTTTTGTACTGCATTTTGAAATCAAGAAGTGAAAGTTCTCTGACTTGTTCTTCTTTTTAAAGATTGATTTGGCTATTCAGTGTTGTTTGAGATTACATAAGAATTTGGGGGTGGATTTTTCTATTTCTGCAAAAAACATTATTGGAATTTTGATAGAGATTGTACTGAGGATGTAGATCACTAGTATTGTTGTATTAACAATTAAGTCTTCTGCTCTATGACCATGGGACACCTTTCCATCTATTTAAGTCTTTAAAAATTCCTCTTAGCAATGTTTTGAAGTTTTCAATGTGCAAGTCTTTTGCCTTCTTGCTTAAATTTATTCCCAAGTATTTAATTCTTTTTGATGATATTATAAATGGGGTTGTTTCTTCATTTCTTTTTTTTTTTTGAGTTGTTCATTTCTACTTATAGAAATGCAATTAATTTTTGAATGTTGATTTTGCATACTGAAAATTTGCTGCATTCATTTATTGGCTCTAACAATTTTTTTTTTTTTTTTTTTGGTGGAGTCTTTAGGGCTTTCTACATGTGAGATCATGTCATCTGTGAATAGAGATAATTTTACTTCTTCCTTTCCAATTTAGATGCTTTTAATTTATTTTTCTTGCCTATTTTCTCTGGCTAGAACTTTCTGTAATATGCTGAATGTTAGTTGTGAAGTGGGCATCCTTGTCTTGTTCCTGATCTTAGGGGAGAAGCTTTCAGTCTTAGACAGAAATTGATTGAATATTATGTTAGGTGAGAGTTTTTCATATGTAGCTTTTACTATGCTGGAGAAGTTTCCTTCTTTTACTGGTTTGTTGAGTGTTATTTTATCATGAAAGTGTGTTGAAGTTTGCCAGATGCTTTTTCTGTATCAACTGAGGAATGTCTTTAAGTTCCTTGGAAACCACTCCAGCCAATGAGGATTTAAACAGTGGCCACCAGACCCAGAGTTCTCAAAAGCAGCAATCAATGATCAGAACACACAGCCCTGATATCTGGAGGAAAAGGTGCTATTGCTCACCCTAGTTCCAAAAAGCCACCCAAGAAATGCAGGCCAGCCATCGGCACAAAGGCTTGCCATAGTAGCTTGTAATCTCTACTGTGCACAGAGGCTGAAATTCACTGAAATTCTCTGGCCTCTCCATCAAGATCTTCCCTGAGTGCTGCAAGTGTTTGACTGGATACAGAGTTTCTGAGTAGCTACTTCAGACAGTTCCAGTCAGTTTAGTAGCTGTAGAGGTGGAAGGATGGGTTTCTAGAGTTCCCTATTCTCCTTTCTTCCAAGATGTCCCTCCTGGGTTCGTCTCTTTCTGCTATTGCCTTGTGAACTTTCTTCCATGATCTTGTTTAAATTCCACATAATTGGAATGCCTGGGTAGCTAATTTGGTTAAGTATCTGCCTTCGGCTCTGGTCATAATCCTGGGGTCCTGGGTTTGAGTCCCGCATTGGGCTCCCTGCTCAGCAAGAAGCCTGCTTCTCCTTTTCCACTCTCCCTGCTTGCACTCTCTCTTTCTGTTTCTGACAGATAAATAAATAAAATCTTTAAAAAAGAATTCCACATAATCCAAGTGGCTTTTTGATGATCAATCAGCTTAGAATCGCTTTCCCCAAATCACTGTTGGGGATCTCACACCATAGCACTTTAATGTGGTCTTATTGTTTCAAATTTATACTTCTTTCTCCACTGCCAGATTATTAATAAGTACCTTTTTTATTACTTATGAACTTTTATCCAATTTACATGTATTTAATCCTCTTGTTCTTAACAATTAGTGTTTGTTTGTTTGTTTGTTTGTTTCTTAGTCAGAGTCAGACCTATAAATACAGGGAACCAACTGATGGTTGCCAGAGGGAGAGGGTTACTGGGAAAAATGGGTGAAGGGGAGTGGGATGTACAGACTTCCAGTTATGTAATGAATAAATCATGGGAATATATTAAATGGTATTGTAATGGTGTTGTATGGTCACAGACGGTAGCTGTACCTGCAGTAAGCATTGCGTAATATATACAGATGTTGAATTACTATACTGTACACTTGAAATTAATGTAATATTGTGTGTCAACTATAGTAAAAAAATTTTTTTAAGGAAATAGTCACATAAATTAAGGAATTGCTATGTAATGAAAATATTTGCAACCTTTAAAGGATACAATCTTTAAGAAACACTTCTATCTTTTCCTCTTGCATTGAGGCTCCCTGATAGGTGAGCATTTTGATCTGCAGCTCAGTGGGAACTGGCCTGGAAGTCCAATGCTTGGACAGTGTCATCATTAAGGTCTACATAATAGTGTATGTATTTAAATAATTTATTGCATTTGCCCTCATTATTTTATAAAAAATGAAAGGAAACTGAAAGTCAATAATAGTGATAAAGAGAATAGGCCTATGTAAAAAAAAACATATTATTGATGTATAGCTGATGTACAATGTTATATTAGCTTCAGGTGATTTAACGTAGTGCTCACCTTAAGTGTAGTCATTCTCTGTCACCACACAACGTGATCACAGTATTACTGACTCTACTCCATAGGCTGTATTTTCATCTCTGTGACTTACTTATTTCATAAATGGCAGTTTGGACCTCTTAGTCCCCTTTGTCTGTATCGCCCATTCCCTCATCCCTCTCCCCTTCAGCAACCGCCACTTTGTTCAAACAGATGCTTAAATACAAAGAGGAGTACAGATCTAACAAACTTTGCTTGATTGCAACAATGATGCAGATCATTAGGTATGCTCACAGGGAGACTCCAGTCTCAGTGGGATCTTCCTTGGAGTCAGGCTGGTTGAGAATGTATTCAACTGTGAACCAAAAAGGACAGAATTTAAAACTATGTATGGAATGCTGAAAATGTCATCAAATATCAAGTCAAAAAGGCTGGCATAAGGAGCAATTTTACAATTTTTTTTTATCTCTTTGGAAATATAATCCTCTTAGAACACATAAAGGCATTAAAAAGTTTTCATATTTTTTACTTTAGCATAGTTTTTCAGGTATTATTAGTATTAAAGTAAAGGACTTAGACCTTAGCAACTATGTTCATCCTTTGTATTTCTCAATCAATTAAGGGGAAATCTTACATCTGAATTTCTTCCTATTTATTCAGTGATTCAACAATAATTGGGTATCTCTGTGCCCGATACATACAATTTCCTGGAGAAAGTTTTCTGAATAAAATCCTATATTATGCTTATATTCTAATGAGTGAGAGGGATACTAATCAAGTAATTATTAAAATAAATATAAAACTACCACTGGAAAGAGGGATTGGCACTTCTGGGATGGCCCAGAGTACAGGGACCTGGCTTAGGCTGAAGCTGTGGGTAAGGTTTCCCAAGGAAGAGATATAGGAACTGAGATCTGAAAGATGAGCTGGAGGAGTTTCCTGGGGAGTAAATAAGGGTACAAGGCTCTGGATGGAGGGTAAAGCCTGTGCAAAGTCCCTGTGGTGAGAGGAAGCATGGAAGACTTGAGGAGCCAACAGGAAGACAGTATGAACGGAGAATAAGGAGAAAAGGATGGAGATGTAGGCAAAATGTAGATCACACAGAAGATCTAATCTTTACAGAAAGCTATTACTTGAAAATATGTTGTTACATTATATGTAAACATACATATAATTTTTACCAAGTTCTAAGTTTTGAACCTATGCACGCCTATGTTATAGATACCTTCTAGCCTATAACTACGAGGGATGTGAGTTATGCTGTAGTTTCCAATATTCTCATGTAGGTGGCTGGCAACAGTTCAGTCAGAGGTCAGAGGTGGCTGTGGCTGTATCTTGGGCTGCCTTTCTAGTCCTGACCTTGTACCTCTAGCCAGTTCCTGGTTTCTCTCACCATATCTGTTCCTCCCCACATCTTCTCAGTAAATGGTAATCCAACCCTACAGTTGCTCAGGCAGAAGTCCAGACTCACCCTTGATCCCTCCCTTTCTCTCACAGTGCACATCCAAACCAGCACCCAGTGTTGACAGTTCAACCTTCAAAAGGTACCTGAGCTCGGACAGCTTCCTTCTGCCGCCATCACATGCACCCTTGTCCCAGCTATTACCATCTGTCCTGGATTATGGCAGTCACCTCCTAACTGGTTTTCCTGCTTCTAATTCTGCCTCAGTCAGTCTTCCCTTCTTGCCCAAATACTCTAAGTGATATTTTAAAAACATAAATCAGGTTGCACCTCTTCTCCATTCCAACTCCCTAACGTCTTGCCAGCTCAGTCAGAACAAGAGCCCAAGTCCCTAACCTGATTTGGCACCCTCCTACTCACTGACGCCACTTCCTAACACGTTCCCTTCATCCATCCCTTTAAGCCACACTGGTCTCCTTTGTGTCCCTCAAACATACTTCAGCTCATTTCTGCCCCAGGGCTTTTGCACATTCTCTTTCTTCTGTCTGGATTTCTTCCCCGCAGATATCTGCATGTCTCACTCCCTCTCATTCTCTCTCTTCCTTCAGATCTATGTTCAAATGTCACTGTAATAGAGGGTACTTTCCTCATCTTTCTGTATAAAATAGGAACATATGCCATCCCCTTTTATCCTTGCCCTGTATCATTCTCCATAGAGCTCACCATCTGTAATGCTGTATATTTACCTAATTATCAGTCTCCTGCCATCACAATGAAAGCTCCATGAAGGACTAATTTGTCTGTTTTATTCATTGGTAGTCTTCAGTGTCTTGAACAATGCCTGACATCTAGGGCAAGCTCAATAAATAAATGCATAAATCCATTGTTCTCTGTTTTCTCTTCTCAAGATATTTCTGCTGTCCTTATTGCTGGTGGCCCGCAAAGAACTTGCAGCCAGCTGTTTATAGAAAGCTGGGTTTCTTTACTTTCCCTCCTCCTTTCTCCTAATCAATGTATCCCTTAAAATGCAGGATATATCCTATCATTTGTCCTCTAGCTTATTTTCTTTTCCCCATTATTCTCTCTTTCCAATCTCACGTATGTTAAGTGGTAGTATTCTTTCTTATCTCCCGAAGATGTCTGGCTTCCTAGCAACGGCACCAGGAATATAATTCCAATAGGAAACAACCCATCCTTCAGAATTTTTTAGTTCTTGAGAACAAGAACTGAAATGTTTCTTTTTTGAAAATTCTCATGTAGACATAGGAGAGGGACCAAACTGGATGCCAAGGAGAGACTGAAATTCCTCTTGACACCTTTAATACATGGCTACCCACCTCGTGTTCCACATCTTCCTTATGGGATATCAAATACTCAGGTCATCCCCAGCCGGATGGCTACAGTACAAATAAACCCAGAAAACAACAACTGTAGGTGAGGATATGGAGAAATTGGGACCCTTAGGCAATGTTGGTGGGAATGTGAAACGGTGTAGCCGCTATGGCAAACAAGGTATAGATGCTTGTACTCAGCAGCATTATTTACAATAGCCAAAAAAAGGTAAAAGGGATCCAAGTGTCCCTTGATGGATAAATAAACAAAATGTGATGTACACATACAGAGGAAATTATTCAGCCTACAAAGGGAAGGAAATGCTGACCCAGGCTACAACACGGATGAACCTCGAGGACATTATGCAGAGTGAAATAAGCCGGTCACAAAAGACAAACGCAGTATGTCCCCACTGATCTGAGGTACCTCAGGTAGTCAGGTTCCTAGGGATAGAAAGCTGAGTAGTGGTTGCTGGATGCCGGGTGGAAGGAGGACTAGAGAGTAGTTTCATGGGTATAAAATTTCAGTTTTGCAAGTTGAAAAGCATTCTGGAGACTGTCTTCAGAACAATGTGAATGTACTTAACACTACTGAATAAGTGAATAACGTTTGAAAATAGTTCAGATGGTAAATTGTATATTGTGTGTATTTTACTACAATTTAAAAAAATCCTCATAGACCAATTACTGTGAAAATATACCGGAAGATATAACATGGGAAAAAGGATTTATAAAAACTTACTGAGGGTGGTGCCTGGGTGGCTCAGTGGGTTAAAAGCCTCTGCCTTTGGCTCAGGTCATGATCCCAGGGTCCTGGGATCGAGCCCCACATCGGGCTCTCTGCTCGGCGGGGAGCTTGCTTCCTCCTCTCTCTCTGCCTGCCTCTCTGCCTACTTGTGATCTCTGCCTGTCAAATAAATAAATAAAATCTTAGAAAAACAACAACAACTAAAAAACCTTACTGAGGGGTGCCTGAATGGCTCAGTCAGTTAAGTGTCTGACTCTTGATCCTTGCTCAAGTCATGATCTCGGTGTCCTAGGATGTCAAGCAACATGCTGGGCTCCACGCTTTGCAGGGGGTCTGCTCCAGGGTTCTTTCCTTGCAGTCTGCCCCTCCCCCCCACAAGCATTCGTGCACACTATCTCTTTCTCAAATAAATAAAGAAATCTTAAAAAAAAAAACTTACTGCGTGTGTTTTAAAAACGTATGGACCAAATTGATATATTTTAGTGCTGGGCAAATAGATCTTCTTTGTTAACGACTGAATTCATCTAAAATAAAGCAGCTTAAAAATCTGCCAGAGACTTATTGTATTACCAGGAATGAATCAAAATGACAGAACTCGATGTTGGCAATATTTTGGGGAAATCGCTATCCTAATACACATTACCATTATACTATTCTTTTATTGTGGTTTTATTACACATTGATACTTTTTTTCTTCTGGAGAAAATCTGGCAACATGTAATAAGCTCTTTTAAAAAGTTTGTTTCCGAGGTCCCTGGGTGGCTCTGTCGATTAAGCATCTGCCATCAGCTCAGGTCATGATCCCAGGGTCCTGGGATGGAGCCCCGCTTTGGGCTTTCTGCTCAGCAGGGAGCTGCTTCTCCCTCTACCAGCTGCTCCCCCCTCCCCTTGCTCTCTCTCTCTGTCAAATAAATGAATAAAATATTTTTTAAAAAAAGTTTGTTTCCTCTAACCTGGGTATTATACTTTGGGGAATTTGTTTACTCAATGAATGCTCACTAAACATTTACCTTCTCTGATCAATGGCCCCGTTCTGGGTGTGGTGAATGCCACGGTGATGTTCACACAATCCCTACCCTCAGCATTTACAGTTCTAGGGGGAGAGAGAAACACATTCATGGCTATAGTGGACATACATTGCTTGGTACCCAGAATCCATACTTCCATTTTCTGGTAACAATAGTCCCAATCTTCCTTAGGAAACATCTTTTCCTCATTTCTACCATGTGAGTGAGTTGACCTCTCGCCCAGCCATACCTGTTTTAAGTCTGTTGTTGTATTTTACCTGCCTGCCCACTGGGATTGGTTCAGAGATGGCGCATAACTCATGTGGAGCCAATGAGATGAATTAAGATGTTTGCTGGGGCTTCTGAGAAAGATAGGATTCCTTCCGCAGGATTGTGAAGGTATGAGGCTGAGAGCAGCTGCCCCCATCATGGTTCCCTGGGGCATGTCGGCTGGAGCATGAAATGGACTCCTAGAGGAAGACAGAGCAAAGCGGTTCGAGAAGCGCCTGGATGGCCATCCTCTGAGCCTTTGGATCAAGGGGCCTGTTGCCAGCTCTATCCTTGGACTTTGAGTTGCATAAGCCAGTAAGTTCTGTTTTGTGTACAGCCAGTCTGAATTGCAAGCTGTCACCTACAACAGAAGGAAAGTCAATTCTTACAATTTGATGTACTAGTGGGTTGTCACAATAGAGTAACAGGGAAAGAAGTGAGCCTGGGAATTGCATAGGAAGGGAGTCCTGGGACATATACCTAAGGAAATAGCTAAGAAGTAAAATAGAGCAATTTATACCAAGATGTTTATAGCAACCTTTTTCCTAAAAGGAAAAAAAAATAGAAATAACCCAAGTGTTCAATAATAGGTACATTATTAAGCACATCATTGCCTATAAATATAATGTAATACATACCAATATGATGAAAAACCATTAAAATTGACAAATATGTGCACTATTTGGATACACAGTAATACTCAATCTGGTTTTGTTCAGCAGTAGGAACTCAGTGGGATATTAATGTGAAATAGTTTAATGTTTTTCCAGTCACTGTGCTCTGTCAAGTCCCTCCCCCCTTTTTTTTACATTAGCAACATTTTTGGCCAACCCCACAGGTTTCCAGTGACTTTCAGTTATTGAAACTCCAGGCTTAGATCTGATTTCAATCTGAAATTGAACTCTCTTTCCCCCAGCCCCATCAGAGCCCAGAAGCCCCACTTACGAGGGTGAGGATGTGGGCTGACCCTGCCGTGCCCGCACTGCAGCATCTGAGATGGAAGGTTCATTTGGAGGTCTATTTTGAGAATCATCAGTCTCTGGAGTCCCACCCATTCTCAGTTCCCCGTTCCTGCGGTGTTGGGACTGGAAGAGAAAAAGAGGCAGAGACCTCATGATCCTGACTTGAGAGAGGCCTTCCTTGGCACATGGACATCACCTTGGCATCCATATCCTTGTCTCTTCTCTCCTCTGGGCTCTTTACCTTTGGGGCCATGGGGACTGGGTTTCTCTCTTCTTACTCTCAGTTGCCTCAAGATGCTGAGACTCCCCATCTTGACCCCTGTCACAGATTTTTCTTCTCCCTCTGCCTTAAGATACTCCCAAATCTTTGTGCCTCCAGAAATTTCTAGAGAACAAAGTGCCTCTATCAAACTCATGAGTGCCACACAACTCCCACAGAGCAAGATCAGCGCTCTCAATAATTCTCTCATTATTCTCCATTCTGGTGGCTGCATCAGGTAGGCCTGCTGGTTTATGGCCCAGCAAATTTCCAGGTAGGGGAGTCTTTCTTTCTCAGACTCTCCAAGGGATTTTCTTGGGGCCCCCTCCAAAAACTGGGCTTTGTTCTAGGGGAAGCTTCTTAAGTTTGAACCTCAGACTCCTACTAAGGCTGGAGACAGACAACTTTCATTTTCCCCCTTGACAACTGTTCTCCCATATGGGCTGGTGATGAGGTAGGTGGATGGTAGTTAGCATAATGGTAGGAAGGAGGAGGGCTAACTTGTTTTTCTGTTTGTTTGTTTGTTTTGTTTTTTAATAAGGCAGTATTGGCTCCAATTTTTTGCAGACTTCTTTAGAATACGAGATACTCAGAGCCCATAGTTTTCAGGTATAGACCCTAGTGGCAGTTCCAGAGCAACAGTCCTAGTGAGTATCTTATTTTATGTATTACTCAAGTGTCATATATCTCTACTAATTCTCTGTTTACTTGTTCTGTCATTTACTGAGAGAGGAGTGAAGGAATTTCCAGTTATAATTGTGGGTTTGTCTATTTCTCATTTAAATTCTATCAGTTGTCCTTTTTTGTTTTTTGCAGCTTTGTTTTTAGGTGCTTGTTATCCATTCCTGATGAATTTATCACTTCCATCAATATCTTAATTCCCGGTGTATGTACATATGTATGCATGTATAATATTTTGTTAATAATTCTAATAATGCACACATAGGTATGCATTATTATAATTAATAATAATACAACTATAATAATTAATATAATATATTCTATAATAATATAATTATTAATAATACATACATATGAATGTATGTATGTATGTATTTTTAAAATATTCTATTTATATATTTGAGAGAGAGAAAAAGAGAAAGAGAGAGGAACAGAGGGAGAGGGACAAGCAAACTCCTTGCTGAGCATAAAGCCTGACGTGGGGCTCGATTCCACAACCCTGAGGTCACGACCTGAGCAGAAACCAACTAAGTGTGCACCCCAGGAGCCGCTTCCTGGTGTCTTTATTGTTCTGAGATCTATTTTTCTGATGTTAATAGAGTCACTTTAGCTCACCAGCTTTTTTGGGGGAGGCGAGGGGGTTGTTTGTATGGTTTATATTTTCCCATTCTTTTACTTCTGACCTACTTGTGTCTTTATATTTTAAGATAAATATCTTATAGACTGCATGTACTTAAATTATGAGTTTTTAAAAAAATCTAGTCTGGCAGTAACTGCCTTTTGATAGTACTGCTTAGATTATGTAACATAATTATTGATATTGTTGGAATTAAGTATACTATGTTCCTATTTATTTTTTTTTATTTTATTTTTATTTATTTATTTTTTTTTAGAGAGATCACAAGTAGGCAGAGAGAGAGGAGGAAGCAGGCTCCCTGCTGAGCAGAGAGCCCGATGCAGGACTCGATCCCAGGACCCTGAGATCACGACCCGAGCCGAAGGCAGAGGCCCAACCCACTGAGCCACCCAGACGCCCCCTATTTATTTTTTTTATCCCATATTTTTTTTTTTTTACCACTTTCCCTGCTTTCTTTGGATTAATTGGTTATATTTCTAGGATTTCATGTCACTCCACTATTGCTTGTTAGATATTTCTTTGTTTTATTTTTAATTGTGGCTCAAGTATAAAATAAACATTTTTAACATATCAAAGTTTATTTACAAATGATGTTAAACTACTTTAAGTACAGTGTAAGAAACTAACAATAGTATACTCCCATTTCCCTCTTCTATCCTTATGCTACTGGTTTAATGGATTTTACTGTTACATAGGTTGATTTCATAATTTATTATTGCTATTTTAATTTAAATGGTCAATTCTTTTTTAAGAACATTAAAAGTAAGAAAAATGCCTTATGTGTGCCTATATATTACAATTTCTGGTATTTTTCATTGTTTTATGTATATCCAAGTTCCACTGGTTTCCTTCTGCCTGAAGAATTTCATGAAGAATTAGCTTTCTTGTAGTGTCTCTGCCTGTGAAAAATTCTGTCAGCTTTTGCTCATGTGAAAGTCTTCATTTCACCTTTCTTTTTGCATCGAGCATAAAATTCTACTTGATAGTTTTCCTTGATTCCTTTCAGCACTTAAAATATATTACTCTATTCTCTCCAGGCTTCCATAATTTCTGGCAAGAAGCTTGTAGTAATGAATATCTTTATTCCTTTGTTTGTAACATGCCTTTTTTCTCTGGCTACTTTTATGATTTTTATCTTTATCACAGTTTCTATCACAGTTTCTCAATTTGGTTATAGTGTTCCTATATATAGTTGATTATTGTGCTGATTGGGGTTTGTTAGGCTTCTTGGATCTGTGGGTTTAAAGTTTTCATGAGTTTTTGCAAAATTTCAGGCATTCTTTTCTTTTAATCCAAGTATAATGAACGTATAGTGTTATATTAGTTCCAAATGTACAATAAATGATTCAGTGATTCTATACATTTCTCAGTGCTTATCATGATAAGTGCACACTTAATCCTTTTTATCTATTTCAGCCGTCCTCCATCACCTCCCCTCTGCCAACTAGCAATTTGCCCTTCCTCCCTTCCATCCTTTCTTCCCTCTTTTTCTCCTTCTTTCCTTCCTTCCTTCCTTGCTTCCTTCCTTCCATTCTTCATTTGTCTGATTGCTCTGGCTAGGACTTCCAGTACTATGTTGAATAAAAGTAGTGAGAGTGGACATCCCTGTCTTGTTCTTAATCTTAGAGGGAAAGCTTTTGGTTTCTCACCATGGAGTGTGATGTTAGCTGTGGGTTTTTTATATGGCCTTTATTATGCTGATGTTCCTTCTAAATCTACTTTGTTGGGAGTTTTATCATGAATGGATGTTGTACTTTGTGAAATGCTTTTTCTGTGTCTATTGAGACGATCCTATGGTTTTTATCCTTTCTCTTATCAATGTAATATATCATGTTGATTGATTGGTGAATGTTAAACCATCCTTGAATCCCTGGAATAAATCCCATTTCATTGGGGTGAATGACTGATTTGTTGGATTCAGTTTGCTAGTATTTTGTTCAGGATTTTGTATCTATGTTCATCAGAGATATTAGCCTGTACTTTTCCTTTTGTGTAATGTCTTTATCTGGTTTTGGCATCAGGATGATATAACAGCCTCATAGAATGAATTTGGAAGCTCTCCTTTCTCTCCTATGTTTTGGAATTGAGAAGAATAAGTATTAACTCTTCTTTAAATGTTCGGTAGAATTCACCTGTGAAGCCATTTCCTCCTCAACTTTGGCTTGTTAGGAATTTTTGGATTACTGGTTTATTTTCATTTCTAGTAATTGGTCTGTTCAAATTTTCTATTTCTTCCTGTTCCAGTTTTGGAACATTATATGTTTCTAGGAATTTATCCATGTCTTCTAGGTTGTCTAATTGGTTGGCATATAATTTTTCATAATGTTCTCGATAATTCCTTTTATTTCTGTATTATTATTTCTCCTCCTTCATTTATGTCTTTATTTGAGTTTTCTTTTCTTTTCTATCAATTTTGTTGATCTTTTGAAAGAAACAGCTCTTAGGTTCATTGGTCTATTCTATTATTTTTTAATTTCATTTATTTCAGTTCAAGTCTTTATTATTTCCTTCCTTCTACTGGCCTCAGGCTTTGTTTGTTCTCTTTATCCAGCTCCTTGAGGGGTAGGGTAGGATATTTGAGTTTTTTCTTATTTCATGAGGTAGGTCTATACCTATAATCTTTCCTCTTAGAACAGCTTTTGCTGCATCCCAGAGATTTTGGATCATTGTGTTTTAATTTACATTTGTTTTCATGTATTTTTCATTTCCTCTTTGATTTCTTGGTTGGCCCGTTCATTGTTTAGTAACATGTTATTTCGCCTCCATGTATTTATGTTATTTCCAGACTTTTTCTTGTGTTTGAGTTCTTGTTTCATAACACGTGGTCAGAAAAGATGCATAATATGATTTCAGTCTTTTTGAATGTATTGAGATTTGTCTTGTGGCCTAACGTGATCTATTTTAGATGATGTTGCATGTGCGCTTTAAAAAAAATGTGTATTTGGTTGTTTTTGGTTGGAATGTTCTGAATATATTGTTAGATCCATCTGGTCCAGTGTGTCGCTCAAAGCCACTGTTTCCTTGTTGATTTTCTGTTCTAACTGTCCACTGATGTAAGTGAGGTTTTAACATTCCTACTATTACTGTATTATTGTCAATTTCTTCCTTTATGTCTGTAATAGTTATTCTATGTATTAGGTGCTCCTATGCTGGGTGCATAAATATTTACAAGTGTTTTGTATCCTTGTTGGATTGTCCCATTATCACTATGTCGTGTCCCTTTTTGTCTCTTGTTACAGTCTGTTTTAAAAATCTATTTTGTTCAATATAAGTATTGCTACTCAAGCTTTCTTTTGGTTTCCATTTGGATGGTAAATGTTTTTTAGTCCCTTCACTTTCAGTCTGCTTGTGTCTTTGGTCTGAAGTGAGCCTCTTGTAGGCCACATATAGATGAGTCTTGCTTTTTTGTCCATTCAGTCACCCTATGTCTTTTAATTGTAGCATTTAAGTCCATTCCCATTCAAAGTAATTATTGATAGACATGTAGATATTGCCATTTTGTTACTTGTTTTGTAGTTGTTTTTGTAGTTCTGCTCTGTTCCTTTCTCCTCTTGTTCTCTTTCCTTCTTCTTTAGTGATATGCTTGTATTCCATTCTATTTTTTGCATATCTATTTATTACAAGTTTTTTAAATTTGTGGTTACCATTAGGTTCATAGAACACCTTGTGCATATAGCAGTCTACATTGAACCCATTTGAAAAGTACTCATTTTTTTTTTTTAGTTCACTGACATGTTTTATATACATGATAACATACTACACATCTTTTATTTTGTGGATCCCTTAACCAAGTTTTTTAAAGATTCATTTATTTATTTGAGAGAGAGACAGACAGACAGATAAAAGGCGGGGGGGAGGGGCAGAGAGAGGGGGAGAGAGTAGATTCCACACTGAGTGCACAGCCCAATGCAGAGCTCAATCTAATGAGTCCAAGATCATGACCTGAGCCAAAATGAAGGGTCGGAGGTTCAACTGACTGAGCCGCCCAGGTGCCCCCACGGACTGACTGAGCCACCCAGGTGCCCCCACGGACTGATTTTTATAGATATAATTGATCTTATTGCTTTATGCTTTAACCCTGCATTGGTTTTTATAAGTGATTAATCTATTGCTTTTATCATGTTTGTATTTACCTGTGAAATTTTTTCTGTTCATAATTTTCTTACTCCTGATTATGGCTTTTTTTTTTTTTTCACTCAAAGAATTCCCTTTAACATTTCTTGTAAGGCTGGTGTAGTGGTGATGAACTCTTTAACTTTGTTTGGGAAACTCTTTATTCTTCTATTGTGAAAGACAACCTTGCTGGGTAGAGTATTCTTGGTTGCAGGTTTTTCTTATTTTGTTTTTGTTTTGTTTTGTTTATTTTAGTTTTTGTTTTTCTGCTAATTGCTTTCCATTACTCTGGTCTTCCAGGTAACTGGCCCATCTTCTTCCTTCTCTAATCTGCCATTGATTTCCTCTAATGTATTTTTAATTTCAGTTATTGAGTTCTTTATTTCTGACTGGTTCTTTTATTGGCATTTTTATTTTTTGTTTTTATTATGTTTAGTTAGCCAACATATAGTACACCATTAGTTTTTGATGTAGTATCAACAATTCATTAGTTGCATATAACACCCAGTGCTCATCACAACATTTCTTCCTTAATACCCACCACCCACTTACCCCATGAGATATCACTTTCCACCAGTCAGAATGGCAAAAATTAACAAGGCAGGAAACAACATATGTTGGCAAGGATGTGGAGGAAGAGGGGAAATATAACCACACACATGTACCAGTTCAACTGCAACCCCGGTAGACAACTAATCTGACTGCTGGCCCTGCCCACCAACAAAAAGCTCTCAGGGGACAGCACAGAGAGAGAGCCCTGCAATTTTGTGTGACTACAGCCCCTGCAAATGGGTGGAGAGCAGGCATCTAGTCTGGGTACTGATGCTGCCCAACTATAAACCCACGGCAACTTCAGACTGGTCCCTTAAGAGAACAGGGACCAAACCCTACCCACGACAAACAAAGTGGGCCATTACAACCAACTGAACTGAAGGCAAATGCAGCTCAGCCACAATACTAGGGTGCACACAAGCTATACAGGAAATAGTCCTAAAGTTCCTGGTTCTGGTAAGCAGGGGACATTGCACTACAGGGCACCAGCACAGGACTTCTTCTTCATAAGGTCACTACTTATGAAGTCACTTTGGAATGACTCAGGTCCCTGCTAGGGCTGCTTTCTGGATATGACATGGCAGGAGCCACTTTGGAAGGATGTCTGCTGAGTGAGGTAGACTGGATGGGCAGATACATAGGAGAACATGGGGCAGGGTGTGTGGCGTTAGCAAGGTAGGTGTAAGGTGCTTGTGCTTATTCCTGCAAGTGTCTGGCTGGCTAGGCTGGAAGAGGGAAGAGAGACGGCACCTGCCAGCTCTTCTGTTCTTGAAGAAGTCTCCTAAAGCTCTTTGTCTCTTTAGCACACATTCTGAGGTTAATAAATAAATCTTCTTCATGTATACCCCAGGTACTTTTCAAACCACTGTTCCTATGTTGTATCTCCTTGGAGTTATTTGTTGTGCTGTCTGTAAGGGCAAGGACTCAGTTTCCTGTTGCCCTCTGGCCTCCTGATTCTTAAAGTACCCAGAGTTAAGCCCTGCTGATTGAAAAACTTGCAAAGTTAAGCTCTCAAAGCCAAGTGTTATGGAGATTCGTGTTCCCAGTGCAGATCCCCTGTGTCTGGGGTGCCTGGTGTGGGGTCTACTTCTCTTCTGTGTGCTTGTGGTGTCCTGCCCATTTGTGGTTAGTCTCACCAGGAGTTTAGTGCCTGACCATGTTTCTGCCCCTCCTACCTTTTTTGATGTGGCTTCCTCTCTCCAATTAACCGTGGAAAGTGTTCTGCCAGTCTTCTGGTCATTTTCTGGGTTAGTTTCACTGATGTAGCTGTTATCTAGGTTTGTTTGTGGGGCAAGGTGAATTTAGGATTCTCCTACTTTGACATGTTCCCAGAAATCTCCCTCAAGAATTATTTCTTCAAAAAATTTTTTTTCAATCCTCCTTCTTCTGTTTTGGATTCTAATTATATTTATATTCTAATTATATTTATGCTATACTACTTGATAATGTTCTACAGATCACTGAGATTCTTTTCATTTTTTAAATCTTTTTTTTCTTCTTGTGCTTCATTTTGAATTCAAGCTCCTTGCTGGTTTTTTTTCCCCCCTAGGATGTCTAATTTGTAAATTCTACTCAGTAAAATTTTTATTTTGGATGTAATAGTTCTCATTTGCTTCTCTTTTATACGTCTCACTTCTTACTTCATTATGATCATTTTTCGTTTAGGTCTTTGAACTGTCGCACGTTTATAGTGTCTGCTTTAATGTTTTTGTTTGATTATTCCATTTTCCCTATTATTTCTGGATCTTTTTGTATTGACTGATTTTTCTACTGATTATCACATTTTTTCTGTTTCTTGGAAATCTAGTAATTTTTTATTAGATGTAGGACATTGCAATTTTTTTCATTGTTGAATGCTGAATATTATTTTATTATTTATTTATTATTATTATTTATTATTATTTTATTGCTTCAAAGTGTGCTGGAGATTGATCTGATAGGCAGTCAAATACTTGCCATCAGTTTGGCCCTTTCAAAGCTTGCTTTTAAGCTCTTTTAGAGTGGTCTAGAGTTTTTATCCTAGAGTTAATTTAGTGCCATTTCCAAGGTTTTAAATCAGTTTTTTTCAGTTTTCTTTTTTTTTTTTAAATGGGAGAAGGCAATTTTGGACTGTTTTCTTATTTTTATAAGTGGATGTCTCTTTTGATGAGAACTAAAAAAGACTATAGAGATATGATATGTTAAGTTGATGGGACGGTTTGGGAGTGTTTGGGGTAAAGGAAATTTACAGCTATGTATTTAATAGTACGAGCCTGTAGGTGTGGGGCAGTTGGGGCTACTTAAACTGTGCATATAGAAAAGGATTTCTAGAGAAACAGAGATTAGCTGAGGTGATTCCCAGCAGCCAGATCTACAAATAGGAAGGGCTGGATCAGTGGTTCTTAACTTCTAATGTGAAGAGAAGTGTTTCAGTGTTTGTTAAAAGGGCCTATTCTTGGTCTGCTATAAGAGATCTTGACTCAGAATGTCTCATAATTTGTATTTTCATAGACACCCTAAGGTGATTCTAATATAGGGGTTGCATGGACTATTCTTGGAAAAATACCCGCCAAGGATCCTAGCTGGTGTATCCTGATGTGAACCTCTATAATTCCATCTCAAGCACATGGGCAGGGCCAAGGAGAAAGCCATTGTCCTTCAGGACCTGACAGAGGTAAAAGAATGAGAGTGTCAGGAGGAGGTAATAGGGTAGTGGGTACGAGAATTACTTTCTCTTGGCAAGCTGCCTAGACTGTGTGTAGAAAGTATACCTCAGGATTAGGTGCTGAAGGCCTCCAGCAGGGAGACATTCAGACATAGGAACAAGAGCAGCCCTGAAGGAAAATAGCTAGAGTCAAAGCCAAATGAAAACCTCACTTTCCTGGCTGACATACCAGCAACTACAAACACTGATTTAGATGAACCTTTTGCCTCTGCAGTGATCTGGCTTTTTTCATGAAATACTCGTCTCCATCTCAGTGAGCTCTCTAGGGACACGATTTTAGCTTTGTAGTCATTCACACTGGGTTGTTATATTAGCCAACTGGCCTTAGTGCTGTATTGAAGAGCTCAGTAGAAACATAGAGCAGGGTTGATCTCTTCATCAGGGTTCCTAAAAGCCCTGTCTCAGCAAGAATTCAAGAATTCAGGTCGACCGAGTGCTGTTCAGAATCCTTTATTAATTTCCTCTTGATGTATCACCAGTGAAGAGTCAAATCTTCCTATTTTCTGTCCAAACACTAACCACCACTGGTGCATGGAGCAAGGACAGAATTCTTTTAACTACAGATAAAGGAACTTCAAAAGAGGAGTCCTTGGGGACAAAGAATAGGTACTCTGACAAACAGGCCTACCGTAGGGTTTCTTCAGAGCAGGAAGTGCACTTGGACCTGTGAGCAAGGAGAGAACATTGGACGTTCATGTTACTTAATGACACTGTAGAAGATGAGAATAGAGGTAAAACACCGGGAAAATGTCTTCCTGGGTTATTTT
The DNA here is from genome assembly GCF_964662115.1 of Mustela nivalis. Taxonomy (NCBI): domain Eukaryota; kingdom Metazoa; phylum Chordata; class Mammalia; order Carnivora; family Mustelidae; genus Mustela; species Mustela nivalis. The sequence continues at coordinate 92,593,642 of NC_139021.1, read as the reverse complement.
GTGATTGTCTGTGATTGAGGACAGCTCTCAATGCCAGAAAGTAATCCTGTTCAGAGGGGACTGGCACTGAAGGAAAAAAATGTCGTTTGAGACCCAACCTGCTGTACAAGGAGTCAAGAAATTTCAATGTTGTAGGACTTTATAATCACAGTTACAAACTATCAATCACAGTTCCACGATAGGGTATTCTTAGAAGAATAGTCATGGAAATCTTATTCTTGAAGAGGATTGTGAATTGAGGAGGAGACTTTATTAAGTGCAAAACAAAGAGACCCCTTTACTTTGTGGAGAAGAAAAACTGTTTCCGGTGATGTATACTTGTTGAGCATCTGTAGGTTATTTTTCTTTGCTCTATGAATTGTTGCAGCATTTCCCAAATGGGTTTTGTCCAATATTTACCCTTTGGGATGCTCCTTTTGGAAAAAGTTTCATGATCAGATTTTGGGGGAACACTGCCTACTATATCCTCCTTGTAGATGTATGCAGAAGGCAATTCAAACAAGAAAAGAAGAAATACAAAAAATATACATGTTTGCTTATATTTATAAAAAATGGAAGAAGGAGCATCTCGGTGGCTCAGTCCATTAAGTAACAGACTCTTGATTTCTTCTCAGGTCATGGTCTCAGGGTTGTGAGATAAAGCCCCACATCAGGTTCCATGCTCAGCAAGGAATCTGCTGGTCCCTTTCCCTCTGCTCCTCCCTCCACTCCTGTGGGCATGTGCGCACTCTCTCTCTCCAATAAATAAATAAAATATTTTAAAGAAAAAGGTAGAAGGATAAAGCATTCAAAATGGTTATCTGTAAGGGAGGGAGGCAATAGTGAAAGATCATAGAAATTAAACTCTTTTGAATATAATTAATTTTGTATATTTAACTTGGGAATCCTGTAAATAATATAAAGAATTCTAAAACAAAGCTAAATAAATGGAAAAAAAAAAAAAGAATCACTGAAAACTGAAAGTAAAACAAAACAAATTAACCTGTTCCTAGGTGGACATACTTCTGAAAAGAAACTATTCAAATTAACTTTCAAACAGAATGATTTAACTGTGCGTCCCTTCTGGGGATATGCCATAAGGATATAGACCAAACCAATGCACTCAACCAAATAAGAAGACCCCTGTGATATTGAGGTGTTTTCAGTAATCATATTGTTGATGGTAAGGTTGATATTATTATTTGGAGACTTTTGTGTGTTTTATTATAGGAAAAGTAATTATGCCAGTGGTGGTGAGAATTGAAAATTTGTTGGCATAGTTGAAAAGAAAAACAAATATAAAATTGATGAGGTTATATAAAAGCCCTGTAGCCCTAAATTTGAGTCAGAAATATCAGTATGAACTCATATTTTATCCTCAACAAAGGAAAATGTATTTTTTAGCTTTATCCATCCAAAACCCTATTGCTACCCCAGTAGCAATAAGTCCCTTACAATCTAGATGATGTTCTCTAAAGGTCACTAACCACTAGAAGGAAGCAGGACTCTTTGGAGAAGAGCAATCATTTTATTGCCTCCAGGTCTGGGGTGCAAATAAGCCTAGAAATTTTGTCACACCAGAAGGAAAAGATGCCATGAAATAATACTAGAATAATGTCCAAAAACTGAAGACCTAACTTGAATAAGTTTCATTGATCAAAGATGGGACAATTTCAGCATCAATAAGGGTAGTAGCTGCAGTGTTTATATCTATAGGTTCATAATGACATCAATAAGGAAGAAACCCTCACTGGATATCTTTGGAAGGTTTCAGGGAACCATTTCATTATCTTGAAAACAAGTCATCAAAGAAAAGCATCAGAGATCTAGTTCAGGGTTCTTGTATGATCTTCATTTCAGAATAACCAAATAGTAGACAAAGGAAAATTTCTATTTAAAGGAGTTTAACTGATAAATGAAGAAGAAATAGCAAACTTCAGATATCATCAGGCAATGACTGTCAGTAGCTGGTCACATCGCAGAGGAGGAAACCATCAGAATCATGTGTCTCCTGAAGAAGTAGTTCTGGCAAGAAAGGAAAAAATGAACTGAAATCTGATTAAGACTGTAGACCGTATTACTGATTTATAGCAGATACAGTGGATGGAGGAACATGTTCAGTGTTACCACAGAGATAAAATCAACAAAACCTAAACTGGAAAAGTTTATAAGACATTTGAGGCCCTGTTTCTTCAATAAATATATTTTTTTATGAGATTAGAGTATTTATTTATTTATTTATTTATTTATTAGATTTTTAAATTTTTTATAAACATATATTTTTATCCCTAGGGTACAGGTCTGTGAATCACCAGGTTTACACACTTCACAGCACTCACCAAAGCACATACCCTCCCCAGTGTCCATAATCCCACCCCCTTCTCCCAACCCCCCTCCCCCCAGCAACCCTCAGTTTGTTTTGTGAGATTAAGAGTCACTTATGGTTTGTTTCCCTCCCAATTCCATCTTGTTTCATTGATTCTTCTTCTACCCACTTAAGCCCCCATGTTGCATCACCACTTCCTCATATCAGGGAGATCATATGATAGTTGTCTTTCTCTGCTTGACTTATTTCGCTAAGCATGATACGCTCTAGTTCCATCCATGTTGTTGCAAATGGCAAGATTTCATTTCTTTTGATGGCTGCATAGTATTCCATTGTGTATATATACCACATCTTCTTGATCCATTCATCTGTTGATGGACATCTAGGTTCTTTCCATAGTTTGGCTATTGTGGACATTGCTGCTATAAACATTCGGGTGCACGTGCCCCTTTCGATCACTACGTTTGTATCTTTAAGGTAAATACCCAGTAGTGCAATTGCTGGGTCATAGGGCAGTTCTATTTTCAACATTTTGAGGAACCTCCATGCTGTTTTCCAGAGTGGCTGCACCAGCTTACATTCCCACCAACAGTGTAGGAGGGTTCCCCTTTCTCTGCATCCTCGCCAGTATCTGTCATTTCCTGACTTGTTAATTTTAGCCATTCTGACTGGTGTGAGGTGATATCTCATTGTGGTTTTGATTTGTATTTCCCTGATGCCGAGTGATATGGAGCACTTTTTCATGTGTCTGTTGGCCATCTGGATGTCTTCTTTGCAGAAATGTCTGTTCATGTCCTCTGCCCATTTCTTGATTGGATTATTTGTTCTTTGGGTATTGAGTTTGCTAAATTCTTTATAGATTTTGGAAACTAGTCCTTTATTTGATATGTCATTTGCAAATATCTTCTCGCATTCTGTCAGTTGTCTTTTGATTTTGTTAACTGTTTCCTTTGCTGTGCAAAAGCTTTTGATCTTGATGAAATCCCAATAGTTCATTTTTGCCCTTGCTTCCCTCACCTTTGGCGATGTTCCTAGGAAGATGTTGCTGCAGCTGAGGTCGAAGAGGTTGCTGCTTGTGTTCTCCTCAAGGATTTTGATGGATTCCTTTCGCACATTGAGGTCCTTCATCCATTTTGAGTCTATTTTCGTGTGTGGTGTAAGGAAATGGTCCAATTTCATTTTTCTGCATGTGGCTGTCCAATTTTCCCAGCACCATTTATTGAAGAGGCTGTCTTTTTTCCATTGGACATTCTTTCCTGCTTTGTCGAAGATTAGTTGACCATAGAGTTGAGGGTCTATTTCTGGGCTCTCTATTCTGCTCCATTGATCTATGTGTCTGTTTTTGTGCCAGTACCATGCTGTCTTGATGATGACAGCTTTGTAATAGAGCTTGAAGTCCGGAATTGTGATGCCACCAACGTTGGCTTTCTTTTTCAATATTCCTTTGGCTATTCGAGGTCTTTTCTGGTTCCATATAAATTTTAGAATTATTTGTTCCATTTCTTTGAAAAAGATGGATGGTGCTTTGATAGGAATTGCATTAAATGTGTATATTGCTTTAGGTATCATAGACATTTAGAAGTATGGAACATTTTTCCATTTCTTTGTGTCTTCCTCAATTTCTTTCATGATTACTTTATAGTTTTCTGAGTATAGATTCTTTGCCTCTTTGATTAGGTTTATTCCTAGGTATCTTATGGTTTTGTGTGCAATTGTAAATGGGATTGACTCCTTAATTTCTCTTTCTTCTGTCTTGTTGTTGGTGTAGAGAAATGCAACTGATTTCTGTGCATTGATTTTATATCCTGACACTTTACTGAATTCCTGTACAAGTTCTAGCAGTTTTGGAGTGGAGTCTTTTGGGCTTTCCACATATAGTATCATATCATCTGCGAAGAGTGATAGTTTGACTTCTTCTTTGCCGATTTGGATGCCTTTAATTTCCTTTTGTTGTCTGATTGCTGAGGCTAGGACCTCTAGTACTATGTTGAATAGCAGTGGTGATAATGGACATCCCTGCCGTGTTCCTGACCTTAGCGGAAAAGCTTTCAGTTTTTCTCCATTGAGAATGATATTTGCAGTGGGTTTTTCATAGATGGCTTTGATGATATTGAGGTATGTGCCCTCTATCCCTACACTTTGAAGAGTTTTAATCAGGAAGGGATGCTGTACTTTGTCAAATGCTTTTTCAGCATGTATTGAGAGTATCATATGGTTCTTGTTCTTTCTTTTATTGATGTGTTGTATCACATTGACTGATTTGCGGATGTTGAACCAACCTTGCAGCCCTGGAATAAATCCCACTTGGTCATGGTGAATAATCCTTTTAATGTTCTGTCGAATCCTATTGGCTAGTATTTTGGTGAGAATTTTCCCTCTGTGTTCATCAAGGATATTGGTCTATAGCTCTCTTTTTTGATGGGATCCTTGTCTGGTTTTGGGATCAAGGTGATGCTGGCCATATAAAATGAGTTTGGAAGTTTTCCTTCCATTTCTATTTTTTTGGAACAGTTTCAGGAGAATAGGAATTAGTTCTTCTTTAAATGTTTGGTAGAATTGCCCCGGGAAGCCATCTGGCCCTGGGCTTTTGTTTGTTTGGAGATTTTTAATGACTGTTTCAATCTCCTTACTGGTTATGGGTCTGTTCAGGCTTTCTATTTCTTCCTGGTTCAGTTGTGGTAGTTTATATGTTTCTAGGAATGCATCCATTTCTTCCAGATTGTCAAATTTGTTGGCATAGAGTTGCTCATAGTATGTTCTTATAATAGTTTGTATTTCTTTGGTGTTAGATGTGATCTCTCCTCTTTCATTCATGATTTTATTTATTTGGGTCCTTTCTCTTTTCTTTTTGATAAGTCGGGCCAGGGGTTTATCAATTTTATTAATTCTTTCAAAGAACCAACTCCTAGTTTCATTGATTTGTTCTATTGTTTTTTTGGTTTCTATTTCATTGATTTCTGCTCTGATCTTTATGATTTCTCTTCTCCTGCTGGGCTTAGGGTTTCTTTCTTATTCTTTCTCCAGCTCCTTTAGGTGTAGGGTTAGGTTGTGTACCTGAGACCTTTCTTGTTTCTTGAGAAAGGCTTGTACCGCTATATATTTTCCTCTCAGGACTGCCTTTGTTGTGTCCCACAGATTTTGAACTGTTGTATTTTCATTATCATTTGTTTCCATGATTTTTTTCAATTCTTCTTTAATTTCCCAGTTGACCCATTCATTCTTTAGAAGGATGCTGTTTAGTCTCCATGTATTTGGGTTCTTTCCAAACTTCCTTTTGTCGTTGAGTTCTAGCTTTAGAGCATTGTGGTCTGAAAATATGCAGGGAATGATCCCAATCTTTTGATACCGGTTGAGTCCTGATTTAGGACCGAGGATGTGATCTATTCTGGAGAATGTTCCATGTGCACTAGAGAAGAATGTGTATTCTGTTGCTTTGGGATGAAATGTTCTGAATATATCTGTGATGTCCATCTGGTCCAGTGTGTCATTTAAGGCCTTTATTTCCTTGCTGATCTTTTGTTTGGATGATCTGTCCTTTTCAGTGAGGGGAGTGTTAAAGTCCCCTACTATTATTGTATTATTGTTGATGTGTTTCTTTGATTTTGTTATTAATTGGTTTATATAGTTGGCTGCTCCCACGTTGGGGGCATAGATATTTAAAATTGTTAGATTTTCTTGTTGGACAGACCCTTTGAGTATGATATAGTGTCCTTCCTCATCTCTTATTATAGTCTTTGGCTTAAAATCTAATTGATCTAAGGATTGCCACTCCTGCTTTCTTCTGATGTCCATTAGCATGGTAAATTCTTTTCCACCCCCTCACTTTAAATCTGGAGGTGTCTTCGGACTTAAAATGAGTTTCTTGGAGGCAACATATAGATGGGTTTTGTTTTTTTATCCATTCTGATACCCTGTGTCTTTTGACAGGGGCATTTAGCCCATTAACATTCAGGGTAACTATTGAGAGATATGAATTTAGTGCCATTGTATTGCCTGTAAGGTGACTGTTACTGTATATTGTCTCTGTTCCTTTCTGACCTACCACTTGTAGGCTCTCTCTTTGCTTAGAGGACCCCTTTCAATATTTCCTGTAGAGCTGGTTTGGTGTTTTCAAATTCTTTCAGTTTTTGTTTGTCCTGGAATATTTTAATCTCTCCTTCTATTTTCAATGATAGCCTAGCTGGATATAGTATTCTTGGCTGCATGTTTTTCTCATTTAGTGCTCTGAAAATATCATGCCAGCTCTTTCTGGCCTGCCAGGTCTCTGTGGATATGTCAGCTGCCAATCTAATATTTTTACCATTGTATGTTACAGACTTCTTTTCCTGGGCTGCTTTCAGGATTTTCTCTTTGTCACTGAGACTTGTAAATTTTACTATTAGGTGACGGGGTGTTGGCCTGTTCTTATTGATTTTGAGGGGGCGTTCTCTGAACCTCTTGAATTTTGATGCTCGTTCCCTTTGCCATATTGGGAAAATTCTCCCCAATAATTCTCTCCAGTATACCTTCTGCTCCCCTCTCTCTTTCTTCTTCTTCTGGAATCCCAATTATTCTAATGTTGTTTCGACTTATGGTGTCACTTATCTCTTGAATTCTCCCCTCATGGTCCAGTACCTGTTTGACCCTCTTTTGCTCAGCTTCTTTATTCTCTGTCATTTGATCTTCTATATCACTAATTCTTTCTTCTGCCTCATTTATCCTAGCAGTCAGAGCCTCCATTTTTGATTGCACCTCATTAATAGCTTTTTTTATTTCAACGTGGTTAGATTTTAGTTCTTTTATTTCTCCAGAAAGGGCTTTTATATCTCCCGAGAGGGTTTCTCTAATATCTTCCATGCCTTTTTCGAGCCCGGCTAGAACCTTGAGAATTGTCATTCTGAACTCTAGATCTGACATATTACCAATGTCTGTATTGATTAGGTCCCTAGTCTTCGGTACTGCCTCTTGTTCTTTTTTTTGTGGTGAATTTTTCCGTCTTGTCATTTTGTCCAGATAAGAGTATATGAAGGAGCAAATAAAATAGTAAAAGGGTGGCAACAACCCCAGGAAAATATGCTTTAACCAAATCAGAAGAGATCCCAAATCGTGAGGGGGGAGAAAGGGGATAAAAAGAGGTTCAAAAAGGAAGAAAGAAAAAAAAAGAAAAGAAAGAAAAGAAAAGAATTAAAAAAATGAATAAAGAAAAATATAAAAAAGAAAAAATATATATATTAGATAAACTAGTTAAAAAACGTTAAAAAAGAAAAGGGTAAAAATTAAAAAAAAATTTTACCAGAAGGCAAGAAAAAAACAAAAAATGAAAAAAGAAAAAAATTAAATTAACTGCAAGACTAAAAAAATTCACGGGGAGAACGCCATGAGTTCCGGGCTTTGCTTTCTCCTCCTCTGGAATTCTGCTGCTCTACTTGGTATTGAAACCGCACTCCTTGGTAGGTGAACTTGGTCTCCACTGGATTTCTTGTTGATCTTCTGGGGGAGGGGCCTGGTGTAGTGATTCTCAAGTTTTTTGCCCCAGGTGGAATTGCACCGCCCTTACCAGGGGCCGGCCTGAGCGCTTTCCGTAGAGTTCCGGAGGACGGGAATACAAATGGCGGGCTCCTGGTCTCCGGACGGAGGAGCCAAGAGCCCGGGGCCCCACTCCTCAGTGCGCCCTCAGAGAACAGCGCCAGTTACTCCCGTCTGCCTGACCTCCGGCCGCACTCCGAGCTCACCGAGCCTGCGACCGGTTCAAGGTAACCCCGAGCTGTGAGCTTACTGTTGGCTCTGTCTCTGTAGCCGGCTTTCCCGTTCCAATACCCGCAAGCTCTGCGACACTCAGACACCCCCGATCCTTCTGTGACTCTGCGGGACATGAGGCCATGCTGACCCTGCGTGGGCTTCGCCCCAGTTTAGCCTCTGGAGCAATGTCCCTCAGTGGAACAGACTTTTAAAAGTCCTGATTTTGTGCTCCGTTGCTCCGCCGCTTGCTGGGAGCTGGCCCCTCCCCACCAGGGTCTCTCTTCCCATCTCTTTGGATTCACGTCTCCGCCAGTCCTACCTTTCAGAAAGTGGTTGTTTTTCTGTTTCCATAATTGCTCTTCTTCTTCTCTTTGATCTGCCCATGGATTTGCAGGTGTTTGCAATCTTTAGATAAGCTATCTAGCTTAAGTAGTCTCAGCCTGCTACTTCTCTGCCATCTTGACTCCTCCCCCCCTCTTTAATAAATATTTTAAGGGGAAAAAAAAGAGATGGTGAATAAATTGTAAGTTAGAAGAGACTTAGAAGATATAACAAGCAGCTGGAATACGTGGATTTTTTTTTTTTAAGATTTTACTTATTTATTTATTTGTTAGAGAGTGAAAAAGAGCGAGCACCGGCAGGTGAGGGAAGCAGGCAGAGGGAGAAGCAGACTCCCCACTGAGCAGGGAACCCAACAAGGGACTGGATCCCAGGACCATGAGATAATGACCCAAGCCAAAGGCAGTTGCTTAACCAACTGAGCCACCTGGACATCCCGGAATATGTGGGTCTTATTTTTGAATCTGATTTAAATAAGCTGTAAATGAAAATAAATAAATAAATAAATAAAATTATAACAATCAGGGAAAAGTGAACACTGACTAGCTTTGATAATATTAAGGAATCATTAACATTTTTAGATCTGATGATATTAAAGAAGAGTTCCTTATTAACTTCTTTTAGTATGAAAGAGAAAAGTTGTGTATCAAAGAAAGAAGCCTGTATCTTTTAGCGCAGGGGTTGGCAAACCGTGGCCTGTGGGCCAAATGTGTCCCCCAGAATGTTGTGTAAATAAAGTTGGTTGGAACACAGCCATTCCCATTTGTTTGTCTACTGTCCTGGCCCTTGTGCACTCATGCTGGCGGCAGAGTTGTGTAGTTATGACCGAGACCCAACTGTCACTTGCCAACTGACTCTTATCACTCGATACCTGCTGACATAGTTACAGATGAAATGACGTGCTACCTGGGATTTGCTTCAGAATATCCCAGAGATGGGAGACTAAGTGGTAATGCAGATGAATTGGGACTGATTGTATTGGAGTTGGGCTTATAATTTTGTTTCATTATATTACTCTTTTTATTTTTATGGGCTTTTTGGGAAAGTTTTCATAATAAAATAATTTTTAAATAACATAAATCTGTACTTACATGAAAATATTTCCGTGATATATTGTTAAGTAAAGAAAGCAATTTATAAAACAGTTTGGTATGAAAAATATATTATATATAGGTATATTTATGACAATGTGTGAAATAATACAGTCAAACTGTTAACAGTGGGAGTGGAAAATGGATGGGATGAGAAATAGGTTTTTTTTTTTTAAGCTTCATACTGTTCTGTTTGCTATTTTTCTTATTCAGTTGTTGACTCCATGTTAATGGCATTGCTCAATCTCATACTATGGCCATACTTTTCTTCTGTGTTATAATTCTCTCAATTTTTGTAATATTTATTTTGAATATTTTCCTATGAATTAAAGTTCTTAAATATTTTCCTATGAATTAAACATTTAATTTGTATTTAGCTAAAAGAATATCCAATGAATATGTTTTTTACAGTAATTTCTAAAAAGCTATAGACTGTCATAGGTTTCCTGTATTCCCAATTGAATTCCAAAGACAATTGCTGACTAGCTCTTGATGAAAGACTTTCCAAAGATGTTTTCATTTGTTTATTTATTAATTTATTGGCCATGGGATTCACCACTGTTGGGCAAGTGGTTCCTTGGAAGGCCTGCCTGTTCTGAGGCAGCTCTTGGTGCCGGACCCATGGACCTTGAGTGTGAGCTGTGGGGTTGGGGCCTGGGATAGAGTGGCTGCCCCTGGGGACAGCAGGGAGGCTTTGCTAGAGCTGCCTGTCTGGGTGGCTGGGCCTATTCCTGGCTGCAGAATGTCTATAAGGCCCTCACATCCTCAAATAAATTCATTTCTCTTTAAATAAAACTCAGTGGGCACTTTGTTTGCAGTTGTTAATCCCGACTGATACTATAGTACATTATAGTCTTTATATGATTAGAATGACTGCTGTCTTCCTTTTCCTCATCTTTTTTCTATTAAAAATTATAATGGGCAATTCATATTTGTTGGATGAATAAATGAAAGAGGGGCTAAGTGTGTTCCTCCTTCTCTTACACAGGGTCCAGCACAAGAGTGGGATTGACATGTATGTCTGAGGAACATTAAAACCTCACAGAAAAACTCGCAAAGACCAGAATTGCAGAACGAACCATGTTTGAGCCATGCTCAGGGTCGTTGAACTGCTTGCCAGGACTAGGAGGCCTGCATTGTGTGTGGTCGGAGCCAGACCTCTGGCCTCCTGCCTCTGAAGCCAGGTCTCTGGCTTTGTTACTGTGTCTCGTGTCAACAGAGAAGTCTTCTGGCCTTTACCCAGAAGGAGAAGGAACATGTGAGGGGGGGGGGGTGGGGGGAACTGCACAACTGCTCTTTTGTTACTTTTGTGCTGATTTCCTATTTTTATGAAATCCTGGGATTCTATCTAACATTTTCTTCTGTACCAAAGTTCTTAAAGGCAGTGGCAATGTCAGCATTTTTGTTCTAGTAACACTAAGTACAATGCCCTGTAAAAAGAAAAAGAAAAAACAACTCTATGAATATCAGGGTATTGGGTCACCGAAGAACAACGGTCCCCATGAGCTTAGCAAGTCAGACAACTTTCCTAACAGCAGGAAGGGTTGTCGTGCTCTGATAACCCACTTTTCCATCTGCCCCTTTTGCTTTCAGTATTTTGCAACCTGGGATGATGGATCTTTTCTAAGACAGGATGAAGAAGCCTTCTTGAGTGTTGGATATCCAGGCCCAGTGAGGGAGCACCATGTCTCCCGAGGCAGCACAGTCTTTTTCAGAGACAGGAAAACACAAGGTGAATTTAACCCAGGCCAAGGACCGACGACCCTCCACCCCCTCACTCCTCCAGCTTTGAGGCACAAAGCGGGAGTTGCCAAGAGGAACACGGTTCTCTCAAGGACATTTCTTTGGATCTGCAGGATTTTTTCAATAATGCTCTGTTGGTATTATTTAAATTCTAAAGAACCCAGAATAATCTAGAAAAGCAATCTAGAAAAAGGCACCTAGAATAATCCATAAATCTGAAGTACCTGGCCCATCTTGGGTGAAAGGTCTAACAAAAGTTATTGTATCGACAGGCTTCCTGTTTCCGTTTTATAATTTTCCAGATTTCCTCTCGGCTTGTTGGGAAGTTCCTTAAAATGCCTTTGCACTAGCTCCTTGGAGGCAAATGCTTTTTTTGGTTTCTTCGAACGCTCCTCTACAAATCCCTCCATGATTTCAGGCAGAGTATGGGTGCGCAGCCTCCCCCAGCTCTTCCTGGAAACAACCCTGGCCATCTCTGACAGATGGAGGCACGTTGATGGGATCTGAAGCTACTGAATAATAAAAACTCATGAAAAATAAATGCACCCAGAGAAATAAGATTTTCCATAGCAGCCCATTCCATCATATTTTCCTGACGGCCTATCTAATTTATGATGGCAATTCCATGGCAGTTTCTCTTAATTTCCTATTATGGGTAATTTATTTTTTTCCCCTTCTGAACATGCAGTATAAACGTTTTTATTGCACACATAAGGGAAAAGGAGACAGCCTCAGACACTGAGCTAATGCCAACGCAACATCTTGAATCGCCCCTTGGGTATAGGCTTTTGTAAAAGTTCATCAGTTGAAAGACTGCATAGCAAGAACGGTTTTGATTAGAGCCCCTGTTTGAACTCCGGATGCAGAGAATGGGGTTAATTGTCACAAGGTGAAAATTTTGGGTAAAAAATGGGGCACCCTCAACCACAGATTTTGAAAACAGATGGACACCATTTTCAGGCAGCTCTGAATGGATCTGCCCACTTCTCCTACACTCCTCCACTGGTGAGGGTACAGCACTTGCCACTGGTAATCTAAACGTCGTTTGGTAGACTAAGGAACAGAACAGCAGTCCGAAGAGAGGGAGAGAACAGAAATGTAGTTGTGGGCTCAGTGGAACACACGAGCAGAGGGAGCAGCAGACAGAGGGAGAAGCAGGCTCCCTACTGAGCAAGGAGCCTTATGGGAGACTCGATCCCAGGATCCCGGGATCATGACCTGACCGAAGGCAGATGCTCAATGGAATGAACCACCCAGGCATCCCTAAAACTTTTATCTTGTAAATTGTGTTGAAGTTTTCACTTTAATTTCGATTAGTTAAGTCTCGTGTTACATTAGTTTCAGGGGTGCAATATGGTGATTCAACTGGACTAAACTTCTGTTGCCCACCTGCAATGTTGTTGACATGATGCCGCTGCCACTAAGAGTGGTGGGATGGGGGCAAACCCTCCCCTCTCACATCTCCGGTGAAGCATTGTTCTTAAGAGTTCAGTTTTTATTTCATTTGTTGTCGTCACCACACAATGTCATTGCGTCTGTGTTTGTTTTTCCTCTGAGCCAGTCTAGAAGCCCCTTGGGAGACAGGCTCACTCTCGGGACTACCCATCCTGCCTGGTGCTGGGAAGGTGCTGCGCTCGGGGCATTTGGTGATGAAGGAAAAGACTTTTGTGTCCCTCCCACATAACCAACCATTAGTGACCAGAAGGGTCTGGTCCCTACTCCTCTGGACTCGGGGACAACACAGACTCTTGAGATGTCCATGAGCTTCACCTTAAGAAAACATAAATTTGGGCTGGCCACACACATGTGAACCACATAGCAAGACTTTGCCCCTCAACTCACCAGGTTGTTTTTTTAATCAGTTGAAGTTGGTAGGCTTTAAATCACAACAGGACGATCCAAGTTGGTTATAACGCAGTAATTTAAGTGTAGGCACAACACGGATGTCTGAAGTACAAACAGTGTGATTACTTTATGATGTGGCATTTTTCTAGAGCCTGGGGGCCCAGCCCAGGGCCGTCTGACTGAGATGATAAGGCGTCTACCCTGTTGGCAGGGAGAGGAGGGGGCCTCAAGCCCTCACTCCTGAGAAGGTGAGGCAGGAGCTGTGAGCGCGGGATCTCTGCCCTCCCCCATCCCCACCTGCGAGAGAGGAGGACTGGATACGGTAGAGGGTAGACAGCCACCCTGGGCTCAACATTCATAGAGCAGCGATATGGTTCCAAACACTGGGCTCAGTAGGGAGAATTCAGAATAGAATGAGATAGTTCCTTGTGGATTGTGAATCATTTAATCATTCAGGGTCAGTCAAGAGATTAGGTGGATCTCTCTCTCTCTCTTACACACACACACACACACACACACACACACACACACACGAGTCAATCATCACAGTGAAGGTCATTAGTAGCACTGAGTCTAGAGGTTGGGAAGGAGGGAAGTGAAGAGTTCCAGGAACAGCATGTTCGATGGGAGCTCTGTGCCTTCCAGGCTTTGCCACGGGCTAACAAACAGAGAAGATCTACCTTGAAGATGGGCAGTTACCTGTGGATCTATGGAAGGTCCGTGCTTTTTGTGCTTTCCCAAAGCAAAGCATCATTAACCCGTTAGCTTCCCTCTGTTGTACTTTCCAGACTGGCTCTGTGAGGATCCACGTCCCTCCTCTCTCCACCTGCCATGCCTAAGTCCTGAGGTCAGCATCTCTGGGTTAAAGGACCACTAAGTGTATCCATGTCCACGCCCCATCTGATACTGGCACAGGCTAAATTGTTGAGCCAGTTCTTGGTCACCACCGGACAATGCTACCTATTGTGGTTGCCACTGTAGCTGGTTCTCGATTTGCTAGGCTTTGAAAGTTGAAGAGTCCTTTTCTATTCATAGGTCTGCTTCCTTGTGGTTTCCCCTGGCCCATGGATTATCTGGCCCTGTGTTCCACAACCTCAGGATGTGCTGACACTCCCAGAAGTCTACCTGTCTAGACAGGTAGAGGAGGATGTGGAAAAAGAAAGAGTTGTAGGTCCTAAAGGGTGCAGACAGATCTCCAGAATATCTCAGTTCCTATTTCAGAAGAAGAGGTGTTTCCCAACAGAGCAAGCATCAGTAGGAAAGGTGAACCCCTGGGGATTTTCAGAGGTAACTTTCCGTCACACCAGGACATGTGAGGACCTTGGAAGAAGCATCTAGATGTAGATTCAGGCAAAGAAATTGAGATTAAAGATGGCCTTAGGAGCCAAATAACCATTACTGGACAGCATCTGATGGGACAGGAGAATCACAGAGGGGGAGAAACTTCACATAACCTCAAGGATTTTGACTTTGTGAACATCAGGACTGCTATACTTTGTCAAAGAATGCTGCTGACCTCCTGTGACAATAGTAATGGCCCTTTTGGTACTCCCACTGGAATTCAAGTTCTGAGAGGGTGAGAATCCTGCCATCTTGTTCTCCATCATTCCCAGAGCCCAGCCCAGCGCCCGGCACCTAGTGGGTCCTTTGCAGAAATCTGCTGGATAAATGAATGAATATTGACTAAGGAGACTGTATAATGCCAGGTGATCATAAATCCACTTAGATTTTTGAAGGACCCGCTGTTTGCTAAGCACAATGGCATGAATCTTTATCTGAAATATTATTCGTATATATGTGCCAAGTAGATCACAGACACTACTCTATTTACAGAAAGCTGGGTTTCAGCCTCTGCTTATAGGCCTCTTTGTCCAAAATGAGATTACATAAGCAATGTTGATGCCATCCAATAGTGGCAGTAGAGTTGATATATTTTTGCTGTAATTGAAGTGTGCTAAAGTCATACACTATAGCCTTAATATTAACAGGTAGCAGCTTTTGAGGGCTTATCATATACCAGGGCTCATGCTAGTGTTTTTTATTTATTCATTTGACCAGAGAGAGAGAGCACGTATTTGACCAGGGGGAGGAACAAGGTTTTCCTGAAAAAGTTTGTATCCTCTGAGCTTATCTTCTTTCAATTCATTTTGCATGGGAATCATCAGTCAAAAGTCTCCTCTGTGTGTTGTGTTTCAGCCTGCAGACTCCTATCTTTACTGTTTGTTCTTACCTCTGACTCGATGGCTCAGGTTTGAAACAGAGCACTTGGCCTTGAGGCTAATCATCTGGCTGCAGGTCACCTCTTCCCTGTGCAGATGGCCATCTCATGTCCTCGAAATGGCTGTTTTCCAGCTACCCCTTGTCATGCTTCGTCAGGGTGTGAAGGCAGGGGCTGCGGGCAAACAGGCCTCCATTGGCTTTGCTGTCTCCTCTTCTCCTCCCGGGGCGGGATCACTCTGTGAGCTCACTCCCTTCCTCTCTCATAGAACTGTGTTAAAGTGGACTAACTGGAGGGGCAGGATGGCCTAGATGCTTTTCTGGACCCTGTGCAAAGTGAAAATGCAGGATCGCTTGCTCAGAAATTAAGAATTTCAAGATGGTGACAACAGGGCATTCATCAGGAGTGGGGCACTCCTAAGGGAAAGCCGTACATGGGTCCCATCGCTGTGAGGTCAGAGGTCTCTCTCTGGAGGAGGAGCCGGGGGGATGTGGAGCAGATCTGGCGGCTGCTTCGTACCACAGGGGTGAGCCAGCCACTCAGTGATGGCATGTGTGAGCCACAGAACGCTGCGGCTCCTGGTGCCCTAGGTGTCTTCTGGGAATCTCTCCTGTGGCCCACCCTGCGGGAGACCCAGGCCCAGGCTGTTCTGGGAAGAGTGGCTGGGTCTTGGCAGGTTGGCCCATTGCAAGCCCCTGCAGTCCCCACCTCCCAACGGAATGTTTCCCCACCAATCCTTCTCCTTTTCTCTCTCTCTCTCTCTCTTTTAAAGATTTTATTTGTTTATTTGAGAGAGCGAGCACAGGAGAGGGTGGGGGCCAAGGGAGAGGCAGGCTCCCCGCTGAGCAGGGAGCCCGATTTAGGCTCAATCCTGGGATTATGTCTGGAGCTGAAGGCAGAGGCTTTCCTCACTGAGCCCCACCAGATGCCTGTCTGCCAGCCCTTCTGCACACAGATCTATGCTTCTGGTCTCTCGTCCAGGGAACCATAGGTGACCGAACGTCGTGCCCGTGTATAACAAGGCCCACCCACCTTTCAGCGAATGGTCTGTATTGTTACCACCTGCCTCTGACCTCCAATAATTGTTACATTTTAGGTTCTTGTTACTACTGGATACTCCTTCAGGGCCTTAATTCTTTGCCAGATTGGGTCAAAGGGAGTGTGGCCTCGGATTCAAAAGAACAGTGTTTAACAAGATTCAAGTCTATGTCCCTTGCACATAGGGAATCTAGAAGCGCAGTCCAGGCTGACATGGTGTCTCCGAGGTCTTCGAGGACGGAGGCTCCTGCTCTCCTGTTGTTTTGTCATTTCAGCGCGGGTCCCCGAGGTAGAAGATGGCCGCTGAGGGTGCTGCTGAGCGTCGGAACTGTCCCCTCACTGAAAACCTCGCCCCGAAGTCCTAGACACCTCTTGGGCTTATCTCTAGTCCTTTGTTCCCAAATGGCTGCCGGGGGGCTGGGAAATGTCTTTTAGTCTGGATGGCACTAGCTGACTTTCATAATGGGATTCTGTTACTGAAGAAGAAGAAGGAGTAAGTATGAGAGGCAGTGATGGAGTTAGTCTAGGGAGAAAGACAGGCCCCATCCTACTTCGCACCCCTTCCCCAGCTACGGGCTGGGCCCTCCTCTTAGCAGGACCATGTGGGCCCCAGGTCGCTGTGGACCTGGAGATGCATTGTGTCAGCCCTGCTATCCCTTCCCCAGCTCCCCGCTCCTGGATCAGATCCCCCGGTTGTACATTTGACTTGAAGTCATATGGGTCTGCTAAGTGTTGCAGAAACAGTTTCTCTTTGAATAACAAACGTGTTGCTGTAGACAAACAGAAACCACTGGTGGGATTTTAGAGATCAGGCAGACACGTGATTTTCAGGCAATTTGAGCAATGGTAGCGTTTCTCTTATTGCACGCTGATCATGGACCCCAGTATGAAGATGGGGTCAAAGTCGAGCTGCTTCTGCTAGAGACGGGCGTGTGGGTATGGCTGGCACTCAGCCCTGCTCCCTCGCGTCCCCCGTCTCCCAAGCCAGCTTCCACGCTCCCTGCACACAAGGGTGTGGGCTCTCTGGTGTCTCATTTAGATCAGCTATTCTAGTCCACGTCCATTGTTTTGCTGATGAGAACACCGAGGCCCAGGGAGGTTGTGACAGGTCGTGACTTGGACAGAGCTGGCAGCAGGCGTGTTTTGTCCTTGCTGATGTGCGTGTGGTGTCAAAGTTAATGGGGCTCACTGGGGGCACAGATCTGAGACAAGCAGAGTCCTAATGCTCTGTTGGCATGGAAGTTGTCAGTACGTGGCCACAACTGGCCGAGACCTTTCTGTGTATTACAGAGGCCATCATTCTGCCTGTTGGGGCCAGTGGGAACTGGGATCATGTGGAATTGACCCTGGCTATTGACTTGGTACAGTTTTTTGGTTTTTCTTTCTTTCTTTTTTTTTTTTTTTGGTAGTTGGAACAGCAGATTTCTAATCCCTTTGATAGACTTAGAGGCCTAGGGTAGGCTGTGCTTCCATTTGTAATAGGGTGAGAAAGAGGCACGTTAACCGCTGGCACGAGAATTCCTCTTAGGGAGAGAACTGTCTTTGTTGAGGAAAACGGAATGATCAGCCACCAGATGTGGAAGGAGGGCACAGGGGTCCTGGCTGATCCTTAGGCTGCCAGGTTCCTGCAGGGTTCCAGGCTCTTCCCAGGCTCTACCCACCTCTGCCCATCTGCTCCACTCGCTCCTCTCAGGTCCAGAGCCCGGTGACCTGGGCTTTCTCGAAGGCTGCTGTGGCTGTCCACCGTCTTTTGTCATCATGACCTTTTGGGTTTTACTTCCTCTGCTAATTGCTTCTTTTCCTGTAAGCATTTCTTAATTCAGATTCCTGAGACATGTGAGTGAATGCAACCTGCTTCTCTTTTTCATCAAGTCATGGGTCGAAGGCCAGCCCAAAGAACGACCAGGCATTAGGTGGGCGCCCACTTGGGCTTCTCAGCAGTGGCCGGCAGCGAGAGGTGCCAAGGCTTCCATGCAGCTGCTCCTTCAGCCACGGTGACCGGCGGGGCAGCATACTTCATGAGGGGTAGCAGTCCCTATGAATGCTATCCTCAGTGTTTGGCCAAGAGGAAGCTAGGATCCTACTGTACTCGATTCAGTCGTTTTTCTTTTTTTAAAGATCCATTTATTTGTGGGGGGAGGGGCAAAAGGAGAAGAAGCATCTTTTTTTTTTTTTTTTTAAGATTTATTTGTTTGACAGAGATCACCAGCAGGCAGAGAGAGAGGAGGAAGCAGGTTCCCTGCTGAGCAGAGAGCCCGATGTGGGACTTGATCCCAGGACCCTGAGATCTTGACCTGAGCCAAAGGCAGAGGATTTAACCCACTGAGCCACCCAGGAGCCTGAGAGGAAGTATCTTCAGCAGACCCCCCACTGAGTGCAGAGCCTGATGTGGGGCTCGATCCCACGATCCCAAGATCACAGTCTGACCCGAAACCAAGACTTGGTCGCTCAACCCCTCTGCACCACCCAGGGGCATCTGGACTCCACGGTTTAGCACACGGCTCATCTGCTTGTGTGCAGCCATATAGGAAAATCCTCGACCGCATGTTTTTTCTCATCATCGACTTCATCAAAAACTACTTTCTAAGCATCTGATTGCATGTGGTACCAGGACAGTTGTTTTACAGAAAGCATTAAGGTCTTTTGCTGTGTCTCAGTGCCCACAGTCTTTGAGGATGCTGATTGGAGAGGACTCCCTTCTCTTTGCCAGGCCTACTTAATTTATTGACTGTTGTAATAAAACAGGGGGCTGGGGGCACCTGGGTGGCTCAGTTGGTTAAGTGTCTGCCTTTGGCTCAGGTCATGAACTCAGGGTCCTGAGACTGAGTCCCACACTGGGCTCCCTGCTCAGCAGGGAGCCTACTTCCCCCTCTCCCTCTACCCTTACTCCCCATGCTTGTGTTCTCTCTCTCTCTCTCAGATAAATAAATAAAATCCTAAAAAAAAGTAAAGCAGGGAGCTCGGAACTCGGAACTCAGAAATATCTGACAAGTATTAGGCAGAAGAATTTTCTCAGGTTCCTTTTATTTTATTTTACTTTTCATTCAAGGTAAGTTTGAGTAAGACACTGGTCCCCTCTTATCCATTGTTTCACTCGCCGTGTTTCACCCGCAGGCAGCTGTGATCTGGAGGAAGAGGATCGTCCTTCTGACATGCTGCCGGGTCAGTAGAAGCCCATGTCACAGCGCCGGTGTCTTTCATCTCCCTTCATCTCATCACGAAGGCATTTTACCATCACCCACCATCACAAGATGAAGAATAGAGGACAATAAGATGTTTTTTGAGAGGGAGACCACATTCACATCATTTTTATGGGAATTTACTGTTGTAATTATTCTATTTTACTAATTATTGTTGCTAATCTCTTATAGTACCAAGTTTACAAATTAAATTCTATTATAGGATGAATATATAGGAAAAAACATAGTGGGTACTATCTGTGGCTTTAGGCATCCATCAGGGGTCTTGGACGTTCTCTACAGATAAGGGAGACTACTGTAATCAGATAGTGACTAAACCACTTCCTCGGCCTTTTGCAAGCAAGCATTCTTTCTTTTGATTCAAACACCTGAATGGTGGAGGCCTTCCCTGTCAGAAGATGGGTGTCAATGGCAGCAGAAAGGCTATGAGCCATGTCAGGGAAGAAACTTGCAGAATTAGGATAGTCTGCGAATTCTCCTTGTCCTGCCTTGGTGACTGGAAGAGTTATGTATTGACACAGAGCCTCTGTCAGCTGCTATCTCTGAGTCACACCCATGAATGAAGACTATTTTGTTGGGTAAGCACTGACCATTTTTGTATGGTTGGTTAACCACAGCAGAACTCAGCCCGTCCACTAACACAATATCCAATTACAACAGCTCTTTTCCCACTGGGATGCTAGGAGGTGTCCAAACTGTTTTCCAGAGTAGCTGTACCGTTTTACATTACCACCAGCAATGTGTGAATGACAGTTTCTCCACATCCTCACCAGCATTTGGTGTTACACTTTTTTTGTTGTTCTAATCGATACGGAGTAATATCACAATGTGGCTTTAATTTGCACTTCCCTAATTGCTAGTGATGTTGAATATTTTTTTTTTTGTGCTTTTTTTGCCACCTATATCCTCTTTGGTGTAATGTGTCTCCATATTTTTTTTTTTTTTACTGTTTTCTAATTGATTTGTGTATTTTTTACTGTTAAGTTCTTCATATATTCTAGATACTAGGTTTTTTGGTCAGAGGTATGGTTTGAAAATATTTTCTCACAGGTTAATAGCTGGTCTTCTCACCCTCTTAACAAGGTCTTTCACAGAGCAAAAGTTTTTAATTTTGATGAAAAATGTTAAAAGATATAATTTTGTTCTATTTATGGATCATGTTTTTAGAGTCAAGTCTAAGAATTCTTTGCCTAGCTCTAGATTCTGACGATTTTCTCCTATAGTTTTATGTTTTTTACATTTAAGTCTGTGATCCATTTTAAGTTAATTTTTATAGAAGGTATGAGCTTAGATCATGTTTTTTTTTGTTTTTGTTTTTTTTGAAGTTCAAATGCTGATAAGTCCAAATGTTGCAGCAACATTTGTTGAAAAGCTATGCTTCTTCAATGCATTGCTTTTTCACCTTTGTCAAAAATCAGTTGGGCGTATTTGTATGGGTTTATTTCTGAGTTCTCTATTTTTGTCTATTGATCTATAAGTCTGTGCTTCTGCCAATACCACAGAATTTTGATTACTGTAGCTATATTGTAAGTCTTGAAATTAGATAGACTGATTCCTCCCACTTTATACTTCTTTTTCAAAATTGTGTTGGTTCTCCAAGTTTGTTTGCCCTTCTATATAAAGTTTATAGTAACTTTATCTATACTTGTAAAAGCTCTTGCAGGGATTTTGATGGTAATTATGATAAATGTGTAAATTACTTTGGGAAGAACGGACATCTCTACTGGGTTGATTCTCCTAACCCACGAAGCATATTTCTCTCTATATTTAGATCTTTTAAAAATTTCTTTCATCAGTGTTGTTTTCAATATATAATTCCTGTAGATGTTTCATTAGATTTCACCTAAATGTTTCGTGAAAATTTTTTCATTATGATAAAAGATACATAGCATAAAATTTACCATTTTAAGTGTGTAGTTTATGCTCATTAAGTACAACTCATAATATTGTGTAACTCCTACCACTACCTATTTCTAGAACATTTTTGTATCAACTCAAACTGAAACTCTGTAGCCATTGAACAGTAGTCCCCCAATGTCAGCATTCCTCTAGCCCCTAACAACCACCCTTCTGTTTTCTATTTCTATGAATCTGACCATCTAGGTACCTCAAGTAAGTGGACTCAAATGATACTTGTCCTTTTGTGACTGGCTTATTTCACGTCACATGTCTTCAAGATTCCTCCATATGGTAGCAAATGTCAACATGTCTGTCTCTATTTAAGACTGAATGGTATTCCATCGCATGTATATATGACATTTTGTGTATCCGTGCATCGATGGACACTGGGTTTGTTCTGCATATTGGCTATTGTGAATAATGCTTCTAGGAGTATTGTGCAAAAATATCTGTTCACGCTATTGCCTTCGTTTCTTTTGGTTATATAACCAGAAGTGGAATTTCTGGATCTTGTTGTAATTATAGGTTTAACTTTTTGAGGAAACACCAGACTGTTTTCCACAGGGGCTACACCATGTTACATTCTTACCAGTAGTGCATGTGGGCTCCAATTTTCCCACATCCTTGCTAACACTTCTTATTCTTTCTTTCTTTCTTTCTTTCTTTCTTTCTTTCTTTCTTTCTTTCTTTCTTTCTTCTCTCTCTCTCTTTTTAAAATATTTTATTTATTTATTTGACAGAAATCACAAGCAGGCAGAGCAGCAGGCAGAGAGAGAGGGGGAAGCAGACTCCCCACTGGGCAGAGAGCCTGATGTGGGGTTTGATCTCAGGACCCTGAGATTGTGACCTGAGCCGAAGGCAGAGGCTTAACCCACTAAGTCACCCAGGTGCCTCTCTTTCTTTTCTTTTTAATAATATTGCAGTTTTGATTTGCATTTCCCTTGTGATTGGTGACCTTGAGTACTTTTTCATGTACTTATTTCTTCAGAGAATTCTTTTACCTATTTTTAACTAGGTTATTCAGTTTTGTTATTGAGTTGCAGGAGTTCTTTGTATATTCTGAACATTAACCCCTTATCAGGTACATGATTTGCAAATTTTTTCTCCCATTGAGAAGGTAATCATTCCACTTTGTTGACTCCATCCTTCAATGCATAGACTTTTTAAAATTTGATGTGGTCCAATTTATTTTTTTCTTTTATTACTTGTACTTCTGGTATCATATTCGAGAAATCAAATCCAATGTCATGAGCTTTCCCCATTTCTTTTCTCAAAGAGTTTCATAGTTTTTAGCTCTTATGTTTACATTTATGATACATTTTTCAGTCAACTTTTGTATGTGTGATGAGTTTTGGGTTTAGCTTCATTCATCTGCATGTGGATATCCCGTTTTCCCAGCACCGTTTGTTGTAGACTGCCCTTTCCTCATTGAAGGGTCTTGGCATTCTTACTGAAAATCATTTGACCACATAGGTGAGAGTTTACTTCTGGACTATTCCATTTGTCTATAAGTATGTCTTTATGCCAGAACCATACTATTTTGATTACTGTAGCTTTGTAATAAGTTTTGGAGTGTGAAACTTCTAATTTCCTCCCTTTTCTTCTCCTCCCCCTACCCTTCCTCCTCCTCCTCCTCCTCCTCCTCCTCCTTCTCCTCCTCCTCCTCCTCCTCCTCTTCCTCCTTCTTCTTCTTCTCTCTCTCTTCTTTTTAAAGAGGGAGATTGGGGGAGGAGCAAAGAGAGAGGTAGAGAGAGAATATTAAGCAGGCTCCACGCCCAGCACCGTGCCCTACATGGGGCTTCATCTCATGACCCTGAGATCATATCTTGAGTCAAAATCAAGAGTTGGATGCTTAACCAACTGTTGCCCAGGCATAGTTTTCAGTTTTAAGATTGTTTTGTCTCTTGAGATTTCATATGCATTTTAATATGGATTTATCCATTTCTGTAGAAATTGTCATTGGAATATTGATAGTGATTGCACTGAACTTGCAGATCACTTTTGTTAGTATTGTCATATTAACAATATTAAGTCTTACAATCCATGAACACTGGATATTTTTTCATTAATTCGCATCTTCTTTAATTTCTTACAGCAACATTTTGTGGTTTTCACTGTGCAACTCTTTTGCCTCTTTGGTTAATTTTACACCTAAGTATTTTATTTTCTTTTATTTTTTGATACAGCAGGAAATAGAATTGTCTTCTGAATTTCCTTCTCTAATGGCTCATTGTTAATATATAAGAATGCAAGTGATTTTTGTGTGTTGACTTTGTATCTTGCAACATTGCTGAATTCATTTATTCTAACAATTTGAGTGTGTGTGGGGGGGTGCATTATCTTTAGGGTTTTCTGCCTGTAAGAGTGTGTCATCTGCAGAGAGAGATCATTTTACTTCATGCTTTCTAATTTGGATGCTTTTTATTTCTTTTTCTTATTTCTTCTTTAATTGCTCTAGAAGAAAACAATTTCCAGCTTAAATTATATATGAAAAGTCTTTCACACTCTGAGGAGTTTTTTGGTCTGTGATGCAGCCTCCTGGGCTTTCACTGACTCCCTCCTTTGTGTCCGTGGTGTGTGGGCTCTGTGGACTTCTGCCAAACGGTGCCATCACTTTCATAGTGATTCTCCCTCCTGGACTGGGTTCCTTGAAACTTCTATTCTCAGCAAGACCTTAGGATAAGAACTTGGGATTGAACTATTTGGCAATAAGTAGTAAGCTGAAGAGTGCCCCTTTCTGCTCACCAACGGCTTTGTGTTTTAAAGAAGGTATTCTGTTCGCCTGGTGGGAGTTTCCCTAGCAGATGCAGTTTCAGACATTGGGCTACATCTCCAGTGGTGTGGAACTTTCCTCGTCATCTCCCAGGGAAGGTTTGGTTTGGGTGTTCTCAGAAAAACATTTTTCTTCAGCTTCTTACTTCTTCGCTCATGACTGCCCAGGACTATTCCCCAAGGGACATCTCTGGCAAGTCCCCAAGGTTAGAACTTGCCTTGTTCTTTGACCTTTTCTTTGGACTGATTTGAGAAATTCTCCCAGGTCTGGTCTTTCTCCACATTTGCTCCCTATCTCTGAGATCCAATCTGGGGAAAGCCCTCTTCAGCTTGGGCTAAAGATCCACCAAATAGGAGTTCCACTGGAAATAGAGTGGGGAAGAGTGATGCCCTTAAGTGAGAATTTGGAGTCCTGTGGGAGGATGAAGCCTGAGAGTCAGTCTCGACTTACCTCCTCTGCATGTCTACCTGAACTCCATGCAAATGTTTGGTCTTCAGAATTTCCTGCCTAATTAACTTGGCTGTTTGTAACTTTAAAAATAAATCTGCAAAAACCATTTATTATTACTGATAGGTATAAATATTAATATCAACCTCTATTAAACAGTCATTTGGTCCAGACACCATGCTGGACCCTGCTTTCTTTTTGATATTTAATTTATATGTGTAGTTGAGTTATTATACCCATTCTATTAATGAGAAAAGAGGCTCATTCAAGGTTAAGTTTCTTGCCCAAGGTCACAGTGCTCAGTATAGAAAAGAGTCGCGTTTGAGTGAGTCCATATTCACACACATTCCCTTAAATGCCTACCCTGTGGTTTTTTTGTTGTTGTTGTTTTGTGGGTTTTTGTTTTGTTTTGTTTTGTTGTTTTGCTCTGGTTTAAACTCGGGGATCAGGAAGCAAGAGAGCAGGAGTAACATGACTGAGTAATTTAGTCTGCCTTGGAAATCTCACTGAGTTCCTAATAATCCATATCTGAGTGTGATGCAAAATAAGATTTTTTTTATCCAATCTAAGTGCATGGCTATATAGCTACCCAGCCATATGTTAAAGCTCTTCCCTCTTAGGGATATCAATACTTTTTGTTTAACCTTGTAGCATTTTTGTAATGATGAATTAAATTGTTCATCGCTAAGAGCTTTGGATTTTTCAGTGGGAGAAGCACTTCACAAATGCAAATTATTGTGATTTTCCTCCCCTTCTCTGTTCCTGACTCTGCTCTTGGGCAAGTGTATTTGCTTCCAGTTCTCTGTCTGTAGAGTAGAGATAATAGAGACTGTTTCCCCAGGTTGGGACTGTAAAATGAAAGGTAGGTGATAAATGAGTGTACACATCTCAGAAGACCTAAATATTGTTATTTCATTCCATTGGGATGAATATCAGTCCTACACAACTGTAAGTTTCATGGACACAAATCATAATCATTATACCTTGGACAATTCTGGGTACAATATACTTAGAAATATTGATTGAGCGCCTGGGTAGCTCAGTGGGTTAAAGCCCCTGCCTTCAGCTCAGGTCATGATCTCAGGGTCCTGGGATCGAGCCCCGAATCAGGCTCTCTGCTCAGCAGGAATCCTGCTTCCTCCCCTCTCTTTCTCTGCCTGTGTCTCTGCCTATTTGTGATCTCTGTCTGTCAAATAAATAAATTAAAAAACATCTTTAAATGAAATACTGATAAAGCTAAAATATATCTAGTTAAAACATTTAATGCAGAAATTAAGAACAATATTTTTAAAGTGTTCAGGTTCATTGCATGAACTTTTGTGCAAGCAAACATTAAAACAGACCCGCATATCTTTTATAATTACAGTCTCCTGGGAAATACCATTACCATGACCATTTTCTAGAAGGAAGAACTGAGCCCCAGGATACAGAGCTACAGGCATCTTCCCAAGACTGTGTAGCCCTTTTAGTGATATCTACTATTAATACTGCACTGTGGCAGCCTGTGCCAAGTGCCAGCAATATAAGGCAGAGTGGAAAAAGACGACACAGTCTCTGTCCTCCAGGGGTCCACAGCCTGACGAGGAGATGGATATTAGTTAAAAATACTCAAATAAAATGTGAAACTACTAATGTGATTAGTTATGGAAGGAAGTACAGGACAGGGAAGGGGCTAACTGATGTAGTCCAGGAGAATGGGGAGGCTTTCCCGAGGAGAGGGATGGGGCTGAGATGGAAAGCAAGATGAACCAAGGCCGAGAGCAGGAGGGTCAGAGAGCCCTTTCCTAGGCAGCAGAGGCCACAGGCACTAAAACCCCACCTGGGGAGGGAAACGCCTGGTTAGAGGTGCTGAAAGAAGCCCAGTGTGTTCAGAGTATATAAAATAAGGGATGTGGTGTAAGGCGAGGCCCCATAGACTAGTTCTGTTGCCCACAGGGACTGGACTCCCTGGGCCCTCTTAGAGATTTTGGTCTTTATCTTCTGGATAGTAAGAAGAAATTGTTATTAGAATAAAGAGAAAAAATGCTCTTAAAATGAAATCTTGACCTTTGTGACAGCAGGGAGGAACCTCGAGGGTGTTAGGCATTAGGCAGAGAAAGACAAGCACCATCAGATCTCACTTACATGTGGAGTAAAAAACAGCAAATGCATAGATACAGAGAACTGATTAGTAATTTCCAAGGCAGGGGTGAGGGGCATCTGTGAAAGGGGTGTGGGGAAGGAAAGGGAACACATCTTCCAGTTATAAGATAAGTAAGTCCTGGGCATGTGATACACAGCATGGTGACTATAGTTAATCATACTGTATTGCACATCTGAAATTGTTGCTAGGAGAGTAGATTTTCTTTATTTTAAAGATATATTTATTTATATATTTGGAAGGGGGGAGGGGCAGAGAGAGTCTTAAGCAGACTCTGCACTGAGCACGGAGCCCAACGTGGGGCTTGATATTGCAATGCTCAGTTCATGACCTGAGTCGAAACCGAGAGTCCCAGCTGCCCTGAGGGTAGATTTTAAAAGTTCTTGTCACAAGAAAAAAAAGAAAAGAAAATTTTTTTTGTAACTCTGTATGGTGATGGATATTAACTAGACTTACCTTGATGATCCAAGGAATATTGACTCATTATGTTGTGTACCTGAAACTGATTGAATGTCCTATGTCAATTACACCTCAATAGAAAGGAGGCTTTTAAGTGTGTGTGTGTGTGAGTGTGTGTGTGTGTGAAATGTGATCATATGCATTTATGTTCTGAAAGGATGACTATGACTATGTTATCCACAGTGGGATGGAGGGAAGCCCCCACTGGCGCAGAAAGGCAAGGAAGGAGGTGTTTATAACAGGTGAGACGTGATTGCAGCTTGGACCAGGGTGAAATCTGTATGAGTGGCCAGAAGTGAACTATTTCAAAAGCTATTTAGGTAACAGACTCAACCGGACTTGGTTACAGGTGGAACGCGCTTCCCACAGAAAGGGAGGAGTCTGCAGCCACTTCCAGATTTCTGGTGTGTCCAGGAAGATGAACTGAGAATGGAAACCCAGAAGAGCATTGAGTTTGGGGTGAAAGAGCAGGGTGTTACCTTGAGCGTGTGGTTTTGAGGCTGTTGAGGTGTCAGGTGTCAGCGGTGGCCTGGTAGCAGCTCCAAGGAGAGGCTGGAGAGGAAAACTCGTGAATTGCCTGTACATTGGTGGTAACTGAAGGCCATGGCCTCAGATAACGGCTTTTATCTAATTCTAGTCTTATGTCCTGTCTTCACTGGATACATTCTAGAAGCCCCAGCTTTCTTTGTTTCATCTTGTCTGTTACTCTTTTTTCTTTGTTGTGAGGTCATGCCTCCCGAGCTCCCATTTAGATTTGCAGGTGGCTTCCAGGGAATCGAATTAATCTTGCCATTGCTTAACGTTTAGAAAGGAGAAAGGGAAGATGGGTCAAAGAAAGGGAGGGCAGCAGGGTGGGAAAGGAAAGACTGCAGGAGGATCAAGAAAAGGGAGTCTGGTTTTCTGGGGGAAGGGACCACAACGCCTTCAATCCATCAGCCTGGGCTTGCTGACTCTTTTGCTCTGATCGTGCCTGGAGTTGCTTCTCCACCTTGCAGTCTCCTTCCAAGCCAAAGGCTCTGTATCCCTTCATGCTGCTTCCTGATGGTCCTAGGAAAGTTCTCTCCCTGATCAGTGGACAGGTGTTCTGAGGGTCTGGGATGGCCTGGCCCATGCTGGGGTCAGGATATTCCTGGTCGGGCAGGGTCCCAGGCTGAGTTAACTAAGCAGGGGTCTGGATGGACAAGTTGACCCCAAGGACCAACTTGATGGCTTGGCCTGAAAAACAGGAGGAAGATGGAAAACAGGGGGCCCTCCTTGGAGCAGATCAGATGGGGTAGGATGATAGTCCAGGAAGAGAAATGACCTACAGGGTAGGAGAAGACAGTGGGAAGAAAATTGTCATCAGAGGGGGAAGGTGGGGCCCCAATGGTAGGATTTTAGCCAGGACCAGGACTCACTGAAAGAAGCAGGTCTTCAAGGAGGCCTCCTATTAGGTGCACGCATTTACCCGGACTTCCCGATCTTACATGGGTGGGGTGTTCCCAGGACTGGGGAAGGAGTGGAGCCTGGCTTCATGGGGACAGTGGTGGCATCTCCCTTTGGTTCTTGATTAAAAGGAAATACATTGAAATGCTAATCTCAGTGATCTCTAAAAATGTAGTTTTTTTGTTATAAGCCTGTCATTGAGCAGACCTAAAAGAAAGTAGTAAAGTCAGAAGCCCAGAGAGTATGAAAGATGAGAAAGCCGTTGGTAACTTCATGGTAGTTCAATGTTTTTAACACAAACTTGTCTATGATCAAACCTCTTTTACTAGCTGTGTTCCTCATGTGGGAGTTTAAAGAACTGGCTGCTGGTAATGCTCCCTATTCTAAAATATTTATGTTTAAAAGCAGAAAAAGCATTGAGATGATTATAGTCTTTAGCAGCACGATGGAGACGCCCTGAGCGATTTGAAATGATGTGAATGACTCCCGGTAGGCTCAGACCTCATTCCCTCACACAGTGTGTGAGCTGGAACAGGTGAGGAGGGGACAGAGATCTGACCCCACTTGCCATCAGCTTGTGGGGGGACAGTAAATGCGAGCACGTGGGATCGCAACTGCTTCTCGCGAGCCTGTGGGAAACCAGGCCATTACTCTCACCTGGTCGATGTGGAAATCGCGGCTCTGGGAGGCGCGGGGGTCCCCGGCACAGAAAGTCTTCGCTGCCGGGATTCGAGGCGGAACCTGGATCTTCTGACCCACCGTCCCGTGTCCTTGCATGCCGTTTTACCTGGTGTTCTTTGTGTTTATTACTTATTTATACCTGACCTTTCCCCTTTAAGACGATTTGAAAGGGCTCAGAGATTAATGGCAGTCTTAGATTTCACGAAATAGTGCTTATTTTCTTTCCCCCCCGAATCAGAAAAAAAAAGAAAGGGAGTTCCTATGGGCAGCCACCCCGCCGGCCTCACCCCTTCCTCTACACGCATCCTCCCTTTGCTCTCCTTGACCTCCCGCCGGCCTCCTGCTGCCCCACCCCGCACTGGGATGCGGGATGCCCTGTTCGCAGCCCACCGCCAGGCACCGCGTGGAAGCTTCCGCGGCATCCTTCCTCAAAGTCGGATTAGCTCGGATTACGTGGGGAAATCTGCGTGATATAACAGGGGCAGCAGCATCTGATACTATCTTCAGCTCCTTCGTTTTTGATTTTTAAAAGGCTTCAAAACCCACAGGTATTTAATGGGCTGTTGCAGAGAAGGGGGGCGGGCAGCCCAGCGGGTACATTGCGAACATTCCGAGTGTGTCGCGGGCCTAGTCTTTGAGAAGCCCCTCCCCAGCCCTCCTTTCCTTTCAGCTGCCACTCAGTTGCTCCTTTTTTCCATCCATTCTCTTCTTCCTTTTTCTTCTCTACCCCCCACTTTTTTTTTTTTTTTTTTTTTTTGCTGCTAATCACAAGCTGAATTAATCTTCAGAGTCATCTAATTGAAAATCAAGTCACCTGTACATTGTGACATGCTACATTTCAGTCCAAATCCAAGCCAGAGCACAGCTACGTGAAATAGTACCTGTGCTACCAAGGTGCCACGAGTCCTTGGATAAATGATCAGCATTTTCTTCTTAAAACAATTCACAAGTACCTCCCACCATCCGGCTTGCCATGTCTGCTTTGCAGATGGGACCAAAGGAGAGATCGCTGACCCGAGGCACTGTGGAGCAGAACATCAGCTGAGAATAAATGATACAACCCAGTGACTCCTGCTTTCATACCTTAGACAGGTGAGGCAGTTTTATGGGAGCCTGTACAACGTGCATGACTGTGGACCAGGGTCCACTGATGTCCGCGGGACAGAGCCTTGTCTCCTGAAGCTCTCTTCCACGAAACACATCCCTTCCGTGGTTAACAGGTAAGCAATGAAAAGGAGTTCCCCATTCATACGAGTTTAGGAAATCCTGGGCTTCCTGAAATTAAACAGATCTCCTTTCTACAGAAATTCCCTGGGTCTTCTTCTTTTTTTTTTTTTTAACATTTTATTTATTTATTTGACAGAAAGAGAGACAGCAAGAGAGGGGTCACAAGCAGGGGGAGTGGGCGAGGGAGAAGCAGACTTCCTGCTGAGGAGGGAGCCTGATGCGGGCCTCTATCCCAGGACTCTGGGATCATGACCCCAGCTGAAGGCAAATGCCCAAACCCTTCCCGGAGTCTGTAACGCGGAGGTATGTGTTGAAAATCTGCCTGACCAGTTTGCACCAGAATGCTGCGTCTCCACAGGGAGGCTTCCGTCCCACCGCACTGTTCTCTTAGCATCTCCAGGATGCTCTCTGTCTCACAGCTTAGAGGAATATTTATTGACTCTTCTCTTCTCAAAATCAATGATTTCTTATCATCACTAGTACGTAAAATGGGTATTTTAAAAACTTCTTAACCTTGGGGAGAAAGGACCAAGTTTTGATGAAGCCATCTACAAAGAGCTTTACTTGATTCCATCAGGTAAGAAGGAATGGAGGTGGGGAAGGCAGGACACCTTCCTCTCCCTCCTGCCCTGAGAGCTTCCCCTCCAGCTCTTTCTCCTGGATGTGGATAGAAAGGATGGAACGAAGAAGGGCAGGCCAGGTAAGTAAACTGCTGTTCAGGTCTCCTCTCTGACACTGGTCTTGAGGACACCTGAGCAGGTCTGTTTCTTAGGTTTTGCTCATGGAGCTTGAGAAAGAAGCCACAGACCCTCCTACTTCCCCGGTGAATAGGGCCATCACCATCCCCAACGTTAAATCAAGAAGTCTCTGACCAATAGAGCAGCAGCTGAAGCGAGGAGTGTGTATGAGCCAGAGGTCCAAGTTCTAGGACACAGACAACAGCTGCATTTATTGGCGCGCATCCACAGAGACCAACTGGTATATTTTCTAAAACGAAGCCCTAGTTCAGACCCCAGCAGGACCAGCCAACTGCTCTCCCCAGTTTCACACTACGGTCCAAATGCCAAGCTCACAAGTCCTTCCTCGGCGGAAACTGGAAAATCCTGTCCTATTTCATGCTGATTGCAAGAGTTTCTCAAACTTGAGTGCGCGTGCCCCGAGGAGGTGGTGCGTGTGTTCCTGGGACAAACCTCTAACAACTTTGCATGTAGATTCAAAACAAATTTTATGTTTTATAATTACATTAACATAAGTCCTTGAATGAACAAACTCATGGGTTTTCAAGATGAAACATGAAGCCTCAGTGGAATTTCGTGGTCCTTTGTGGGCGTTCTCTCTGAAATGGGGATGGGGTAAGGCATTGGCTGTCATCTACTATTAGGAGGTCTTGGATGAAGAATTTTGGAATTTCCAATAGTCATTTGATAACTCAAGAAACGGAGGCCCAGAAAGATTGTACATCTCATCCTAATGCCGCGCCTGGTAGACAATGTCAGCTGCCTACCCAATATTCATTTCTGTTCCTCCATCCCCGTTCCCCTTTTAACTACATAAACCCTTGTTATGTTCAGAGTGGTAGCTAAAAATACCTGCTTTCTCAGAATTCCTTGTAGTTAGGAATAGTTATTCAATACAGTTCTGTCCAGTGGCCCAGCCTAGGGTTCCTCACTTCCTGTGGGGCTTGTAGGGTTTTTATACCTAAAGAAACACTGGGAATCTCTTCACTCTTCCCTTTTTTGTTTCCTCCTATTACTCTGAGCTGTGAATATTTTTAACCCTGTAAATAGGGCCCCTCTTCCAACACAGAGACGGTGTCAGAGCTGTCTGTTGTCTCCATCCCTGTGGGATGATTCTCTGTAGGTGACTGAGACTCAGGTTCTGATGGACCAAATACAAATATTTTGTTTAGAAAAAAAATTTTTTTTGAGACTTTCTAGAAAGATTTGCTTTTCCTGACTCTGATGTCTTCCCTTCCTCTTTTGTCCTTCCTTCATATTTCTGGCCAAAATGTGGGTGTGAGGGCTGGAGGTGCAGCAGCCATCTTGTACTGAGAGTCAACAAGTTTAAACATGAGTGCCCGCATTCTGGGGATGATGAAAGAAGAAGTTAGAATGACACTTGGTCTTCAACATATTTTTTGAGCAGCTGCTCCCACCCTGGACTGCCCAGACTCAGACTCTGTGATACGTGAATACCACTAGCACTTGTTTTTGAAGTCCCTTTAATGAGGTTTCCATTAGAGGCAAGTGAATTTCCGACTGATATGCCCAGCCAGCTTGCTTAGACCAGTAGTATTTTTGTGTCTTCTAAAAGGTATCTAAGTATGGAAATACACTTACACAGGAATTTATTTATTAACATTTCTCGTTTGTAAAATATTCAAAGGTTTAATAGTATTGATCAATAACAGTATTGATTTCTAATTGACATATCCTTTAATTCATAGGTGTTATAAGTGTGATTCCATATTACTTCAAAGAAAGGTATTAACAAGTTTGAAATGCTTTTTGATGTATATGTGGTTTCCTTCACTGTACCCATGCTACCATCTAGATCTAGTAAGCCACAAGAAATCCAAGAGAGAATGAAAGGTTGGTACCATTCACACCACTGAGGTCCCTAAGGTAGGAAAGCAGGCAGCTGTGATGGAAAGTAAATCCCTACGCCCCCCTGCAGATACGAAGGACAAGTTTGGAGTGGAAAGGTAGTAATGGTCCAATGTGAGGGTCCTGACTCTTTCCCCCAAAACAAATAGCCAGGGGAGATTGTGGTGAACAGTAGACATCTCAGAGAGCCCAAAGAGAGTGAAGAGAAAAGGGCTTTCCCCCTGTTCTCTCTATGGGACGCTGCAACCTCCCTGCACCCTCCTGCCAGGTGGGGAGATGACGGCAAACAAGAAATGACGGGATGATGTGTTAGGGCAGGGAAAGCTGCTCGTTTGTGGTTGGAAGGAAACTGAGTGTGGAGAACTGGGGAGAGCTGCGGTGGCAAGGTGCGAGGTTACCCCGTGGCAGAGGTTGTAGGGTGATGGCCTAAGCTGGGGGGTGGCAGAAATGGGGTAGGTCAGTGAATGGTGCCCTCCAGGTGCAAACTCTTTGAGCGACTGGCCACAGCCTGTCCCGGGCAGACCGATCGCAAGTGCAGCGGGCTGCCTAGTGATGGAGCCCAAGGAATGTTCCCCAGGAGGCCTCCGGTCCTGGGAACACACAGGTCACACCTGTGGGCCCAGGGCTTGTCCTCACCAACCTCCAGATCACTGGCCTGGTCCTTTTCCCCAACACACTCCCACAGGGGCTAGGGAGAGGATGGGTGACAAACCATAAAGATGGGGCCTTTACCCAAAGAAACAATGACCCTGAGAGAGACAGTTTGAAACTGACCGGACTGAACTTCCTTCATCTGATGAACTTG
This sequence comes from Mustela nivalis, assembly GCF_964662115.1. Lineage (NCBI taxonomy): Eukaryota > Metazoa > Chordata > Mammalia > Carnivora > Mustelidae > Mustela > Mustela nivalis. The sequence goes on along the minus strand of NC_139021.1, from coordinate 92,559,683 downwards.
AATCCTCTTCCCGGCGCCTGGCCTTTCCCGGCTCCCACCTGTGAAGCCTCAGGGGCAACAGAGCCAACACAGAGGTGTTCTAGGAAATGGAGCGCCACATTTTGGGGTGTGCCAAGTTCTCACTTTTGTCACACAACCTTCCCTAACGAGGGACTCCAGCAGCAAATAAAATGGAAAGACAAGAAGGAAGGCAGGAAGAGTGTGATTCCTTTGCCCAGCACTACAGCAGGGGTGTGGTGGGGTGGGGATGGGGGGTGGGGGGTGGGGGCTGATTCCAAATGGTGCACTCAGAAGAGAGCAGTCCCGGAGGCTGGCATGGTGCAGGAGCTTGGCTGAATGTTCCGCCCCTGCCGCCTCTTTCCCAGCAAACCGAAGACAACGCTGCACTCGCTGAATGGCCTGCGGGGGGCGGGGGGGTGTAGGTCATGGCCCCCTGCTGGGCCTCGAGGGTCTTCATCAGTCTTGGGAAGGAAGAGGTGGGAGAGAGGGGAACCAGGGTCCCCACGGCTTGCTGGCAACCTCTGCCACTCACCCCCTCGCTTCGCCTTTCATTTCCTGTGAGTGTCCCCGCCAGCGTCTGCGGTCCCAGCCCCAAGCCCGCATCGCCATGGTAACAATCTTTACCTTGTGGCATTTGCGGAGCAGGTTTTTTGTTTTGTTTTGTTTTGTTTGCAAGGGCCTCTGTTCTTTGTTTATCTGTTTCATCTATTGTGTACCGCCCCTTACTGTGGGCCCAAGACTCTGGGGCCTCCTTGTTGCCTGGATGTGGGGGCCTGCAGAGCTTTCCTCGTCCCTCCTGGGGAAAACCAAAAACAACACAAAAGCCAGGCGCTGATCTAGCTCCCACAAGCCTGGGAAGGAGGGGAAGGAGAAGCTGGGAGGGGCGGAAGGGGCCGCACAGAGCAGGGGCCGGCCTCTTCAGCAGGGCCTGGAAGTGAGCACCGGCCCCGAGCTGCTGGGTCGTGGGACCCTCTGATCACCCCCCAAGCCAGCTCCAGCTCACAGGGAGGCGGCGGGCTCCCGTACCCAACGTGGGGTGGTGGCCTGGGGTGGCCCAGCGGGGAGGATCGCATTTGGTAATATTTAAGAAAAGCCTCCAATGAATTGTGGATCTTCTCCAGGCGGAGTTGATGTTTCTCCCACAGAAGCTCAGAGGCAGGAGGAGGGGGGCTGCTGCTGGCACCTGCCACCCTCAGCCCTCCCCTCCCCAACAGCCAGCATCCACTCTTTGGGGTGCCTTGTGGTCCCCGTGGGCTGCCTGCCGGGCTGCTAGCGCACCATCAGCATTCCAGGCAGAAGGGGACGGAGGGTGAGCAAAGCAGCTGGCCTGTTGCTGTATCTCTTTCCAGGACGCTCCTCTACATCCTTGTTGACACACTTCCACTGAAGTCTCTTCTCGGAGAGCTTTGTCCCTCCACTCCAGCACACGTGGTCCTGTGGTCTGAGGGAGCCCAGGAGTGTCCTTCGTTAGCTGGGCTCCCTGGCCGCCCTGAGGACTTTGGGGCTGGGAGTTGGAGGGGACAATGCGGGTTGCGTGGTCATCATCCCTCTCTGTCGCCTGGGGAAGGGGTGGGGGGTCGCTCCCCCAGACCTTCTAGTTGCTGTGCTCACATGTCTTGCTGGGCTCATCCTCCCAGGGATGGGCCGTTGGATGTTTCCCCCTGAAATCTGGGAGGTCCTGGAAGTCACAAGGCCGCTGGTGCAAAGCGCTAGCTGGGACTGTCCCCCCAGGGGTTGGGCGGGGGAGACGGGTGTTGCAGAGAGTCTCCCTTGTCAAGAACCTGGATTCCATTGTCTCTGGCAGAAAGCTGTCCATGCCTGGCTGCGGGGACCACGCCCCATAGCGGTGCCCAGTGACCTGGAGGAAGAATCACCGGGATCCACCCACGGCCCCAACATCCAGAAGCCACTGGCTCACTTCTGTTTGTTACCAGCAGGGTAAAGGGTAGGGACCGGCCTTTCTGCTTCTAGAATGCTACCAGCAGGGTAAAGGGTAGGGACCGGCCTTTCTGCTTCTAGAACGCTACGGGCGTCTGCTCGAGGGCCCCGCCTGCCTGGTCGTGGGCACTCAGAGCCACGGAGGAAGCCGCGACCTCACTGTTGAGGTTGGTCAGTGAGGCAGGAGTGAGAAACAGTCCCCTGGACGTGATGGAGTTTGCCTGATCTCCCATTCCTCAAGAAGTGGCCACAGTGCAGCCAGTTTGACCTGAAAGGGACGAGAGGATCCTGTGGTCCACTTCCTTCACTTTCGGGCAAGAAACAGGCTGGGTTAGAGGCACAGGAACCAGAACTGCCCGCTTCCCACCCTGGCCCTGTCGGTTGATACTTGCAAGTGGGTGTGTGTTTGGGTTTTGTTTTTAGCCCCTGACAGGAGGGTGACTGATGCCTTGCCAGTTCTCTTTAGTACTGGCTTTGTTATCAGCAGCTCACTGATAAATCTTCCTGGGAAGCAACCCCTGGAAGAAGTAGAAAACTCAAGTACTACCGATTTGGCCAACCTGACTATGGCACCCAAATGCTAAGTATGCATTATTAATTTATGCCCTCAGTGGCAGTCCGTGCACCCCGTGAGGTGCCAGAGTCTTTTCTTCAAAAGGAGCTTTTGAGCTGGGCTTGCAGCTGTGAGGAATCCTCCAGGCTGCAACTTGGCTGCCAGGCAGGGATTTGCATGGCTACACGTCGCCTTGGCTTCCCTCTTTCCAGCCGGAAGATTGGCATGTGGTTGGCACAGCCGCAAGCTGTCACATGACTCCTGAGGTCCCTCCTGGGATGTGTGTGTGTGTGTGTGTGTGTCACAGGCTGCTAGGTGGCTGCACACACTAGGACTTTGGGTTCCTGGTGGGAGCAGCTAACTGCTGGTTCTCCCAGATTTTCTTTGTCTCACCACATGGATTTTTATTTGTTAATGAGAGATGAACTCCTGGTTTGCCCCCATCTATAATGACCCAGTGCTACAGAAAAAGACATCCAAAACTTCTGGGTCCTTTATTCATTTTTATGATTGAATCACTACATGGACAGAGTCTTTCTGGCTTTAAATTTCCTTAACAAAATGTAGATTTGGGGCTGACAGATTTGATGTCTGCTCTGGGAAGTTTCATTTTGAAGTGGCTCTTGCCAGGAAAATTCTCCGAGTATCTTTACATATTTACTGGGTTCCTAACTCTGGACCAGGAATCTCTTCCTTCATGGGGCTGATGTTCCATCAAAGTCAGGAGCCAGAAATCGATAACTTTCAGACAGGCAGAGCATGACTGCAGCTCAGCTCAGAGAGGAGGGTCTGGTCACACATGTGTCACCCGGAATTAGAAGGTGCCCCATAGAAGAGCTCTTGAAGCTTTGCTCAAGCTCAAGCTCACTGACTGACAGGAACGGTAGAAGCGGCTAGTGGAGAAGGAAGGAACTGGGAGTGCGTTGGTCTGGCTTCTCCAGAGAAACAGGACCAGTAGGATCTGTGCATGGATATGAAGGGAGAGACAGAGAGAAAATTGATTTTAAGGAATTGACTTATGCAGCTAGGGGGCTGGCATGTCTGAAGTCTGCATGGCGCCAACAGAGGCTGGAGGCCCAAGGAAGAATTGCAGTTTGGGTCTCTTTTCAGTAAGGTGGGGCGGGGGTCTTAAGACCTTCAGCTGATTATACGAGGCCCACCTACTCTATGGAAAGCAGTTTGCTTCAGTCAAAGTGCGCTGATTTAAAGACAAACCTTACCCAGAAAATACTTTAACAGGAACATCCAGAAGAATGCTTGACCAACTCTCTGGGCACCATGGCCCAGCCAAGATGACACACAGAATCAACCACTACAGAGAATAAATTCATGAAGTCAGAAAGTATGGGCATTTTGGGAGAAATGAATCATTTATGTGGCAGGAGTGGAGTCTGGAACAGGGTGGTGGGGGTGAGATGGGGACGGGACCCGTGGAGGGGTGAGGTGGAGGGCATGCCTCACGGAGCCAGGTTTGTGAGGAAGTTGGTACGGGCAGTGAGTCTCGGATTAGGGGGTTATTGGTGCTGGTGCAGGACAGTCTCAGGAGAGCCTATAGAGGTGGTTTAAGGAAGAAAGGCATGAAAAGGGAAGGTGGAATCAAGGGACAATTTAAAGAAAGAATCTGCAGTAGGATAAACTCTTAACAGAGCTTTGCTCTCAGGCCGTGCCCCTCTGCTGAGGGACATGAGAAGTAGCTTGTGATCTTTCTGTTCTGTCCTACATCATCCCAGGCTCTCGGTCTGAAACTCCTTGTGCCCTTATTTTCTGAAGTCTTGGCTCCAGGCATCGCCGTGCTTCTCTTGAGCAAGTCTTTGTTTTCATCTTTGGGTCATCATGATTAGTGACCCTGAGCATGGCTGCTTCTTTGCGTTAGGTGCCAAGATCTCCAAACCAAACTTACAGATTGGCTTCAGTGAGGGGCACCCCCTTAGCCCAACTTACTTTTTTTTAAAAAAATATTTTATTTATTTGAGGGTTGAGAGGGAGAGGGAGAGAGAGAGAGAGAGTCCTCAGGCAGAGTGCCTGTTGAGCAGGGGGCCGGATGTTGGACTTGATCCCAGGACCCCAAGATCACAACCTGAGCCAATGGCAGAGGCTTAACTGACTGAGCCACCCAGGTGCCCCCTCACTTACTTGTTAAGTCTTATTGTAATGTATGCACCTTTGCAAGTTATTTCAAATCCTCTTTGGAATGAAGCGGAGTATTATCAACCAACTGAACTGGACAAATGATGGAGCCAAGGGTGTGACTTTGGGGTCTAAAGTGTTTGCAGGCCTTCATTAGAGAAGGGGAAAACTGGAGGTGGCTTGGTGTGGGGGTGACTTGGAAAATGAGTTTCATTTTAGAAGGGGCGGGTTCCACCAGACCTTGCTAATCCCAGCGGCCAATGATGTCTGCTCCCTGCAAGTTTAGCCCTCCCTGGGCTCTGGAACAATGAAAGTCCATAATGGGTTGGTGTCCATTTGAAGCTGCTCCTTCCTAGTGAATGGTGTCCAGAATTGATCTGCTGCCTTCCCAGAGTCTGGGTGTGGATTCTTACGTGAATAGGGACCTTCACTCTCTTTAAACTCACCGACCATGTTTTCTATGCTGGCTTGGATTTGGTTTAGGACTGCCTGCTCCTCCTGGAGAGGGGGGCACCTGCTCAAGCTGGTCTGGCCAGTATTCCCAGCCCTCACTCCATAGTTGCTGCAGAAGAGCCCCCTTTTGCTGTCTTCTTCCAAAGGGGAGCTCCTGGTATATCTGGCAGCCAGGACCAAGCTGAATATCATGTTTGAGGTTCCATAGGCAATCCAGGTAGAGAGATGTATGCCAGACAGGAAATATGAAGCTGCTGAGATTAGAGACAGTGAGTGGTATTGATTTAGGAGATATCCTCATGGAAGGAATTAACTGTGGGCATGGGCAAGAATTTCATCACCCAAAGACTGACACTGGGGTAAGAAGAGGAGAAAGACAAGGAGATAACCTTGGAGACAATATCTCTACTATAGGGATGGAAGAGGGAAGGAGGTCAGTAAAGCATCTCTAGATGGTAGGATCGAGAAGATCCAAGGAGAACCAAGGGGAGCAGAGGGTACAGGAGGCTTGGAGAAGAGGCAGCTTCACGAAGAAGGCAGTGAGGAGTGACAAGTGCTGTGGAGAGATCACGAAACAGGAGGAGGACGAGAGGACGAGAGGGCCAAGCAAGAGGAAAACAGCACATTGACATGGTGACCACAGGTCACTAGTGAATTTTGTGGGAGTCCACTAAGCTGAATCATGGCCAAAAGTCTTACAGAACAGAATGAAGACATGAGGAAGTGGCGAGAAAATAGGGTGTTTACAAAAAGCCTACATTTTAAGAAATGCTTTGAGGGTGAGAAGAAAGAACTTTATCGAGGAAGGAAGCTGCTATAGAAGCATAGGGCTGCAAAGCCTTTTGTTAGGGATCTGTTGAATACCAATCATGAAGCCTAAATTTCCATGCTCCTCTTGGGGGAGAAGGCAGTAAAGCAGCATTTCTTCCTTCAGTAAGCCTGCGCTGACATCTCTCACAAGACTACACACCCTTCCAAAGTGTCCTGATTGAAGGTGCAAATGTCAATATCCTTGAGTAGTCTACAGGGGGGCCTGAGACAGATTTTTGAGTCATCATAAATGAAAGATGGCTTTGAACTTTTAACAATGCCAGCTAATGAGGCAAGAGACATGGTCCTGTTTTCCAGGGATTTGTCAACCAAGGCAAGGATAGAATATGATTTAAACATTTTCTATATTCTTGTGTTGAGTACACTTATTGGACAATGGATCAGGATGTTGGGGGAAATCTGTGGCATATGGTCATTAAAGTAAAGAACACATCTTGCAAGTAGAAATGAGCAGTTTTTGAGTGATGGAGCAAGAAGAGAATTTGACAATTTAAATTCCTGTCCAAAAACATATGTAGTTTTATTCACTTGAGGGCAAATTACTTTTAGAGTGACAGAAGATTAGTTGTGGAAGTCTCATCTGAATATAAAGTCTTATCTATCTCTAATACTTCAAGAGGTAAGTAACAGGGAAATTGTGTTTTGGCGCCAATAAATGGCCTCTCCCATGTTCTCTGATCAAATTGCAAAACAAACTTAATTCGAAAGTATTAGCCGGGTTTTCACATTTAGAGGTTACTTTGTCAAAAAAAAAAAAAAAAAAGGTCCAGGACCAATTGTTAGAAGCTGAAAAGCCAAAAGCACATTTCTTTCCACTGGCTTCCTAGGTTGTGCTTTGAATCCAAGTTCCTAATCTGGTCTTGCCTTCAACTTTATGTCCCCTGTGCTCCTCAGGCCTGCATTTTGCCCCAGTGAGGCCATCCTGCATCCCGCCAGGTCTGGTTTTGCTTCCGTGTCTTTGTCGGGTCCACTCCAGCTCTCTGTCTTCAAGTCCAAGACGGACAGACTACATCCGTTGACCCAACAGGGTCAGCATCTGCCCTTCCAACTCTATTTGAAGAGTTTCACGGTAGAATCTTTTACTCATGATCTCATCTCTGCTTCATTCTGCTTTTTTTCTGGTTTCATTTTGGCTTATGTCTGGTTTCTGTCTCCCCTCTTGTTTTTTACACATTGGGCGTGAAGATGCTTCTTAACTGATCTTCAATTTCCAGTTCAGCCCTGGACGTTTCCCAGGTGGCTTTAGCTGGACCTCAGCTCTCTAGCTCTGATTCTCTTTAACAGGGAACCAGTCCTAACCCAATGCTATTGAGCTCCAAACCATGCACTGACCTGCTAGGCCAGTGCCTTTGATCCCCAAGAGTGTGTGTGGTGTGTGCGCACATGCGTGCATGTCTTTGTGTGAAGGTGCAGTGCTCAGAAGTTAGCTGATTAGGAATGATCACCTTCTCTCTTATCTGACCAAGACATATATTAGGTAAGTTGGGAAACCCCTAAGAGCCTCAATATTCTTATCTTTAAAATAAGGATAATATTAGTTCTTTCCAAATGCTGTCGTGAGGATTTAAATTAAAAAAAAAATCACATCCCGTTTAGCAGAGTCTTTGGCACCTGGAAATGGTTCAATAAATGGTTGCTCATCTCAAGTTTTAGCACTAGTATGATGATCAGATCTCATCAGCCAGATTTCTGGTGAACTCTTCTTTCTCTAATATTTGGTAGCACTTAAATCTGAACCCTGAAATTGATTGTTCAGTCACATGTTAACTTGTGTTATCCTCTTGAGTCCCAAACCAGATTATAAGGAGATCAAGAACAAGGATGATACATTATATTTTTCTTGTGTCTCCTACAAAATTAAGCACACAGTAGTTTTTGACATTAGAGAAGTAGAGAAGCCAAGAAGGTAAGAAAACCAAGAGAGGTCTAGGAGAATGCACTTTTGAATGGTACCTATAAAAGGGGTCTTCCACCAAGACATAAGCAAACACTGGTGCATCTCTGAGCTTACCAGACACATTTCCAGCTTGGAAATCATTCCCACCCTAAAACTCATAAGCAGAGCAACAAATCTCTCCATCCAAAGATGTGATGGTCGTCCTTCCACACCAAGCATATCACATTTCTCCTCCCCTTTCTGCCATAGACACAGATCTCAAGGAGTCATAAAACAGAATGCAGTGCTTCTTCACAAATAGATTGGAGGCCCCAGACGAAAAAAATGTTGTTAATGCCCCACATATTGCTGTTTGTAGTCATAGGGCTAAGGGGAATGCAGACCCTCATCTAGTCTCAGTGTTAACAGGATTCTGGAAAGCCCTCTCTATCTTCACAAGTCCAGCCCTCCCACTTTATTTAGTCAGTGGTTTTCCACTCCATGCCTGGAACTTCTCAGAAGGTGACTTGAGGGCCTGTCATGGGTTTGAAAATCTATGTAGGAGCCCCCACTATGCATGCACATTTGGAGAAGCCCACACTCCCTCTGTCCCATGCCATTTGTCACCATAAATATCTTGCAAGCTATTACTCAGGGAAATGCAGTAGGAAGCCACTTGCAGGAAGCTTGTGGGCTCTCCTGGGTACGGGCTCGTGTTGTCCTAGAAGGGACTTCCCATTAGTGGAGTTGTATGGCCTTGGAGAGGCATTGGAGTGGGCTCTTTATTAGCTTTGAAAGGAAGCCAAGTGACCTCTAACCACCAACTGGTCCTAATTCTACTGCTATGTTTAAGTCTTCTCTCGGCCAATCTGATAACCAGCAGTAGCAGATTAGTGAGCTGCTATTCTCACTATTTCTAGGATGGCTGCCATTTCCTTGCATGGAAAGGAATTGGGCCCTCAGCACTGGCTGCCATGTCCTCTCTGCTGGAGCAGCAATTAGTCGCGCCATTGAATTCTAAGCCTCTCTTTCGGCAATTACAGCACCTTCTATTATGAGCTTGTTGAGAGTTGGTTTGGGTAAAATTCTGCTTATTTTCTTGCTCCACAGGAAGAGCACATTCTGTTCCCTTGCCCAAAGCAACTGTGCCTCTAAACCTGTTCAGGGCATCTGGCTTTTGAGATCAATGGCAACACAGACACAATTGGGCCGTGTTTTTCTCAAGAGCCAATCTCTCCCTTTCACAGATCTCAGCAGTGTCAGATTAAGGGAGCAACAACTGGGCTGAGCCATTCATCAAAACAAACCAGTCAACCCATAAATAAACTGCTGGGGTACCTCAAGGGACTTAGAAGAAGTTCTCATTGTCTCATTCTTTTGCTTAAATACATAATTTCCACAAGGGTTTGGGTAGCATATACTGTCCTGGCAGACCCACTGTCCGTGTGGTGACTGGCACACTTTCCGTATCCCACACTGCCCTTCTGAGGACACTTGGGTAGAGACAGCTTGGAGAGAAGTGACATTTCACAGAGAGGCAACCTCTCAGCATGCTCAGTGTGTGACAGAAATAGGAACCATATTTTCTGTCCCGGTGATAAGAAAATGCTCTCTTACGAAACTCAAGAGCACTTGTGGGAACCTTACTTGGACACATGGTTGCTCTAGAAGAATACAGACAACCCAGCATCTGGCGCACATCCCAGCTACATCCCGTATCTTGTTTCTGATGCTTTACCTTTGGAGTTTGTGAGTTGGTGGAAATTCTTCTGTGAAGATGTCCCTTTTTCCTGAATATTTGACTTATTTGTATGGCCACTCTTAAAGAAACAGAAAGAACCATCTCTGTATTTCTAGATTGTATTTATTCATTGATGTTTGTCTTCCTTACATGGTGTGTCTTATCTGCCTTTTCATGCCTGGGGTCTGGCATTAGGCTTCCCGGTGGGTGGTCCGAAGAAGACAACACACGGGGCTCGAGTGGAGACTGAAGGCTCCATTCAGCAGATGCGTGGCAGGCAATACCTGAAACCAGGTGATCGCTTCCCTGTCAGAGCAGGGTTGGAGTTCTTCGGGGTGAAGGAAAGACAGGTGGTGTGTCCTGGTGGTTTGGGTCAGGAAGAGGTTTTGGTCTTTTATTGGTGTGAAGTGCGTTCCAGTTTTCATGAAGGGATTGTGGACGCGGCCCCATCCTAGTACCTGTCCAGAACAGCACCTTCGAGAACTGTGTTTACAAACTTTGCTGTTTGTTGATTAGTTGGGGGCCACAGGGAGGGGAAGGTTAGGGAAACAAAGAGGATAACAGGTTAGGGTTGAAGGCAGTTGTGAAGCGAGAGCAATCTGTCATACCAGTTGAAGTCTTTTTAGAGAGTAAATGCCAGTAAGCGTTTGTTGAATGTATGAAGATATGGCTGGAAGTCTAGGGTCCATGTCTGAAGCACCAAACATTCTCCTCGTTGGACAAGTGTAAAATATGGTCCAAAAGCAAGAGCTCAAAAACTTCCCAGGAATCTGGGCTGAGTCAGAAGAAAGCAGAGCTTACCAAAAGGGGACATATCACTAGCTTAAGGAATCAGACATTCAATACAGAGCAGTCTTTGAGTTCTCAGAAGAGAGTTGAGTCCTGATTCCCCAGTAGCAACCTCCCTTCTCTGCCACTTCCATGCCCTCAGGTTCAGAAAAGGTGATAGAAAGCGGTACTCACACCACTGGGGGACGGTGTTACCACTGGGTAACTCTGGGGGAAGATGGAATAAACTGGGTTAACATAAGGAGGGATGTGTCAGAAAAGTCACTTAATCTGTCCAAAGAATAGAATGTTTAGCTAGAACTATGCTAAGTATGAATAAGATGGAAAGAAAATGGTCCGGTAACTCGGCACACTTGCCCCCTCTCCCCAGGCTCCCCTTCCTCACCCTCCCCTTACCCATGAAAAAGAGGAACATCCCATGCATTCAAAACACAGAAGAAGGATCCAGTCTGGAAAAAATTATAACCCTTAAATCAGCATATTTCCCATGAGTGTTTCAAACTACAGGTAAGCTTAGTAAGAATATACAGTCTTTATTTATTTATTTAATATTAGTTTCAAGGGTAGAATTTAGAGATTCATCAGTTGCATAGAACACCCAGTGCTCATCGCATCACGCGCCCTCCTTCACGCCCATCCCCCAGTCAGCCCAACCCCCACCCACTTTCCCTCAGCAACCCTCGGGTTATTCCCTATAGTTCAGAGTCTCTTATGGTTTGTCTCCCTCTTTGTTTTCATCTTATTTTATTTTTTCCATCCTTCCCCTACGTTCATCTGTTTTGTTTCTTAAATTCCATGCGTCAGCCAAAGCATATGATAATTGTCTTTCTCTGATTGACTTATTTCACTGAGCAGAATACCCTTTAGTTCCATCCACATCATTGCACATGGCAAGATTTCATTCTTTCTGATGGCTGAGTGATAGTCCATTATATAGATGAACCATATCTTCTTTATGCATTCATCTGTTGATGGACATCTGGGCTCTTTCCACAGTTTGGCTATTGTGGCCATTGCTGTTATAAACATTGGGGCGCACGTGCCCCTTTGGATCACTATGTTTGTATCCTTTGGATAAATCAAAAAGAATATGCACTCATTTTTAAAAGATGAGCACAGAGAGGAAATGGAGCAATATTCATAGAATTCTGCAGGAAAAAGCTCCTGAAGAAAATTGGCCCCAGTGGTCATTTAAATATAAAGACAAGAGGTGGACATTCACAAGCAAGAAATGTGGCACATGTGACTCTCATAAGCTTCTTGATAAAAACTGTCCAGTGATACAATGTAACTGCTCAAGAGCTGAATCAACATGAATTTTAAAATAGAAAAACTGTGGCCACCAAACAGACACGAATGCAGAATTTGTTTAACTGCAGGACTAAATCGAAGCCACTGGGAGAGTCACAGTTGCACCGCGGAACAGGAGCGCCAGGAGCCCTCTGAAGGTAAGGATAATGCTCGGGTCACATAGTGGGAGGTAGACACAAGCGGACACTGGAGGGAGGCTTAAGAACACGGGATATCTTGTCTCTTATAGCGAGTAATCAATATTTTCTGAAGCTGAAACATGTACTTTAAAGAAATGAGTCCTGGGGCGCCTGGGTGGCTCAGTGGTTTGGGCTGCTGCCTTCGGCTCGGGTCATGATCTCAGGATCCTGGGATCGAGCCCCGCATCGGGCTCTCTGCTCAGCGGGGAGCCTGCTTCCTTCTCTCTCTCTGCCTACTTGTGATCTCTGTCTGTCAAATAAATAAATAAAATCTTAAAAAAAAAAAAAAAGAAAAAGAAATGAGTCCAGCTTTTTAAATGGTTTTTGTAGCTTTTTTTTTTTAAATGTGATGAGATATTTAAGGACCTAACATCTTGAGAGCAGCATTTTCTAACCACCTAACCACATATCCTTTTATCCATTCATTAAACTGTCTTATTATGTGCAGTGGGCCCTTGAACAACGCGAGTGTGAACTACATGGTTCTGCTTAGACACAGATTTTTTTTTTTCAATAAATACAATACAAAACTGTGAATGTGTTTTCCTTCTGATTTTCTTTATAACATTTCCTTTTCTGGGGGTTACTTTACTGTAAGAACATGCCATATAGGGGCGCCTGGGTGGCTCAGTGGGTTAAGCCTTTGCCTTCAGCTCAGGACATGATCTCAGGGTCCTGGGATCAAGCCCCACATTGGGCTCTCTGCTCAGCGGGGAGCCTGCTTCCTCCTCTCTCTCTGCCTACTTGTGATCTCTGTCTGTCAAATAAATAAATAAAATCTTAAAAAAAAAAAAAAAGAAAGAAAGAACATGGCATATAGCACAGATTTTTGCCCGCACAGGGGGTTGGCGCCCCAACCCCTGTGTTCTTCAAAGGTCCAGTGTAGAGGCAAAGAGAGATGTTTGGGGTCAAGGTCACCAAATGTTAACACTGATTATTACTAGGGATTATTTTAGTTTCTTCTTCCTGCTTTTCTTTACTGTTTGATTTTTAATAATGAGCCAATGTTTATTTTATAAAAACAGTAAAAGCATTATTTTGGCCCAAAATTAGAAGGCCGCATCATCCAGCCAGTTTTTCTTGTTGGTCAAATATGAACCTTGGATAAGATTTCTTTTAACCACATCTTCAATTTGGAGACAGAAGATCAAGACTAGCCAAGGGATTTCAAATTCCCTTCTAAGCTTATGAACTTCAAATGTATTAGCATTCGAGACAGAACTTAAGGAGAGGGAGCTGAATGGAAAAAAGGAGATAAGAAGGAAACTCCTTTTTGACCATGAAGCATATGGCAGGACTGTAAGACTGCAGAGAAGCTCAAGATGTCAGCAAGATGTCAGAGCGAGAGGGAAAGCACACCTGGAGATGATGGTAACAGTGAGACTTCCAACACGTGAGCACGACTGAGGACCCAGGGAACATGAGGTGGAAGACGAGCATTAGTGATGGCGGAAGGAAAGAGGCAGACATGGGTCAGGTCAGTGCTGGTTGGAGAGCACTGGGAAGTACACAAAGGATGCCGTGCAGATTCCCACCTGCCTGTGTGCTGCCAGAGTAAGATGGGGGGTGTGTGTTGGGGGGTGGCACACTGCAAGACCATAGGCAAAATGTCAATCCCAGGGGCACCTGGGTGGCTCAGTCAGTTAAACGTCTGCCTTTGGCTCAGGTCATGATCCTGGGGTCCAGGGATCGAGCCCCACATTGGGCTCCCTGCTCAGCAGGAAGTCTGCTTCCCCCTCTCCCACCCCATCCCACCTCGTACTCTCTTTTGTTTTCTCTCTCTCTCAAATAAATTAAATCTTTAAAAGATAAAAATGTCAGTCCCTCCAAGCCCAATGCATCCAGCCATCTTAGATGCAGAGGATAACAATATATATGCTACTACAACCTGACAAATCCGGGGAAGCAAGACCCTTGCATTTAGCTAAAATGAAATCACCGGAAACCAAACTGAAATCTTTCATGACTCCAAATTTATTCTGAGCAACAATGTGTCTGGGTGACAGCTTTATTTTCATCACCTTAGTCGGTGTTGCAAGGAACTTACATAAAGTTTCAGTTCGGGTCTCTCCGCCTGGGGGGAGTGCCTTGCGAGCGCCAACAACAGAAGCCACCACTACAGTGAAAGGCATCTGGGGCTAATCTTAGATTGGCTGTGATACGAAGGATCCAGAGGAGGATAAAGGCAAAGAAAGACCTTAATCAATTGGAGTTTAACCTTTGGTTCGATACATTGTGTCTTGTGGTCAGAACTGCAAAGGCTGAGGCCGCTTTGCTTTAAAAGTCACGTTGATGACTTATCAGAAACATTTCTATCTGTGAGATCGTTCAGGTGAGAGGATACTCCAGAGTCATTTCTGTTCTACTTAGCATTTAGATAGCACCAGAGAGCTGTACAGGGTTATTAATAGACATCTTGTACTTTCAAAGCAATTTACACTCTTTCTGGACAGTCCCCTTATCCATAGGGTCAGGGGTGGGGGGTTGGTTGAGCCTCCTCCTTTAGGACCATTTTCTCTTCCTGCCGAGGATGGTCCCTTGGCTCAGAAATCAGCTTCCCCAGCAGCGCCGTCCTCATCCGGGAAGGACAGCTCTCTTAATCTTCTGCAAGACAGGCCACTCCTTGTACAAGGACACAAAAAGAAGATGGGGGACAACCGAAGATACTCATGCTGTGGCTCTAGACGAAATAGGGGATTGAATTTTACTCCCTTTGGCACCACCTTTTTCCTGTTGAGACCACTTCTCATGCTCACGCTGACCAGGACACTCAGGGGCTTCAAGATCCCCCATGTTTTCCCAGAATCCCTCACTGGTTATCCCCCCCACTCCCCACCCCCACCCCCACCCCCACCCCCTAGGCAGCAGCACTTCCTTCTCCTGCAGACAGTTGCCTGGGCCCTTTTCGCTTGTCCTGGAACTGGGACCAAATTTCTAGAGCTAAAGACCAGCCGTGCTTGGTTCCCCGTATCCCGAGACAGCTTTCAGGGACTGACAGCACAGAACTGGCCTTCCCTCACTCCGACCCTCTCTCTCCGAGCTATAGGCCAGGCTGAGGCAGGAGACACAGGGAAGGGGTCCCTGTACTTGTGTCCCTGTACCAAGTGTGGTGTTTGGGTTAAGAAGTGAGTCCCTTCCTTCCACTGAGCCAACTGGGGGGACCTCGTAGAGAATCGCTCGCTTCTCAAGGTTGGAGCTTCCTGTCAGAAGGGGAGTTGGTGGGGTGCCTTCTCAAAGTGTGCAAGCCAAGAACAACTGAGTCTGTGGGGGCACCCTGATAAAGAAAAATATAACGTGTCCTAAGGTGCAGTGCTTTGCAGCGTCCCCTGACCCCAGCGCAGGGCTGAAGGCAACCTTCCCAGGCACAGATTCCGAGTTGGGGAGAAAGATGGTGGAGTGGGGGCAGGCCAGGCGGCAGCAGCAGCTCAGAGTTTGGGGCAGCCAGGAAAGGTCTCCCGTGGATGGAGTGGAAGTCATACAACATGGTAGGGCTGAGCTAGCTTGCTATACTCTATTCCTGGGAGTTGTTGCCTGGCTCAGGGATCCCACTCCCAAACGCTAGGAGATAGAGGATGGAGAGTGGGCTCTTGAGGGGATAGAAAAAAGCCAAGGGAGGCCAAACGGTGTTCTTCCAGAAGGTCACGGCAGTAGACATTGCTGCTCAGAGGCTCCCAAGGCCAGACAGTGTAAACCCCGGGAGCGGGGCTACCCCAGAAAGGCGGTTAAATGGAGACATTTACCTTTCCTTCATCCTTCACTGGGCAGCCAGTGGAATGTTGGAAAATGGAGGAAAAAGGCATGTGAATCATATAACCTTTTAACTTCCTTAACCCTCCTACTTCTAGATCTGAATTTCAGACACAGGAGTATAAATTGTGGTTGGCTTGTTTAGAGTCTAATGGGAGATTAAGTTTCACTTAACATTTGTAAATTTTAACATCTGTACAATGTACATATCAAAATAATCCTATTTTGAAATTTTAAAAGTAATTTTATATTATTTTTGTCTCACTGCAAAACAATACATATTTTCCATAGGAAATTTAGAAAACAAGGGCCAATTTGTGTCTGTCTCTGTGTGTGTGTTTAATGATACTGCAGTAATATTAACATTAAACACTTAACAGATCTATCCTCTTTGTTTGTTAACAGAGTAAAATTAGCTCACAATTCTGTGGTTGGTGATTTGGGGCTGGTCTTCCCTAGGGCAGTTCTCATCTATTTTCTTGAGAAAATATTGGTATATAACACTGTGTAAGTTTCAGGTATATAATATTGCAATTTGACATCTACGCAGTGATCGCCCATCAAAATTCTAGTTACCATCCAGCACCAGAAAATTGACCCCCTTCACCAATTTTACCCTACCTCCACCCTCTTCCCCTTTGGTAACCTTTAATCTGTTTTCTGTATCAACAAGTTTGTTGTATTGTTTTCTTTGTTTTATTTTTTGGGGGTTCTACATATGAGTGAAACCATATGGTATGTCTTTCTCTGTCTTATTTCACTTAGCATAATGCCTTCAAGTTCCATCCATGTTGTCACAAATGGCAAGATTTCATTCTTTTTCTATGGCTGAGTAATACTACATTGTGTGTGTGTGTGTTGTGTGTGATGTGTTGTGTGTGTGTGAGTGTGTGTGTGTGTACACTATATCTTTATCCATTCATCCCCTGAATGGACACTTTGGTTGCTTCCATATCTTGGCTTTTGTGACTAATGCTACAAACATAGAAGTGCATATATCTTCTTGGTTTAGTGTTTTTGTTTTCTTCAGATAAATACCCAGAAGCAGAGCAGTTAGATCATACGGTAATTCTCTTCTGAATTGTTTGAGGAATCTCCATACAGTTTCCCACAGTGGCTGCACCAATTTACATTTCCACCAAGAGGGCATGAGGGCCCCTTTTTCCGCACATCCTCACCAACACTTGTTATTTCTTGACTTTTTGATAATAGCCATTCTAACAGGTGTAAAGTGATAGCTCACTGGTGTTTTGTTTTGCATTTCTCTAATAATTAATGATGTTAAGCATCTTTTCTTAACAATGCTTAGAACTTTTCTGATCTGTTGGCCATCTGTATGTCTCCTTTGGAAAAAATATCTATTCGGATCTTCTGTGCATTTTTTATATGGGGGTATTTTAAAATAGGTAAGTTTTTCCAAAAAGCTAACTAAGTATGAACTGAAGGCAATAAACAGGGCTATTTTTGTGCTGGACATCTCAGAGATGGGGGTGGTCTCACTGCTTCCCGACCAGAGCCATCACTGTTTGCAGTTAGTTTGTGAGAGGAGATTTCCTTCGGAGGCCTGAAGTCATGGCATCAATGGACCTGAAATCATTTTTCCTGGCTCTTAGTGAGCCTAGGATGGGCAGTAGTGGAGGGCATTGGGTCAGGGCAGCAGGAAGGTGGGACAGCAAAGGCAAGGCAAGCCCAGGATAGAAGGCAGAAGGCAGATCTGGGGCTACGGGCCTCTGACAGGGCTGCTTAGAATTCTCCAGCCAAGTGGAGTGGGAGGCCAGGGGCATGGGTCAAACTAGGCAGGGGGTCTGCAATCATATTTCCTCTCTCCTTGATCTCCTCCTATGCGCCAGCCACTGGTCACACTCTGGTGGTAGAGATGACCAAAGCTCCACACCAGTCCCCCCAAAACCAACAGTCCAGGGGCAAGGACGGTGGGGGTGAAGCCTTCATCAAAATGACATCAGCTCCATCAGAGAAGTTGGAACCAGGTGCTGCAGGAGGACAGGGGATGGGGGCAGGAAGCATGCAGGGAGCCTCGCCCAGAGGGGGACGCCTAAACTGAATAGGGGTTGGCAGAGGGGACAGTGTGCACGAGGCGGGAGGCATGGCCAAGCAGGGGTCGATGGGCGGGTGAGCAGCTCTGGGAGGAGGGCGCTAGCATTTGGGGAAGAGTTGATAGAGTCCTTTCAGATTTTGCTCTAATTAGCTGTCGCAGAATGGGCTGACATGGGCTTTGTAGTCAGGCCAGTTGAGACTTAACTGTTCGCTCTGGTCTGTGCAAACGGGCTGGTCGCAGGCAGGCTCCCCTCGCTGAGCCTTCCTTGCCCGCCTGTACACAAAGGGGTGAGACCTGAGTCTTCAGGCTGTGCTAAGGACCAAGGGAGGAGACCAGCGTGAGAGCACTTCTATGCCAGGGGCCCAGGAAGCCATGGCTTCCTCCTACCCTGCCTGAAAGCCTGACTCTCCCAGGACACACAGCGTGCCACGTGCCCACCTGGAGGCTCCACACTCCATCTTCTGAGGGCCACACAGTGTCACTTCTCTGCTACCAGCCTGGAGTGTGTGACAGCAGAGTTCAGTCGGGCCCGGGAGGGGTGTGGAGTTTGGAATAACACCAACCCCGTGTTTGTGTTCTGGGAGAGGCCCTTCCAGCAAAGCGGCCCACATGGCAGAAGGTCTCACCAGATAAGCTCCAGCCCTTGGCATCTCCCTGGATAGTGACCACTGCAGGGTGCCCTCATCAGCCACCAACAGAACCTTCTGTCCTCGGTCAGAGCATGATGGCGGAATTGTGTCCCCTGGCCTAATTCACATGCCACAGACCTGACCCCAGCCCCTCAGATTATAACTGCATTTGGAACTAGGGTCTTGGAAGAGGTATTTAAGTTAAAATGAGGTCATTAGCATGGGCTCTAATTTAATAGACCCGGAGTTCTTCCAAGAAGAGGAGATTAGGACACAGAGGCACACAGAGGGAGGGCCATGTAAGGACACAGGCAGAAGACGGCCACCCGCATGCCAAGGCCAACCCCACCAAAACCTTGGTCTCAGACTTCCAGCCTCCAGAATGGGCAACAATAAATGTTCATTGCTGAAGCCCCCCTCCCCACAGGTGGTACTCTGTTAAGGCACTCCCAGGTGGCAAATACACCATCTGCACGTCTTCACGCCCCCTTTCCGCTGTTCTTGTTGACAAAGACCAAACCCAACACACTTTGCCAGGGCTCTTGTGTCCATGCTGTGTCCCAGGTCCCTGCACCTGCCAGCCACGGGTGGCCAGTGTTCTTCTGTGGGAAAGGAATCGTTCCCGTGCGCTCACGCCCTCACCACAAATGGCCCCTTCCACGACCGCTTCAACCCCAACAGCTCTCCCTTCCCCGAACCCCTGTCATCTGGGAGCCTTAATGCTTTCTCCTTACTTCCTGCATGGTGAACTTGTGGCCTCAGTGAGAGGACAGCCGTTCCGTGGCCGAGGAGGTGGCAGCCTGATTCAGCGTTGGAGTCACCTATTGACCAACCAAAGACCAAAGAGCAAGCCGCAACATGAAAGATGTCTGTTTTCTGGGGTCTTCGGGATCGCCATCCAAGAGGCACACACTCAGAAGCATGCTCTGGAGAGACAAAGAAGGCTGGAGTTTCTCGAGAGGAAAGAGGGAATTTGTTTTGAATGAAATGTGGTTGGTGCTGCTGTAGCTACAGTTACACTAATCTCTGTGTGATTGGTTGCTAGAGCCAGTGTTAGGCAGAAAGTCTATTTAGGCTCATTTTGTCATAGAGTAGATGTGTTGGCTTTTAGCTGAGTTCAGCAAAAATTCAAAGAATTTGAGATAGTAGGCACGCTCACCTCCTCAATGCCCTCCCAGCTTCATCTCAAATAACCCTCTTGGCAACGCTCACTGTCTCTTATTCTCTATGTTGTCACACACAGAGCTATTTGAGTCTTAGCTCCAACTTCCTCGCTGTACTGCCTAGAGCTCTGGTTTCCTTACCTGTGTTGCTATAGGGAAGGCATCCTTACTTAGCAGACCCTATGGCCCATTGGCCCATTGGCCCATTGGCCAACCAGATCAACCCAAGCCTGAAATCCATGGCTCCTTTTTTGGCCCACGGAGGGAGAGGTCATGATTCCATGTTGTACCATCCAGTGCCACCACTGGAACCCCAGGTGGGCTCCCTGGTCCTGGGGTCCCACGTCTGCCAGCCTGAACTCCCTTTTGTCCTTTGTGGTAGGTGTCCAGCCCACTGCCATTTGTGGGCTAGTTCAGGACCCCGACCCATGGAGGCTTTGCCTTCACATGGTGCTGTTACCTGGTCGGCTCGCACAAGAGGCCAGGGACAAGGAGGCATTTGTCTTACTTCTGCATACCCAGAGGTACTGTCCTCGTAAGTGCCACACATACAGCCGAGTACGCCGATTTCCTTTTTTCCTCAGACACCATTTCTTTGGGGTTAAAGCAGAACAGCTCTGCCTCTAGGACTCTCAGAAAGCACCAACAGCCAAGATTTAGCTTCAAACTGTAGAGCAAGGGCCAAAAACATTGTCTGGAGAGACTGCTGAGCACCAAACAGGTGTGTGAGCTGAAATTGGGGAGGGGTATAATTATGTCAGAGGTAACGAAAGCAACCAGACTAAAGATAAAGGGAAAACATATTGGTAATAAATAAATAAATAAATAAATAAACCCTATGAGTTTTCAAAGGGGTTGATTATAATTCCTTTTATTTGAATTCAGAAATCTTTCCCAAGCACAGCTAAATTTTTTCTCGAACAGTCTGTGGCAGCCCCTTGCTACAGGACATTAAAAGGGCAACTTTTTCATGGCCAATTAAGGAGTATCATCAGGATGGCCGGTATCGAGACAGAACAGCCCCCAGGGTTGGCCGCCTGCACGGACTTTACCCAAGAGCATCAGCCAACCAAGAACCGAAGTTTCGGTAACGGGACATTTAAAAAATAGTCCTTCTCAGCCTCTCCGTCTGCTGTGATTTACTATTGATTCAGGAGAAGGAGACTAATTTCCTTTGGGAAATGTGGTGTGGTGGTACTGTGGGCTCTGTTCAGAGGTGGGTCCAGTTTGTCTTGTATCCAGGTGTGAACTGTGAGGAAAATCTATACAAGCCAAACTGAAATCTTAGCATCTCCCCTTCGTTGAGGTGTATGGGATAACAGAGCTCAATCTGTGGTGTGGATAAGCAGATTTGAGGACAATGCCTCCCCAAACGGACCTCTCCTACAGCTCCCCAGCATCCATGGGCTCCATGGCCCCGCTCACTGCTGGGGAGTCAACACCAGCAACTCTATGAAGTTTCTGGGGCTTGGAGCAGGAAAAAAGTATGGGGACCCTCTTTAAGAAAAAGAGCCAAAATTATCTTAATTTGACAAATTTTCCCAAAACACAGGGGCATGTGAACACTTGGTGGGGGCCCACCCTCTGATGTTGGAAGGGGGCTGAGGCTCCTGGGCTCTCAGGAGTGCTGGTGGCCATGGGTTCCCAGGCAAATCGCAGAACCACCGTTACCCCTTGGGCTGGGGTCTTCTTCCTTCCCCAGCTTCCTTCCCCACCTTCATTCCTTCTCCAGGCTTTAGTGTCAGACACAAAGAGAGGCTCTGCTATGTCCTCCGGGCCTTACTTTGCTCTTCTATTAAGTGAGGGCTTAGGATGTTATCTTCAGAAAGTGTCTGGAACATTCTCTGCTCTCAATAAATCTTCGTTATTCTGTGCCTACTTCTCAGACCTCTTGCCCGAATTCCTGACCACTCAGTAGCTCTGATTTCTATGTCTGATTCCAGCACAAAAATTATAGCTAAGATTTATAAGAAGAATCCTTCCACCTGAGGGGGGAAAACAACTACCAGAAGAGACCAGGAACCATGAGAAGCATGAATGCTGGGACGCGCCATGGATGACATTGTCTTGTCTATCACAGTAGACTTGTCTATCACAGTAAACAACCCAGCCCAGCTTAAATTTTAAATATCCACCTAGAGGGGATTGGTAAAATGGAAGTATTATGATTCAGCGGAAGACGCTAAACTCATTTTAGATGACATCAACAGATTTCCATAGCACCTCGCTAAATGACTAATACAGACCATGGAACTGTATTTACGGTGGGACTTCATTTTTGCAAAATGAAATAACATACTTTCCACACACACAGAAGCAGACCTGTTGTCTTAGAAAAGTTACCCGTGGTGATCTCAGGATGGTGAAGAGGGGTCCATTTTCTTGTATCTCTTTCCTGCATTTCCTACAAGACCACTGCCCAGCAAGTGCCCCAGGCACACCCAGGCCCCCTCCTTTCCCGAGAGCACTCCTGCTTCGAGCTTACAATCAGATTTTCATCCTTGAGTGGTGCGCTATTACAGGGCTCACACCAGTGAATTTAGAAACAGCACGGGCCTCCAGCCAGTTATCGCGGTGATTCTAGAAGAATTATTACTTTCTCCATCTTGGGGCTCTGACGGTTCTTCAGGAAATTGAGCTGGAAGTTTAATAATAAGTGTCTTTGTGAACGGCATTTTTATTGGAACTTGAGCCTTTGATTTCGGAGATGTGAAGCACACTGTTCCACTGAGTAGGGAGCGTTCTTGGACCATTATCGTCGTCAAATTTAGCTCAAACAGGAGTGCCTGTGCGGACCACCTCCACAGGTGATGTAAATGCCAGGTGCCCCCCACTTCATCTGTGCAGTTGTATTTCTGAACAGCAGCCTGTAGAGTAGCTGAGAAAGAGTGATCAAAAAATACCCAAGAACAGTGATTGAAACGGTTTCTAAGGATTTCTAATGTTTTTATTCTGTGACTCTGTTTTGCCAATAATAATGTTAAGCAAAAGCGTATCTTTCGTATTTAATTTCGTGGTTTTACAAACTACTATGTAAAAACTGTAAACACAATTCTGCCGATACAGAATTCATATGACCATACAACGCACCCATTTGAAGTGTACAGTTCAGTAGTTTTCATAAAGTCTCCAGGCTGTGCAAGTGTCACCACAATCTAATTTTAGAACATTTTTTTCACCCCTAAAAGAAAACTCCAAAGCTGTCAGCAGTCACTTACCATTACCCACCACTGACCTTTATCCCCGGGTTAGGTCACCACTAGTCTACTTGCTCTCTCTATAGATTTGCCTATTATGGACCCACATATGAAGGGTATCATTCAGCCCAGGGTCTTTTGTGACCGGCTTCTTCCACGTAAGCACAAAATATTTTCAAGGTTCTCCATGTTACAACGTGTATCAGCTCTTCCTTCCCTTTTATTGCTGAAAAATACTCCATTGAATGAATATACCACATTGGACTTGTCCACGCTGCTTTATGGCTATTATAAATAAGGCCACGGTGAACATTCAGATACAAGTGTTTAGGTAGATGTTTTCATGTCTCTTGGATGTATCCCTAGGAGTAGAGCTGCTGGATCATACAGTCGCTGTACAGTGTCCGTTTCGAGGAACCGCCAACATGTTTTTCAAAGGGGCTGCTCCATTTTACATTCTCACCAGCAGTGAACAAGTGTTCCAATTTCTCTACATCCTTATCAGTACTTATGATTGCCTTAAAAAAAAATCATAGCCATTGTTCGGTTTTCCAAATAACAACCAATGTTCTAGTTTTCTGACTTCAATGGGGTGTCCTCTAATTCAACTCAATTCTGACACTATCTATCTAGAGTTAGTGTAGACCCTGCAGGTTTAAGGGTTCAGTCCCACCAGACTACCAGTGGCTCAGACACCAGATGAAAATAGGGTCCCCAGGCTACCTGAACTTCTGCCCAACTGACTACACATTTGGGGTTTCCTGTGACCACACCTTAGGTTCAATAATGGGCTAGAATGATTCACAAGACTCAGGAAAGCTCTGTATTTATGATCACATCTTTATTTTAAAAAATACAGCTTTAGGGCAGCCACATGGAAGAGATACATAGACAAAGTATGGGAATAAGGGCACTGTGCCTTCATGCTCTCTCCAGGCATGTTAAACCCCCAGCCTGTCAATGGGTTCACCAACCCAGAAATTCTCTTAGCTTCTTTGTTTGAGTGTTTTCAAGTCAAATTTCCATTGAATACCCACAATGGATTAAATCATTGGCCATTAGTGGCTGCATTCAATCTCTCCTCCCAGGGAGAGGAGAAAATGGACCTCAATAGCCCTAATCCTCTAATCGTGTGGTTGGTTCCTCTAGGAACAAGCCTCTATCCTGAGGCTATCTGGGGGTCCACAGAGAGTCACCACCACAACAAAGACTCAGGTATGGTCATAAGGAGATCATTATGAATAAGAAAAGAAACTCCTGTCCCTTGGGAAATTACAAAGATTTTAAGAACCCTGTGCCAAGAACTGGAGAAAAGAACAAGTATATATTTTTAATTTTACCCCAGCCATTCTTCTGGGTATAAATTGTTATCTACTGTGCTTTTGATTTGTGGTTCTCTAATTACTAATGATGTGGAGTATCTTTTCAAACCCTTATTGGTCAATTGCTGATCTCTTTATGGAGAGCTATTCAGAATCTTCGCCCATTTTTTATTGGGTTATTGGTCTTTTGATTATTGAGTTATAATAGTTCTTTATATATTCTGGATATATGGACTTGCAAATAGTTTCTCTCAGGCTCCGGATGGTCTTTTCATTTCCTTGATGATTGTTCTCTGCAATACGGCATTTTTAATCTTCATAAAGTCCAATTTTTCTATTGTTTCCTTTTTTGGCTTGTACTTTTGAAATGCCAATTGAATATTACCCCCACCTTAAAAGACCACCAGAGACGTGAGTCAAAGCCAATCACCAAGGCTCCAGCTTTTGCTTTGTCCTCAGTCAGCCTCCTGCTCCTTCACTTTTGGTGCCGTATCTAAGAAAATATTGCCTAACCCAAGTTACAAAGATTGACTCCTTTGTTTTCATCCAAAAGTTTTATGGTTTTAGCTCTTGCATTTAGGTCGATAATCCATTTTGAGTTAGTTTATGCGTATTATTGTGAGAAAGAGGTACAAATTCATTCTTTTGCATGTGGATATATAGCTGTCCCTGTGTAGCTGAAAAGTTTATTCTTTCCCATTGAATGGTCTTGGCACCCTTGCCAAAAATCAATTGACCATAAATGTAAAGGTCTGTTTTTTAGAGTCTCACTTCTGTTCCATTGATGGATATGATTGCTAGTACCACGGTCTTGGTTGTTGTAGCTTTGTAGTAAAATCTGAAGTCAGAAAGTGTGAGCCCTTGTGCTTTGTTCTTTTTCTTTGTTATTTTGGGTCTTCTGCATCCCTTGCATTTCCATACACGTTTTAGGATCAGCCTGTTATTTTCCACAAAAATCCAGTTGGTATTTAAAAAAATTTTTTATTTATTTGACAGAAAGAGAGAGAGCACAAGTAGGTAGAGAGGCAGGCAGAGAGAGAGGGGGAAGCAGGCTCCCCGCTGAGCAGAGAGCCGATGTGGGGCTTGATCCCAGGACCCTGGGATCATAACCTGAGCCGAAAGCAGAGACTTAAGCCACTGAGCCACCCAGGCACCCCCTGTTGGGATTTTGTTAGAGTGTTTTGAATCTGTAGATGAACCAGTCCAGTCTCTGACCATAGCATACCCTCCCATCTATTTAGGTCATTCTTTCCAGTGGTTTGGCGTTTTCAGTGTACAGGTTTTACTCTTCTTTTTATTAAATTTATCCCTATTTTTTTCTTTTTCATGTGATTGTAAATGATATTTTGTTTTCTTAATTTTATTTTGAGTTACTTATTACTAGTATTTAGAAATACAATAGATTCTTTTTTAATATTTTATTTATTTATTTGATAGAGAGAGATCACAAGTAGGCAGAGAGGCAGGCAGAGAGAGAGGGTAGAAGCAGGCTCCCTGCCGAGCAGAGAGCCCGGCGGGGCTCGATCCCAGGACCCTGATATCATGACCCGAGCAGAAGGCAGAGGCCTTAACCCACTGAGCCACCCAGGCGCCCCTAGAAATACAATAGATTTTTGTATATTGGTTTGTATCCTGCAACTTTGCTGAACTTGTTTATTAGTTATAAGAGGAGTTTTTTTGTTTTTGTTTTTGTTTGTTTTTTGGTGGATTCTTTAGTATTGCTAGTACCTTTATATACGTTATCTCATTTAATTACCAGAAGAGGACTGTAGCCCGTGAAGGACAGACATTAATCTCACAGTCTTACAGGTGAGGGAACTGAGGCTTGGAGTGGCAAATAACTTGCCTTAGATCCCAGTGTTAATAAATGGCAGAACCTTGACTGATTCTCAGGACAGGGTCTTGACTGATTCTGAAGACAGGGCAGACTGACCACAGAGTCGATTTTCTCACTGTCCCAAAACTCTAAAAGAAAAAAAACTATAACCCGCAAGAAAAAAGAGGTTGGGAAAATTGACAATAGCTGATAAGAAGTGCTAACATATTTTTTCTGGTTGGAAAGTATGGCAGTTACTAACAGGAATAGAAAGATCCTTAGGGGGCGCCTGGGTGACTCAGTGAGTTAAAGTCTCTGCCTTTGGCTAACGTCATGATCTCAGGGTCCTGGGATGGAGCCCTACATCGGGCTCTTTGCTCAGCAGGGAGCCTGCTTTCCGCTCTTTCTCTGCCTGCCTCTCTGCTTACTTATGATCTCTGTCAAATAAATAAATAAAATCTTAAAAAAAAAAAAAGATCCTTAGCTTGAGTGTCTAAGGCATAGTTTAAGAAATTAGTGTGCTTAAAAGAACATTTATACAAACATGGAATGGAATGATTTGCCAAAGTTCTGAAAAGTCGTCAGGACTTGGAAAGTGCAAAATCCCGTAGAAAACAGGGGTGCGGTTTGGCACAGGGATTATGCTATCTGATGCGTACAGGTAAATCTGCACACCTGCCCTAGCATCTGCTGTCTAGTGTCTCTCGGTCCACCTGGGAACAGATAGTGGGTTTACACTCTGGAAAAGCTGACTGGGGACACTGGAGAGAGTGAGGAGTGGCAGGTGATATGGAGGAAACAGATAAATGGTGGAACCTCACTCAGGTCATTCTCTAATGCTGGCAGCCAGACTTGCTTTCTGCTTGCCCTGCGGTCTCTAGGCAGGAGAACAGAGGAGAGGACCTCTCTCACGTTAGATGGTTGCTGACACTTGGGGTCCCCTCTTGTTGAAAACATGGACCGTCACCAGCCAACTTGTGGGGAGTGTCAAAGGCCTTCCCCACATAATATGAATTGTGGTCAGCTTTTTGTTGTCTGAATTTTTAATATAAAATGGTATTTGAAGGAAGTCTTCAATATCAAAAAGGGAGAGAAATATGAGAAAGTAGCCCGGAGGAAATGTAGATAATGCAAGAGGCAGAAAACTAAAAAACAAAGACAAAAACAAAAAACCCAAAACCTCTTAATATCTTCAGGGAATATGAAACTTGGAAACTAAAACCAAGATATGAAAAATAGAAAATAAATGTAAAACCTTCATTAGCAAGATTGGAGGATGAACTTGAAAATAAGATCCCAAGGAATTGAAATGGGACAACAAAACAAAAGTGTGGCAAGTAGAAAAAGAGAGATTAGAAAGGAACAATCTAGGAGTCTCTATGTCTGAAGAAGAGAAACTAGAGAGAGAGAGAGAGAGATCTGCACAGAGAATCTGGTGAAGAGGAAATTTTCAAAGCCATGATATTTGGGACTGAGGGAGAGAAGCTTTAATTTGGAAGGGGAGACAGGGCACCCATAATAATGAACCTCTAAGAAAGTGAGTGGCTCCGTCAGTTAAGCATCAGACTCTTGGTTTCAGCTCAGGTCGTGATCTCAGGGTCGTGGTATCGAGCCCCACGTTGGGCTCCGTGCTCCATGGGGAGTCTGCTTCAGATTCTCTCTCTTCCTCTCCTACAGCCCCTGCCACCAAAATAAATAAATAAATCTTAAGAAAAAAAGTGTCATATCATCATTTAGAACTCCTAGGTGTAAGGAGGAAACTTCTAAAAGATTCCAGGTATGATGTGTACGTATGTGTTGATATATAAAGGGTTTTGTTTTTTTTTTTTTTACATCAGAACAGCATTGAACTTCTTAACAGCACAACTGAAAGATAGAAGATAATGATACAACGCCTTTAATATTCTGAGGAACAATGACTTTGAGCCACAATTCTACCCTCAGGCGAACTATTAATCAATAGCAAGGGTAAGAGAAAGACATTTTCCAAAAACAAAAAACTCAAGTATTTTACCACCAATGTACTTTCCTTAGGAAGATGTGCTTCAGCAAAAGAAGGAAATTAATCAAGAAGGAGGAAGATGGCCCCTAGATAACAGATGATTCAACAAAGGGAATGGCCAAGGGACATCTCAGGGTAATATTCAGCTTTCAGACTGTCACGAGGGTTTGGAGCTCTCTGGGAGGAATTCTCCAGCAGGAGCCCCAAATGGAATCTCTGTATTTGAGTACACATAAGTAATGTTATTGATTTTGAATTCTTTTGGGGGTGGAGGGAAGTCTTAATTAAAACACAGAAAAATGGACAAACCAAACCACAAAGCAAGGATTAACTCCAGGAAGAAAGAGAGGATGGTGGAAGAAAGGAGGTGGACTCACCATAGACTTTTTGGCTTAATAAGGCATCGTATTCGGAGTCATAGTATTGTAAACACCGTTGATTGACTTAGGAATTGTGACATAACTCTTGGGAGATGTGTCAAGATTGGGGTAGGATGTGAAGAAGGAACACTAAATCCTTCGCTCCCTCAGCAGGAAGTCAGCTGTGTCTAAATTGGGCGAATTAGGATTTAGCACTATATGCATATTAGAAATGAAGAGGTTAAAAGCAAGGGGAAAAGCTAGGTGATTTGAGAGGGCTTGCCTCTGAGGAGGGTCCGGGGAGATGATGAAGGGCAGGGCACTACACTTTGTGTAGTTTTGGGAACCATTTGAAAACTACGCACATGTGTTTACATGGGGGGTGGGGGTGGGGTAAACTTTGGGTCCATGTCTTTCCACCATATCACAAGACTGAACCAGTTCCCTTTTCGATGTGCAACTTTCTAAGTTTCCTCTCTCAGTGTTTCTAGAGAACGGTGTGCTCTCCTCCATCCACCACCCCTGCAGCAGGTCGCATAGGACCCTTGAAACCTCTACTTCCTTCCCTTGGATCCTTGCAGGGGGCCCAGTTCTGGGTCTTGTGGTTCCTGGAGGCAAAATGCCTTAGAGCATGAAGTCTGATCTGGCTTCCTGCTTTCCCTAGAAGGCATGTGGTTTCTTATTAGGAGGTTTTTCTGGCTCCCCCTTTGGCTACACTTGGAAAACAGAGTTGTGGCTACAAAGTCTAACATGAACAACTTCAACTCTGTGAGCCTCAGTGTTTCTGCTTAGGTAGCTGTGGAGAGACGCACTGTGGGAAGTTGCTAGAAGCCCAGGACTCAGGACCCCTGTGCACATGAGCTGGCCTCACCCTGGTGGGCGCTTGGACTGCCAACGAGGGACGCAGGCTGGGTGGAGGGACTAGAGGAGGTCTTAGCGGCCAATGACATACCTGGTTTGTTGGGCTTTGAGAAAGCCAGCTGGCCTCAGAGTCAGCCTGGTGGGTTTGTCTGGATTGTTCTTTCCCAGGGCAAGAAGACTGAGCCGACCCTCAGTGGTCACAGAGCAAAGCTGATCTGCAACAGGCAAACCAGCCTGTCCCCTCACCGCCCGCTGGCCCAGCCACCTTGTTGGTGCTCACATTGGAGGACGGACATCTGGGCATAGCCAGAGTTGTTTTATTTCCTGTCTTAGAGG
Organism: Mustela nivalis; assembly: GCF_964662115.1. Taxonomy (NCBI): domain Eukaryota; kingdom Metazoa; phylum Chordata; class Mammalia; order Carnivora; family Mustelidae; genus Mustela; species Mustela nivalis. The sequence continues at coordinate 92,530,397 of NC_139021.1, read as the reverse complement.
TGGCTTCCTTGACACGGACGGACCTCGTCAATGGTCGCCCGTGCTGTCTAGGCTTCTCTCCATAGAATGGGACTAATTTAGCTCCTACATCTTGGAGATTCCAGATAAAGCCTACACTGGTCCGCAGAGGTGGCTTTCTCAACGTGTTTTCTTTTTAAATGAAGCACAACTAGATATTTTTTCAAGATCTAAGAAACAAAATGGAACCTCCCTATGACCTCGAAGAGCCAACCCTGCTCCTTCAAAATGTATCAGCCCACATAATACGAAAAGAAACTCTCTTCCAGCTCCAGCAAAGGCCAACTGCACAGTCATAAATGGACACTGAGTAAGACATTCTCTTATGATATAATCAGGAAGCATCTCGTATTTGGATTCTACTGTCCTTCTAGCACATATTCACTGGTGGAATGGGGTGTCCCTTAACTTTTCTGCCAATACTCGAATAACAACAGGTACCGTTGTTACATGAAGTCCCAAACATGGTTTCAGTTCAGAACTTGGAATACTCAATCCCACGTAAGAACAAAAAATTCCAACTTCAGTGGAACTGTTAGCTCCTGCTAATAAGGACCTAACAAGGTCCTGCCCTAGTCTGAGAGTTTAGAGTGAGGAGGGGTAGGTTGCAGCTCTTCTGGGTGGACAGACCCTCCCCCCTCCTGTCGCCCCTCCCGGGCCCCTGGAAGAGACAGGTCTTTGTACAGGAAGCCCATCTGGAGGTGGTAGATGGGAGAAGCCCCTTCCTCCACCCCCAGCCCCCTCTCTCTCTGGACTTAGTCCATTTGTCTCTGCTCTTCCCCGGTCCCAGCCCCACAGACTGAGAATAACATATGTCCCCCGCACCACTTCCCATCCACTTCCAGGAGGACTCAGCCTTGGATGCTTCAGTAGACCAGGCATTGGGCACATCCTGCCCCAGGCCTAAGTGTCCACTGCCAGGACGAGATGGGCAGACTCAGTACAAGGGCTTCTGGTTCTCTGGCGCTGAGGAGGCCCCTCCACAAAGCCCCGACAGGCTGTTCTGTTTGCAGGTGCCAGTCCTCAGCAACCTCCCTCCTCCGCCCCCTGGGCTCTCACCAGCTGAGAAAGAGGCCCAAGGAGAGCAGCTTCATGGCACACTCCGGCTAAGCCGGATCTGAGAGCTCAGCCCGGGCCCGAGGCCAACAAGGGGTTTCCAGGCATCTCTGGTCTCCTGTGGAAAAAGCCAAGGGAATGCTTTTGCCCAGACAGTTGCTCAACCCACCAAGGCTGCTCCCCACATAGCGAAGCAGGGAGCACGCAGAGAGAGGGTGGTGGGCTTTTGGGCTCTGCCTGCTTACATGGACGTGGGATTCCTACCTGTCACCAGACAAACCACGCTTCCTGCCGTGGGAGGGAGCCCATAAGACAGAGGCCCTGAGAGGGAAGGGAAACGTTAGTCTCCAGGGAGCAGCCTTCTCAGCTCCTCCCTGGGAAGGTGCTGGTTCCTCTCCCTGTGGGACAAGACTGCCCTTGGTCTTACATCCAGGACTCCCTTTCACAGCACCCTGCTCCTGGAGTTCTCCCTGGACTCCAGCCCGTGTGATGGGATCCAGGCTTTCCTCTGGGGCTTCCCCATCTGGACGGAGCCCCTGCAACTGTGATCTCTGCCCTTCTGGTTCCCGAGTGTCTTCTTCCTGCCTGGACCCCTGTTGGAACTCATCACCCTGAAGGGTTTTTTGACACTGGCCACTTCGGATTTGGACAGACTGCGGAGTCCCTGAGCCTCTGCAACACCGGAGCTGACTGGGCATCCGTTCTGGGGCCTGCATCCATGAGGATCCCAGGATCCGGTGAGACATCCCTTGTGCTGGCTGCCCACAAGTGCCCTGTTTCTGTCCCGCTAACCATGCCATGAAGGAGTACGGCCAAGCTATGACAGTTCTCTTGCTCTTTGAACTCCTTTTCTTACTTCTTCTTCTTTGCTTTCTTTTGAATCCCCGTGTCTTCCAGGGTCACCAATAGTCAAGGATGCTAATCTTCAGGGCTGGGAGAGAGGGAGGAAAGGGGGAAGATCTGTGGAAGAAGCGGCGAATCTGAAGCCAGAAGGTATTACTGAGCACCTGCTCCGGGTGAGACATTGCACAAGCTTTTGTGGGAGACGCAAGGAGAGCTTGCTTTAAGGAGATCATACTCTAAAAGCACGTAGGATGCACAGGATCCCATAGAGAACGCTCTCTCTGACACCCGCTCCGGTTCATGGTGTCTGTACCTTCACTACGTACTGAAAAACAGGATTAACTCGTGGTCCTCCTGTAGACTGGGGTCCTCTTGGAGTTGGGGAGTCCAAGCTTGGGTCTGCACCCAGCTGCTGCCCGTCCCGGCCACAGCAGCTGGGTGTTTCCACCCCACCCTCATTGCATGCCCAGCCTCCCATTCACTTCTGAAGTTGGTCAGTTGCCTCTGTTTTCCAATACAGGAAGTTGGGGGCTCAGGTTGTCCTTGACATCCACTGTCCTTGCTCCCACTCGGCTTTACCTACAGCCCAACATTTCCCTCCAAAAGTCCTACAAAGCTGGGAGCACCTGCCTTCTGGTTAGAAGCCATGGGACATCTTCCTCGTTCTAGTATTGGGTTGGAGAGACCAGCTGAGCATTATTTCTCCCATGATCATGCAAAAGAGAAGTGATTACGACCCTCGAAATCATCCTCGTGGGCTTAGGAGCAATGTTATTGACTTCAAGAACCGGGTGTGTCATCATAAAGGTGGTAATGAGGGTGTGTATCTACCCTCCAGGCAGCTCCCCTTGGCAGCCAGAGGGGAACCCAGGAAAATAGATGGAATGAGATAAGGGGAGTAGAGATGCTGTGTAAGCTGTGAATCCATGTATACATCAAGGGTTATTGTAGCAAAGGGTAGCCTTCATCTTTTCGTGTTTACCTTTTCTCTCCTGGCTTGGGAAAAATGGGTTTTTATTGTATGAATGATCTAGAAGTTTTTCAGATACAAGACCAGGTGGTCGGCAGGGTAGGAAGTGAAGGCAAGATGTGGTCTTATTGCAGGAGCTTAGTAATATTGTTTGTTGGAGGATTACACGGAGCAAAACAGGTGCTTCTCAAGAGGCACAGGCATGGGCTCAAAAGCCTTACTGCCCCAGCCCTTGCCAGGCAGATGCCCCCCGGCTAAGCAGAAGATGCTGTTCACTGGTCTGGACGCCAGGCATCCTCACGGCACCCAGACGGGCTGCGGATCATGGGCCCCGGCTGATGTGGCAAAGAGCAAACCACGAGTACATTAATCAGTACAGAAATGTGCTTGAAATTCTAATTTAAATTAAAAAATAGAACAAGAGAGAAAATTCCCAGTTTCTGTTGCTTGTTGGTTTGAACTAGTACCCCTACTTGGTAGTTCTGTCATGTCCCCACCCCCCTTATGGACACTACATTTTTCAGTTAAAAGATTTCAGGTTAGCTCTCCAAAATAAATATCATTGGTTTTAGAAACGAACAACTCCTAAAAGGAGAGTTTAGACCCTTAAGGTGGCTTCCAGCACTGTTATCATTAGCTGGTGTTTACTGGGCTCAGGGTTGCCACCAGCCCTCGCTGGAAGCCCATCCGGAGGTCTCTGAGAAGTCTCTTACCAATACTTCCAAAGGGGTGGTGGCTATTTCATACCTTTTCACTATTTTTTGCTACTTAGAACAATTTCAAAGTTGGGAAAAACTAAAGCTCATCGCCACACCCAGAGTCGCAGGGTTTGTGAGTGACAGAGCCCGTGACGGACTTGGGCCAGACCACAGAGCCTGAAGGATTGACCTGTTGCCACCGATGTGGCAGAGGGCTGTGCTTGGCCCACATCCCAGTGTCCCTGGGACATGGCACTGGGTTCTAGGCTACATATATTCGGGGAGTTTTTGGCCAGTAGAGTGAGAACCAAAGTCAGGCAGTATCCGCAGAGCTATCTTGGGATGCTTGTGTCAGATCAAGTTTTACTGGTTTTAGCGGCATTTTTAACACGTGGGGTTGACTTTTCTTTGTTACGGGGTATGTCCTGTAACATTTACTGTCTTCTGGGACTCTACCTGCTACAGGCGAGCCACACGGGGTCCTGGGCTGTGATGACAAAAAAAGATCCGCAGAGACACCAAGTGTCCTCTGGGGGGCGCTGAGAACCACTGACTTTAAGGACTGAAGGCTGGGAGAGCATCCTGTCCCTGACCTTTGGAAAGATATCTTTAGGTATGGGATCTGGACAAGGACCCTAAGAAGTCACTCGGGCTCAGAAGAGCTAGGTCTTCTGAACTTGGGTGCATTGCGTTAGCCAGAAGAAAGATGGAGGCCTGGCAGGACTGCCCGGAAGGGAAGTGGGGAACGCCAGAGGAGTCCTCACTCTGGTGGCGAGGTCGGTGAGATGTCATTAGTTGAACTGTTGTGTAAGTTTCGGTTATCAGATTACAAGGAGATTTGGTTTCCAGTTTTCTTTTGTCTCTGGCTATCTGGGTAGATTTAGGTAAGCCTGTTTTCTTATTTGTTTTTTTAATTCAACACACATTTATTTGGCCCATTCTGTGTCTGTCATTGTATTGAATGGGATGAATTTTTTTCATCCCCAGGGACTGGTACACAATACATGCTCAGTAAGTGCTTGTTGAACGTGATCTTGAATTGATTAAGGGGGAAAACTGCCTGTGAAAATAAGGTCTTCTTGGAAACAGGTTCCTTATGGCCTTCAGGCCTGCAGAAATGCTGTTATCACTGTGGCCAGCTCTCTGGTGACGTGAGAAGATCTACTCATACTTGCACGGATGGATCAATCATGAAAACTCAGTGGATTTTTGTTGACTCACTGATTCACCTCCCTACATGTCTAATTTCCTCCTGACAGTGCTTCCTCGTGTGGCAGAATTTAGTGGAAACAGACTCTGAGGAACGTTTGCCAAATTGTTGCAGGAATGGGGGCAGGGTGGGAGCAAGTACAGTATGATGTCAGGCTTTCTCTGAGGTCTGGAGAGGAGGACGGAGGCAGAGCGTGACCTCAGGAATGGGTGCTCACATGAGACCACACTGAAAGAGGCTCCAGAAGGAAGCCAGCCATCCAAAGAGCAGAAGTAAAGTCATGGCACAGGGCTAGGTGAGGGACAAGTCAGAACACATCTAGTTGTATGGCCTGTATTGCCTGAGATACTAATATATTTTTCCCCGGTTATAAAAATTATGCACTATCATTATAGAAAAAAACAATTAGAAAAGAAAGGAAAGCATAGAGAAGAGAATGAGAAACAACTCTGATTTCATCATCCTGGGGATAACAGCTGTTGCCATCCACACACATTTCTTCACAGACTTTTCTGGAAGCACGTGATTTCACATAGTACTGTGAACACCTTCCAGGTCATTCCAAGTCTAAAACCAGTTCCTGCGGCTGCAGGATGTTGTATCTGTAAGGACCTATTTAGAAACTGACCCTGCTCCCCTTCCCCCAGGGGATTTACTAGGAAACAAGTCCCAGAAACCAGCTTCTGGTAACAAAGCCCAGATAGGAAGGTGGGTCAGGCCAGGTGGAGATATCCGATCAGTGGGGGAATGCATACTGTCTCCCTGGTTACCAAGGAGTATGGGCCCCGCCCTTTGGGAGCCCTTTTGGCTCCAATCCCAATCAAGGTGTAATAGGCTGGTTCAAATGTCTACTAGGGTAAATTGTAACTCAATTGGTCACCTAGCCTCACTGTGGAGTTTCCTGTGTGTGTTACAATCTCATTGGTCACCTGTGAGTGGCCAGGCCCGACCGCATGGCCTTTGCCCTTAAAAGCTAGCCTGTGAAACAGAGAAGGGTCGCCCTCTTGTAAGAGGTGCGGCCCCGAACGTTTGGTTAGATTCTTGATGCTTGGCGTGAAATAAAGCTTTGCTTGCCCTTCGCTTTGTATCAGTCTCGCTCCTTTAATCACGGACCCATTATTGGGGTATTTCCTCACAACTTTTTTAACCTTGTGCTTATTTTCCAATTTTTTCCTCAATGACAATATCACAGTTTGAAACCCTGTCTTGAGAAAGGCCAGTGGGAGGTCAGGGAGACGCTAACGCTAGACACGATGAACTCCAGGGATTGGAGGACAGGGGAGAAAGGAATGACATCATTCAGCTGCAGAAAATTCTTCTACCCTCAAAGATGTCCTAAGAACTTCGCAACTGAGCCTGACGCATCTCCTAGCAGGGGACTTTGCTTCTAAGCTGCCATGGTGGAGATGTGTTGACTCTTACCGCATTGGGTGTGCAATATGGCACCCGAGTCAGAGAAGCATGCAAGTGTGGTAAATGTTGAATGCCCTTCCAGCCTGTGTTGGAACAGGATGGCCTAATCGTCTGACTAGGTGCTCCTGTCCCCTCAGCTGGTCTCTCCTTGTGTGGTTATGGGAATGTGATATAATAAAAAGCACATTTGTTCTTTGTCCCTGGTTCCTGCCCCCCCAGAGCTCCTAAAACCCTTGGAATTTTCTGACAGGGAGGAGTGTCTTTTGTTACTTTCAGTCACCCTGCAGTTTATGCTAATGAGGTGAGTCTTGGCCCAAAGTTTGTGGGGGTAGGGTGGGAGGGGGCTCTAAGGAGTTTTCAGATGGGGGCTGGTCCTGGAAGAACCATTGTGTGCTTAGAAGTTAGAACTAGCAGCCCCAGCCCGAGTCCTGGGAGAAGGGCTGGAGATGGAGTTTAGTCACTTTACCAATGATTTAACCAACCATACGTAATGAAACTTTAATAGAAACACCAAAGCAGGGGCACCTGGGTGGCTCAGTGGGTTAAGCCTCTGCCTTTAGCTCAGGTCATATCTCAGGGTTCTGGGATCCAGCCCTGCATCTGGCTCTCTGCTCAGCAGGGAGCCTGCTTCCTCCTCTCTCTCTGCCTGCCTCTCTGCTTAATTGTGATCTCTGTCTGTCAAATAAATAAATAAAATCTTAAATTAAAAAAAAAAAACACTGAAGCAAACTTTCCTGGTTGGCGAATACAGGGGAGAGTGGCACCCTGAATTCTGTGAGAGGGCACAGAAACTCTGGGAAACTCTGTGTCTGCCACCCCTATAGCTTACCCCATGTATCGCTTCCATTTGGCTATTTCTGTGTTGAAGCTTTTCTCATTAAGCTTTCCCAGGTTCTGCAAGTCAATCAAGTGAATTATCATGACTTAAGGTGTTATGCCCCAATAATGGGTCCGTGATTAAAGGAGCAAGACTGACACAAAGCAAAGGGCAAGCAAAGCTTTATTTCGCCAAGCATCAGGAATCTAACCAAACCAGGGCGGTACCTCTTACAAGAGAGGGCGACCCATCTCTGTTTCACAGGCTAGCTTTTAAGGGCAAAGGCCATGCGGTCGGGCCTGGCCACTCACAGGTGACCAATGAGATTGTAACACACACAGGAAACTCCACAGTGATGCTAGGTGACCAATTGAGTTACAATTTACCCTAGTAGACATTTGAACCAGCCTATTACACCTTGATTGGGATTGGAGCCAAAAGGGCTCCCAAAGGGCGGGGCCCATACTCCTTGGTAACCAGGGAGACAGTATGCATGCTCCCCACAGATCGGATATCTCCACCTGGCCTGACCCACCTTTGTATCTGGGCTTTGTTACCTGTAAATCCCCTAGGGGAAGAGGAGCAGGGACAATTTCTAAATAGGTCCTTACAAAGGGGGTTTGTGAGCCCATTGCTCAGATGGGTGGGTCCCCCCTGAGATTTATAACCGCAATCTGAAGTGGGCTTTTCCATTGAAACATTGAGTTGACTAATCACACACTTGGCAATTACATTTCTTAGTGTAGAATAAATAAATTGGGACAGTGGTTTCTCAGTCTCTGGTGAAATTGGTAGAGTGTGATAGTTCCATCATATAGGGTGACCAACTCCCAGTTTACCTAAACTTTCCTGGTTTGTAAAACTGGAAGTTCTCTGCCTTGGGACACCCCTCAGCCCAGGGGAAGCTGGGACTGTTGGTCACCCTGCCACCAGAACAAGAACCTCTCGACAGAGTTGAACATGAGTCTGGTTCCTGGGGACAATTATCCAGTCCCACTCACACACATTTATTCCTTCAGCATGAGAAGCCACAGCCTGCTGGGCATGTGGGTGAGAGGCTCATCATCTTAAGTGAAGTGTATTTGATCTATGAATATCTAGAAAGCAGATCTAAGACCCAAAGTCTATTATTAAGGCTGTTACTACAACTCTGTATACCAAGAAGGTCTTGCTAAAAGCAGAGAAGTCGAGTAATGGAACTGGTCCAGATGTAAGTAGTGGGTTTCCTGATAGTGTCCCAAGCACTGGCCATTGCCATGGCCTGAGCAACTGAAGCAGCAGGTGTCAGTGGTATTTATTTATTTATTTATTTATTTATTTATTTATTTGACAGAGAGAGATCACAAGTAGGCAGAGAGGCAGGCAGAGAGAGAGGGAAGGAAGAAGGCTCCCCACTGGGCAGAGAGCCCAATGCAGGGCTTGGTCCCAGTGAGGAGGAAGCAGGAGGCTGGCTGAAGACAAAGCAAAAGCTGGCACCTTGCACCCGCTCTCCACCCGCTCCCCTGGGCAATGTGTGTGACATTCCTCAGGCACCCCTGACCGCCATAAGAAACAAAGAGTTAACTTGCAGAGATCACAATCCTGCAGGACAGAGTCTCCTTGGTTTACAAATGTCCTAGAGATCTACAAACAAAGAAGTTACCTTATCAATAGCACAATTTCCAGAGGCAAATAACTCAGTTCCTCAAGCCCTAAATAAAATTAAATATCTTCTAAACCCAAATCTCACTAACAAAGACGCTTGATAGCAGAAATGTGAATGGCTTGCCAAAAGACAACACTGATCAAGCCGCAAGACCTCCAGTATCCCGGCAACTTGTAGGCCCTCTTGAGCATATGAAAGCTCCGTTGAAACTTCCCTCTCCCTCACCATCCCCCAATGGCAAGGTACATAACCTGCCATCTACCACAACCCGGGGCAGCAACTCTTTCTGCCCACAGGCCCTGTCCCCGTGCTTTAATAAACCACCATTTTGCACCAAAGATGTCTCAAGAATTCTTTCTTGGTCATCGGCTCCAGACCTCAGCCCACTGAACCTCACCCAGGTTCTAGAACTTCATCACCAGGACCCTGAGACTATGACCTGAGCCAAAGTAGGAGGCTTAACCCACTGAGCCACCCAGGCGCCCCAGCAGGTGTCAATGTTGAGTGAGCATAACAGCATTAAAAATGCAGATTCCTGGATGCTATTTCCCTGAGTACTGATTTAGTACTTCCAGAGGTAAAGTTAAGGATTTTGCATTCTTAATGAGATCCGCCACTAATGGTGCTGATCCATGGACCACTAAGAACCACGAACTTTAAGTGAGTAAGAAAATCAGATGTTTCCAGACACTTGCAGTCTCCATCTTTATGGTCATCTATAATCTAATCAATTTTGTTTAGTTTAAACAAAGATGGAGCCATTAAAGTTTTGCTTGTGACTTAATGGCTCTTCCTTTGCAATTTTTTAATATAAAGAAATTTATAAAGCTTTCGTTCTTTCTTTCTGAATTGGAGAAAATGACTTCTGAAATCATAGGAGAAGGCTATGTTGCCAAAGGTGTTTCCTGCCCAATGCCCCAGATATCAAGGACAGGAGTATCACATTACTGGGATCACCTTCGCAGGCCTCTCTCTCCCGGCTCAGGCCATCTAAAGGAGAGGTCAGGAGAGTAGCTATTAAGCAAAATGCAGAGTGCTTGTGGGGGCTGGTGCATATCTCTTGTGCATGGTAGAAAGCCTTCTGTCTGTCGGTTTTGCATTTAGAATGACTTCACAGGGCATCAGCTGTCTCTGATTCCTTTTTTCCCCCAGGAAGGAGATCACTGGAAGCAGGTGAAGGCAGAATTATAACGAGCCCAAGTCAGATTGCTGCTGGGATTTAACGCATGAGGAGCTTTTGTTTTCCTCTTCAAATCTTCTTGAATTCCTCCCAGATACTTTGAGCTTCTGCCTCTGATCCACCAGCTCCCCGAAGCAGGCGCCAAATGGTTTGCTGGGGTAGCCTATTATCAGAGCAAAACAAACACCTTCTGTGTCTAGCCTGGTTGTTTCAGTGCATATCTGGAGTGTATGAGATCGATCGGGCTTCAGAGAGACATTTGGCTCCACTCCTCACCTACTTAGCCTGTACTCTATAAATCAAATGGCTTGTTTTCTCCCAAGAGGCTTTAAGGTTGCTAACTGGCTACCCTTATGGGGGGTCCCTTGGGGGTAATTTTCTTTATTTTATAAAAGATGACCTACAGAATGCCTGCTCTGAAGAAATGAGAACAATCCCGGCTTCTATCACCAGGTGCAGTCGAACCAGGAGTGCTTTCTCTGTAGAATCAACCCTGGAGAAACGTCCCCTCTGTACTACGGATGAGATGCTCAGAATAACTACAGAATGAGTTTGTGGAACAAAGAGGGGGCTTGTCCTCAAGAATACCTCACTCTGCTGATTTTTCACTCCCCAGAGAGGAACTAAGAGTTTGCATTTGCCATCCCTCCCATTTCCTGCTATGTAGTACACACTGTAAGACCCCTCGAGTCCTCTGTGTCTCTCCTCTGCCATTTTTGTACTCACTTCTCAGCAGAATGGCACCCTTCCAGTATGTTCTTCTACAAATAGAAACACAGTGATGATATGTGGAAAAGAGTCCGTTGACAGTGGTGTCTAGCTCTTGATTTCATTGGATTGGGCACTATTTTGTGCCTTTAATTTAGGGAGTTAGGCGCCCATGTTTCATTCTTCAGGGGACAAGTCCAGTGTGTTTAGCTCATGAGGACGGTAGGGTTCCACCTGCCAGTCCACTCGCTCCCTAGAACGTGATTTCTCAGGTGTCCCAAACAAAGGCAGGAAGACAAGAAACCTAAGAAAGGGAGATGGGGTAGGGGGAGATGACCCAAAACAAGAGAGAAAAGACAAAACTGGGTAGGGAAAAAATAGAAACAAGAGACAAGAGGAGACTCCCATGTGGTAAATGAATGAAGAATTCTAAGTTAAGCTTGACTTCTTCTACCCTAAGCATAGACAATACATTGTACATACAGTCTTTGCTTTGCATGGTTCTGATATGCTCAACTTTCACTCACGCAATTTAGCGAAGACGAGCCCCTCAACATCACTCATCTTCCAGTTACCACCTGCATCAATTATGAGTGATTGTATACAGTAGCTCTTCACAGCTGATTACTAAGTAAATGACAGAAGCCCATCATGACCAGTGACCAGCCATGCCATGGCCTTCAAAGTCTGTGGGCAGCTGATCACCACGTATCTGTTACTCAGCAACTCCATTTACACACAGACAGCAGAGGTCCAGCAGTGCTGCCTTCTTGTCGCCCAGCCATGACCCCTTGTGCCATTTTACCAAAATGGGTAGTTGAAAGAGGGATTTGGCCACCAAAGACTAAAGTGCAGCAAGGAAGCGAAACTGGAATGGAAGATTGCGATGGAAGATTAGAAGATTCGTGAATGCCACCAGCAGAGTGACGTTAGAAGAGCAGGCCTAGGTCTGTGGTGCACAACCACGTGGGAGAGGTCCAAATGATGTCAACAAGGAAGCGACACTGGCAGAGACTTCCCATTAAAGGAGCTCTCAGAGATATTCCATGACCTTGAAAGCACAAAAGACAAACCGCTGGGGCTTGATCCAGACTTAGAAGGGAAGACGACACTGGGCCAAAGCATCAAAAAGATGTGCTCAGTTTGGTAATTTACAGGACTCACGGTGTCACATAGAAGCAGTGTGATAATAAGGGGCTCCTCAGGCTCCTCTTCTGAAGTTTGTTACAAAGAAATAAAACACCTGGCCAGTGGTTCTAATGTTTTAAGTTACTGTGTGCTAAATCAATACAAGTTTTTACCGGTTTTTCATTTCCCTATACATTTATAGCCAACAGCAAGAGAGCTTTCGACGTTTTCACGAAATTTTTAAAAAGTCACTCAACAATCACACTTTTCTCATTGGTTATTGAGATCGTTTGCACAGTTTTGGCTGGCACGGTTGTTTTTTCAGCCCTGCATTGCTGCTCGCAGAGGGGGGACTGCCTGTGTAGACTTGGATCACAGCGTACATATGCGTAGGTGAGGCAAGGCTAATCATCACAATTGTAATCATTTGTAAATTATAAGTAATAGGATCCTGGTTTCTGCAGGAAAAAATGTGTGTGTGTGTGTACGCATGTGCACGTGTGCATACGGGAAGACGGCAGGTGGCTTCCCCATCTGCTGGGTGCTGGATGGAATAACCAGGGATCCTTTCATCCTCCCTCCGAGACAGCCGCCCATTCGGGGGATGCAGATGGGGGCAGGGGCTTAGCATCCTTCAGATCTTTGCTCCTGGGGCTCTGTCTTTCTCAAGGGCTGCCTCAGCCCCTGTTTACTGATGTGAACCTGGGTCCTTCTTCCATTTCCACAACCCAGAAGTTACTCACACCCGGCTTTTTGGAATTCAGCAGACTTGGGGCAGGATTTGGAGGGGTCATGAGCAGGTCACACAGCGTGCAGCCGTGGGCCATTCACTCTTCCTTCTCTCTGTTTCTCCCTCTTCCCTCTGAGAGCAGTGTCTTCCCTGCTCGGGACACATACGGCAGCTTCCCCATGGACTCCCACGGGTGGGGTGGCAGGATGGGACCCTCCCAAGTTTTATCTACTTCAAGTATCCATCCGAGGGTCTTTCTTAGCAAGGCCAGTTAGGATCAATTACATTTTATACATACGCACATATAAATGCACGGAGAAAGAAGAAAATTAGGTGCACGGCAGTGTTAACCTACAGTGGCTATCTCTGGGGGGTGAGAATTAGCAATGATTTCTTATTTTCTTCCTTTTGCTTTTCTACAATGAATGTATGTCATAAAATGTGTACAATGTACATATATTAAATTTTAATAAGAATAAAATTATTTAAACAGGCTGTGAGCAAGCCTTGACAAAGGCAAGGACAGGAGGGGCTCTGAGAGGGAAGCTGTGTGTCTGGCAGGGGGTGCGGATAGATCCCCGGGCAAGCTCGGGAGACTAAGAGGAGAGAAAGGAGGGGGAACACAGAACAGGAGCATGGGAAGGGAGACAATGGCACAAAGAAATGGGAGAAGAATCCGATCACCACTTTAAGGTAACGTAATTTGGCTCCATTGTGTTCCTGCATTAAGGGGTTGACTAACAATTACAGTGGTAATTATAACAATTTTAGGCTCTTCTGTGGCACACTGTAGTTTCATTATCCTCCAACATAATATCCCTAACATCCTGCTACTACAAAAGAGGAAATCGAATAGATGCAGCCTTAATTTTAGCTGTATGTTAGACTTGGCTCTGACACAATGCCGTTTTTAAATTGCCTGCACACGTTAACACAAGAATTTTCCTGCCCCCCCCATCTGCAATCCATTCAATATTGTAGTTTTAAAAAGGACCAGTGAGGACCAGAAAGAGCCGTGTGTGTTCCCAAGGACACAACGGAGCCACTGTCCTTCTGCACAGTGTCTCACCTCACCCCATGTCACTCTGGAGTTTTCCTTTCCCTCACAGCGGAGCCCGGTGGCACCTGAGACATGGAGGTGTTGTTGCGAGTGTCGGGCATGACTCCAAGAGCTGGAACTTAGAAATGGCAGAGGTCTGTTGAAGGGGAGGGGCCGGCAATGGAATATGGTGATGGTGGAGGACAGATGTGTGGGGTTGGCTACGCCCCTCCAGCCCCACAGTCACTCACGAGTTTAAGGGCCGAGTAGACCATGAGCCGCAGGGATGGCAGGAAAGCCTTAGAGGTGATCCCGGACCCCCTTTGGGGCTAGCCATTTTCCTTCTGTCTTCCCATTTGTCCTTCCCATTCAAAACTGCAGACAAACACAGATAATAAATCGTTCCGTCCTTGGGATCCTCTTTTCTTTCCTTTTTACATTTTTTAGGAGACAGTCCCACGCTTACTGACTTGCTTGCCTCCCCTCTCATTCATTCCTCAGGCTGGACCAGCCTCATTCAGCCCCCGCCGCTCCGCTCACTAATGAAACTGCTCTCGCTGAAGTCAGCGTTGATGCTCTGTTTTCAAACCTTCATCCCGCCTCGTCTCCTTGCAGTAGCTGACATCACTTTATCTTCTCCCTTCAAACCTCTTCTCCTTCAGCTCTCCCTAGTTCTTGATTAATGGCTGTGCCAACCTCGGGTTGCTCGAGCTATAAACTTCGGTGATGTCTTCAACTCCTTTGCTGATATTAGAAACATCTCTAGAATCCATCCCCCTTTCTCATGCTCAGCCCTGCTTCCTGGGTCGCACCTCACACATCCTTCCTCTAAGCTGTTGTCCTCTGATCAAGGCACTATTTTTAGCTGCAAACTATTATTGATCTCTAAGGTAATTGCATTGTGGTCAGGAACCGCAGTACGGATGACGACTCTTTGAACTTTCTTCAGCGATGTTTTATGGTCTACTCTGTGATCAGTTTTTATGACTGTTCCATGTACACATGGAGAAGCATGTGTATTCTTGAGTTGTTGGGTAGTATGTTCCGTATGTCTCCCGCAGATCAAACTTGTTCAAATTTTCTGCATCCTTATTGATTTTCTGTCTACTGAGAGAGGTATGATACAGTGTCCCACTCTGACGGTGTACTCATCAACCTTTTTTTGTAGTTCTGTCAATTTTTACTCTGGGTATTTTAAAATGATGTTATGAAGGACATACAAGTCTGAAACTATTAAAGCTTCTAGTGAATTGTACTTTTTATTCCTTCATCTTCAATAATACTTTTTTTTCCCCCAGGAAGTCTAATATAAATGTCATTATGTTGACTTTCTTTTGGCTAATCTTTACCTGATATATCTTTCTCTGTTATTTTGCTTTCCTCCTTTCTGGGGCCTTCGGTAAGAAAGAGGTGGTATGATACAGCGGTAAAAAGTACAGACTCTAGGAGGAGTCTACCTGGGTTCAAGTCACCACTTTGCTGCTCAAGTTATAGTATTTAACTTCTTTGGAACTTTGTTTTCTTATCAAAACTGTGCCTGTCCCATTGGGCTTCTGTGAGGAGTAAATGAATTAACATCTCTAGGTCACTCAGAATAGTGGTTGGCACATAGGACAAGTGTGTGTTCATTATTATGATCAGATAGAGCTCTCAGATAGGATATTCCTGGGTCTAAATAAACATGATCTGATCATCTTTGTCTATTAGTTTGAATTTGGCCATGTGTTTTGATTACTGATGTATTTTTATTCACTTATACTATCTTATTTTTTACTACTTGTTTTATCTTTCCTGTCAGCCCATCTCCCCATCCCCATTCTTTCTTGATCTCTGCTGGGTTGATTGTATCCCTATCCCCAACAGTTTGGAAGTTATGCATGTTATTTTATTTTATTTTTAATTTTTGTAAAGATTTTATTTTTAAATAATCTCTACACTCAATGTGGGACTGAAACTTATAACCTTGAGATCAAGAGTTGCACACTCTATGCCCTGGAAGTTATGCATTTTTAGTTCCGTGATTTTAGTAGTTACCCTAGATATGTCAGTGTCTATATTCAACTTAATAGACTTCTCTAGAACACTCAGAGGAAACTATAAGATGCATAAAGCCCTGCAATGTCGATCATGCCCCTTCAGGATCATGCTATATGTGTCCAGGGTTTGGAGTCCAGCTTGAGCCTTTTTTAACCTCACAGAGTAAGCGCCATTGCTATTGTTTCATACAGTTGATAATTATTTGAACTTTCTCCCCACGTCTGCCATTCATTTGTCTACTGTTCTTTTTTGTCCCTGGGAACTTTTCAGAGGATTATTTCCCCAATCCCTAAATTATATCCTTTGTAGGAAGTTCCTTTAAAGAAAATCTGTTGGTAATAGACTGTATCAGCTTTGGTTTATCTGACAATGTTTTTACTTTGCTTTTCTTCTTGAAAGAGTGGCAGGAGGTAATGCTCCCGGAATATTCATGTTTCCTCCCCTACCACACACACAGACCCCTGCATCCTCCTTTGCAGCTGGATAGGGGCTATGTGACTAGTTATGGCCAATGCATTGTGAACAGAAGTCCCGCGTCATTTCTGGGCTGAGGCAGTGAGAATATCCAGCATGACTCTAGTTTTCTCCTCTCCTTCTTTGTTGGTTCTGCAAGACATGTGCTGAGATGGTGGAGACATGAGATGTAGGAAACCTGGATTCATGAGTCCGGAGTTAGTGGGATGTTGCCTTATAGGGTCACCTAGTTTGTGGGGTACTGGTGGTACGCATGAAATAAATCTTTGGGTAGTAAGACACGAATATTTGGCCTCATTTGTTACTAGCCTATTTAGTCCTATATGACAGACACTTTCTCTTAGGAGACTGAAAGTATCATTCTGTTGTTTTCTGGATACTATTATTGTTGATGCCATCGATTGTTACTCCCTTGTCAGTAGTATGTTATCCTGCCCAGGAACTCTTTGGAGCAGAGGGAGGATATGCTTTAGGTAGGACTTTGCAATCTGTCTGGGTAGTGCATTTCTTTTTATTTGTTCTGCATGGGATTCCTTGGTATTGCTGAATCTGAGGAATCTGAATATTGTTATCTTTCTTCAGTCCTGGAAAATTCTTGGCCATTATTTCCACAAATAGTGTTTTTTCTCCACTGTTTCTGTGATATCCTTCTGATATTCTAAACACATGTATTTTGGATCTTCTTTCTTTATCCTTTATTTCTCTTGATACTTCCTTTTCAGATTTCCATCTCTCTCTCCCTCTCTCCTTTATTGTGCTATTTCTGGTATCCACCTACCACTTCACTAATTCTCTCCTTGGCTGTGTCTCATTTGCTGTTTAACTCGTGCTATGAGTTAGTAATCTCAGTTCTATTTTTCCTTTCTAAAAGTTCTATTTGGTCCTTTTAGGATCTGCCTAGTGATTTTATGGCCTCTTATTCTGTGGTTCTATATTTTTCTGATATTCCCTTTTATTTCTTTAAACATAATTTCCTTAGTTTGTTTTCTGTACCTGATGATGATCCTACTTGTTGTTTTTCCAATGCTTATTTTCTAGTTTGTAGCGTCCACTGATTCCCTCGCAGTGGCTTGTTTACTCACATATTCAGTGACTTAAACATTTTTTTCTTCCCAATTTTGTTTAAATTCTAAATTTAAATGATTGCATGAAGCATTAGCATTGTTTTATGAGATAAATGAGATAATATATGTGAAAGTTCTTTGTAAAGTGTAAAATATTATATAAATGCAAGGTATACTTATATTAGATCTCCTGAACCTTAAAAGTATTATTTTTAAAAATCCAAAGCAATTCAGTTTTTATTACAAATGGAGTAGAGTGGAAGCACCTGGGTGGCTCAGTCATTAAGCATCTGCCTTCAGCTCAGGTCATGATTCCAGGGTCCTGGGGTAGAGCCCTGTACTGGGCTCCCTGCTCAGCTGAGAGTCTGCTTGTCCTTCTCCCTCTGTCCCTCCCCCTGCTCATTCTCTCCCTCTCTCTCAAATAAATAAATAAAATATTTTTTAAAAAACCTTAAAAAAAAAAAAAGGAAATGTATCAGGGTAGAAACTTTAACTGCAGATTTTCATGCAACTCACTGAAATGAAAACTTTATCCATCTTCTTCATTCTCTAGGTTTTTGGGTTTATTTATTTATTTTTCCTTTTTTCTTTTTTATGAGTATGATTTTTTTCTATTTTGCTTTTTGATTAGTCACTCCTAGTAAATAGAACCTTACTGAATTATTTTGTTATTGGAGCATAATTAACATAGAGTGTTATCTTCTAAACTAAAAGGTAGCCTACTAAATGGGAGAAGATATTTGCAAATGACATATCCAATGAAGGGTAAGTATCCAAAATTTATAAAGAACTGATACAACCCAACACCCAGAGAACAAATAACCCAATTTAAAAATGTGCAGAAAACATGAACAGGCATTTCTGCAAAGACATCCAGATGGCTAAGAGACATAAAAAGTTGCTCAACATCATTCATCATCAGGGAAATACAAATAAAAACCACAATGAAATATTTCCTCTCAACTGTCAGAATTGCTAAAATTAAAAACACAAGAAACAACAAGCGTTAGCGAAGATGTAGAGAAAAAGGAACCCTCTTACACTGTTGGTGGGAATGCAAACTGGTGCAGTCACTCTGGAAAACAGTGTGAAGTTTCCTCAAAAAGGTAAAAGAATTACCCAATGATCTAGTTATAGCACCATTGGGTAATTACCCCCAAAATACAAAAATGCTAATTCAAAAGATTACATGCACCCCTATGTTTTTAGCAGTTTTATTTTATAATAGCCAAATTATGGAAGCAGTCCAAATGTCCATTGATAGATGAATGGAGATATGTACAGGGGTGCATATATCCTTTTGAATTAGCATTCCATATATATATATATATATATATATATATATATATATATATATATATATATATGGGTGCTGGGTTGTATAGATCCTACTTGTTGTTTTTCCAATGCTTATTTTCTAGTTTGTAGCGTCCACTGATTCCCTCGCAGTGGCTTGTTTACTCACATATTCGTACAATGGTAACTTGGATTCCAAATCTGTGAGTGCTGGCTAGTAGCTATGAATTTTCAGGAGGCATATCTTTTACTTTTTTCTGCTTATCTCTGAACCAAGGCAAAGGGAGACAGCATCTCTTCCACATTCCTCTGCAGGGTGGGCTTTTTCGAGTTACCTATGAGAGCTGTCACCCTTCAGAAATGAGGGTTCTGGCTTGACCTCCTAGCCTGACCAGACACCTGGCTGTGTTTTCTTCTCTCCACCAGTCTCTCTATTGATCCTGCTCTCAGCCACCAGGGATCAAAAAACACAGATTCCAAGGCTCCCAGATCTGTACTTATTGCTATAATCCCAGCCATGTGTTCAAAAGTATGTTATAAATATTTCTGCCAATATTCTATAAATATTTATAATATTTATTATAGAAATATTTATTATAAATATTTATTATAAATATTTCTATAAATGATGGTACTTTAGAAAATGGAAGTTTCTAAATGCAGTCCATGTGGTGGGTTCAGTTCTACAAGGATCCAGTAGAGAAAATGAGCGTGCAACCCCTGCTTTCCCAGGGCTCTCATGCTAACGCAGAAAGGCAAGAAATTAAAGCTATAAATAAGTAAATAAATAGAAATAAACAGTGATTACTGCTTAATTAAAAAATAAAGCACTTATAGGAGATAGAAGAATGTCAGAAATGGGGATTGGAGCCTGGGTGGCTCAGTCCGTTCAGGGTCTGCCTTCAGCTCCGGTCATGATCTCAGGGTCCTGGGACTGAGTCCTGCATCAGGTTCCCTGCTCAGCGCGGAGTCTGTTTCTCCCTCTGCCTGCTGCTCCCCCAACTTGGTTCATGCTTTCTCTATCTCGAATAAGTAAATAAAATCTTAAAAAAAAAAAAAATAAAGGAATGGGGATTGGTTTGCAAGAGGTCGGTTATAGGAGGCCTTGTTGAGAACATTGGGGATGCAAATACCTGAGGAGGGGAGGGCTGGGTCTCAAGGGTGGTGAAGAGGGTACCAGGTGGTTGGGAGGGCGTCGGGCACACAAACTCTTCTGTAAAAAGTCTGGTTGGTAACATTAAACGCATTAGCGTGTGCAGCTCCTTGAGGAAGGAGGAAGACTTTTCCAGGCAAGGATGTCCTACATATTGTGAAAATACAGGGCAGTCCTTGTAAGTGCCACAGCTTGTCTCTGCCCCAGGAGGTTCCCCTCAGAGAGGCTCTCGGCATCCTGGGTCCCTGAGCTCCCCAGTCTCCCCTCTTCCTTTTCCTGCCCCCTCAATTTCCCCCTCCTCGCGTACAGATCGCCTTTCCTTACACACAAGTTTTTCCACCATGTTCGCCAGAGCCTCATGGTGTTCATTTAAATAAGCAAATACATCATGAATATGATACGGAAGCAAACTTGGCCCTTCACACTGATGGATGATGAATGCGCAGAGTTTTGTAAGGTCCTTGACCGAGAAACACAGCCTTGCTCCTTCGCCCACAACATGCTAGCTTTCCTTACACATTTCTTCCAACATAGTGAGCAAGTTCTCTCTCCCCGCTGGGATGGGAGCCCCCAGGAGCTCTCCACTTGCCAGAGCACCTGGTCTCAGGCAGCCATTCTGGCGTCTGGGCCTCAGTGTGCCCATCTATCAAATGGGAACATGTGGCAAGGTGGTCTCCCTGGTCCCCTCTGGCTTGAACATCCCAGACCTACCACTGTGTGTGCACTATCTGCTTGCATCCTCTACTGGGAACGATCTCCCATTAGAATCAAACATTTTCTGTTTGTTTTTAGCTCAGTAATGGCATTTTTAGTGACGTCAGTGGAAAATAAGTTGAGTTCTTTCTAAGTGGTGACCAGGAAAAATAATATTTCCTTCCTATTTTCAAAAAAGTCTCGGGTTCTGGCGAGCCCGGTGTGTCGAGTAACACAACCCTGGCTTCCCATTAGGATAGAGCACCAGCCTCTTTAGGATCAAAAGTCAGGAGGCCACCACCTGGGTCCTGATCCCCTTCCTCCAACATGTAGTGAGTGAATTACTTATGAAGTGCTTCTCTAGCCTCTTGTCCCTTGGGAGGCGGGGGTGAGAATCAAGGATTTGTTTCTGGTGGAAAAGGCTCGCCGGGCTTGAATGGGGACTGGCTTTGGAGCCCGGCTAGTCATGAGCACGTCCCTTGACTCCCTGGCGGAGTCCTTGTCACTTAGCCCAGGAAGGAACACCACATCACTGAAACACTCTGGGTATAAAGCGGTCACGTCTGTGGCAGCCCCAGCAAATTGTTAAGTGCTACATCAACACGAAGAACCAATCCCAGGGCTTTTATGTGGAAAACGAGGTGTCGCCATCGCTGTCTTGCTGTCTTGACAAATGGTAAACTCCTTCCTTCCTGCTTCCAGGGCCCTCTTAACATTTGTTCTATTTGCATTCGCATGCAAATTAGTCTTTCCTCTTCAAAGAAATCAGTTTAACTAGAAGCATTAAATATCCTGAAGTAGACTTGCATTCATGTTGTGCTGGCAGGAAAACAAAATAGCAGGGCACCTGGTTGGACGTGGGGTCTGCTTTCGGGGCTGAAGAGAGGCCACGGGGCAGGACGGGCGGCTTCCAGGAACCTGGACCATCACCTGACTTGGGAGCATCCAGTGATAAGTGGCTTCCTTGGCCTGCGGCTTTGGCCTGTCTAAGGTATCTAGTTAAAAATCCATGCTTTACATCTTTGATCAGATATATAAACACGTGGGACCATTTGGCTTCCTTGTGTAGCCACCATCAGCTTCCCATAAATAAACAACTGTTGCCAGGTGTCACCTTAGCGGCACGGAGCCATTCATCGTGGCAAATGAAGCTGAAGGTAATTAAGTAGATAATTTTGAGCCATGAAGTGAAATTCCATATAAAGGATATCATGGAGATGGCTATTATGCAGAATTGCAGACAAAATGAGACTGTGTGTCTTTGACTCCCACTCAATCCTTGTCTGCCGACCGCTGAGTGTTCCGAGTTCTGGGCTCATGCGGTCTTCCCAGGTATGGATCTCTGATGGGGTCAGCCGGGTTACGTGCCCTCTTGGTTATAAAAGGAGTCCGAGGTCCTCACAATAAAGGAGCAATAGGACTCAGCAGTAGGCCAGGAGGCAGAGGTCAAGGAGCTGGAGGCACAGCTGGACCACAGAGGTGCCCTTGGCCAGGACAGTGGAGCAGAACAGGGCTGGGAGTCAGAGGCCAAGCCATCAACAATGGTCCGGGTAAGCATGGTGCCAGGGCACCATGCAGTGAGAGGCCACTCTCTTCCTTCCCTCCTGGCTGCCTCAGGCTTCAAGGTCTGGGGCTCAGGAAAGTGCCAACATGGAACAAGTATGGCCCTGTGGGGTACAGGGCATGAGACCAAACATATCTCAAGGGCAGTGTCCAGTGGCAACTCTGGAAGATGGGTTAATCAATAAAGTCAACAGAGGGAAATGTCTGGGGTTAGTGGCAAGGGCCAGGGCTGAAGCAACAGGATAGGAGTGAGGGAACCCAGGAGAGTAGACCAAAGGTTAGGGTCCCCTGTGGCCTGGAGTGAAACCACTGGACTGAAGCTTCCATGAGAGCTGTAGCCTTGGAGCTGGGTGTAGAGGAAGCCATTGGGGCCATTGAGCTACTTTTGATACTTCTAGGGGGAGGGAGATCGTGAGTCCTTAAAGAGTAAATCCAGAGCCCTGCAGTTTCCAGAAAGTCTCATTCTTGAGCCTTGGAACCTGGATGCAGGAGCTGGCCTCCAGTAGGAGGAGGTGAAGAGCTGGGCTGGGCTCTAGCCACAGCCCAACCAGGAATGGTGATTAGGATGGATGGACGGCTGCTGTCACAGAGAGGTTGGGCTTCCAGACAGAGCAACAGGGAAATCCGAGACAGTTGGTGAAGGAGTTTTATGGACTGAATATTTATATGTCTGTCCCCCTCCCCCTCCCCCACGTCCACCATGAATGCTTATACTGAAGCCCAAATCCCCAAGGCAATGGCATTAGGAGGTGGGCCTTTGGGAGTGGTTAGGTCATGAGGGTAGAGCCCCCATAATGGGGTTTATGTCTTTATAAGAAGACAAGAGAGAGCTTGCTTTCCTTTCTCTCTGCTCTCTGCTATGTGCGGATACAGGGAGAAGGTGGCCATCTGCAAGCCAGGGAGTGGGGCCTCACCAGACCCTGGATCAGCTGGCACCTTGATCTTGGACTTCCCAGCCTCCAGAGTAGTGAGAAATGGAAGTGGATACCCACTGTCTGTGGTTTGTGCTCTGGCCACCTGGGCTGACCAGAATAGGAAGGAAGCCCAGCATCTGAGCCCAGGGAACACTGCCAGCCAGGTCTCCTCCAGGCATCGGGGTCCCCCCAACACCTGGCTATGGGATCCTAAACCTCAGTGCATTCTATGTCCTAAATGGTCCGCAAATCCCTCCGTCTTTGCCCTCGTGACCTGACTCTAATTTACACTGCCACTGGCTCTGCCCCATTTTATGGCAATAGCCCCTCACTGGTAGGTCTCCCATGGCCATTACTGCCCCTTAGGTCTGGGTATCTAATCATACAATATCTCTGCTTAAAAACCCATCTGTCACTCAGATAATTCCAAACACTCTGCTGAGACACACACCGTTCCACCCTACTTAACCGCCAGCTTCCTCTCCTCCCCTCGGAACTTGCTCCAGGCCTGTCCAACCACCAGGTGCTGCTCTGACCTCTTTGTCCTGGGGACACCTCCTTCACATCTTGGCTCAGCTGTTTCTCCCACAAACCTACTTCTTTGGCCCTCACAAGGCCCCATAGCTCAAGGCCTTGTAGCCTTTAAGATGGCGGTCATCAGATAACAAGCTGGTTGCTTGATGTCTGACTTCCCATGAGGCTGTGGGTCAGCCCGACGAAGGCAGACTGCCCCGGCCATTCACAACTCCACCCCAGGGCCGACCCCTGCCCTTCCCTGCTGAGCCCTTGCTGGGCCAAATCAATGGGCCAACGTAGGAAAAGGAACAGGAAAAGGAATGTACTTCCAACACACACCATACTATGGATGGATTTCAGAACGATTAGCCTGAGGGAGAGAAGCCAGACCCAAGGGTACGCACAATACGATTTCATGTAAATAAAATTCTAGAAACCTCAAATGAAGCTCTAGGAACAGAATCAGATCAGTGGCTGTCTGAGGTAGGGGGTAACGAGAGAGTGGACAGACCAAGGCAGGAGGGAACATTCTGGAATGATGCAGTTCAGACTATCTTCACTCAACCAAGCTCATCAAATCCTACACTTCAAATGAACGCAGTGTATCATGTACACATTATACCTAATAAAGTCGATTGGTTTTTTGATTGAAAAATGTTACCAAATCTCCAAATTATGGCCAATGATACGCTCTCGGTCTTTGGCACAATTAGACACTGAGCTACTCTGGTCTCACAACTGCCGCGGGACACGGAAGCTCGACTTGGTGCCATGCGTTGCTCTGAGCACCTCCCATGGTTTCCGTGTGTCTGTGACAGTCCTCATCCTCCTGAGGCCCTGACATCCCTGTTTGCAGGTCATGCCCAGCCTGGGGCCAGTGGAACCCAGACAGGCCAGCTGGTTCCTCCTCCATGTGATTTTGTTCTATGTGCTGTAGAGCCCAGGGCCCGCTGTGGGCCTCAGGGCAGGCTGGCAAGGCCGGGGTCTGCAGGGTAAACTGAGGCCTGCATAAGCTGGAACACAGAGAAGGAATGGTGTGAGCAGATGGGGAGAGGAGAAGCGCCAGGCCCCGGAGGGCCCCCATGAGGAGGCGGCAGGGGTTCCCGAGCTTCCTTCTCTTGAGCCAGCAGTTGCCTCTGCTGGAGTGGTCCCGAAGCCTGTCAAAACTGGGCCAGTGACGACTGTGGCAGGCGAGCATTCCCGCGGCAGATCACGCCAAGGGGGTGCTCTCCGGCCCAGAGTAGATGAAATCATATATGTCAGGGGCCTGGTCTCCCAGAGGCACCTACTACACACTTAGGCAGAAAAGAACCGAAAAGGCAGATGAAGAATCACGCTGCTGAGGGTTCGAGGCAGAGTGTGGGAGGACGGAAGCTGCTTCTCCGAGAGGCTGGGGCAGCGGGAACAGAGCTGATGGAGTAGAAGAGGGGCTGTTTGTCTCCACCCGACGGCAGAAAAGTTCCAGCTGTCTGATTCAAGGATCGCCCTGTGAGTTCAAAGAAAGAAACATTCTCCTACCATTACCTCTTGTAGGGTCATGTTAAGATCCCGCTTACATGATGAAATCACATAAGGATGTTGTCTACAGAGCGATGTCACAAAGGATTCAGAAACGGCCAATGTCTCCTTCTTGTAGCAAACCTGGATGAAAAGTTAAGCTCTAGAAAGTTAAGGACCACCTAGAAAGTTAAGGACCATACGCACCTTGTGTAAGATGAAGATGTTGCAGAGCTCCTGCTGGCTTGGTGGCTGCTCCCCCTCCAAGGCCTAGGGGCGCTTTCACACTCCAGGGTCCCTGATCATGCCGATACGGCAGCTTACGTGATTTGGGTTGTTTTTGCGGGGGTGGTTATAAGCTTGCGAGGTTAATAAAAACTCTCCAAAATCTGGAAATAAGGCCAAGGGGATGATTGGGTGTTATTTCCAACGTCACCGGAAAGTTTTGTTTCAGAGGTCGACCCAGAGAGCTTCCCTATTTCTAGGAGGACTGGCTGTTGTTGGACTTGGACATTTACTGTTAACCAAGGGCTCAGAGTCTGTGAAGTTCTATGCTCCACTGCGGATGTCTGTCCAGTGGAGATGCAAATGGTTCCTGCCCAGTGAAAGGAGAGAGCCGGGATTGATTGCTCTGTAGGACGTTAACTGGATTTGTCTCAAACAATAAAAATCTATTTTAGTGAGTCTTTCCCAATGGACCACATAAATCCCAGTACTTCAAATGCCATTTGAATCAACATTTCCGACTTTCTGGCTCCCTCCTTCATTGATGAGCTGAATAAAATTGTGGGGGCCTGTTCATTGGATTTTGCTTGAGAGCCAACTTTTCAACCTCTTTCCAGGGTTCTCTTGGAGAACCCTGATCCAGCCCTACTCCCCACCCGTCCCCTGCTAAGGTGAGAAGATCCCAGCTGAGGGGTGGGAAGGGGCCCCCAAAACTGCTCTGGTTTGTCGGGCTGAGCCCACAGAGGGCTCCGCAGTCAATGGTCTCACCATTCACCAGAACTCCCCATGATTCCAGCTCCAGGGCTCAAAAGGCCCTGTCTGTTCAGGAAACCCAGAGGGGGGAGGTGACTCAGTTTCAGCATGCCTGGCCTCTCTCAGAAATGTGCTTTAGCACCAAAAATCAAGCAGGGACAGAAAGCCTGGAGGACCCATTTTCATCAGGCTTTCCGGGACAAGCTGGGCTATTCGCTTGTTCCCTAACCTGAGCAGCACCCCCTACACACACCAGAAAACTCTCAGGGCTTGTCACCAGGAGGCAGGAATGCCCATTTTTGTCCAACCTGGTTCCCGGGAGGTTGGAAGGTGCATCCTGAAAGGGACCAGCGTGGGCATTTTGAGTTCCTTTAACTTAGCTCTCAATGGAGTCTTAACCAGAAGTCCAAAGCCCAGGAGTGTGCATTAAAAACAGCTCACCCCCACTGACTGACTTACACATCAATGTCGCACCAAGGTTAACAAAAGCAATAGCAGAGATGGTGGGAGTCAGACTTGCTGAAGGTGAGTTGGATAGCACGGGGCAAGAAGCTTTCCTGTGTTCGGGTCCCTAGTCCTGGTAATTCTACTCCGGAGAAGCTATGTTACCACTACCGGGGGGTAGCAGGGAGGCAAAGAATTTTGTATCAAGACAGCCACTAGAGTGCTAATTATCACAAAAATTGGGAAAAGCTTAAATAATCAACAATAGGGAACTAGTTAAATAAAGGGTAGAGAGCCATGAATGTGGAATAACATGGACTATTAACATTTAAAAAAAATTTTATAAAAAAAGAAATACTCTCATAAAAAACCCATCAGAAAAATCTATGTCTGTGTGATGACCCGAATCTCCTAAAAAGAGTTAAAATGAGCAGGAAGAAAAGGAATAGAGAAGAGTTGTCCGAAGCTGGACCTGGAGGCGGGGAGGCAGGTGATCTTTGCTTTCTCGTGTCCTGCCGGGGTCTCGATCAAAGGTCTTTGTTGTAAAGTCTTGGCTAACCCACGAACACTTGTTTTTGGAACTTCACCTGCAGCAGGCCCTCCTTCGGTGTCAGGCGGCTGCTCTGTCTGCCTGAGGCTGGTGGAAGCTGGACTAGTTGATAGAATTCTTACAAGGCCAGCCTGGCCATGTCCAGCGGCCCTCCGTCAGGCTGCACTGGCCTCGGACGGCGAATTAAACCCCCAGACTCTGTAAGTGTGGCCAGTGGCGAGCAATGACATCACTTGTATGTGGATGCCCAACTTCCAGAAGGAAAATGAGGCCTGACTGCCCTCCTTTCAGCTTCCTTCTGTCCTGTGTCTCATCGGTGCCCCCAGACAGTGCTTTCCCCGAGCTCCCTGTCCATTCCCATCTCTGCCTCCGCTAAGGCATAATTGTGCTTCCAGATATTTCTTTCTAGTCCACTGATCCCCCCTGGGCTGCCCTCCCCTCACCACTCAGACCCAAGGCAGAAATCCGCAGAGAGGGAACTCTGACCTCACCAGGCCCGACCATGTGTATTGCACAAACAAAACAGCCCACTTGAGTCTGGAGTGTCTAGGTTGGGATCGATGGTTCCTTTACGACTTTCTCCAAGAGCAGTGGTTGGAGACTTCTTCATGAGGGTTGTTTTCTAGAACAAAGGAACCATCAACATCTAAAACTCGGGTCTCTGTCACAGAGGAGCCAGAGTCAAAGCAAAGACAGTAATAATATCCACTACTTAAGCAGTTACTGAGTGTCTGGCTAAAAGCTTCTTATAATTACTTGATTATATCAGGTAATGAAGGAACCACATCATTTTCCAGGTGAGCTGAGGTTCAGTCATTTGCCCCAAGTTATAGATTAGCAATGGCAGAGCATGACTTTACCTCTGGCTGTCCACTCCTAACAGCCCCCCGCCCCCCGCCATGCTCCTGCCTCCTCCGCATTTAACCAGAACCTTTAGGATGACTGCAGCACCCACGTGCCGCTTGTGAGGCTTATCCGCAGGGACCTTCCTGTCCTCCCCTGGCCGTCTGTGGGGCTGCTTCCAAGGGTGAGATGACAGTCACCTTCACCACCAGGAACCCCCCTCCCCAACACAATGGAGCCCTTCTGAGTTTAGCAACAGCCTTGAAGATCCAGAGGAGAAAGAGTGTTCCCTTACCCCACTCGTCCCTGTGTCTCCTGCCTGGGCTCCTGGAAAGCAGATCCTGCTATGAGGTCTTTTGAGATCCAAGGGCGAGGAATGCATGTGGACGGGGGGGAAAAGGAATGCCACCGAGGGACACGCTGTGCACCTGAGGCAGCTCAGGAAATGCCTCAAGACTGTCCACTGGGGATTGTCATGCCCAATGAGTCTGTGCATGTTGTGGGGAGGCTTCCTGGGAACGTTGCATCCCTCCACCTAAAGCAGGCCCAGTCAGGCTGCTAGGAAGAGCCATGGGGACCTGAGGACAGGCAGCTACAGAAGTGGCAGGGCCCAGAAGATTCTAAGTGGTGTTGAGAGCTGAGGGCAGAGCCTGGCGGTCTAGATGCCAGGCCTGGCTGTCGAATCTCTTTTCCGAGTTGTGTCCTTGCTGGAGAAAACCATCGTCCTACTCCCAGGAACAGGGTCTCACTCTCTGTCCTCAGCAGGCTGGTCACATCCTTCAATGCCCAAAGCCAGGTTGTCTGGCCTTCAAGTCCACGTGTGGGACATCGAGGGTGGTCTAGAGAAGATATGCAGCCGGGGTCACTCCAGGCCCCAAGCCTTGGTCTCTGAGTTACTGGAGCAGCCCTGATTTATGTGAGAACATACTCATCTCCACCCAAACTCAGCTCATTCCTTTCCACTAACAGCAGGAAGGGCTGTGGAGCAACCACCCCGCCCCCCCGCCCCACCCCGTGTCCCTTCGCACCCGTTTCCCCAGACCCAGTGCCCAGCTTCTTCTTCTAAAATGTCTGCTTCCGGCCATCTCCACTGCGGAGGTGCCCCTGGCGAGGGGTAAGACAGATAACCCGCTCAGGGAATGATCCTGCCGGTCCCACACTGGGTGCAGGCAGAGCAGGGTTGCTGGGCTGATGTGGAAAATGTGAGCAGAACTTCCCCAGCAGGGCCCATCTCCTCTCCCTGGAAGGGGTCTTTTCCCGTGTTTGGTGGTAATCACCAACACTGACTGAGAGCTCAGGCGTGCCGGCTCAGTTCTGAGATTGAAGGCGTTGAGCTTGTCATCACCTCCAACAGAAGTGGGAGACACCTGAAGCTTGGGCAGGCTGGAGGACTTGGCTGTTGGCACCAGCCTGGAAGGGGCAGAGCGGGAGCTGGGACCGCGGGCAGAGGCCGGCCCCAAGGCCATCTCCCTCCCACCATCATGAGCGGTCCTCAGAAAGCCTTCTTGTTCCCTAAATGATTTGGTCTAAGACAGGACTGTACCGTTGAGGGCATCAGTTTCTCAGGGCTAAGTTGACAGAAGGAGAGGTGGAGAAGGGGGAACCAGGAGGTGAGTGGGACCCCAAAGAGGAGACAGGGAGAGACGCGAGCACCTGGAGGGCGGGGGGTTTTCATCACTGGCTTTTCAATTTTTATTTTTAATTGTGATAACACACACATAACCTAAAAGCCGTCTTTGAGCCCATTTTGAAGTTCAAGGGCATTAAGCACATTCACGGTGTCACGCAGCCATCAACACCATCCAACTCCAGAAAACTCCAGAACTCTCCTCATCGCACAAAGCCGAAGCTCTGTCCGCATCCTAGAGCTCCTCCTTCCCCTCCTCCAGCCCCGCAGCCCCGCAGCCCCCCTTCACTAACTCTGCCTTCCGACTCTGAGCTAGTACCTCGTGAATGTGGTATCATACGGTATTCATCCTTTTGTGACTTCATATTTCCCTCAGTATCACATCTTCGAGGTCCATCCAGGCTGTAGCCTGGGTCAGAATTTCCTTCCTTTTTTAAGGCTGGACAATATCCCATTGTATGGATATCAGACATTTTGTTTGGCCGTACATCCATCGATGGACACGTGGGTGGCTTCTACCTCTTAGCCCTAGTGAGTCGTGCTGCTAGGAAGACAGGTGTACACATCCCTGTGTCCCTGCTTTCAATTCTTTTGGGTGTAGGCCCAGAAGTGGAATTGCCGGATCTCAGGGTAATTGTATGTTTAATTTTTTGAGGAAACTCCATACTATTTCCCACAGTGTCTGTGCCATTTTACATTCCTGCCAACAGCGCACAAGATTCGTGTCTCCACATCCCTACCAATGCTTGCTGTTGACTGTGTCCTTTCCTCTTCCATCGTAACCTCCTAATGGGTGTACGTTTGCGTCTCAGAGTTCTCGAGTCCCTGCAACACAGTACACGGCTTACGTTTGTATGGCCGCTTAATAGTTTCAGATTTTAAGTCATTTGCCTCCATTAAATAGGAAGCTGTGGGGGAAGACATGGATAACCACCTCACTGATGAGGAAGCCAGCTCAGAGAGATGGAATGATCCGTCAGACACAGGGAGGCTTGGCAAAGGTGTGAGGAGCACCCCGGGCTTCAGC
This sequence comes from Mustela nivalis, assembly GCF_964662115.1. Lineage (NCBI taxonomy): Eukaryota > Metazoa > Chordata > Mammalia > Carnivora > Mustelidae > Mustela > Mustela nivalis. Next base: position 92,500,266 of record NC_139021.1, on the reverse strand, counting down.
CGCCCCTGGGCGGGGCAGGGCTCCATCCCAGGCACTGGGAGTAGCATCTTCCCTTTACCAATAAGGAAACAGGATGCGTGTTTGAGAGACGCTGGTTTGCATACAGGTCCCTGCACGTGAAAGCCAAGGGAATATCAAAGAAAGAGGCAGCCGCCCCAGATGGGTACGTGGCAGGCTTAATACATGAGGGAACTTACTTACGAGGCCGCCAGACAAGTAGGTCTCCACACCTGCCTGCCAGAATCGTAAAGATTTATATAGAGGTCTAATGGGGTTCGGTCACGTACACCGTCCTGATGGTCTCAACAACACCTTGCTCTCCCAAGGCTGTGTCCTTGGAATAGCTCCCACTGTGGGGGTGGTAGGCAGAGTGAGCACACCAAGTATCAGGGAGGGGATGAGGGAGCTCTGACTGCCTAGGTCCAACTCTGGGGTCAAGGGGCAGTCATGTCCTCTCAATGACCTCCTTCAAGAGGGGTTCCACCTGTCCCCCCTAGGCCATGCAGCCCAGGAGGGTGGAGCCCACCTGCTCTGTTCAGGCCCCCGCCCCCTGATGCACACCTGCTTCCTTCCTGAATGCAGATCAGTTGCTGGCTGACTGCTGAAAATGAAGGGGGATGAAGAAAATCAGGTGACTTTAAGTGGACAGGGATAACAAATGCTGAGAGCAAAGCAGGGACACTGGGCCGGGTATAGCTGGCTTCTGTTAGCCAGGGATCTGTAGTCTTGTCTTGGAGAGAAGAGCTAGAACCTCTGAGCCTCGTCTCCCCCATCTTCAAGACAGGGATGGCAATTGCTAACCTTCCAGGATTCTTGGAGAATTCACTGTAGGTTGCCCAGCACAGGGTGGCTAGTGGCGAGGGCCCAGTAAATATTCCCGCCTAACCCCCTTACCCCAGGGGGTGAGCAGCCCCTGGCTACATCTGCCCTGAGCCAGGGAGCGGTGGCTGTCCTCTCTCCTGCAATCCAGGCCAGGAGAGGAGGAGCAGGAAAGCCAGCATGGACTCCGAGAGGGGTGATTTAGGAGGCGGGCAGCAGAGCTCTTGACTGTTGCAGGGCATGCCATCATTACTTAGCTTCAAGGAGGTGTGAGGACCCTATAAATAGCAGCAGGAGTGACACCGCAGAGGGTTCTAGACTTTGCAAACTCTGCAGAGGACACCGGCTGGCCGAGAGACATTTATTTATATTCCAGGCAGGCATAGAATTTATATTATTGAAAATAAAGATTTTATGTATTTGTACATATCTAGCTGGGTATGTGCCTATAAATAAAACTCATACCTACCTTTCAGGGGGTCCCATCCCCCAGCTTGGTCGGCATCCATTCTAGTTGGGGGTTATTAACGGTGTCTGGGAACCAACCATGGGCCCCTCTGAAATATCACCCTTGTCAGTCCCAGGCCTTTAAAGCCGAGTGAGATCTCTTGACCATGGAATTATGGCGTTCATATTAGCATGCCTGCTAAGAAATTCTTATGCTGGCGATGTGCACTTCCCCGAAGTGTTTCATGGAAATTAGATTTCGGAAGAACAAAACAGCAGAGGGCTCAGAGGCTGTGGGAGGCGGGGATCCCTCTTTGTTACTCATTTGCCCAGTAATTAATTTCTTCCCCAGTGCAATTTGAAGGAAAAGACTGTGTTCATTAATTTATCGTCCACCTGTTCCCGAGGATTATTTTGATCGCTTTTTAACAGGAGACTTTGTATCCAGGAGGGAGATTTAATATCATCCCAAGAGCTGGCATCTGAGTGCACCGAACCATGTCCACAGAGTGATTTTCACCAAACAAAAAACAAGTGGGCTTGGGTGACTGTCACAGCAATGACTTGAGTGATGAACAGCTTCTCTGTGCAGAATCCCAAAGCCCCGTGCCCCGCCTCCCTCCCCACCGGGGATTTTAGGAAGATATTCAGAGGAGTTCGGGTCCCTGGAACACCACCCCACCCTTTTCTCCCTTTTCCACCCAAGGCGCACGGGTCCTAAGTGTCTACATGTACCCGCAGAGAAACCAGGTCAAGCACAGGAAGCCCAAACACAGGAAGCACACGGACGCTTTCTGATTATGTGTAACAAATGTGGAGGATTTGAACTACTAAATGAAATCTCACCCATCGCCTCAAATTCAAGTGTTTGTTATTTTTTATTTAGACACAAGAATTACAGCTTGAGAGCATTCAGAAAATTATATTTAACCCTCATTTAGATTCAATCTGAACCAATTTAATGAAATGTGAATACCTCTCTAGATTTACAGAGAGAACAGAGAGAGATATAAACCGGGAAGAAAGGCATTAGATGTGTTTTTTCCATACCCTGTAGATGGAATCCCAAGTCCTTTTGCCATGACTAGAGCTATTTTCCTCAGCAATAATGGAGGGGAAAAAAGCACAGAATTCGAGGAAAATATGGTTTGGGATTTGGGAGATCCACCCATCCTGCCATTGAGTTATTTATTCAATAGCTCTGGAGCCAAGCTTTGTGCAGTCCTTGGAGGTCAAGGGTAAGCCAACTGTACTCCCTCTTTCTGCAGCTCGTTATTAATTACCACAACTGATAGGAAACTAATTCTGCTCTGGGCTGTGTGAGGGAGTTTTGCCCTAGCCTAGAAGGGCAGGGAAGTCTTCCCTGTGGACAAGACACTGAGCAGAGTCCAGAAGGAGGAACATTGTTACTGGAGGGAAAGGGGTTGAAAAGAGTGCTTTAGGCAGAAAACAACATGTGCAAAGGTCCTGTGGCCAGAGGGGATATGGACACATGAGAAATTTACAGAAAGCCAGTGTGACAGAGGTAAAGAGCAGAGATGAATGCACTGTATGAACAGTCTGTAGAGGTGAATGAGTAGGACTGGACTGAGTAGGGACTTATAAGCCAAGGTCACAAGGTTTAATTAGGTTTACTGGCTAATTAGAGTCTGGCCTCAGGTCTCTTGTAATCTGAAGCAAGGCTACCTGGGCTCAAACCCTGGCTCTATTATACAGTATTTAAGAGAATTGGGACATGTCCTTTTACCCTGCCTGGGCCTCAGTGTCCTCATCTGTAAAATGGGGTAACAATGCTCCTCTTCAGACAGTTGACTTGAAGATTAGATGAGTTTATACACCTACGGGGGTTAAGACAGTGCTTGGTACACAGCACGCACTATCATCCCAACATTATTATTGTTTTGTTTTGGTGCTATCTTTGACAAAGGAGCTCTCACCAGATAATCTCTAAGTGCTTTCAACTCAGGTTTCAGGTTTCCAAAAGTCTTTCCCAAGATTTTCCCAGTAGCTCTCACCTTTGAGAAATGCCGTGAGACAATTTGACTCCCTGAGTCCAGGGTCATGTTTTACCCACATGTGCCTAGGGGAAACCACAGCATGGGACAGAACCACCCGACCCCGGGAAAGCCTGTGCTGGGAGGGGGCCGGCGGGGGGCGTGGTTGCACCCGGAGAGAGGGAGCAGGAATCAAGATGTTGTTCCAGTGCTCCCGACTCCTAGACTGGGGAGGAGATGACACTGTAGAGGAAAGCTTCTGGATGGTGGGTGGGGGAGGGGTGCCATCTGTCAGGTAGTGCCCCTTGGCCTTGGTGCTCCTGCACACCTGGGTAGAGCCCCCCTGCCCAGTTGGGAGCCCACTGTAGACCACTTGTGAGAGAGTGGTTTTGGGGGTGAGGGAAGGAGGGGTGAATGCAGACCATGCAGTCAGACCCCGGCTGGCATTTGGAGAGAAGTGTAAGCATCCTTGGAGGCTGAACAGCAGGAGCCTGGGAAAGGCCAATGAGAGAACAAGAGAGCCAAAGAGAAGGACATCTTCTCTTTGGTCCGCTTCCAGCTGGGGGCCCTCCGTGGCCCAGAGACCCTGGGGACTACTGCTGGGAGGCCAGGCTCCTGCCTCACGCTCCCTTACCTGCTTCTGCTGTCACCCCCTCGCCTTGAAACAAACCCTCACCAACAGGACTAGGAAACGGAAACAGGGCTTATGAGCAAACCCAGTGGGAACAGAGGTGCAGGGTGTGGTCCGGCTAAGTCTGTCTCTCAGCAAACACTTATTGGAGACTTGCAATGCTCTTTTTCAAAGCAACACCCTGGACTGTTTGCATGAAAATAAAACACCAGAGGGAATTCAGATTCCAGGCCTCCGTCTAGAACTCTGGCCATGGAACCCGTGTTTCTCGCATGTTCCTTGGTGATTCTTAGGCAACCTAAATTTTGGGACTCAGGACATTGGCCATGGGGACGGAAGGGTGTCCCCCTTGGGAAATATGGAAAGTGTCCCAAACTGGAAAAAGTGTCCGGCAGAGAAAGAGAATAAACCAGCCCATGTGCTAGGAATGTTGGGGAGGGCTTCTCAGAGATGGTGTGATTTACTCCAAGTGCTACCACTGGGGGGGCAGTGGGTGCCTTTGGCAAGGGTGGGGGGTGGGTGTGGACATGGCACCCAGGGGACCGTGCAGGGGAGGGGCACACAAGCTTGGTTTTCAGACCGGGAAGGAATTCCAGGAGCATAAAGGGGAGGAAATTAGGGCAGAGGTGGGAATTAGAGTAGCTTTATTTGAGGAATATAAACTAGCTCAGCTGGCCAGGCCAGAAGCTTTGTGCAGGGCAGTGAAAGTGGGGATGAGGCTGGGAGTGAGCTCTATAACTTGTGACAGGCTTTGACGACCAGAGGAGGGAGCACTGCATTCACCTCTGCAGGACTTGGTGAGTGCCCTCTGCGGGCTGGTGCAGGGCTGGGTGTTGGGGACAGAAATACAAAAGTCCATCTCTTCCCACATGGAGCCCAAGGTTCAGTGGTGGGAGACACCCATTTATATGCGGAGGAATGTGAAAGACCAGGGTAGAAGACAGAGCTGTTGGCCCTATGCTGGCCTGGGGTGACCTCCCAGGCAGGGCAAAATTCCTTGCCCTCGAGTTTCCAAACAGAAAGCACTATACCCTTGTAACTTGTAAACCCCTGGGCCCACCAGGGGTTTCTGAGCAAAGGAGGGACATGCCCAAAGCTGCATTTTGAAAATAGTAAAAACTGGCCATAAGATGTTAAAAGTGAATGCAATCCAGCTCCCTGTTAGTGGTCTCCAGTTTCCCTCCTGGACATGGATTGGCAGAGCTCTCACGCCATACCTTTCTGTTTATCCTCTTGCAATTTAAAGCACTTGAAAACAAAGCATCAGTGGCCCGGGATCTTTTCTCAGGGGCTGATGGGCCTTTATCCAGGTTTGACGGAACCATTGGCATGTCAGCCTCGAAGAAGAAGCTGCTGGGCATTCTCCCAGCGAAGTCCCCTACCTGGCTGGTGTCCGCAGAGGCTTGGGGACGGGGAGAAACGGCTGAGAGACCATCCACAGAGCCGCTTCAGCCCAGGGGGAAAGTACCGAGTGTGGAAAGAAAGTCAAGCTGACCTACCGGGCCTCTTTCTTTCTTATTGATCACACCCCATTTAATTACTTTTCCAGGCATTTAGGAAAACAGAAGAATGGCTTGTGGTTTACTGATATTAAAGTCTGGGCTGTCAAGGGTTTGTTTCAAGGACAAAGAGGAGCAACTGGGGTGGATTTTTTTTCATTGTTGCGACATGACCTTGACTATGTTACTCAGACTCTCAGGGAATAATAACATCTGTCCTCTTTCATTCCCACGCACAGAGAATGAGAAGGCATCTCCGCATGGGAACTTCAGCAAGAAGGGTACACGAAGGCGCTGGCACCTGTGTCTCCTACCAGTGTCTTCTGATCATCAGACGTCACGGTTTTGGGGGGGGTCCCAGATCCAGAGCCCGGGATAGGAATAGAATAGTCGGGGAGGGAGGTGTTTTTTTACTGCCTGCTAAATCCAAGTGGGAATTATGTTTCAATTATCTGCTACTGGAAAAGTTGTAATCATTTTACCCCAAGGAAAGCCGGAGTGGATTGTACAAATCTTTAAGGCGCTCAGCTGCAGGGTGGTAGTGACTCAGGGCCACCGTCGTGGTGCTAAGAGCCTCCCCAGGCCAGGTTTTATGCCTTGTTTTGCCCACAGGGAGAATGGGTTTGTGATGCCCCAGCCATAGGATAGCAATGTGAGAGCAGAGGAGAGGCTGGAGCTCCCTGTGCCCATGTGAAATCCCCCACCTCACCCGGGTCCTAACCCCATATACTGCCAGCCCAAGGACTGGAGGTGACTCTGGGCTCCACCACCAAACACGGGTTCCCAGAGAGCACACAAGGCTTGGGAGTGGGAGCCACTAGCCCTGGATTCTGGCCTGGGCTCTGACACTTCCTGTTCAGGAGGTTAAATTCAATGACCCCAGATCTTGTCATCCGCTAATGCTTATGAACCTTCTAGGCTTCCCAGTAAGCCCCAGCTTTGCATAAAGCCTGCTTCGTTGCCCTCCATGGCCTGTGAACTGTCCTAGCACCTCCCTGGTGTATGGAGATCCCATCTTGTCCCCTCTTGGTCCTCTGGCGATCTCTGAGGGGGCGAGGGTCTTGCCTCTCACCTTCGTAACTGAAAGGAATCTATTCAAAGACCCTCTCCCCCCACCCCCAGCCCCCAGCCACACTGACAAAACTCACAGGCATCTGCATTTCGCCCTGACTCTTTGTTTTTCTCCGTCATGGTGCCCTACATTCTCCGAAAGTAGACCCCAGCTACAAAGCAGACTCTAGCCTGACCACAACCCACATCCTGGACAAGCCCTGGATAGAGCCCCTTGAGAAACCCGCCTCCTCCTGCTCTACCTGGCCAAGATTCGCCCGCCTCCCTCCACCCCAACCCCATGGGCACAGCTGCAAACCTCTCACATCCTTCAAAACCTCTTAGAAGGCAGGAATTTGGGGCTGGTGCTTCTCTAGAGGTCTGGCCCCTCTCCTTGCTTGGAGGGTGACTCAACCTTGTCCTGCTTGTTGCTCCAGTCTTGGTGCAATTCCTCGCTGCTGACGTCACTGGCCACCGTCACAGTCACCCCAGCATCTGTGCTGGTGAATGAATGGACTTCAGTTCTTTTCCCCCTTGTTGCTTGAGGTCCAGGTGGTGGACCGCGTTCATGAAACAGCAATAAGTCAACAAGGTAAAGAATCTAGATAGTAGCGAGGCAATGAGGTAGGGATAAGGGGTGGGGTAACTCAGGGTCATGGGTGAGTTCACACGTCAAAAGCAAGGACAGAAAGGACCCCTGGGAAGAGCCAGTGTCTAGCAGAGTAGTCATGGCCCCCATCTGGGATGTGAGGAGCTGAGGAGGTGAGGAGGGCCACTACTTCATTATGACATGAAACTCCCTGGAGGTTGGGGTGAATCATTCCTGGAGGGACAAAGGAAAGGTCCATGCAAAGGGTGGACCCCAGTAAACACTGTGGGGTACAGGTGGCTCGGAGGAGGCAGGGGACAGCAGAGGATCTCTGGAGGAAGGGGAACTGGGTAAGAGGAGGGGAGAAGGGAGATGCTGCCATCAGCCTGGGAGACCGGTCTTCAGCCAGCCGAGCTCCAGGCAGGACACACTGGAACTTGTCCCTGTAAAATCACACAGTGGGGTCGATGGGAGCTAGGTGGTCATTTGGGTTAGGAGTCCTCGGGCCTGGCTATGCATTAGAATCACCTTAGGAGATAGTTTAAATGTCGAGGCCCAGGGTCCATGGCAAGCCAATTAAATCAGAATGTCTCCCTCCTGGTCCCATCTTAATCTCAGGAAACAAACTGAGGGTTGCTGGGGGGAGGGGGGTGGGAGGGATGGGGAGGCTGGGGAATGGACACTGGGGAGGGCACGTGCTATGGTGAGTGTTGTGAATTGTGTAAGAGTGATGACTAACAGACCTGTATCCCTGACACATAACACATTATATGTTAATAAAAATAACTTAAAAAATTGGGATGTCTGCGGGAATGGCGGAGCACTCGAAGTTTCTGAAGTCCCCTGCTGTGCTCTCATTCCTCAGTTGAGAGCAGAGACTTGGCTTGTATGGGTGCTGGACATCACACACACACACACACAACACACACACGCTCATATACGCATGTACCCTCGCAATCTCGCCCTGTTGGGTTACACGTGGAGTTTGTAGAGGATAGAGACTGACCAACTGAGGTAACAGTGGGTTTCTCATCTCAGTTCTGACACTGCCTGTGTCCTTCAGCGATACCCTGGACAGCCTTGGGCCTCCATTTCCTCCTGGGAGAAGAGGACGAAGCTCAGCCCAGTGGACTAGAGAGATGGCCCGGCCCTCGCAGCTCTGGGTTTCTGAGTCTGTGCAGCAGAGAGTGAAACACACGCACGGACAGTCAGTCTGAAAAGGCTTTGCCTGAAGGAGACACACATCTGTGTTCCAGACCCTTCCAGACACTTCCAGACCCTTCCAGACCCTTCCCCAGAGCCAATTTCTAGTGTTGCAATGGGCAAGGGCACAAGGCAAATATTTCCTGGGAGGCATGTGATTTCTTTGAATGGCAGGTTATCCCTAAGGCTTATTTCTTGGCTTGGACCACAGATCTAATAGAAAGCCATAGGTAACTTCTTGACAGCAAGAAATGGTGACAGAGTGGGAAGGCTTTCCAGTGTCACGAGGGGGTCACCCTCTCTGGGCACCCAAAAATGAGATGAGGCGATGTTCTTGTGTTGACACCACTTAGGAAGCTGATCTGTAGGTAGCTGGAGACTGAGCTCTGGCTGGAAAGCAGGACACCTTCTCACCTAGAGATTCCAACTCTGCCATATTAATTCAGCCATCAAACATGTTCTGCTAGCTGCTCACTTCTATAAATATTTACCAGCGCTGCCGACGAGCTGTCCCCGCCACAGATTTCCCTCATTATGGCAACAACTGTTCTCCATGCGGGCCTCATGCATACAGAATGCCATGGTTAGAATGTCTTCTCAGAGGAGAGATGTCTGAATGCCACATGCTTTTAGAGAAGAGGACTTTATGGGAAAACACAGGAGGCAAAGTATTGCCCAAGCAAATCCATTTATCATTTTACGCAAAGGATGGAATGGTATACGGGCCGACGAGGTAGTTTTGCCTTCCTCTCTCTTGTTCTCACCACCTCAGCGGATAGGTAACGTGTGCTCTCCCATTGCTCTAGAAGAACCGATTTCATTTATTCCTTCTGTCACTCTTTAAGTACACCATGCAAGGTTAGGGTGTGTGAATCAGCACGGTCTGCTTGTGGAGCTCGGTCCAGTGACGGAGGCACAGGATGTAGGTGATGCACCACGAGGGCAAGAGACAGTGGCCCCGGGTGCGACCATCTGGAGGCAGGGACTCCCGGCGGTGGCATAGAGGGGAAGACACTGTAGGCGGGAACCTCAGCGGGAGGTGGAACATGGCCATGTCTCACCTTGGGTCACACAGAGGCTCTGCCTCCCGGGGGAGTAGAGCAGGACAAGCCCAGGCAAGAAGGGACCCCTGTGCAGAGTGACTCCTAGTACCCCGCCAGGTGCGTTCTCCTCAGTGGCAGGGACTCCCCGACCTCGGATGCCCAGAGCCTCCGTGTGTCTCTGTCCCTGCTCTCCCCACCCTCAGAATCCATTCTGACTGTGGAGCTGAGATGTGTGGGAGCAGTGACTCCTTAAATGACCACTTCTGGACGGTTTGCTCCTAGAGAGATCCAGAAGGTGAGAGAAAGACACTCAGGAAGCGGGGCTGAAACTGTAGGACACTCGCTGCACACCATGCGGGTGCCAGGTAGGGCTCCCTGGGAGCTGCCCACATGCAAAGAACAGTCACCGCCCAGGCAGGGGGAGCTCGGGGTCGCTCCCAAATGGCCAAGGGAAACGTTGAGGAAACTGACACTGTTATGAGCACCCACTGTGTTCCGGGCTCTTCCATAAACCTGATCTCTTCATCACCATTAATTCATCGATCTGTTCACTCATTCACTAAATAAATTTGGGGGTGGGGATGGTTCCTTGGTTGTGGGAGCCCCCCTCCCCTTCCCCCTTCTACGCCTGCACATGCCCACGTGGCCTCCGTGGCCCACTACCTCCTGGTGGTAACCACCCACAGATTGTGTTGAATAAACAAACAAAACGTCCCTCTCTCACTGCGCTTACATCCTAGAGGAGAGAGCCAGACAATAAATAATAAATGAGAAAAATTTACGGTATGTCAGTAGCAGTAAGTATAAGGAGAAAAATAAAGCAAAGAAAGATGGCATGAATTGTTAGTGTGTGTGAAAGCAATGAGGGAGAGAGCTATGGGCTCTCTAGTGGGAGAGCAATCCTGGTAGAGCTAGCAAGAGTGCCCAGGACCGCAGACAGGACAGCCCCTGGTATGCTCTTCAAGGAGCCAGTGTGCCTGGAGTGGAGTGAGACCAAGTCAAAAAGACAAGGGGCAGGGGGCGTCTGGGGGGCACAAGCTCTCTCATAAGTTCTCTGCAAGAACATAGGTTTTTACTGGAGTGAGATGGGAGTCACGGGAGGCCATCCCATCACAGCAGGTTGCTCTCCTGCTGTGTTCGGATGACTCGGTGCTGCGAGGAGGCTGGGTGGGCAAGGACAGAGCCAGGAGACTGCTTGGCAGGCTCTCAGAATGACCCAGGTGAGAGATGGCAGTGACTTGCTTCAGGATGACGGTGCTGGAGAAAGGCAGTCGAATTCTGGATAGATGTTAAAGGTGCCAATTGCATTTGTGGTTGGACCTGATGTGGGGTAACAGAAGGACAGAGATGTGGAGAGTGAGTCTGTAGATGTTTGCTTGGGCAACTGGAAGGGTTCAGTTGTCGTCCACTGAGAAAGGAAAGCCTGTCCAACTTGCTCATTTGCAGAAGGAGTGTCGGGATTTTCGTTTGGGTTGTGTGCAGTTTGAGAGGACCAGTAGCTTATCCAAGGGGAGGGGTGGAGCAGGCAGTTTGATGGACGAGTCTGGAGGTGGTCTGGGCAGAGAATTTGGCAGTCAGCAGCACAGAGGTAGTATTGGAAAGTGTGATCCCCTAAGAGGTTATCAACTGAGGGAGCCTTGACCGAAAGGAAAAAGGCCAAGGTCTGAGTCAGTGGCTCTGTGGCACCATGGGTTTGGGGAAGGGATTGAATCAGCAAAACATTCTGAGAAAGAGTGGCCAGGGAAATCAAAGGATGGGCAAGCCTGTGACATCACTGAAGCCACATGAAGGGGGCACATTACAAAACAGAGCGGTGACCACCCCACATGCTGCCGAATGTGGTTGAAGCACTGGCCTAGAGCTCTGGTGATGTGGGTCATTGTGACCTTGGAGCGGTGAGGGCAAGGGCCTAGTTGGGGTGAGTTCAAGAGCGTGGGAGACAGTGAGTGCTGTTGGCACCTTTTCTATGCGGTGCGAGGAAGCAAAACAGAGCAGGAGCTGGAGGGAAAAATGGGGCCTGGGGTGGGTTCTTTGGGATGGGAGAAATCACAGTAACTTTGCAGGGCTTGCCTCTGGTCAGTGCACCAGATCTCGTAGAAGGTCTCAGGCCAGCAAGAGATTGGGACCCCAATCCAGGTCTGTGCAGCTCAGCTTTGTTCTGTCCCAGGTATCTTGCTGGATTTCTTTAGAAATCTTCCTGTAACCCTACGGCCCGAAATTTCACTCCTAGGCACACACTCACGAGAAACGTACATTTACGCGCACCAAGAAAGATTTCAAAGAGTGTTCTCTGTAACAGGATTCATGAGAGAGAGCCCTGAACTGGAAACACCCCAAGTTTCCATCAGTAGTAAAATGGATAAAGAGATGGTGATACACTTTGATATTGAGAATGGGCGAAATGGTTGCTGCCCGTGACATCGTGAGTTACAGCCCATAGATTATAAGGTTGCGTGAAAGAATCCTACACAAAACAGGAAATACCTTATTATTCAGTTTACGTAAGTTGAGAAATAGCCCCAACAGGCCACTGGTGATAGAAGCGAGAAGACGGTCTCCTTTGGGGTGACGGTGGTGACCACGAAAGAATGGGGGGCGGGGATGGGGCCCTTGAAATGTTCTATTTCTTTATCTTAATAGTGGTTACCCGGGTGTTCAACTTATAAAAATGCATTCAGATGCACAGTAATGATTTGTGTATTGTCTATAGGATTTTTAATGTAATTGATGTGCCCCAAAAGGCCCCTCTCTTCTACACCTGTCTGCATGGTTTCCGCCCCTGGAAGTCCCTCCAGACTAGCGCAGTTTGGTGCCAGGTGCTCCCATTCACCAAGCCCTACGGAGCTGCCACAGGTCCCAGCTCACGTGTGTGCGTCCGTGTTCACCTGAGTCATTGTCTTCACAACCGATCCTGCACGGGAGCACGCGGAAGGCAGAAAGTATGCCTGCTACTTGGCTGTTTCCTTTGCATCTCCTAGAGATACATACCACGGTCTCCTTCCCTCCCCTCCCCTCGCCTCCTACACACACGCACACACATACACACACACACACCTGATGTTTAAAGTGTGTCTTGTGCTTTAAGACAGAAATCAGAATTCCAAACCTCTCCTTCCAATGAGAAAAGGCCAAGAAAGAGACCCACGCTTGGGCTGGGTAGGGTGGGTACGTGGTCGTATGGGGCTTCTCCTTGGATTCTTGTAACATAGAGTCAGGAGCCCGTGAGGAAGCCCTTTGCTAGCGTATGCTTTGTGTCCTTTCTAGTTCAAGATCAGATGAATCATTGATCTTGCTTTTGGCTTTTTTCTCTCTCGCTATTTTTCTTTTTTGAGTAATAAATAATGAGCTGTTTGCCCTGACAGCGATTTCTCATGGTTTTATTTGTCAGAAGTGTTCCAAGGTCAGAACAACATGAACCATAAACTCCAGTCTATGAAAGGGGGCATATTCCCATCTCACAGGTGGCAAGCCCGAGGTCTGTGGAGGGTCACGCGCTCTTCCAGGGTGATGTTAGGTGATGTACCCTGGTGTCAGACAAAAAGCCGGATGTGGGATGGAAACTGACAGAACAGAAGATTCTCAGACTTCTGCCGCTTCCATTCAAAAGCTTCAGGCTCTGAAGTGTGGAGGTAAAGATCTGTGGTTCTATCCTTGCTCTTTTTGGAGCCTTGCTTCTTCGCCAGCACTTCTGTTTTTCTCTTGTAATTCTTCCTGCCTGCATGTGATTAACTTTCTACCCGATTTAATATTTCAGCTGAAATCATCAGGAACGTAATTTGGTTTTAATTTTGAAAGGCTACATGTAGACCTGATCCTTTCTAGAAGGTACTTGTAATGTGAAATTAAGGACAAGACTCCAGCTTGAAGGCGACAGTTAGAGGAATAAGTAATGGAAAGTTGCCTTTCACATCTCACTCATTTTAGACACATTCTAATTAACTCTGCCAGAAAAATAATTGGCTGAGATCGGGTCGATCTGATTGAGGATCTAAATAACCTCGCTTGAGTGGTATTTATATTTCAGCTTCTGGTCTGGGTGAAGTCGGTATGTGGCTTGAATGCTAATTGTACACTACGTGGGGACAGAAATAACACGAAGGCCCATCCAGTGTCATCTACTTGCTCCCTAATCTTGTAAATAGGTGCACAGAGAATTTTTCAAAAGTTCATTTAACAGGAATGGTCTCTCAAAGTTCATTTCAAACTGGTTGTTTGGAACTTGCATTATTTCCCTAAAGAAATAATATGCTTCGTGGTTAACTTCACTGGTCATAGTAATAATAATAGCGAAATTCATCTAAGTCTAATGCAGCCAAAATAAAAGTGTTTAGAGAACCAGCCAGAGTCATTGTTCCTGGGGGTCAGATATCATCTAGTTGAGGAGAAAGGAATAAAAGAGAAGGATGCCCCTCATTCCACATCCTGGGTCAGGGACCACCCAGTAAGTGTGGAGAGAGGCGTCCACAGTGATGCCCAGCACAGATGCTCACCTGGACAGGTTGGCCAGAGGCAGAAACAATGGCCATCAACACCGGACAGGTAACCTAGCTCAGCGGACTCCCATGGTCACCAGTAGTTGAGAAGGGCTCACACAAGAGGAGTGCACAAAGTGGCTGACGTGAAATCCAGGCATGGGACTGGTAGTTGAGTTAGCATCTAAGAACCGACTTGGGGACCAGGGAAAATTCTGAAGCTAAGTCTAATAACTAAAAGAGAATCAAAAACCCCACCATGGGTTCCACATTGAGGGTCAGCCAGGGCTGAGGATGGGATTGGGGGGACAGTGGGTAGAGGGCACAGGGTGGGAGGAGCAAGGACAGGAATCAAGATGGTTTAGTTAAAACCTTTCCTTCCATGTGAATTCTTTCCCTTTCCTGCTCTTGAAGGGAACCACGTTTTAAGCAGCATTTGGAAATCAAAGACATTTGTCCTTCGCCTTCTGTGCTCCTCTCCGTAGACCCTGGGTGATGGGACCCTTGTTTGAAGCACCCTCGGCTCCCTCCTGCAGCATCTTACTCACGTCTCACTCTACTCACGCCCAGCCTCATACTTAAACTACTCATTCCTCCTCGCTTCCTTCCCTGGGAGCTGCACCTCCAGGCTGTCAGTGCACGTGAGATTACCTCGCTGGTTGAAGGAAGGACTTCAACCATGAAAGAAACCCTTCCAGCAGGGGTTTACATTCCGACAGGATGCTTGTTAGCCCTCAGAAATCTCTGACAGGTGGGTTCCAGGCCATGCAAAGTGATGGCAGTGGAGTGGAGGGTGTGGAGAGGGGAGACGATGAAGGTTTTTAAGCAAAGGAGGGTTGACCAGTCCAAGATCTGTCCTTAGCTCTGCCCCTCTGAGTGGAAGATGCTTGCCCACCATCCCTTTCTCCAATTCCAAGCCACAGGTTTCTGAAAAGCTGGGAATTTTCACTGCATATCCCACTGCTCCCATAGCGACTAGACTAGATCGGAAAAGGCAGGTGGGGGGGCGGGGCGCAGGGACATAAGAATAGTAACCACCTAAAATCCAAGTGCTGTCTTGGTACCGCTGGGTGCCAGACACAGTCCTAAGTATTTTACATATATACTAAATTCTTTTTTACATTATCAAAGACCTCAGGTTGCCCACTGGTTAGATTTTTATTCAAGCACTTCCATTTTTATGACAAGATATTTTTATTTTGTTTTATGGATGCCTGTAATTTATTTCATCATCCCCGTTGTTGCCACATGGTTCTTTCCAATTTTTATTATTTATTTATAAGAATGCTTCTCACAGGGGCTCCTGGATGGCTCAGTTGGTTGAGCATCCAAGTTTAGCTTTCAGTTCAGTTCATGATCTCAGGATGGTGGGATCAAGTCCCGCCACAGGCTCTGCACTCAGGACGGAGTCTGCTTAAGCCTCTGCACCTCCACACTGTGCTCACTCTTGCTCAAACAAATAAAAAAATTTTTTTTTCCAGAATATACATTATTTTATTTTATTTATTTTTATTTTTTAAATTAACATATAATGTATTATTAGCCCCAGGGGTACAGGTCTGTGAATTGTCAGGCTTACACACTTCACAGCACTCCCATAGCACCTACCCTCCCCAATGTCCATACCCCACCATCCTCTCCCTACCCCCCTCCCCCCAGCAACCCTCAGTTTGTTTTGTGAGATTAAGAGTCTCTTATGGTTTGTCTCCCTCCCAATCCCACCTTGTTTCATTTTTTCCTTCCCTAATCCCCCAAACCCCCACTTTGCCTCTCAAATTCCTCATATCAGAGAAATCATAAGATAATTGTCTTTCTCTGATTGACTTATTTCGCTCACCATAATACCCTCTAGTTCCATCCACGTCATTGCAAATGGCAAGATTTCATTTCTTTTCATGGTTGCATAGTATTCCATTATATATACATACACTACCTCTTCTTTATCCATTCATCTGTGGATGGACATCTAGGTTCTTTCCATATTTTGGCTGTCATGGACATTGCTGCTATAAACATTCTTGTGCACGTGCCACTTTGGATCACTACATTTGTGTCTTTAGGGTAAATACCCAGTAGTGCAACTGCTGAGTTGTAGGGTAGCTCTATTTTCTACTTTTTGAGAAAACCTCCATGCTGTTTTCCAAAGTGGTTGCACCAGCTTGCATTCTCACCAACAGTGTAGACGGGTTCCCCTTTCTCTGCATCCTCGCCAGCATCTGTCATTTCCTGACTTGTCAATTTTAGCCATTCTGACTGGTGTGAGGTGGTATCTCATTATGGTTTTGATTTGTATTTCCCTGATGCTGAGTGATGTGGAGTACTTTTCTTGTGTCTGTTGGCTGTCTGGATGTCTTCTTTGCAGGAATGTCTGTTCATGTCCTCTGTCCATTTCTTGATTGGATTATTTGTCCTTTGGGTGTTCAGTTTGATAAGTTCTTTATAGATTTTGGATACTAGCCCTTTATCTGATATGTCGTTTGCAAATATCTTCTTCCATTCTGTCAGTTGTCTTTTGGTTTTGTTAACTGTTTCCTTTGCTGCTCAAAACCTTTTGATCTGGATGAAGTCCCAATAGTTCATTTTTGTCCTTGCTTCTCTTGACTTTGACAACGTTTCTAGGGAGAAGTTGCTGCGGCTGAGGTAGAAGAGGTTGCTGCCTGTGTTCTCCTCAAGGATTCTGATGGATTCCTTTCTCACATTGAGGTCTTCCATCCATTTTGAGTCTATTTTTGTGTGTCATGTAAGGAAATGGTCCAGTTTCATTTTTCTGCATGTGGCTGTCCAATTTTTCTAACACTGTTTGTTGAAGAGACTGTCTTTTTTCCATTGGATATTCTTTCCTGCTTTGTCAAAGATTAGTTGACCATAGATTAGGCTCTATTTCTGGGCTCTCTATTCTGTTCCATTGATCTATGTGTCTGTTTTTGTGCCAGTACCATACTGTCTTGATGATGACAGCTCTGTAGTAGCGCTTCAAGTCTGGAATTGTGATGCCACCAACTTTGGCTTTCTTTTTTAACATTCCTCTGGCTATTCGAGGACTTTTCTGGTTCCATATAAATTTTAGGATCACTTGTTCCATTTCTTTGAAAGAAAATTGATGGTATTTTGTTAGGGATTGCATTAAACATGTAGATTGCTTTAGGTAGCATAGACATTTTCACAATATTTGTTCTTCCAATCCATGAACATGAAATATTTTCCCATTTCTTTGTGTCTTCCTCAATTTCTTTCATGACTACTCATAATTTTCGGAGTACAGATTCTTTGCCTCTTTGGTTAGGTTTATTCCTAGATATCTTACGGTTTGGGGTGTAGTTGTAAATGGGATTGACACCTTAAATTCTCTTTCTTCTGTCTTGTTGCTGGTGTATAGAAATGCAATTGATTTCTGTGCATTGATTTTACATCCTGACACTTTACTGAATTCCTCTACAAGTTGTACCAGATTTGGAATGGAGTCTTTTGGGTTTTCCACATAAAGTATCATATTATCTGCAAAGAGTGTTAGTTTGACTTCATCTTTGCTGATTTGGATGCCTTTAATTTTTTGTTGTTGTTGTTGTCTGATTGCTGAGGCTAGGACTTTTAGTACTATGTCGAATAGAAGTGATGACAATGGACATCCCTGCCGTGTTCCTGACCTTAGTGGAAAAGCACAGTTTTTCTCCATTGAGAATGATATTCACAGTGGGTTTTTCATAGATGGCTTTGATGATATTGAGGTATGTACCCTCTATCCCTACACTATGAAGAGTTTTGATCAAGAAAGGATGCTGTACTTTGTCAAATGCTTTTTCAGCATCTATTGAGAGTATCATATACTCTTTTCTTGTTCCTTTTTTTATTAATGTATTGTATTACATTGATTGATTTGGGGATGTTGAACCAACCTTGCAGCCCTGGAATAAATCCCACTTGGTTGTGGTGAATAATTCTTTTAATGTACTGTTGGATCCTATTAGCTAGTATTTTGGTGAGAATTTTTGCATATGTGTTCATCAAGGATATTGGTCTGTAATTCTCTTATTTGATGGGGTCGTTGTCTGGTTTTGGGATCAAGGTAATGCTGGCCTCATAAAATGAGTTTGGAAGTTTTCCTTCCATTTCTACTTTTTGGAACAGTTTCAGAAGAATAGGTATTAATTCTTCTTTAAATGTTTGGTAATTCCCCTGGGAAGCTGCCTGACCCTGGGCTCTTGTTTTTTTGGGAGATTTTTGATGACTGCTTCAATCTCTGTACTGATTATGGGTCTGTTCAGGTTTTCTACTTCTTCTTGTTTCAGTTTTGGTAGTTTATACATCTCTAGGAATGCATCCATTTCTTTCAGATTGTCAAATTTGCTAGCGTATGATTGCTCATAATATTTTCTTATAATTGTTTTTATTTCTTTGGTGTTGGTTGTGCTCTCTCCTCTGTCATTTATGATTTTATTTATTTGGGTCCTTTCTCTTTTCTTTTTGATAAGTCTGGCCAGGGGTTTACCGATCTTATTAATTCTTTCAAAGAGCAAGCTCCTAGTTTCGTTGATTTGTTCTAATGTTTTTTGGGGGTTCTATTTCATTTATTTCTGCTCTGATTTTTATTATTTCTCGTCTCCTGCAGGTTTTAGGTTTTCTTTGCTGTTCTTTCTCCAGCTTCTTTAGGTGTAGGGTTAGGTTGTGTATTTGAGACTTGTCTTGTTTCTTGAGAAAGGCTTATATTGCTATATATTTTCCTCTCAGGACTGCCTTTGCTGTGTCCCACAGATTTTGAACAGTTGTGTTTTCATTATCATTTGTTTCCATGAATTTTTTCAATTCTTCTTTAATTTCCTGGTTGACCCATTCATTCTTTAGTAGGATGCTCTTTAGCCTCCAAGTATTTGGGTTCTTTCCAAATTTCTGCTTGTGAGTGAGTTCTAGCTTCAGAGCATTGTGGTCTGAAAACATGCAAGGAATGATCCCAATCTTTTGGTACTAGTTGAGACCTAATTTGTGACCTAGGATGTAGTCTATTCTGGAGAATGTTCCATGTGCACTAAAGAAGAATATGTATTCTGTTGCTTTGGGATGGAATGTTCTGAATATATCTGTGATGTCCATCTGGTCCAATGTGTCATTTAAGGCCTTTATTTCCTTGTTGATCTTTTCTTTGGATGATTTGTCCATTTCAGAGTGAGGGGGGTTGTTAAAGTCCCCTACTATTATTGTGTTATTGTTTATGTATTTCTTTGATTTTGTTATTAATTGGTTTATATAATTGGCTGCTCCCATGTTAGGGGCATAGATATTTAAAATTGTTAGATCTTCTTGTTGGAGAGATGCTTTGAGTATGATATACTATCCTTTCTTATCACTTATTATAGTCTTTGGCCTAAAATCTAATTTATCTGATGTAAGAATTGCCACTCCAGATTTCTTTTAATGTCTGTTAGCATGGTAAATTGTTTTCTTTTTTTTTTTTAAGATTTTATTTGGTAAATTGTTTTCCACCCCCTCACTTTAAATCTGGAGGTGTCTTTGGGTCTAAAATGAATTTCTTGTAGACAGCATATTGATGGGTTTTGTTTTTTTATCCATTCTGATACCCTGTGTCTTTTGACTGGGGCATTTATAATATATATTGAATGTAAATATTCAGGGTAACTATTGAAAAATATGAATTTAGTGCCATTGTATTGCCTGTAAGGTGACTGTTATTGTATATTGTATATTGTCTCTGTTCCTTTCTGATTTACTACTTTTAGGCTCTCTCTTTGCTTAGAGGGTACCTTTCAATATTTCCTATAGTGCTGGTTTGGTGTTTACAAATTCTATTAGTTTTTGTTTGTCCTGGAAGCTTTTTATCTCTCCTTCTATTTTCTTTTTTTTTTAAAGATTTTATTTATTTATTTGACAGAGAGAAATTACAAGTACACTGAGAGGCAGGCAGAGAGAGAGAGAAGGAAGCAGGCTCCCTGCTGAGCAGAGAGCCCGATGCGGGACTCGATCCCAGGACCCTGAGATCATGACCTGAGCCGAAGGCAGTGGCTTAATCCACTGAGCCACCCAGGCGCCCCTCTCCTTCTATTTTCAATAATAGCCTAGCTGGATATTGTATTCTTGGCTGCATGTTTTTCTCATTTAGTGCTCTGGAAATATCATGCTAGTTCTTTCTGGCCTGCCAGGTCTCTCTGAATAAGTCTGCTGCCAAGCTAATATTTCTATCATTGTATGTTACAGACTTCTTGTCCCAAGCTGCTTTCAGGATTTTCTCTTTGTCACTAAGACTTGTAAGTTTTATTATTAGATGATGGGGTGCAGACCTGTTTTTATTGATTTTGAGGTGGGTTGTCTGTGCCTCCTGGATTTGATGCTTATTCCCTTTGCCATATTAGGGAAATTCTCTACAATAATTGACTCCAATATACCTTATGCCCCCCTCCCTCCTTCTTCTTCTTCTGGAATCCCAATTATTCTAATTTTTTAAAGATTTTATTTATTTATTTGACAGACAGAGATCACAAGTAGGCAGAGAGGCAGGCAGAGAGAGAGGGGGGAAGCAGGTTCCCTGCTGAGCAGAGAGCCTGTTACAGGGCTCAATCCCAGGACTCTAGGATCATGATCTGAGCCAAAGGCAGAGGCTTTAACCCACTGAGCCACCCAGGCACCCCTCTAATATTGTTTCATCTATGATATCACTTATCTCTCGAATGGTCCAGTAGTTGTTTGTCTCTCTTTTGCTCAGCCTCTTTATTCTCTGTCATTTGGTCTTCTATATCACTAATTCTCTCTTCTGCCTCATTTATCCTAGCAGTAAGAGCCTCCATTTTTTATTGCATTTCATTAATAGATTTTTTGAGTTCAGCTTGGTTAGATTTTAGTTCTTTTATTTCTCTAGATAGGGCTTTTATTTCTCCACACAGTTTTCTCTAATATCATCCATGCCTTTTTTGAACCCAGCTAACACCTTGAGAATCATCATTCTGAACTCTAGATCTGACATATTACCAATGTCCGTATTGATTAAGTCCCTAGCCTTTGTTACTGCCTCTTGTTCTTTTTTGTTTTGTTTTGTTTTGTTTTCTGCCTTGTCATTTTATCCAGATAAGAATATATGAACAAGAGAATGAAATGCTAAAAGGGTGGCAAAGACCACAGAAAAATGTACACTAACCAAATCAGAAGAGACTCCCAAATAGAGGGGAGGAGAAAGGGAGTAAAAAGAAGCTCAAAAAAATTTCAAAATATATATATACATGCATATATATATATATATATATATATATATATATATATGTGTGTGTGTATTAGGCTGGTGAATAGATATAGAACAGAGCCACCCACTTGATTTTGGGTGTATTTTGGTCTTTTAGAAGAAACCACCTCCCAAAATCTTAAAGAAGGAAAAACTTACATATATACAAAAATAAGGGTAAACACGATGAAGGAATGGAATATGACAGTAAAGATGAAAATTTTAAAAAGTTCTAAAAAGGGATTGATAATTTAAGTTGGTTGGAAAAAGAAAGAAAAAGAAAGTGGAGAGAATTTGCTCAGGCTGGAGACTCGAACAAAGCACCTTGTGCTAGATTTAGAGTATATTTTTGATCTATTATAAGAAATTGTTTCCCAAAATTTTTTAGAAGAAAAAACCCTATATGTATACAAAATATAAAGTTAGATATAATGAAGGATAAAATATGAGTATAATAATGGAAAAAGGTTTTTTTAGGAAGATATTGTTAAGATAAACTAATTTAAAAACTTTTTTTAAAAGAGGAAAAGTAAAAAAAATTAGAATAAGAAAAAAATTTTTAAAATTTAATTTAACTTTGCAAGTCTAAATGATCATGGGGAGAAAGCCATGAATTCCATGCATTACTTTCCCTATCTCTAGAATTTCGCTGTTCTCCTTGATCACTGATCTTGCTCTTGGCTGGGTGTTCTTTCTGATCTTCTGAGGAAGGGGCCTGTTGCCGTGATTCTCAAAGGCCTTTGCCTGAGGCGGAATTGCACCGCCCTTGCCAGGGGTCGGACTAAGTAATCTGCTCCGGTTCCTGCTCAGGAGCTTTTGTTCCCTGAACACTTTCCATAGAGCTTTGGAGATCAAAATGAAAATGGTGGCTGCCCAGTCTCCAGCCCATAGGATCAGAGCTCGGGGTCCGGCTCCTGAGTGCGCCCTTGGAGAAAAGCCTCCAGTCCCTCCCGTCTCCCTGGTCTCCCGCCTGTGACCAAGTGTTTCTGTCTCTAGCACACGGCCCCGTTTGGAGTCCCCAAACCCAGATTACTGCCTCCAGAGAAGGAAGGGGAGTCTCCCCAGATCTGCCACTTCTGGGGTCCCCGCTCGAAGAGCAGTCCCCCAACTGTGCCACAGATCATGGTTCAAGGTAACCCCGAGCTGAGAGTTCACTCCTCCGGCTCTGTCTCTGTAGCCGGCTTCCCCACTCTGATACCTGGGAGCTCTGTACACTCAGACACCCCAATCCTTCTGTGACCCCATGGGACCTGAGACCTCACTGTCCCCACGAGGGCTCCACCCCTGCTTAGCCTCTGGAGTGACGTCCTTCAGTGGAGCAGACTTTTAAAAGTTCTGATTTTGTGCTCTGTTGCTCCCCGCTTGCTGGGAGCTGGCCCCTCCCCCCACAGTCTATCTCGCCAAGTTGCTTCGGATTCACTTCTCTGCTCACCCTACTTATCAGAAAGTGGTCGATTTTCTGTTCCTAGAATTGCTGCTCTTCTCTTCAATCTCCTGTTGAGTTTGTGGGTGTTCGGGATGGTTTGATACCTATTCAGCTGAACTCCTGCGACTTGATGTCATCTCACTCTGCTACTCCTCCGCCATCTTGACTCTGAGTCCCTCAAATAAAAAAATCTTAAAAAAACAAACAAACACAAAAACACTTCTTACATTTAACAAATTAACATTTAACCTGTTATGTAGAAATTTTATTCCCCAGTTCCTAGTTTTTCTTTTAACTTTATCATGGGTTTGTATTCAGGAGTTTGTTTTTAACAGCTCTTTCTTCTTCTACTTTGACCCCCTTCATCCATTTCCCCCATCCCCGGCAACTGCCAATCTGTTCTTTGTATCAAGAACTGGGTTTTGCCGTTCTCTGTTTGAATCATTTCACTTAGTATCATACCCTTCAGGTCCTTTCACGTTGTCACAAATGGTAAGATCTGTTTTTAATGGCTGAATAGTATTCCATTGTGTATACAGTTGACCTGTACATAACAAGGGTTTGAAATGCACAGGTCCATTTACACATGGGGTTTTTTTTTATAGTACAGTACTATATAGTACTATATAGTACAGTAAATATATTTTCTTTTCCTAATGAATTTTGTTATAACGTTTTCTTTTCTCTAGTTTACATTAAGAATATAGTATGTAATACATATAATATACAAAATACTTTTTAAAAAGACTTTATTTATTTATTTGACACAGAGAGAGAGATCACAAGTAGGCAGAGAGGCAGACAGAGAGAGAGGGAAGCAGACTCCCTGCTGAGCAAAGAGCCCAAAGGGAGCTCCAACCCAGGACCCTGAGATCATGACCTGAGCCGAAGGCAGAGGCTTAACACACTGAGCCACCCAGACGCCCCCAAAATATGTTTTAATCCACTATTTGTTGTTGGTAAGGCCTCTGGTCAACAGTAGGATATTTAATAGTTCAATTTGTGGAGAGTCAAGAGTGGTATAGAGATTTTTGGCTACAGAGGGGTTGGAGTCCCTAACCCCTGCGTCATTCAAGGGTCACATGTATATTTACCTTCATGTGTCAGTGGACACTTGGTTTGCTTCTATTTCTTGGTTATTGTTTAAATGATGCTGCAGGGAACACAAAGGTGAAGATCTCTTTTCAAGTTACTTTTTAAATTTTCTTTGAATAAATACCCATGAGTGAAATTGCTGGGCCATAGGGTAGTTCTATTTTTAACTTTTTGAGGACCTTCCATACTGTTTTTCATAGTGGCCACACCCATTCACATTCCCACCAACAGAGCACAAAGGTTCCTTTTTCTCCACATCCTTGCCAACACCTGCTGTCTCCTGTCTTTTTGATATTAGCCATTCTAACCAGTGTGAGATGATATTTCATTGTGGTTTTGATTGCTTTTCCCTGATGATGACATTGAGCATCCTTTCATGTACCTCTTGGCCATCTATAAGTGTTCTTGGGAAATTGTTTAATCATATTTTCTGGCCCTTTTTAAATCAGATTACATGGGGGTTTGTTTTGTTTTGTTTTTGCTATTGAGTCATATGAGTTCTTGGGTTATTAGTCCCTTATCAGCTACATGATTTGCAAATATTTTCTCCCATCAGTATTTTGCCTTTGCATTTTGTTGGTGGTTTCCTTCACTGTGCAGAAGCTTTTTTAGTTTGATGTCATCCCACTTGCTTATTTCTGCATTTGTTTCTTTTGCTTTTGATGTCAGATTTAAAAAATCATGTGAAGAAGCTGGTCACCTATGATTTCTTCTAGGAGTTTTACAGTTTGGGGTCTTTGTCTTTATTCTAGTTTAAGTAAATTTTCATGTATGTTGTAAGATAGTGCTTGATTTACTTTTTTTTTTTTTTTTGCATATGCTGTCCAACTTTCTTAAGACCATTTATTGAAGAGACTGTCCTTTCCCCATTACATATTCCTATCTCCTTTGTCATAAATTAATCGACCATATATGTGTGGGTTTATTTCTGAGCTCTCTATTCTGTTCCATTGTTCTATGTGTCTGTTCCATACTGTTGTTTTTTTTTTTTAAGATTTTATTTATTTATTTGAGAGAGAGACAGTAAGAAAGCATGAGCGAGGAGGTCAGAGAGAGACACAGACTCCCTGTGGAGCTGAGAGCCCGATGCGGGACTTGATCCCAGGACTCCGGGATCATGACCTGAGCGGAAGGCAGTCGTCCAACCAACTGAGCCACCCAGGCGTCCCTGTTCCATACTGTTTTAAAGACTATATCTTCATAATATACTTTGAAGATAAGGAGCATGGTGCCTCTAGCTTTGTTTTTCTTTTCCAAGATTGCTTTGGCTATGAGAGTCTTCTGTGCTTCCATACAGATGTTAGGATTGTTTGTTCTATTTTTGTGAAAAAGGCCATTGGAACTTTGACAGGGATTGCACTGAATCTGTCCATTATGTTAGGTAGCATGGACATTTTAACACTATTGATTCTTCCAATCCATGAGCACAGAGTATCTTTCCACTTATTTGTGTTGTTTCAATTTCTTTCATTAATGTCATGCACTTTTTAATATAGAGGTCTTTCACCTTCTTAGTTAAATTAATTCCTAGGCATTTTGTTCTTTTCGGCGCAAATGTAAATGGGATTGTTTTCTTCATTTCTCTTTCTGACACCCTAAACAAGTGTATAGAAATGCAACAGATTTCAGAGTATTGGTTTTCTATCCTGCAACTTTACTGAATTTGTTTATGAGTCCTAACAGTTTTCTGTTGACAGTTTTACTTCTTCATTTCCAATTTGGATGCCTTTTATATGTTTTTCTTGCCTAACTACTCTGGCTAGGACTTCCAACACTATGTTAAATAAAAATGGTGAGAATGGGTATCCTTTTCTTGTTCCTGATTTAAAAGGAAATCCTTGCAGCTTTTCACCACTGAGTATGATATTAACTGTGGGTTTGTCAAATACAGCCTTTATTGCATTGAGATATGTTTCTTCTATGCCTAGTTTGTTAAGAATTTTTATCATGAATGATCATTGAATTTTATCAGATGCTTTTTCTATATCTATTGAGATGATCACACGAATTTCATCCTTCATTTTGCTTATGTGGTATATCACATTGACTGATTTGGGGGATGCTGAACTATCTTCCCATCTCTGGAATAGATCCCAGTTGGTCATACTGTATGATGATCCTTTCAGCGCATTAAATTTGAATTTAAATTTGCTAATATTTTGTTGAGGATTTTTGTATCTATGTTCACCAGGGACATTTGCCTGTAATTTTCTTCTTTGGTGGTATCCTTGTCTGGTTTTGATATCAGCATATTGCTGGCTCCATAAAATGAATTTGGAAGGATTCCCTCCTCTTCTATTTTTTTGGAAGAGTTTGAGAAGGATTAGTATTAATTTTCTTCCAACGTTTGGTAGAATTCATCAGTGAAACCATCTGGCCTGGGACTTTTGTTTGTTGGGAGGTTTTTGATTACTGATTTAATCTCCGTACTAGTAATTGGTCTGTTCAGATTTTCTCTTTCATCATGATTCAGTCTTTGTAGCTTGTATGTTTGTAGGAATTCATCAGTTTCTCTAGGTTTGTCCGAATTGTTGGCACAAAGCTACTTATAGCAGTTTCCTATGATTTTTTTTTGTATTTCTATTGTATCAATTGTAAATCTCTTTCCTTTCTTATTTTAAGTATTTTAATGCCTAGCATCTTTTAAGCCTCAGCAACCCTATGAAGAAGGCACAGCTGTCTTCCCTCATACTACAATGAGGGAACCAAGACAGTGAATTTGGACATGGCCATGTTCTTCAAAAATCCTGGCAAGGCCAGAATTTGAACCTAGGGTAGAGTGCCAGGATTTGGGTCTCGGATTGTGGCTATCTGATGCTTGCACAGCTAGAGCAAAGGCAGCTCTGTGGCTGGCAGCTTTCCTAGGCAGGCCTGTCTGTGTTTTCCAGCCAAGAGAATCTAAAAGTTGAGAAATGAAGATGAGATAGAAGGGGTATTCATGATGAGAAAAGCAGGGAGAGAAGTAGCTGGCAGAAACAAGTGAGCTCAGACCTTACGTTGTTAAGTTAATTAAGTCAAAGTGAGTTAAATTCATTAAGTTAGGCCAGAAGGGTACAAAGGGTGGGTCAGGTAGTAGCCAAGCAGCCATTTCTACAGGGAAAAGACAAGGATTCTAACTGGACAGAGTCTGGAAGATCAAGTGGGGAAAGGCTTTGACGCGTGGATGGGATTGAGGCCACAACTTGTCCAGCTGCAGGAATGGGTTGCAGATGAGGTGTGAGGGGACGAAGACCTGAGGAGGGATGTGGAATGAGGAGGGGGTAGGGTTGACTGACAGGCACACACCTCCCTGAAAAGGTACGTTTTCTTCAAAGAGAAGAATCAGATGTTCATAGAAGCTGAGCATGCAGAAGATGGACTGTCAGTGCATGAGCGGTCACTCCCACAGTTAATTGTCCTGTACCTCACCATGTGCCTGTGTAATGTGTGTCACGTGCACTATTCTAATTCTCAAAACCATTCAATATAGATGCTGAAACTTCTGCATCCCTGTGGAGGGAATTACAGCCCAGAATGTGTAAGCAACCTCCCCAAGGACACACAGGAAATTACAGAGTAGGAATCTGAAGTCAGGATGAGCTTGCTGTAATAGTTAGGGCAGAGGCTAAGTTGCTGTACAAAGACACCTAAAGAATAGTGAGTTACATAAGATGGAAGCTTCTTTCTTTCTCACATAACAGACTGGAATTCAGAGGCCCAGGAAAGTGGGTTGGCTCTGCTCCACAATGTCACTCAGAGACCCAGGCTGCTTCTGGCATGCAGCCCAGTGATGTCTGAGGGTGCTGTCCTCAACTGCATGGTTGAAGTTGGGTCCTTACAGTATTTGTGTCTTTGCAGGGAATAGCACTGTCTGAGAAAAGTGGCCTTTTCATGAATAAGGCGATCTGTAATAAGATTGCTCTTGCTCACAATGATTTGCCTAGACTTGGTTATGATTTCTGATTAAGGTCTGATAGGCAGGCCAGGAGATCTAGGCTGGTGCTCATGTGCCCAGATAAAACCAAGGGGGCTCCAGAATTTAAGGAAAAAGACTTTGAAATTTTGGTCCCATGCTGTTGCTTCTGGTTTTATGGATGAGTGACAAGTTCATGAGAGGCGCTGTGAGACACAGCACAGTGTTTGGGCTTGAGGTGACGAGAGGACCCTGACAGGACAGAGCTGTGGTTTTGCTGGGTGAAATGACAACCAGGCTTCTGATAGTGCCAGAAGGTATTCTTCCATGACTCAGAGTGGTGGCAGGGAGGTGGCTCGTTTTCCATGAGCTATTTGGCTCATGGAGAAGGTTCAAGAGATGACCTTGGTTGAAAATGGCAGACGGAGACTCACAGTCTTTAAATAACTAATATAACTCAGAATTACCATGAAAAAAATATAAGTACATGAAGTACAAAGAAAAACATGTAAATTCCTCTGCTATTTCACCACCCAGAGATAACCCTTGATATATATTTTTTTTCCAAAATTTCAGTCACAGCCAACATACATTTTTGTGTCTTGCTTTTCTCCTGCATGGGGCCAGAGGTATAGGCATGAGTGGCTACTTCTGGCTGTGAGGAAAAGAGTTTACTTTCCATCTCGTGCCCTGCATTGTAGCTGCTTGTTGACTATGGAGCAGGTCCTTAGCTGGGAAGGGTCGAGAGCAGGGTAAACCAATGGATGCCCATCATCCCAGATGGTACTACTCTTGATACTCAGAGCTGTCATTTCCAAGACGTTCTTCTGTCTGTCTAGGACCTAGGAACCATTGTCTATTTAAGCTCACAAAAGGAAAGTAAAGTACAGTGCCAGAGCTGAAAGGGAATGGGACTGAGTATTGCCTGGTCCAGCTCTTTACTCCCCAACCAGCAGAGGGTTCAAGCAGAGTTTGCCCCCTGGGATCACACAGAGGATAATCAGAAGATGGTCTCTCTGTGTCTATGCTCTGTCCACCCACAACCCACCTTCCCCAGAATAGGAATAGGGAAGCCCCACACCCTCTGAGCTAAGGGCAGCCACAATCCACGTTAGGCCAATTCTGGTCTCCGGGTTCTCCTCCACCACTGTGCTGCCAAGAGGGGCGAACACAGTTCAGACTGTGGTGGGTCCTGTCCCATTATCAGGCAGATAAGTAGGCCATTACTTTCTCTCCAGTGGCTCAGAACACCCCCACAATGACTTGGAATCACTTGCCTTTAATCTCATGGACAATGGGATTTGCCTCCTTTCCTTGCATAGGTCAGGTGGTTCCAGATGTGGAATGGCCCTGGACTTTGGTAGCAGAGTATGGGGACATGTCTGTCCTCACCCTCCTAGCTGTTGACAAGCCCATGTTGAAGTTTAGGATTGACCTCATCTATTCTATCGACTGAGAACAAAATTCTCAGCCACTCCTTTTAGCATAATCCATTTTTCAACTTCAGGCTCAGTGATGGGCTCAGGCTTCTCTTCAGTCTTTGTGTGCCTTCCGTGTAGACCTGGGCTCTCTCCAAGAAGGCAGGGTGAGCTAGGGAGGAGGGAAACACCCCTCCTCAGCCCCTAGAACTAATGCCAGCTCTTGGGGAGGGGGGTGCAGCCCTTCTCTGTGTCTACTGATTAGAGTGCTCGTGGCTTCCTCTGAGTTGGTAACCACAGCCAGCATCAGCATAGCGCTTACTATGTGTATCAAGTCCTGTAGTGCTGTCTAGGAGAGAGTATACTAGCCAAGCTCTTTGCCTCTATTCCATTCTCACTTTTCACAGTGACTTGTGAGTTGGTTCCATTGTGATTCCCACTTACTGAGGATCATTATTGTTAGATCCTACAAAACCACTTCCCCATCTTACTTTGGCCATAAAGGATCCAGATCTCTATGGAGGACATCAACTGGCTTCCATATTGTATGGCTTTTGGAGGGATGGAGAGAGTGGGGTGTGTATCCACTCCCCTGGCTCCCCTCCCTGCAAGGTGGCCTGGGCTGGGCATGTGTCTCATAGCCTGAGGACACTGTTGCTCACTGGGCTCTCTCTTCTAGGCTCCCTCTTCTCATTCTTTCCAAACCAGGGTGGTTGGCGGCCCTGGGCTCTTGCACGAGTCCCCAGGGTTCCCTACGCTCTGCCCACAGGAATGAATTCTCTTGTGAGTAGCCCCCTCCAGTTATCCTAATTTGGGTGTGCCATCTGCCCCTGCTGGAACCCTCACCGACAAAGGCCCTATGACATTTGTTAATTTGCCCAAGATCACAGTACAGTTAGGAAGGGGCAGAGCTGGGGTTCGAACCCAGGCAGTCTGGCTCCCAAGCCCACACTTTTAACCTTCGCGTTAAAACCTCTCACTGGAAAAAGCGCTGGTCAGGAACTCAGGACGCAGGTCTGTGCTCTCCCACTGACCAGCTCTGCAGCTCTGAGCAGATAATGGTATCTCTCTGCCTTCCGTTGTCCAGGCATAAAATGAGTCTGCGGCTATTCCTTTCCATTCTACCGTGCTAGTTTCTGAATCCCTGCTGAAGGTCTCTCTTAGACCTGCGCTTCTCGGGGTCTTTCTCTGCTGCTAGTTTTTGCTACAAAAGCTTGCATTTAACTACCCAAAACAACAGAGAACACAATTTGTAGGGGCAATGTTGCACTAAATGAAGTTGTTCTCTGTCGTAAAAAGTGTTCTGCTTCAGGGGAGCTCTCCTTCCTCATTATAGTGCAAACGTGGGTCCCAACTTGCTCCTCTTGTTTATTTATTTTCCTTCTCTCCAAAGTCCATTTAATTAAATAACAAAACAACAAAAGGAAGCTTTCTTCATGGCATAGAGATGCAGTCTTCCTGCAAAAAATGCTGAGCACAAGGAAAGCCAGCAGGCCCCTTGTTACTGCTGCTTGGTGAAGCTTGCTTGCTTTTTTATGAGCATCAGGTGGCTGAGTGCCAGCCACGGAAATTAAGTGTGGGTTTTGGTTAAAGAGATGGTGAACAACCTGGACCAAATGCAAGCTGGTCTTGGACGTTGGGTCAAGGAGTTTTATGACTGAAGACCACCTAGGGGCAGTTTCACTTTTTTAAGTCTCCCAGGGAGCTGGGCAAGGAGAGTCTGAACAGAGTGAGGGAGGTTAGAAAGGACAAAAGGGGATGCAGAACAGTAGGGACATGGTGTGGAGAAACAGGAAATGCAAATTGGGGAGATTTTGTAGACACAATCACCCCAAAATAGGATAGCTCCCAAGTAACCCAGCCCCCATCCCCACCCTACTACCAAGACAAGGGAAGGTCAAGGGACACTAGATTTGATAGCACTTATTTAATATGAAAAATAACAGAGGATCTTAGTGGGCCATAACTTCACAGAGTGGTCATTCTTCAAGACAAAAAGGCTAAATGTTTTGAATTTTCACCCGCATTGCTTGGGCAAAACCAGGACTCAGACTAGGGTCTGTTGGCAGTAAAACCTGTGCTCATTTCTTCATACTATAAGTTCCCAAACCTGGGGAATTGAAAAAACATAGATTCTCAGCTCCCATCCCTGACTTACTGAATCAGAAAATTCAGAGAGAGTAGCTTATGAATCAATATTTTTAAAAGAGGGCCACAGTGATAGGGGGTAGGAATGGCCTATAAATAATCCGGGGACCAGGGAGCATGTGGGAGAGATGAGAGTGGTCATGAGTTGACAATGGCCAAAGCTGAGTGAGGAGCTCATGGGGGCTTTACTATTCTCTCTGCTTCTGTGTGTCTTTTAATTATTCCACAATAAGCCATGAAGAAAAAAAACAAAAAAGATCATCAAGAAATCTCTAGATCAGCCAGACTGGACACTCCCTTATCCTCTATTACACACTGGGTGGCCTTGCCAGTTTGTGAACAGGTTTTGAGGACTGAAGTCAAGAGTCTCATCTGGAAGGGACTTAAGTCTTACCTGCTTCCCAGCTGGCAGAGCCGTCACCACTAAACATGGAATGTGAGAATCCAAGAGCCAGAAAACTCTCTCAATTCTCCCAGGGTCCTGACATCATCACCATAAACCACCCCCACAAGAGAGTAGTCAGTTTAGAGTAGGACATGCTCTTTTCCTAGGCTTGCTCAATAACCAGAGAAGGTGGGTCACTTGGGTGGCTCAATGGCTAAGTGTCTGCCTTCTGCTCATGTCATGAACCCAGGGTCCTGGGATCAAGTCCAACATCTAGGTCCTTGCTCAGCGGGGAGCCTGCTTCTTCCTGTTGCTCCCCTAGTTCACTTTCCAGGGCTGCCCCCAGGTAAGCCAGGGCTGGGACAGTCCTGGAAGTCTGCAGCCCCTCCCCCACCTGCCACAGTCTTCTTATTTCCTGGGTCTCTCAGGTGCCTCACTCATGTGGACCACAGACCTCATATCTTCCTCCTCCTCCCTGTTTGGTGGCTGCCACTGTGTGTCATCAACAGCTGCTTTGCCCAGCTGTGGCCGGTGCTATGACAGGCACTAGGAAGCCCTCCCCACACTCGGGCCTCTACAGTGCCTGCCATGTTCCTGGCCTGCAGCCACCCATGGTGGGAGCTGGCAGGTAACAATCCCCTCATCTGTTTCTCTGCCTCCCAGATAAGCCACTTGAGCTCAGGCCTTTGCCTTGGGGGTCAGACTGGAGAGTCCACACTAAGACAGTTGGTATTGGAAGGGGCTGGAGGTAGATCCTAGGTCTTGGGTCATTAGTGAGTTGGCAACAAGGACCTGGTTCTTGGTGGGGAGTGGGGAGTGAACACCACCCCCCCACCGGCACGCTGTAGCAGCACAATCAGGAAGATCCCCTTCTCCTGTGTACAGCGAATCCCAGCTCATTGCTCATCGTCAGGCAATGGCAGCCCAGCATAGGAACCTACCATGTGCCAGGTGTAGACGGGCCTTCCAGACACTGCCCTGTGATGCCGCACCTGGGACTCTTGACATCACTTCCCCAAGCTGCCAGCTGCCACTAGCTAGCTCCAGGAGGCCAAGGGATGCTGGAGGGAATCGGGGGGCGGGGCGGGGAAGAAGGGACCTGCTCCTCCCTGCTTGCTTCCCATCACTGCCAGGGGGACTCTGCAGGATTCTTCATTCTGGAGGTGAACTTGGTCCCAATAATAGTTAGTCCCAGTTCATGATTTTTCCCATCATCAGTTTCCCCTCGGACACATCAGTACCAGCTTGTGGGTGCCCCCTACTCAGACAAACTCTACCTTAGTCTTGTGGTCTCAGTGGCTGTTCCGGTTTGCCTGTGACTAAAAGGTTTCCAAAAATGCAGGACGTTCGGTACTGACATTAGCGTAGTTCTGGGCAAACTGAGACGCTTGGTCTCCATGTTCCCTTCGTACCCACCCATTTCCCCAATATCTGTTTTTAAGTTCTCTATGTTAAATTTTCTATGTTAAAAATAATTAGTGTGGTTTATAACATCTGACCAAAACCTGACTAGTCCCCGATGCGGTGTCCTTGCCAGAAAGTGCTCCGGCTTCCCCAGGGTCACTAGCACTGGGCCAGGATGGGGACGATGGTGGGCATTACTGGGGAATGTTAGGCACATGAGTGCACCAAAGGAAGGACCACAGCAGACCCAAGTCAGCCAGCCATTGGAGGGGGTGCAGAATGGCAACGGGGCTCTGTGGTAGCATGGAAAATCTGCCGCCTGCTGGAGCCAAGTCACAGTACTGCCGCAAACGTGGCCTTGGACCTGACAAAGTGTAGCAATGTCTGAATTAATGGCCACAGAAAGTATCTCATACTGACGTCTAGGGCTCAGTGAAGAATGGGACCGGAGGACCTGGAATGGGACATACGGGTTGATGTGCTCAAGAACCTTCTATCTTCC
Organism: Mustela nivalis; assembly: GCF_964662115.1. Taxonomy (NCBI): domain Eukaryota; kingdom Metazoa; phylum Chordata; class Mammalia; order Carnivora; family Mustelidae; genus Mustela; species Mustela nivalis. Next base: position 92,467,030 of record NC_139021.1, on the reverse strand, counting down.
GATTTCCATCTCTGGCCTTGCCCTCTTTCTGGAGGGCAGCATCCCCACCTCACCCCAAGGTCATTGGAGGTCTCACCCAATGCAGGTGACTCACCCTTCTCCAGACTTCCTCCCCTAGGCCTCACCGCTGTGGGACCAGGGAGCAGCCAGCTTTTTCTGCCAAGGGACAGACAGCAAATATCTTGGGTTTTACAGGCCACACAACTTCCATCCTAACTCCCACACTGCATCACAAAAGCAGCCTCACAAACATGTACATGAAGGGGCAGGACTGGATTCCTAACAATACTTTAGTTACAAAAACAGGCTGTATTTGACCTACTGGCCATAATTTGCCAATCCCAGGTGTAGGCCAGTAATTAGACCTAGTATTTCTCAGCCTGACAGGTGAGAGAAGTGCTTTCCTTCTTCAGAAAGGGCCACAAAACCCAGCTGACATGGACACACATGATCTAGGACGTCCCTTCTGGGAGCAAATCTTGAAATTCCTGGCATGGGAGGAAAATATAAGTCTAGAGAAGTGAGATGTCATTGACATGTGGAGAGCGTGGACACTCTCCCATGGTTCAAGGTTTACCATCCTCGAGAGGACCTAGAGCCTCCCCTGATCTGCTGTTGAGACCATGCCCTGCAGCTTGATAACAAAGACAGCCTCAACCAAATGAGATATTAATGCCAGAACTCCCTGGGCAGCAGCAGGGGTATAAGGCGCAGGGAGTCATGCATACAAAATTAGATTTAATATGTAAGATCAGAGTCTCCCAATTAACCATTGGGAAAGCCCAAGCTCTTCACTAGTCAGATAAGGACTATGTCAGTGAGGGGCTTACCAGCATTGCTGAGAAGCTCCTGGTGACCGTCTCTTCTTGGGCTCCCCTGGGTCACTGGGAATGACAGCCTTCAAGAAGAGCACAGCACAGGTGACAGAGCTGAGCCATCAGAGGAAAAGCAGACAAATGACTGTCGGAGCAGAAAGGTACAATAGCAGCCTAGACCCTTATTTGCAGGAATCTGGGAGCAGTGACTAAGAGACCATGATGCTCCTCACGGTCAGACTGCAGTATTTGCTTGGACTGAGCAACTGAAGAGGAGCAGCAGGTGAGCCGAAGACCGATATCCGCTGCTGCCATGGAACACCGTGGTCCTGGGTGCCTGGGTGGCTCAGTGGGCTAAGCCTCTGCCTTCGGCTCAGGTAATGATCCCAGGGTTCTGGGATCGAGCCCCATGTCGGGCTCTCTGCTCAGTAGGGAACCTGCTTCCCTCTTTCTCTGCCTGCCTCTCTGCCTACTTGTGAGCTCTTTCTCTCTCTGTCAAATAAATAAATAAAATCTATCAAAAAAAGAAAGAAAGAAAGAAAGAAAGAAAGAAAGAAAGAAAGAAAGAAAGAAAGAAAGAAAGAAACAGAAAGAAAACAAACCATGGTCCTTTGCCCAATTTCCAGACCTGAACCATTTGTCAGACCCAGAGCTAATCATTGGAGGGGAGCCTGGGTGTCCTTGAGGAATGACCTTGCAACATCACAGCAAGCACACACAGTAGTGATTACTTCCTTCATCCGTCTCCAAAAGGACCTATGGCTATTTATCCTGAGGGAAAGGAAGGACATAGATCTTTGAAGAGCTGTGGATACAAGATCCAACCTATAATCAATACGACAAGACCCAAAATGCCATCACAAACCCCTGCTGATGTGGGGGAACTTCTGGCTCCAAATCCATCTCACGGTGAGTTCAATGGATCCAGACCCCTACCTCCCCCACCCCCATGTTCATTTCCCCTGTCCCTGAGTTTATACTCAGAATGGACTTATGTGATGGCTGGTGGAGCACTCTTATGGAGGGAGTAAGAACCACAGTGCTAAGAAAAGCCAAGTGGAGACTCTTGAAACTTTCTCATTCTGGCTAAGATAGAAAATCAGAAATAACGTCTCATTTTGGGTTAGAATGTCACCTCCAAAACTTAAAGAAGGCAGAAGGCTACTAAACTGCCCTGTGAAGTCATTTCTCTGGTGAATTCAAGAGAAGTTGTCATTTGTATTTTATTTGGCATTTTAAAAAATGTGAATATAGTTGCCACACATTGTTACATTAGTTTCAGGTGTATAACACAGTAATTCAACATCTCGATACATTATGTTATGATCGTCACAAGTGTAGCTCCCATCACTCACCAGAGTGCTATTACTTAGCTCATTCTCACTGTTACAGAAGAGAGCTTTCCAGCTCTCTACGTCCTAGGTAGAAGAAGAAATCAATCTAAAATTTTTAACAGAAAATTTAAGGCATCTTAAAAATGTGTTCCCGGGGTGCTTGGGTAGCTCAGTCATTAAGTGTCTGCCTTTGGCTCAAGTCATGATCCCAGGGTTCTGGGATCGAGTCCCACGTTGGGCTCCCTTCTTGGTGGGAAGCCTGCTTCTCCCCCTACTTGTATTCTTTCTCTTGCTGTGTCTTTCTCTATGTTGGATAAATAAATAAAATCTTCCAAAAAAGGTGGTCCTAATTACAAACTGAGTTGTTGAACTCATTCAAATGTTTAAAATTGGATTTATAAATTTAAAACATATATTTTTTTCTTTGTAAGATACTTCACTTGTCTGATGGATAAACCAAAGCATTCCAGGATCTGTAGATGACTTTTCTCAAGGTTAGTGAATTACAATTAAAAAAAGATGAATATAAGTCTTCTTAAATAAATTTAGCAAATTTGAAATTAAAAATCACAAATTTAAATCACTTAATTTCAATATGAAATCACAAAGCTGGCCTATTACTTGCATATGCCAAAATTTCCTAAGTACTATAAGAACTTAAATACTAAATATGGATCGAATACTTATGTCAAGAATTGGGAAGAGTCTGAAATTTTAGCCTACTTTCAGAATAACTGGATTGGTAAATGCTGGCAAGAGACATGAGACTCCTGAGTCAGAGACAAAGGACTTGGTTTCTCATAGCTGTAGTATCCAGATTATCAGCATTTATGACAGTCCTCAAGCCCCAGTCCCCTGGAGTGGTGTGAAAAGGGTTAAGTGACACCTGCACACACCGTGGGATATAAGAGGGGAGACCTGGTCTTAGGGTACCCAAATCTTTTTTAATGGACAGTAAGTCTGCATCACATTTGCTGCGGAGGATGGCATTATCTTTGTTGTACTGGACAACAAACAGACTTGACCTTTGTTCTGTGGGAACACTGTCTCCATTTTCCATAGCTGTTCACCACTATCCTTGAAAAGATAGTCTAGAAGAAAGGCCATCAGGTATCTGCTCACAGGATGCGCAGAAATATGAGGAACCCATGGAAGATGAGCACTCAACACCTTAATCACAAAATAATCTCATTATGGGTTGATTCTCTTAAACATTTCTAAATTTAAATCTAGGTTTTTCTCTGATCGAAAGATGTTTCCCTTCTAGGGGATTAATTCCAAACAACTTTTGGGTCATTTTTCTCCTACAATTTTTGTGGTCGCCTCTCAGTTAAAGGAGGAGTTTTTAATGCCCAGGAGCTCTCTGGCTGCAATATGGCCTGGGTTCTTGTTGGTGACCTTGACTGTCAGGTGAATCCTGGCTCTATGGTCATTGCACCAATATTCTCCAAACAGGGTGGTCTCCCCATGTGCCTCATCTACACTTGTATTACACATGACCTCATTCTGCTGTCACAGCAGGCCCCTCAGCCCTCCTGCAGGCCACTGCCCCCCTGACTGGATTTAGTGCTTCTATTGACATCTTTATTCTTTTCCCACTCTTCCTGTCTTTTAGAACACAGACCTCAGAGATAGGTCTGACTTCATGGTCTCAGTGTTTAAGAAGATCATTCTGGGGGTGCCTGGGTGGCTCAGTGGGTTAAAGCCTCTGCCTTCTGCCCAGGTCATGATCCCAGGGTCCTGGGATCGAACCCCGCATTGGGCTCTCTGCTCAGAGGGGAGCCTGCTTCCTCCTCTCTCTCTCTCTCTGCCTGCCTCTCTACCTACTTGTGATCTCTGCCTGTCAAATAAATAAATCAAAAATTTAAAAAAAATGAAATCAGAAGAGCATTCTGTTGAGTTCTTTGGTAGGCAAGGAGAGGGAATCTCACCTGATTCTCTCTAACCTGTTCCAGAAGTTACCCAAGTGGGCCATTTGTGCAGAAAGAAGGAGGAAATCCTTCCCGCAGAGGTCCCTCAAAGACTTAAGGCCGCAGACCCTTGCTGTGGCCTAGAGTTCCATCCTTCCCAGAGGAGCTCCAGGCCCCTCGCTGGAGCTCTGCCTCCAACTGTGGGGCTGGTCGGTGAAAGCCCCGCCCCCTCCTCAGGAGGACCACTTGCCTGGGAGGAGCTGAGTCCAACAAGGCAAGGACCCTCCCCAGCACCTGAGTGCTCACCTGCATGGCATGTGAGCACCTAGGGGCAGGAGAGCTCCCACGACACCTGGGAACTAGCCCATAAATCCTGCCTTCCTCCCACCAACAGATCATTAATCTCCTGGAACACAAGTTGTGTACTAATTGCTTGAATATTGGGAAGTGGGTCAGAGAGAAGGGGCTCTGCGGTGGAATGGAGTTTTTCTAGGTACATAGTTCCGATAGGAACTCGAGAAGGAATTGCAGCCCTAAGGCAGCCTCTGGTTTGCCCAGCTTGAAATAAGTAAGGTTTCTCCCCATTTCAAATTCTAAATTAATTATAGCCTAAGTGTAGTCTCGCCTTCAGCCTTCATCCTCCATTCAGTTTGAAGGCCATTTCCAGCCGCAGAGCCTCCTGGCTCCCCACAAGCGCGGCAGTCTGTCTCTATCCTGCACTCCCAGAGTTAAACTTGAGCTGGTGTCTCATTTCCCTCTCCTAATACAAAGTAAAGTGCAAAGAGCAGGGGCCTCTGCTGGTGGCAGGGTAGCATCCTGGCATCTATTCTGGATAGAGGGGGCTGGCAGGCTCTTGCGTCTCCTGGGGAGCAGCAGGAAAGGGGGCAGCCTGAGTGGGGGTCTTCGTGGAGGGACTCCTGTCTGCTCTGGGCATCAGAGCATGTCAAGCAGCCCTGAAAATCTTGCTTGCTTTCACAGCTTTTCTTTGCCAGAATGCACAGCCAACCCGAATCTCTCCCTTGTGCTTTAGGATGGTCCTTTCTGTGACAAGGGCCCCAGGATTCCCAAAGACTGGTATCATCGATGAGGAGCCAAGAGACCCGAGTTCTAGCCCCGTCTCCACCACTCACTGCCACCATCACTGAGTAAGTCACTCGATTTGTTTACAAAATTATAACGAGTGTAATTGCACCTGCCAGGCTCAGCCCAGGATTATTGCTGGTTATTGTCATTTAATCAGAATAAATAATGGGATACTAGATATGAATGCGCTCTGTGAAGGGCTGTCTTCCTGATTCTAAGTGAGAGTCCAAAGGGTTCACTTCCGTTCTTAGGACAGAGCTGTCCTGATTCACTCAGAGACTAAGAGCAAGCTGCTTAGGTCCTGGATGGAACCTATCCCCAAGAGATAGAAAGATCAGCTCTGGTGTCCAACAGAGGGGTCTCAGGATGGGGCACTGAGCCTGAAGAGGGCTCAGAGTACCAGCCCTGCCAGACTATGGGAACTTAGGAGAGCCACCCAAGTGGTTGGTTTTGCCATGGATAGACTGCAGAGATTAAGAAGAGAAAGGAACCAGGTCTTAGGGAGCAGGAAAAAGACAGGGCAGCAAAAGACTGAGCAATATGGGTGGGCTCTGTCCTCAAGTCAGATCCAGAATCCCAGCCCTTCTTCCCACCTGGTGCCTTGAGCATCTCACGTCTGCAAGGGCTCCTCCCAGGTCTCCCTGCTTCAGCACAGAAGTGGGATTCTGCTGCACATCTCCGAGCCCTCAGCAGCTCTGGCATCCACTCAGAGAGCCCAGTCTTTGGGGCAGTCCCCCCTTCTCTGAACCCCCTCCTGCTGCTCTCCAGCCTCCATTCCCGAATGTGCTTCCAGCCGCCACTACCCAGTGCTCTGCCTGGACCCCTCTTTCCCCAGTTCCCCTAGTGATTCCCGGTGATTCCTCTCATCTCACTTGAGTCTTTGCCCAAATATCCTTTCCACATGAGGCTCATTCCCACCCTATTAGAAAGACCACCCTTACCTCCTATACCTCTTACTGTGGTTTCTGTTTCCCCACAATCCTCATCACCTTCAACACTGTGGAACTTATTTCTTACACTTACTATTTATTTTGCCTCCTCCCACCATAAATGTAAACCCCAAGGTTACAGAGATTTTTGTCTGCCTCTTTTCACTGATTATCCCAGGGGCCTAGAACATTCTCTGGCACATGTCAAGTGTTCAATAAATATTTTCAGGAAAATGAGTAATTCTGTGGGAAGAAAGGGAGGAGACAGTCTCAAGAAACAGGAAGAATTTAATAATGACAACACTTCCAAATGCTTCAGAGAGGTCAAGGTGAGAGCAAGGATTTGGGGCAAATATGCACTGAAGAGAGCGCTGTCTGTAGACCGGACAGAGTCCCACTCTTTCAAATGATGAAAGAGAGGAATAAATAAGCTAATTAATGGCCATGAACATACAGCTAATAAGAGTCTGGATTTGAACCAGGCAGTTGACTTCAGAGTCCAAGAGAGTTCAGAGTCCAGTCCCACTGGAAACAGAGTTTCAGTACAAGATGAATGAACAGGACCTAAGAGCACGGAAACTAAGTACCAACAACTCATTCAAGAAACAAGGTGGGAGTGGGGGTGGGGGTGGGACGCCTGGGTGGCTCAATAGGTTAAGTGTCTGCCTTCAGCTCAGGTCATGACTCCAGGGTCCTGGGCAGAGAGCCTGCTTCTCCTTCTCCCTCTAACCTGCCTCCCTGCCTACTTGTGCTCTCTCTCTATTGCTCTGTCAAATAAATAAATAAGATCTTAAAAAAGAAAAAAAAAAAAGAAAAGAAAAGAAATGCAGAGGGGAAGGTGTAAATTGAGGGGGGACACCAAATCCAGAAATGTTTTCTGTTGTTTTGATTAACAGTCTTCTGGTTCCCAAATTAATGTGTGCCCATTTGAGAAGGATTTGGAAATTGTAGAAAAGTTTGCCCAGGGCCACCCCCCAGATACACTCCCAGCTGACTGGACCTCATGTTGTTCTCTAGCAGCTGTGTGCAGTAGACCAGTTGCTTCTGTGACTGTTTCCTCAAAAAGGACGTAGCTACACCTGATACAGCTATGTTATTTACATGTCTGTTTTGTAGCTTTGTTTCCAAGCTGGAGCAGGAATGCTCCTCCGTGCCTTCACATATATTTTTGGTATGATGTAATTTTTAGTAGCTGCAAATGATTTTATTCAATAAAGTATATAGCCACTTCCCTCTTTGGACATTTAAGTTTTATCCATTTCTTTACTATTATAAGCCATACTGCAATAAGCATGATTTTTTTTCCCTTTCCTTTCCTCTTCATTCCTTTTTTTTTTTTTTTCTTTTTTGAAAGAGTTAGTCCATAGAGGAGAAGTTGAAGAAGTAAGAGAATGTGAAAAGAATTCATAGAAAAATGTCCCAAGGAATCTGGACTAGATGAAAAAGGAAGTCAAAGGAGCAGATAAGACTTGACCTTGGGGGTCAGCTTGTCACCACCCGCACCCCTTGTCAGTATCAGCATCACTAAAGTGGGTGCACGAGAATGATCCACGAGTCATCCCCTGTCGCTACGGTGCCAGAGGGCCCTGAAGAGCTAGTGGGGAGCTCATACCCTCCCCAATGTCCATAGCCCTCTCCCCCACCCCCAGCAACCCTCAGTTTGTTTTGTGAGGTTAAGAGTCTCTTATGGTTTGTCTCCCTCCCAATCCTATCTTGTTTCATTTTTTGCCTCCCTTCCCCCCATAACCCCCTGCACTGCCTCTCAAATTCCCATATCAGGGAGATTATATGATAATTATCTTTCTCTGATTGACTTATCTCGCTCAGCGTAATACCCTCTAGTTCCATCCACATCATTGCAAATGGCCAGATTCCATTTCTTTTGATGGCTGTGTAGTATTCCATTGTGTGTGTGTGTGTGTGTGTGTGTGTGTGTGTGTGTGTATACTACATCTTCTTTATCCATTTATCCATTTATCTGTTATATATATATATATACTACATCTTCTTTATCCATTTATCCATTTATCTGTTGATGGACATCTAGGTTCTTTCCATAGTTTGGCTATTGTGGACATTGCTGCTGCAAACATTCAGGTGCACGTGCCACTTCGGGTCACTATATCTGTATCCTTAGGGTAAATACCCAGTAGTGCGATTGCTGGGTCACAGGGTAGCTCTATTTTCAACTTTTCGCGGAACCCCCATGCTGTTTTCCAGAGTAGTTGCACCAGCTTGCATTCCCACCAGCAGTGTAGGAGGGTTCTCCTTTGTGAGGGACACTTGAATGTAGGGTAGCATTAGATGTCACTAAAGAACACTGTTGGTTTTGTTTGCTGTGGTATGACATTATCACCACCACATGCAGCGTCTGTCTTTGTACTTTAGTCATGCACCAAACTCTTTGCAGCAAATGTGCCCTGTGCATCTTCATAATATTTCAGCAAGGAAAGAGTGAGCAAACGAACATGGAAAATGCTAACAGATAGATGTAGGTCGTGGACATATGGGGACATACATATTGCGGTTGCTTTTATATATAACTGAAAATGTTCATGATCAAGTGTTAAAAAGACAGGTGGGAGTTTAGCCATGGCAAGCTGGAGAGGCCATTCTTCCTCAGAAACGAACTGGAAGAGAGAGAGGATAGAGATTTTCAGGTGGAGGACATATGAGGAAACTCAAGGTGGGTAGCCCAACTCTCCCTTAGGCAGAGAGGCAGAAGTACAGAGAAGATGCAGGGGGGTTGCCGTGACAAGGGTGCACGAAGTAGGCTGCTACAGACCGTCACCTCAGAGATGCGAGTGATGGCACCAGGGCCCCGGGAAGTCACAGGTGTGGGACAGCTCCATCAGTAGATCTGTGGTTCTCTAGCAACATTTTCCGGCCTTGGAGCAGGATGGGAAAAAATGGGAAACGAGGCTGGCAAATTGAGGTGGTAAGGGAGGGATTCTGTGGTGTCGTGGTTCCTTTTATGAATCATGACTGAATTGCCTCGTGGAGCTTCCTGGATGCCCAACTGGACTTGGGGATGCGCGACTCAGAGGTGGCTGAGGAGGGTCAGGCTCTGTGTCTGCATTCACGTTGGGGTGGGGGGTGGGAGGTGGGGTGAGTGCCTGTGGGTAGTTTCCAGTACCTCTCCCACGGAAAGAGCTGCATTTGATGCCTTTCAAATTCTGCCGGCTCAGCCTGTCCAAGGGTTGAGAGACCCAGCATGGATCTAACAAATATTTAGCAAACACTGTATTCTAGGCTGCCCCTCAGTGGCAAAAACTTGGTGGGTTGTTCTAGGTTGGCAAGAGAGACAGGCTTAACGCGGTCCTTCACAATACATTTCTTACCATCCAGGTTATACTGAAGAAGGGTTTTATTCATATTTCTCTGAAACATTTTGAGGGCAGCGACGTCTCTGAAACCTGATGAAAGTGACTGACTCTTTTTTCTCCTCAGAAAAAAAATGTCCAGATGCCCCTACAGGAAAATCTGCGTCCAAGTGCCAGAAATTCCCAGGAGCTAGATGGTGGGCCCCGGCGTTCTCCATGGTAGTTTTCACAGACGTGTTGTGGGAAAAGACGAAGAAGTGATAGGCTGGTCCCAGAGACTGAGGAAGCTTCTAGAAGGATCAGCAGAGCCAGGCCTTGGAGAATGGCCAGGACTTATGTTCTTTAGCCAGCTGGGGGCCTGGGCCAGGGGATAGGAACCGGAATGAAGGAGACCTGTAGACTGAGAGCCGCTGAGTCTCACCAGCCTCCATGCCTGTATCGGCCCCTTTGCTGACAGCTTCAGGCCAGGGCTGTGCTGGGCTCCCTGGGGTGTGAGGAGGGCTGGACTCTGGACACCCTCAGAGTCCCTGATGGAGGTGTGTGGTTCTGATAATCTGGCTACATCTTGTGGCAAGGACAAGACGTGGCTAGGACATGGAGGTAGTGGTGTCGCCCTGTGGGAGGGGGTCCCTGCTGTTTAAGCACATCTGTTTCGATTTGGTCCTCAGTCTGTGGATTCATTTAACAGATGTGGCCTTACAGTAGGTTCAGCTTTTTATTTCCCCATCAGGCACCAATTTAGGGAGGCTTGGCTGATTCTCTGCACTTGTTTGGCTTTGAGGAATGGAAAATGTGGTTCTTGTAACATCCCTTCCTTCAGCAGGTGGCTTGTGGGTGGGCGCAGGGAGGGCCACAGCTTTGTGAATAGGGGCTGGTCTTTTCCCATCTTGGTTCCTCTTTCTCATGACTCCACTGACAGCCTCAGGCCCCTGGGGAGGAGGAAGGATGTAAAAACAATTCAGTTTCCCTGCTTCGGGCCCATCAGCATCCAATAAGCCAGTGGCTCTGTCTGGCTGGCTTTCAGCCGCCGAAGGATGAGCTCTTGGCAACGGGGACTGAGGGCAGAACGATTCATCTGAAAGACTGGAATCAGCTGTCAGACATTTCTTTCTCTTTTCAGCGAGCAAGTCCTGCGTGCATGTGCACAGCATACACTCAAGTAAGCACTTCCACTGCAGAAGCTTGACTTCGGGTCTTCCTCGTTCACATATTTATTTTTCTTATTTGACACACTTTATTATTTTTATTTATTTATTTTAGAGAAGGAGAGGGAAGAGTGAGGGCCAGGGGCAGAGAGAAAGAGAGAATCTTTTTTTTTTTAATATTTTATTTATTTATCTGACAGACAGAGATCACAAATAGGCAGAGAGGCAGGCAGAGAGAGAGGAGGAAACAGGCTCCCTGCCAAGAAGAGAGCCTGATGCGGGGTTCAATCCCAGGACCCTGAAATCATGACCCAAGCGGAAGGCAGAGGCTTAACCCACTGAGCCACCCAGGTGCCCCAGAAAGAGAGAATCTTAAGCAGACTCAACACTCAGTGCGGAGGCAGGTGTGGAGCTCGACCTCATCATGACCCTGAGATCATGACTCAAGCTGAGATCAAGAGTCAGATGCCTGACTGACTGAGCCACTGGAGTGCCCCTGATCTTCCTGTTTTAAATAAGAAGGTTCAGGAATTTTCTGAGAGGTGGCATTAATAAATGATCACAGAAATCATACCCATATATGTACTGCACTTGGCAATTTTCTAAGTACTTTCCAAGTTATGACTTGTACTGGCATTGTGATGCAGGCCCAGCCTGTGTTGTAATAATCCTATTCTGCAGATCTCTGCAAACTGAGATCCTTGAATATAATTTATCATTACCATGCTAGTAAAAAACAGCACACACTATTCCAGCACTCTTCTTCGGCAATCTAAGTCATATACTTTGAGCAGTTTCATCTTCTTTGGCTATCTGTGGTTTAGCTACTTAATCTTCAAAGTCAGAAAGTTTTTCACTATATAAACTCCTTCACTTTTCATCTGGTTTGGAAATAAAAGAAGGTCATATTTTAAGTGGTAGCTTCAGGTTAATCAAGTAAGGAATATTAATAGCCAACTTTTTGAGCTTTTACTATCTGACAGACACTAATCTAAGATCATGATGTTAATTATCATACTCATTTAGTCCTTGTAGCAACCCTGTTATATATGTTTTACAAATGATGAAAGAGAGGAATAAATGAGCTAATTAATGGCCATGAACACACAGCTAATAAGAGTCTGGATCTGAACCAGACAGTTGAGTTCAGAGTCCAAGAGAGTTCAGTAGTTGGGGTCATCAGACAAACTAATAATAATTCCAAAGAGTGGGACTAAGAATAATCTATTCTACCCAGGCCCGGGGGACAGGGTTAAGGTATTTGGCCTATTTCTTTGAGATCAAGGATACACTTTTATCTCCAGTGGTGACAGAGGGAAATTTGGAGAAACCTTTCCAATGGGAGCAATTACAAAAGTTGGAAAAATGTGTATGTACAATTTGCAGGCAATGGAGAGTTACTAGAATAGAGAAAAATCACTTGGTTAACATCTAAAAGAAAGGAACCCAGAGAAGTGAGCAAGGCATTTAGGACCACTTTTGCCCAGGGTGCATCTGTAGTTCCAGAAGAGAAGGTTGAGTTAGCCAGGAGCTAGGAGGACAAAAATCAAGCTTTGGCTCACAAAAAGGAGTAGCCATAGTAAATCCCTTAGGTTTTGAGTTTTGTTACATCCCTACAAGTAGGAGTGAACTGGAAATAAATCAGTTCTTGTAGGCTCTGAAGTCCAACTTTGAATGATCTCAACCTATGTTTGAATTAAACTCATCTGGGATTCAGAGTACCCTTACCTACCTGCCAGATGGAGGTATGACCCTCTTTAGAAAAAGATAACATCCAGAGCCTCAAATTGCCTGTAAAGTTTTTCACATGAATGCCAGGCATATAAGTTAAAAAGTGACATGAATCAAAGACAGGGGCCAACACAATTTTTTTAAAAACCAAAAGAAATTACAGACAATAGCAGCAGACCAACAGGTGTTCCATATAATGAAGTTATCTAACATGAATTTTAAACTTGCTGTTTTTAATATGTTCAAGAAAAGACAAGATTGGGAATTTTGGCAGAGATCTGGAAGCAATTTAAAAAGTAACTATATGGAACATTCCAGAATAGAAAAATACAATAGCTGAAACTAAGTGCTGAAAGGATGGATTTAGAAATACATTAGAGCTTGGGGTGCCTGGGTGGCTTAGTCAGTTGGGCATCCAGTTCTCGGTTTTGACTTGGGTCATGCTCTCAGGGTGCTGGGGTTAAGTCCTCATTTAGGCTCCATACTCAGCAGGGAGTCTGTTCAAGGATTCTCTCCCTCCCTCTCCCTCTATCCCTCCCCCTGGTCATTGGGTATTCTCTCTCTCTTTAAAGTAAGTAAATAAATATTTTAAAAAATACATTAGAGCTTAAGAGAGAATTTGTGAACTTGAAGAAAAGTTAGAAGAAAATATTCAGAATATTTCCTGGAAACACAGAAAAATGGACAACTCAGAAAAAGTATAGGGGACATAGTGGATACAGTGAAAATGACTAACAAACATGTAACTGGAGTTCTAGAAGAGGAGAGAGAGAGAGAATGAGGCAGAAACAATAATGAAACTAACAGATTATTTTCTCAAAGGAAACATGGAATCCAGAAGACAGTGAGGCATTATCATTGTCTGTCAAAGTGTTGAAGAAAATAATTCCTGGCCTAGATCCCTATATCCAGCAAAAATCTTCATGAGTGAAAATAAACACATTTTCAGATAAATAAAAACTAGTGCTTTTATTTCAGATAAATAAAAACTAGTCATCAGCAGACCTGAACTAAAAAAATCACTCAAAAGGTGTTGTCAGGGATAAAAATAATGAAACCAACCACATGGAAACCCAAAGACAGGAGCGAAAGCAGAACAACATAAAGGACAACTCTGTGGGTAAATCTAAATAAATATTGATCTTAATAATTATAATGCCTTTGTGAGTATTAAAAATACTGAAAATTAAAATATATAATACCAATAGCTGACTGGAGGGAAAAAAAGAGGTAGAGAATTGACTTGGGGGTAGATAGATACTTCACTTAGGAGGTAGATTTAGGGAGTAGGTAAATTAAAGTATTTTAAGGTGCTCGCATTATTTGGGAAGAGAGAAAAGTACTTATATTCCTTTCTTACTAATATAATAGTAATTATTAATTACATAATGATATTTAATATATTTAATTATAGCACTTGATTATATAATTAATAATAATATTACTAATATAAAGGATGGTTGCATATTATAATTTCTAAGATAAAACCTTTTTAAGTAAACTAATAAAATATAGAAATGTGATTTTTAAAAAATCTATCCAAAGGAAAGAAAAATGGAACAAGTATAGAAATGACAAATAGAAAACAATTTGATGATAGATTTATATTAGATGTAAATAGTTTTAATATTCTACTTAAAAGACAAGGACTTTGAGGGCTGGATTAAAAAAACCAAACCAAACATGTTACTTATAAAAGAAAATTTAAATATACATATACAGAAAAATTGCAAGTAAAATTTTAAAAATACATATTTGATTTAATATATAAGTAAAAATATATTTATATATAGTATAAATCCTAACAAAATATATGTATTTTATATAAATATATATTTATATTTATTTTAAATATATTTATATGTAATATAAATCCTGGTGTCGCTATATTAATATTGGACAAATTAAATATATATATATATATATTTTTTTTAAAGATTTTATTTATTTATTTGAGAGAAAGAGAAAGAATGAGCAAGGGGAGGGACAGAGGGAAAGGGATAAGCAGGTTCCCCACTCAGTGGGGCTCAATGTGAGGCTCAATTCCAGGACCTGGGATCATGACCTGAGTTGAAGTCAGACACCTAACTGACTGAGCCAACCAGGGATCCCAGACAAATTATATTTTAACCACAATACATTATAAGATATAAAGGGTAGCACTTCACAATAATCAAATTCACAGAATTCACTAGGAAGATACTATAATTTAAAATTGAATGTGATAAATAGCTTCAAGATAAATAAAGCATAATTTCATTGAACTACAAGGGGATAGACAAATTCACAATCATAGTGGAAGATATTTCATTCAACTCACTCAGTGATTAGTAGAACAAGTGAACAGATTAGTAAAGATATAGAAGAATTGGCCAAAATAAGAAATAACCTAAATATTATTTGTATATTTGTACAGATATAAAACACTCACTAATAACTGTATAATACAATAGTCAAAATACAAAATACACCATATACTAGATTAAGTTGTAATCAACTTTACAACTTAATTAAGCTAAAAATAAATAACAAAAGGCTAAATAGAGAAATTCCATTAGTTTGGAAAAATATAAATATACTTCTAAATAACCCATGGGTCAAAGAAGAAATTGAAGTGTGAATTGAATGATATTGATAAAATTTCATATAAAACTTAAACCATGTATGGGAGGAAATGATAATTATAAATGTATATGTTTTAAAAGAATAAGAAAATTAATGAGTATATATCACAAGAAGTTAGAACTAACACAGCAAATTAAATTTAAGGTAACTAAAATGAATGAAATAATTAGATGAAAACAGAAATTAATAAAATAGAGAAAGTATGTAAAATAGAGCTCACCAAAGCTGACAGTTGGTTCTTTCAAAGGTCTACTAAAACTGAACAAGTTAAAAACAGAGAAAACTTAATGTCAGGAATGTATAAAGTTACAGTAATACTAAACCTAAATTATTAAAGTTAAAAGATAACAGAATAGGGTGCCTGGGTGGCTCAGTGGGTTAAGCCTCTGCCTTCGGCTCAGGTCATTATCTCAGGGTCCTGGGATCGAGTCCCGCATCGGGCTCTCTGCTCGGGAGGGAGTCTGCTTCCCTCTCTCTCTCTCTGCCTGCCTCTCTGTCTACTTGTGATCTCTGTCTGACAAATAAAATCTAAAAAAAAAAAAAAAAAAAGATAACAGAATAATAATAAAAGTTTCATGCCAGGGGTTCCAGAGGCTCAGTTGGTTGAGCATCTGACTCTTGTTTTTGGCTCAGGTCATGATCTCATGGGTCATAAGACTGAGTTCTGAGTCCTGAGTTGGTCTCCCTACTCAGTGGGGAGTCTACTTGAAGTTTCTTTCCTTCCGCGCCTCTCCTCAACTTGCTTCCTCTCTCTCAAATAAACAAATCTTTAAAAAAAAAAGTCTTAAGGCCAAATTTTGAAAATTTAGAGGAAATGAGAAAATTAATAGAAAAATAAAAGTTACCAGAGATAAAGTAGAAAATTTGAATGGTCCTGTATCTGCTAAAGAAATTGTTTTTTTAAATGAAAACTTTTCTGTTGGAGACCTATTTTCAGTTTAGCATGTAGAAAGCCACAAGAGAATGTCATTCCCATTAGAACAATGAGAAAAAGCCAAATACTCTGCAAACCTACAACTTTTCTGAGCCCATTAGAGAGCTGAGCTTTCCAGGCAATCAGGTAGAATGAATTTGAAGTGATGAGCCTCTTTAAGGAGAGACTGTTCAAACAAGCAGCTTTAGTTTTGCCAGCGGTCACCATTAAAGTGAATCAGGAGAAAGGAGATTGAATGTTAACAAATTCATACAGGCCAAGTATAGATGAACATGTTGATTTAAAACCACTTGGAGTTCCACACACAAGAGGAGTCTGCGGTCAATGTCAAGCTCTTATCCATGGTTGTCCATTGAGTACATACAAGAAATACTGGGGCAGGGCAGAAGACCAGAGAAAGCTATACTTAGTGCCACAGTCTTGCCAGAAGTACTAAGTGGCCACGGATAGACTTTGCCAGACTTGCCACAGAACCTTATCATTTTCCTAGACCCTTTTCTTGTAAGAAGTAAAAGCCTTAATTCATTGGGGAAGGAAACCCTCCCAGCCTCAGAGTACAGACAGACACTCATTAATTGTAAGCAAGGAATAGAAACACAACCTATCTATTGCTGGAGGAAGAGCAGCAAACTCACACACCATTGAGTCCCAAAGACACACTACACATGCAAGGCACAGTTTGGCTGCCTTGGGAGGGAGTGGATAGAACAGTAAAATTGAGAAGGCTCCCAAGAGAGGTGTACAGGGACTGCCAAAGGCAGGAGCTGGATGAGGAGACCTAAGAATCCCTCTTGCCTTCACCATGAGTCTCATACAGACTTACAAGAGATGAAAGTCTACTGCTAGGGGAGAAGCAAGAGAAATACCCCATTTGTGGTGAAGCACACTGGCACCGCTGAAAGTGAAGAAAATAGCAGAAACATTGAGAAACAATCCATTAGCATCACAGACACTGCAAAATAAAAAAAGAAACCCAGCTACCCCTGGAAGAAATTAAAGTCTGTGGTGCCCCTAAAGTGACCGTAACAACAACAGAGCTAAACAACAGACTAGAATGATACACACACACACACACACACACACACACACTGATGAACGGACAGGAAAAGAGATGTGCCCATTTCTGGGCATAAATAGTATTTATATTGGTTTCCACTGTTTTCCCAAATATAATAGTCATCATTCCATGAAAAATTAGAAAATATATAAAAGCCAAAGAAACAAAACCTCATTGTGAAGAGGTAAATCAATCAATTTAGAATTAGATTAAGAAATGACCCGGATATTAATATCAAATAGGACTTTATAACTGTGATTGATAAGTAATCTATTAGAAAAAGTAGACAACATGGATGACCAGATGGAGAATTTTAACAAAAAGTTGAAATCATTTTTTTAAAAATAGTCAAATGGAAATATTATGAATGAAAAAAAGAACTTGACACCAAAAAATGAATTCCTTTCATAGGTTTTAAAAGGGAGCTGGACATTATCGAGGAAAGAATTAGTGAACTTGAAGATAGATCAATAGAAATGATTAATAGATGACAACGAGAAAAATATGGAGGAAAAAAACAACAACAACAACAAGCCCAGAATATCAAGAGCTGTGAGACAATAGGGAATGGAATAAAAATGTATTATTGGAGTTTTAGAAGAGAAGAAAGAGAAAGAAACATAAATAAGAGAAGCGACAAGACTGAAAATTTTAGATTTTTACTTAAAAATAGTAATAAAAAAAACAAAGCACAGATACAAGAAATTCAAAGAATCCTAAGTAGAATAAAACACACACACACACAGACACACACACACACGTGTCAAATTTCTGAAAACCAAAGATAAAGGGAAATCTTAGAAGCCAGAGGAAAAAGTAACATTAAATGCAGTGGAACAAAGATAGGAATATCAAGCATACTTTTTGTCAGAATGTAGGCAAACCAGAAGATAATGGGGCCACATCCTTAAAGTACTGAAAGAAGAAAAGTCAACTTAGAACTCTATATCTAGTGAAAATGTCTTTCAAACATGAAGGCAAAATAAGTTTTTTTTCAGACAACAAAAGCTAAGAGAATTCATTGCCAGGAGACCTGCATAACAAGAGTTGTTAAGGGAAGTTTGAGACAGCAGAATAATACTAGGGGACAATGAGAGCTTTATTATACAAAGAGATAGCAGAGCTCTAAAAAATAGTAAAGCTAAAGGCAAATATAAAGCAATTATTCTTATTTTGCACTGTTTTATAAGAAAACTTTATGATTTTGTCTAAACAAAAGAGTAGGAATGAATTTTGGAGCTTATAATGTATGCAGAAGTAAAGTGCCTGACAAAAATAGCTCAAAGGTTGGGAGGCAGAAAATAGCAAACTAGTGTCGCAAAGTTATTACACTCTATCCCAAAGTGGTCTAATATTGTTTGAAAGTAGACTTTGACAAGTTAATGAGTATATGGTAATCCATAGAGTAAGAATGAAATAAATTTTCAAAGAAGTATACTCATAAGCCAGTAGTGGTTATAAAGTGGAATCATACAATGCAATTTTAATGCAAAAAAACAGGAAAGCAAGAAAAAAATGGGACAAAAGACAGGTGAGACAATATGAATAATATAATTGATTTAAATCCAACCATCTCAATAATTATATTAAATATAGGTTAAATACACAAAATTAAGGGCAGATATTATCTACATGGATGAAAAAGCAAGACCCAATGATACACTCCTTACAAGAAACCAATTAAATATAAATAAATTTGTAGGTTAAAGGATGGAAAAAGACAGGCTATGCAAACACTAATCAAAAAAGTGGAAGTGGATACGTTAATTTTAGAAAAATTAGATTTCAAAACAATGAATGTTACCATGGATAAAGATATTACATAATGAAAAAGGGGAGAGTTGATGAAAAAGACCTAATCCTAACTGTGTATGCATCAAATAACAGATTCTGAATACACGAAGGAAAACCTGATAGAAGCAAAAATGTTATTTGGAGACTTTAACACTCCTCTCTACATAATTAAGAGAACAAATAAACATAACATTAATAAGAATGTAGAAGATCTGAACAAAGTTATCAACCAACTTGAGCTAAGTGACAGTTACAGAATGTTCCATCCGATGACAGTAGAGCACACATTCTCTTCAACTGTATGGATGAATTATTTTCAAGCATGTGAATTCTTTCCAAATGTATATATGAAATATTCACCACAATGGATTATGTTCTGTGCCATGAAACAAATCTGGAAAGAGCCAAACAGATGAATGAATAAAGAAGATACGGTCCATATATACAATGGAATATTATGCCTCCATCAGAAAGGTTGAATACCCAGCTTTTGTATCCACATGGACAGGACTGGTGAGTGAAATATGTTGAGTGAAATAAGTCAAGCAGAGAGAATCAATTATTATATGGTTTCACTTCCTTGTGGAGCATAAGGAATAACATGGAGGACATTGGAAGTTGGAGAGGAGAAGTAAGTTGGGGGAAATTGAAGGGGGAGATGAACCATGAGAGACTGTGGACTCTGAGAAACAAACTGAAGGTTTTGGAGGGGAGGGGAGAGAGGGGTTGGGTGAGCTTGGTGGTGGGTATTATGGAGGGCACGTATTGCATGGAGCACTGGGTGTGGTGCATAAACAATGAATCTTGGAACAGTGAAAAAATTAAATTTAATTTTAAAAATAAAAAATAAAATATATGTCTTCCTAAAAAAAATCTCAAAAATTTTAAAGAATTAAAATTTAGGGATGCCTGGATGGCTCAGTTGGTTAAACATCTGCCTTCAGCTCAGGTCATGATCCCAGGGTCCTGGGATTGAGTCTGGCATTGGGATCCCTGCTCACCCTCTCTCTCTGTGTCTCTCTGACAAATAAATTAATAAAATCTTAAAAATATATATCTATACTTTAAAAAAATTAAAATTTAGTATTGGAATTAAACAAGAAATCAGTAACAGTGATGTATCTGAAAAGTCTCTAAATATTTTGAAATTAAACAATATAGTACTCCTAAATAAGCAGGCAAAGGAGAACTCAGAGGGGGAATAAGAAAATTTTGAATCAAATCAAAATTAAAAAAAGAAAACCAGATCAAAACCAAAGCCCTGCAAAGAGGGAAATCTATAGTATTAAATGCTTATATTAGAAAAGAAAAAGGGTTTCAAATCAATGACCCAAGTTTCTACCTTAAGAAATTGGAAAAAGAAGAGCAAATGACCCAAGTATGCAGAAGAAAGGAAAGAACAAAGATAATAACAGAAATAAGTGAATTTGAAAACAAAAAAACAATAGTGAAAATCAATGAAACTGAAACTTGAGTCTTTGAAAAGAATAATATTGTTAAATTTCTAGGTAGACTGATCTGGGGAAAAAAAAGGTATATATATAGTGAAGACACAAATTACCAATATCAGGGAGGAAAGAGGCCATAACTACAGATCCAACAGAGAACACATGGTTATCTAGGGGAAAATGGGGAGTTGCTGGTCAATGGGTCTGTAATTTTGGTTATGCAAGAGGAGTAAGTTCTAGAGGTGTGCTGTACAAGATTGTACCTGTAGTTAACAATACTGTATTATATACTTACAAATTTGTTAAGAGGGTAAATCTCATGTTAAGCATTCTTTTTTTTTTCAAGATTTTATTTATTTATTTGACACACACACAGAGAAATCACAAGTAGGCAGAGAGGTAGGCAGAGAGAGAGGGGGAAGCATACTCTCTGCTGAGCAGAGAGCCCGATGCAGGACTCAATCCCAGGACCTGGGATCATGACCTGAGCCGAAGGCAGAGGCTTAACCCACTGAGCCACCCAGGCGCCCACATGTTAAGCTTTCTTAACATGATAAAATACAAGGAAATATTATGTAAAACTGCTGAACATAACATAAATTCAACAACTTAGAACAAAGGAGAACAAATTCCTTTGTAAACACCAGATGACCAGAACTCAGCCAGGATAGATAGTCTGAATAGCCCTATATCTAGTAAAGAAAATGCATTCATATTTAAAATCTTTCCATTAGGAAAACTCCACATCCAAATTGCTGCACTGGTACATTCTACCAATTAAGGCAGAAATAATACCAATTCTACATAAAACCTTTTAGAAAAAAAAAAAAAAAAAGAACAGGGAATACTTCCCAACTTACTCTATGAGGCTAGCGTTACCCTGATCCCAAAACCAGAAAAAGATATTATGAGAAAAGAAAAAGTTACAGAGTAATAACCATAATCAAAATTAATGCAAAAATATCTAGTGAAATATTACCAAACTGAATTCTACAGTGTACTTAAAAGACAAAATTAATTTTATTCTGGGAATGCTTGGTTGGTTCAACATTTAAAAAATCAAGTATGTAATTCACCCTATATACAGATTGTAGACAGAAAAAAAACCACATGACTAGTTCAATAAGTGAAGAAAAAGCATCTGACAAAATATAACTTAGATTCCTGATAAAAACTCATAGAAAACTTAAAGTAGAACAGAACTTCCTATAAGAAACCTACAGCTAACCTCATATTTAATGTAAAAGACTTTAGACCTACAATTCAACAAGAAAAGGATGTCTGCTGTCACTGATTGTTACAACATTGTACTAGTGGCCTTTGCCAGTGGAATAGGCCAGGGATATGAAATAAAAGGCATCAGAGAGGAAGAAATAAACCCAACTTTAATTACGGATGACACGCTCCTCTATGAAGAAAATCTCCAAGAATCTTCAAAAAAGTTAGAATTAATATGTGGATTTTGCAATATTATAAGAATAAGACAATCAGCACAAAAATCAGTTTTGTTTGTGTATATACTAGCAATGAGTCATTGAAAATTGATATTTTAGAACATTATAACATTATATTATATTATATATATTATATATATAATATTATAACATTAACATATATAACATATATAATATTTAGGGATAAATCCAACAAGATATGTGCACAACTTGGATGTAGGAAGTTATAAAACATTGCTGATAGAAATTAAAGATCTAAATAAATGAGTATCATGTTTATGGATAGGAAAACAGTTATTAGGATGTCAGTTTTTCCCAAATTGATCTACAGACTCAATGCAAAGCCAATAAAAATCCCAGCTGGACTTTTTTTTTTCCTTCCATAGAAATTGATGTTTGTAAAAAATATTTGGAATACAGAAGATTTGAAAGAGAACAAAAAAGTTAACGGAATCCTAATATCTGATTTTAAGTTTTACTATAAGCTGCAGTAATCAAGAATGTGATTTTGGCATAAGGATAGACATACAGAAATAGAGTGTGTGAAAATAGACCCGCACATATATATTACTTTGAATTTTGACAGAGGTGACAAGCTAATTCAATGGAGAAATGACAGTCTTTTGTACATACTTTAAGAAGCAACTGAACACTTACAACACATAAAAATTAACTCAAGATCATACTAAATGAAAAACCCAAATCTAAAATTTCTAGAAGAAAATATAGAAAAACCTTTGTCACTTGGGTAAGGCAAAGTATTTTTAGTTACAACACTACTAGTATGAGCAATAAAAGAACAAAATTTGACTTCATCAAAATTAAAAATCTCTGCTCTTTAAAAAAGAAGTCA
The DNA here is from genome assembly GCF_964662115.1 of Mustela nivalis. Classification (NCBI taxonomy): domain Eukaryota; kingdom Metazoa; phylum Chordata; class Mammalia; order Carnivora; family Mustelidae; genus Mustela; species Mustela nivalis. The sequence continues at coordinate 92,444,595 of NC_139021.1, read as the reverse complement.
TTGACTAGAAGGAAATATTTGTATAACACATATCTGGTAAAGGATCTGTATCCAAAATACATAAGTGACTCTTCCAATTAAATTCTAAGAAGGCAACCCTATAAAAACAGAGCAAGACTGTAACAGATACTTTACTACAGAAGCTATACATGTGGCAAATAAACACTGAAATGTTCAGTGTTTTTTTTTTTTTTTTATTAGAAAAGTGCATATTAAAACCCCCCAAATTAAAATGGCTGTTTTGGGGGAAAACTTACAATATCAAATATTGGTGAAGATGCTGGTGATAATGTAAAATAGCCACTTTGGAAAAGTTTGGTTATTTTTTTTTTTTCTAGTGAAAACTATCCTTGCCCTATGGCCCAGCAATGACACTACACTAATGCCGTGTAGTCAAGTAGTCATCCCTCCTTGCTCTTTACTCCTCTGTATGTCCAACATAAAAAGCTGTAGGTGACTGTTTTTAGTCCAGTAGCCCAAACTGGAAGTAACCCAAGTGTCCACATATTGCTGAATGGCTACACAAATTGTGGTACTTCATTTATTTGACTAGCAACACTCAGCAACAAAAGGGATCAAACCCAACACATACTGCAACCAGATGACCCTCCCAGGCATTATGCTCAGTGGAAGAAACCAGACTCAGAAGACTGTGTGCATATGATCTCACTCCACTGCATTCCAGAAACGCCAAAACGATAGGCACAGAAGACTGAGCCCTGGTTGCCTGGGACTGGGGTTGAAGGTTTTGGGAAGTGTCTGGTGTGGTGGGAGTGTTCCATATACTGACTCTGATGGTGGTTTCACAACTTTACACATTTGTGGAAACTCCCTGACTGTACACTTCAAAAGAATGAATTTTGCTCTTTGTAAATTATAACCTCAAAAGAACATTATTTTTTAAAAAAAACAAACTTTAAGATATCTTTATTTTTTCTATTTCCTTATTTTATTTATTTTATTTTTTTATTGTGCTATATTAGTTACCATAAAATACATCATTAGTTTTTGATGCAGTGTTCCAAGAAGGATATCTTTCTCACAAAGAATATTATAGTCCCAGAAGACTTCATTGCCTAGTCATACCAAATATTGAAGTAAAAATAATGCCTATCTCAAAAGAACAGAAATTCTTGTAAAAAATAGGAAAAGAGGGAATTTCTCTTGTTTCATAAGGCTGGTCCAACCTTGACTGGAACATTCTCATCCTGAAGCTCATAAAAACAGTATAAAAAAGGAAACTTACAAACCAATCTCAATCATAAATTGGGCAACAATCCTAAATAAAATATTAGCAAACCAAGTCCAGCAATATATTAAAAAAGATAACATGGCATCACCAAAGTGGGTTATTCCAAGAATAAAAGATAAGCTTTACATGTGAAAATCAACCAAGGTAATTCACACAGAATAAAAAAGGACAATCATACAGTTACATCAATATAGGTACAAAACACACTTGAGAACATTCTATGTCCATTTATAATTTTAAAAAATTCTTATCAAACCAATAGAAGAAGATAAATTTCATAATTTGTTGATTATTTTTCAAACCTACAGGAAACACTATACTTACCAGTGAAATATTAAAAGCTTTCCTTCTGAGGTCAGGATAAGGATGTCTGAGACCACTATTGCTACTTAACATTTTATTTGTGGTTCAAACTAATCCAATAAAGCAATAAAAATAAATGTAAGGTATTAAGTATTGGAAGGCAGAAATTATAAACAGCTTTTTTAAAATAACATAATTGTATATACAGAAAAATTTAAACTTACCAATTATTATAATGAACTGTTAAATACAAGATCACTACAGAAAATACAAAAATAATTGCTTTCCTATAAAGCAACAATAAATATAATATATACTTTAAAACTGACACTTGTATATAATAACATATTAAATCAAACAAAACCAAATCTAATAAAAGATAATTCAAGATAAAGATAATTCTAATAAAAGATAATTCAAGAAATAAAACAATATTAGGAGATGGGCACCTGGGAGGCTCTGTTGGTTAAATTCCCAACTCCTGACTTTGGTTTATTTCATGATCTCAGTGTCCTGAGATCCATCCCACATCAGGCTCCACTCTGGGTGTGGAGTCTGCTTAAGATTCTCTCTCCCCCTCTCCCTCTGCCAGTCCCTACTTGTATGCGATCTCTCTCTCTCTCTCGAGAGAGAGAAGATGTAAATAAATGGAGGACTGTGTAATAACTCTGGATTGAAATATACCCAGAGAAAGAAAGAGACAGAGGGAATGAAGAAAACCTGGTAAAAAATATTACCCTCAAATTGACTGATAGATTCCGTGAAATCCCAACAAAAATCCCCACCGATTTGTGTGGCTATTTATTTGTGTGGGAATCGACATGCTGATTCTAAAATTCATAGGGAAATGCAATTACCAAGGCATTCTTAAAAAGTCCAACATGAAGACTTACTCTGCAAGGTACCAAGATTTTTTGGAAAGCTAGAATGAATGGTATTAGTGCAAAAATAGAAAAATAAACCAATGGAGCTGAAGAGAGTCCAGAGACAGACCCATGAAGGTATGTGTTTAGAATTAGCACTGCAGAACAATAGGAAATAACATATTTTTAACAAATCAGCATCAGTTTTAGATATTTGCAGCAGAGGGAGAGGGAGAAGCAGGTGAAGCTGAGCAGAGAGCCCATGTGGGACTCGATCCCAGGACCCTGCAATGATGACCTGAGCCAAAGACAGAAGCTTAACCGACTGAGTCACCCAGGTGCCCCAGTAAGGATTTTTTAAAAAAACAAGACACAGAAAATGCTAACCAGAAGGAAAGGTTGATAAATGACTACACTAAAATTAAGTGGAAGCACACTTAAGTGTGAGTGTAGTGTGAGGAATCGTGAATACCACCCATGCCACTCTTACATAATCAGTGTAAAGATGAAGGCCATTGCTTTATTATTATTATTATTATTATTATTATTAATTTTTTTTGCAGTGTCTGTGTTTTGGACCCCACAAGGAAACTCAAAGTTAAGTTAGAAAAATTGCCCAGACTTTAAACAACAAGCAAAGAAATGACAGGCAGTAAGGATTTTAAAACGTGACTGTCATATGGATAATTCTACTTTCCATGGCCTTCTGGGACCCAACTGAACTGCTTGCCTTTCTATAGACTGCTCCTCACCAAACTTGCCCAAGTTCTGTGCCCCATGGTAGTAAGCCACAGGTCTGCCGAGCTGGCAAATGTTTTAGATGGTGGCCTGAACAAGTCTGATATCTCTTGATTCTTTCTATCTCTTGATTCCTAGTTCTGTGTTTCTAGCTCTTTCTCTTGAGTAATCATTTTCTATTTTTTTTATTCTTCCTCTCTTAGTTTGTCTACATTGTCTTCTCTTTTCTTTTACCAGCACCTTCTCTGTGGCTCTCTCCTTTTCTCACACTCTCCTTCTCCCATGTTCTGTTTCATCACAGTCGGGGTAATGGGGAGTTCCATCAGAACTGCTGGCCACTCTGTTCACCTCTGCAGACACATGAGCCTATAAAACCTCTCCAAATCCCCTCTGGATCCTTTCTGGAAGACACATGGCAACAGACATAAGGGGAGGGTATGGCATGGGTGGGCAGGGTGACATCAATGTCCCAGAGAACTAGCTCCATCCAGCAATCAAGAGAGCTTTTACCGTCAGCCTGCAAACCACCGTTGGTATTTTGTGGCTGGTAAATTTTTTTGCATAAGAGTGATGAGCTCACACAAGTTTAATAACTTTGGAACCACTGCATCTGTATGACACATGCTCCAAGCAGAATGTGTGACAGGAGGCAAGAGGAAAAGAATGAAAGCTTTTGATGTGGCTTTACAATCCCGCCAGGGCAAGGTTACAACTGTGTGGATCTCGTTTCCCACCCCACAAGTTCCAGATCCTAACCTGAATTGCTTTGCTTTATTTTTCATTTCAAACATTCATGCAACTTTCTCTTGTTGATAGAAAAATAAATAGCACAGAATCCAACGGCAATGTCATTCATTAAAACGTTTTTAAAAATCACTTAAGCAATTAGCCAACAAGAGAACTTTTGAGCTAATGGCATGCCTGAACAATTTATGAGTTGGCCAAGTCTTGATTAAATTAATTGATCAGGAGTTAACTGTTTGAGCTTCCAGCCCTGGCTGGGATGATTGCTGTGTTTATGAAATTGCTGACAGCTTGCTCTGAGAGTCAAACAGTACGCACCGCCTTGCCCAGGGATCCACCTGCCCATTAGAATAAGGAGTTCCTAAAAATGGGCATGGAATGCATTCATGTTAGGGCAGAGTAATCCGTGAGAATAGCTAGGTATCACCAGGAAGGTGTAAGGCTTAGGTAAATAGGTAGATAGGCAAGGTCCACAGAGTGGAAATGGTGGGATGGTGAAGAGGCAGCATAAGGAAAGGAAGAAGGAAAGATTAATAACAACGATGGCTGCCATTTTTATGAATACTATGTCCCTGTCATTTTCCAGATGACCTCTCAATCATAGATCTCAGAAGTCTCAAAGAGTATCAATATTCCCAGTCTACAGAAGAGGAAACTTGTGTTCCCAGTAGTTAAGAGAGCATGTATCTCATGTCAGGTACTTCCGTGTATCTTACCTCTTTTAATTACTACCCCTCCAACTTTGAAGGGTTTTACAAATGGGAAAATGGAATAACTTGGCAGTTGTTGAAGAACTTGCCTAGGGTCACAGAGTGGGACAATAACCTGACTGAACAAATCTGCTTACCACCACCCCACAGCCCTCCTTGCATTCCTGGAAATGCAGGGCAGAAGCCAATGGAGAGAAAACCTCACCTACCTCAAAGTCTACAAGTACCAGCTTACTGACTTCGCAGAGGCTTAACATGGTGCAGAATTTCGATGCAGGTAAAACTACATTTAAATTCTGCTTCTAGAAAGTTCTATCTCTCTGGCTTTGTCACTCAAATTCCCCAAACTTCGGTTTCCTTGAAGGTAGCTTGCGGACTGTGGTAATAATGAAGAAATGGGTACACCAAGTGTCTAAAATGAGCCTCTCAACCAAGGGCTCATTTTATTATAACCTGTATGGGCTGAGTTGTGCCTCCCAAAATTCTTACTTTGAAGTCCTAACACCCAGTACCCAGAGTGTGATGGTATTTGGAGATAGGGTCTTGAAAGCAACAATTAAGTTAAAATGAGGCCCTTGGGGCGCCTGGGTGGCTCAGTGGGTTAAGCTGCTGCCTTCGGCTCGGGTCGTGATCTCAGGGTCCTGGGATCGAGTCCCACATCGGGCTCTCTGCTCGGCGGAGAGCCTGCTTCCCTTCCTCTCTCTGTGATCTCTTCCCTTCCTCTCTCCTACTGTGATCTCTCTCTGTCAAATAAATAAATAAAATCTTTAAAAAAAAAAAAAAATGAGGCCCTTAAGATAGACCCATACCCAATCTGACTTACGCTCTCATGAAAGGAGGTGAAGACATAGACGCACACAGAAGGAAGACCACAGGAGGACACAGGGAGAAGACCACTGTCTACATGCCATGCAAAGGCCTCAGAAGGACCCACACCTGCCATACACCTTAATCTTGGATTTTTAGTCCCCAGAAGTGGGAGAGATAAGTGGCTGCGTTGAAGCCCCCCGCCCCCAATCTGTGATCCTTTGTCAGCCTGAGCAAATGAAGACACCTAGCGAAACAGAACTGAGCAGTCACCCTTTCCCTCAACATCTTTTTGGTTTTTACTTCTGTGGTAGATGCCTGTGGAGAAGACTTTTCTCACACCATGTGCTGAGCAGCTCTCCCTGCCCTCTTCTCGACTAACAGATTTGCCTGGTAGCACACAGGCTCTGTGAAGGGAAACCTTGTTGATATTTCCAGAGCTACTCTAATGGCCCAAACAAGGCATTTACCCAACGAGTGGACAAATAGTTAATTAACTAATGAATAAATCTCTACAAAGTATTCAGAGAAATTAATGCAAAACAGGATCCTACCTCTCAGAGAAGGTTTGGAGGATCTGGCTTCTATTAGTAAGTCACTTTCTGGTTCCTGAAAGTGAAATGTCTGTCACCCAGTGTTTTGTGGAATGTTCCTGAACACAAGAGCTGTCGTCTCCGCAAAACACGTCTTCCCTCCAGACATTGGTGTGTTCTGAATTTACCATAATTTGTCTCCTTCGAAGAATGACCCACATGAGTCTGCAGTGTGCCTGAGCGTGTCAGCTTCACATCATCCTCCCCATGGGAGCGTCCCCAGGCCACCTTAGTTGTCTCGTGACGGCCGATGAACAGCATTCGTTCAGAAAGCAACCCTCTTTGAAGAAAAACATAGGAGACTGTCCATGAGAGTATAAGAAATATTTTAGAACGTATTAAGGGGTGCTATAATATAACTGGAAATTTCTCTTTAAGAAAAACAGGGAGTCCATAAAGAAACAAAAAAATATTTTAAATGTATTATAAGGTCATATAAATAGGGATTTCCCCCATTTTATAGTAGGTTGCCCATAAGGACACAAGAAATATTTTTAAATATACTATGAGATCATATGAGTAGTGACAGAGAAAGACTGTTCTTTGTTACCTCAGCTCTAAGGTGATGCCTATTTCTTCCAGAGTTCCTTAGAGGTCTCCATTTTAGGGTCATTAGAACTTGCTAGAATAGGTAATCAACTAGAAAAAAAAGCAGACAGGGTGGGTAGACTGAAGTTCTTGCCCCAACTTTGTGCCGCGTGCTCCGTCCGCCTCCCTCTGCCTCTGTTGCATTAATATTTCACTAGCGCTTTGGCCTGTCTGGGTCATGGGTCATATGGCCCTGCATGGTCCCCCCTAGATTCTGAGACCCTTAAAGGAGGGGTGCCATGCGTTATTTACCTTTATGGACTCACCACATGCCTCGGCACTCAGCTGAGGCACCGTACACGGACCACTGAGTTGAAAGAAAGCAAATGTGAAAGCTGCCCAGACAGAAGGAATTTTCTGGAGCCCTTTCAAGGTGCAAGAGTAAAGGCGGGAACAGAAGGGCAAAACACCGGCAAATGGAAAGGCGGTGGAAAGGAATACCCACCAGACTCACGTGGTGGGTCCCGGGGATGTTAAGCGCTCCTTTGTCTTATGCTTTATTTTGCTTTAGTGGAATTTTACAGCTCATTCTCTAAATTATGTGTATGGGAAATCTCATAGATGTCAGCTTTCATTTGCCGCATGATTTGGCTCTGATAAAAAGAAAATCGAGAGAGAAGTAGAGAACAAGAACTTTATTAGCTGCCGTGGTGAATGAGGATTTTATTTATAGGGCTGTGCCCCTCCCCCCGCCCAGGTGTTATGAGTGTTAGAGCACAGCTGTAAAAATACATGCTACAAATACTAAAAAGCGATTTAATAAGGCCATCCTAATAAAAGCACCAAGATGTGGGGCGCCTGGGTGGCTCAGTAGGTTAAAGCCTCTGCCTTCAGCTCAGGTCATGATCCCAGGGTCCTGGGATGGAGCCCCACATAGGGCTCTCTGCTCAGCAGGGAACCTGCTTCCCACCCTCTCTCTGCCTGCCTCTCTACCTACTTGTGATCTCTCTCTCTCTGTCAAATAAATAACTAAAATCTTAAAAAAAAAAAAAAAGCACAAAGATGGAAGGAGTGCTGCAGGAGTGGACAGGATCATTTACAAACATGGGCAACCATGATTGTAGCTGATGTTTCCCCTCCCGTGTGTGTGAGTGAGTGTATGAGTGTACGCACATGAACACATGTGAGTGTGGATATGTGTATGATGAGGAGACCCCACCACGTGAGGACGGTCTTGTGAGTGTGAGTGCTCAGATGTTCAGATCTTCCAAATGTGATAATGGAGGAGCTGGGGGGAGAGCACCACAGCGCCCCAGGGAAGGATGCCCTGCCCTTGACGGAGGCTGGTTGCTGTGGAGACATGATACCCATGCAAGGCTCTCACTGTCCTTTCCTGATGACCGCCATTCCTGGCTTGACTAGACGGTGTCCATGGGACTCTAAATTGTGGTTACCTTTCCAAGAGCAACATGAAAATATTTGTCAAGAGCCTTAAAAATGTTTATATTTATTCTAGTCATTTCCCTTCCCAGGTAATCCAACCTAGGACAACGATGCAAAACATGAGCCAATATTTCTATTTGAGATTTTGACTGGAAAATCATTTATTACATAGAAAAATTATGAGCAACCTACATTTCCAATAAGAATAGAGTACAACCACTGTAGGAAACATTGTGGGTTCCCAAAAAGGAGACTGATAAAGAACCTTTAAAAATGTGAAATTTTTAATGAGACAGTTTGATTTAAGAAGGATGATTTTTAAAACCATTATAGGATGATAAGTACAGAAAAATGCAATGAAAAAATCTGAAAAGAAATAGCCAAAATGCGAGCAGGGATGGTCTCTGACTGATGAGATGCTAAAATTTGTTTTTTCAAACCTTACCATACATGCCTAATTTACTACAATGAGCTTGGGTTATTTTGTAATCTGACAAAAATAAAAGTAAAATGGGCTAAGTATTCCTAGTCAGCTTGCTCTCAAAGACAGCTCCTTTTGCCTCCATGCAGACATACAAGAGCTATGCTGTTAGGATTGGAACTCTCCCAGTGATGGGGAGATAGCAATTTTCTGTTCAGTCCCTTATCTCCAATGCCTTAAAAAACACCTGGAAAGTGCACACAACAAAAATTGGACATCTCAATAAATCATCACGAAGCAAGCAGCAGTGTAACCTACTCCAGGTCAAGGAAAAGAATATTACAACACTCCAAAATCACCCCTGCCTTCTCCCAATCATTGTATTCTCCTTCCAAATTTAACCATTATGCCGACTTCTTTTTCTTCCTTCCTTATTTTTTTTTTTTATCCTGACTTGTAACACTTTTTATGTTTCCTATTTATTGAACTGGATACACAGAATCACACATTTTTACTCTCTTGCATATGACTTCTTTTGCTCAGTACTGGGTTTTTATTGTTTGTTTTGTTTTGTTTTGTTTTGCATATGGCTCTGCTTTGCTCAGTTTTTCTGCTCTACTATGAATATACTTCATGGTAGCAATATTCATCCATTCCATTGTCGATTCATCTACTGATATCCATTTGGCTGTTTCCATGTTTTGGCTTTCGTAAATAAATAAATACAATGTTGCTGTGATCATTTTTGTGCAATTGCTTGTTAGACCTATGCATGCATTTCTGTTGGTCTGTAACTAGGAATGAAAACTCCAAGTTCAAGGTTATGCATATATTCAACTTTTACAGATAACGATGATCTGTTTTCCAAGATTGTACTAATTTACACTCTCACTAGCAGTAGATAAGGATGCCTGATGGTCTACATCCTCATCAACATTTAGTGTTTTCTCTTTAATTTTAGTAATTCTGGAGAGTGATTAGAATTATATTATTGTACACATCAGTTGTGCTTCCTTGATTACCAATCAGGTTGAAGATATGTTTATCAGCCATTTGGATATCCTCTCTTATGATTTGCCCATTCAAGTCACTAACCCAGTTTTTTTTTTTTTTTTATTGGATTGTATGTCCTTTTCTTATTAACATAAAGAAATCTTTCATGTCCTTAGATATGAGTCCCTTAGTGGCTATGTAAGTGTTGAAATATCTTTTCACACTCTATAGCTTGCTTTTTCTTTTTTTGTCTTTTTATGGTGTCTTCTAATGAAAAGAAGTTCTTAAATGTAATGGAATCCAACTTATCAATCTCCTCCTTTATAACTAGTGCTTCTAGTGTCTTCTTTAAGTTAACTTTTCCTACTGAACTCATGAAAACATCTTCATAGATTTTTCTAGAAGCTTTCACTTTTTGTCTTTCACACTTAAAGCTACCATCAAAATGGAATTAATTTTTATTTATGTTTCATGGAAGCATCATTTCCCCAAACAGATATTGAATTGTCTTGGTCTCATTTACTTATTTTATTTTTTAGGTTTTTAAAAAAGTTTTTCTTTAAATTCCAGTTAGTTAACTTACAGTGTAATATTAGTTTCAATTGTATAATTTAGTGACTCAACACTTACATACAACACCCAGTCACAAGTGCCCTCCTTAGTCCCTATCACCTATTCCATTCCCCACCCCCTTCCCTCTAGTGACCATCAGTTTTTTTCTCAGGAGTTCAGAGTCTGTTTCTTTGTTTCCCCTCCCTCTTTTTTTCTCCTCTATGCTCCTCTGTTATGTTTCTTAAATTCCACCCACGAGTGAAATCATATGGTATTTGTCTTTCTCTGACTGACTTACTTTGCTCAGCATAATACACTCCAGCTCCATCCACATCACTGCAAATGGCAAGATTTCATTCTTTTTGATGACTGAGTAATATTCAGCTCAGGTCATGATCCCAGGGTCCTGGGATCAAGTCCCACACTGGGCCCCCTGCTCAGCAGGGAGCCTGCTTCTCCATCTCCCTCTCCCAGCTCATGCTTTCTCTCTCTCTCTGTCAAATAAATAAATAAAACCTTTTAAAAACCTGCTTTTGGTGCATCCCTTAAATTTTGGTATATTATGTTTACATTTTCATCTGCTTCGAGATATTTTTAATTCCTATTCATTTTCTTCTTTGACCCATGGTTTGTTCAGGAGTATGTTAATTTCCCCATATTAGTAAATTTTCCAGTTTCCCTCCTATTATTGATTTCTAGTTTCATGCCATTGTGGTTAGAAAAGGTACATGGTATGATTTCAATCTTCTTAAATTTGTCACACTTGTTTCGTAACCTAACATAGGATCTACCCTGGAGAATGTTTTGTGTGTGCTTGAGAAGAATTCCTGTTTGGTTCTTTTTTATGATTTCTATCTCTCTGTTAAACTTCTCATTTTGTTGGTATATTTAAAGAAGGAGTCATCTCGTCCAGTCCTTAGAATGGCCTCTTCAAAGCAGCAGTATTTTGTGTTTGTTTGTTTCTCCAACAGCATGCCGGAACTTCTCTGCTGGACTCAGACTTCCACAAACACAATTTTGTCTATGGACGACTATCAAAATGGCCTCCTTTCAGGGGAAGACAATAAAAAACTAGTTTGCCATTTTGATAGCATCCCCATTAATCCAGTGGCTTCAGGTCCTTGACCTGTTTGGAAGTATTTTTAGCCATGAACTCTTTGAGCATTGCTTTTGCACCTTTCTGTTTGACTTCTGGAAATCCAGTCTGATTTTCTCCGTTTTCTGTTTGTGTGGCCCTTATGTCTTGGCTTCCCAGTTTATGCCTATTGATACTACGTGTCATTCCATTTGGCCTTTCCCCATATTTAACAAAGCATTCTTATTAATTATATTAAAATGAGGCAGGATATATTTCACAAGTCCTTATGCTTCGGTTTCTGCTATGGGCTTTAATAATGTGAGAGGTTCACATGAAATTAAGAGAATTCTCACTACTAGGGATTAAATCTGAAAGAATAACAACTTATTTCCTTGGTCATTTTCCAAATGAGATTCAATAAACTCCTTCCTTTAAGTACAATTATGGGGGGCGGGGCTTGGGTGGCAAAAAAACGAATGTGCGTGCTCAGTACCAAGGAGCTAAGGACACCTAACACCTCTTAGTGTCTAGAGGTGATGGCAAAAGTAGTCAACGTCTCTGTTCTTGATGCATCAACCAGTTGGGCCATTTCCCATGCTGTGACCTGTCAATGCATAATACTGCAGGGCCCTGCCAGTACGCTTGGTGGGAGTGGAGAAATCATACGTTAGAGATATGTGACAGATGCAAGGGAAACAGAGATGAAGCAGACCTGCCTTCAAGCAGAAGAGGATACTCCAAATGCTCTTGTTACTTCTGATGGTTTTGTCTTATTGCATGGTCTAAGTTTAGACCTGCTTATCTTATTGTTTGGCGGCGCTTTTTAAAAGTTTTACAATAAACCTTTTTGTCAGGAATGAGCTAAAGCAATATAAAGTATATATTTAATAAAAAAAAAAAAGTTAGGGAGCAACTTTCCATTTCTCAAGACAGTTGATGTAACTCACATGAAATGTTTTCCAGTATTTAACATCCACCAGAGCAGCTGTATTACCAGCTACATGGCAGTCAGGAGACTAAAGCAGCAGAGAAGGCATCAGCATCTACTTGGGAAGTTAATCATGACTCTGGGAAGACTGTGTTCCAACACGACAATTTTATATGCCTGGGAGCAGAACTTTTTTTTTTTTTAAAGATTTTATTTATTTATTTGACAGACAGAGATCACAAGCAGGCAGAGGGGGGAGGGAAGCAGGCTCCCCACTGAGTAGAGCGCCCGATGTGGGGCTCAATCCCAGGACCCTGAGATCATGACCCAAACCGAAGGCAGAGGCTTTAACCCACGGAGTCCCCCAGGCGCCCGGGAGCAGAACGTTTTTTACGTATCACTCTGTGAAGCAAGACTTCCACCAAGATCGAATGATCAAATTTAGAAGTAAATTACTTTACTTATTTACAATTCAAAGTCTTTTCATTTGGGTCCGAAAAGGGAAATGATATGGTTTCTGTCGCTTTGCTTGAAAAGAAATATTGAAAACAGATAAACGATACCAGTATTATAACAGTGTCATCAAATTCTTCAAACAGAACAATTTAAGCAAATCTCAGTAATGATGTGATTTTTTTCATAGACTTCAGAGCATCAAAGCTAAGCTTTTAGAAGTTCACTCTGTCAGTGACGGAACAGTTGACATTATCATAAATGCCTCTGTAAAGTCAGTTAAAAAGTTCAATGTTAAAATGAAAATTGTTTATTTGTGAGGTTATACACAGACACATATTTTGATGAAGCATAGTATTGGCTTAGAAACTATCCTTCTACTAACTAGAAAAACCAAAGAAACCACGTTTGGCCCTCACTGTGGTTCGCACATATTTCATAATTACATTTGTAAAGGCTGTGATGTTCTACCAATCAAACAGAAATGACAGTCATCAAAACTTGAGAATAATACTATATACAGTAACAAAACCACAACATCTAACTGTACAAAGCTGACATGGATGAAACATTCCTCTGTGGTACAGTATGAACTTTTTTTACTGGTCGTAACTAATCATGTGAGAAATACTTGCCCCTTTGAAGAATTCACTTGTAAATCAATCTAAGTCCAGTGTTGATATTAAAGTCTTTTGTAAGTCTTCTAAATTTGAGGTAACTTTTCTTATTTCAAAATCTTTTGGAAATCTTTATTCCCAGAGATCAATGCACGGAGCACCAGAAGCTTCTTTTAAAGTTTTTGATACTTTCAGAGAATTGCATTTATTCAAAACAAGACTTGCAAATAGGAAGACAAATTTATCTCTCCAGAAATGAGGCCCTAAATAAATTAAAAGATAAGAGCTCAAACAGTGTACAAGATTTCGTTTTTGAAATTGCATATTTCAGCTGTGGAGTACTTGGAGCCTTTGACAGAGCTCTTATTTTTAACTAGATAAAATTTTATTTTACTGGAATGGAATGAGATTGAGAAAGGCTGTGATTTTTGGAGCATCTGCATTTGGCAAAACATAAAAGAAATTGACAAATTTGGTCATATAAGAATGTTTTCAAAGAAAAGTACTCTGGAAAAATGGCAGAAAAACACCTATGTGAATATTTGGGTGACACATTTACATATTCAAGGCATAAGTGATTGGAAGTGAGAATATCCTTCGTTTAGCAGAATGGGATCTGAGGTTCCTATGTACCTCCGGACCTGTAGAGAGTGTATTTTCTTAAATAAAAATGTTACAGTCTACAAGAAGGGATCAAAGATGCTAACAATTTTAAGTTGACTTAACTTCAAATACCAGTTTGAAGATTGTAAACGATTCTGTGAAAAAAATTTGAAATAATACACCACACTAAAACAAAAGCAAAAAAAAAAAAACCCACAAAAAAAACCATTCTTCAGAAAAGACACAGAATTAGAGATACATATGGTCAAGAAACTGATTAAAGTATGTGACTATGTGTGCCAAGAACCACAAGTCTGCTTATACTATTTTTAATGTTCAGATCAGTAGAAAGAAGTTCTTCATAAATTTTGCTTCAATGTACATGAATATATGTTATTTTTACTTTTTAGGAAGAATTTTCTTGTGAAAGAGTTTTTAAAATAGAACTATATTGTAGATCCATCAATATAAAAAACCAATTTTCAGTCAATAATGTCTACCATTATAACTTACTCTCAAAATTGTATTGAGTGGGCAGGTAAATCATACAGTCACACATCTACATGTCTCTGGTGCTCCTTTTTCTTCTTTTTTTTTTAAGATTTTTATTTATTTATTTGACAGAAAGAGAGCACAAGTCAGGGAATGGCAGGCAGCAGGAGAAGGGGAAGCAGGCTCCCAACTGAGCAGAAAGCCCCATTGTTGCCAGTGCGGGGCTGACCATTCTTTTTTTTTTTTTTTAATTTATTTATTTATTTTCATAAAAAACAGTATTCATTATTTTTTCACCACACCCAGTGCTCCATGCAATCCGTGCCCTCTATAATACCCACCACCTGGTACCCCAATATCCCACCCCCCCGCCACTTCAAACCCCTCAGAATGTTTTTCAGAGTCCATAGTCTCTCATGATTCACCTCCCCTTCCAATTTACCACAACTCCCTTCTCCTCTCTAACACCCCTTGTCCTCCATGATATTTGGTATGCACCACAAATAAGTGAAACCATATGATAATTGACTCTCTCTGCTTGACTTATTTCACTCAGCATAATCTCTTCCAGTCCCGTCCATGTTGCTACAAAAGTTGGGTATTCGTCCTTTCTGATGGAGGCATAATACTCTATAGTGTATATGGACCACATCTTCCTTACCCATTCGTCCATTGAAGGGCATCTTGGTTCTTTCCATAGTTTGGCGACCATGGCCATTGCTGCTATAAACACTGCAGTACAGATGGCCCTTCTTTTCACGACATCTGTATCTTTGGGATAAATACCCAGGAGTGCAATTGCAGGGTCATAGGGAAGTTCTATTTTTAATTTCTTGAGAAATCTCCACACTGTTCTCCAAAGAGGCTGCACCAACTTGCATTCCCACCAACAGTGGAAGAGGGTCCCTGGGACCATTCTGAGGCTCCTTCTGCATTTTCTATCCTCAGGCTCTGGTGGTCTGAGCTCCCCTCCCCTCATACTCACCTGCATGCTAACAACCTGCTTTATGCATGTTTCAGAATTAAGCTCTTTCACGCATGCTTGTCTCAGACTATACAGCTTTATACATTTTTTGCCCCTTTACTCTGAGGTGCAGGAAGTGGATGGATTCATCACGCTTCCTTTCCTTTCCTTCCCTTCCCTTCCCTTCCTCCCGGTCTTTCCTTCAACAAATCACTTTCCCACATCCCGGGTGCTGAGGGCACTTAGGAAAATGAGACATGGCCCCTACTCTTGAGAAACTCGCTCTGTGCACACCTGCGGGGAAATAAGGGGATTTTCCCATTGCCCTGAAATACACAGCCCTCTGCCTAAAGGTAAGTTAGTCCAGCTGGCTGTAGGACAAGCAAAGTTTGAGCACTGCATGCATTCCCCCAGATCCCTTACCTACAGAGAAAAAAAGAAGAAGAAAATGACAGGCCCCTCACCCACACTTTGAGTGGGGAGTTGCAGATCTTTCTGGCCCACTCCCCGCAGGCTGAGGCAGGTTGCCCCACGAGTGGGCACTTCCTCTTCTGTCAATCTCCCTACCCATCCCCCAGATGTGGCAGCCAGCAAGGTCCTTTGTCCCTCACTGCCTCAACTCTCTGCTCACTCTCTCAGGGAGCGGCACACTGTCATTTCTGGATGCTGAGAAGCCAAAGTCTCGGCCATTAGTTCACTCTGTCCACCTCTGCCCTGGGCTGGGATTTTCTCTTGCAAACCTGGGGTTAGAACTCCCAGAACCCCTGGGTTGTGTGGCAGACACAGGAATACATACCTTCTTTCCCTCCAAGGTGCAGGAATGCTCTGCTTTAACCATACCCTAGATAATACACGTCCTCGCTCTTCTCTGCCTTAACCAGATTCCCCATCAGGCTGGTACTCCTCCCACTCCCTGGCTGGACTGGACACAGCTCCTGCCTAAGAACCCAGAATGGAGGACGCTTTTCTCAACTCACCAACAGTCTGGGTTGCTGGTTTGCAAGCCAAGCCCTCTTTGATTCCTGCACCTCGTTGTTTTTTTTTTGTTTGTTTGTTTGTTTGGTTTTGTTTTTGTTTTTTGTTCTTTGTTTTTTGTTTTTAAAGCTGTTGTTCTGTTTTGTTTAATAGGAATGCTAGTCAATATCATAATGGGGAAAACATATAAACTAAAACCAAAACCCACAGGACTAGCCATTAAAATAATGAAATGCATAGAAGTCTGTGTTAAGAGTTTGAAAAGAAAGGGAAAAAAGGAAATGGTAGAATAGAGAGAACAGGCCAAACAGACCTAACACTGGGAGACAGGAAAGTCTTGCATGAAGGTGTGTGATGGACAGGTAGGGACATGACTCTGCAGAGGGGAAGAGCGCACCGGTCTGTGCCCAGCTTGGGGAGATGGGGTCTGCAGAACCTGTGATGGTCTCCACTTCTAAGAGTAAAAGTGGTGCTTGCAAACACATTTGGAACCTATGTTTGCCCATTCTTCAATAGGCCTGGGTGTGCATGCGAGCCTGCAGCTTCTTTGCTGTAACTTTGGGCACCAAAGGTACCTTGACCCTGTGGCCGGAACCCCTGTTCTCATGAATTAATTCTCCCACCGTGCAGTTCACGAGGAGCTCTGCAGAGCCCACCAAACTCCGCTCAACACCAGCATCCAACCCAGGTTGGCCCCGAGGGTCCTTGGAGCCGCAGGAAATGTGTCTTGTTTTTATTTCTTTCTTGCTCATACATTTTTTTTCTGACTTCTGTGCTATGTATATGTCTTAGCTGAAAATTTTTAAAGTTATTTTTGAAGGCAAAGTATTAAAAAATTTTATTTATCACACACTTAAATATGACTAACTATAGTCTCAGCTCTGTTCCCAGAGGGTTTCACATCCAGTTTTCAGGACAGCACTATTAATAAGCTGTAATTATGGCTCCGTGGGTTAAAGCCTCTGCTTTCAGCTCAGGTCATGATCCCAGGGTCCTGGGTTTGAGCCCCGCATCGGGCTCTCTGCTCAGCAAGGAGCCCGCTTTCCTTCCTTTCTCTCTCTGCCTGCCTCTCTGCCTGCTTGTGATCTCTGTCTGTCAAATAAATAAACAAAATCTTAAAAAAAAAAAAAAAGAAGCTATAATGATTATTACCCCCATTTTCCAGTTGAGGACAATAAGATCCAGAGAGGTTAAGTGATTTGCCCGAGGTCACAGCCCTAGTCAGTGGCAGAGCCAGAATGTGAATGAGGTGGTCTGGTTGCAGAGTCTTTGCTTCTAAATCCTAAGTCATGCTGCCTTATAGATGAAAATATTGTTATCACTGGATAAAAAGTAAATGAGTTAGAAAGACTTTCGAGAGATTGTAATCAATGAGCAAATTAAAGCCAAAGTAGAACCAGCACTTAATACATTTTCTATCCCCGGGTTCTGGTGAAGAGGACCCCCGGAAGCCACGGGGCATCACCCTCCAGCTGCCATGGTCAGAGAAGACCCCAGACGCACAGGCTCTTGGGGTCCAATACAAAACACCCTGGAGCCAGTTGGCAAAAATAGTGGAAAAGGGAAGAGAACAAGCAAAGCAAACTGCAGTTATCCAAGAAAAGGGCAAGGATGAACGGATCCCATCAGAGGAAGCCCTGGGAACAGGTGTGCGCGGGCTGGGTAAAGACCTGGGGTAGAGGAGAGGGGAGGGGAGAAACGTAGGCTGCAGAAGAGATAAGGAATAAAGGGGAAAGAATGATTCAGCATCAGTGTGTATGAGAAATAGATGCAACCTCTCTAAAAATATTTTCTTTTATCTGGGAGCGGTTTATAATCACATACATCTGAGGACGGTTATGATTAGACACTGGAAGAATCCTGGCGTTCGCAGCTGCGAAGCCCTTGTAGCGATCTAGAAAATGCTTGCGTCTCTGTCAGTCCTTGGCTAGGAGCGATGGGGCATGAGGCAGTGTCCCGCATGAGCTCCCCCGGGGAGGCAGTTATCCGGGTGCGGGTCACCTGGGACCCTGCTGGGAGATGAACGGGGTGCCAGGAACATTCACAAGAACACATTTTTTTCCCTGTTGCTTCCAGCGAGCATCTTTCCTCTCGGGACTCCAGCCACTACAGTTCAGGAGCCACTAATTGTTTGCCAGAAGGAAATGACAGTAATGAGCATTTCTTCATTCCACTCCCAGGAGGAAGTGCTACGTTATTCCGGAAGTGCCGAATGAGGGCATCTGCCTCGTTTTGTAATCCCTTCAACTCAGGTTCACTTTTTTCTTGGGAACAGGTCGCAGTTTTCTCCTGGAGTTTTTCCTCCTTTGTTCCTGCCAACTTTCATTAATTCCTTGTTATTCTTTGTCATATTATAGCTGAGTTTGGGGACTTACGTTATTCACATACATTTTTAAATCAATATGTGGCTTTCTCTTCTAAACAATTTCAAAAAATAGATTTTTCTCTTGGCAAGAGAGAAAAATATGATTTACTACTAGAGCCTGATAAGCTACAGATATTCGACTGTAAAGGAGAACATCCACGGGGTTCTCCACTAATAACTTCTCTCGAGTGAGATCCATGACATTTGATAAATTAATCATCTTGTTTGACAGATTAAATAAGTTACCATCTTCAGCTCTTGAGCAAGCATGTGTATCCAAATACCTCCAGTATTTGTAGTTCCTAGAAATTTCCTTTTCATTTCTCGGAGAAACAAAGCAAACTCTTGGAGTAGGCAGTGCTCCTGAATTTCTGAATCCTAAGAGCCTTTACGGGTGACAGACACAGGCTGGATTATGATGGTTAGCATCTCGGATTGCCAGAAAAGTCTCCACAATTCTATCGGCAGGTTAGGTTATAAGGTCACTGCTACTCGCGTGCCAAATCCCCAGGAGAAGAGGCCAAAGAGAGAGAGAGAGAGAGAAACAGAGATGACACCTTCATAGCTTTATCTAATGCTCTGTGACTCTATGTTAGTTCAGCACTGAAAAGTGGCATGAGGAAGATGTCTGAAACCTTTGTTGTGTTGGAAAGTAGGAAGGCAAACAGGCCTAAGCAGGCAGAACATAGGTTTTTACCAGATACCCTTATTGTCATAAAACTGCTGTGACTGCCACCAAGATCCCCAACCCCCACCCCTGCAAATCTAGAACCCCCCGCCCAATAAAGAACCCACAACAAGACAGCCACTGGCTTCTCCACAGGCCATGCTAAACCTAAAGGAGGGGGTTATGCAGAAGTCTCAAGAAAGCCAGATTTTCAGGAAGAATGTAAGAAAGCGGGGATGCCTGGTGGCTCAGTTGGTTAGTAGGCTGCCTTCAGCTCAGGTCATGAACCCAGCATCCCATGGAGCCCCATGTCAAGCTCCTTGCTCAGTGGGGAGCCTGCTTCTCCCTCTCTCACTCTCCCTGCTTGTGCTCACTCTCTATCTCTCTGTCAAACAAATAAGTAAATAAATAATCTCAAAAAAAAGAACGTAAGAAAACATTCTTCTGGGCCCCTACTCTGTGTCGTGCACTGTGAGAAGGCCAGGGTACTGGGCCCTCAGAAAGTCCCCAGCTATGTCAGGAGTTGGCCCTCAGAAAGTCCCCAGCTATGTCAGGCATAGCTCCGTGTATACACTCAAGCCCCAGTCAGGTCTTTCAATAATGTCACCAGAATTGGGATCATGAGACACAGTTTACATCTGAACTTATGCAAAATAAAAAGTATTCTGAGATAAAACATGGAGAGGAAATCCTGAGTGGGGGAGTGCTTTACCGTAATGACACCTCAGGGTGTCAGGAAGTGGGGGATCTTGCCATAAGATCCCAAAGCATCAAAGTCAGCATCTGGTTTTGGTTCTGGTCTTTCATTTCTTAATTTACTGCTCTTCTGTTTCCATTTGCCTTGACTTTTTCCTGAAGATGAGACCCTTATGCAGCCTTTTTCTTTTCTGGAACGTTCTGGAAAGTTGTGAGTGCCACTCACCCAGAACTCCAGAGTTCGTGGTGGTCTCCTCTGTCTCTCAAACCTCAGTGACTACAAGAGTCAGGACTCAGTTGAGGACACATTCAGAAACTCCACCCAAACTAGCTCAAGAAACTGACAAATCCAGAGGTGTCTGGCTGAGAAGGGTGTAACCCAGAGGGGAATGGTAGCGCTCTCTGTCTCCTTCTCACTGACATTCTTTCACTCTTTCTCTGTCTTCCCCTAACCACCCTCTCAACTCTGCATCACAGGTAAGCTCTCTTCAGGTGTTGAGAACGCTGTCCTCTGAGAGCTATATATTCATTCTTACTCTTTGTGACTCCAAAGGGAGTGAACCTCAGAGACTCTGATCAACATGGCCCGGACCCCATGGCCTCCTCAGTGGGAAGGGAGAGGTGACAAACAGCAGGTCAGTAACACCTCTTCCCTGTTTGAAATGGTTCCTAGAATATTGCTGCCTCACTTGCTCTATTATTTACTTTTTTGCCTTGTGTGTTTGTCTCTTCCTTCTGCTAGAATGTTAGCTCTGACGGGTCAGAAGACTTGAGTAAACTTTGCTCACAGCTGCATTCCTAGCACCTAGAATTAGTCTGGCACATAGAAAACCCTCAAAAAATATTTTTAAAGCAAACAAGTGAATAACAATGCTTACCTTAGAATGTTATCACAAATACAGAATAAAGTCATCTACATAGACTATGTGGACCGTACAAGCAGCGGGGGGTAGTAACTCTTAAAAGCATGGCTCTGGCTCTGGACTGTCTGATGTGAACATGAACTTCCCAGCTACAGGCTGAATCTGCCTGAGCAAATTCCTTAATCCTTCAAAGTCTTAGATGCCTCATCTATAAAATGAGATTAAAAAGTCAAAGAGATTATGCTGAGTGAATTAAGTCAAGCAGAGAGAGTCGATTATTTATATGGTTTCACTTATTTGTGGAGCATAACAAAAAGCATGGAGGACATGGGGAATTAGAGAGAAGGGGGTTGGGGTAAATTGGAAGGGGAGGTGAAGCATGAGAGACTATGGACTCTGAAAAACAATCTGAGAGGTTTGAAGTGGCGGGGGGGTGGGAGGTTGGGGTACCAGGTGGTGAGTATTATAGAGGGCACGGATTGCATGAAGCACTGGGTGTGGTGAAAAAATAATGATACTGTTATGCTGAAAATAAATAAATTTTTTAAAAAAGTCAAAGAAGACTATGGACTCTGAAAAACAATCTGAGGGTTTTGAAGGGGTGGGGGTGGGAGGTCGGGGTACCAGGTGGTGGGTATTATAGAGGGCACAGATTGCATGGAGCACTGGGTGTGGTGCAAAAATAATGAATACTGTTACACTGAAAAAATAAAAAATAAATGTTAAAAAAAAAAAGGTCAAAGAAGGACTTCTGGTTCTAGCTAAGGTAGATGACAGAAATTAGACTTACTAACCCCAAAGAGGATGAAATATGTGAAACAATGGTATTTAAGATGCTGGCTATCAGGTGATACATGCAGTGGTCCCTGGAGATGGGAAATAAAAGAGGGGAGCCCTACAGTTGTTCCAGCTTATAGCTGTGGAAGTTTCCAGGCTGTAGCACATGGAGATGGGACCCAAACAGAGCCCAGGGGAACCTTCTGAATTGAGGAGGTGGAGTTGAGATTAAGGAAGCAGGGTGGCCATAGTCACAAGACAGAGTCTCAGAAAGGAGAGAGAGCTGCATAGAGAAGGACTCTGGAATCCTGCAGTGGGGGTCTCCCTGAGTAGTCAAAGGAGTATCAATGTTGTGGGGAAGCTCGCTGATGCAGGTAAAAGTGCATATGCTCCACATGGGGCTAGGAATATGCTGCCCCTACCAAACTGGAAAGCCTCTGATTCATAAGGTACCAGATAGAGTGCACAGTCTTTCCCTAGAAGTGGGGGAAATCAGGCCCAGATTGAGTACTACTCCAATTTAATCTAACAAATATTGGAAAACTTGAAAGGATCAAATTATCTCCAAATAACTTACCTGCATGCCAGAACACAGCTCAAAAATATTTCTAAAAATACAAAATTAAACCAACATCCAAGAAAGTAAAATTCACAATATATAGCATCCAGTAAAAGACTACAAATATACAAATAAGCAGGAAAATATAATAAAGAGAAAAATCAATCAAAACTGATCTAGAACTGACACAGATATTAGAAATAAGAGACAAGGGCATTAAAATATTTATAATAATATTATTTCATATGTTCAAAGGGTTAAGTAAAGACATGAAAGATATTTTAAAAATCAAATCAAATTTTATTGCATTTTTCAACAAGCGAATCCCAAGCACAAAAAAATAAGGAAAATGACACCAAGGCATATCATAATCAATGGCCAAAAACAGCAATAAAGAGAAAATCTTAACAGCAATCAGAGAAAAGAAATGTACGAAGAAACAAGATAAGGATGCTAGCAGTTTTCTCATCAGAAAAATGTAAGCAAGAAGACAATAGGGCTGGGGTACCTGGGTGGCTCAGTGTGTTAAGCTGCTGTCTTTGGCTCAGGTCATGATCCCAGGGTCCCGGGATCGAGTCCCGCATCAGGCTCTCTGCTCAGCCGGGAGCCTGCTTCCTTCTCTCTCTCTCTGCCTGCCTCTCTGTCTGCTTGTGATCTCTCTCTGTCAAATAAATAAATAAAATCTTAAAAAAAAAAAAAGACAATAGAGCAATGTCTTTAAAGTGCTGAAAGAAAAAAAAATTATTAAACTAGAATTCTATACCCAGTGAAAGTATCTCTCAAAAGAATGAAAGCAAAATAAAGACTTTTGAAAACACAAAAGCTGAAGAATTTATCACCAGCAGACCTGTACTATAAAAAATATTAAAGGAGTCATTCAGGTCAAAAGAAATAGCACCAGATGGAAATCTGGACTTGCACAAAGGTGTGGAGAGCAAAGGAAATGATATGTGTATGGGTAATTATAGGACTTAAAAATTACCAAAATGTCCTTAAGAGAGAATTGATTGTTTAGAAGCAATATGACAAAACAGCATGGGGTTTAAAGTAGTAAACTGTGTGGCAACAAGAGCACACAGATGGAGAGCAGAGACATGGAAGCATGTTGTGATAAGATACTTACGGGCAAAGTGACTAATACCATCCTGAGTTAAATTGTAGTAAGTTAGAGACGTGCACTTTGAACTCTAAATTCACCACAAAGAGTAATGGTTAACAAGCCAAAAGGAACTAAAATGGGACAATAAAATTATTCAGTTAATTCAAAAGAAGGCAAGAAAAGAGAAAAAGAGGAACAAAGAACATATGGGTCAAATAGAAAATAAACAGCACTATCATAACTTTAAAGCTAACCATACAAATAATTAACTGTCATGTAAGTGTTCTAAACATCCTATTAAAAGGTAGAGGTTGGGGGCGCCTGGGTGGCTCAGTGGGTTAGGCCGCTGCCTTCGACTCAGGTCATGATCTCAGAGTCCTGGGATCGAGCCCCGCATCGGGCTCTCTGCTCAGCGGGGGGCCTGCTTCCTCCTCTCTCTCTCTCTCTCTCTCTGCCTGCCTCTCTGCCTGCTTGTGATCTCTGTCAAATAAATAAATAAAATCTTTAAAAAAAAAAAAGGTAGAGTACAGGCTGCCTATGAGAAACTCACTTCAAATATTAATACATGATTAGGCTGAAAAGATGGAAAAAGATAAATGCTGCTAACATAGATCAAAAGAAAGCTAGGTTCACTATATTAAACATGTATTTCAGAGGAAATAATGTTACCATGAATAAAAAGATTATTTTATAATGCTAAAAGAATCAGTTCCTCAGGAGGACATGACGATACTAATATGCGTGCACTTAGTAAGAGCTTTAAAATATGTGAATAAAAGAAGTACAAGGAGGAGGCACCTCGGTGGCTCAGCGTGTTAAGCGTCTGACTCTTGATTTTAGCTCAGGTCATGGTCTCAAGGTTGTGAGATTGAGCCCCACATGGGGCTCCATGCTGCACGTACAGCCTGCTTAAGATTCTGTCTCCCTCTCTCTGCCCTTCTCCCCTCTTTCTCTCTCTCTCAAAATAAATAAATAAAATCTTCATTTAAAAATACAAGGAGAACTAGAGAAGTCCACGATAGGGATTTCAGTATCACATTCTTGAAAACTGTTAGAACAAGTCTAGAGAAAATTAGTATGGATAGAGAAGATTTAAACAATATTATCAACCGGCTTGACCTAATTTCCATTTATGTGTTACCGCAGCCAAACACAGCAGAAGACACATTCTTTTCAAATGTACACAGAACATTTACCATGATTGGTCATATTCTGGGCTATAAAACAATTCTCAGTAACTGTAAAAGTGTGTTCATACAGAGTGTGTTCTCTGACCATGGTGGAATTAAAACATAAATCAATTCCTGAAAGATCACTAGCAAATCTCCAGATACCTGGAAACTAAATAACACATTTCTAAATAACTCAGGGGTCAAAGAAGAAATCATAAGGGAAATTAGGAAGCATTTGAACTGAATAAAATTGAAAACATAGCATATCAAAATGTGTGGGATGCTGCTAAATGGTGCTGAGAAGGAATTTTATTGCACTAATCTGAGACATTAGAAGAGAAGAATGGTCTAAAATCAGTGAACTCTGATTTTAAATTAAGATACCAGCAAAAAGAAGAGTCAGTTAAGCCC
Organism: Mustela nivalis; assembly: GCF_964662115.1. NCBI lineage: Eukaryota > Metazoa > Chordata > Mammalia > Carnivora > Mustelidae > Mustela > Mustela nivalis. The sequence goes on along the minus strand of NC_139021.1, from coordinate 92,419,929 downwards.
ACAATAGTAGAACAGAAGAATTAATGCGCATTAGAGCAGAGCTCCATGAACTGGAAAACAGACAAACATAGAGAAACAGCGGTGAAATCCAAAGCTGGTTCTTTTAGATCGATTGAATGAATACATCTTAGCAGAAATGACCAATATCAAGGATGAGAAAGGTGACAGATTCTATAGCTATTTAAAAGAATAGTAAGGGGTGTATTATTATACTCACTGTTGTCCTTACTGGAGCAGGGGGCTTGCCTGGCCATTATGGTCCCAAGGTGTCTCACATCCCACCCACATATGTGGGAAATACGTGTGTATATGAAAATCAGTTTGGCATAGACACTTAACTTGTGATGGGGTCAAAGAAAATTCTGGTTAGATGTGCACTTACTGTTAACCTAGGGACACTAAAGCTTCACAGCCACACTTGCTCCAACCTCTGGATGTGATCTTATCATCCTCTCTAACGGCTTTCTTTTTCTTACAGAGAGCCCATAAACTCTGTATCTACTCTTTGCCAGATATTTGTACGAAAGGCCTTGTTTTCTTAAAAATGTCTTTCCTGAACCTAGATGTCCATCACCAGACGAATGGATAAAGAAGATGTGGTATATATACACAATGGGATACTATGCAGCCATCAACCCCCGCCCCCCGAAATTTTGCCATTTGCAATGATGTGGATGGAACTAGAGCGTATTATGCTGAGTGAAATCAGTCAATCAGAGAAAGACAATTATCATATAATCTCCCTGATATGAGGAATTTGAGAGTCAGGGCAGGGGGTCATCGGGGCGGAGGAGGCAAAAAATGAAACAAGATGGAATCAGGAGGGAGACAAACCATAAGAGACTCTTAATCTCATGAAACAGACTGAGGACTGCTGGAGGGGAGAGGGTGGGAGGGGTGGGTGGCTGGGGGATGGACACTGGGGAGGGCATGTGCTATGGTGAGTGCTGTGAATTGTATAAGACTGATGATTCACAGACCTGTACCCCTGGGGCAAATAATACATTATATGTTAATTTTTTAAAAAATATCTTTTCTATTACACCTTTCCCTCCTTTCTCTTTCCCTTTCTGAACTTTGTGTCCACATATCCATGTAGGCAGACGGTTGTGTGTTTGAATATGACCCTGGGTGTGGGCATTTCCGTATGCGTGTGCGTGTGTGTGTGTGTGTGTGTGCATTTGTGTGTTTGTGCAGGAACACAAGAGGGTGTGCGGTTTGGGGGAAGTTGCACACATTTTCGGGACTTCACACTGTTGTTCTGAATGCATTTTCTTCCAACTCAAGAGAGTCTAGCCATACAGCACAAAGCTCTCAGCCCATTTCCCCAGAACAGCCTAAACTTATTTCAGTCATGCTGAAAATGGCTCTAAACATAATTAAGGCACTTTTTTCCCTTTTTCTTTTTTTTTTTTTTTTTTTTTGTCCAGCTCCGTGAACATTTTTCTTTCTCCAGATAATGTCTTGGAAGTGGCCCAGAAGCCTGGTGGAGTCATAAAGGGAACAGGATCCTTGGCATGGTCACATTCCAAAGATGCCTGCTTAGGGTTTATCACACCAACAGAATCAAAGAAAGCCTGGAGTCTGCAGCCCCCTCCCTTCCCAAGCCCTTGGGGGAAGGTGCCAGAGAAGCCAGAAGCAGTCCTGGACTCACCACAGTGGCCCCAGTGCCCTCTCCCCAGGCAAGCCCGGGGTGTAGTCAGCACCTTCATCGGGGAGCGCCGTTTTCAAAGACCCCTCCCCTGGCCGCAAAAGTCAGCCGGCATTCCTGGTCCGTCCAAATACAGCTTCCTGCCAGCCTATCTTGTAGCAAAGTGAAGTGTATTCTGAGAGCTGATTAAGGGTGTTTCAAAATGGTAAATTAAAGTGTATTTCTGCTTGAAGGACCCTCTCCAGCCTGTTACGGCTGGTGTAACGGAAGCCTTCAGCCTCCAAATCCAAGATTAACTCTGCTCCTACTCTAGCTCACCGCTCACCTTCACAAAGTCTTTGCTCCGCTGGGTGGGGACCAATAAGAGAAACAAGGCCTGCTCATGTGTTTGCTTCTGAAGCGAAGGGACTGGAAAATGTGACAGGTGTAAAAAGTAAGAGCGTCCCCCACAACCTCCATCCAATGTCTCAGGTATGGCGGACTGTCTCCTGGAGGAGGTCTGTGGAGGGGGCAGAAAAGGCAAGCCCAGGCTCCAGGAAGGGCAGAGTGGGGAAGGAGGGTCCCGGCCTGAGCAAAGAGGGACCCGGCTAAGAGGAGAGCAAGGGGTTTCCCGCTATTCACTAATTTTCTCCGAGTTCCTCCCAAAAGGATTTGAAGTGGCTTCCGGTAAAGTGTGGCAAATCCTGCAAAACTAATGAGTAAAAACTTAGCTTGTACGATGAAACAAGGGGTGCAGATGGGAGGGGGTGGGGAGATAATTATAGCCAAAAATCTATGATAGGGACACCTACCCAAAATAAGACCAAACTTCAGCTCTGGGCTTCCAGAAATTCCAGGGGGAAAGGGAAGCATTATGCATCACATAATTTTCTCGGTTCACTCAGATGCCACAGGAGCAAGGAGCAGACCTGAACCAGCAGACCTGGTCCATGGTGAAGACCCTCAGGGGCTAGCATGGTACCCAGCACATAGCAAGCACCTGGCCTGTGTTTGTTGGTTGAATAAATGGGCCAAGACGCCTGCAGATTTTGCCTATGGGGAACCTGCCAAAATGGTCATGTAGGGCTGGCGAGTGAAGCAATGACGGGAACCCTCCCTTAAAAGGATTGGTTGCAGGATTTTTAAATTGTTTGATTTCCTTGACTCACTTTCTTAAAAGCTATGAAATAGAGCCTCAAAAAAGAAAAGTGCACAAAACATATGTGGACCATTTAATTCGGAAATCCAAAGCAAACACTCTTGTAGCCACCAGCCTGGTGAAGAAGTAGTACCCTGTTTCTCCACCACCTTCACTATCTTCTTTCGTCTAATAGGGCCTCCTTTTTCTTTATAGTTTTACCACCTGTGTGTTTAAAATCTAGAAAATATGGTTCCGTTCTTCTGTTTTTGAGTAAATAGAATTTCACTAGCATGTTCCTTTGTGTCCTCATTCTTCGGTTGGGTCCAGCTGGGAAGGAACGGCCATGTGTTCACAGCTGGACTTTGGTCATTCCATTGCTGTACCATTCATAGCACACTTTATGTGTTCATCCTCCTATGCGTGGACTCGGGTTTTATTCCAATCTTTGGCAGCCTGCTGGGGCTTTTCAAGCCAAGTCTGAGCATTCATTTCTTGTTGACACTTGCTCCAGCTCTCTTGGCCTCCAGGTCATGGCTGGTCCATGGTGAAGACCCTCAGTTTCAGCCTGGCAGCCTGGGGTTCTAACTCCCAGCCCATCTCCTCCATCTTTGTGTTCCAGGTGCCAGCGACTGCCCCGTGACCTACCTAGAGCTGTCTCACTGGCTCACACACTCTGTTAGCTCTGACTGAAGTTTTACTCTATTTTCCTACTTCTCAATTTCACCTCTGCTCTGTTTTCCGGTGCGTGGGCTAATGCCATCCAGTCCCCCAACCCAGCTCCCCAGCTGGGGCAACCCCTGGCCTCCCATAATTTAGACAGGGAATTCTAACCCCATGTCTGTCACAGTCTTTTTTCTGAACCCCCCACTTTCTGCCTGGGCTCTTTGAATTGGCTCCAACAAGCTTTTTGGGTTTGAGGACATAAACTGCATTTTTATAGCCAACTGAAAAATGATCTATTGGCCAGCTTCAATAAATGCCGAAGTCAGAAGATATAAACGTAAAACTTTCTCACTATTTTGTGCAGCCACGATCTCTTAATTATTTCGTTAAACAAGGAACAAATACTGTTTTATCTTCCACCAAAATTGAATAATGAAGGAAATTAGGCTCATCAATTCAATTAGCCAACATCATTGTGTACCTTGTGTGTCCCAAACAACCTTGTTAAGTGCTCTGAATTGAATAATATGATGGAGAGAAGACATGAGATGGGGAAGTGTAGTTTATAAACTGCAGCCAGCCCCTCTGCTGTAAAGATGACACATCCTTGGAATGTAGTATCCCTCCCTTATCCAAGGTTTTGCCTCCCATGGATTCAGTTATCCACGGTCAACCATTGATCTCCTCTGGACGAGTCATCGACGGTCAGTAGTAGCCTAATGCTCCGTCCTGTGCCTACATCACGCACGCCCCTTCATCTCATCATGTGGGCATTTCATCATCTCACATCATCACTAGAAGGGTGAGCACAGTATGCTAAGATATTTTAAGAGAGAGACAGATCACATTCATGTAATTTTTATTATGGTATATTATTATAATTATTCTATTTTACTATGGTTGTTAATCTCTTATGGTGCCTAATTGATAGATTAATCTTACCCTAAGTATGTGTGTAGAGGAAAAAATACGGTATATATAGGGTTTGGTACCATGCACAGTGGTAGGCATCTTGAAAGCTGCCCTCTATGGAGAAGGGGGGGATCGCTGTATCCCTGAAATGCACTGGTTGCTTCTGCAAAGGTATGAGAGGGGGCACCCCCCCTCATGAGAGGCGCAGCCCATTTCTACAAAGAGACCATCATTCCTGTGGGAGGATAACACAGCCAAGGGAAGATATTTCAGTGTCTGGAGCATCAGGGAAGGGTGGTTTAAAAGGAAGGTTCTTGTTTGGGCTGGAGTGGATCCTGGGAAGCATGGCTGCGAGCCAGAATCAAGAAGACGGATGGCCGGAGGAAGAGGTCCACAGGCAAAACAAGGTGAGAGGACTTTAGGATCGTCCACATTGGTCTTGAGAGGCTGGTTTTCTGAAGCTTTCTGCTCCCAGGTTGGTGTTAACCCAACATTACCGTCCATGTTCAATGTCTGTGTGGAATCAAAGGCTTGGGGGGATAGAGGGTGTGGGGGACAAGAGACAGGACAGGATGTCCGCTAGCCCAGACTCATGCAGAGCAGCAGCTGGAGCAAGAGGCAAAGAGATGTTGGGGAGGTGCAGAGCATTTGGGGGGCCCAGGCTCCTTCCAGGCACACACAGTGGGGGCTCAGTTCATGGTCGTTGAACCAGGAGCATGGAGAACTTGGGACGTGTGGACTAAACAATAATGAAAATGATGAGTCCCTGACCTTGGGAGATTAGAATCCAGACAGAGGGATAGATCTGCAGACAGATCAGCAGAGCACTGCACGCTAGGCGGGCTGCAGAGCACGTGGAGCCCAGAGGACACTTTGCCTGGAGAGGGCTTCCTGGAAGAGGCAACATCCTGGCAGGGGAGGGTGGCTAAGAGGACAGCGTGAAGAACAAAGGCAGCAGAAGGAGGGAGGGGAAAGGTCGGCAGGTAAGGGTCAACTTGACAGTTTTTTTAATTTCCCAGGTCCTGTGCTCAGCCTTCTCCTTCAATCCCTGACTCCACGGCTTGCAGTGATACTTCCCCAGCGGACGGGCCCCGGAGACGCAGCTTGAGCCCTCTGATCCGTGCCAAAGGTGCAGCTCTGGTAAGAAGTTGAGCAGTGAAGAGGCAAAGCTCTCGGTGCGCCTGCTGCTTCTCCATCCGTGGCGGGTCCATGTGGCCAGCCACGCACTGACTCTGACGGCCTGTGGCTGCCCACACGCCCCGGGCTGCTTTCCCTCCATGCACCCAACCCTCTCCCCGCTGCAGTTTGGTGGTCCTCTCCCTTCCCTCTCCCTGCCTTCCAGCAGCTTCCCAGAGGGCATCCCGGAGGGTCCCCACGTTGGGGCCACTGACCCAGCTCTGACCAAATCACCCACTCAGGGCCCCATACGGCACACCTTCTGCTGGGCCTGTGAGTCCTTCCCGTGCTCCGTGTCAGCTCTCTGGAGCTGCTCTTCCTCTAATTGGTAAATGATTTCCAGATGTCTCCATAACTCATGTGTTTATTGCTTTCTTGAAAGACCATCTTCCCTTCGCCACGGGCAAGGCTATGCCGTAACAGAGGCATAGGGGACAGTGAAAAGAGGGGACAGTGAAATACATTTTCAGTGTCATCATCCTTTGAAAGAGAACAAATGGAAGTCCTTTAAGATGGCAGTTCCTTTCACGCCGTGATGGGGAGTCAGGAGCCCTTAAGTGCTGGCATCAGCTCTGTTAGAAATGAGTGTTTTTATTTTGGGCAGGTCGACGCATTTTGAGTTTGACTCAATTTTCCCATTTATAAAATAGATAAAATAGTGTAGTTCCCAGGCTTCTTTCTTCTGAAGAACATTAAAATCCAACTCTTGGTCACCCTCGCTCCCCTGACTCCCCATTTCCTAACACCTGTATTTCCACCAATGACATTATGACTCTGACTCCCCTCGGTGCTGACCTGATTGTCGATCTTTGACTCTTTCCCATCTTGTTATCCAAGTCCAGTTGGTTCCCAAGCCCTGCCGGTGCCCATGATGGGGACGCCACTACCATGGCCACATCTGAACCTAATACCCCTCTCAAATGCCTGGCCTCCAGATGCCATCACACTGGGTGATTTGGGGGTGATAGAAATAGTCATACCATAATTAAGATCTGTGGAATTCAAAGTGTGCGAGTGGGAAATGAGTGTGATGTCTTTCCTTCTGTTTATCTAATTGGGACCTCAGGTAGAAAGACAAAGTGAGAAAATTTCTTAGGGTATCTATTGCAGCATTATTCGTAATAGTGAAAATTGGAGATAACCCAAAGTCCAGCGTGGATGAGTCAGCGGTCGGATACTCAGCAGTGAGAACAGACAATGTCTAGCTACAAGCAAAAGCACAGAGAAATCTCCCCAGCACAATGTTGAGCAAAAGGAGCTAGACACAAAAACTACACATAAAATGATTTCCTCTATACAAAGCTTGAAACACAGTGTATGAGAGGAAGGGACAGGGGTGACTTCCAGGAAGAAAGGCGGGAACAGGGATTAGGAGAAGAATGTGGGATCACGTGGGGAACTGGTCTGCCTGTTTCTTGTTGTGAGCAGTGGTTACGTTGGGTGTGTTCTCATCGCAATAATTTGCTGAGCTGTATATTCGTGACTTGTGCATTTTCCTAAATGAGTGTTTATGGGAAAGAATTCATACTTAGACCTTTCCTTAGCATCTCTCCTTAAACGCACGGCCTGATTTACCTGAAGTCAGGAACTGGCAGCGTTCCACACAGCCAGCAAAGAAGACTGTAACATTTGGAACTTGTTAAACCAAAGTAACGTCTGTTGGTGGTTGCTACAGATCCTACAGCCTTTGAGTGAGTCAGTCTGTCAACAAATGTTTATTAAATACTACCCTACACCCCATTATTCTCATGAACTGCAGAGCCAGAGTTCAGACAACAATCTACCCAAGCAGGAGTGGAAAGAGCTTTTAGTTGCTTAAGCCAGGCAAGAAATTCTAAGCCTCTCCCTGATAGCCCTTCAGGGATTTTTCTCATCTTGGCCTCCTACCTTGAAATGCACTCTAGGGTAATGGAGAGAGTCTGGAAAAGGAAGAACCGAAGCAAAATAAGTTGGAGGCTAGAGAAGCAATCTTAGAAGATTCCAGACAGTAAAGACAAGCTATTTATAAAGAGTTTCAGATTGGTAGCAGATTTCTTTCTTTGTCTAGAGACAAGATTATGGTAATTTACGCCTATGGACTAGGAAGAAAAAAACCTGCAGTCCAAGAATCCTCTTCTCAGCCATTATTCTCTGGTCAGTGTGTAAGAATTTACAGAATTTGCAAGACACTGGTGTATACATTGCCCACACACCTAGGGCTGCCCCACTGTACAAATCCAATGGGCAAACCCATATGTATTCTATCCAATAAGAACTACCTGACAATTCACTAGCCAAATGAAAAAGGACCAAAGCAGAGACCTCAATTTTGGAAATATAAAGGCAAAAATAAACAAGATATATCAAGGTGTGTCTTTTCTCACTTGGCCACAATAGAATCCTTAAATGACAAAGAAAAAGTAGAACTTTCACAGCCATTTTATCTAGTCACAAGTCAATAAAGTTAGAAAAAAATATATAAATACCCTAGAAAGCAATGTAAAGGAGTACATTTTCTGTCAATACCTCTGTGCAGAGCAAAAACTTTTTATGACTGTAAATGCCTTTAAAAAAAAAGAAACCTAAAAATTGAGGTTGTATTTACCCATAAAAAGGAGGGAAAGATACAGAAAAATAATCCAAAATTGAAATTAGGAATTAAATAGAAAACAACAACAACAAAAATTTGAAAAGACAAATAATTCCCAAAGCTGGTCTTGGAAGAGACTGATAAATGGCTAATTTTCTTGAACCTAATTTATGAAGAAAAAGAATGAGAGAAGGAAGGAAGGGAAGGAGGAAGGAAGGAAAAAGGGAAGAAAGAAAGGAAGGGAATCTCTAGGGGAAACGGCTGATTTTCAATGAAGTACATAATAACAAAATTAAGAAGAAATGGGAACCTTACATACACCATTTCCACAGTAGAGACAGGAAAGGTGAATAAAGATTTATCACTAAAACAGATACTGAAAACAGCTTTAGAGTTGAGTTCTATCCAACCTTTAGAAAAACAGATTAATTCCAGTAATAGTTATATTATTCCACATATAGAAAAAGATGAAAGGTTTTCTAATTTATTTTATACAGTTGACACAGAAATCTGATAGAGTACAGAAAGAAAAACTATAGCCCAGTCTCATTATGAATATAAAAACAGAAATTATAATACTAGCAAATAAAATACAACAATGTATCAAAGGAAGTAAACTATGACTAAATAAGTTTTAGTCTAGAAACATAGGGGTGACCCAAATATCAAGAAATGAATGTATGAAACCGATTACAACAACAGATTAAAAGCGAAAATCTGTGTGGTCCTATCAATAGACTCTGAAAAGGTTAATAAAGCTTATTAAAGTTCAGCCACCATTTTTCAAAAGAATTCTAAACAAGATAAGAATAAGAGACAACTTAAATATGTTACAGGCTGTTTCTAGTCTCATTCGCTATCATCCTAAATAGCAATTCTAAAACCATTTCAGTCACCATCAGAAACCAGACCAGGATAACAGCTCTGCCGTTTTCCTTGAACAGAGCCTTAGAGGTTTTAACAAATGCAATCAGACAAGAAAATGAAATAATTGGAATACATATTAAGTGAGGAAAAGTACAATTGTCTCTTGCTGATGCCATAATTTTTTCTTTTTTTTTAAAATTTCCTTTCAGTGTTAACAGTATTCACTGCTCTTGCACCACACCCAGTGTTCCATGCAATACGTGCCCTCCACAATACACACCCCCAGGACCACCCAACCTCCCACCCCTCGCCCCTTCAAAACCCTCAGGTTGTTTTTCAGAGTCCATAGTCTCTCATGGTTCACCTCCCCTTCCAATCTCCCTCAACTCCCTTCTCTCCATCTCCCCACATAATTTTTTTTTTTAAATCTAGGTGAGGAATTTAACAAAGTAGCTATATGTAAGATAAATATACAAAAATTAATGTTCTGCTTTTCATACAGAGAAAGAAACAGTAAAAAATACTTTGTTCATAATAGTGACAAAAACAGTACAAAAGTCACACAAATAAATATAATGGTGAAAGTGATGTATCTATATAAAGAAAACCTTAAAATGCAGTTGAAATATATAAAATGAGTTCTAAATAAGGGAACAGATATGGCTTTTTATGGATGGGAAGATTTAATATCATAAGAATTAATTCATGTATCATTATTATGTAATTATATAATTTCAGTTAGAATGTTGACAGAATTTACTTCACTCTGAACTTAGATAAAATTATCTTAAAGTTCACTTGGAAGAATGACTAGCTGAGAAAAACCAAGAGAGATTTGGAAGAAAAACATGAAGACTTGTTTGTTCAAACATCTACTTGTAGTTAAAAGTTACTGTACTCGAATCAATATTATATTGACCTAGGAATAAGCAAATAGATGTTAGAGAGAAAAAAAATGGTCCAGAGGTAGATTTTTGTTTCAAATGAGAATTTAATATATGACAAAGATTGTGTGTCAACAAACAAGGAGGATTTTTCGGGTTTGTTTAAAGATTTTATTTATTTATTTATTTATTTATTTATTTATTTATTTATAGAGCGTGAGAGAGAGAGTAAAAGCAGGAGGCGGCGCAGTGGGCGCGAGAGAGGCTCCTCCAGCAGTCTCGACCTGGAGTGTGGAACCCAGCAGGGGGCTCGATCCTGCAACGCTGAGATCATGACCGGAGCCGAAATCAGGAGTGAGGTGCTCAGATGATGGAGCCATGCAGGTGCCCAGAGCACGGAGTTTTTTTTAAAAGAACATTCTCAAGTTGTTGACATGAGTTATCATTTGAGGGTTGGGGTGGGGAATTTCATGCAGTTGAAGTGGGGGGGGGACAGAGAGGAGGATTCAGCAAGTATATTTAACAATAAAAATAATCAAAATAGCTAGTGCTCATATAGGTCTTTGAGGTATTGGACCCTGATAGACATATATGTGTATATGTATTCTCTCTCCACACACATATTCTATATATGCACACATATCCACATACTTATGTATATACTCTCTATATTCTCTCTCTAAATTTTATATACATATATAAATTAAATATATGAACATTATTTTATATGTGTGTGTGTGTATCAATGAGATAAATACTATTAAATTCTATTACTGACCCACTTAACAGATGCTGAGACTGAAGTACTTTCTCAGAAAGTGAAGTACTTTGCTTTCTGAGTGAAGTTGCCAGAGTTCACACAGCTAACAAGGAGTAGAGTCAGGATTCAAGCCTAGGCAACCTGGTTCCAGAGTCTGTGCTCTTTGTAACCACACTGCCTCCTAAAAATAAAAGGGTTGCTTGAAAGACAAAAAGTGATGGGCACGACCTTGACACAAGGACTTCCTTAAGTTCGGCCACCTAGCCACCTTGTTTGTCCCACCTTAGCCCCAGCCCTGCCATTTGCATGAATTCCTTTATATATATACACCAGTGCAAAAGCTAGAATGTGATCCCTATTTATGGACCTGTAGGGAGATACATGATACTGACAAATGAAAAGGGCAAGTTACAGTGTAATAATTGGATTTCACTGAGAACAAACACATACGTGCAACAAAATGTTAAATAGGGAGCCCTGTCATATAGGGTCAGTTGGTAAATATCAGAGGTCAAGAGTCAGTTAAATAACAACCCTGCAAGAAAGGTATTCAGAAGTTGCAAAACTGGGGAAGACTCAGGAAGAAGGGGAAGATTTGTAAAGTGATTTCTTAGAACACGGTAGCCTCTGTGTGAGTCCCATTCCCCCATTTCAAGGAGAGGGCATTGAGGTCACCTTGCTTGCCTCACATCTAGGGAGAGCCAGCTTCAACAGACCCTCTTGGGGCCCGATTATCTGCTTCCAGAAACTGAGAAGCACACACACTGGTCCCAGCACACGCCCACACAGCTTCAGCACTTGGCACTGCCGCAGACAACACCATTCTCATTGCATTTTGTAGGTCGTGCCAAAGCCACTTAAGGCCTTGGCCATTGGCCTGGAAGGGACATGGCACAGGGAGAGAGAAGAAAGAGACATAGCTGGGAAGAACATGCAATTTCTCTAGGACGGGGACCAAGGTATAAGAAGCCCAGAGACCAGATGTGGAACCTACAAGAAGAGGAGTATCTCTTGGAATTTTTGATAAAGGATCCCATCCACAAGATTGTTCCCGAAGCGAGTGGTTCCTTGTTGCGGATGGTCTCTGGATGGCTGGCTAGGAAATGGATGCTGAGAGGTAGTGGGGTCAGCCACTGAGGCAGGAACCCCCTCACCTGGGCTGTGGGGTTGCAGGCATGGGAGTGAAGAGGGAGGCCTCCCAGGAACCGACAGGAATGGTCTAGAGAGCAAGGGGCCTCTTTACACACCCACCAGAACAAGTGGACTGTAGCCAAGAGCACCAGCCAAGCGAGAATTTCCCCCACCCGTCTTTGTCTTCCTGCCCCCCGCCCTAGAAGGATATGAGCTGGGGGAGGATCAGGAGAAATCTGCACCTTGAATTAATAATGCATTAAACAGGATATTCCAATTTTTTATCAGATGCTGAGTTTTGCCATGTAAAATGACTGACTTCCTATTTCTCCATGAACCAAGCCCAGTGAGTCTCTATCCATTAAAAGGCGATAAAACGCCTCCACTGAATGCATTTTAAAGAGACAGCGGAGGATGAAAGACGAACATGCTTGGACCGTATCCCACAGGCCCCGCTTGTACAACATCCCAGTTACACAAACAACACTCTGCCTTGTACCTGCACGTGTCATATGAAGGAGGGAGTGCAGGGAGATATAAGCCAGGATGTGGGGAGACAAGAGGGACAAGGCAAGGCGAGGAGGGAGCAAGGGGGCATAAAAGAGAAGGATGAGGTGTGGGGGTAAGTGTGGGAAGTGCCGAGCCCTCCAGCAGGCATGTTGAAACTGCTTCCCGGTGTTCCTCGGTGCCAGACCTGTCAGTATTTGTGGAACTGCAGAGAGCCCGAAAGCCAGGAGCCCCGAGATTTGCCCAACCGCTTCCCAGTCTCAGTCAGTCCCGTCTGAGAACCCCTGGGTGCTCAGGGTCTTGTCTTCCTGTGTGTGACGGCAGAGCTGACAGGTATCCTGATGAGGCCAGACAGTGGATGTCCTCTCTCCATGTCCTCTACACCCCTCAGCTGCCTGGTTTCCAGCACAGACAGCACTTTGTACATTCTGTTAAAATGTTATATTTTATGTCTCTTTCCTGGGAAACAAGTCCCTTAAGGGATAAATCATAGTCTTCCTTGTATATTCAATGGTTTTCTCATGGGTACTAATAAATATTAGTTGCACTAAAATACACCTATGCAGGCTCCTTGCTGGAAGGTTCTGAACTGAGTGACAGATGACACAGTGAGGACCCCTGTTTATGGCGGAACTTCCCGGAATAAGTCACAAGAACACAGAGTTCTGTTCCACCCCAAGGTCAGACTATTCGAGGACCATGTGGGGCATTTGCTCACATGCCCGTGTCAGTTTTTCTTTCCTTCCCTAGAATGTCCAAGAACATTGTCTCATTTGTTTACTGTTATTCCAGAACAGTACATGCCAGAGTTGAAAGAAGGGACAAATAACGGGCAGGTTTTTTCGGATGGGACCATGTGTTAGGGGTTAGGGATTCAGAGAAAAGCACGATGCAGTCCTTACCCTCAAGAATGCCACCTTCTGCCGTGGGGGTAGGTGGCAAGCCTGGAGACACACGGGTAAACAAATCATTATGGCACAGACTAGTATCTTAAGACAGTAGGGGTTTTGAGAGAGGAGAGCTGAACACCTCTGTCTCCAGACTGACAGTGTGGGCAGGATAGGAGAGGTTTTGTTTTGGAGGAAGTCATGGTGGTTGAGAAGTAGTCAACCTCTCCCCTCTAGCTCCATGCCCAGAATCATGTAAACTTGGAGACCTGCCCTAGACAGAGGGGACAGCTCTGTGCTGTGATTTGAGGTGGCCACAAAATCCAAAACATCTCACCTCTGGACCGCCACATGGCAGCAGATTCCCCTCTGACTTGCTCATTTCTCTGGTCACAACAGGGAGAAGAATTCTGCCGGAATAGTAATTCCCCCTGACCAAGCATCACGATTGGAGTCTGCAGAATTGGAAACTCAAACCAATAAAAATGTTGGTAATTTCTGAGAGAACCGCTATGGAGCAATGTTTGGACCCCCCAGACCACAGCTGTCTCATTCTTGTTATGTAATATACAAAATATAATACATGGTTTTAAATCTTCATGCTAGGTTGATTGTTAATATGGAATTTTAGGTTGAAATTATTTCCTCCAAATTTTGAAAGCATCCCTTTAGTTTCTCATAGCTTCTGGTGCTGCTACTGAGACCGCAGAGTCATTTCGATGCCCCATCTTTTGAATGTGCCCAGGTTCTCCCCACCCTACCTGAAAGGGTGTAGAATCTATTTGTCCCCAGTTCTCACTACTACACTGGGATGAGTGTTCATTTTCATTCATTGTGAGGAGTCCCAGAGGGGGTCCTTTTAACCGAGAAGTCGTGTTTTCTGCTTCTCTCTTTTTCTCTACCTTTTGCGACAGTTCTGTAAGTCTATCTTCAAACCTTTCTACGGAGTTACCATTTGGTTGTTTGTTTTCAATTTTTATTTCCTGATTTTTTTTCCGTGTCGGGGTAGGGGGAACCCCTTATTTCTATTTCACAGTTTCAGTATCTTCTCCAATATCTCTGACACTATTAAAGAGAATTTTTTGAATATTTCCTTTTCTTAAAACCTGCATCCTTCAAGCTGTGTGGTATTTATTTGCTTATTTGTATGCTTATTTGTCTTTTGTGATGCAAGTTTCCTGATGTCTGGTACTCCTTGGCTGCTTGGTGGCATTAAGAGCAAGGACTATAAGTCTAGTTGGCAGCTCTGAGCATGTGGGAGGGCTCGGCTATGGTGGGCTTAATCTTTCCCTGAATCATTTCAATAAGAAAGGTACTTTGTTAGGGAATACGAACCCCTGTGCTTTGTGCTAGCATTGAAGAGGACACTTACCTGAACAGACTGAACAGAGTTGGAAAGTGTAATTTAGGACTCTATCTGCTTTTTGAATAGGCACTCCATTGTTATACCTTATTTTAGCATTCTGCATCAGCTGATACTACCAGGTGTACCTGGTACCTCTAATTCCTGAGTATTCTGAAGATTGTGCAGTCTAAGCCAGTTACTTTCCCAGCTTGCTTTGTTGTTGGTTTAGAAATTATCCTTTGCTAGTCCTTTAAATCTTCTATTCCTTCCTGCTTCCAAAATTTCGTTGATGTTGCCTTCTTTACAGTTCTCCCCCTCCTTCTGGGGAATTATGCTTATGTTATAATTTTCAGACTGTGCTTTTCCAACTGTAGTTAGCAATCAATCAATCAGTCAATCTATTGCTCTCCTCTCCAAAATGTCCACATTCTTATCCCCAGAGCCTGGGAATATATAATTTAAATGGCAAGGAGGAATTATAGTTGCAAGTAGAATTAAGTTCGCTAATCAGTTGACCTTGAAATAGAGAGATTATTCTAGATTATCCAGATAGGTCCAGTGTAATCAAGAAGGGTCCTAAAAAGTGGAAGAGGAGGTCAGAGCGATGCAACATCAGAAGGAATCGATCCACCATCTCTGGCTTTGAGGTTGGAAAAGGGAGCTCATCAGGAATTCGGGGGACCTCTAAAAGACAGAAAAGGCAAGAAAATAGGTTGTTTTCAGAGCTTCTGAGATGTCATAAGGCCAGTCAACACCTTGATTTTAGCCCAATGAGATCCGCATAGGGCTTCTAACTCACAGAACTATTAAGATAAAACATTTGTGCTGTGTGTTTAAGCCACTACATTCATGGTGACTTGTTACAGCAATAGGACACTACCACATAAACCATGAAAAATTAGCTTCATTTGTGTTGCCTTCTAGCTATAAGAGAAAAAGTTAACTGGACAAAATAAATGAAACTATTGTTTTTAGACATTGGAAATGGTAGTGCAGGACTGTGATCCCTAAGACCTGGTATACAAAGTGAGACCTGTGATTGTTCTAGCTTTCTGCCTGAAGACCATTTGCAACCTGCAGTGCACAGAGGGAAATCCAACAGATCTCAGTAGTGTCACAAAGTTGAAGAGTCTAAAATCAGTGTTTAAAGAGAATAAGGAGCCAAGAATCTGTGGGATAGAGTACTGGCGAGGCCAGAAGCCATATGGAGAACGTCTAGGAATCTGAACAGGGATCTTCTTGGAGTGTAAGAATGCCAATCTGCACACAAATAATGTTAAATTCCATTAGGCTATGCAAAACCAACTTTTGGGGGAAGAAAAATTCCTGGGAAGCTATAAATTGAGCAATTCCCAAAATTCATACAGGAATCACACAGGCAGGAAATCATTGAGTCCCCATAAGTGGAGAAACTTTTAGGAATAAATGGGCCTTAAAATAAAATGCTTTGAGGGTGAGACTAAACCAGCCTTAGAGCAAAAGGTACTCTAGATTCACTAAAAAAATAAAACTGGAAAGCAGTTCCCCAAAAAATCAAGCTCCTGAGGCACCTGGATGGCTCAGTCAGTTGAGAAGATGCCTTCTGTTCAAGTCATGATCCCAGTGTTCTGGGCTCAAGCTCCATGTCCACCTGGGCTCCCTGATCAGCAGGGAGTCTGCTTCTCCCTCCCTTGCTCTTATGCTCTCACTTTCTCTCTCTCTCTCTCAAATAAGTTTTTAAAAAATATTTTAAAAAACTCAAGTTCTTTATCTTTGGAGGAGATCTAAGTCCAAAGCATAAAGTTCACAAACTAAAGCATTCAATCGCAAATGGGTGAACATTTAAAGAGGCAAGAATAAACGATCTAAAGCCAAGAGAAAAGATAGGTCAATAAAAATGGTCAACAGAAATGACAGAGGATGGAATTGTCAAAGATTTTAATTACTTACTTGCATATTACAAATACATACAGGATTTAAAAAGTACAAACACAATGAGGAGTGAGTTTGAAGACATAAAAAAATGGATTGAACTTTTAAAGCTAAAAAATAGTGTCTGAAATGGAAATTTCACTGGTAAAAATTAATGGCAGATGAGACCTGGCAGAAAAAAGATCACTGAACTTGAAGTCAGAACAACAGAAGACCACCAAGTGAAATACAGTTAGAGAAAAAACTGAAAACAATGAACAGTGTGAACTGCTGGCAAATTAATACAACATACAAATGACTGGGGTCCCATTCAGAGAAGAGAAGGAAGGGATATTTTAAAAAAATGCCAAGATTTTTCCAAATCTAGTGAAATTTATAAACCCACAGATCCAAGAAGAATAAGAAAACCCAAGGAAGATAAACACAAAGAAAATCACACCAAGGCACATCATAATCAAGTGACTGAAAATCAGTGATAAAAAGAATATATTAAAAGCATTCAGAGAAAAAGAATACTTTACACATTAAGGTGGTGGGTATTATGGAGGGCACGTATTGCATGGAGCACTGGGTGTGGTACATAAACAATGAATTCTGTTACGCTGAAAAAGAGATTTTAAAAAAGGAGGAAAGATAAGAATTACTGCAGATTTCTTGTTAGAAATTACACAAATCAGAAGAAAATGAAATAATATGTGGTAAAGTGCTGAAAGAAAAAAAAAAAGAAAAACATCTTTAAAAACTGCAAGTGAAATACTTTTTCAGATAACCAAAATTTTTAAGAATTCTTTGCCAGTAGGCCAGTAGTACAAAAAAATGTGAAAGAAAATTCTTCAAGTAGGAAAAAAAATGCTATTCCAAGTTAAAATTGGATCAATAAAAGAAGAGGCAGGAGAAATGCATTTAAAAGTGATCTAAAATAAACTTTGGAGAGTAACAGATATACCCATTTCTTTGAGTGTCGTAATTATTATGTAAATGTATACCTATGTCAAAATCCATCAGTTGTAATTTTAAATATGTGAAGTTTGGTGCATACCAATTGTGTCTCAATAAAGATATAAAAAAGTCATAGATTTGGAGAAAATATCTGCAACACACAAATTTGAAAAATGATGATGTGCATTTATTCCTCACAACTGAACCAAAGGAGATAAACCAACCCTTTGCAAATGGGCTAAGGTCAGACAGACATCTCACACAAGAAGCTGGAGAGGTGACAAAGCACTTGAAAAAGGTTCAACACCATTAATCATCAGGAAAATGATCATTAGAAGCACAAGGAGTTATCACTACACTCTCATGAAAATGGCTAAAATTTAAGACATTGGCCTCCCCAAGTGTTAGTGATAGAATAGAACTAGAATTCCTGTATAGTGCTGGTACAAACACTTTGCTGGGTTTTTTGAAAGTTAAACATACACTTAGCAGCTGACCCAGCTTACCTTATGATTTCAACTTACTTAAGAGAATGAAAACATATATCCATACAAACACGTGGACTTAGATGTCTTATTCACAAGAGCCAAAATCTCCAAAACCAGGTGAACAAATTTAGTTTTTCCACACTATGATATCTTATTCAGCAATAAAACAGAAGGAATGACTGATATATGCTACAACTTGAATGCATCTCAAAACCAAGCTGAGCAGAAAAAGCCAAACTCAAAAGACTTCATATTGTATGAAAGCCTCAAAAAGACCAAACTAACTTACCATAGTGACAGAAGGCAGATAAACGGTTTCCTGGGAACAGAGTTATTAGTGGGTTGCCTGTCAAGAGGCAGAAGGGAACTTTCTGGGTGATAGAAATATTATACCAAATATTACACCAAATATTTTGATTGTGATGGTGCTGATAGCAATGTACTAATTTATGAAAGCTCATCAAACTTCATAAAATGGGTGAATTTCATTGTATTTAAATTATAACTCAAGCACATGTATTTTGTTAAAGATTTTATTTATTTATTTGACAGACAGAGATCACAAGTAGGCAGAGAGGTAGGCAGAGAGAGGAGGAAGCAGGCTCCCTGCTGAGCAGAGAGCTAAATGCGGGGCTTGATCCCAGGACTCTGGGATCATGACCTGAGCCTAAGGCAGAGGCTTTAACCCACTGAGCCACCCAGGCACCCCATCAAGCACATGTGTGTTTTTTTTTAAATACTTTTATTGTCCCTTTAGTAAGGCTTAGGGAGGGAAAGAAATAATATGTGCACTTCGAATCTACTATCTTAACTAATAATTTTTTGGTAATTTTTGAAGCATCCCTATAGGGCTTGGCTGCATGTTGAGTACTCGAATACTTATATAACTCTTAATATTTTTATACTACTTCATAAGTTACAAGGACTTTCACACATATCTCATTTTATCTTCAAAAATACCTCGAGAGATTTGGCATTGATTTTTTGGATATGACACCAAAAACATAAGAAACAAAAGTAAAAATAGTAAATTGGACTACATCAAAATTAACAACTTCTGTGCATCAAAGGACATAATCAACAGAGTGAAAAGACAACTTATAGAAAAAGAGAAAATACTTACAAATCATATATCCAATAAAGCATTAATATTCAGAATATTACAAATCATATCTCTGATAAGAGGTTAATATTCAGAACATATAAAGAATTCCTACAACTCAACAACAAAGAGACAAACTGATTTTTAAAATGGGTGAAGGAGGGGCACCTGGGTGGCTCAGTGGGTTAAGCCTCTGCCTTTGGCTCAGGTCATGATCCCAGGGTCCTGAGATTGAATCCCACATCAGGCTCTCTGCTCAGCTCAGCAGGGAGCCTGCTTCTCTCCTCTCTCTGCCTGCCTTTCTGTCTGCTTGTGATCTCTCTCTCTGTCAAATAAATAAATAAAATCTTAAAAAAATAAATAAAAAGTGTAAAGACATTTCTCCAAAGAAGATATACAAAGGACAAAGGCATATAAAAAGATACTCGACACCGATAGTCCTTAAGGAAGTGCACATCAAAACTACAATGAGATATCACTTCATATCCATTAGGATGGCTGCTGGAAAGTAAATGTTGGTTTTGATGTGGAGAAATCAGAGTTCTTATGCACCACTGGTGAAAATAGGAAATGGTACAGTCACTGTGGAAAACAGTGCAGCAGTTCCTCAAAAATTAGAAGTAGAATCACCATATGACCCAGCAATTCCACCTTTGGATATGCATCCCCCCCCCCAAAAAAAAAAAAAAATTGAAAGCAGGGACTCTAAAAGGTATTTGTATACCCAAGTTTATAGTAGCATTATTTATAATAGCCTAGAGGTAGAGAAGCAATCCTAGTATCCACCAGCGGATGGATGGATAGACAAAATGTGCGATATATGTGTATATATACCCACAATGGAATATTATCCTGCCTTAAAATGGAAGGGAATTCTGATATATGCTACAGCATGGATGAACCGCCTGCTGAAGGAAAGAAGCCAGTATGAAGACATATACTGCATGAGTCCACTTGTACGAGTAGACCTGAGTAGTCAAAATCATAGGTACAGAAAGTAGAATGGTGGTTTCCAGGGTCGGGGTGGGGGGTTGGGAAGTTAGTGTTTAATGGGGATTGGGGGTCAGTTTTGTAAGACGGAAAGAGTTCTGGAGGTGGACGGTGGTGACGGTCACAAAAAATGAGAATGTGTTTACTGTCTCTGAACTGTATACTCAAAAATAGTTACGATGGCAAATTTTATGTTGTGTGTATTTTAGTATAATTTTAAAAAAAATACCCTGAGTTGGGGTGCCTGAGTGGCTCAGTCAGCTGAGAGTCTGACTCTTGGTTTTGGCTCAGGTCATGATCTCAGAGTTGGGAGATCGAGCCCCATGTCAGGCTTTGCCCTCAGCGTGGAGTCTGCTTGAGATCCTCTCTCTCTCCCCAATCCCTGCTTGTGCACATGCTCTCTCTCCCTCTCTTTCTCAAATAAATAGCAAAATCTTAAACAAAAACAAAACAAAACAACTTTGAGAGGCACCTAGCTGGCTCAGTCAGTAGAGCATGAGACTTTTGATCTCAGGATTGTAAATTCAAGTCCCATGTTGAGTGTGGAGCACACTTAAAAACATATAAAAAGAATAAAAAATACCTAGGAAGGTAGATTTCCAGCACCATTGTTCAAATGAGAAATGGTGGCTCTAGGTTAAACAACACGCCAGAGTCTTTTGGCCAAACTGGTAGCAGGGCCTGAATCAGAACCCAGATCTGACCGTGGACTCTGTTCTTTTCCACTTCCTGTTGAAGCCGGATTTTTAAAACTATGCTCAACTAATTGCAGAGGGACAACATGTTGTCCTAAACGTTTCCCAGGCAGGTGAATGTCTGGACTTCACTTTCACTTTCCTCCTTCGGTGCTCTTCAAAATGGCCCTGAGCCCACGGGCGGGGCAGCCCTCCCTTGGACAGCAGTGAGTGCAGAGAGTACCCTTCCCCAGCTTTAAACTGTGCTTCCATAGGACCCCAGACCATATGGCCACGGGGTCTGGATGAGGGTCCCCAAGCTGGGAGATGGGACGGAACCAGCGGACTGCTCAGCGAGAGAAGGGGGAATCTCCAGACTGTGGGATTGAAGGGGTACTCTGTTCTGGGCTGGTTTGAGACTTGATGTCTCCCTCCTTCAGAAACCTCATTAAAAAGCCTTAGGAGCACTTTTGTTGTTGTTGTTGTTGTTACAGGTTATTTTCTGGTGCCAGTTCAGAACTCCTTACCCTGTATCTGTGTCTAAATCGCATGTTGAACCCCTGCCTTCCACAGTCCTGGCCGGCCACCCCCTGAGAGGTCCCCATAACCTGCTTGTTCTAGCACCTGCTTGGTTCAGGGCCTGGCTTCACTCTGGAAGTTTCTGATTCTGTTGGGCAGCCACCACAGTGAACTGAGACCAGTCGCGGATGTTCCATTCCCTCCCCCTCACCCACACAGACTAAGTCTAACAGGCCAATGGGGCCCTCTTGCCTAGGACAGAGGAAGGCATCCCTGGGCTCCTGGATGGCATTCCCAGGGACCAGAGCCTGGCTCTTGCTTCCCAGGGCTGTCCCCGACTCCTCCTCTCTTGGGTTCTCCTGCCAACAGCCCCCAGCCCAAGGATCCTGAAAAATGACAAGACCACACCCCCACTCAGCCCCGCTTCTCATGGAGTGTTGATGCATTTTCTCCAGAACTCAGCAACTCCCTTCCTGTGTGTTCAGTGACAGTGACAAGATGCCACTCCCTGCTCCATGTCACTCCAAGACACACACAGGCCCTCCTCTCACTTCATCATATGCTCATTTGGGGAACTTACCACGACCTCAAAGTGCCGACAGACATGCACACCACAGACTTCTCTGCCCTGGATCCATCCCTACAGTGATGGGCTGGTGTTAGGGGTTGGGCTTAAACAATTAGCTCGTATTTCAAAAACACACCAGTCTCCATCAGGAGAGAGAATAAATGGGACATTTTTATGACCATAGCACATATTTGACGGGGACTTTAAATAACTTACAGCAAATACCCAGCCAAACACTGTTGCACAGCTGGGGATTTGCCCAAAGGGCACTGCTTTTCCTGAGCTACACCCTCCACTCAGAATTCAAGAACTCAGAGATGACAGAGTCATAGTTCTTTGAAAACAACTGGATTCCCCACCCAGAGGCTCCAGGCCTGCTGATCTACTGCATCTTCTAAAGGGAGATTATTCTTCTGAAAATATAGCAAAGGTTAGTGTTTGCTACCTTTCTCCTTTGGGACATCAAAATTGCCAAACTTTGGAGTTGCAAAGTGGATGTGTGCAAGCCATGAAGTCTCCCAGAACTGCTCCAGCTCCTCGGGCAGCACCGGTTACTAGAAGCTTCCCGCGATTGTAGCTGTGGCTGTCTCCTCTGAGAGGCCCTAAGCAGCCACTTCCTGCTGTGGTTGGCTCCCCTCGCCTGGCGGGTCCTCTGGGTGCTAATGATAGCAGCTACTGGCAGGGCCTCTCCTGTCTCTTCTAGCTCCGCTGCTAGCTCTGAATGTGCAGTCCCTGTCACCTGTGCTGAAGCCATGCCCACACTTCCATGTCTCTGCTGTATCCCTAGTAGATGCTGACCCTTTCTTGCCAGTCTACAAAGGGGAAGAAATTCTGACATCCAACCACACAGGCCCCACCCAAACTATCCCCTTAGCACTCCTTTCTTGTGCGCGGCAGCAGGACAGAGGCGTAGACACAGCCTTGTTTACTGAGCTCTGCCTCCCCCAGGCTCCCGGGATGGGTGCACAACCACAGATTCCTCTTCACCACCCACCTCCATCCACCTGTCCCCCACCAAGGACACAGGATGCACGTGTAATCAGGGCAAGCCCGCGGTTGGTTATTCCAAGGCAAATGCTGCTGGTGCCCAGGATACGTTAAGCTCCCGTGATCTCCGCAACTGTGGCCCCGGAGAGACACCGGCCAGAGAGCTGGGGCAGCTGGCGATCTCCCCTGGTGCTCTGGGCTATTCTGCTTTTTCTCTTTTCTCATCTTCTTTTTTCAAGAAGAAACCTAAGACCATTTAAAACACACATTTTAATATTCCAGTGCCTTGCTACAACACGGAGCAACAGTTCCAAAATAACTCAGCATCTGTAATCCATAATTTATCATCCAAATTTGTTGTGTTCAATTATTCATATCCTGCAACAGCGTGTCCCCAGAGAGGCAAGTGGACTCAAAAAAAATCTCGCCAAGTGGAGAAGATAGAAAAACAACCAAATGCTGCCATGAAGCTATCGAGGT
Organism: Mustela nivalis; assembly: GCF_964662115.1. Classification (NCBI taxonomy): domain Eukaryota; kingdom Metazoa; phylum Chordata; class Mammalia; order Carnivora; family Mustelidae; genus Mustela; species Mustela nivalis. Next base: position 92,396,799 of record NC_139021.1, on the reverse strand, counting down.
AGTGTAGGCAAGTATAGGTTGTAATCAGAAGAGTTTCACAGAAGACCTTTCTCCAAGACCCAACAGCGTTGTCATTTGCTGCCATGTTTTCTTTCGAGGGGCAGGGGTGGTGGTGGGCAAGGTTTCATCTGGACATCTGAGGGGACAAAATTCCATCAACATTTCTACAGATGTTTATTAATCATATGCAACCTGCAAGTCACTAGGTTTGGTGTGACAAGATGAATCACATACAGCTGTTGACCCTCAGGAAGCTCCATGACAGGTAGCTACCAGAGCGCCTTGAGAGGGATTTGATTCCCTCTAAGTGCCAGAGGAGCCCTTGGAAGGTTTTGAGAACGAATAGTTTTCAGAAGAGCCTTCTAGACGCTGTTAGGGGAATTGATTATCAGGGACAAGAGTGGATAAATAGAAAAGTGTTCAGAGGCTGCTTCTTCCGTAGTCTGGGTGAGAGCTGGAGGTGATGGAGCAGGACAGATTGCAGAGGTGCTAACTAGGGAGCTGAGGCGAGACAGAGAGTCTGGGGTAGTTGCCGCTGGCGTGCTCGTGCTGCGTGAGGAAAAGAGAAGGGTCAGTGTGATTCCCGGATCCGGGACCAAACATTTGGGTGAATGATGGTGCCATTTGCTGAGGAGGAAACAACGGGGGAGGATGAGTTTCAGGCGTGAAATTAAGCTCCGTTTTCGATGAGTTCGGTTGGAGCTGGGTATTAGTCATCCACATGGAGAGGTTGAGGTGGCCATTGTGTGCACCAGTCTGAGGCTCCAAAGAGACGTCAGGGCTGGAGATAGACATTTGGAGGTAGCCAATTTATAGATGACATTTCAAGTCCTAGGAACTGAGAGTATTAGAGATGAGAAGAGGTTTAAGGACTGGTCTTTAGACATGCCCAAAAAGCACAGGAAATAAAGGGCAGGACAATTCAGCAAGCTGTCAGTTCCCTTTTAAGATTTCCTGAAAGTGCCATCCAACAGCTCACCAACTTACACTCTCATCTCCTGTGGGTCTGCACTTGGTTAAGCACAGTGCTGTTCCAAACGATCAAGAAGGAAGAGGAGGAGAATGTCTAATGTAGAGGAAATTAACAGTCCCTTCCTCTCACCAGTGGGACTCTGACGCTCCTCTTCTGATCCATTTGTCCACCTGTCCCTGGTCCAAGTACAGCTGCCATGCTGTAGCAGGAGATACTGGTGTCCCAAAAGGCAAAGAAGAAAGCATTTCAAGAAGACTATCAAATCTTTCCAAAGATAAGGCACTATGACAGACTATATCCAGAGCCTGGCCCATTGTGTGACCCCAGTGAACAGCTGAGGAGGCAAGAAAAGAAGAAAGAAAGGAGGAGATAATGAGGTAGGGAAGCAGGGAAAGAGGATCTAGACAATGATTTATAAATTTTGTAGATTTTCTTGGCAAAAGAGCACAGGAACTGGACCTGTACCAGCCATAGGCTCATCACTTACACAATGTGAGCCTCTTTTTACAACCCAACAAGCAATATTTCAAATACTGATTCTGCAGGAAGGTAGGGACTCTGACATATTGCTAGTGCTATTGTGAATAGACACACCCAGCCAGAAATTCAATGTATCAATATGAGTCAAGAGTCCACAAAAATGCATATTTTAACCTATTTCTGAATTTCTATCCTAATGAAACAGCTTCAAATATTCTCAAAACCATCTGTTCAAATATTGAAATAGCCTGGGTCCCTAATAACATTGCAGGAGAATAAGGCATTAATTGTTTAACCACTGTGGCTCAGTCTCCATTACTAGCATCTGGACCAATTCCTCACTAACACCACGGCAGGGGAGTCTGGCTACTTAGGTTAATCTGGAAGTCGGGGACTTCTGGTGGTGACAGAGGAAAAGAGGAAAATAGCATGTAATAAGAAATGAAATTAGTCCTGCTGATCTTTTAGGGGAAAGTGAATAATCAGTTCTAATTTTAGTTTCCGGTGTGAGATTGATAAGGAGAGATGTGTAGTGAGGAGATGCTGGAAAATGGATATCTTCCATAGAATAGGGATACTCTTAAATGAGCAGAAGCACTGGTTAGAACTCTGTGAGAGTGACTCCATGAACAGAAAAGGCAAGCCAATGTGTATAATATACATTCTGATTAAAACTATGCAGAGATAGATTTTCTTTTTTTACCTTTGGAGACTTTAACAATGTTTTTTTATTAAGCTATAATTTACATTAAGAAGAACTCACTTGTTTTAATGTACCATTGTATGAATTTTTTGACAAATGCATACAATCACGTAACCACCACCACAAGCAAGATACAGCATTGTTTCCTCACCCCAGAGAGTCCCTTCATACACTCTTTTTTTTTTTTTTCATACACTCTTGTAGCCAATTCTGTCCTTCTGCTCTAGTCCCAGCCACAGGCTATTCTGCTTTCTGTCTCTATAGTTTTGCTTTCTCCAGGACATCACGTAAATGGAGTATACGGGAGGCAGCCTTTTGAATCTGGCTCTTCTTACTTACCATAACGCACTGAGATTCACCATGTTACTGTATGTTTACGTCTTTTGTTCCTGTGCAGCATCCCATTGCATGGAGGGACTACAGTTTTTTATCCATTCACTAGTTGAAACACTTGAGTTTCCAGTTCTGGCAATAAATAAACAATAAATGTTGATATGCGAGCTTTGTATTTGGTAAGTGCATGTTTAACTATAAAAAAAAAAAAAAACCCACTAGACTGTTTTTCAAAGAGGCTGTGCCATTTTTCATGGTCACGAGCAATGGTTGAGAGTTCCAGGGGCTCCAGATTCTTACCAACACTTAGTATTGTCCCATTGTTGTTATTGTTCTTCTTGCTGTTGTTACAGCCATTCCTAAAGCTGTGTCATGGTATCTTATTCAATTTTAATGTGTATTGTTTTAATTATTAATGGGGTTGGGCATCTTTTTATGTGCTTATTTGCATATCTCATCTGCGTATCTTCTTTGGTGAACTGTCTATTCAAATCTTTTCCTCATTGGAGGCTGGGGATTGCTCTCTTTCTTGTTGCTGAATTTCAAGAATTCTCTATATGTTCTAGGTACTATACCTGTATCAGATATGGAATTTTTAATTGTTTTGGCTAAGTCTGTGGTTTGTCTTTTCCTTCAATATTTCTGTTTAAAAAACTGAAAAGGAGAACTCAACAATCTGTGGCCTAGCCCCTAGTCCCAGTTCTTTAGAATAAACCCTCAGCTACAGCAAGGTAGACTTGTTCTAGGATAATATCAAGTCTTGCCCTCAAATCAGTTGTACTTTGAAATAATCATGACTTTCATAGCCCCACCCTTCAAGTGCAAAGTTTTCTGGAGCTTCTGAGGCTCTTATGTCCATAAGGATTAGAGTTTCTTCTGCCTGGGTAACTTGGGAGCTTCTTGGTCTCCTCTTTGACTCCCAGGCACAAAGAAATACCTGTTATCAACTTAGGGAACCACCATCATGAATTTTCCTTAATCATTCTTCTGCTTTTATTTCTTTAATTGCTGATATATGTATCCCTCTATATACACTGTGCTAAAAGAAGAAAAACACAAAATCCTATACAATGTTCAATTAAAACCAGAGAGTTGGAAAAAAGTAGAAAATAAAACAAGGAAAAGGAGAAGGAGGAGGAATGAAAGAGGAAGAGGAGAAGAAACAATGAACAAGGGCAATGACTAGAAAATAGTAACAAATATGGTGGATATTAATCTAACTATATAAATTATTTAAAACACCCTGGTCAAAATATACCAATTAAAATCAGAGACTGTGAGTACATTTTCAAAATACCCAAATACATTTTGTCTATAGAAACCCACTGTAAGTATAAAAAAACATAGAATAAATGTAAAAGTATGGAAAATATATACCATGCTAACACAAGTCAAAAGAAATTGAGAGTTGCTTTATTAATTTCAAACTAAGCAGATTTCAAAATAAGGAAAGTTATCAGGGATAAAGAGAGTCATTACATAAAGGGGTCAATTATCCAAGAAAACAAAATCATCCTAACGTATACATGCCTAAAAACAGAGCATCAAAATACCTGGGGCAAAAACTGATAGAAATGCACAGGGAAATATATGAACCAATTATTATATTTGACACCCTTTTATTGGTAACAGATTATTTGGCAGGAGGAAAATCAGTAGGATATAACTGAACAACACTAACAAACAATTTATTTAATTGATACCTACAGAGTATTTCATCCAGCAACAGCAGAATACATACCTCTCAAACTCACAGGGAACATCTACCAAAATAGACCATATTCTGGATCAAAACACACATCTTAAGGAATTTAAAAGGACATAACTCATACAAAGTATTCTTTCAGACCACAATGAAATTAAATCAATAATAGAAGGATAACTGGAAAACCCCCAAAGTTACAGGTTACAACATACTTCTAAATATATATGGGTCAAAGATGAAGTCACAGGAGAAATTTCAAAGTATTTCAAACTAAATGAAAATGAAAATAACATGTATCAATATTTGTGGGATGCAGCAAAAGCAGTCTTTAGAGGTAAATTTATAGCACTGAATACATATATTAGGAAAAAAAGATAGATTTAAAATCAATAATCTAAGCTTCCACCATAGGAAGCTAAAAAGAAACGAGAGAGCAAATTAAATTTTAAAAAAGCAGGAAAAAAATCAATAAAACTTAGAGAAGAAGTCAATAAATTTAAAACAGGAAATTAATAAATAAAATCAACTACCCCAAAGACTGTTTCTTTGAAAAGATCAATAAAATTGATGGCTCTAGCTAGGTTAACAAACAACAAACAAAAAGTATAAAGACACAAATTACTATCCAAAGTGAAAAGTGAGCTTCACTACTGATCCCACTGATATTAAAATAATTACAAAGGAATATTATGAACAACTCTATACCCACAAATTCGATAACCCAGATGAAATAGCCCAATTTCTTGAAAGACACAATCTGCCAAAACTCACACAAGGAGTAGCAGATCATCTGGATAGGCCAATATCTACATAAAAAATGGAATTAATAATTAATAGCCTTCAAAACCAGAAAGTACCAAACACAAATGAATTCATGAGTGAATTCTACCAAATCTTTAAGGAAATAATTAGATCAATTGTCCACAATTTCTTCAAGAAAATAGAAGCAGAGGGAATACTTCCTAACTCATTCCATGAGATTAACATTACTCTAATGCCAAAACTAGACAAAAATGTTATATACAAAGAAAGGAAAACTAAAGACCAATATCTGTTATAAACATACAAAAAGTTTCAACAAAAATTTTTCAAATCAAATCCAACAATGTATAAAAAGAAAGTAGTGAAAGCTCACTTTTCACTTCGGATTGCAATTTGTGTCTTTACACTTTTTGTTTGTTGTTTGTTAACCTAGCTAGAGCCATCAATTTTATTGATCTTTTCAAAGAAACAGACTTTGGGGTAGTTGATTTTATTTATTAATTTCCTGTTTTAAATTTATTGACTTCTTCTCTGAGTTCTATTGATTTTTTTCCTGCTTTTTAAAAATTTTAAAATATCACAACCAAATGGGATTTATTCCAGGTATGTGAGACTTGTTTAACATTCAAAAATTAAGGTAATCCATCCAATACAATGAAATCCATCAGAACAAGAGCCTGAAAAAGAAAAATCATGGATCATATCAATAGATGCAGAAAAATTATTTAACAATATTTAACACTTGCTCATGATTAAATGCAAGACAAAAACAAAAACAAAGAACTCTGCCAACTAGGAATAGAGCAGAACTTGATAAAGAATGTCTACCAGAAATAATCTACAATTAACATCATATGGTGAGAAACTAAATGCTTTCTAACTAAGATCTAGAATAAGTCAAGATGTTCACTCTCAACCCCGCTATTAAACATCAGACTGAAAGTTCTAGCTAATGCAATAAGACAAAAAAGGGAAATAAGAAGTACATAGATTAGGAAGAAAGAAAAAAACTTGCCTTTCTTTATGGAGCAAATGGTTGTTCATGTAGAAAAACCCAAAAATCAAAAAACTATAAAAAACAACAACAAAACTAGAACTACAGTAAGTCTCAACATTATCAGATTAATTTACAAATCAATTGGTTTCTTATATACCAGCAAAGAGCAATGACAATTTGAAACTTAAAACACAATAGTATTTAATTAACACCAAAGAAAAAAGAAATACTTAAGCATAAATCTAACAAGATATTATAATACAGATGTGAGGAAAACTAGAAAACTCTGAAGAATGAAATCAAAGAACTAAATAAATGGGGAAATAGTCCATGTTCATGGATAAGAAGACTCAACACTATCAAGATGTCAGTGCTTCCCAAATTAATCTATGGATTCAAAACAGTCCCAATCAAAATCCATGCAAATTATTTTGTGTGTATCAACAAACTGATTCTAAAGCTGATATAAAAAGGCAAAAGACCCAGAATACCCAAAGTAATATTAAAGCCCAAAATTGGGGGACTGACCCTACCTGGCTTTAAGACTTACTATAAAGCTCCTGTAACCATGACAGTGTGGTATTGGTGAAAGGGTAAACAAACACATCAGTGGGATCAAATAGAGAACCCGGAAATAGACCCACATGAATGCAGTCAATGGATCTTGGCAGGAGCAAAGGCATTCTGATGGAGAAATGATGGTCTTTTTTTCAAATAACTTAAGAGCTGAATAGCTGAACTAACTAGACACATATATAGAAAAAAATAAATACAGATGTAAAACCAGCATCTTTTACAAAAATTAACTCTAAAATGAATCATAATCTATATGTGAAATGCAAAAGTATAAAACTTCTAGAAGATAAAATAGGAGAAAATCTAGGTGACCATGGGTTTGGTGATGACTTTTTAGATACAACACTGAAAGCATGATTCATGAAAGAAAGACTTGATAGGGTAGACTTCATTAATATTAAAAAATTACTGCTCTGCCAATAACGCTGTCCAAAAAATGAACATGCAAACCACAGATTAAGAAAATCTTTCCCGGGTGCCTGGGTGGCTCAGTAGGTTAAAGCCTCTGCCTTCGGCTCAGGTCATGATCCTACGGTCCTGGGATCGAGCTCCGAATCGGGCTCTCGGCTCAGCGGGGAGCCTGCTTTCTCCTCTCTCTGCCTGCCTCTCTGCCTACTTGTGATCTCTGTCAAATAAATAAATAATATATTTAAAAAGAAAATCTTTCCAAAACACACATCTGATAAAGTACTGGTACCTAAAATATAGAAAGAATTCTTAAAAGTCCACAATAAGAAAATAAACTACCCAATTTATTTTTTTTTTACTTTATTTATTTATTTAGAGAGAGAGAGAGCACAAGCAGAGGAGGGAAAGGAAGGGACAAGGAAAGGAATAGAGAGAGGACCTCAAGCAGACCCCCCACTGAGCATGGAGCCCAACTTGGGACTCAATCTCACCATCCTGAGATCATGACCTGAGTCAAAATCAAGGGTCAGACACTTAACCCACTGAGCCATTCAGATGCCCCAACAACCCAATTTAAAGATATGCCAAATACCTAAATAAACACTTCACCCAAGAAGACACACTGATGGCAAATAATCTTGTGAGAAAATGCTCAACATTATATATCGTTATGGAAATGCAAATTAAAATGAGATACCACTCCATACCTATCAGAACAGCTAAAACCCAAAACCCTAACAACACGAAACATTTTAAGGATATGGAGCAACAGGAACTCTCGTTCATTGCTGTTGGGTACAGCTGCTTTGGAACACAGTCTGGTTTCTTACAAAACTATACATGCCCTTACTGCACAAAGTGTTTATCCAAAGGAGTTGAAAACTTATGTCCACACAAAACCTGCACAACCATGTTCCTATCAGCTTTATTCATAATCACCAAAACTTGGAAGCAACCAAACTGTCCTTCAGCAAGTGAATGGATAAACAAATTGTGTTATGTCCATACAATTAATTATTATTCGGCAATAAAAAAAGAAAGAGCTATTCCTCCAGAAAGGACGGGAGGGATCTTAAATGCATATTGCTAAATGAAAAGAACCAGTATTAAAACCCTGCATGTTGCATGGTTCCAACTATCAGACATTCTGGAACAGGCAAGGTCAGTGTCTGTCAGAGGTTCTGAAGAGCGAGACACCAGTAACCTGAACACAGACCGTGACTGGGGACCAGAGCTCTTGTGTACGACTCTGTAATAGCAGGCACGTGGGCACCCAAAACCAAAACTTCTCTGAAAAATAGTCTATTAATTTTTTTAAAAATATAGAATGACCTATTTAAGCAAATACTCTTAAAAGAGAAACCTCTCACGGGGCGCTGGCTGGCTCAGGTGGAACATGCAACTCCTGGTCTTGGTATTGTGAGTTTGAGCCCCACATTGGGCATAGAGATGACTTAAATAAATAAGAACTTAAAAAGGGAGGGGGGTACCTGGCTGGCTCAGATGGTTAAGCGTCTGCCTTTATTTAGTTCAGGTCATGATCTCCGGGTCCTGGGACCAAGACCCATGTTGGACTCCGGCTCAGTAGGGAGCCTGCTTCTCCCTCTGCCTCTTTCCTCTGCTCATGCTCTCTGTCTCTCACTCTCTCACTCTCTCTTTGTCTCTCTCTCAAATGAATAAATAAACCCTTTTTAAAAGGAGAGAGAAACCACTCCCTAGCTTTGTTTAGCTATAAAGACCACAAATAGCATCTAATTCATTACCCTTGTTTCACCTGTGAAAAGACAGATATTCTTATGAATAAGTGCATTGTCTTACCCTGTATTTCACAGTTGGTTAGAGGCACAGCTAGGACCAGAATCCAAGGTTTCTGGCTCTTAGCCCAATTATTTTTCTTCCTGAAACATTGGAAATTGCACATTTTAATGTTTGCATAGTTTTTTAAAGATCTGCACTTGCACTTGGGGTTCCAAGTGGCAAGAGAGAGCTACTGACCCCACCGCCTCAGCCTCCCTCGTTTCTCTCCACTTCAACAGCCACCGTATGCTGTCCGCACACCGGGAGCCCCGGTCTGGACCCCTCAGCCCGAGGCCCTCCCTGGGCCAAGTATGAAAACATTTACCAAACACGCTGCGGTCTGCCACTGTGGGCCAAAGCCAGGGTCCCTGCTGATTTGCGTGAAACGAGATTTGTGAACCAGAGAATCAGAAGTAACTCCTGACATGTTCAAGGAGCTCCCAATACACCTGGACACTAAGCAGAGAGGGATCTGTAGGAAAAGTGAGACCTGGGCACGTTGCCTGCTAACTCAGTTTGAAGAATCATTCAAGTATCCATTCTTCCGTTGACCGAATATTTCTAGAGATCTGGGACTATACATTCTGAATCCATGGGAAATTCTAAACAGTTCCCAGACATATTTAATCTACATCAAAAATCCTTGGTGATCCTCTTGTCCAAAAGCAGGCTGTGAAGGCTGGCCTCCTTGGGGAGCAGACGCTGAGTGGGAGTTGGGCATGTGGGATGTGTCTGAAGGGGCGCCCCTCGGCGCTGTGGCTGACAGGGGAGGAAGCGGGAGTGGGCAGAGAGAGCGTCAGACTGGGATTGGAGCCCAACAACGGACTCAGCCCACCACACAGGGAACCCTGAAGCTAAAGTGACCCTTCAGATCCAACCCATCCTCTCCACCCGCCAAACTCACCAGTTGCTGTACGTGGGCTGCCCCGGGGAGGAGTATGATTTGGGGGGAGCTGACCCTCTGCCGCTGAGGCCGACAGGTGAAGGTGGCTTCTGAGGCATCCCCAGCATCTGAGAGACAGTCCTGTCACCTTAGAGCCTGCCACACAGGCACTCAGTCATTATATGCTGAAGGAATGAGGAATACCTTGAAAATCCTGTTACTTTAACTCGAACGTCCACTGTCCAGAGTACTGCAAAAACGTGGGTCTCCTGTCTACAACAGAAGTCCTTTCCTAGACCCCAAAGAGTTCTCTAGCTTTCCTTAGGAGGAGGGGCAATCAGGGTTTAGAAAATCTCCCAACTAGATCTCTACTTCTCTCTTTGTGTGCTTTTGACCTAGAGACCAGCGAGCCAACCTGTTCCATCCACTGGGTCACGCAACTTGCTGCCAAAATTAAACATTTTCTCTGTGTTTGACTTATTGACCATGAAAACTCTTCCCCAGTGGTCATCTGGCATCATCTACTTGATCGATAGGTCTCTCTCTCTTTTTAAATGTATTGATTTTAAAAATTTATTTATTTGAGAGTGTGTGTGCCCGAGTAGGTAGAAGGGCAGAGGGAGAGGGACAGAGCGGGAGGGGCAAGCAGACTCCCCACTGAGCCAGAGCCCCACATGGGGAGGGGGGATCCGTGGACCCTGAGATCATGACCTGAGCTCAAGCTGGACACTTAACTGACTGAGCCACCCAGGCGCCCCTGATCTCTAGGTCATACCTGCTTGATCTCCAAGCCGAAACCACTGTCAAGTCATCCTCTGGGTTCTTGGGGGGCAGAAGGGGGTTCTAAAAGAGGAAGGGGTTTGAACCAGCAACTGCAGTCAGCAACTGTTGGTCTCCAGACCTCTGCACCTCCAAGCCTCTCCTGGCCAGCGATTCAGGACTGTAGGGGATCAGGAGAATGCTTTGGAAGATTCTGAATGTTTGCATGGGTAAAGCAGTTTTTGAAGGGGTCATGCGTTTTTATGCCCAGTGATGGGGCTGGGGCATTCCGAGGAGAGACGGAGCATGAGGCAGAGTTGGGAGAACAGAAAATATAGGTTAGAGGATGCCAGGAATTCAGTTTGGTCAAGACATATGTAGGGGGGGAATGTTTCTAAAAAGAGAATTTTTTTAAGATTTTATTTGTTTGACAGAGAGCACAAGCAGGGGGAGCAGCAGGCAGGGGGAGATGGAGAAGCAAGCTCCCCGCTGAGCAGAGAGCCCAATGTGGAACTCGAACCCAGGACCCTGGGATCATGACCTGAGCCGAAGGCAGACGCTTCACGGACTGAGCCATCCAGGCGCCCCAGAAGGAGGGTTTTAAATGCCATGCTGGAACATTCTGGAAGTGGTAGCACACGCATGCCAGATAGATGACCAGAGTAAAGAGTGTGCCCCTTTGTCATGCAATCCACAAACGGCCAGTTGCCCAGGGAACGCTTGGCAACAAACCCCACGGGCCGCAGGAGTGAGCGCGCCCTCTGACAGAATGAGGGCAAAGGATCAACAAGAAGACAAACAGGTGCGTTTTCTAAGCAGAATTATCAGTAGCAGAAGAGATCAATACAAGGCCACAAAGCCAGCTCTGAAGTCTAGACAAGCCTCTCCTTCTGCGCCTCTGTTTGTATCTCTGTCCCAGGAGGACTGTCCACTGTCTAACACCTCTGTGATGACACAAGCCTCCCACCGTGGGACTCCATACAGAAAGCCTGTAGCCGCGTGGCTCCGCCTCAGCCCACGAGGGCCACTGCCACCCACACCTCTTCCCAGAGCAAACCCATCACGTCCACCCTGCACGGCAGCATTTCCCGAACAGCCTCCGATCATCTTTTCTGTAGCTGGAAAGCACAGTGCCAAGCTGCTCTGTGAACTGCCCCGGGAGGGCTGCCTGTTCCTGTCAATGCATTCAGAGTCGTACCTCAGTTGCTCCCATCCCTAGCCTGCGATTTGGAGAGCTAATGTGGACAGAAGTCCCCTTCCCCACACCCCTCTCTGCAGCCTCTCAGTCCAGCTGAGAGCCAGCCACCAGCCCCAGAACCCGCTCTGTGCTTTCTGTCTCCTGCCTTTGCCTCTTCTTCCTGCCTCCTCCCTGGCCCATTTTTCAGGACCTCGGTCCTGTTCTCCTCCAACCCAGGGGTAGAGCCCAGGTCTGTCCTTTACAGGGACCTGCCTGGAGCCTGATCACTAGCACAGTGGGCCGGACCTAGGGAGGCACTGGCGTGGAGGCACGGCTCTCTCATACTGGCCAGCGGGAGGGCAGGACGGCGGTGGACTCAGACTCCTTGAATGCCCCCAGGTTGAGAACCGTCCATACCCTGCTCACACGCAGGGGCAGAGCCAGGGGGTTGGAAGACCTAAGCTAGTGCAATTTGAGAGTCTACTTCAAGCAGAAGAATTCACAAAGTTCACAAGCCCATAGGACGGCAGGCACACAGCGCTAGGCTTCCTCCCTAGCCAGCCAGGGGCCTGGGGCTCAGCACAGCCTAGTCTCCTGTCCTGGCCGTTGGGCTCCTCCGACAGTGTGGAGGCGGGGGTGGGCGTCCAGGCCACGGAGCAGGCAGAGTCAGTCTTCTCACTGCACCCAGAGCCCGTTCACTCACTCCTTCCTTTGCTCCCTCGCACCCGCCGAAGCCAGGCTGTGTCTCTCTCCTGTACTGTCGCTTCGTGCCAGGCGTCCTGTGCGTGCAGTGTCCACACCGAAGTAGACCCCAGGGTGTGCCCTGGGGGCAGTTAGCACAAGGGGCTCCTGAAGCCTGGCCCGTGTTTCTGCCACAACCCAGCCCCAAGCACAGGCAAGTTCAGCGGTACCTGCTCCCCTCCTCACGGACACGTGCGGCCATCCCCCAGCCTGGCACACTCCCCCACCGGCAAACTCCTCCACACCCACTGGCAAACTCCTCCAAGACAGGGGTCGAGGCATGCTGCTTCTAGAAGGCTTCCCTTGACCTGCCTAAGCAGTTCCCGCCCTGACTTCTGTGTGTTCTGTGTGTGCCCATTTTCCTGCCTCCTGGATGCACCCAAAAGTCCCTTGTTGAGGGATGCCTGGGTAGCTCAGATGGTTAAGTGTCTGCCTTCAGCTCAGCGCATGATCTTGGGGTCCTGGGATCCAGCCCCCGGCAGGCTCCCTGCTCAGCGGGGAGTCTGCTTCTCCCTCTGTCCCTCCCCTCACTCATGTTTTCTCTCTCTCTCTCTCTCAAATACATTTTAAAAATCTTTAAAAAAAAAAAAAAAGTCCCTTGTTGAACATTTACTATGTCAGACCTTTCTGGGGCTTTGTACAACATCCCACGCATACTGGAACTGAATTAATCCAGGGCTCTGTATACCCCTCCTGCCCATTGGAAATGGGCCGGGACTGGGCTGGCAGCAAGGGCCAGGCAGGGCCGGGCGGTGGTTGGAAACCAACATACTCTTGGCACTTCTCACTGCTTCCTACGATCTGTCCTTTGGGTGACGTGTTCCTATGGAGCATGAACTCCCTTCCAGGCGGGGACCCTTTCTCACAGTTCATATACACTCTTTACTAAACAGCACCGGCCTTGTGCGCCGGGTCGGTAAATAAATATTCGTGGCATGTCAGTTGTCCCAATTCAAAAGTGGGCAGCCTCATATTGAGAATTCATCTCGCCTTCTACTCACCTTCAAGCAGCCACACAAAGATGATTCACTTTGGCCTTTGACAAAGACGCCCCGTCATTCATCAGAGCTCCGTCTCCCCACATGGGAGTCCCCCACAGCCCTTCCGGAATGATCAATGCAGCCCAGCATGCTGCAACCTTCTGTTTCTAAATCAAGCATCAGGCCTTGGGTTCCAGTGCGCCTGGGACTAGGGTACAGGTGACCCTTGATTCTCATAAACACACGCAATTCTGCAACCATTCCATCCACAAACTACAAGGGAAAAATTAGGTACCTGGACTGAATATTAAAGGACAAGTACACGCGTTTTGTAAAATGTGCTTTCAGGGAGGTTATGCTTTTAAGTTAGGATAAAATACGAGGATGAGTTTCGGTGTGGGTTCCATTGTTAATTGGAAATTTCACATCGGGCAGGTTGATGAACTACTGTTCAGTGAACTGTTGACTTCAGCTCAGTTGGTAACAATTAGAACACTACATACATACCACCTTCTTTAGAAATATTTGCTTTGTCCCCCCAGTGGTAGTTAAGATGTCCTCCTGCTAAGTTCCATAACACTAGGTGTCTTCCTTGACGCTGTCCTGGGTGCTGGCCACACCCCCAGGGAATGGGTCAGGTGATTCCTACTCTCTTGGAACTTAGATGATTCCAGCAAGGGAGGCACACAGGAGACAGACCCAAGCATCTGTTTCTTCTGCCCCAGGGGACTGCAAGCTCCTTGAGGGTGGGAACCACTTTTTTTTTTTTTTTTGAGATTTTATTTATTTATCTGGGAAAGAGATAGGGAAACAGGCTCCCTGCTGAGCAGAGAGCCCGATGCGGGGCTTGATCCCAAGACCCTAGGATCATGACCTGAGCTGAAGACTGAGGCCATAACCCACTGAGCCACCAGGTGCCCCAGGAACCACTTTTGAAAAAGTGAAAAAGAACAAAATAATAGAAAAGTCTTTGAACGGTGGGCTTCTACCGTACAGATTGCTTTCCTGGTGAAATTTCCAAGTTCCAACTGGTAAAGAGATCTTGGGCCCACAAGACAGTACTCAGCCCAGGACTCAGACTCCACAGGGACCAGGCAGCCAGACTTCTCCCAGCACTTAAGCTCTCCCCTTGCTCTAAGAGGGGAACATCAAAGACTGAGATAAGGGGTCAGAGAGAAAGGAGTTCTGGAATGTAAAAGTAATTTGGCTCCTTGATCTATTCTTATCTAAAAATCTTCCTGTGATTTCTATGAAAGTAATTAAGGCCTGGGGTGAATATCCATGAGCTTAAATGTGCCAAAGGCTGGTTACCTCCTCTCTTGTGCACCTAGAGTAAGACAGGCCCTCCGTTCACCCCCTCCCATCCTAGTCAATTTCCACTCTCCAAGTTATCCACCAGCAATGGAGCTGGTCCCCATCAGTTTGGTGCAAGTCTGGGAGAGTGACCCCTAGATGGATGACGACTCAAGCCCCATGATTAAGAAGGGGAGCCAAATGCAGGGGCAGGATCAGGCTTGGCTTCCTACATATTTGCCCTTTTACACTTTGTGGGGGGGTCCTTTCAACCCCAAACTGCTATTCTCCAGAGAAGGAAGGACTTCAAGCAATTTCTGCTAGCAAAGCACTGGGGCCCCTCAGGAGAAAACAGAGCCCCTGTGAGGCCCGTCTTCTTAGAACCCTCACTGCCTAAAACCAGGCAGCATTGGCTTTAGGATTCTGCTAGCCCCTCCGGGAATCATAGAGCACTCACCATCACTGAGAACCTTCCAGACCATCCTTGGCATACATTGTTCAAAAACCTCTCAGAGATTTTCTGCATGCCCCCCCCCAACCCAAACCCCAGGCAAACTGCTGGCAGTGAGGTCATCAGAACCTGACTTCCCAGATATTCACTAACTTATGTATGGGGACGGTACAAAACTTCGGTTCACTAGATATTCACTAACTTATGTATGGGGATGGTTCAAAAACTTCCTCTTTTGTGAAGTTTTAATGGAAAGGTTAGCATCCTTGAGAATCACGAAGGTTGTATGAGGAAGCTGCTAAGTCAGAAAAGGGTTTCATAAATAAGCTACCTTGCGATCACCTAGGGGGATAGTAATTAAGAGTTGCTCAACCTTCTGACTTTCTCCATACTGTCTTCCTTGTCCTATGAACTCTGAGTAACAGTTCCTGAAGACATTAGGATCCTTAGTAGGGATTCTGGTTTTCCAAATGTCCTCCTTTTTCACAAACGAAAACCCCAAGGCCCAAGACTCTATGATATATGTTTTCATTTGTAAAGTATTTACTCTTGTCTAGATCACCTAACCCAGTCTCGACTGGCATTGAGTTTGGGGGCCTCAGATGGCTGGTTGCCCCTCTTGGACTGCCTCACATGTGCACTGTCTTCCCCTTGAGGCTTCCTCCAGAAACTACCAGAGTCAAATCCTTCCACAGAAGGCTGAACTCACTGTCAGGACTGTGCGGTCCCTTGCTACCTACTACTCCCAGCAAACCTTCTGCTTCCTCAGTTGGCATCTCTGTAGAATGGGGCTACTCAACTTGCCATACTTCTGACTTGTGGATCTTGAGAGGATGGGTTGAGATAATGCATGTGAATCTCTTAGACAGAGTGACTTAGGTTTTCATAAAAGTTCACTACTACTTCTATTGTTGCTGTTTGCTCATAATTGGGGTTGTCTAGGGGCATTGCTGCTAATGTAGATTTGTTTCTGTTAAGCAAGGAAAGCTAAGAAAAGTTCCTAAAGTGACCCATATTCCCTGAAGAATATTCTTGACTGTAACTTAGGAAACATAGCACTATTTGTACTTCATAAATGGATCGTGTCTACTTTCCTGGCAGAATTTCCATGCATCCCCCTTTTTTTTTTCTTTTTTGAGTTTGTTTTATTTCCCCCTTTTAAATTCTAGAAGAGTTGGATGTACAAAATATATTTTTGAGGCTCACATATCTGAAGAAAATCCTTTATAACAAGGCATTCGCTCTCCTGTTATTAATAAGGATGTTAATAAATAATGAACTAGCCCTCAGAACTTATGTAACTGTGCTTTCCATCTTCAGAGGAATTTGCAAACATTAGTCCTCATAAGCATTGCTTCTATAAAGTAGGAAAGTATTACTTCTCCTCCATTTGCCAAAATATCACAAACACCCAGTAAATGAACCCCATGTTTTCTTAGTGTCCTTTTCTGTTATTATTTGTTTTTAACAGGGAAGAGAGAGAATTACATCTTGGCTTTGCATGTACTCAGTTTTCAAGATTTGACTATTTTTAACCATTGAGTCTCTTTACTCAGGAAATACTAGCTAAATCTGAGTCAGAAAATTCCAACTCGAACAGTCTTGTCCCCTTGAGGTGGGGGACACAGTTTGTTCTGTTTATTTTCACACAAAAAGGACCAGGCAAACCTCGGAACCAGAGCTGACCAATAGAAATTCCCAAAACCTGGAATGGTTCTATATGATCTACAGTCTTTTTCTTTTTTTTTCTTTTTTAAAGATTTTATTTATTTATTTGACAGAGAGAGAGAGAGAGTCATCAAGAGAGGGAATAGAAGCAGAGGGAATGAGAGGGAGAAGCAGCCTCCCCACTGAGCAGGAGGCCCGATGAGGGGCTCGATCCCAAAACCCTGGGATCATGACCTGAGCAGAAGGCAGGGGCTTAATGATGGAGCCACCCAGGCGCCCCTGTGATCTACAGTCTTGAGGCCGGCATCTGCCAGCCACATGTGGCTCCTGAGGGCTTGAAATGTGGCCAGCATGATCGAGGGACTGAATTTTTAACTTAGTTCAATATGAACTACTTTGAATTTAGACTGACGTTGCCACACGTGACCACAGCCACCATACTGGTCAGTGCAGCCTTAACACCTCTGGAAGAGGTCATCTCTACCCTGAAGAGGTATCATAGCCACAAGGAAAGTATATGTACATCCCTATTTTTAAAACCTGTTCTTTAAAGTGAGTTCTTAGATCTTTAAAATAGACAGATCTGGCCATTCTGAATAGTCTCTGGAAAAATCGGGCTTGGAACCACTGGAACCCTAGCAGGGCTGTTGATGTGTAATCGATCTTTAATGCTCTGTGCAGAGTAACCTCTGCATCAAGGTTATGTCCAAGTGAAGGGAGTGTATTTATTGACAAGCAGGCTGTCTCAGGTTCATGAGGAAACCCTTTGTGAACACTCCCTTTCTCCACCAGGCTCTTCTAGAATGGAGTTGCTTTTTTAAGTGTAGAAGGGAGCTGGAAATTAATAGTTTTTCTGAAAAAAGTGCCTGCCAGTTGGAACTACTGATTTTTTGGTTGTTACCAATTTGCTATTGAGCAATTTGTGTAAGTGCAAAATACAGATGATGCCTCAGTGAAAAGGAGTCCAAGAAGGGCAGGTCTTGGGCTGGAGAAGTGGGTCAGGTAGAAACAAAACAAAGCAAAACAAGATCACGGTGCTATTTGCAGAGGAAACAATCAAGCAATTTGAATCACTGCCAGAACAGAAGTCCAGAAATGCTTGTACTAGAAAGGCAAGTACCGTGGACTAGATGGTAGGAATCCTCAAGAAGTTATTTTTTTTTTTTTAAGATTTTATTTACTTATTTGACAGTCAGAGATCACAAGTAGGCAGAGAAGCAGGCAGAGAGGGGGTGGGGGGAAGCAGGCTCCCTGCTGAGCAGAGAGCCCGACATGGGGCTCTATCCCAGGACCCTCGTGAGCTGAGCTGAAGACAGAGGCTTAATCCACTGAACCACGCAGGTGCCCCTCCTCAGGAAGTTAAAAAAAATTTTTTTTTTAAGATTTTATTTATTTATTTGACAGAGAGAGATCACAAGTAGGCAGAGAGGCAGGCAGAGAGAGAGAGAGGAGGAAGCAGGCTCCCTGCTGAGCAGAGAGCCCGATGCGGGGCTCGATCCCAGGACCCTGAGATCATGACCTGAGCTGAAGGCAGCGGCTTAACCCACTGAGCCACCCAGGCGCCCAAAAAAATTTTTTTGATAGGAGTTAGTTCTGACCCAAAACTCTCCTGGAAAGCCTTGCAAAGTTGGGTGGGGCTGGAATGGATAGTTCAGGAGCCAGGCATGAAATGTGACACCCAGTGTCACCTGAATACTATAAATATACATGATATTATTTTCTCTTTAAATTTGTTTTTAGAGAGGTGGGAAGGGGTGGAAGGAGAGGGAGAGAGAGAACCTTACACAGGCTCCACCCTCTGCAAGGACTCGGGTCCATCCCACGACCCTGAGATCATAACCTGAGCCAAAATCAAGAGTCAGATGCTTGACTGACTGAGCCATCCAGGGGCCCCTAATATTTTCTCTTTAAAGCAGAACACAAGGGCAAGCAGTTATCAATAACAATTAACCTCAGATGGAAAGTACTGATTTATACCAAGGAAAGTACTGATTTATAACAAGGAAAGTACTGATTTATATCAAGGTATGTGAATTTGTAACTCGTTCTGTGTTAAGCCATCTTTTTTTTTAAGATTTTATTTATTTATTTGACAGACAGAGATCACAAGTAGTCAGAGAGGCAGGCAGAGAGAGAGGGGGAAGCAAGCTCCCTGCTGAGCAGAGAGCCCGATGTGGGGCTCGATCCCAAGACCTTGAGATCATGACCTGAGCAGGAAGCAGAGGCTTAACCCACTGAGCCACCCAGGCGCCCATGTGTTAAGCCATCTTTTAAAACACACTTAGAGTTAGCAGTTCTACTCATTGAATATAGGGGTTTTCTATCACGGCTAAGAAGTCACTCCAGGGGCTTAAGGCAACAAACACCATTTATTATCTCGCTTGCTTCTGAAGGCGGAGGTTCCAGAGTGGCTCCGTTGGATGGCTCTGGCTCAAGGCTTTTCTGAGTTTGCGGTGAGATGGCAGTGGGGGTCACCATCATCTGGAGGTTCGACTGGGGCTGGAGATCTGTGCCGAAGGAGACTGACTCACACGGCCGGCAAGCTGGTGCTGACTCGGGTTTTCTTGCACTCTGTGTGCAGCATCTTGAGAGAGTGCCTTCGCTGACTGCAACTGACTTCCCCTGCAGCATGCAGTCTGAAAGACCCGGTGAGGGGGCATTTTATGACCTGGCCAGAGAAGTCATGCCCCCTGCCCCCTGTCCCCCCTCCTGCCACATTCTATGAGGTATACAGACCAGCCCTGATGCACTGTGGGAGGGGAATGGACAAGGCTGGCTAAGCTCATTTAGAGCCATCTTGGAGGCTGGCTCCCACAACAGAAAACTTTTTAGAATAAAGGTATAATTGATGACTAATTAAAGCTACAATGAGATGACATGGTTTCCTATTCACTGAAGGAAGCATTTTATAGACTAATAGTGTCCCATGCAAGGGTCGGGGAGGAAGGGCCCTCTCCCTTCTGGTCGGTAAAGATGGTAAGACCACCTGGAGGACAAGAAGACACTGGCATCTCAGGTGTGCCCACCTGCAGTCCTGCTGCACTTCTATCTCTAACCACTGATCCTAGAGAATTACCCGTGAATTACACAAAGCACCATAGACTAGAATAAACTAGAATGCTCCCTGCATCTTTTTTTTTCAATAGTAACAGATTAGAAATAACCTGAGTTGTTTCTTCATAGGTGACTGGTGTAAAGGTTATACATCTCTGAATTTCCCAAAAACTGAATTAGAGACTCTAAATACACAAATGTTATAGTACGAACTAGTTTTCTGTTTGTTTGTTTTTTAAAGATTTTATTTATTTATTTGACAGAGAGATCACAAGTAGGCAGAGAGGCAGGCAGAGAGAGGGGGAAGCAGGCTCCCCGCTGAGCAGAGAGCCTGGTGTGGGGCTCGATCCGAGGACCCTGAGATCATGACCCAAACCGAAGGCAGAGGCTTAACCCACTGAGCCACCCAGGCACCCCATGGCCAAACCGTTAAAATGTACATCCATTGAAAGGAGAGCATGCAATGCTACTATAAAAAATTATGGTGATTATAGGCTGTCCAGGATTTCCTAAGTGAGAAAACAAAAACAGACTAGTATATTCCATATGATACATCTGGGGCCAAAAAAAAAAAAAAAAAGAGAGAGAGAGAGAGAAAATCATACTATGCACTTATATTTGCTTCTATCTGCATGAAGAAATACTAGGAGACAAAAGAAAGTAAAGATGGAACAGGTGGGAGAGGAAGGAGGTAGACAGGGATGGGGTCCACAAATGTATCTCTGTGTGTATCATGTCACACCATTCTGATTTTCGAGCCACTGGTGTGTGGCACCTAACGAAAAATACAATAAAATAATAAATGCGACATAACTTTCAGAAGTTCTGACTCAATTATTAACTAACTCTGCAGTCACAATCTAAGAAATGCCACTTCTCTGAGTTTCTGATTTGCCTTCTGTCGTGTGGATTCATTGGTCTTCGACCCCTGGCAGTCACTGGAGGTGTTTCCTCAGCTACCTAGGCTTGCCCCACAGCCACACTCCATCTGTCACCTCAATTATAGGTCTGGTCTCTGAGAGCACAGAAGCTTCTGGAGAACTTGATCCGTAACCCACATCTCCGTGGAACGCTCCCACCACGTAACTGCAGGGTGCAGAGGGATATCGGTGGCAAGAGCAAGAGCTGTGTCTCGTCCTACAGATGAGAGGAGTAGAAATGGAAATGAGAGGCATTCCCGCACCAAAGCAACACTAGATCAAGCCCTCGTCTGCAGAAGTCTCCTCTTAACCTACATCAAACCAGAGTGACACATGGAGCTGCTGGCACTTTCGAGGGCATGAGTATAGTGAAGGCAGAGCCCTTGGTTAGCTCCAACAGGGAAGGAAACAGGGCTCCAAATGGAAACAGCACAGAGATGTGGAAGGAGGCCTAGGAGGGCATTGCGGTGAGGGCAGATGAGATGTGGAAATGGACCCTTGGACCCCAGAAGGAGTTTGGAAACAGCAAAGACTAGACCTGCCTGCTTGGCACTGAAAGCTTAAAGCTGTCATGTTGATGAAAGCATGGAGGTTGACTTTTCTGGAAAGCATGCCGAACCGGTGGCAGTCAGAAGGAGGAGTGTGGCTCCGAGGAAGGAGCTTTCTGGGAGGGCTGTGCGCCCCCAGAGCAGGCTGGCTCTGGTGTAGGGGGCCCTCGCCACTCAGGCAAGCAGCCTGCAGGACTGCCTTCTCTCACGGATGCCAGACAGATAGCCGGTTCCACCCCCAGAGACGGATCCAAATCACCCAGAGAAGCCTGTCGCAAATCAGCATCTCAAACCTCATCCCTTGAGACTCAGTTTAGCAGGTCAAACGGGGACCCCAGAATTTGCAGTCCCAACAGGCACCCAGGAGCCTCTGGACGGTAGTGTGTGAACTGACATTTGAGAGGCACTTAGATAAATCATCTAGAAATGACTCATTTCAAAGTTCCATTTTCTCTAGAGTTCACTCTGCCCTGAGGAGAGGTCAATTATAGTAATCCTTTCAATTTCTTCTCAAGAAAGAAAATGATTTGGTTTGCCAACCTTTGCCATGGTGACATTTCCCTGAGAGTTCTGTATTTCATTGCCCAAATCCTAACTCCCTAGGAGAACACGGGGCTGCGGGGGGGACGTCATAACCACCCAGCACAGTCTTGTAAACAGGACTAATGGGTCCCAGTAGAGTAGTCCTCTCCCTGGAAAGGAGGCCTGGCCTCTTCAAGGGGGCTTGTCATGGTCCCCAGGCCATCTGGGCAAGGGAGAGGTAGGAGGAAAATGCACCATGCCGGAGTTGTGGGGGATCAGGGTTCGTGTCTTTTGTGGCCGGACCCTGAGCCTATCATCAGTCTTTCTGGAACCTTGGTTTTCCATCTGTAAATACATTAGGTGGTTTTTCAAATAGTTTTATTTTTTTTTTAAAGACTTTATTTTTAAGTCATCTCTACCCCTAATGTGGGGCTTGAACTCACACCCTGAGCTCAAGAATCCTGTGCTCCACCGACTGAGCGAGCCAGGCACCTCTCAGATACATTTTAATTAATTCTAGTATTTACCGAGTGCTCCCTTTCTCCGTCATACATGTATGTGTACACATGTGTGTATATATGTGTGTGTATACACATGCACATCTGTACGTGTGCATACCTTCTTCGTGTATAAACACACACACAAGCCTCATATATGTATTCTTGCAAAGGCACTGTGTATGTGTATATAAATACATACGTGTCACATACATGCCCCTATGCATATATATATTGCGCTTATACGTATGTTTATTTTCCATCCTTAACAATACCCCAAAGGTTTTGTGACTTCCGTTTTCTGGCACAGACGGTGAAGTCCCAGGACTGTAGGCATCTTCAGGCAAGTCTCACAGCTGGTGAGTGACTGACCCAGGATGTGAACTCGGTTCTCTCTGGCTCCGCAATCCAGACTCTTCCCCCTGTGTGGTCTTGTAAACCCCACAATGGATTCGCTGGAAAGACCAGGCTGGAACTCCCTCTGGTTTTTTTCAAAGCCTCCCGAGCACCGCCCGTAGGGGGCGCTCCATGTGTCGGAGTTTCTTGGCTGGCTTCCCAACAGTTGCCCCTGCTGTCTCTTGTGTCTGCTTGTTTCCTTCCCTGTGGACCCTCATACGGTTTCTCACCCTCCCATCCTTCCCAACTGCTTTCTTCTCCAGGCTTGGCCGGACAAGGAGGGACTGAGGCCTCTGATTCCTGCCTTGAACAGACCCCGCAGCGTCTGGGGCGAGCTCCTATTTCTAAGTCAGCCCGACTCCCCTCCCTCCCAGCTCTCTTGCGGAGCTCACAATCCTTTCACTGCTTGGACTGAGCACAATCCTTTCACTGTTTGGACTGAGTCCAAACCCAGCAGAGGCTTCGGCCTCTTCCGAAAGCTCCATACTCTGCATACCACGGCCCCATGCACTTCACAGACACGAGCCGGGCACCCCAGCTTTTGCAGTTACCTTTAGGCTGTCTTTGTCCTCCCCTTCCTCCCAGGGAGACAACACATGGACTCCTCCTTTGTGCCCAGCCACACTTGGGTCACTGACTTTAGCCTTCCTTGACTTGACGCTCTAGGGCCCCAAGCTCCCCTACCCAAGCTGGGGCCAATCCCAGGACCTTCCCTACTTGCCTCTCGTCACACAGGAGGGGGAGCTGAGCTATCTGTCTAAGCCATTTTGACTGTGGTGCACCCCAAGAGAGGCCTGGCATTTCTATCAGGAATCTCTCTGCACTCAAGACAACTCCAAGTGGATGTGGACTCTCCATTGAAGCAGCGGTCTTGCTGTCTGAGTGCAAGTTCAGGGCAATCTCCCATATCCAGCTGGCCAAGTTCTGAAAGTTTGATGACATACTACATGGGTGCAGATGTGGGGAGACCGCCTCTCCCATATACCTGGTGAAATTGCAAATTGGCTATAGTTCCAAGGAGAGCACTTTGACAGCATCTATCAAAATGCCAAATGTTGAATGCATATACTCTTCATATACCCAGCTGTTCTATTGCTTCTGTAATAGATCACCACAAATTTAGTGTGTAAAATAACACAGATTTATTATCTTGTGGTTCTGTAGCTCAGAGAGTTAGAAGGCTCTGCCGGTTTCTCGCCTCCAGATCTTAGGAGGCTGAAACCAAAGGGTGGCCTGACTCTTATGTAGAGTCCTGGGGAAGAATTTAGCTCCAGGCTCATTCTGGTCATTGTCAAAATTCAGCTCCAAGTGATCGCAGCGCTGAGGTTCCCCTTTCTTTGCTGGCTGTTGGCCAGGATTCATTCTTGGCTTCTAGAAGCTGTCCACATTCCCTGGCTCATGATCGCCTCCATCTTTAATGCCACCAATGGTGGACTGAGTCCTTCTCAAGATTCAGATCTCTCTGGTAACCCCACATCTCTCCTGTCTCTAACTGGAAAAAATTCTGCACTTTTAATGGTCCATGTGATTAATCTGTAGGCCCAAAGAAGCTAGGATAATCTTTCTTTCTAATCATAATCGTAATCATATCTGCAAAGTCCCTTTCACCAGGGATTGTAGCATTGTTACAACAAGGGATAAGAGCATGAGCATCTTGAGAGGAGAGCCAGTCTGCTTGCCACAGCCTCACCTGCACAAAACGATGCGGCTCTAAGAACGTTCATTGCAGCGTTGTCGCAACAGTAAAGTAACGGAAACGGCCCAAACGGGAATCAGTAGGCAGTCGGTTATAAATTACTGCTGATAGAATGAAATATACTTGGAAGTTGTTTAAAAGAATAAGCTGATACAGAAAGATCCCATTCTTGTATTTGGTGCAAAAAAGGAGAATATATAAATGTGACTATTTGAAGAAAGAAAAAATATATGCTATGTTTTATATATGTATAATATACGCTATATGTGCTTGTGTGTATATAAATGTATAAGCGCCCTTCGGTATATTATTTTAATAAATACATCAATCTCTTGGCAGTGGTGGCCTCCAGAGAGAAGAGTCAGGAGTCTAGAGGGTAGAGGCAGGATAGCAAGGTGAGGGCACCACACTGGGCGAAGCTGCCCACATTCCCAGCCACACTCTGCCTCTGCCACCCAGCTGAGTCAGAGAAAATAATCTCTTCTGGCTTCGTCTCTTCATCTGTTCATTTTTTTTTTTAACCTTCATCTCTCTATGCCTCCCATCCTGCTCTGTAAACGGGAATGGCAATAGTAGTGTGGTCTAATAATAGACAACCCTCTCTTGAGTTGTCGTAAGCATTAAATGAATTAAGATACGTAAAGTTTCCAGCGCAGGGTAAAGTCCATGTAAGTATTTGCTAACACGACCTGGTCAAAAATAAATAAATAGACTGGAGAAGACGGGGAGGGGGGATACGGCACCACATGGCTGACCCGGCGACTCACACGAGGATCTCCTGGGCGTCCACGCCAGTGTGCCGGCTCAGAGCAAGGGTCTAGAGACGGCAGTGCCTTGGTGTAGGCACTCTGGGACAGTGGAGTTGAGGCGGTGGTGGGCGACCAGCAGGGTCTCTGGCCTCTGGACCTGGTGGTTCAACCTGTGCCCCGACATCCAAGGAGGCAGTGGAGCCTCCACTCCATAGCTCCCCATCCATGAGGGCTTTCCTAGAGCTTTCGTGGCTTAAGAACAATTTTTGGAGGAGAACATGTCAGCCCAACGTCCCTTCTGCCTTTCCCTCTGTGCCCCCCTTGCACAGCTTCAGATCCCCGGATATGCAGGCCAGCCATACGTCAGGTGGCCAGCAACCCCTCTGTGGGTCTTGTTTTGAGCTGTGAAATGGGTAGATTAAGACGGAGAAGTTTCACTGGAAGAACCGGAGTCGCTGGGGCCATGTGCAGTTTTCTGAAGCTCTAGGAAGTGGTCTGAGAAAAATGCTAAAACGTTTTCAGAAGGAGCCATCACCGCCTGCCGAAGGAAGGCCTGAGCTGTGACGCCTTAGGGGGAAATTCAACTATTCCCATGATGAACCAAAAGGGAAGGAAAGGGAGAAAGGAAATAGGGAATTTGTACTAAATGACCTCACCTGGACGCTGGAATCCTGGAGATTCATTCTCAGCACTCGTCCTGCCAAAAGGAAGGAAGAAAAGAAGCAGTGAAAATCCCCTTCTCTCTTTTCCCTGATTTCTTTCTTTATTCTGCTCAACACGCAGCTTATTGGTCGAGGGCCTCCAGAAATCCCCGCCTTCCCCTCAGAAGCTGAAAGGTCTTTGTTGCAATGGAGTAAAAGTGGAAAGACCTTGGGCTGCGGGAATTCCCGGGGACCAAGCTGGCAAGGACACCCACCCCACAGAGGCTCTGTGACAGTCCCTGCAGAAGCAGAAAGGGTCATACAGCGTATACAGCGTACAGGATGGCCGTTCCCTTGTTTTCTCTCTCTCTCTCTCTCTCTCTCTCTCTCTCTCTCGGCTACATTTTGGATTTTGGCCTGTGGAGAGCAGATGCTCTGTCTCCGGGTCTAGACGGTCATACCTCCTGGTGAAACCCGCCCCAGAAGGTGGGTTCCCTGATTTCTGGGCTGCTTACTAGATGGAGGTGGGGAGCTCTGACCGAGGGCTGGCTCTGGCTTCTTGGGGAAGAAATGGGAACCACAGGAGCCCATGCTAAAGGACCCCAGTTCATTTCTGAGGAAGTCGACTTCCCTGTGACAGCACCTGCCACAGGGGACAGCGCTGGTCCCATGTGCCCACCCCCGCCAGGCCAGGCGCCCCCGGACAGTTCCCTGGGCACCGTCTCAAAGAGTTAACGCAACTTCCCAAGCACGAAAGCAATGGCTGCTTCCGTTGAATGAATGAGCAACGGCCAGTGCTATTTTTGGTCCCATTTTCAGGGTTTGCCTAACATGAAGTAAATCACTACTGTTTATCTTGGGGTTTTTCGGTTATTTTCTCTGGAAGCCCTATGCTGTGCATGCGCTGGAAGGCGGAAAGAGCCTGAGTGGGGGGGAGGAGGAGGCAGAAAGCTGAAGAGGGCGGGCAGGTGGCCACAGAGACCCCACGGTAGCGGGGGATGGGGGGTCCCGAGGCATGGGGGTAGACCAGAGAAAAGTGCTACCTGGGAGTTAACACTCGGAGAGCTGCTGTGCTCTTGTCTGCAGTACACAACTGGTCACTTTTGATTGACTAGGGAGATACAGTGGATGAAAAAAAATACAGACTTGCCATGCAACGGCCCTGGTTACAGTTGCCTGTTCAAATCCCTGCTCCCACGCTCATTAACTCTGTCTTCCCCACTGACTCCTTGGACTTCATAGCAGCCCTGAAAGGCAAGGGCTTCAAGGATCCTGAGCCTAGAGGCTGAGCAGCGGGCTCCGGAAGCTGACTGCTCAGGGTCACACAGGCAGGAATTATCTGAGCAGGGATTTGATCCCGCGAACGTAACCAGAATGGGTCCGGAGGAGTTACAGTGATGCACACCCCTGCCCTCGTCTGCAGGGGGGGTTGTAACAAAGTACATAGAGGGAGCGGCTTAAACAAACATTTCTTTTCTCCCAGTTCTGGAGGCTGTTAGTCTAAGATCAAGGTGTTGGTATGTACACCAGATTGGTTTCTCAGGAGGCCAATCCCCCTGGCATGCAGGCCTCTCTCTTGGTGTGTCCTCATGTGGCCTTTCCTCTGTACCCACACAGCCCTGGTGTCTCTCTGCATGTCCCAGTGTCCCATCCTTGTAAGGACGCCAGTCAGACTGGATCAGGACCCACACTAAGGGTCTCCTTTACGTTAATTACCTCTTTAAGACCCTTTCTCTGAATAGAGTCGCATTCCCGGGCACTGGGGGGTTAGGACTTCAACATATGAACCTGGGCGGATACTACTCAGCCCCCAGCACCCCCATGTCTCAAACAAGGAGACTGAGGCACCCAGTGGTTAAATTGTACAGCAAGTGGGACCAGCACTCGGACCTGGGCAGACCGGTTACCAAGTCCCATTGTCAAACTCTACCACACCCTATTTGCCAGCCTCTCCTACTGGGTCACTCCATCCCTTTATGCCTTGAGACCATGACCTTGGATGGTAGAAAATGAGGGGGCTGGGCTTACGAGAGCTGGTAGAAGCTAACATCAGACCCTGTATCTGAGGCAAGGACAAAAAGCTACCTCAGGAGAAGTGTCTGATCTTAGAATAAATCTGCAGGAGGAAAAAAGGTTTCCAGGAAGCCAGCTCTCCTGGGACACATTCCTCCAAAGGGGGCCATCTATCCAGACCCCTTAAAACCTGGTCCCACAAAGAGCTCAGGCCTGGAGTCAGACCAGAGTGGGTTTGTGTGGGATCTGGGCGAATCCCTCTAACACTCTGAGCCTTTGTCTCTCCTCAGGAAGGAAGACGCAGGAGGCTGACTGTGAGCATGACAAGAGAGCACGCATTCCAAGCACTTTGCACGAGGCGCTGTCCTGAGTGTGAGCCCGCCCCGCAGCCATGAGGCAGGAGGAGCTGGAAGGTGGGAGTCCCCTGTCTGCAAGGGAGTGACATCAGGCGGCAGCCCTGGGCCTTGATCTGAAACCCCTGTCCCTGCTCCTCTACCCTGGGACCTGGAGCGAGGAGACTGGAGGGTGATTCTATCCCTGCTTTTTGCCTTCCCCCCAAACCCCCCCCACCCCCGTTTGCAGGCAGAGCCAACTATGCCGAGAGGCTTAGAATTCCAGACTGATTTATCCTCTCTAGTGGTTTGTGAAAGCTGTGAGTTTGAGAAGAAAGTCAAACTTTCTGAGCCTGAGATGGGGGTCATGGGCCAGGGAGTGGGGGAGAGGTTAGGAGCGGTCCATACAAGTTTCTAGACAAAGCCCTAGGAGGCACAGGCTGTGTCCAGGCTTTGCTGCCGCTCTGAGGACACAGCAAGATTGCCTTGGCCTGGAGCCAAACTCATCCTGGTTTCTTGCCTCAGAATCCCAGGGGCAAGAACAAGCCTCTCTTCCATGGGAGAGAAGGAGGCAGGAATCCTGTCACTGAGGACTGGGACATGTGATGGGAACTTGCTCTGCCCCAGATGGGACAAGAAGCATCCCGGGCTCTGGGCATGGCCAGATCTTTAGCCAGGGCATCTGTGGCCCAGGGAGAACCCTTTATCTCCTTAGAAGAAGTGCCTTTCCTTGGGGCCCCTGGGTGGCTCAATTGGTTAAGCAACTGCCTTCAGCTCAGGTCATGATCTCAGGGTCCAGGGATCCAGTCCCGCATCCGGCTCCCTGCTCAGTGGGGAGTCTGCTTCTCCCTTTGCTCCTCCCCCTCCCCAGCCTTGCTTGGGCACACTCTGCCTCTCTAATAAATAAATACAATCCTTTAAAAAAAAAAAAAAGTGCTCCTCCTCATCTAGGAAGCCAGTCTACCATGGTTAATGTTGTCTACACCTCCAATGTCTGGGGGACTAGATGAAGAAGGTGAATAGTTTTGAAAATAACCAAAAGGAACCCCACAGAATCC
The DNA here is from genome assembly GCF_964662115.1 of Mustela nivalis. Classification (NCBI taxonomy): domain Eukaryota; kingdom Metazoa; phylum Chordata; class Mammalia; order Carnivora; family Mustelidae; genus Mustela; species Mustela nivalis. The sequence continues at coordinate 92,367,687 of NC_139021.1, read as the reverse complement.
AAAATGCTCATGTGACCAGGTGTCACCTTCCCCCCAAGAAAGCAGCCCAAGCAGCTGTGCCTCCCCATGCACCCCAGTGCAGGTGACAGAGCCCCAGGTGATTGACACTCCCTGGAATATTCAGAAAATGTATTAGCAGTGAGTTCTGGGCATTTCCATTTATTCTCCCCCAGTAAGAGGTGGGTAAAAGTCATGACACGAGATAAGATGATTATAATCACAAGCTCCATGAAATGAACAAGTTAGTCGTTCGTTGAGAAGCAATGAGATATGAGAGCACGCTGGTTACTGCAGAAGAATCCAGATAAAGGCAACTTTCACCACCTCTGTTGGTTCGTTCTTTCCTTTATTCAGTTCAATAAGCATCTATTTAGCTCCTGTGGTCGAACACTGTGCCAGCTTCCGAGGGTTTGCACGCTTTAGTACAAAAACACATGAACGTGATAAGTGGTTTGGTAGATGAACAAAGTACCAAGGGAGTGAAGAGGAGGGGAAGTTAATCTGGACCTAGGAAATCAAAGAAAACTTCCTGGAGGAGGCAGCACTTGAGCTGATCTCCAGCACTTAGAGATGGAGAAGAGCCTTACAGACAAAGTGTGAACACAGCTGTGGGTCAGGAGGGTCTCTGGTGGCTCCCGGGGTGGCAGGTGCCGATCTTGGTGTAGGAGGTGCTAAGACAAGAGCTGGACCCCTCTCAAAGTTGTCACTTGGCCCCAGGTCCCTGTCCTCAAACCACCTCCCCACCTCTTTTTTTTTTTTTTTTTTTAAGATTTTATTTATTTATTTGACAGACAGAGATCACAAGTAGGCAGAGAGGCAGGCAGAGAGAGGAGGAAGCAGGCTCCCTGCTGAGCAGAGAGCCCGATGTGGGGCTTGATCCCAGGACCCTGAGATCATGACCTGAGCCGAAGGCAGAGGCTTTAACCCACTGAGCCACCCAGGCGCCCCAATCTCCCCACCTCTTGACCCTCCATCTCTCTTTCCCAAATTCAGCTCTGGCCTGGTTCCACCACAAGCAGGAGGTGAGGAAGGGAATTATTAGCCTCAACTGTTACCACTGGCCCCTGCCCTTCATCACCCCTGGGCCCGGGTTAGACCTGGGACACTGTGCCCCTTTCACCGGCCTCTCATTATAGGCTGCGCCCTCGTTTTGCATCAGTACTGACCCGAAAATAGAGGGCCACGTGGGTGCCCCTAGCTCTCTCCTCACTCCCACCCAGGCCTGCCTGAGCCCACTTTGCCTCTCCCTCTGTCTTGTTCCTTCAGGTGTCCCTGAGTGCAACAGGCGCTAGACCCTTGGTGCTTTCCTTAGAACATAATTCCAGGGCTTTCTTATGCTAATGGCCTAGCAGGTTCCTTCTTTTCTTTTGCTAACTGCTCCCCCACCAGCCTCCAACAAGGGCCAATTGGGGGAAAACTCTGCTCACCCCACAGGCCATGCTGAATTCCCCTTTTCTCCCCCCCGGAATGCAGAACAACCAAATACAACAGTGAGGCGCCAGTGAGGGGCCTGGGCTGAGCAGCCGTACTTTCTGAGGGGGACTCTGGGGACTCAGTGCAGATGGATAAGGGTGGGGGAGGCGGGGGGCTGACAACAGTGAAATCTGGTGGCCGCTGCATTGTCTAAGGGAGACACGGTGAACACCTGAACGGAAAGCCAAACGGAATGAAAAGACATGAAGGCATGTGGGAGGTGGCCTACCAGGGTCCGCTGGAGGCCTGCTCTTAGCAGATTTAGGGGAGGCAAGATGACAGTTGGTGCTAAGGTTTTGAGGCTGGGTGACTGGGAGGAGGGCCCGGCTATTAGCAGAGTAAGGAAGGAAAGAGGAGGAACTCGTGTGTGTGTGTGTGTGTGTGTGTGTGTGTGTGTGTGTGTTGGGGGGCAGCTGAGGAGGCAGAAACATTTAAACAGGGACATTGAGTTAGGACAGTTCTTTGCTATAGCAGAGATAGACACTGTGGACAAGAGGCCACAGCACTTGGCACAAGGTCAAGCCACAAGGGAAGGAGAAATAGGGATGGCCCATGTCACTGGGCCTCAGAATGGCAGCGGAATGTTCTACAGCTCAGCCCTGGGAGGCCTGTCCCTCTGCCCACCACCCCTGAGAGAAAACCTCAGGGCAGTCCTAGTGGCTGTAAGGGCCACTCCAATGTGCTGTAGTCTCAGACTAAAAGCCTTTCTGCTCCTCATAGACATTTGCCCTCAGATACTCATGCTCAGGCTTCTGGCATTTTCCTCCTAACTCCAGCATGGAACTGGGCCTCTAGATCATGAAACCTCGTTCAGGGAGACTCTTTGGAAGAATAATGAATAAGGGTTTTTCCACGTTGCAGGAAACCAAGATCCATCAGCGAATCCTAAAAGAAGGCAGGCAGGAGGCAGACAGAATACTGAGTTTTGCCAGAAGCGGGCAAGGCATCATCATGGGAGCTCCTGTTTCTTCCCAGTGGCTGCTTATCACCCAGAGTGTTGGTCTCCATCCGGCCTCAGATAACAGTATGAATCACCTTCTCTTCCTCTTCCATGGGGCGAGCGAATTGCTAGCGGGAGATGGCGGGAGCTTCCCTCTTCCCTCCAGCATGAGCACAAGTGCGGAGAAGGGAAGGTCGCGGCTCCATGGGAGACGCTGGTGCTGGTGTCTTGCAACCAGCCCTCAGGATGGCTCCTTTCGTGGGTCACAAGCCCCTGGGCAACTTCCTCCCTGTGTCCTGTGTCCACCCCTTTGTCCCCACTGCAGCCCCCACACAGTCCGTTCACACTGCGGGGGAAAAACCCCACCGCCTGGGTGACTTAAACCACAGCAGCGTATAGTCTCCGGGTTCTAGGGGAGAGAAGCGCAAGCCCGAGGAGCGGGCAGGGCTGTTTCTCCTGTGGGCCATGGGGCAGGCCCCTCTGCCGGCCTCGGGCGGCTTGCTGAAAATCTCGGTGCTCCTTGGCTCATGGAAGCATCGCCTGGGGTCCCCACCTCCGTCTTTGCATGGTGCTCCCTGTGTCCAAATTTCCCTTTAATAAGGACAGCAGTCCTACTGGTTTCGGGCCCAGCCTCCTCCAGTGTGAGCTCCTCCTTCTAAGGAACTCCCCCTGTGCTGACCCTATTTTCAGGTCAGGTCACACTCTGAGGGCTATGCCTTCAACATGTGAATTTGGGTTTAACCCATAACATCCTTCCCTTCTCTCTTTCAAAACCCTTTCCCAAAGCCCAGAAGAATAAATGGGCTAACAGTCACAGCGCCCCCCCCCCAATACCTCCAACCAAGTATTAGTCTCACAAAAGAGGATCGGGACCCTCAGCATCTACAGGAAGCTCCACGGGGGAAACTGAGGCACCCACCAGGGATTCTCTGAGCTCTGGGCTTTCTGGAGCACCAGAAATCTTAAGGCACCCACCGGAACACTGCCTGCTGACCTTGCCGGGCCAAAGGCCCTCAGGCTCTTTTCTGCCCTTGTCTGAAGACCCTAGAGTCAGGACCCCATAGAGAATCAATGGTTTTCACATCCAGGATGTTTTCCCTGGAGAGAATTTTAGTCAATCCCAGGTTCAGATGTTTGTTTCTCTACCACCTGAAACACCCCTTTGATTAAATATTACTCAAAGAACACTTGGAGCTTTGGTCCATGTAAAAGAAAAAATAATTCTGTCTTGGTGCTCTCTGCTAATAAAGTTGTTTTCCTTTGTCCTTCTGAATTGCCTTCTTGCTCGGCGCCCTCCTCAGACCCCTTATCCATGAGATCTTGGAAGGACACCCTGTGGTTCAGGGCAAGGAGCTTGTCTCCGGCAGCCGCTGTCCTCTTTGCTCCGACAGTCAAGGAGGACAGTCAGTAGAGACGTGCCACATGTGGGCCTGGACAGAGGCGGCCCCCAGGAGGAGCCATGACCAGGTGTGTGAGATACCTGTTACCATGGGACCACCCCCAAGGGCCACCCCCAGGTGGGCCCCAGCCCCAGAGGGCTTGCCACCTGGGCCTTGTTGGAAATTTCTAAACAGGGTCAGTCTAGTTTGCCGGTGCACCAAAGGGAGCTCTGAATTATCGACGGGGAGAGAGGATTTCGGGATGAGATCAGGGCTGGAAGGGAAGAGCTGGGAATTTATCTTGAAGCTGCATTTGCATGCAGACCCAGTGGTTTCTTCTTGAAGAACGTTCTCGCCAGGAGGACGGGTGACCAGGACTCCTTGCTCACGGAGCTCTGGGGGAGCTTCCAACCCATCCTCAAGTGAGGGCTCCATTCTCCGCTCCCGCTCTTCCCTGAAGGAGTTGCACCTGTTTCCCACAGTGAGGCTGGTGACCTGAGCACCCCCAGCCCCCACCAATCTGTGTGCCCCACCCAGCCTATGCCCCTGGTGATGGACACAGCAGAGAGGGATGGTTCCCCGGATCCTGGCTGAGGGGACTCCTCCCTTCCAAGAGGAAATGCCTTCTACATCTTCACCGCTCAGTTCCCAAAGTGCTGGACACTTGTACCCTAATCTCTCTTTTGTCCAGTTTAGACCTGTAACTGGTCTCTTACTTCCGCTGACCGGGAACCCCACAGATCGGGCCTGCGGGCACCGTAGCCTACAAGCAAGGGCCCAGGAGCATGAGCTCATCCACCCAGAGCTGGGGCGCTGCCCACCTGTCCACCCCCAACTCCCCGAGGCTTGGACTCTGTCACCCCAGTCCCCTCTCTCCCGCCCCGTCCATGGGGATCAGAATAATTTCCACTCCACATCCCTGGGATGATCAAATGGAGCGGTCCACACAGCAGAGAGACTGTCTTGTTGCTGAATCTTGGTCATTGCTAATGGGACCACCATAGTCAGTGCCATAGCCTGAGAGAACAGTGGCTTCCAAGAACCCACAGTTCTTGCGGGAGTGACTTCATCGGGGTTCCCTGCAAGGCGGATGCTGAGACTAGTACGTGGGGGAGGTGGCTGATTTGGGTGTTGACCCCAGAACAGGAGAGCGGGAAATGGAGAGGAAGGCTGGGCTGTCAGGACTTGACCCTGTCAGGCCCTGGGAGAAGAGCGCCTCCTGGAGCCCAGGCTGGGAAGGACGGGAACTTTCCCTCCCAAGTCACTTGCCTCTCTAGGCTCACTCCCTGGGGCTTCAATTCCCCTGAACCGCCCTAGCATCAGACTCAGGGTGTAGGTAAAGGTCCTGAGGTAGAAAGTGGAAGGACACAGGCCCACGGCAAGTGCAGATCACTGGAACTAAGTCTGAATGCACGGTTGCAACAATGTGGGGGTTGTAGGAGGTGGTGGACCTTCTAGGGGCATCTGCTACGGGAAACAATACCAGAAAATGGGGTCCCCGTACTCACAGAGGCTGTGTATGTATAAGTCCTCACTTCTTCATTTCAGTTTCTTTGCCTTGTGTTGTCTTTACACAAGTAATAAATGCTCATGAGAAAACAATAATTTACAAAGTTGTCAAATGAAAGTAAACAAAAGCACCTCTCTTACCCACACCTCGTTCTCTAGAAGTTATTTCATTTTTATTGTTTCTCACGTTCCCCTCTCAGTACTCTGTGCACATATAAACACCAATACCCATATCTACCCATTTTCGCTTTCCTGCAAATGCATCCCAGTCATACATTCTGCTTTTTCATGAAATAGCAACTCCCAGACATTGTTCCAGATCAACGCTATAGATCTAACTTATTCTTAACAGTTGAATAGGAATCCATTGTGTGGTTGCCCCTTAGAGGACATATTGTCTCCTACTAACGGATGTTCAGGTTGTTTCCAGAATGTGCTACCATAAACAATGCTGCCAGGACCATTCTTACACGTTTTGCTTGCTTCTCCAAATATACCCATAGTGTAAGATGTTTGAATATCCTTTCATGAAAGCCATGTGTCTTTAAAACTTTCACATGTATTTACAATTTCTACGTGATAGCTAAATGGTTCTGTAAACACATTGTATCAAGTCACATTCGCACCAACAGTGTGCGGCCGTGTCGGCTTCCTCACAACTTGTCATGCTGAGAATTATCCAGTGTTTTCAGCATCGCCAATTTGTCGGGTAAAAACAATCACATCTGGTTGCTTCAACAGTGTAGTAGGAAGGATGAACATCTTTCCATGTAACCATTGATGACTTCTGTTTTTTTTTTTTTAAATAAAACTGCCTTTGTCTTCTTTCCACGGCACCGTTCATATTTTTCTTATTGATTTAGACGAGCTCTTTTTATGTCAAGAGGGTTTCAGTGATTGAATCACCAGTGTGAGAATTCTATTTGGATTCTTTATGTCAGACTTTCCCCAGACCTAGTTTATGATTTGAATCACTTGGGAAGGTTGATAAATTACACATTCCTGGACTCCGCCCCAGAATTCTGGATCCAGTGTCCGGGGTGTGGTCCAGACATCGGCACGCTTTTTTTTAAGCTCCCCAGGTGATGCTGACGATGAGATTACTCAGCAATTGGCATAAAGACTGCCGAGTTTATTACCCTCAGGTTTCTGTTTTTGTAAGACTGTAAGATGGGTTCCCATCTTTACAAACCTAAAGTAAGAGACTTTAGGTTTCAGGTCCCTGAGCCCATCAATGGTGGTCCTTCCCAGGTGTGTTCTCACAAAGGCTCAGAGGACAAGAGAACAGAGGCTCAGCACAGCTGACCTTGACTCACAGTTGACCTGAATCCCTCTAGGACAGCATTGCCTGAGGCCAAGAGAGGCCATGGGCATCCCAGCTCCCAGCTCCTGGCCTGGCAGATCAGGGACTGACCCCTGCCGGCCCCACACCCACTCCCTCTCAAAGGAGAATGAACCCAAGGCTTGCTCAGGGTAGAACTAGGGTGTGGCACACCTTCTTGATCTGGTTAGCTGTTTCCTTAAGGTGCCTCTTGCTGGCCCGCCTCCCTGGTTGTGGAAGGCTGACTCATTCTCCTTAGCTTGACTGACAGGAGCTTCTTCCCACGCCCCTACCCAGAGCCAAGTTCAACTCTCCATGATTAGACAAAGCTCTGGCCGTTGACAGGGAAGTGCGTTCCCCTCAATGAGGCAGGGAATCTTTCTTCCTGCTCTTAGGTCATCGTCATCTGGCTTTGCAACCCTCCCATGTGAGTATGCATTGCAGAAATTGATGAAATTCAGCTGTTTGTAACTCAGAATTCATTCTCCCATGGAGACCCTACTTGGATGAAAGTGAACTCCCAGCAGAGTGTATATTTCATAAAGCCCATTTTGTCAGCGGTGGGAGAGTCTGTGTTGTGTGAATGGAGGTCTCGGTCCTTGGACTCCTCACGAGATTTACGTGGGATCTGTGCTCTAATAAAAGACAGCCAGAAGGAAAGCAGCCAGCATAAAGCAGTTAATTAAAGCCGAAGTACACTTTCAAGGTGAGAGAGGGAACAGGTTTCTCTAGGGGGATGTGGCCCCTACGTTGTTCTGGAATTGGATATTACTGTGTCTCTCTGGACTGGGAGGAGCTGGGACGCACAGTGGGGTGGTCTCCAATGGAGGCTATTTCCAGTCCTTTGGGAAACTCCTCACACAGTTTTTGGCCCTTCGAGGTTGGTCCCCAAGCATCAAGGCAGCCTTTCTTCATGGGACTAGGTTGGGAGGGAGCTGTACCTGCAAAGCAAATGCATTATAATGAGTCCAGGGGTTACTCTGGGGCACAGGAGGAAGAGGAGAGCACTGGGTCTGCACCTGTAGCTCTTGATCTATCGGGCCCAAGGTCTTGGAAGACACAAGGGTAGAATATGGTGCTCCCCCTCCCCCATTGCCTGGGTTTTTAATATATAGCCTCTTTGTCACCATCCTTGCCTCTAGCTCTTGTCTCTACATTCCCCCCATCAAGGACTTGGACTCTGCCTCCGGGAATTCCTTCCACTACGCAGGTCTAGCATCTAGCTAACAATTTCACCCATGGGGTCGATGGATGTCAGTCCCAAGGGGTCAGGTGAACAGGGCAACAGTGTCCCCTCTCATGACCATGGCTCTTGCATCAGTTAGGACTACCAGAGGTGCTCCCCAACTAGCTCAACATGTCAGAACCTGGGGTGGGGGGGGGCATTCCCAGAAGTGGCCAGCAAGTCAGAGGAAGAGAAGCTCCCATCCTTCTATTCATTAATGTTGTCTATAAATTAGACACATTCAAATGTTCTAAGTTGGGGACCTCTGATATTTCACAGCTGTGCAGCTTCACGGTCCAAGTAACACCAGGCTAGCTCAGCCTATTTTATGCGAAGAAATGCTTAGAAAATAGATCAAGTTTAAGTTCATAAATAAAACTGATTTATAGATTGTAAAATCCACTTTTTTAAAAACTCTGGCACTAAAACAAATTTACGACTGGCCACAACCCACAAAGTCTGTTTCTTACTTTCCCTCAAAAAGGGTTTGATTTAAGCATTCTTCTACTCAAACCCTTCCAAATGCTGAATTCTAGTAACACTCCAACTTATCAAGACCGGCTCTGTTCCAAGGGGCCCCGCCCAGTTAGATGGTTACTTTGTCTCTAAAACTTCAAAATGCAGGATTGGCTACCAACCGTCCTCCACGCCCAAAGTGGCCCATGGCAAGTCCCCTCACTGCCCATGACTTTCCAGATCATCCCTTTGAAAGGTTAGGGATGGTCTTTCATAACGTCCTTTTCGTTTTTCTTCTTTACTTGTCATTTTGGGCGCGGGGTGGAGGAGGCAGGGCTGCCGCTAACATGGTGAAGGCAGAGATAGACCCGAAGGTTCTTAACACCTGTTAAAAAATTCAACCAAGTACATTGCAAGATCTAATCAGCTTTACTAAATGACTCAAGAATCCCTAGAGGGCTGCTCCGAGGAGCTGTACAAAATAGAAAGTTTTTATAGGAAAGAGGGTGGGGCAAAGAGTTATCAGCAAAAGAAAGGAGTGTTTTCAGGCAAGGTTACCTTCCCTCAGGGGGACGGATAGCGGGTCTTATTAGGTGGATGACATCATCTTCCTCTGGTGGCTGGAGAGGGCCTTATAGGTTTTGATCAGGAAATTCCTGACAGAGCGGTGAAGACTTCCATTTCTGGGGGAGGCTGAAACTGCAGCGAGGTTCGGTGTTAAGACCCGGGTTTGGCGACTTGGCCTCCGTGACGCCATTTTGAGCTTGTGGGGTTTTCCACGTGGGCACTGGCCTCCGGCGGTGAGGTTGGAGTTTTATGTATCCCTGTCCCTCTTTCCTACAGTCTTATCCCCTGCCCCTGCTCGACTTTTCCCCTTTACACATCTCCTCCAGTAGCATACTAAATATTTTACTTATTTATTTATAACCTTCATAAGGGTGGGCATTTGGTCTGGTTTATCCAGCCTTATCTCACCTACCTTAAAACAATGGCCGGCACATTTTAGATGCTCGATAAATATTTGCTGAAGGAGTGAATGTTGAGAATGTTGCTCAAGGTCTACCTGTTTCACATCAAGCGTTTATCTATTCCTTTGTTTATGAATTTCCTCCTCACCTTCCTCCTCCTCACAGCCTGCTCTTCCTTCTGGGTTCACTTTCCTCACCCCCGAAACACGTACTTCATAATTCTTCCAGGGAGCCTCTCTTAGCCGAAAATTATTTTAATCCTTGTTTGTCTGAAAATACCTCTGTGTTCCCCTGACTCTTAAATAATGTTTATATTGACATAGATTTCTTGGATATCAGTTATTTTTCTCTTAGTACTTTAAATCCCAGTGTAGTCCACATTCCGCTGTGGCTTCGGAGAATTGTACTATCAATCTAACCATATTTGCTTTTTCTACTGTCTTTTTTTTTCCTGGGTTTGTTTTTAAGATCTTTTTTGTTTGTTTGTTTAAGATTTTATTTGTGTGTGTGTGCGTGTGTGTGTGTGTGTAAGAGAGAGAGAGACCACAAGCAGGAGAAAGACAGAGGGAGAAGCAGACTCCCCACTGAGCAGAGAGCCCATTGTGGGACTTGATCCCAAGCCCCTGGGATTATGACCTGAGCCAAAGGCAGTCGCTTAACAGACTGAGCCATCCAGGTATCCTCTGTTTCTAAAATCTTCATGTCTGGTGTTCTGTAGGTTCTCTCTGATGAATAAACATATGGGTTTACTTTTCTTGATCTTGCTTGGGATTTCTTGTCACACTCTGGGCCACCACCCCTGTGCCCTAATCATCCCAGTTGGGGTACCGGAGCCCCCGGAATAGCCAACCCTGAGCCTGCATTCCCTACCTACTCTTTCCCCTGGCAACTACAATAAAGGTTCTGGCTCACATTCCCCCCTCTCTTCTACTTGCCTCCTTGACCAGCCCTGGTGCTTCCCCATGTGTCTCTCCTAAAGTGGTATCCCCCTCCTCTTGAAAGCTATGAGTATAACTCTTAGGGTACCTGCCTTGAGCCACTGGCACAAAATCCCAGAGACCCGGGTGCTCATAAACAATAAACATTTATTTCTCACGGTTCTGGAGGATGGAAGTCCAATGTCATGGTGCCAGCAGATTCACAACTGGTAAGATCCTGCTTCCTGGCTCATAGACAGCCTCTTCACTGTGTCCTCACAGAGCAGAAGAGGCAAGGGAGCTCTTGATAGACTAGGCAATAATTAGACAGGAGCTAGAGGCAAGGGCAGTGATGTAAAGGGGACACATTCAAAGCCCAGAGTAGAACATTCTGACCTTGTGGCTTCCAAGACCCCAAGGTTTAAGAGACCAAAGCCACAGGTGCAGAACATGCCCTCTCTTCTTCTTCTTTCTTCGTCTTCTTCTTCTTAAGATTTTATTTATTTATTCGACAGACAGATCACAAGTAGGCAGGGAGGCAGGCAGAGAGAGAGGAGGAAGCAGGCTGCCTGCTGAGCAGAGAGCCCGATGCGGGACTGGATCCCAGGATCCTGAGATCATGACTTGAGCCGAAGGCAGAAGCTTTAACCCACTGCGCCACCCAGGAGCCCAGGCCCTCTCTTCTTCTACCTCTGCCCCAGGGTAGCCCCCAGGTTCGCTATAACTCACTTGTATTGAGGTTTGGGGCCCCCTGATGGGGGAACCCTGCCATGAGGTTTGGTACAAACCTTGCAAGGTCAAAAAATCCCCTCCTGATCTGTGGGAGGAGTCCCCCAGACAACAGGAAGCAGCCTCCAGTAGAGACCATCCCATCTGTGACCCAATACCCTGCTTATAGAAAAAGAAAAATCCCCTGTAGCATCAGGGCCATTGCCACATCTGGGCCTATGCACTCTCCCACCTCGAGATAGTGCTAGCCTTAAGACCCTGCTTGCTACTTTCCTTTCCGTCTTTATCTGAGCACAGATCCTCATGTAAATCTTCCATGGGGAATCCAAGAACTGAGACCTCCATTCACACAACACAGAATGTCCCACCTGTAACTCTAGGGGCATTGGTTCCATTCATGAGGGCTCTGAATCCCAGAGGCCCCATCTCCAAATACCATCCCATCAGGCATCAGGTTTCCAATACAGAAATGGAGGACCGGGAACACCCCCAACACTCATTCCATAGTGAGGACAAACCCTCTTTTCCATGGCATCATTTCTTGACCTGTTGGCCTCACCATACTTGAATAATAATAAAATCTGTTTTTTAAAACAAAGAGGGAATGATTTCAGGAGCGCTAAGATCAAAGAATCTGGGGGCTCCAGAAACTACCAGGGCCAGTGTGGCTGGAACAGAAAGAGAAGGTCTTGTGGGCCTGTCCCTGGTGCACTGCCGAGAGTCAGGGTGCGATGAGACTGCGGAGGGCCTGGTGCCCTTTTCTTTTATTTCTGTATCAACTGAACCACACACCACTACTCCCCAGACACCTTGCAACTTTGCACTTTCCAGAAGGCCTTCAGTATGGAACCTCACCGAGTCTGTCCCAACACATTTTCTGGAATCACCCTGTTATGCTTCTTCCTCTTCTTTCCCTGAACTTACTGCTCCTCTCTCTCCCCACACAAGTTCTATCTTCTTTGTCCCACCGCTTGATCACTGAACTTAAGCGTAAATTTATCCAGGCTAATTTACTGTTGGGTACGAGTGGGCTACTCTAATCTCTGTGGTCTAGGAGACACATGCATCCATTTATTCAAAGAGCAGGTAACGTTCTTATCGAACATGTGTTAGGGGAGAGCTGCATTACACAGTTACAAGGCAACAGAGGACTTTCCAAGGGAAAAAAAAAAAAGCGATGAATTCAAAGGAGCAAGCCGAGGGGAGAATAGTAACCATACTGCAGAAGCTGTTGGAGGAGACACTTGGGAGGAAGATGGAAGTCCAGGTAGCTCTGCAGGTGTGTTCTGCTCACTCTAGCCTTCCTACCAGCCCAGGTTCATCCCCTGGTGTTTATGAACATTCCGTATCTCTACCAGTCTCCTTTATTTAAGAAACAAAACCAAGTTCTGTAGACTTTTGATTTTGTACTCAGCTTAGATCAGAGGATGACTATTTACCTTACATATCATTGGGTCTCCTGGCTTTTCATTCTGTTGAGATCGAGAATAGTCTCTTGGTCTTGACAAGAGATTTGGATTTCGTGCTGACATAAGTCAACAGAGAGCCATAGGTAGGTCTAAATCCCAGGAGTGGTTTTAAAAAGATTATCTTGGCAGCACCATGGGGAGTGTCTGGAGGAGCATTGATTACAGGAGAGATGATAAGGCCTCACAGAAGGCAGGCATGGGGGAAGAGAAAGCGACCAGATGAATGGCGGGTGAGTTTGGGTGACATCGTGAATGACCGAGGCTGTCTTCAAAGACCAAAAAAAAAAAACATGAGAAGAGTATTTAGGAAAAGGGCAGCAAGTTTGATTGGGCCTGATTGAGCATGGGGACGATTAAGCTTGAAGTGGCTGAGGGACATTTGACGGGACACTTAACAAATATGGAGATTTGGGGGTGTGGAGCTCCATGGGGAGGCTCCAAGTCACACGCTAAGGTTTGAAAATTGTAAGGAAGAGATGGCAGGTTAGAGTCATGAGAACGGACAGGAAATATTTGCATCGAAGAGCTAGAGAGTTCTGGGAAGGATCAGCTTCTAGATAAAAAGAAACAAGGACCATGATGGCCTGGGCCCGGGAATAGGGGATGTTTCTGGGAGAGTCAACGAAACAAACAGAAAAATTGAAAACCCTGCCTCGAATCGAGCAACTGGAGGGCACTGGGAAGCTTGCACAGGGCAGTGTTCAAGGAACGTTGAAAGGCAAGGTGTTTGGGGCTGGTGAGCAGCTGGTGGTGGGCAAGGGGCTGCCGACAGCCGACGTACGTGTCCACTGCTTCAAGAGGGAGGTGCTGTTGGGGGTAGAAGGCGAGCAAGTGGGTTGAGGGCAGCAGAAGGATCATTTTTTGACAATACTGGAGAGCATCACTGCACAGGAAAGCATTTTATTCTCTTCTGCCATGTCCTGGTGATGTATGTGTCCCATCCACACTCCCAGGAAGGGTAATGAAAAGGACAAAACAGAGAAAGATGGTCTTGATTAATAAAATCCCACCATGAATACTAAGGAAAGAAAGCTTAGTCTGTCTTGTAGTTGTTTCCGTGGGTGGCTGGACCATGATGGGCCTTTTCTTTCTGTCCCCTTCTTCTACCCAGAGCCCCTGAAGCCTCCTTCATCCCAGCAGAAAGCCAGATGGCACCCATGGAACCATGGGTGAGAGAGAGGAGCCGCACAACCCAGGACTAGGCAGGGTGCCAAGGCCAGGGGGCAGCGTCTCTTGAGCTGGACTCCATATGGTCAAAGTGACTATAGAATGGGTGGAAAGAGAAGACCGTTAGCCCCATCCTCTGGTCGAGGATCGCCCGACAGCCAACAGTTCCTGTTGAGGAACCGTAGCCTTTCCTCTTAATGCTACATGTGGTTGGGGTGCTTATGAACTGGCAGGAGAAGGAAAAGTGGGGGCTCCCAGGTAGCAGTGGCTACCGGACCGGGTCCAGGGCAGAGACCCCTGAGGCCACAGGAGGGGGTCCAGCTGGCTTGGGGAGCAGAGGTACAAGAGAATAGCTGCTTCCAGATGGGCTCCATTTTCTCTGTGGAGTAAGAGGTGAGGTCATTCTATGAAAGAAGGCAGAGGAGGTTTGAGGAGAATGACAGAGGCCAGACAGACTCACTGACAGGAAGGTGTGAGCGAAATGGTTGTGACAAGAGCAAGGCCCTCAGAACCTGGGAGCCCAGGTTCCCGGGGCCCAGGGCCAGAAGGACAGGGTAGAGCCCCCACGAGGGACTGCGTGGGGACGGAGGAGGAGGGAGGCCGCCGAACCATGTATCACCGAAAGGATAGAAAGAGAAAACCAGAATCAAAGCCAAAGAGGTCAGACCAGAGTTGAAAATATCCTCTCTCGCGTTCGTTTCTGCACAAGGCTTGGGTGGTGTAACTCCCTGGAGGAATTTTCAGTTCAGTGCCCTGGCAATCGACCTCATTGTTCTAATTACAACTTGGTTGCAATGCCCTGAAATTTGGGGATTAATGGTTAGCATTTCTGCATCCTCGAAGACTGAAGATTCAGCTGTTTCCTATAAAGTGTCACTCTTGTTGATTTCCTCTTTGGCGCTAGGCAGATCGGATTCTGCTTCACAGATGTGACACGATCCTGGAGTTGAAAATATCAACATGGAATTTGGGGGCATCGGGGTGAAGGGACAGTTTCCTGGGGAACCCCAACCTCCTCACCTTCATCTAGCCCACAGCCACCCACAGCGGTGTTCACGCCCAGCCTTGGGTGGGCAGTTAGAAATTGTGCCTGGGGGCCTGGTGAGAAGAGCGAAGCCAGCGTCACTAAGATTCCTGAATGGGGTTCTTAATTTGCATGCACCTGCGCTCCCCTCCTGGAAGAGGCTGATTTCCCCATCCTCCTCTAGCCACCTTCCGGGTCAGGACCACAGCTCTAATCCCAACACCTGCAGTTTAAAAGTGAGTGAACAGATACCCAGAAAGACCAGGCCACTTCCCAAGGTCATAAGACCACCCACCTACAAAGGAGCAGGAACAGAATCCAGGCCTCCTGACTGCCCCCCTTACCCCACCCCGGCCTGTCTCTAGCCTTCTCTACAACCGCACCAATTCCACCTTCTTTTGCTTCTGCCCAGTAGTATATGTGTGGGATGAAGAAGCCATGAGGACAAAGTGTACCCATCTTATTTCCAAACTGAGAGCACGCTGGGGGTGAGCGTGCCTAAGCTGCTCTGTCACCCCTGGCAGTGGGTGCTGCTCACCTGCCCCTCTGGGCTTTCAGGGGCTATTCAAAAGGGCCTTGGGCTTTGCCCTAGGGTAGCCCTCTCCCCACATACATGCATTTTGTTCTCTAGAAACCTCTCCATCTTGAGAGGCTCGGAAAAGTCAGAGGCTTCTGGAAGAAGAGATCAGGACTTGCACCATGAAAAGGCACTGGGGGGGGGGGGGGGTCACAGAATCACATCAGGCTCGAGCCTGCCAGGTGCTTTCATAATCTGGGCGCCTGGGCTGGCACAGCTCCGGGAACCTCTCCCGGGTTCCCTCCAGGAACTCCGAGCAGCGCCTCCGAGCTGGGCGCTCTGCTCTCCACATGCACTGTTGGGGAGGTGAGTGTCCGCCGCAGACTCGGAAGGCTTATTCATTCTCCTTGGGTCTGTCTTCAAGGGCAGTGGCTCTGTACCTACGGAATCAAAGCCACCCACTCATTCGAACTCCTTGATCTGGCCGCAACCTGCTGGCTCGCTCTTCTGCTCTCTCCCCTCCTCTCTCTGCCTCTGCCTCTCCATCTCCGTCTCTCTCTTTGAATGCTCTTCCACCTCCTTTCTGACGCTGCCAGCACGCACTGCACATTCTTGCCTCAAGGCATGTGCTCCTCTGCCTGATTCGGATCCAACACATGATAGACATTTGTTGAGCAAATAATTTTTTAAATGAGTGGATGGATACTGTGATTTTCGTCGGCCTGAGAGAGCTCCTTCCTGGCTCTCGTAGATTTTAAAATCCTTGTGTTCCTTAGACTTTACCTACTTTTCAGAACTAATCCAATACCCACTGTCCAAACTTACGCTTTGACCTCTTTCCTCTTTCTGTGCCTGTTTGCTACATAACCAGGCTCATTTAATAAAAATACCTAACATCTCTGGAGCACTCTAGAACTTACCACGTGCTTGGACATACGTTACTCCAGGCGGTGCCTATAGCAACAAGGATGGTTAGGGATTGGGGCTCTCTTGGCCAGATAAGAAAACTGAGGCTCCTGCCCAGAGTTGTATAGATCAAGAGAGACCTTCCAGAGGCAAAATTCACTCCCCCTCCTCCTGGACCGACTGTCAGATGAAGCCTGTTAGGAACAGATGGTCAGCCTGGCCCATTCCTGATGTCTGTGTGGTCCTTTATGTCCTTTGTTTTGTCCTTTATGCACTGGCTTTGCTGGTCTACCTGGACCAGGGGTTCTGGTCTGGTGAACACCTCATCATTCTCCAACAACCAGATGTTAAAAAGAAAACCTCAGGCCCAAAATGGCGTCACTTAAGGCAAGTTTCAACTTTCCCCAGATATGTAATTTTAGCCAGTCATTGAGGAATTTTCTGTCCAGAATAAGGAGGTGGTCCGTCACCTGGCTTTCTCCATCCTCTCCCCAAAGACTATCTACTCTTCCCCCTAAGGGAAAGTGATATTGCCTGAAACAATCCTCAGGTTTTTTTCTTTTGTTGATAAATAATCCTTTCTTTTCTTCTGCTGATAATTTCTTGACCACCCTCCTTCCCCTTTGTACAACTCCACAAACCAGAGCTCCTCTCTATTTGCTAAGTGGGCTGCTGCCTGATTCATGAATTGATTAATAAACAACTAGATCTTCGAATTTATGCAGTTGATTTTGTTTTTTAAAATAGGTAATCCACAACACATTTTTGATCATCCCCCTAAGTTAATTCTACCTTTCGTCCTCTCCAAGAGTTTGCTCACAGCAGGTAGTAATTATTAGACATTTTGAAACTACTAATTATTCAGGTAAATATATTTTTTTCTCATTTGTACATTATGCAAAGGGTAGAAACCCTGGATTTCCATATCGTGTTGATTGCTTCACCTGATTAAGTTTTTAATTAGATTAAATTTTGCACCAGTCAGAAGGAATGCAGAAATAAATTGGCTGATGCATGAATGCTCAGGATGTCCAGGCTTGAGAACAGCTGGGTGGAAGGCAGGAGGTATAAAGGGATGTAAAAAATGATGATCATCTACACTGGCTTCAGTTGAGCCACTCAAAACGGGGGCACCCAATCATTTTTATCTAGGATCATCCTGGGCCGCTGGAAAGCCAGGTAAAGCCCCAGAGTCTGGGTGCACAGAGATCTTTGTCTCAGACAAGTCCTTCAGTTTGAAGCTTTGGTTCATTTAAATGCAAATGTCCGTGGGAATGACTCACACCTTAGGGTACTATCAGCAATCTTTGTTTTTCTTTTGAGAGTACCAGGTGGGAGGTGGGGAGGAGCCCCCAGAGAAAATGTTCATTTTGCATTATGAGTCCAGTTAGACACCAATTCCCAGCGGTTCCCAGCTTGCACCTAGAAAGATTAAGAACTAGACACCAATTAAGTTTACTCTTGTTTCAGGTCAAGCTTCTCCTTCAGTGTGTCCCTTTTATGCATAGGGAGGCAGGGGGCAATGTCATCTTGTGGTTGCTTCTCTTCGAAAAGCAATTTAAAGAAGGACTTGGTTTTCTTGGTTTGTGTTTACCCTTGTGGCTTCCCAGAGCTTTATTTGCAAGTCTCAGCGTGCAGGATCTGTCTCTGGAGAAAGCCTACTTTGAATTTCATGTGGATTTGCCCCATTCTACAAGGTCCACTTTTTGTAGTTTCAAAGTCCCTCCTCCCTGCCCCGCCCCCCAGCCACCACCGCCCCCTGACTCTGAGATGTGGAACAGAAAAGAAAGTCCGGTTCTTCCCTGTTCCCGGGTGGGCTGATGCTCCTGTGAGCAAATGAACTGAATGGAGGACAGATTCCTTAGGAACTTCCGGGTGCTCCCTAAAAGTGTCTGGAAAGCTGGGGTCTCAGGTTTTACAGGCTCCTGTCCAGCAGGGGATTTACCTTTCTCCCCACATGGTCAGTTTACACACATGGCTAACACTGTTATCTCTCAGTCAAACTTATGTCTCCGTGACTTAATGAAATCAGTGACATATCGACCAATGGAAGAACAGAACAGTCCTCCAAAGGCCACCTCAAGACCGAGCCCCCCTCCCACCCCTGTCGGCTTAAACAGTGCTCCACATTGTGTTTGTAGAAGCAAGCACCGCATAGGACCAACAGCCTTCCTTCTTGTCCGGAAAGGTATTTTCAGTCATTTTTCTGTTTGTTAACTCCCTGTTCTTCATGTTCGTTCCCCCGTGTGACGGCAGCCATCCTGATGACGTCACTGGCAAGCCTCCAATTGTATGTTGTTCCCCTCTGACTGTGTCCTGCCCCCTCCCCTAGAGAGCAATGCGTTTAGACTACCCTGAGTCACCAGTAATCCAGGAAATCCTAAAACAACCCGCAGGAGAGACTTTGGGCTGCGAAGGTCTTTCATTAGGCAGATCTTTCCCTTCATTTTATTGAGATGTAATTGACATGGAACTTTGGATTAGTCCAAGGTGTAGAGCATAATGATTTGATAAATGTATTTATTGTGACGTGATGACCACAATAAGTTTAGTTAACATCTATCACTGAGTTACAACTTTTTTCTTGAGATGAGAACTTTTAATATCTACTCTCTTAGCAACTTTCAAATATACTATACAGCGTTGTGAACTATACTCTCCACTTGTACATGACATTTCTGTGACTTATTTGTCTTACACTGGAAGTTTGTACATTTACTCCACTGTCACATGTTCCCACTCTGCCTCCTGCAACCATCAATGTATTGTGTGTATGGACAAATTTGTTTGTTTTTTTTTAAGGTTCCACATGTAAGTGGAATATCATCCAGTATTTGCCTTTCTCTGACTTATATATTGCACTATACACACACCCATCCACCCACACACCCACCCACCCACCCACAAAGGCTGTTTCCAAGTTTTGGCTAATGTAAATAATGCTTCAATGAGTGCACTGGTGTAGATACCTGTTCCTTCATTTAAATGGTCCGTATATACAGTGGGATATTATGCAGCCATCAGAAAGGATGAATACCCAACTTTTGTGTCAACATGGACGGGACTGGAGGAGTTTATGCTGAGTGAAATAAGTCAAGCAGAGAGAGTCAATTAACATATGGTTTTTCTTATTTGTGGAGCATAAGGAGTAATACGGAGGACATGGGGAGATGAAGAGGAGAAGGGAATTGGGAGAAATCGGAGGGAGAGACAAACCATGAGAGACTGTGGACTCTGAGAAACAATCTGATGGTTTTGGAGGGGAGGGGGTTGGGGGTTGGGTGAGCCTGGTAGTGGGTATTATGGAGGGCATAGATTGCAGGGAGCATTGGGTGTGGTGCATAAACAATGAATCATGGAACACTGAAAAAGTAAAAGTTTAAAATAAAATTTTAAAAAGGGAAAAAAAAATACCCAGAAGTATAATTACCAGATCATAGGGTAATTCTATTCTCAGTGTTTGGAGGAGCTTCCATACTGTTTTCCACAGTGGTTGTACCAGTTTGCATTTCCATCAACAGTGCACAAGGGTTCCCTCTCACCACATTCTGTCCAGCACTAATTGTCCTATCTTTTTGATGGCAACCGTTTTAATAACTGAGAGGTGATATCTCATTGTGGTTTTGATTTGCATTTCCCTAATGATCAGTGATGTAGAGCACCTTTTTATGTCTCTGTGTTCTTTGAAAAAATGTCCACTTCTTTCCTCTGCCCATTTT
Source organism: Mustela nivalis (assembly GCF_964662115.1). Classification (NCBI taxonomy): domain Eukaryota; kingdom Metazoa; phylum Chordata; class Mammalia; order Carnivora; family Mustelidae; genus Mustela; species Mustela nivalis. The sequence continues at coordinate 92,347,968 of NC_139021.1, read as the reverse complement.
TTAAATCAGATTGTTTCTTTTGCTATTGATTTGTATGAGTTCTTTACAGGTGGGGAGTATTAACCCCTTACCAGATACATGATTAGCAGAAATATTCTCCCATTCTGTACATCGTCTTTTCAGTTTGTTTATGATTTCCTTTGCTGTACAGTAAGTTTTTTAGTTTAGTGTAGTCCCATTTGTTTATTTTTTCTTTTGTTGACTGCTTTTGCTATAATATAAAAATAGTCATTGCTAAGGCCTATGTCAAGCAGCTTACTCTCTACATTTTCCTTGAGGAGTTTTATGGTTTTAGGTCTTAGGTTTAAGTCTTTAATCCATTTGGAGTTGATTTTTGTGTATGGTGTAAGACAGTGGTCGGATTTCATTCTTTTATGTGTGGCTGTCAAATTCTCCTAAAACACCATTTATTGAAGAGACTATCTTTTTCCCATTGTGTATTCTTGGCTCCTTTGTCATAAATTAATCAACCATATATGTGTAGGTTTATTTCTGCACTCCCAGTTCTGTTCTATTCACGTAAGTGTCTGCTTTTATGACAATACATATTGCTTTGATTACTATAGCTGGTAATATAGTTTGAAATTAAGAAATGTGGTACCTCCATTTTTGTTCTTTTTCCAGCTGTTTTGGCTATTCAGAGTCTATTGTGATTCCATTCAAATTTTAGAATTTTTTTTCTATTTCTGTGAAATATTCCTTTGGAATTTTGATAGGTATTGCATTTAAACAGTAGGAGGCTTTGGGCAGTATGCACATTTTAACAATATGAATTCTTCCTATCCATGCATACAGAGTGTCTTTCCATTTATTTGTATCTTTTTCAGTTCCTTTCAACCACATCTTATAGTTTTCAGTGTACCTATCTTTCACCTCCCAGATTAAATTTAGCCCTAGAGATTTTTATCCTTTTTGACACAGTTATAAATGGGATTTTAAAACAAATTCTTTCTGATAGTTTGTTGTTAGCATATAGAAGTGCAACTAACTTCTGACATTGATTTTAATTCCTGCAACTTTGCTAGATGCTTTTGTTAGTTCTAACAGCTGTTTTGTGCAGTCATAGGGCTTTCTACATATAATACCATATAATCTGCAAATAGGGACAGTTTCACTTCTTCCTTTCTGATTTGGATGCCTTTTCTTTTTCTTGTATAATTGCTCTGACTAGAATGTCCCATACTATGTTGAACAGAAGTGGTGAGAGTGGACCTCCTTGGCTTGTTCCTGACCTAGAGGAATTGCTCTCAGCTTTTCACACTCGAGAATGATGTTAATGTGGGCTTATCATATATGACCTTTATTACACCGAAGTATGTTCTCTCTATATGCAGTTTATTGAAAGTTTTTGTAATGAATGGATGTCAAATTTTGTCAAATGCTTTTTCTGCGTCTGTTGAGACGATCATATAATTTCTGTCCTTCATTTGTTTCCGTGGTGTATCACAATGACCGATTTGCAAATATGGAGCCGTCCTTGCATTCGTGGAATAAATCTCACTAGATCGCAGGAACTTTTTTAATGTGTTGTGGAATTTGGTGTGCCAATATTTTATTGTGGATTTTTGCATCTATGTTCACTAAAGATATTGGCCTGTAATTTTATTTTCTTGTGGCATTCTTGTCTGGTTTTGGTATCAGATGAAGGTTGATTTTGGCTTATAAAAAAAAAAGAACGAGTCTGGTTTGGGCTTATAAAATTAGTTTATAAGTGTTCCCTCTTCTTTTGTTTTTTTGGAAAAGTTTGGGAAGGATTGGAATTAATTTTTCTTTAAATGATTGGTAGAATTCATCACTGAAACCATCTGGCCCTGGACTTTCGTTTATTGGGATTTTTTTTTTTTAAGTTACCTGTTCAGTCCTCTTAGTAGTAATTGGTCTGCTCAGATTTGCAGTTTTCATGATTCAATCTTAGTAGATTGTATTTTTCTAGCAAGATCTTATCTCTGATTGCTCTCTTATCTAATCTCTGATTTCTCCTGGGCTTGTCCTAGGCTCCTAAAACTTCAGGGCTCGGCTTCCCCTCTGACCTTGAAGATTGCTTCAGAACTCTGGCCCTTACTGATTGATGTTGGCATGAAAACTGAAACCTATTCTCCTTCCTCGACATAGCCTCTTTAAGGGCGGAAGGGCTTTCATTAGACCAGAGAAATGGATTTTAGTACCATGTGATGAAATACAATAATTTTGGCAAAGAGGCAGTGTATTACTCAGAAGGAGGGTAGAGGTATAGATTAACATTACTTTATGATAAATTAAGAACATATGTTGTCATTCCTAGGGTAACCACTAAAAGTACAGAAACATTCAGCATAATGCCCCAGCCAAGAGAGGGAACCTGCAAAACCTGAGAGCTGGAGACTGAGCTCAAATTGGATAGGAAATCAAAAGTGAGAGGTCAGAACACCTATGGGATGATGACAGCCATGTTGTTCTTTCAGGGGGGAGCAAAAACTTCTAGGGAAACACAAAATGGACAGGTCAACTGCAGCTTCTCCCATAACTACTTATATTTGGTCACCTGTTTACAAACAGCCCTACGGGCCAAACAGTGCTGTTGCTCTGGCCCCAAAATGCCCTCAGCTGGGCATCAGAGATGCAGTTGGCATCAGAGGGGGACTGTGCTCTCAGAAATAGTTTGGCATCTGGGAAAATCTTGAAAAGTCATCTGCCAAAGGTTATTTTCTTCCTTATTTCTCTAAGCTTTACCTATACCTTCACTTTTTGACCCAGAGATTAGAGTTCAGCAATTACCATTACTATACTCACAATCCCATTAGCGCCCCAGAGACAAGACTAATTCTAGAACATAATTCCTGACGGTAACAAATAAGAACCAAAGAGAGTCCACACAGCTCGGACAAATGCCTGCTAACTAACCATGATTTATGAGTACCTCCATTCGTTAAACTGACACTTCTCCAGTGCTTACTATGTAAAATTATATTAAAACTGGCATTTCTTGAGCATTTGCTATGCCTCAGATGTGATTCCAAACATATTACTTACATTTATGCATTTAATCTTCCCCACAACTCCGCAAAGTACGTCTTATAATCATGTCCATTTCACAGATACAAAACTAAGGCACAAAGAAGTTAAATAATGCCAAGATTGTAGAGGGGCAGACTTGGAAATGAAATATGGACTGTCTGACTCTACCTCACACTGTTCTCCACACTGTGTATATGAGTTTCCAGAATGGTCTCTGCCCTCAGCAAGCTTTTTGTGTAGTAAGAAAGTAAACAGGTACCTGCAAAACCCTAAAAGCAGACAGACAGGATGAAAAATAAAAAAGAGTTGTAGGTGGTGTAAGAAAAAGGGAGAGATCGTGCAGCAAGAAGAGAGTGGTTTTGAAAAGATAAGGAGGATTTACTTCTACCAGCCTCATCAGTAAATATGAGCCATAAAGCGAGTATTAGGAAGAGACAGGACAAGCATGCCAACAGCAGATAACAATGTGAGCAAAGGCATAGATCAAGCAATGATTATGTTTGGGAAATGGCCAGCAAGCCTGGTTTGCCTGGAATGTAATAGTAAGAACACCATTTTTCACAGTGAAGGAAACTATCAACAAAACAAAAAGGCAACCAACTAAATGGGAGAATATATCTGCAAATAATATATCCAATAAGGGGTTAATATACAAAGTATATAAAGAAGAAATACAACTCAACACCAAAAAACCCAAGCAATCCAGTTAAAAAATGGACAGGGGACCTAAATAGGTATTTTTCCAAAGACACACATACAGATGGCCAACAGATACATGAAAAGATACTCAACATCGCTAATCATCAGGGCAATGCAAATCAAAACCACAATGAGAGGTGTGCCTGGGTGGTTCAGTCAAGTTGGTTAAGCATCTTGATCTCAGCTCAGGTCTTGATCTCAGGGTTGTGAGTTCAAGCCCCATGTTGGGCTCTGCTGGGCATGGAGACTACTTAAAAAAAAAAAAAAAACCCAAATGACAACAACAAAACCATAATGAGATACCACCTTACCCCTATTAGAATAGCTAAAATCAAAATACAGAGAATAACAAGTGTTGGTGAGGATGTGGAGAAAAAGGAGCTCTCATGTACTGCTGGTGGGAGTGCAAACCGGTATAGCCATTGTGGAAAACAGTACGGAGGTTACTCAAAAATTAAAAATAGAAACACCATAGGGTGCAATAATTCCAGTATTTGGTATTTGCCCAAAGAAAATGAAAACAATAATTCAAAAAGATGTGTGCACCCCTAAGTTTATTGCACCACGATTTAAAATAGCCAAGATATGGAAGCAACACAAGTGCTTCCTAACTGGAAGTCTGTATCTCCCACTCCCCTTCACCCACTTTGTACAACCTCTCCTTCCCCATGGCAACCATCAATCTAACTGAGAAATACAAATACCATATGATTTCACTCATCCATAGAATTTAAAAACATAAATAAATGGACAAACAAAAAGCAGAATCAGACCTGTAAATACAGAGAATAAAATAATGGTTGCCAAAGGGAAAGGGTGTTGGGGGTGTGGGTGAGAAAATGGGTTTGCGGGGGCATGAGAGATGCAGGCTTCCAGTTACGGAAGGAATAAGTTACGGGGATAAAAGGCGTAGCATAAGGAATATAGTCCACGATATTGTAATTGTGTTGCATAGTGACAGATGGGAGCTACATTTGTGGCAGGTATAGCATCACATAAAAACTTGTCAAATCACTATGTTGTACACCTGAGACTAATGTAACATTGTGTGTCAACTACACTCAAATAAAAAAGAATTTTTTTAAATAAAGATTTAAAGAACCTTCTCACCTATGTTGAAAAAAAATACCTTTAAGAACTTTACGCCCATTTACACCTTCAGCAATAGAATAAAATATGCCTTTCCAGCCGCCCCTTCATGGGCACTGACTATTAGAGTCATTTTGAATGACCTGTTGTGCTAACTTGTAAAGAAAAAAAAATTGCTAATATATGGTTTAATTTGTGCCTCTCTAGCTTACTAGTGAGAGTAAACATTTTTCACATATTTAAAACAAAACAGTAAGAACATGATCATGGTGATGGTAATGATAAGAAAAGACATTAATATTCCAACATACCAGACACAAGTCTAAGTACTTTATGTACAGTAATTCATTTACTTTGAAGCACACCACTGTGAGATGCCTGCTGTTATTATCCACATCTCAGAGAGGAGGAGACAAGGACAGTACTCCCATGAGATCACAAGGCTAGATGAAACCTGGGGTTCAAGTCCCCTGAAGACTGGCCCCTCATGGGTGGTAGGCTGCCTCTCTCCTGTGGAGGTTGAGTAGAGCATTAGTCAGAGTCACCGAGGAAAAGAACACAGGCTTAGCAACCTGGATTCAAACACCCATTAACTAGTGATGTGACCTTGGGCAAGTTATCAAACTTCTCTCCATATCGATTTCTATGGCATCAAATGAGACAACACTACCTGCCTCGGGCCACTGTGAGGGTCGGAGATAATGTGTGTAAAGTGCCTGGCACATGACTAGAAAGAGGGTCTGGGAATGCCAGGTTAAGGAAGTAATATCTAATTCAGTACATGCTCTTAAAGGCCTTCTGCAAGTGGCAGGATTGCAGCTGAGCTCTAGGAAGAATCATTTAAAAGAGTTTATTAGAAGCACAGGCTCTTAATTGGAATGTTCTGGACCTTGAAGGGAATTTCAGACTCCTAGGTTTAGCTCATCAGAAATTATGGGCATATCATCGAGGAATTCATCCCATGGAAATACATGTGCACTGAAGATAACTATGCAAGGGCGTGATATTTATAAACAAATAGAAACAACTGAAACATTTTTTACTTAAATAGAAGATCCAGGTTATATAAATGATACAAGGTATATAATAGAATGTTACAAAAGACATTAAAAATACTATTTTGGAGGAGTATATGAAGACTAAATGCTGCAGTATAGTCCACTAAAAAAAGAAGCAGATTGTAAAAAATATATATATTGTTTTATATATATATATATAAATATGTATATAGTATGACCACATAAACTCTCATATATCAGTCGTGCATGTCCATAAAAAACCTGAAAAGCTATAAAACAATGCTAACAGTATTCCTTCACCACTGGAATGAGGCATTTTTGTTTTCTTCTTTGTATACTCTCTATTCTCCAAATTTTCTGAGGGAACATTTATTTCTTTTTATATTTTAAAAAGGAATTATATATTTTTATATATGTTTAAAACCTTGGGTAAATAGCTTTTATTAGGAAATTTTTAATTACAGTAATAAACCCACGTGAGGGAGAATGATTCTGAAGTACCTGTCTGGTCAACATGGCAGGTTACCAAGGGCTTTGTTTTGCTTTCATACTGTTGTTAAAAGCTAGCTTTTTTGTTTTTAGGGTAAAGCTTCAGAATCTGAAATAATTTAACATAAGCCCGACCACATGCAAACGCTGAGATCTTTTTTCTTTGCTATAATTTTTCGAGAACGGAGGTTCACATCCCAGTGAATCAGGGAGGCGACGGGCGTCCCCAATCAGTGCATTGGTGTGAAGAGACTTTCCACATGGGCACGGTGAAAGGTTGCAGAAGAGGCATTAGTTCCGCTGAAGAGCTAAGGGGAAGATGCGGGCTTCATCTTACCGCTGACTTTCTTTCTGTTTCGGAAAAATCTCTGTGTCACAGCAAAAAAAAAACACATTAAATCATTAAAGTCTGTGCGCAAGGAGCTGAGGAGAGGTGTTTTGCGAACACTGTCGTGACTATTAAATCCATTTTACTGTGGACTATGATTTTATTTTCTTAAATTCACGGTGACGTGCTCCTTTGACTCATGTAGGGGGGCAGGCACATTGCTTTATGAGGTAGTTTCCTGGTTTAAAAAGTGCCCTGGAGGGCGCCTGGGTGGCTCAGTAGGTTAAAGCCTCTGCCTTCGGCTCAGGTCATGATCTCAGGGTCCTGGGATGGAGCCCTGCATCAGACTCTCTGCTCAGCAGGGAGCCTGCTTCCCGCTCTCTCTGCCTGCCTCTCTGCCTGCTTGTGATCTTTCTCTGTCAAATAACTAAATAAAATCTTAAAAAAATAAAAAATAAATTTAAAAATTTTAAAAAGTGTCCTGGAACCAAAAGGAGAATGATCAGCGAAGGGAAGTTCGCCTTTCTGGAAAATAGTCCCAGCAGACAGGCCATCTCACAGTTAGGAATGCATGTGTGCTGAGGACTCAGCCTAAGAAGGAGTAGAATTGTCACGATGAATGACAGTGTGTGTGGCAGAGGATGGGAGGGGGGGTGCAAAAGAGTTGTGGGGAGGCGAGTTCCAAGGGAAATTAGCACGATACTATACGTGGCTGTGCGTCAAATTTCAATGAGACCGAGGGCAGTGATTATAAACTTTCACTGGAGTTTGAAATGCTAACGTTCATTTGCTCTTTCTTAGGTATCTCTTCCAGTTGTAGGTATATACTGGGTTTCATTAAAGCAAATTTGGGTTCATTTCTTTTAAGGTTTTCTTTACATCCCTTGATATAATTTAAGGCACTTTGGATGCCAAGACTGGGTTGGTCTGGGCTGTTCTATTTGGAAGCGGTGAGTGAGGTCATGTGGGGATGTCATCAGTCACACCCAGCCAGCATCCTCAGGAGCGCAGAGGACTAAAAACAGAAGCATCTCAGCGAAGACCAACCTCAGGCAGAGGAGCTTGGGGAGAAAACCGAAATGAAGCAAGAGGTGAGAGCAACCCAGGATACAGAGAGATTAAGAAAGCCAGCAGAGAAAGCCTCAAGAAGAAGGAGTGATTGAAAACGTAATATGACAGACAGAGCAGCTGGAGGCTGAAGGTAGAGGCAGCTCATAAACCTGGAGAAATTCTCAGCAGAAAAGTGAGGGCAAAACAAATGGCCGCGTCCGCTGAGCTGTGACAGGGGGGACATGAAACATGTGTCATGCATTTGTGTATGTGTTTTCTAATCAGCTTTACTGAGATACTATTTTATAAATAGTAACACGTACCATTTCAAAGCATGCTTTTTGATGAATTTTGGCTAATGTATACAGTCGTAGAACTGCCATGCTATGGGACAATTCCATTATACCAAAAAATTCCCTTGTATTCCCTTCAGTCCATCCTGTTTCTCCCGAGGTCCCCCAGCAAACACTGATCTACTATGATTTTCTGTCACTATAGTTTTGCCTTTTTAAAGAATTTCGTGTAAATGGAAGTATACACTATGTAGTTCTGCTTCTGGTTTTCTCCACTTGGCATAAGGCTGTTGAGATACACCCTTGGTATTGTGTCTCAGCTATTTGCTCATTTTTCCTGCTCAATACTATTCCCTAGTATACCAAATAATATATTGTATTTCTAATATACCAAAAGGTGCTGACCCATTCACCAGTCGGTGGCTATTTTGTTGTTAACAGTTTGGGACTATTATGAATAAAACGGCTAGAAACAAATAAGAACATGTGGACATACATTTTCATTCCCCTTCGGCAAACACCAAGTAAAAGCAAAAGATTGGGGTGCCTGGGTGGCCCAGTGGGTTAAAGCCTCTGCCTTCAGCTCAGGTCATGATCCCAGGGTCCTGGGATCGAGCCCCACATCGGGCTTTCTGCTCAGCAGGGAGCCTGCTTCCTCCTCTCTCTCTCTGCCTGCCTTTCTGACTACTTGTGATCTCTGTCTATCAAATAAATAAAATCTTTAAAAAAATAAATAAAAGCAAAAGATTTTTAGGCATAAGGTAAGTTTACACAACTTTGTAAGAGATTTCTAAACTGTTCATCAAGTGGCTATATCATTTTGCATTCCCACCAGCAATGGGTGAGAGTTCCACCAAAAAATGGCAAGTTTTAGCAAAGTTGCCATGCATCTTTGCCAAAACTTGATATTGACACGTTCTTTAAATTTAGCTGTCCTAATGAGTATCTGGTAGAATGTCATTGGGATAGTGATGTTTATTTCCCTAATGACAAATAATGTTAAACATCCCTTTATAGGTTTATTCATATACCTATTTTAGTGACATGTCTGTTTAAAATATTATCTACATTTTAGTTGTGTTGTCTTCTTGTTATTGAGTTGTGAAAGTTCTTTATATGTTGTTCTAGATTCAAAGTCTTTATCAGATACATTTTTTTACAAATATTGTTTCTCTGGCTCTGGCTTGTCTTTTCATTTTCTTATAGCATATTTTAAATAGCAAAATCTCTAATGTTCATGATGCCCAATGTATTGATTCTTTCATGTCAATGATTTTCTGCCTGTTTCTTTTCTCTTGCCTTTCTAAAATTCCCATTATGCTTATATTCATATGTTTGACAGTATCCCACAGTTCTCTGATGCTATTTACTTTTCTTAATTTTCTTTTCTCTTTCTCTCTTTTTTTCTTTTCTCTTTCTCAACCTGAATAACCTCAATGGGCTTACTGTCAAGTTTGCCCAACTCAAATTTTTAGCAACTCAAATTTGCTGAATTTGCTGTTGAGTTCCTCTTACCCTTCATGTTAGGCACTGTACTCTTTGACTCCAAAATTTCTAATTTCTAATTGAGCATATATGCATATATAATTTGTATTAGATATATACATACATAATTTATAAGTGTTTTATCTTTATTAGTATTCTAATAAAATATTCTCTTTGTTGAGGCATTATTTTCATACTTCCCTTTATTTCTTTAGATATGATTACTTTTAGTTCTTTGAATTATTCAAACTATCCGGCTTGAAGTCTTGTCTAGTAAGTCTAATGTCTCTACTCCATGTGTGGTCTCTGAAATCTTTGCATGAATAACTTAGTGCTCAGCTTATTGGAAATTTCCTGAAATGCTTGGAACCAATGAGTTTCCCAGTCTTTGTTGTGGGGCTCTGTGTATATAGGGAGGTACACATACGACCCTAGTCAGTCTATATTTCTACCCTGGCCTTCACTTATTGCTTGCACACAGCTTCAAGGTCAGCCAGAGGTGAGGGTGTAAAGCCTTCTCAGGTCCTTCCTGAGGATCCTCATGGCCCTGGGCATGAACATAGCCATAGTTATACATATGAACTTCTAAATTCCCAAGCATATCTCAGAGCTTTCAAATCTTCCTATAAACATCTCATTCCCCAATGCTTATTTTTAAGCTTTTGGGTAACTTTTGTTTTCCCAAAATGCTAATCCATTGCTTCAGACAGTTGCAAGGTTAAGCAATTGCCTCTGACTGTTTCCAACAAACACCCCTTGAGAAAAGACTTTTCACGTTTGGCAAGCTCCCAGTTAAGTCAAATAAAGAGAACTCTTGAGAGTAGTCTCTTTTAACGAACCACCAAATGGGTCAAATAATGTCAGTTCTCTGGGAAAGGGGCTTCAGGGAGTTCTAATTTGGTTCTGCCCCCTCTACTGGTTAACAGGCTGCTGATTTTCATGTGACTGGTGAGCTGTTTGTTTTCAAAGCTACTGCAGAGTTGGGGAAATGGGCATGGAAATAGGACAAGTTAAAACACCACAGAACTCAACGTTCTTACTGAGATTTAGCTGCTTTGCTTGAATAAAGACTCCCCAGTTTGTTCCAAGGTTTTGGGTAACTTCCAGAGATCAGAAAATGTTGAATTTCACTGATTTTTTTTTTCCCCAGTGGTCTCATTGCCCTAATGGAAGAGGGCATTTTCAGAGGTCCGTACTCTGCCATTCTTGCTGAAACCCTGTCCCTTTGATCTTCTGTCTATATACAAATACCACACTCTCTTTAATACTGTGTCTTTATAGTAAATCTTAAAATCAGGTAGTCTGAGTATTCCAACTTGGATTTTTTTTTTTTAATTTCTTTTCAATGTTCCAGAGTTCACTGTTTATACACCACACCCAGTGTTCCATGCAATATGTGCCCTCCATAATACCCACCACCAGGCTCACCCAACCCCCCAGCCTTTTCCCCTCCAAACTCCCAACTGGTTTCTCAGAGTCCTCAGTCTCTCATGGTTCATCTCCCCCCCCAATTTCCCCCAACTCCCTTCTCTTCATCTCCCCATGTCCTCCATGTTATTCTTTATGCTCCAGAAGTAAGTGAAACAATATGATCATTGACTCTCTCTGCTTGAATTATTTCACTCAGCATAATCTCCTCCAGTCCCGTCCATGTTGATACAAAAGCTGTGTATTCATCATTTCTGATGGAGGCATGATACTCAATAGTGTATATGGACCACATCTTCTTTATCCATTCACCCGCTGAAGGGCATCTTGGTTCTTTCCACAGTTTGGTGACTGTGGCCATTACTGCTATGAACATTGAGGTACAGATGGTCCTTTTTTTCACTACATCTGTATCTTTGGGGTAAATACCCAATAGTGCAATTGCAGGGTCATAGGGAAGCTCTATTTTTAATTTCTTAAGGAATCTTCACACTGTTTTCCAAAGAGGCTGCACCAACTTGCATTCCCACCAACAGTGTAAGAGGGTTCCCCTTTCTCCACATCCTCTCCAACACACATTTTCTACTGTCTTGTTAATTTTGGCCATCGTAACTGGTGTAAGGTTGTAACTCAATGTGGTTTTGATTTTAATCTCCCTGATGGCCAACAATGATGAGCCTGATGTGGGACTCAATCCCAGGACTCGAGGATCATGACCTGAGCCGAAGGCAGTTGCTTAACCAACTGAGCCACCCAGGCGCCCCTTCCAACTTGGATCTTATTTTTTAAAATTATTTTGGCTTTTCTAGGTCATTTGCATTTACATATAATTTTAGATTTGGCTTACCAATGTTTACCCAGTGAACCTGCTGGGATTTTTGATTAGAATTCTCTAAATCTATAAATCAATTTGGGGAAAAGTGACACTAAAAATATTAAGTCTTCCAATTAATGAATATATCATCCCATTTATATAGGTCTTCTCTAATTTTTCTCAGCATTAGTATTTTAGTGCACAGGTCTTGTGTATATTTTGTAAAATGTATCACTAAATATTTTTTTATGTAATTACAAATAGTATTACATTTTTTAATTGTTACTATGAAGAAGTACAATTGACTTTTGTATATTGATATTGCTAAACCCACCTAATAGTCTAGCTACCATTTTTGTAAATTCATTAGTATTTTATACATGTACATGTCACATCTGTGAATATCATTAGTTTTATTTTTTGCTTTTGAATTCTGTGCACTTGGCTTTTTTTTCTAATTCATAGAATCAGTGAATGCCTCCAGTACAAATTGAAATGGAAAAAGCAAAAGCAAACATTCTTGTCTTGCTCTAGATCTAAGGGGTAAAGCATCTGTCTTTCATCACGAAGTATGATGTTGTAACAGACTGAGAAAATTCCCTTCCATTTCTAGTTTGTTGAGTTTTTAAAAATCATAAATAGGTATTAAATTTTGTCAAATACTTATTTTTGCAATTGCTGAGATCATCATATGGTTTTCCTTTTTGAAATCTGTTGACATGGTGAATTACATTGATTTTTCACTTGTTAAACCAAACTTGCATTCTTGGTACAAACTCTATTTGATAACGATATATTCTAGAGTATGTTACTAGATTTTATTTACTAAACTTATGCTAAGAATTTTTTTCTATATTCCTGAAGTATCTTAGTCTGCCATTTTCTTTTCTTGTAATATCTTTGTATGCTTTTGTTATCAGAACAACGTGGTCTCACAGAAAAAGTAGGAAAATATTCTCTCCTCTTATTTTCTTGAAGAGTTAGTATAAAGTTGGTATTATTCTTTTTAAATGTTTCATTGAAATCACCATTGAAGCCTCCTGGGCCTGGGGTTCTTTTTGTAAGAAGGGGTGTGTGTATGTGTGTGTGTGTGTGTTTTAAGAATTTATTTATTTTTTTAAGTTTTTATTTATTTATTTGACAGAGAGAGAGAGAGCATGCACAAGCAGGCAGAGCAGCAGGCAGAGGGAGAGGGAGAAGCAGGCTCCCCACCGAGCAGAGAGCTGGATGTGGGGCTCAATCCCAGGACCCTGGGATCATGACCAGAGCTGAAGGCAGACACTTGACCAACTGACCCACCCAGACGTCCCTGTGTGTGTGTGTGTGTGTGTGTGTGTGTGTGTGTGTTAATACATATACTCCAGTAGTATTTTGCACTGACTTTTGTTACAACCATTAGCTGATACTGGGGCTTTTTTTTTGTTCTTTGTTTTTGTTTTTGTTTTGTTTTGATTTGGTTTTGGTTCTAGAATCCCATCTAAAGTACCACATTAGCTCTAGTCATGATGTTACCATAGGATTCTTTGGGTTGTGACAGTTTTCAGACTTCCCTTGTTTTTGGTAACCTTGATGATTTTCATCAGTACTGGTCAGATAGTGCATAGAATGTCTCTCAATTTGGGTTTGTTTGAGGTTTTTTTCATGATTACGCTGGGGTGATGAGTTTTGGGGAAGAAGACCACAGAGGTAAAGTATCATTCTCATCACATTATTCCAAGGGTACATGCTACATGCTACATAACATGCTATTGATACTATGACTATCTAGCTGAGATAGTGTTTTTTAGGTTTTTCTACCCTAAATTTTCTTTTTTTTAATTCTTAGGAAGTTTGAAACTATATGTTTTTTAAAGATTTTATTTATTTTTTTGACAGAGAGGGAGAGCACACACAAACAGGGAGAGCCACAGACAGAGGGAGAGGGAGAAGCAGGCTTCCCCCTAAGCAGGGAGCCCAATGTGGGGCTCAATCCCAGGACCCCAGAATCATGACCCAAGATGAAGGCAGATGCTTAACAGACTGAGCCACCCAAGGTTCCCCTGGAAGTTTTAAACTATATATTTAAATCCATTAATAGATATGGGGTTATCTAGGTTCTCTAGGTTATCTTCCTAAGTGAAGTTTGTTTTTTCAACAAGGCTTGTGTCCATTTTATTTAATTGGTTGACTTTATTGACATAAATTGTTCATACCCTTCCCTTACATCATCTTAATGTTTGCAGAATCTGGAATGGTGCTCCTCTCTCATTCCTAATATTAGTAATTTGTGTTTCCTCATTGGTTTGTTTCTTCCTTTAGCAGACACCGAACAATTGTGATATATTTCCTTTTTTTTGGTTCAAATATTTTCTAATTTTCCTGTGACTTCTTCTTTGGCTCATGGGTTATTTATAAGTATGTCATCTCATTTCCAAATATTTCCAAATATTTTATTGGAAATTGACCCAAATTTCCATCTAGTATCATTTTCTTCTCCTTGAAGAACTAACTTCCTATAATATTTCTTGTAGTGCAGGTTTGCTGGTGATAAATGGTTCAGCTTTTTTTTTAACCTGAAAAGTTTTCATTTCCATTTTACTTTTGAAAGTTATTTTTGCTGGGAGTGGAATTCTAGATTGACAGGGTTTTTTTGACAATGCCATCCCATTGTCGTCTGGATTATATAGTTTCTGGCAGGAATTTTTTCTGATATTCTTGTTTTAGTTTCTTTGTGTTGTTTTCTTCTGGTTGGTTGCAAAATTTTCCCAGTATCTTTGGTTTTCAGCAATTTGATTATGATGTTCCTCAGTGTCATTTTCTCTATGTTTCTTCTGCTTAGGTTTTGTTAAAATTCTTAAAGCTGTGGTTTATAGATTTATCAAATTTGGAAAAGTTTTGACCATTATTTCTTCGATTGCTTCTTTTCCTCTCTCTTTTCCCAATTACGTGTTTATCAGACTGCTAGATATTTTCTCACACATCACTGATACTCTTACTTCTTTTCCTCAGCCTTTTTTCTCTCTGTAATCAATTTTGAGGAGTTTCTACTGCTATGTCTTTACTTTTACTGATATTTTCTCTTGCTGTTTTTAATCTACTATTTATTATAGTATATACTTTTTATTTCAGATATTGTATTCTCCATCTTTAGAGGTTCTATTCAGGTATTTTTTTAAAAAATCTTATTTACTTATCTGACAGGTACAGATCACAAGTAGGCAGAGCAGCAGGCAGAGAGAGATGGGGAAGCAGGCTCCCTGTTGAGCAGAGAGCCCAATGCAGGGCTCAATCCCAGGACCCTGGGATCATGACCTGAGCCAAAGACAGAGGCTTTAACCCACCCAGCCACCCAGGCTCCCCCTATTCAGGTATTTTTATATTTTCCATTTCTTGCCTCATCATGTGTGCTTTTTCTGTCTTCCTTGAACAAAGAAGCTTATTTATAACAACTATTAATATCTTTGTCTGCTATTTCTATCATTTCTGTGTCTGTTTCTATTGATTTCCCCCTAATATTCGTTCATATTTTCTTGCTTTTTGTATGTCTAGTAATTTTAATTACTTAATTAATTTTAATTAATCAAATTTAATTAATTAATTAATTAATTAATTTTGGGGATGCTGGATCCTCTTGTATTCCTTTAAAAAGTGTTGGGCTTAGTTTTAGTAGGCTGTTAAGTTACTTGGAATCTCCTTGCTCCTTTCAAGACTTGCCCCTTTTTCGTTTTGTTTTGTTTTTAGGACAAGCCTGTGAAGGCTTTAGTTTAAGTTTAATCTATCCCACTACTAAGAAAGGATTTTCCTGAGGGTTCTACCTGATGTCTGTTGCAGCACTACAACATCTCTTCACTCTGGCTAGAGGGAACACATGTTAATCCTATCCATGAGTGAGCTCTAGGAATGTTTGGCCTTCTGTTTTTCAGAGTGTTTTTCCTCCAAAATTCAAGTAACTTCCTTTCACACATGGGCAGGTCAGTATTCACGGAGAGACTTGAGTTGTTCCTTCTAGAAATATCCAGAATTCCTTGTGAAGTTCCTTTTTTCCCCAGTATTGTATCCCACAAATTCTAGCCACCTTGGCCCCCAAGTCTAATCTCTTTCTCCTCAACTCAGAGTGATCACCAGACTATTTAGGAACCCCATCCCAGCCATACAGCCAGGAAATTGTCTCCAGACACTAATGTGGAGCACTTACTGGGCTTATCATGTCTGTTTCTCTTCTCTCAGCAGTTCAGTCATGTACTGCCTGTGTCTAGTGTCTGAAAAATTGTTTCTTGTAATTCTGTCCAGTTTTCTATGACCTTTTGTTTAAGGGAGGAGGGAAAATTCAGTTCCTGTAGTCGATCATGGGAAAAGCAGATTTGTATGATACTCTTTCAAGTTTTGTGGTGAGGGAGGGGAAAAAAGGGAGTAAAACAGTAATTCAAGGGTTACACAGAATCCAGGGAATCTTTTTCTTTAGGTTGGAAAAGATACTTCCTCTCACACACAAGAGAAAATGAACAAAGGATAAAGACCATTAGAACTAAAGTTTGCAATTAAAAAGAAAAAAAAAATAACTGTTTTTCTATACTTTCACAATATTTCTGATACCAAATATGTGGTGGGCTTTCTCCCTACATCAGACAAATCTTACAATAACTACCTCGAGTTAGCACAGACCCCACCAGTTAAGGGCTCAGTCCCATAAGACTGTCACCTATAGTAGACATTAACCTCCAGTCACAGTCTGTAACCTGTACTTCTGACTAACCAACTATAAATCATGGTCCCCAGGACTCCTTCCTTGGGTTTAACAACTTGCTAGAATGGTGTACTCAGAGAAATGTTTACTTATATTTTATGTAAGATACAAATCAGGAACAGCTGACTGGAAGAGATGTATAGGTCAAGGTCTGGGAGTGGGGCTGCTCAGAACTTCCACACCTTCTCCAGGTGCACCATCCTCCTAACACCTCAGTGTGAACTTGGCAGCTCTCTTAACCTTTTGGTTAAGCTTGTTTTGTTTTGCAGAGGCTTTATTACATGACATGATAGATTAAAGCATTAGCTGTTAATAATTAACTCACCCTTCAGTATCTCTCTCCCTTTCATGGAAGTAGGGAGTGGGGCCAAAAGTTCCAACCCTTTTGTCATAGGTTTGGTTGTCCTAGTACATGGTCTCTCACACTCAGAAGCATTCAGAAAACCACCTCATTTTCGTGTGGATTACAGAAGCTTGTCATGAACAACAGAAGATAACTATTTTCATCTTTGTCACTCCACTCTTGAGCTGAGATAAAAACCAAATATTATCACGAAAGAGGCTCCGATGACTCTTATCACTTAGGAAATTACAACGGTTTTAGGATCTCTGGTCAGGAACCACAGACAAAAATATGTATTTCTTATTATATCACAATGTCACAGCAACATTGGGTAGAAAGTTTCAAGGAGCTCATTTCTGGAGACACTTATTTTCTCTGAAATGTGGGAAGTTCAGTAATCCAGTAAAAATGATGTACACCTTGGAAAATGGGAAGATTTAAAGAATAGCTGGTAGGAGCAGCTGGGTGGCCCAGTTAGTTAAGTGTCTGCCTTCGGCTCAGGTCATGATCCAAGGGTCCTGGGGTTGAGCCCAGTGTCCAGCTTCCTGCTCAGTGGGGAGGCTGCGTCTCCCTCTCCCTCTGCCTCCTGCACTAGTGTGTGCACTCTCTCTCTCTCCCTTAAATGAATAAATAAAATCTTAAAAAAAATAAAATAACAAGTAGCTGGTAGAGGCAAGGGGGTAAAGTAGAGTTAATTAGGGGGAGAAAAAAAGACAAGTGACCAGATTAGAAGACCCATACATTTGTAACAATGCTGATCTGGAAGAGAGGTAGCCTGAAGGGCAGGAGTCAACCCCATCGGAGACCCTTGACCACGAGACCACTGCTCACCACAAAAGGTCCCATGTTCATCGAGACTTATTGAAAGTCACTCCTCTAGGCTCTGTCAGCCACTGGAAATCCAAGCAAGATTGACACCCCAGAGCTTAAACATCATCAGTGCTGTCTTTCCAGCCCCATTCCTCAGCCTGGCTGGAAAGCCTTCCTGAAATCCTTGGCTCTTATTACTCCATTAAAAATAGAGAAGAGTTCATATGTGGCCAGACACTGAGGTCAGAACCACGCCTTTAACTCTTATGAAAGAGTGCCACAGGGTGGACACTCGGAGCTTTCAAAGAGGCAGTGTTTGAACAGGGCAGTTGGCTTCACCTGTAATGACCACAGATGAGGCCCTTTTGCTGTGTCTTGTTTGCCTGTCAATCATGGCCAGCTTTAGATTTTGGATTTGCCTATAGTCTCAGCTTATGACCCGAGTTTTGCCCAAATGGTTTATGTCAAGTGTGCTAAGTGACCCCAGTCAGGTCCCCTTTCTTCTTCCACTTTGCAAGTAAAGGTTTCACTTCACACTCAACTGGATATCTTAGATTTTGGATAAATTAGTAAAAAATACTCTTTTCTATGAGTACACATAGTCCAAAATAAGGGTTCCTAGCTTTGCAAGTAGATGTAGGCTGATTTTAGCACACCCCCCCCACCTCCTTGACTAGTCACCCTGGTACACACAGGGTGTGTACCAGCTGGCAAGGTACCCTTGATCTTCTTACCTTGGTTCTCTGACTTTTCTTTTGGCATTAACAATTAATAGCTCCTTTGCTGTCACTATTGTTAATTGATAATGCCTTCCAGGCTGGGTCCTGGACTCTGAATTTGCTGGATTTTATAAGTCAGTGCAGTTGCCCCCCGAGGTTGGCTTCAATCCCACCCAGGCAGGTTATACCTGCTGGCTATTTGCTCCCTACCGCTAAACCCTGAAACAATGAAGGTCAAGACAAGGTGATGTATTCAGAGAAACTACTTTTCTGTTGGGTCATGGAATCTAGTGCCACGGTCTGTTAGCGAGGTTGTTTAAGGTGAATGGAGTTTCGGGAGCCCCTTATGGGAATAGAGGTTTGGTTTCCCAGCCACCCCAATGAAGGAGGCTGTCAATGTACAGGACCAACTGGGCCTTCTTTTTTTTTTTTTTTTTTTTTTTTTAAAGATTTTATTTATTTATTTGACAGACAGAGATCACAAGTAGGCAGAGAGGCAGGCGGGGGTAGAGGAAGCAGGCTCCCTGCTGAGCAGAGAGCCCAATGCGGGGCTTGATCCCACGACCCTGAGATCATGACCTGAGCCTAAGGCAGAGGCTTAACCCACGGAGCCATGCAGGCGCCCCTGCAGCTGGGCCTTCTATCATTTCACGTTCCTGCTGGTCGCTCCTGTTTCCAGAAGAACGTGGGCCACACTCTTCAAACTTTTCAAACTATTCAAAATGCTCTCCAAACTAAGCTGATAAGCTGGCATTTTGTTTTGACCCCACACCTGGATGCTACCAGACTGACCCTGGGCCTGACCTGTGAGATCTTTTTAGGAAGCTCTTCATTGCGGGTGGGGTCTGGGCACTCTCTTGACTTCAGTCTTGGGGATCTTCTGCTGTTCCTCGGGGCTGCTCCTGGAGTGTGAGACGCATGAATACATGGAAGTCCAATTTCAAACTGTGAAGTGGTTCATTGAGAAAGGTTTGGTAGGAGAAGAGTCTGAAGCTGATGGCCAAAAGGTGACCTTGAAATGGGCCAAGGCAGTATTTCTCAAATTATGTTGTATGAAATGCTAGCACTACGGGCATTTAATGGGTAAAGAAAAAAATTGTCTGGTCACATATATATGAGAAATCCAGGATTAGAGGCAGCTAAATGGGTTCCTTTGTTGCAGGACTTCTCAGGGCTTTTATCACGCCAATGTCTGTAGTATACGTGCAAAGGAATTCAGAGTAAGTAGCATTTCCCAGACTTACGTGATTATGGAGCATCGCAGGATACAGGGACGTCGGTGTGTGGATTTTGTCTTCCGTCTTTCCCGTTGCTGCTCTCTCTGGGATTTTCAAGAGGGATTGTGGGCTTTCAGAGGTGAGGAGGAAATGCCTGGGCCCCTCTGCAGTCGTGCCAGCTGCATCTGAAACTGAGAAATAATTATGGAAAATGCCTGCTGATTATGTCTCTGAATCCAGCCCCTCCAGCCCTGAGCCCTGGTTGATTTCTATTTAACATTCGGCATGTGGTTTTCCTGCTCGGCTTTCTCAAACCTGCCTTACCAAAGCTGTTCCTGAAATATGCTAATAATTTCCTTTGAAACAACTGGCCTGCTCATTTAAAAGTGACAGGCTTTCTCTTTCAGCCCTGCTACTGAGTTCTCTTTGATGAAAGGTGTCTTAAAAATAAAGTTGTCTTCTCTGTTCTCATCCTGACATGACTGAGGGAAGAATGTGACAGGGAGAAGTTTCTCAATAATGACCCACCACCTCTATTTCAAACTGCTTACTTAGTTGATCCAAGGGGAGAGCTTCTTTCCACAGCAAAACCAGGCCTTGACCACTCTCCTATCTGACTGCTTTTAGTCTTTAGTGATCAGGGAAGGGCATCTGCTTGTCGGGATGAAGATTGTCCATGGTGACCGATAAAAGATGGGGTAGAAGCCATAGCAATGGGACAAAGAGGACTTGGCGAAAGCCAGAGGCGTGAGTCCCCAGCACCTTGCAGCTAACTGACTAACTAATCCATGCGTAAGCAAAGAGTTGAGCTGTTCATGTTTTCATAGGGCAAGTTCCCACGGAACAGGGATTCTGGTAGACCAGGACAATTCCATCTAGGAGAAGATGGAATTGGGGACTTTGAGGAGCTCTTCATTCAGCAGCCGCTCTCTGCTGTCAGGAGCAAGGCAGCGAGCCATGATGGGGGAGGAGGACACTGACACGTGTGAGCGGGGCCTTGACCTCTCTTCAGCTCACAGTACAATCGGGGAGATGCATAGGGACGGAGAGAATCATCATAGGATAACAATGTATGACACAGGTGAGTGTCCCGCAGCAGGTGGGCAGCAAAGAGCCCAGAGGAGAAAGAAGCCCTGCATGCTGAGTCTGCAGAAGGCTTTGTACAAGAGTCATGGTGACCTGAAGCTTCAGCTTTCACGGGCAGCAGAGGCAAGGGCCCTCCCGGACGACACTTGCTCCGGCCTCTGCAGCCTCCACTTCCCCCCACCTTTCCATTTCCTAACAGAAAATCGATTTAATTCTGAGTGTCTCCTTCTTGCCAGCATAGTCCTTGTCCTTTGGGAAACATTTAACTCAACGGAAGCCAATTGGCACCTTCTCTTCCCAGCCATGTCACTCTTTTGGTGGGGACTATGGCCTGAGTCAGTCCAATCAGAGTGATCTCCTGGAGTCTTGCTTGGGATTCCAGGGCAGAAGCACTCTCCCCAGCTAGACACCAGTGAGCGAGATCCACAGCCCTTCCTGCGCGGGTGCTCACCCGATGGCCCAAGGGGAGCCACCTGAGCCGGACAGCTGATTGGAGAAATACACTAGGATTTGATGCCATCGAGCCTCTGATCAACGAAGTTTGACACCCCTGTGTCCTGTCAGTGGCTGAGCTTCCTCTAGCTAGATCAGGAGAAGTGACATGGAGGAGAATGTTCAGAAGCCCAGAGAATGGCTGGAAGGAGGCTCTAGGTTGCCTATATAGACACACAAACACACACACACGCGCTCCAAAACATACATGCGTGCATGCCCATACCGTCTCACAAACACACATGTGTGTGCACACTCACAAACACACACTCACACACATGTGCACACACACAAGCTTCTCTGCAGAACCAGTATGAAAGAAGGTGCTGCCACCTCTCCCCAGGCCAGCAAAGAGGATGCCCCAGCCCAGCCCATTTCTGGATGTAAGCAGCATCACATGGGGGTGACCGATTTGGTCGGGTTTGCCTGGGACTTGGCCAATTTTAGCATTGAAAGTGTCATATACCCTTTTAGGACCAGGCAAACCAGTAGGGCTGGTCACCTTACTTCCCGATCAAAGCTTCAGGAGAGTGCAACCGATTGGCAGAACCCATGCTACCCAGCAGCAAGGGGGCGGGGCCTCCCCATCGACAAAGTGGCGGTTGCCAGGTGGCCAACGAACAAAATTCAGGGAGGTTGTTGACGGGGTTTTGAGCAGCTGAGATGACAAACACACTGGTAAGCCACTATCGCCAACCTTGCTGACATAATTAGCCATTTCTAATCAGACTTCTAACTTTCAGCCAGAGCATCCTGCCTGATCCAGGGGGCTTCTAGCAGCTTCTGTGAGCCCTTGAGCTAAACTGGGAGTGAGCGCCCTCATGTTATTCACAAAGGTGTGGGGCCATATGTCTGGGGCTTCCTGCACAGGACTACAGATCAAGCACGTTTTGGCTTGAGGTGTGGGGGACAAAGGAATGGAAAACTGTAGAATAGATTGAAGGGAGAGAAACAAAATTCATTGTCTTTGTTGAATGAAACAATGGATTTAACTTATCAACCTTGATGACAGTGAGCTGTGCTACCTTGCTGTGAATATGGTCTTTGGACTCTGGCACCAAGGTCCAGGCTAGAAGGTAATAAACCTAGATCCTGAATGTCTTTCTCCATGAACTCCCGAACAAGCAAACAAGGGTGTAGAAGATGGTGGTTTCACTAATCGTTTATAAAACTGTCTCCACTTCAGCATGTGGAGTTCTGTCAACGTCACTTACAATTGATGCTGGAATCCATGTGACAAGTCTCCAGTGGGGCTGGGCTGCCAGCCAGCTGGCCTGTCCCACAGCAATGCCCAAGTAGAAGAATGGGCTTCCCGCACCTCCACCCACCATGGCAACTGAGAGCCACAGTGGTAGAGCAAGACCCCAGAGAGGGGGCAGGAGGAAGGACAGATTAGCTCTGCTCTTTGCAAAATCCTTCCCCACACAGTGTCTGGTAAGCCCCAGGCAAGTCTCAGGTAGCCCAGAGAGGTAGGAGGACAGGTATAATGATAAAATTCCAAGGAGTGTGGCTCCCCTATGGTCTCATGGTAAGTAGGACAAGGCCCCGGAAGAAAAGATTTGTCACCTGTGGCTCTCTGCCTTGGATGGATGAGAGAGGCTGAGAGCAGCAGCAGAAGTAGTCTTATTTGTTAAATGTTGATCATCAAAAACAAAGCAGTAATTTTAAAAGGTTTAAATAGTTCCACAATTCCTGTCTTTGGGCAGAATCATTTCATTCTAGACTGGATTGCTTTCTGCATTTAGGCTGAACTGGATAGACACAAGCTGTAGGGTGTTTTTCCTCTTTACTCTGCACAGAAAAAATTAAGTTGTCTGAAGTTGCCAGATGTATTCGAGGCCCGTGAAAAGAACAATACCACAATAAGTGATTTGTAGCAGCCCCTTGAAAGTGTCTAAGCCTCATTCAGCTCCCTACTGTTCTGCCTCATTATACGCAGTCACACTCAACAGAGCAATACCTGGGCTGAATTGTCCTTCTTTGGGGAAATCTCACTTTCTTTCTTGTGTGTTCCTGATCCTCACACTCCTGTAACCTTCACACCCAGTCTGGGCTTCCCTTGTTCTCATCTCATCGGACATGGGGCTACTTCTGGATTTCTGCAAGCCCCCAGCTCTGACTCCTCCCTCCCCACCCAGCTCAACTCCCACCCCGCACCTTCTCCACGAGCCGCCTGGGTGGGCCTGCGCGGGCCCTTTCCACCGGCAGCCTGGAAGGGTTAGCCATGGTGCCCCACCTGCCTCCAGGCCTTAGCCATTTGGCGAGGGAGATACACTTTACTCAGTCCAGCAAAATCGAATGTTCAGTTCCTGGGGATCAGGGGTGGAACCTCAGAGAGTATCTCTACAATCTGTAGGTGGTAGGCCTGGGAAGTACAGAATGCAGGTGCTTTAGAGAGAAGAGAGAAGCAAAGAGCCAAACTGGGGGCTCTGGGAAGGGGCAGGGAAGCCAGTTCTCATGGAAATCTTAGTTCTGAGAACCAGTTCCTTTGGGGTCTGGCCACATTTCCTGACCTTCCTTTTTGTGCTTTAAAGCAGAAAGGTTTCTGTGGATTACACCCCTAACCATTGCCACTCTTGACCTCACTCTTAATTTGTTGGGGACACTTAGCTGACAGTTTCTGCCCCTAGCTCTACGGCAGCTTTATTCATACGCTAGCTTTACCATCTCGAGAGGAAATATGATCTAATCTAATCTCTATGTGTTATGGCTTGAATCATGTCTAAATGTACTAAAATTTGTACACTGAAGCCCTAATTCCTAGTTCCTCGGAATGTGACTGTGTTTGGAGTCAGGGCTTTTCACGAGGTAATTAAAGTAAAACCAGGTCATTGGGCTGGGCCCTCATCCAGTGGGACTGGTGTCTTTTTAAGAGGACATTAGGACGCAGACACACGCAGAGGGAAGATCACACAAGGACATAGGGAGAAGCCAGCCATGGGCGAGCTGACAAAAGAGGCCTCAGAAGGAGCCAAGCCTGCCGACAGCTTGACCTTGGACTTCCAGCCCCCAGAACTGTTGCTGAATGACTTGTTGAAGCCCCAGGTCTGTGGTGGTTTGTCATG
This sequence comes from Mustela nivalis, assembly GCF_964662115.1. NCBI lineage: Eukaryota > Metazoa > Chordata > Mammalia > Carnivora > Mustelidae > Mustela > Mustela nivalis. Next base: position 92,323,825 of record NC_139021.1, on the reverse strand, counting down.
GCAGCCCCAGATGACCAAACACCATAGATGCTCATCTTGGCCTAGTGCTTCCTCACATCCCCCTCAGGAGGCCAATCTCCACCCCTTGAAGGACTTCCTGGCCCGGAACTTCAACTCACATGGTGAATGTCTCTTGCTGAGGCTTTCCTGCCCCCATCTCAACCCTCCACTTCCTTCCACAGGCCAGGCGTCCCTTCCAGCATCTCTCCATTCACTTCTAACTCGTTTCCACTCCTCCCACATGTCAGGGACCCGCCTACCACCGTTGCTGTCTCAGGAAAGGAACAGGTGAGCCCCAGGGTGTGCTGAGGCCGATTGCTCCATCCCGGGGAACCCCAGGGGCCAGACACATCAGAGGTCTAGGTCCTGGCTGGATTTTCCAACAGTGGGGCCAAACAGACTTGGATACACTTGTCCCAAGACAAGCCAGTGATTCAAGAGATGAGGGTTTGGACAGGAGAGACAGGGGAGTTTATTTCAGGTGCCAGCAGCCTGGGGACATGGCAGGCTCAAGCCCTTACCGACCTCCCTGTCTGCAGGATGGACACCTAGAGTTTTCTGGGAGAGGCTCAGGGGGTATGTGTGAGACAGCAGGCAGAGAGGGTGTGATCACGGCTGTGGGGCAGGACGAGTTCAGCCCATGGTCATGGCGGGAAAACGGACATGGGAGGGGGGTGGTCTTCCATGCATTTCATTGCTATCAAGGCTTATCTGCTCCGGAGGCTGGGACGTTCCAGTCATTGCAAAACACCTTCATGGATGCATCCAGAAAGTGCGGCAAGAAGCAAGCACGAGGTGTTTAGTTAGTGCGTGAGTTAATCAGTCTGGTCTGTTTGTGGTTTTAACCTTGGGGTCCAAGATCCAGCCAGACTCAGATCGGCTGAGCAGGCGTCTGTGGCCTCACCTGTGTGATGTCCTTTCCTCAGCAGTCCCCACGTGGTTGACAGTGACGGGCCTTTTCACCAGATGGCCTGCCATCTCCTCAGACTCAGACTCACCTCGCCATCCAATCTGGTCCCCTTCACAAACTTCATGTCCTCAAACAGTGTCCGTTTCTTGATCCCTATCTCTCCGGTCGCCCCATTTCTTTGCTCCGCTTTGTAGCAAAACTCCAGAGAGCCCACTCAGTTCCTGCCGTCTGTTTCCCTTCCTCCCGTTCTCTTTATGCACGTGTTAGACTTACAGGGTATCTTACTGTGTTTGACTTTTAAGTATCGTTAGAGAGACCTCTGTCCCTGGCCTGCCTCTTGGTGTTGTCCAACGTGTCTCAGCTTTACACACCCTCTCCACACCCAGGCCCTCAGACGTCTGTCTTCCTGTGCCTCTCTCCCACACTCCAGGCACGTGCCTCTAAACTGCCTCTCGACTTCCTCCCTTGGGAGTCCCGACGATGGCTCAGACTCTACACATCCTGCCATGAACTTGTGATCATGATCGTCTGTCAAGAACCAGCTCTGGCTGTCACCTTCCTTTCTCAGCCGAGGCAGCTCCTGACTTGCAGGGAGTCAGGGCCAAGTCCTTGGGATCAACCTTAGCTGCTTTTTCCTCCCATACTCCGCCTCCCGCCTCGTAGAAAAACTTGTTGGTTCTACCTTCAAACTGTGTAGGGGCTGAGACTCTTGCTTCCTCCACTGTTCCTACCCTGGTCTGAGCTACCATCTCTTCTTGGGCCCTTCCTGAAAGATCTTCCTGCTTCTGCCCCCGCCCCTACCTGCCCCCTACAAAAAAATTTCAGCACAGCCGTCAGTGCCACACACCATGTCACTCTTTTGTCCCAGCCCCCCTGCTAGAGGCTTTTTGTTTCTCTCAAGAATAGAAATAAAATCCTTATGATAGCCCATAGGACCTTACAGTCTCTACTCACTGTGACCTTTGGTCCATCTGTGACCTCTTCTCTTTCACTTTCATTTTGTTCCAGCAACACTGAGCCCCCCGGTTCATCTCACAGGCCAGGTTAGCTCCTGCCCCAGGGCCTTTGCACCAGCCATTCTGGCTCCTGCTTGCGATCCCCTTCTCTCAGGTACCTGTTTGGCTAATTCTCCATTCTAGGCTTGGATCTCACCTGTTGCACGGGGCCTGCCTGACCGTCCCCAGTGCACGCACATCACCTACTCTCCCTTCCCTTGCCCTGCTGGCCTTCTGTCTGGGGCACCTTCTACCTCCCGGTGTACTGTTTACTTATTGATTATGTGCAATGTCTCGTGCCCATCGCTTCCCTTCCTGGTCTCATGGCTCTGCTGGAATAGAAACTCCAGAGGGAACCAAAGTCTGTTCTGTCCCAGATATAACCCAAGTTCCTAGAAGAGTGCCTGGCCCCAGGCACAGGCCTAATAGATATTGGTGGAAGGAAGAAATAGAATTCTCCCATAAGGCCATCCACCATTGCCCTGCATTCTCTAAAGTGTGAGGCTTGGGGGGCATCTTTCACACGGAGCCTCCTTCCCTTCGGAAACATCCTCATGCCCCAGGTCCCATCTGCCATGCCAAGGTGGCAAACAGTCCTCTCCACCCAGCACATCCTGGAATCATCTATTAAATTAATCTTTTTGAACACCCTGTTTTGGGTCGATCTTGTTCCCCGCCACAGCCTGTTGGACCAAGTTTGATGTGGGGCTCACACAGAGGCCGGTGTCCCTTCTCTGACTTCTCATAACTGCAGTTGAGGCCAGCTCTTGATTTAAGGATCTCCTGATCAGTAACGAGATTAAGCACAGTGAACCTTTTTTCACTTGGAAATCCAAAAGAGACTTGGGTCGAAACCTGGCTTGCTCTCAAGCATGTATATTCTATTTAAATTTTCTGTTGACCCCTTAATTGTCCACACCCCACATTTTGCCGGCTTATTTACAGCCTTCCTATCCCTTCCATGGGTGCATGCTCTGTCTTTCAAGTCAGGCCATACAGTTCCTTGAGGGCAAAGGCTGTTTTATACAGCGACACCTTGATTAGAGATTCCTCTGGAACAAGGATCATTTACTCAAAGTCAATTGTGTGCAAAAGTGAAAACAAAACATCTTCATAAATCATTCTAAGCAGAGCTGCCTGCCTACAGCTGCATGTCAGAAATACTTCAACGCTGTTTCTGTTTGTCTCCGTGGGTGCTGAGGTCGACAGGGCCCATGGCTGGGGCTGTCAGCAGCCGGGAAGGTTTTGTCCCTGAGCCTGCAGTCTTTTCCCTCCGTCTTGGGCCTCGGCAGCGCCGTCTTCAGGCTCCTTGGGTGACTTTTCAGGACGTACCCGCAGCTCCTGGCTCCCACTGCCCCCTCCGGAGAAGATGGGTCTAGGAGCCTATCCTTCCTGTGCGCTGATGAATGGTTGTATACATGACACCAGACGCTATGAGGTTATCCTCTGTGTTCCTCCTCAGCGTGGTCCAGGAATCTAGAACAGAGGCTGGCACCAAACACAGACTGGAAAATGTCTTTGTGGAACACGTGACTGTGCACTCAGGAGGAATTTATGCTTTGAAATCTTGATTCCCCCCATTACTCAAAGAAATGTTCAGGAGTTCTCCATTATCTTCATGGAGAGAAATGTGCTCCCTCCCTCTACCCTTTGAAGCAAAAATACCCCTGAAATTACTACTAGGCTTGTTAAATGGAGCCCATAGCTGGTCTGGCCTGCCCCAAGGTGACTTCCTCACCTCCTGCCTTCCCTGCTCCTTGCTGGTCCCTGGGGCTGTGTCCCTCTCTCGCGGACCATCCTCCTTGTGTCTATGGGGTGGTTAGGCCTCCCTCGAGTTCTCTTCTGCCCTGGCCCCCCTGTGTCCCTCATCCCGTTTGAGGTAAGACCTTACTTCCATTCACCCTGAATGCTGACCCCGCTTGGCTCTCATCGACTTTCCTAGGATTTCCAGACACTGATGTTTCCAGAACATGTGGCCCTATTTGGGATCTGGTCCAGGAATTTTCTTAGTATAACCTCTCATTTCTGACATCCTGGAACATCCTGTATTGTTTCCCTTGCCCATGAAGTTTCTGACAAAGACATTTTCCCTGGGACTGAGACATCTATGCTCACAGAGGTATGACTTAGGTGTTTTTTTAGAATCTCCCAAGGAATTAGACCCAGAGCAAAGCAAGTTTCATGACACGGAATTTAATCATTAGGGCCTCAAGGACAGGAACCCCATAGCATACGACTCCATTTCCCTTTCACTGTTTAGGGAAGTTGTAGACCCAGCACAGACCTGTAATAAACACCTGCTGAATAATTGATTGAGTGACATCCAGCCAAGCATGCCGGATGTTTCTGTCTGGCTACGATGTCTGGGATTTTTTTTTCCCCCAGGAAAAATTGTGATTATTTTCACAGCATTTATTCACCAGTTCTCCCTCATTTGTTCTTTTTCCTTTCCTTTTCTCCCAAGTTTTCATTTGAAAAATGTTATATAGAGACAAAGCTGAAAGAATAGAATAACCTTATTTATGCTTGTCTCTTGGATTCCACAATTAACATTTTTCTACATTTGTTTTTTTTTTATCTCTCTCCGTGTAGTTCTCTCTATGTATCATAGACCTATCTACACTTGTATTTTTATAACTCTCTCTATAAATATAAAAACTTTATTGTTGGCTATTCTGAAAGTCAGTTGCAGACATCATGACCCTTCACCTTCTCAATGTTTCCTGCATTTCCTAAGAATGAGGACACTTTCTATATAACCACAACATTATCACAGCTAAAAATTAATAATCATTTTGAAATGGAATCCAGTGTCCTTTCTTTTCTTCTCAAGCTGGAGATGTTTGCTTTTGGACTGCACGATGACCCTGCTTTCCAAATCTGAATTCCGGTCCTCGTTCCTTATGGATGCCTTGGGTTTGACAGGTATGGTAAGGTGCTATAGTTCATAGAACAGAATTGTGTTCACTGGCTCTTGGGTGATAGAGAGCTGTTTGGGCTCCAAAGATGGATTGTTTCCAGAACACACCATGTCCATCCTCAAGCAGCAGCCGGGATAGGGTTTTTTGGAGGACACTGAGGTCTGCCCTGGGTCCCAGGGCAGAGCTCCTCTGCCCATACAGCTATCCACTGTATGATCTCTCCCTCTTTTTAATCTGTCTCTAGCCTCCTTTATCTCTTGTATTGTGGAATAAAAACACTATATACAAGGCTCTTGGCAATTCTGATTCAGTAGGTCTGGGATGGGAATCTCAGGAAATTATATTTTTACAAAGCTCTCCAGGATTAGAAATCTGGCAGGGGGAAAAGGGGAACGGAAAATCCCCCATTACATGGTCTGCCTACACAACACTTCTCTGTACATCTTATGTATGTGTGTTTGTGGGTTTTGTAAGATGACTCCAATTATCTTTGGAAGTGAGTGGAGTAGAAACTATAAATAAATCAGAGACTTCCTCAGAACATCCACGCGCACCGGAGCCAATCCTGGGACGCTGCTGCTGGCGTGGGCAGGCGGCAGCGGGGGCAGGTGGCGGGAAGGCTGGGGACTTGGGGGGAGGTGACCTGGCTCTGACCTTGGTGCTGCTGTCTGCTAGCCCAAGGATGGTTTGGGATCACTTACCTGAATTCTCTGAGCCTCAGGCCATCCTCCAAGATGAGCAGAGTACTACCGGCCTCAGGAGGAACCCGATGGGATGGTACGTGTGAAAACACTGAAATTCACAGCAGGAGGCTAGTTGAGCTGAAGATAGATTCACTCGGGAACCCAGATCTATCTGGGGGACTGCTGGGGCAGGCACACCGGGGGTTCATTTACCCAATGAACTGAGAGGCCTCCCGGGAAGAAGCTATCACAAAGGAAGAGGTGGAGGGGGAGAGGCATCTGAGCTTAGGGAAGCATCTGCCCTTCATCCAGAGGGTTCTCCTGGCTGTCTGGGGCACAGGGAGGGACAGGCTATCATACCAGAGTGTACCAAAATGAAAGGAACTGGGTCTTTATTATCCCTGGGGAATGTGGGCAGGGCAGGGGGCCAGGCAGCCTTCAGTGGACCTGACCCTGGGTTCCTGCTTCCTGGGGCGGCTCTTCAGGTTGCGGGCATTAACAGAGGTCATACTGCGGGGGGCGCCAGGGGCACCGCCATGGAGAGGGTGGACAGGTTTTCTGGGAGTCTTGGGTAAAGGGATGTACAAAAGGGGGAGCTAGGAGCATGAACAGCACCTCTCAGCCGGTAGCAGAGCATTGCCAGAGAGAACAGGAATGACTACGGAGGACTTGGAGGGGCTGGGGGTCGCTTCAAAGCCACCAACAAGAATTCCCTTTTATAGGGCTGTTGTGGGGATGTTGTGTTTTCCCCCAGATCCCTGTGGCCTACGACCCCAAGCATTTTGAGGGGGGAAAGAGCTATGCGGGAGTGAGGGACTATGGTGCTGACATCCCAGCCCTCATTGGGAGCTCCTTTCCCCAGTCTGGAGCACGAGAGGCTGGGACGAGGCCCAGGCGGAATGATCCATGAGATGAACCGTGAGAATCAGGTGTGTGAGCAGCCCAGGTGGCCTGTTCATCATCCTCAATGGCCTGACATTCCCCTAATGTGAGGTGAGGAGCTTCGTGTGCACAAGCCCAGGAGGCTGCCTGGAGGCTTCTGGGGATGCTTCCAGCAGTGTGGGCTGCAGGGCAGGCGAGGGAGGGAAGTGGTGACAGGAAGTAGCTGGGCGGTCCCTTAAGGCAGAGGCTGGTGAGGGGGCGAGTTTCACGGAGCATTTATGGAGACTGAAAGGAAGTCAGTGATTCTTCATCCTGATGTTTTTGTTTTTGTTTTTGTTTTTTTTTTCCCTGAAGTATAATTTCATGTAGAAAGCATATCATAGATGAACAACCCATTGACCTTTTCCACACACAACACAGTAGGGAACCAGCACCAGCACCAGCCAGAAGGTCTCCGGCATCCCCGCAAGCCCCTGCTGTGCCATTTTCCTCAGACCCATCCCTATCCATCCAGGTGACCCATTTAGCCTGCGGTGCGGCCAAATGTTTCCTTGTCACTCACATGCCCAGGCTCTGTGGCCCTTGGAGTTGCTCTGGGCGAGGAACAGTCAACGGTGTTGAGCCTCCGTATAAAAGTAGAATAATAATGGCATTTGCTTCATCGGGCTGTTGCGAAGATTAATAATAATCACATAAAATAATACACGAACGGCATTTGGAACAGTGCCTGGCATGTAGTAAGCACATCGTTAATGTTTATATTTTTAGGCAATTGAATTCCTTAACTTAAATCATGGTGATGAATTATTTCTCAGTCTTGAGGCAAGTGAGGAAATTTCTGGAAAGACGGTGGCAGGTGGTCAGCACATGTCTCCACGGGGTATGTGGGGTTTTGAGCTTCTGTCACTAAGAGTGGCACCTTTGAGGGCCAGTAGCCCTTGACTCACACAGACAGAAGTGTTCTGCTCCAAAGTGTCCCTTCCCATTAAAGCCATCCTGTGGTGGGTCTTGGGACTCTGATGGGACCTGAACAGTGTTCTTTAATCTCACCTTTTGACAAAAACCCTCTGTGTAAACACATTTCAAATTTGGGAGTGGGGGAGAAAGACTTCTGAGAACCCAATCTTAGCGTTTAGCATTTTGGTCCTACTGACGGCATTATAATTTTGTTCTTCTGTTCTCTCTTAGTTGCGTATTTTGCCCTCATTCAAATACTGGAGACAAAGGGAAATGGAGCCATCAGATTATTAAAATGGTTCCGTGGTATAAAGACACAAATATCATTCAATTGTACAGGGTGCCTGATCTCTCTGATGATAGTAACAGGGACGGTGAACTAGCAGGAGAAATATCTAAGCTTTGTTTATGTGTTGCTACAAATATGTAGCTCTTTGTGCTGTACTATACAGTCAAGAAAAAGGCTCTAAGGGCTTCCAGCATGAAAAGATTGCCTTGCTAAATGGCAGTCACTGTTCTGTACATGCCAGGGGCTGAATGAAGGGCAAGTCCATGCTCCCGGAGACTTTGCTACTCAGCTCATTTCCTATAAAAATACAGAAACCATGCACGTGTAGCTGAACATGTGAGTGGAGGCGTGGTAGGAAAGGAAGAAAACATAAAAGGAATGGAAAGAAGGAGTTACGTGTGTGCCAGCTGCCTAGGGAGAAGAGATGCGAGGGTTGTAAGAGAGTTAGCCAATCAACGTTAGAGATTCCGGGCTTCTCACCTTCCCCTAATTTGCAGAATAACACTAATAATCAGGGTCCATGCACTTTAAGTTAAATTACTTTTTAAATAAAACAATACTAATATCAATAATATCATCCTTATGGGAGAGTCGCAAAGGTAATTCCCATATGCGCTTTACCCAGACTCACTCCTTCCTAATATCTTGCCATATCTGTTGCATTAGACCTTTTGAGAGTAACTTGCCCCTTGAGCTTAGGGAAGCATCTGCCCTTCATCTCATGTTTCCTGAGAACGAGAATCTCCCTGTGTGAGGACAGTGAGGTTATCAGCATCAGAAACTGCAATGCTGGGGCGCCTGAGTGGCTCAGTTGGTTAAGCGGCGGTCTTCGGCTCAGGTTATGATCCCGGCGTCCTAGGATCGAGTCCCACATCGGGCTCTTTGCTCAGCAGGGAGCCTGCTTCTCCCTCTGCCTCTGCCTGCCCCTCTGTCTGCCTGTGCTCGCTCTCTCTGACAAATAAATAAATAAAATCTTAAAAAAAGAAAAAAACTGCAACTCTGGGTGATAGGCTAAGGCCTGCTATAGCAGGTAACACGATACTCTCTCCTAATCTACGGGCCATACTCCAGTTTCGTTAATTGTCCTATCCCCATCCTCCACGGCATTCTTCGGTCCCCGACTCAGGATCACATACTGCATTTAGTTCTCATGTCTCGTTCTGTCCATTAACGTGCAATAGTTCTTCACCCTTCCCTTGTCCTTCATCATAGTGATGTTTTGGCAGAATACAGACCAGTTATTTTTTACAGACTGTCCCTCAATTTTGTTTTTGTTCCAACATTTATTCATTATTAGACTCAGGTTATGAATTCTTGGCCAGAATACCGAAATACTGATATGTCCTCCTCAGGGCATCTGCAGACACAGGCTATACGTCTGAGTCTCCTGAGCGATGGTCATCTCGATCACCTGGCCAAGGTATTGTCCTGTTTCTCCTCTATCCAGTTACTCAGTTCCCTCTGCAATGAATAAATATCCTATTGAAAGGTATTTGAGGATGCTGGAAATATCTTCTTTCCCATCAAACTCCCCTTTCGCCAACCAATCGCTATTGCGATGGTTGCAAGGGGGTGAGTTTCAGTTTTACCCTTCCCTTCACATTTATTGGTCAGCATGGAAACAAAGATCTTTCCTATCTCCTTTATTTGGTCATCTAGTTATTATCAGCGTATACTCAAAGATTCCCAATTTATTTAGTATTGATTTTGATACATATATTTCTAGATTTAGCCAGTGGGGGCCCTTCAAGCTGCCTCCTGTGATGGTTTAACATTCCTCTACTACTATTTCTTACTTACTATGACAACAAGGTCTTCTAGGTTCCTTCAGACCTTCGAGGCTCTGGTCATTGAATCAATGATCTCTCCAAGCAAACCTCCTTATGGTGGAGAATGGTGTTAGAGACCAACATCTTGTTGCAAGATGTGCTCATTGCTATTGAGGTATCATTGCTCTGGGATCTTTTCGGTGGACAGGTCTAGGGAACATACATGAGTGTGTATATGTATAAACATATGTATATATTTACAGCTCATACTACTAATTCTAATTCCAAATCTACTTCACAGGAATCTTTCTTGCCTTCCTCCCCCTTTCCTTGTCTTTCATTATACATCATTCCATATCATATTCCCTTTCTTCCACAGTGAATATCCTAGCTTCCCAAAGCAATACATTTTCTTACATGTCCATTGCACAATATGCATGAAACATTTTTTTTCAAAGGTTTTATTTATTTATTTGACAGACGGAGATCACAGAGAAGCAAGCAGAGAGAGAGGAGGAAGCAAGCTCCCTGCTGAGCAGAGGGCCTGATGTGGGGCTCGATCCCAGGACCCTGGGACCATGACCTGAGCCGAAGGCAGAGGCTTAACCCAGGTGCCCTGCATGAAGCAGTTTAATTGCCACACTGTAACACTATGAAAATCACATGAAGAAGAGTTCAACAATTGTTTGAAGTTCTTTCATTCTCTAGGCTATGGTTCTATGGCCCAAGTAATTTGTTCAAAAGGTGGGTGTGTTAGATCTTTTACCCCCGCTGCAAGTGTGGTAATGTTATTAATTTGCAGTATAGTTGGGTTCAGGTCTTTCTCTTTGGATTACATTTTTAGGATCCCCATCTTTGTTTATTTTATTTTATTTTTGGAGGCCATTAACATGTTTCCAAAAGTCAAACCTAGGAAAAAGAAGGTGTCACCCCTTCTATCCTCTCCACCTTATCCTCTTGCCCTTTACGGGTATCTCATTTCATTGTTTTCTGGTAAACCATTATTTTATGTGTGTGGATGTGTGCATGTTGCCAAAAAAAGCAGGCATTTGTACGTTCTCATGTTTTCCCTTATTCTTACAAAAATAGCATATAATTTATACTCTGTCCCAGTTTTTTTTTTAATTTAATAACATACCCTGGAAGTCACTCCATACCTGTTCACAGAAGTCTTCCTTATTCTTTCTTACAGTCCAGCCAACAGTGTTTTGTTAAGCTTTTGAATTTTTGCGAATTTGTGGGGGCTAGGGGTGGGATAAATAGTGTCTCTGTAGTGTTAATTTGCAAGTCTACTATGAGTGAAATGGAACACCTTCTCATATGTTTACAGACTCTTAAGATCTTTGCTGTGAATTGTCTTTATATATGTTTTTGCCCTTCTCAATGTCTGAGTTCCTTCTATGTTAGGATACTAGCCTTTTATCTATGATGCATGTGGAAATATTTCTGTCCAATTAGTCATGTCTCTTTTCAAAGTGAGGTAAAATATAGATAACATAAAATTTACCATTTGAACCACTTTTAAGTGCTCTGTGGCATTAAGAACTTTCACAGGCTTGTGCAACCGTCCCCACCATCCATCTCCAGAACTTTTTCTTCTTCCCAAGCTGAAACTTTGTACATAGGAATTGTCCTGCTCTAGGTACCTCATATTAGGGGGTTCTGTAGTATTTGTCTCCCTAAGACTGGCTTATTTCCTTGGCCTCACATCCTCAAGCCCCAGTGACTTCAATGACTTCAGACCACCACATCTAGCATCTAGCACCACATCTAGACCACCACATTATTATTTTTGGACTGCCAGGTCTGAAAGTTACAGTGACCTCAGATTTGTTGCTACACACAATGGAAATAGACTTCTATTGACTTTTTTTTTTGTACCCCCAACACTGTACAAAGTTTAAACTCTATCATATGGCCCTTACTCTACAACATTAATAATGGTTTTACTCCTCTGACCAAATCCTAACTGACAAATACTTTCATTGGGACTTGATGTTTTAGTTATAAATTGTTCTTCAATGTTCTACTTTAATATTACAATCACAGTTCCTGCTTTTTTTAGATTTTGGTTTTCTTTCCTTTTTTTTTTTTTAAGATTTATTTATTTATTTTGGTGGGGGAGGAGCAGAGGGAGAAAATCTCAAGCAGACAACCTGCTGAACACAGAGCCTGACAGGGGGCTCCATCTCAGGACCCTGAGATCATGACCTGAGTCTAAACCAGGAGTCTGACACTCAAGTGACTGAGCGACCCAGGAGCCTCTAGATGTGAGTATTCTTTTATAAACAGATTTTAAAATCTTTTTTTTTTTTTAAGATTTATTTATTTATTTGAGAGAGGGAGAGAGATAATGAGCAAGGGGAGGGGCAGAGGGAGAAGGAGAGAGAATCCTCAAGCAGACTCCCCGGTGAGTGCATGGTTTGACTGGGGGCTCAATCCCAGGATCCTGAGGTCATGACCTGAGCTGAAATCAAGTCAATGATCAACTGACTGAGCCACCCAGGCGCCCCTTGAAAATATTTTAATATGCAAATTAAACCCTTTTGTAAATGATATTATGATATGATTTAGTCTCAGCTCTGTCATATTATTTTCTTTGACAATTGCCACATGTATTATACTGTACTTACTACTCTTCTCCCCCCCCCCCCCACCTATCTGGTATGTATTCTTTGCTATTTTAAAATTTTTTGTCTTATGGTTTTAGAATAGGGTTCCTGATTTTGGAGAATATATATATTTTGCTTTGTGGCCAAGTTTTATATTTTTATATTACCCTTCCTTCCTTCCTTGTTTCCTAACCTTTCAACATTTGGCTGTGAATTTTACTGCCTGTTTAATAGTCAATGATATGATTCTGTTTTCTCTTTTCTCTTTCCCTTCTCCTTCAACTATTTTTAGCTGCTGTTGTTTTACTTTACCAGAAAGTATAATGTCTACATACTATTCTTCTGCCAATTAAATATATAAATGGTCTCCATCGGTCATTTTGTTGGTTTTTCTGTTTTCTCTTGGATGGGGGGAATCTTACTCCCCAGGAAAGGCATATACTGGTCTCTGAATTTTTGCACCCAGTTCCTTTCTGTGTGTTTATAGCTGCACACAGAAATCCTTGGCTGATATTTTCTCGCATTGAGCTTCTTGGTTCTTGTAAATGGTGCTCTGTTGTTCCCTGGCTTTGTGTAATGTTCTTCAGAAGTCTGATACCAGCCTAAATTTGTGATCTCTATAAGTAATTTGATCTTGATACCTTTAAAATCCAATAGTTTTACTAAGATACGTCTTGGAGTTTTTCAGGGTACATGGAAGTTACTTCTGATATACAATTTAGTTTTTTTCTTATCTTCGAATTCTCTTCCAGGATTACAGCATTTCCCCGTTTTAATTTTATAGTTGACATCACTGTATAAACACCATAGCAGTGGTACAGCATAATGACTTGACAAACATATATTGTGAAATGATGACCACAATAAAGTTAACATTCATCACCTCGTGGATAAAAAAAGAAAAAAAAGTTGTTTTTCTTGTAATGAGACCTACTCTGTTAATAACTTTCAAATGGGCCAAGCTGTATTATCCATCATGATGTAGTTACATTGAATATTCCATTGGAGATTATAGTTTTATTTACTTATTTATTTATTTATAAAGATTTTTATTTATTTATTTGATAGAGAGATCACAAGTAGGCAGAGCAGCAGGCAGAGAGGGAGGGAAGCAGGCTCCCCACTTAGCAGAGAGCTCGATGAGGGGCTCGATCCCAGGACCCCAAGACCATGGCCTGAGCCAAAGGCAGAGGCCCAACCACTGAGTCACCCAGGTGCTCCTATTTTTCTAAATTTTTTTTAAAGATTTTTATTTACTTATTTGACAGACAGAGATCACAAGCAGGCAGAGGCAGGCAGAGAGAGAAGGAAGGAAGCAGGCTCCCCGCTGAGCAGAGAGCCCGATGCCCGCTTGATCCCAGGACCCTAAGATCATGACCTGAGCTGAAGGCAGAGGCTTAACCCGCTAAGCCACCAAGGAGCCCTGAGGTTATAGTTTTAATACTAATTCTGCTTCCCTGGTGCTTCTGTGTTGAGGACTCTGGTTATAGGCGTTTTGGTCCTCATTTCCATTCATTCCAACCACTTCTCTTTGAACACTTTGCTTCTTTCTTTAAGTTATTTTCAATGTCTTGATTATTTTCTTGCCATTCTTTAGTGTCCTTTTACCTATTTTTATTTGACTCTATTCTCCCATGGGCACTTTGTAATTATTCTCGGTCTTTCAGGGAGTTCTGTCTTATTTTCAACTTCTTCCCTGAATTTGATCAACTTTTGTTGCATTTCTTCCTGTTTGTCTAGTTTGTTCTTAGTTTTTAAATTTCTCATTGTAGTTGTCCCCATGTGTGCGTATATGTACGTCTGGATGTGTGCACGTGTCCACATAATGCTTTGGTCAGTTTGGTGGTTTGCTGGGTGGTGTTACAATTCCTCCTGCTTCCTGGTTTTAGGGGTGTGTGTGTGTATTTTCATTAGCTGAAAATGCTACGATTCTTTTTTTTTTCCCATCAAAAACAAATGTGATTCCTTTTTCGTTTTTATTTTCTTTTAATGGTAGCTTCGTATGCTGCCAATCAGATGCTATTCTGTTACTGGAAATTTTGACACAGGGCTCCCAGTTCAGGAATGTTCTCTTCTATCTGTAGAGTGAAGTGCAGTTTTCAATAGGTCACGGTGTCTGGGGGAGGGACTGGCTGTCTTTTATTTCTGCAGGATCTTTAATTTGCCCTTTTTACTTCCTTCTATCCCTTCACTGCCAGGCCTCCAAAGGGCATTACTTTTTCTTTATTTGTTTGACTCTTCCCAGAAGCAAGGCTTCTTCAAGGCTGCCACCTCCTGTCCCATTCTCTTTCAAACCTATTCCCTGTTAAGTACCCCACCTGTGTTCTGTTTTAGTTCTTGGTGTTGGACTTTCTCTTTGTAGAGGTTTTAAGCCAGGACTTCACTTAAGTCCTTGGCAACAGCGCAGGGAGCTCTGCTGGAATTTGATGTCTTTTCTTTCTGCTACTTAAGAAGTAATTAGAAGTTCAGTTCCCGGCATTCCCTCTCCCAGTAGTGCTGAAGGCTTATTGGTGTTTGCATTTTGTTGAAGATGCGAGTGGAGATTCAGATTCATGAAGCTGCCATCATCCTCCAGACTGGTAAGCTCCTGGAATCACTTTTGAAATACCAAGTGCCAAGCAACATTTACTTTCTTTCCTAGGAGCACGGGAAACTTTGAGTGTGGCAAGGGCATCATCAAGGTTACCCAGATTCTGTTACAAGACAGATGAGTCTCCCTGAGATGCTTCTGTGTTAACTCTTCTTTCTTCTTTTAAGAAAGCAACACATTAAAAGGGAAAGATTGAAAAATATATATATTGCGTCCCTTCTTCCCCTTTCATGTTGATTAAAAACAAAATAAAACAAAAGAATCCTGCTATTCAGGGCTGTCCATTCTCGGAAAAATATTCTCTGGACTTCTCTTACTCTACCTGGAGGCTCCCACCTGTGACTAAATAATCACATGAAATGGGCAGCTGGGGATCAGGGATGGTTTGCTGCAAGATTAGTAAGAAAACTGCAGGGAGCAGCTGCGAAGTCGGGTCCGGCAGGCGGGTTTGCACCAAAACGCTCAGGTGGGCCGGCCGCTAAGGGTCCGAGTCGGTCCCCAAGACCCCGGACCCAAGAGGTGACAGCCTAGGCGGGGCGGCGCGCGGCAGCCTTGACCGCCAGGGTCCTGGGTGCGTGTGCACGTGTGTGTGTGCGCACGTGTGCGCGCGCTCCGCCCGGCGCCGGGCAGCCACCTGTCACTCAGGGGCCGCGGCGGGGAGGACGTAGAGGGGGCGGGGCGGCGGCCCGGCTCGCGGAGGCCCTCCCGGCGGAACCCCCGCGTGCCGCAGCCATGGAGACGCGGTAATCCCCTCCTCCGGCCCGCGCCTCGGCCCCCGCAGCCGCCGCCGATTGGTCGCCCTTTGCTCCCTGACCCGCCCGCCGCCTCCGAGGCCGCCGCTTCCTGCTCGGGCGCCGCGCCGCGCTCCCGGCCCGGGGCGGAGCTCGGGCGCTGGGCGCGCGCCGCCTTCGCCGCCGCTGAGCAGCTGCCCGCGCCGGAGGAGGAGCCGCCGCCGCGCCCTTCCCCTTCCTCCGCTCCTCCCCCGGCCCGCTCCCCGCCCGCGCCGGCCCCAGGCAGCACTCGCGAGCAGCGGCGGCCGCGGCCGGCGGCCGAGAGGGGAGAATGCGGCGGCGTTCGCGGATGCTGCTCTGCTTCGCCTTCCTGTGGGTGCTGGGCATCGCCTACTACATGTACTCGGGGGGCGGCTCCGCGCTGGCCGCGGGCGCGGGCGGCGGCGCCGGCAGGAAGGTGAGTGGGGCGCCCTGCCCGGGCCCGGCCCCCCTCCCCCGCCCGACTCCGCTTTCCCCGCCGGCCCCTCCCGCGCCGACGCGCCCCCTGCCCGGCTGCAGACCCCTGCTCCGACGTGGCCGGCCGGGCGCCGAGGGGCTCTGCTGCCCCTCCTGCTGGCCTCTGCCCGGACCTAGGCTCGGGCCCCCGCTCCTCTCCTCGGGCTTCCCAACCGATTCGCCAGGGCCAGGGGTGCCTCCGGCCCCTCCGCGCTCGCCCGGCTCGGGAGAGGGCGACCCGGCGCCGCCCCGCAGGGGCTGGGGACCCCAGACGCCTTTCTCGTCGCCCCCAGTCCCCCTCCGCAGACGTCCCCCTCTGTCTGCTCCACGTAATTGAAGTTGAGTCCTGTCCGGCCGCCGGGAGCCCCGTCCCCTGCGGCGGGAAGTTTCGCCGCGGGGGTGTTGGGACCCACAGAAGGGGGTGGGCAGGAGGGGAGGGAGAGGCGGCCGCCTTTGCGAAGTGTCAGGTACCGGAGACAGGAGTCCAAGTTTCTTCGCCGCCCTTTGGTACAAGCCGCCGCAGTCCTCACCCTGTTCCCCCTCGTCACGGGGAGTGGTGGTCCCGGGCAGGCCGGGGACGCTGCCCCTTTCTCTCCGTACGCTACCTCTGGGGGCGCGCTGGGGGGTGTGCGGTGGGGGGTGTGCGGCCGGCCCCGGGCCGGACTGAACGGACTCCCAGGGCGGGTGCAAGCGGACGGCCAGCGTGCCTCTGCGCGGGGAGTGAAGCGGGTCGCGGACATCCCGAACCGCCCGTCCCCAGCATCTTCCCTTCTCGTCCCGTGTGTTACGGCCGGGTCCGCTCGGCCCCCGCCGCCCGGCCGTGGCCCCCTGCCCCGCTGCCCGGTTACGCGGGGCCGGTCCCTGGTCCATAGCTGTGCTTGGAGCAGGCTCCCAGGGGCCGAGTGGTTAGGCCATGGGGACCGTGTAAGCCACCGGGACCGCCCAGGAGGAAATCGAGCGGCCAGAGACGCCCCAGCGGCGGGGTTCTGCGGCCGGGCGCCCGCTGGGAGCCCAGGGCTTTCGCGGTGCACATGCCGCCCGCGGGGTTGAGGTGTTTGGTGGAGAATCGGTTTTGAAAGCCGCGTTATCTTTTCCGAAATCCTGTAACCCTCATTACTGTGACGTTTAGTGGCTCGGCAAACCCAGGAAATACTGAGTTAATGGAGGTGGACCGCGGGTTGGGCTGGGACTAGGGAATGGTATTCTGGAACAAGGCAGAGGGGATTGACTGTATGAACAGACTTCCTAGCCTGAGAATCAGACCCATGAAGTCGAGGCTTCTTCAGGGATTTTCCCCCCTGGTTTGTTTGTTTCTTTCTCTTACTCATTCATTCATTCATTCATTCTCACCTGAAGGTATTAGATGAGGTAGGTATCTTGTTTGAGTCCTGGGTTTGCTCTGTCTGGCGGGGGCAGAAATGAAAAGTCTTTCCATGTGCTGGATTGGCCTAGCTTAGTCCTGAGCCAGCAGTGTGCTCTTAGCCCATTTTTTTTCTTTCCTTTTTTTAATGCAGGGAACTGCTGTCTGTGTACCTGAAGTCTCTTGTTTGTTTTTGAAGGGCAGCGAGCAGGGCATCCAGTAGGAGCAGTGCAGCCCTTTGAAAACTACAGTCATGTTAAACTGGAATTATTCTCAAAACTTTGCTTTGCAGAAAAATGGGCCTTGGCAGGTCCACATGGCGTGGTGTGCCGGTAGGACCTGGCAAAGCCTTCTGCCTTTCATGCAAAAGAAAAACAAACAAATAAGCCACACTGGTATTTCTCTTTCCTTGGTTTGGCACTTGCATGAGTACATGTGCTTAGACATAGCAACAGTGTGGCCTTAGCATCCAGAGAGACTGATTTCTCCCTTGTGGGCTTCAGCTGCTGGGTTTTGAGGGGTCCTCTGTGTTAACCCCTGAAGTGGTACCCTTAATTAAAAAAAAAAAATGCAAGAACTGTTTGTGACTTAGTGGCAATGGGAAGGTACAGAGATCAGGTAGGAAAAAAAATGCATGGGCAATGAACAATTATACATGGAGTGGTGATTTGGGATTCTATTCTGTCAACGAACCATAAAATTTAATCCTAGCCCTTAGAATGGTTTAGTGATTTGTCAGTTGAGAAAGAGGTGTGTAAATGCAATAGCTTTTGAAATCGCAGTAAAAGACTCATTAACTTAGTGTTGTGGACCCTGGTATAAAACTCGAAACCGTGAGACTGTTCTGAAGGGCTTGAATAGAGCCCTACTGTCCTGAATTTCCGAATCCAGAGTATAAAACTGCGTCGTCTTCCTTCCCCCTGAATTGTTTTCATGGATTTCAAGACTCAAGAGTCTTCAAATTTAGTTCATCCTTATGATAAAAGGAAATATGTAGTTTTTTTTGTTTTGTTTTGTCTTGTTTTTTTTAGCTTGCAAAGTATGGACATGAAAAAAGATCACGTGGTATGCAAGTTAAGGCAGAATTTAAATACTAGTGATAGTTTTTTAAGATGCAAGTGGAATGGATGTTTCTTCTCTTGCTCCACGCAACGCTATAGTAAGTCAAGCCTTTCCTTCCATATTGAGCCAATTTCTCTCTGCCCCGGCGTTTTTCACGGGGTACCAGTCTTCAGGATTAGGCTTTGGGGGATTGTCTGACTGGTGCGGGCCTGGTGTTTCTGCTGCTTCAGCACCCCCTCCCGGCCTTGTCACTGTGTGCCCTGCCTGTTAAATAACTCTTCTCGAGATGGTTATTCTTCACTTGGCAAACCCCAGAAAGCCACCCCACCTCAGGTTGCAGATCTAATAAAGGAAGACAGGAGCAGATGCTCAAAGGCAGTCGGACCATTGCCGCACCATCTGGGACGCAAGGCTGAGGTCTGGGGTGTGAGGTCAATCAGTTTCTGCGTAATATTGTCAAAAATCAGTGCATTTGCATTTGTGTAGATCTCTCCACTCCTCCCATAGTTTGCCCCCCCCCCCACAACTGATGCTTTGCACTCCAAGGATGCCTTTCCTTTAAGCATCTTAAATGCTCTAAAATTTTAATCATGTTAAGTCTCCCCCAGGCCTTGGCTCCTTGGATGGAGCCGTAGAAAAGAAGGGATTTCTGTTGCAGTGAACCTGCCTCTGGATAAAGTGTGGCTGTTGAGGCTGGAAAGGGGAGGATTTCCCAGTATGTGAAGCATGATTGCTCCTGAAAGAGAGTGTGTCCAGTCTGAGACCCCCCCCTTTTCTGTGCTGCTCCCACCCTTGGGAAGTGAGGGAAAGCCGTAGTTGAAGGACAGGACCAAGGGCTGGGCGGCCCATTCGCTTTCCACCTCCCCTCCCTGATGAGCGGGCACAGGGCTGCCCTTACTCTGGGCGTGCGAGAGTGGAGGACTTTGGGGGTGATCTTGCAGGAGGCATTTGGGGGGAAGAGGGAGTGATGAGAGCCCCCCTTGGTTGGGGCATGGGACACGTATAGGGGGACAGTAGGGTTTGAAACTGGAGAAGGAGTTGGGGACTGGGCTATAGAGAGAGGGTTTCGCACACCAAGCTGACTTGTTGGTTTTTAATTTGGTCCATCATGGGAAACAGCAGGGTGTTTTGAGCTGGGTGGTGGACATTCACAGGAAGAATGGCACGAATCCACTTATTGGCACTGAGTGACCTTAGCTCTCCACCCCCTTTTGCTTAGTGACCTTTACTAATTTAACGAGCTTCTCTGACTCTCCGTTTCTCCTCTTTACAGTGGGGATCATCATTTTCACCTTGTGGTGGCGAGCTAAATGCCAGCAGTAGGTGTTGGGGAACAGTAGACACGGAATAAATGGTTTAGAAGTTTGGGGGGATAAGGAAAAAGTAAAAGGCAGAAATACTCCTTGAAAATATATTGAACCAGGAATCTGCAGTGTCTTCTTGCTCTCTGGAAAATCGTTGACGTTTTTATTTTGTCTTTTATCCTTCATCCATTCCTCTGACATTGATTTGTTCAGTGTATCTGGACTCGGACTGAAGAACCTTGAATGACATTAAGGGCTGCCTTTTGGGGGAGGGGTCCAGACATGCCAACTCTCCGGAACCCCACTGCGGTGTCCCACCTATGGGCAGCCAGCAGGAAAGCTTGGGTGGAGGCCACACCTTTCTCTGTGGTTGGGTAAGCAGTGGGGGTGTCTCTGTGAACGTGGCCCGAGGTGGAGGTTTCTTGTGGCAAGGAAGCCAGCCTGCTCCATGCCCCCCCACCCCTCAGATCTGGGCTCTCCTCCCCTGCCCCTGTAGCCTTGCCTCTTCGGGCAGGGGGGGAGGTGGCCGTGACTGCTCTCCTGTGACTGCTACGAGATGGGACTTGAAGCTGCCACGTGCTTGGATGGGTGTCAGTAGAGCTGGGAGTCTGTGCGTGGACCTCGCTCCCTAGAGTCAGTCTGCAGTTTAAGGAAGTTCCATTGGAGATGAGAGCCTGAAGCCAAGGTAGGGAGGGCATTCGTGGTGGGAAAGCACTATAGCTGGAGAACCTGACAAAGGGCGCTGGGATGGAGACTGTTCTGTAAGGAAAACCAAGTTTCCTTGTTCCCTAGTTATATTGTGGCTGCCTCCGGGTGCTCAAACGTAAGGGGACAGATTGTGACTGATAAACAGTGCCAATGTGATAAGTGCATCCCTTCACCTCCCAGCAAGCATGCAGAAGAAGCTGCTGGACCCCGTACAGGGGAGGGTCAGCTTGCTTGGGCTGTCAGACCTTGAGGTAGGGTTGGGGGGACCTAGCTGGTAAAGGGTGTACGTGGGCTTCAGGCCCTGTCTGTCTCTGCACCGTATCTCCTCATGTGTGGTGGGATTCCTCTTCGGAACAGGGGAGGAGGTCATCGAGAGGTGGTCGATAGGTTTATGGCTTTAGATTCTATAATATCTTGTTTTGCCCTTCATGTTTTCCAGATCTCTGGAGGGCAGGAAGTAAGTTTGGGAAGAAGTCGATTTCGAAGCAGGCAGTGCTGGGCTGCCTACCTTCTAGCAAATCAGAGGCAGTGGGCTTGGTGGAAGGAGGAGGAGGAGGTGGTGAGGGTGAGGCTGCTGGCGGCAGAGACCCAGGCACATGCAGGAGTTGACTTTGAGGTTGTGGCTGGGATCCTGGGAAAGGCACAGGGTATTCCTGGGGTGGGGGGCAGGGGCAGAATCTGTGAGGTCTCCTAGCTGGCCCAGCAGAATTCATGGGATGAGAAAATAGCCATACCTGGCCAAATCCACTCCCCCTTCTTGTTCTTCTGCTTTTCTCCTTGTGAATCCTGTTCTGGAAGGTTTGCTGAGACATACAAGCCGTGTGGATGTCCACATGGAAACACAGCCATACGGGGCTGTTGCACAGATTAGAACAGGGGGATGCTTCCGTGCTGGTTATTAATTAAGTACCCATCTAAAGACCCCAAAGGGCTCCCAGCCCCTGGCTGTCCAGGTCGCTTCCCTTGGGCTCCCTCCTCCATGATCAGCAACCAAAGAATTAACACCTGCCACCGCTTGGCCCTTTTGGAGCCTGGGTGTTGAGTAGCACTCCTGTAAGTGTGCCACTTGGACCCAAAGAAGCGTTGCCTGGGCTCACTTCTCTGACCTGAAAGGTCACCTTTCCTTTGAGGCAATGTTCGATTCTCCTTACTACTGGGGACCCTGGTTCCCTTCCTGTCGTCTTGGAGCCTTGCCTCCAACTGCCTTATTGGTGAAGTTTTTGAAGGCGGATCTCCTGTCTGGCACTCCCACGAGCAGACTCTCCAGAGTGGGTTTCAGGATAGGCTGGCCCTGGTGAGAAACAATCCTTCGAGAACTAGATTGAAAGTGTTGGAGGGGGCACCCCAGTGGACACTCATGCCCTCGTAGAACTTGACCTTGTCTCTTAGCTGGCAGGAGGATTTGTGAGCCTTAGCCATGTGCTTGACCTGAAGGACTGACTCCAGGTGGTCTGGTTTACCTGTCCACTTAAGAGAGCCTTCTCCACCTTTCTCCTTGCTGACCACGTGCCCCTTTCTGGGAAATAAAAAGTCAGATGCATCAGCAAACAAGGCCTTCCATGGCGGAGCCCGTCCTCCTCGCCCTTGGTCCCCTGCCCTGGGTGGGTAAATCTCTGTTCCTGGCCTCACTTTTGCCCCTTGCTGCCTGGGGTGAGACATTCTGTCATGTCCCGTATTCCGGGCCCGGGAAACGTGGCATTTTAGACACATCGGGTTTCTTAGCGTGCCGGAATGTGGAAGGCAGTGATTCACTGGGACTGGGTTTGAAGAAATGGTCACAATTAATCTCCTCCTGGGCCTACATGGAAACAGCTTTCCTGGGCTCTCGTGCAGCCGCAGCCAAGGGGCAGCTTTCTGGGGCCGGGGAGCGGGCCAGTCCCTGGGGCTCACTGAGGTCTCGTGGGACTACCTGCCTTGGCAGACTGTGGCCTGGGCTTCTGCCCTTCTTAGTCTCCCAGGTCCCGAGTGCCGGCCACCTGGTCCTGCCGAGCTGGCGGTTTCTTGCCCACTGACTCTTCGGAGGAGGCAGGGTCAGCGTGGCTAGGACAGAGTTGCTGGATTTCCAGAGGCCAGAACTGGCCACATGGTTTGTCAGGGTTAAGGGGCCTTCTGGGGCGTCATCAGCCCAGAGGGGGTTGCTCAGTCTTGACGTGGTTGACATTTGGAGCCAGATCATCTTGGTTTTGGGTGTTGCCCTATGCGTGGTGGTGTTTAGATGCTTTTCTACCCCGTAGGGGACCACACTGCCAAGTGTCGTCAGGAGGTCAGAGTCCCCCCGCCCCTCATTTAGAGCCACTGCTCTGTCTCTGTTAACTTTGATTTCTTTCTTCTCCCTGCAACCTTTGCAGCTGGACCCTTGTAGAACAGGACAGCCTCTCTGTGAGGTCTGGGGTGGATCCCCCAGGTCAAGGGTTTTAATAATTAATAAATGTGTGTGCTGTTTGCACCCGCTGTGTGCCAGGCTCGGTCCTAAAGCTGCCGTATCCATATGAACTCAGCGACTCCTCGTAATAGCCCTTTGTTTCCTCTCATTTTGCTGATGAAGCCTGATGCATAGAGAGGGTAAGTCACTTTCCCAAGGTTGCAGAGCTGGCGGATGGCAGACCCAGACTCGTCTGTGTGCTGGGACTGCTCTCCGAGGTCATAGCATGCTCTCGGGCCAGGCTTCCCCTGCTCCCTTCCATGCATTTTGGCAGAGCTCTCATCCTGCCACACCGCGTCAGAAATTCCTGGAAGGCATCTTGGACCGCGCTCAGGAATGCCCTGATGGTAGCCTTGGTCTGTCTTGTTCTTTTCTTCCTTTTCACCTTTTGCGCCCTGAGAGGTTTTGTGTGTTCTTACCCTCCCCCCTGCTCCATGTCTGCCTGTCCGGAAGATGACATCCTCGGCTGCCCCTCTGGCAGGAGCAGAAATGACAACAGGCTCTGGTCCCTTCCATTCATTCTTTCAGTGACTGTTTCTTCAACCCCTGCTATATGACAGGCATTATTGGGGTACTTGGGAATATGGCAGCAAATATAACAACCCCTTTGCTCATGGAACTTTCATTCCCAGGGGGAGTTAGCTAGACCAAAACACGAGGGGTAAAGAAATGACACAGTGTGGAAACAGGTGCTAATAAGTGCCTTGGGAAACACAGCAGTGTGGGGGGCTTAGGAATGGGGTGGGCGTCGTCCTGTTACTGCGGTGGTCCCCCGGCTCGATGCGGAAGTGAGGTTTGAACAGGTCTGAGCCCATGCTGGAAGCAGGTGAATCCCTGGGGCTCCCTCCACTTCCCACGCAGTCCCTGGTTTTAGCTGTGCCCTGTCTTCTGGTTGTAGGTCCTTTTGGTGGCTTTTGCCACATAAACGAGCTGGTTTTCTTTCCTGAAGATTGTAGCTTTTGATTTGTTACAGGTGGAATTTCCTCTGTGATGAGGCAGCCTGGGGTCTTCTTGTCCCAGGGGTGTCGTGGGTGATGTGTGTACTCCTCTTAGTGACACTGGACACTGGTATGCATACTCCCGTGTCCCCAGCCCCCACCCTGGACCTGCAACAGCCCTAGGTGCCCGCAGGTTAATTTGCTTATTGACTTGACTTGGTAGAATGTGCTTGCCGAACAGTCTCCGTGCTTGCTGTCCGAGCTGATCTCTGTGAAATGCTGAGTTGGCCTGGGGGGCCGTCTGCTCTCCGTTGTCAAGTACGCCGTTAACTGACATTGCACACTGGCGGAGTGCTTTCCACGCATGTCATCATTCAATGAGAAACCCTCGTGGATCCCCGGGCACCTGCTTGGGGCACAGGATTTCTGCTGTGATGTGATCTCCCTGAGTTGCTATGGGGGTTGGGGCTTGTTGATTCCTGCAGGACAACCAGCCTGTAGGAACCCAGATGTCAGAAGTCTGCCTGACACCCGGGCCTGGGAGAGGTTGTTCTCGGCAACGTGGGTGACGTTGAAGCCCCGCATCTTGGAAACTAGAATGGACGTATGACTTCACTGCCCACGCACTTTGGAGGGAGGTGGGATGGTAGGAAATTGCAGGCCCTCCTGGTTCTCAGGGGGAGCCTCCGGCTGCTTTTCAGAGACAATGTTGGCATGTATGAGGGCCTCTTAAGTTTCTCTGCGGGGTTCCATTCTATGACGCCAGTGTGAGACTCGATAGAGCGACTGGAACACTTGCATGGCAGCAAAGGAGAGGTCATTTTAAAGACCTACAGACTGAGGGGCAATTGTGGTTTCTCTGTCTCTGCTTCTTCAGAGGCCAGTGTGGGCAGTGGACTCTTTCTTGGTGGAGGGCTGCTGCCCCAGAAAGATGACACACTTCAGTGCAAGGGTCCGTCCTAGCTGAGTCACCCAGGAGAGCGGGAGCAGCTGATGTAAATTAGAGGTCTGCATTTGGGAGATGCCCATAATCGAAGCGCTCTGTTATCAGGCAGAGGCGAATGGCGGTGACTCTTGTGCAGGGGGATGTCCAGGGCTGTCCTGGATGACGGGCAGCTTGGCCCAGCTGGGACGCCTTCAGTCTCACTGTCTTGGTGCTTTCCCCCTCAGGGGCTCTCCTGTTGTCCTAGATTTTGAGCTTTTGCTCTGTGACCTTCACGAGGCTTACCCGCTTTTCCTCTCTTTTCCCTACCCCCTCTGCCCACTCGGGGCCCTTCCCGGCTCCCTTGTACCACTCAGCTCACCTACTTGTTTTTTTTTTGCCGCTCATTTTTGATAATCACTGACTTTCCCCTTTGTGTAGAATATACACCTTTTTATCAAATCTAAGATGCTATTACTCATAAAACCGTTATTTTATGTACCACTAGGAAAAGAAAAGGAACGCTGGTCATTGAACTGTGACACAACGGTTTCTTTTATCAGTTAACATTTTTATTTGTCTACTTATTTAAAGAGCTCTTTTAGACTTAATTAGACATTGATTTTTTCCATATATCACTCTTGTGCACTGAGATCAGAAGCTCAGTGGAACATTCTCTGTCCGTCGAGTGCTGGGATCTGTGGAAGTCAGCAGGGTGCTCGGTTTTCCTTCACAGAGCTCAGACTCACTGACCAAACCAACTAGAGAAAGACCTAAAAAGAAAAGAGAAAAAAAGAAAGAAAATTAGGGTTAAGTTGAATAAGGACTGGAGAGTAGATGAAAGGAAAAGCATCATCATTGATTTTATTGGTGGCAGTAATGGTCTTGGGGTTGTTTTTTGAAAATCCTTATCTTCTGTAGACCTAATCTAAAGTATTTATGGACGCAATGATACCATGCCTGGAAGGAAAATTATGGAAGCATAAGAGAGGGCAGATGTGTTATTGAATATGACTGATGGATACATGGGGTTCCTCCTACTATTTTATTTTTGTGTCCTTTTAAAAGTTTCTGCTCAGTGGGGAGCCTTCCCCCCTCCCCTCCCCCGCCTGCCTCTCTGCCTACTTGTGATCTCTGTCTGTCAAATAAATAAAATCTTTAAAAAAAAATTTCATTAACTTTTTTTAAAAAGTTGTTTGTAGATGTTTTAGCTAAAACTAGCAAACCGGGTGAAAACTAATATTTTTGAAAAAGCAGCTTGAAGGCTGAGTGATAAAGTCGGTGCAAGGTTTCTGTTCCCAGTTTCCCTTCTCCCAGGTGATGCTGCCGCACAGCCAAGTGTCTTCCAGTCTGGTCCAGTTCGGACACAGTCTACCTGGAGACGGCATCAGGTGCCACAGGTCAAAGGCTCTGACCTACAAGATTGTTCTCTGCTTCTGATGCCAGGCGCAAGCCCAGGTTGTTCCCTTGCTTCTGACTAACAGGCTAGACATCGGAGGTCCCCACCACCCTTTTCTTGGGTTCAGTTAGTTTGCTAGAGCAGCTCACAGATTTCCAGAAACCCGTTTACTGACTAGCTGACTGGTTGATTACAGAGAATATCAAAGGGTCTGAACGAACAGCCGTATGAAGAGAGGCACAGGGCAAAGTCCCAAACAGAGAAGCTTCTGTCCTCGTGGAGTTTGGGGCCTGGCACGGTGGCATGTGGAAACCTTCTGGTTCTCCAACCTAGAAGCTCTCCGAGCCCCCTCCTCTGGGGTTCTTACTACAGAGTCATGATTGATCAAATCATTGGCCACTGGTAGTTTATTCAGTCTTTGGCTCTCCACTGGTTCCCAGAAATCAGGGGTGGGACTGAAAATGCCAGTCCCCTCGTCAAATGGTTGGTTCCTGTGGTGCTTTCCAGAAGTCATCTTGTTCGCATAAACCCAGTGGTGGAAGGGGGCGTGTTAGGAATAAGGAGACACCCATTTCACCTTTCTGGCTTTAAAGAGTTTTCAGAAACAGGGGACAACAGACCACATATTATGAGAAGAGACGCTCCTGTTGGCACTCAGGAAAGTCAAGGGTTTGGAGAGTCATGAGCCAGGAACTGTGGGTGGAGAGTGCGCCTGCGTTTCTCACAGATCATAGGAGCACGGTCAGCAAAGATCCATGTCAGCCTCGCATGTCCTCTGTAATTGAGGAATGTCCGGTGGTGACTCTTTCCAAAGGATGCTTCAGAGGTTGCCCAAGATCCTGGAATTGTCGCCTGTGTCAGCACGTGATTCCACTTCTTCTCTACAGATGATCTCGGGGTGCCTGGGGGGCTCAGTCGGTGAAGCGTCTGCCTTAGGCTCAGGCCGTGGTCCCAGGGGCCTGGGATGGAGCCCCACATTGGGCTCCCTGCTCAGTAAGGGGTCAGCTTGTGCCTCTGCCCTCCTCCGCCATCCGTGATGCTCACGCGCACGCGCGCTTGCTCTTTCTCTCAAATAAAATGTTTTTAAAAAATTATCTAAACTCTTAGGAGATGGCTAATTTTGGTGATTGTTTTGGTGGTAGAGTGTCACTTTAGGGTGTTTGGGGAGTTTGCCTACACCTCACCAGCCTGGAGAACCTATCGCCCGCCAGAGTCTGGTGTGCAGAGTCTGTTACACCAACCACACATCTCATTTGACAGGTGGGAGTGGGCAGGAGACGTGTCTTGGTGTTTAGTCCTCCTGCCGGCCTATCCATTCGTCCCAGGCAGTTCGCTTGTTGTTGTAAACAATCCATTAGGAGCTGCGGATGATTTGGGAAGCTGGGATGGGAGACCTTTAAATAACTGTATTACTCCTTTTTTTTCTTTATTTGTTTCCCCAGCAGAATATTATTGCCCGCACCTCGTGTTTGGCCTTGGCTTTGTAAATGAGCGACTTGTGACAAACGTATGATAATTCGTGTTTTCTGGACGGTGTCATTCCCGGTACTTCAAACTTACATCAGCCTTGTCGTAACACTTCAGAGACATTGCTCATTTATCTTTCATTTCTGGAGCTAGTTTTCTTCCCGCCCTGATGCGTGCGGTTTCCAGTGGGCCCCCGGGTTATGAACTTGCCCCCGCCAGGTCATGCAGGAACAGTGTTGGGGCTAGGATTGTCATGGTCCCCTGGCTACCCAAAATGCACCTTTGGAGAAGGTCCACCACGGCCATCCTGGTTTTGGAGCTGCAGCCCTGGGCCCGGGAACGACTTACACACAGTAGGTGCAGGCCTGGGGATCATCTCAGTGATCTTTTTCACTTCGAGCTGCCCATGAGCCAGGATGGGGAGTGGTCTGGGTTTTTAGAGCCCGAGGGCAGCACAGAAGGAGCCTAGCTGTGGTCGTCCAGGCTGCACTGATGGGCTCCCAGGGAACATCCCTGCATGAGGGCTGCCTAGTTTCATCCTCTGTCTACACTGCACTGGCCCCAGAGTGGGATTTCTGATGATCTAATCCATCTAGTTTTTCACGCCAGGCATCGGAACATACTGGTGTCCTTTCTACCTGCCCCATAGGTATCTTCAAGGAAAGTGCTCCTTGGTACTGTAAGATCTTATTTTAGGATTCAGCGGTGACCAGGAGGCCTCTGTGGAGGGCTGGAGGGTACCCAGGGTCTGAGCTACCTGCAGAGTGGTGTCTTGATAACCCAGACTCCATGTGTGTGTGACATGGGGAGACTTCGGAGCACTGGGAGTGTAGCCTGCTTGGCTCCCTGAGCGCTGGTGTCCAGAGGGAGACTGATTCTCAGGGGAATAACTCAGGAAATCCACGTTGGGCTGTTGGGAGACAGTCTTGCAGAGCCCAGAGAGATCGTGCAAGGAAGCCTTTGGTGGGGTGTGAGGCGCTGGGGTAGGGTGGCTGCTGGGGTATGTGGCTGGGGGGCCACAGGCCCGAGTTTGAAGTCTGGCTTCTCCAGTTAGCTGTGGACACTCAGGCAGGTTACTTAACTCTCTGTTCCTCGGTTTCCTCATTCATGTATGTCATCGGGTTGTTGAGTGAAGACTAAGTAGTCAGAACGAGGTCGGTATTCAGGTCATAAGTGCCCCAACCCCTGGTGCTGATGTAAAGTCTCAGGCTATCAGAGGGACGGGTGCTGGCTGGCGCCCCGAGCTAGGCGAGGCTGTCCTCTGTGGCCAGTGCTCACCAGCCCCGGGGCGCCTGTGCCCCCTGGAGCTGGCCTCCCTCTCCCCTGTTGAAGCAGACTGGCCTGTGTTCCCAGACAGTCCCTCCACCTCCGTGGACCCTGCCTGGAACCTTCACCTTGGAGGGAGGGTAAGGACATAAGGGATTCCTGTAGCCCTTCTCCTCTCCAGTGAGAAAACTGAGCCTCAGGGCCGGTGGGTGAGCTGCGCAGGGTACCCAGGCGGCAGGGGTTTGTGGACCCGAGGCAGGAAGCAGCAGGCTAGAACCTTCTCCCGTGCCTGGTTACTGAGAGCTGATTTCCTAATTTTACCCCTTAATCTCTCGTCTTTGCAAATTACACCAGGATGTGGGTTTTAACTATGTGACTGTATAATTAATTTTTTTTAACTCTAATTGGCAATTGGTTTTTTTTCAATACCTTGAGCTGTTATTATCCGAATGCGGCGTGTTATTTGAAAACTTTTCCACAAGGTTTTAATTAGTAAACGTTCTGTTAGTTTCATTAGTTCAGTTTCTGCCTTGCTTTTGAAACTGTAGGTGAGTGACAAGTGGAAGACAAATTAATAACTGTGGCAAGGCAACAAAGCCCCCCACCCCCATGAGGGCCGAGGACTAGTTCTGTCAATTAGCACGGTGTTCATGTGGTTTTCTCTGATGCCTCTAATTAAGACGACTTACAGCTAGACTGCAGATTAATAGATACACTGCATGATGATTTCAACAAGAATGTCCGTGCAGAGCCCCGGATGTTTGGTGATGACCACTCAAAGAGCCAGGGTTCTGACACCACCGGTACTCAGGCCTCCCTTTTCTCATCTGTGGAATGGGTTGTTGGAAGTCGGTGAGCTGCAGTGGGGGCTGGTGCTGACTGGTCGCGCGAGGGCCTACTTCTGTTTTTCCTGGCATGTGGGCCTCCAGCAGGTGCTTCTGGGGTCGACTCTAGGCTTCCCTGCTGGACAAGGGGGCTTGCTTGGAGGAAGACCCCCTAGTGGGTGGTAACCTCCTGGTGTGACTGGCTGCACTAGGGATTGGGTATGAAATCAGGGAAGGAAGACCCTGGTGGTGGGAGCTTTCCCTTCCTGTGTGACCTCCCTCCCTTTCTTGGACCACGTGGAGTCGCTGAGCATAGGGAGGTTCCTGTCTTTAAGGGGAGGCTTGGTGCTGAGCAAGACCAGAAGTGTCAGATAGGGGTTACCGTCTAAGGTACCGGAATTGGTCAGAGTGCAGCGTGGTTCCCAGGGGCAGGGGAGCCGAGTGGACCTAATGGATTAATGGCCTGAGGGAGTGAGCTGGTGGGAGGGCAATTTCATGGGTGTCTGCCTTCAAGTCCTGCCTTCCCGGTCCGCAGATGTTCAGGCTGGGTCTCTCCTCCCAAGACCCCTGGAGCTGGCCCACCCTTGGAGATCTGCCAGTGCCCTATGTCCCCAGAGGCGGGCTCTCCTCATGCCTCCCCAGCTCTCCTCGTGCCTCCTTCTCCCTGCGGAGCTCGGAGCTCCGGGAGAGTCTGGCCTGGCTGTATTTATTTGTTCCAAGAAGGGAGTGTTGCATTGTGAGAAGGGGAGTCTGGCTTTGGAGGTCTGCACACAGAGAAATAGTAGAAAAGCCTAGAAACCAGCCCTCACAGTGCCTGACAGTCAGGAAGCCCTGTGCACAGAACATCCCCATTTAAGTGCTAATTAGGCATCTGGGGCGATGGAGGCGGGGAGCCAGGCTAAGAGATGACCTTTAAAGGTTGTCTGCAGCCCTCCAATACTTGCGGCACATTGAGATGTCTCGAGATAGAGAATCCCCATTCTAAGGCACTGTTCTTTCCTTTAAAAAGGCTGTCTGGACGGTTAGGGGGTGCCCAGAGAGTTTAGGAGATGGACAGCACTCAGCATTTCATTTCCTCTGCGTGGTAACAAGGGGGACACTGTGTTTGTGCTCAACCTCTCTGCACTTCCTGGGACCAGCTGTACCTGTGTGCCTGTGCGGCCTTGAAGATCCCCCAGGGCAGCTCTTAGCCTCCCCCTGCCCCCAGAGGGGACCCTACTGCTCCCCCTTTGAGGGGAGGGAAGTGGTGCCTGGGACAAAGGAGGAAAGGGACTTGAGATGGGGGTTGGCCTGAGCTCTTCTCACCACCCTCTGGCACTGGGCTTTGTGACGACAGGGGAGGAGGTCTGCATCCCCACAATCCTGCTGGTCCAGCAGGGAGGGAGGCACAGCCTTCCACTGTTCCAGGGTCCCTCACCATGTGCCACTGTTGACACCTGGGACCCTCCCCCAACCTGCGGAGCAGTGCGGTGTGATTTCTGATCGCCTGCATCCCAAAGGCTATTGAGTGTCTGGAGGACTGGCATGTGCTTAGCTGCTCCCCTTTCTGCCCTCCTCCCTCTTGCAGAGGTGCTGTAGCAGCCATAGACTTTGAGGGACGAGGCCCTCGTGGGCCTGGGAATCTGCATTCCAGGAAGGGTGCAGGTTGAAGGCCACCCAGCCAGTACTGGATAGCCGTACGCGTAACTCCAAGGGGGGCTCACATAATCAGCAGAAAGGACTGGAGTGGGGGGCTTACATTTGGAGAAGAAAGATCCAGCCATGAGGATGTAGTAGAAGACTGTCCAGGCATGGAGAGGAATTGTGTGCAAAGGTCCCGGGGCCAGAGTAAATTTGGTGTGGTTGGGCAACTAACAGCCAAAAAGAAGGCAGGTGAATGGAAGCATAGTGGGCAAGGGAGGCAGCGGCTCAGTAAGCATTTAGGGACTTACCCATTTGTGTCATTGGGCTCCCGGGTGTGGCTCAGCACCCCGCACCCGGTTGGTGATCTGTAAACACTGGTCCGTGTCAGACTGCTGGGGTTGCCGTGATGAGGACGGCCACGAGCCCAGACTCGTGGAGGGTCTGCTGTTTGGTAAACGAGGCCGAACTATTGTGACACATGCTGGTCCTACCATGGCCCTTCCCTGGGCTTTTCCCCTGCTGGGTGACCTGGCCTTGAGTTCTGAGTCACTTGCCCGTTCATGCACCGGCTCTGATCTGTTACAGCTGTGGTCTGGCAGACGTGGTCAAGGGAGGGAGCCCTTTTCGTTTCTGGGTGTCAGTCTGGCTTTTCCCCCAGTGCAGTGCATCCTAGAGCATTTTTTTTCTCCAGAAAGACTGCATTGCTGTTGCGGCCGAACAGGCCCTGGCTGTATCTGTGTGCTATTAAATCAGCGGGGGGGGGGGGGGGGTGCTTCACTTGTGGGAGGAGTGCGGGGAGACACCATGCCGGGCTGCTGAAGTCGAGGCGAGAGAGATAATGAGCAGTAGAAATATCAGTTGTTTTTAAACCCCCTTAGTTCCTTCCAGCTGTACGTAGCGAAGAGGTTTTCATTATGAGCTCTCCCTCCACCCGTTCATCGTCATGAAACTGCTCTGCGTTCAGACTGTAACTGAGGCAGTCACCTCGGCTGAAGTAGTGTCCGGGCACTCAGGCTGTGGAGACCCACCCAGAAACTCGGATTAAGCAGCCTGTGTGCGCTAGTCAGCACAGGGCTGAGTTTCGGGAGCTCCCGCTGACTGCCTTTGTTAATGCTCAGTGCCTTCGATGACCATAAAGAAAAAACTGTGTTGGTAACACCACCGCCCTCTTCCCTAGAGGCTGGGAGATGTAGGACTCCAGTCGGATGGGATGGAGGTAGACTCCCGTTACGAAATGTGGGGGCGCCTCTACACAGTACTATCGGAGGCCTTGGGGTGGGTGCATGGGCCGTGCGTACCTCACTCAGCGCCCTAGCTGCCTGCAGCGACTTGCCGAGTGTTCGAAACCAGCTCCCAAGTTCTGGGAGGAGCGCAGGTGCTGCCGGAAGCATGCAGAGCGGCAGAGGCAAGCCCTGTGTGCTTCTGTGGGATGTCGAGACCCAACAGTAGGATTCTACCCCAGAACTTGGCCCTCTTAGGAATTGAGGAAAGTCTGCCCTGTGTTATGTGGAGAGTTTGGAGGTACAGAGTAATGAGACCCGAGGGGATGGCATCTGCAGTCATTGGAGCAAGAATTTAGACTGGATCGTGGTGATTAGCTGAGAAGGGATCAGTTCAGCCTTGAACCACTAGTGGGTGTATGGGGCGCAGGTGACTGGAGGACCACCTGAGTCAAGGGAGGAGGGATGAGCAGGGTGGCCTGGAGGAAGAATTTCCGTGCAGCACAACTCCCTCCCTCTTTGGAGGTTGGAGCTTTCTGTCTCCTATATTTTGAGGGGTGATCTTCCAGGCCAGGGAGGAAAACCGCTGTAGAATGTGCTCTCAGTGTGCGAGGGCATTGAGCTCCCTTTTTGCTCCTGGTCCCTCCTCGGTTCCACCTTCAGCATAGGACGTAACTTCTGCAGAAACGAGGATTCAGTTACTGATGGAGTCTCCTGCGTTGGATGTCTTGGAGCAGTAATAACTAGGATTAATAACGTGGTTTTAGGGCCAGCACCTTCTGCCCAGCTGTGTGTCGCCCGTGCTGCTTGTGCTTTTGGGGAACCCTGAGAGCGTGTGTGGGAGGTGGCAGGGGCAGCTTTGGGCTTTGGAGTCCTTGGCTGGGTCCAGTTTCAGCCCCTCCTACGGCTGTCTGTCCCTAGACAGGTGCCTGCCTTCCTTAAGTCTCTGTCACCTCCTCTGTACGATGGACATAACAGGACCTATTTTTGTTATGAAGATTAAATGAGATGTTCTCTGGGCAGGACTGTTAACGTGTTCTGGCACATAGGTAGAAGGTGCTCACTGTCGTGTGTCTGTGTGTGCATGTGCGCGTGTGCATGTGTGTGTGTGCATGTGCGTGTTGTTATGAGCTCGGCGGACGTTCATGTCTTGTCTGCAGCTGCAGCTGCAGGCATGTGTCCTGGTGCCCGTGCTTCTACGCACATGCACAGCCACATGCTCCCACGTCTTTGCTTCTTCCTGGCTGAGAAGGTGTGTACATTGTTCCGTTAGAGATGCAGACTTACTCTGTGTAGGTCAGCGCGTTCTTCGTCCATCGCAGGGAGAAGCGGATTTTGCCAGGGAAGGTGGAAATGAAGATCTGGTTCGGAGCTCGCTCTGTCCCCTTCTTCCACATGGTGGGCCCCAAGCAAGCCTCTGGCACCGTGTCTTCTGAACCCATACGCGGTGTTCCCGGAGAGGCAGGGATGTGGCCTGTTAGGGCATGCGTATTGTCCTTATCTCAAGAGATCCCTCATCTGATGACAATACTAATTAGTGAATTTCGTAAAGGCAGGATATGCAGATTTGAAGGAATTTGCCCAAGGTTGGCACTCGACTTGTTGCGCTGAAATGAAATTTCAAGGACTGCGGTAGCCTGGGATCCCGGCTTTTACTGTCTTTCTTCTCTCCCCCGTCTTCATTGGTTTTCTTTGCAGCTTACATCTCTCCTCTGCGCCCCACCCCCAAACCGTGGTCCAGTGTTTCTCAATCTGGGCACGCGGGCGGAATGCCTGGGGAGATGTAAAAGTACGGATGCCCAGGACCTACCCCAGACCAATAAAACCAGAATGTTGGGCCACAGCACTGAAGCACGTTTTAGAAAAAGCTCCCCACTCCTGACTCTCAACGCAGTCAGGTTTGGGATCGGTAGTTCAGGAAGGCATTACGGAGAGGTTCCATCTTTTGGCCATAGCCGTGAAATGTCACGGAGTCCTTGCCTGTATGTTTGGTCCATTTTGTGGACTTTGAATTTGAGTTGGGTCTTCTGTTTGGGTGCTTGGTTTTATATTCAGAGTTGAGTATTGATGAATGTATAAGGGATTGCCCACCGGATTACCGAATGAGACTCTTAGTCATGAGTAGTTATTCTGGAATCTCCAAGAAGCTTGCTGTTCACAATGGAAAATAATGAGACAGTGTAGACCTTAAAGAAAATATAACTTTTCTTAGAGGCTCTGGACTGAGTGAGTTGAGGGAGGGGGCTCCTCATAGTTCAGCAATCATGGATTTTATTCTTCTGTATTTTTTTCATCTGGGGTTTGGTTGTTTTGTTTTCATTGTTGTTGGGGTTTTTTTTGTTTGTTTGTTTTTTGTTTTTTGAGGAGGGAGTTTGACCCCATAATGTTGAGTGTCAGTGACCATGTGTTTGTAAATCTCCAGACAATCTATTCTGGATCATGTACCAACTGATTCATGAGAACTTATTCATGATCAGAGGACACTGACATTTGTCCTCAGCCTGCCTGTGAGCCCCTTATCTGCTGGGAGGACGTAAACAAAGCTGTCTGTCCCGGGCTGACCTGGCATTGGTGGGTGCCGCTCAGCTCCCTACACAGCCGCATTTGCTCATTTGAATGGAAGGTAGAGGACCTGCCAGGAGCATGTCTGTCTTTGTCTCCCAGTTGTCCCCTCTTGGGATGGGTCCCGTGCACGCTGAGAAGCAGAGTCGGGAGGGAACGGCCAGAGGTACCCGTGCATCTGAGGTTTCTGAAATCCGTGGGCTTTGGCTGATTTCTCTGTTGTAGGATAAACCGGCCAGAATTTAGGAATGGCATGAATAGGTTTTTATCCACTGAGAGGTTGAAGTTTTGTATTCATTTTCTTTATTCTGCCCAGTTCTGTGTGTGTGTGTGTGTGTATGTGTGTGTGTTAACGTATTTGTAGAAACAGTTGAGACCCCCACAGTTATTTTCTAAAGAATACCTGATAAATCTTCCAGTGTGTAAATCATGTGTAGTAAACACACAGTTAAAATAAGAGCAGCCCTGGGGTGCCTGGGTGGCTCAGTCATTGAGCGTCTGCGTTCGGCTCAAGTCATGATGCCAGGGTCCTGGGATCCAGCCCTGCATCGGGCTCCCGGTTCAGTGGGAATCCTGCTTCTCTCTCTCCCACTCCCCCTGCTTGTGTTCCCTCTCTTACTGTCTGTCTCTCTTTCTCTCTTTCTGCCAAATAAATAAATAAATAAATAAAATCTTTTATAAATCAATCAGTCAATCAGAGCAGCCCTTCAGCTGGCTTGGACAGAGCTTTGCGAGAGGAATTGCCACCGATTCAGGGTCTCTGGGTTTCCCAGGTTTGGAAACTCAGTTGTATTAGTTCACCTTGGAGGTTATCAAAGATTGGGGTTTCCATGAATCAGAGTTGTAAAATGCTGGTAAATCAGATTGACAGCTCATTAGCTGATGATGAGAAGCAGGCGTTGTAAGAAGGCTTTTGGGGGCTCATGTGCTCAGGAAACCACAGCAATCCTGGGTGAGCAGTGGTGTTTTCTGTAGCCTGATTTCCCTCTGCCTATGATGCCTGATGCATTGGCCTTCAGCATTCTGGGGATATTTCTGTGGATAGAATCAATACCCTCTCCCCAGGGTAGCAGTGGAGACTCATTTTTCACAAAAAACCAGTGTGCAATTTATTAAACCATTCTCTCAACCCCCAGTCCTTCCAGACTCGGCTCTGTGATGCCCAAGCTTGGACTCTGCATGTCAGCAGCTTTCTGCTATTGCCAGCAGCTCTCCAGCAGGCCCTCAGCGGTGGGGGAGGGGCAGGGGAGCTGCAGTCAAGGGGTCAGCAAGATGGGCAGCAGAGAAGGGACTTGGTCCTTCCCCTAGGCTTCCTCTTCCCATGAACAGCCCCCAGGGACCCCTTTTGGCTTCACCTGTGGCAGCTGAATCCAGTTCTCCCAGTGCTGGGGAAACCGCCTGCTGGCCCCCGCCCATCGTAGCATCCCATACTCAGAGCTCTGGGCATCAGGACCCCATCTCTGAGTTTATAAGGGTTAGTCCTTCCACGTCTCCCCTTTGTTCTCTCTATCGTCTTCCCCGGTTGCTACCTCCCTGATGCCTTAGTGGCCTGGTTAACAACTTTACACCCAGTGAACGATTTCTGTTAGAGCCCCTCTCTTCAAAAAGCTGGTGTGGCGTCTGAATTCTACTTGGGCCCTGACTGATACATCTGACTTTCTTTTCAACATTCTTTAGTATTCAGCTGGCAGAACTATTTCCTGAGACATATTGGTACTTAATTAGATTACGGTTTATGCTACGTTCCTTAGATTTTTTTGCCCAAGTCATCCTGATGAGGTTTTTGTTTTCGATTCCTCTCCGAGATTTGAGACACACTCTCTTCTCATCAGCTACACTTCTAAATCATCAGCTAGAGTGAGCTGTTTCCTGGAAAGATCGCCCCAGATGGCTAATGCCATTCATTCTCTTGGTTCTTTTCGGCTTTATTTTCAGAGGGTGGCATCTTCCAACCTTATTGCCAAATTCTACGCCCCTTATGTGACAACTCTGAGATTTCCTTCAACTTCTAGATGATGGCTCCTGTGTATTTAAGCCGTATCCACTTCTAGAAAGCTTTGAGGCAGCACATTAAAAAAAGCATATATTGTGTGTAAACAGAGACTCATTAAAGCAAGGGTTGAAAAATCTAGGGCCCAGTAATTTGCAGGGGTGTGGAGGTGGCGGCATAGGGTGGGGAAGAAAAGGGGGGAGAAAACAGAAGTGCTCAGGGAATTGAAGGATGAAGGAGAACGAACCTTAAGCGTCTCCGTTGGGCCAGATCCCGGGTGGTTGTTGCTCATCTGTGTTGAGTTTCATCCCAACGTAATCCTGCCTGATGGGTGTTATTATCCCTCATACAGAGCAGGAGCCTGAAGCCCAAAGAGTTGACCAAATAGGGCTCCGTGCCCCAGAGCCTTTCAGCAAGTCCACTGACACCAGACCGGCAGCTGCACACGAGGTTGGATCTTGGTGCCCAGAGGAAGTATGTTGGGTTGCTTAGCTCTCAGTTTCTAACAAAATGAAGCACTTCCTTGTGAGAAACTAATATTTCGTGGCCTTTACACTTGATGAGAATCTGCTGGACTTTTAAAGGTCACTGCAGAGCATAATGGATGGTGTCAGTTGGACAAAAAGAATATCAAACACCAGATGCAGGGTCACGCACGTGGTGGTTTATTTAAGTCAGTGCCCGAAGCCGAAGCAAGGACCTGGACTTTATCGCTGGGTAAAGGCTTTCTATGAGAGAGAACCATGGCCTCTGTGTGGAGCCCGCCTTCCGCGGCTCTGACCCAGGGGACCGTCGGCCGCCATGTCATCCTGCGTGTCTCTTCTTTCTGAGAGGCGGCGTAAGGCGGTATGAGGCGGTTGCCAAGAGGGCAGGCTTCCAGTAAGTGGGTTTGAACCCACTCTGTACCCTTTCCTGGCCACGTACACTGGAGCAAGCCCCTCATTCTGTCTGACGTCAGACGTCTCTCAGTTCAGTCCCTCTGAAGATGGGGGTAATAATGGTGTTATTGTTCTTTTGATTTAAATCCACACAGTTTCCTGGGGCTCCTGGGTGGCTCAGTGGGTTAAAGCCTGTGCCTTCGGCTCAGGTCATGATCTCAGGGTCCTGAGATCGAGCCCTGCGTCGGACTCTCTGCTCAGCAGGGAGCCTGCTTTTCCCTCTCTCACCGCCTGCCTCTCTGCCTACTTGTGATGTCTCTCTCTATCAAATAAATAAATAAAATCTTTTAATCATCATCATCATCATCATCATCCACATAGTTTCCCAAACCATCTGCTGTGAAAAGGAGTATATGTAGTAGAAGTCAAAGCTGTCTGAAGGGAAATAGAGCCAAACAGTTTGGGGAAAGGACATAAAGAGCCAGGTGGGTGGGGACTGACCTCCAGTACCGTTAGGTGTCTGTTAAGTATCCGCACCATCGGCAGGGGGCTGGCGATGTCCCCCTTTGAGAGGTGCAGCAGATTTCGATGTGGAGCCCAACCCGTGTTAGGAGCACTCATGACTCCTGCTGGGGTGGCAGGGATTAGAGTGATGGGGACAAAGCCCTCGCCACAGGGCTTAAATCACACATGCTTCCTGGTCCTTGGGTTTGCACTGTGATTGCCTGCCTGCCCCTCCACTGGAGGCGTTCTGCTTCCCAGATTGCCGCTGTCTGTCTCTGATCGAACAGCATGAGAGAGAAAAAGCAGTTGGAGTGAGCTGGGAACCCAGAGCCTGGCCCTTCCTCACGCATCTAGCCTGCAGAGGACTGGCGCAGTGTGTGGCCATAGGCAGCAGGTCTGTGGGTCTGTGACTGTCCTGTAGCTTGGACGGACTTTGGCTTGGCTCCTCCAGCGGGGAATAAAAACAGTGACTATTCCCCGTACTCTTCTGAGCATCTTCTTGAAACTGCACGAGGCAGTTTTAGCCTCTCTGTGGACGGACGGCCAGGTAAAGAGGGGTTAATCGAGTTGCTTTATGTGAGAGACCTGGAAGTGGGGAGGTTGGAATTGACATCTGCTTGGGCCGGGACTGGCCTTTGCCATCATACACCATTGCGACCCATGCTACCCGTTTTAGTGCGTACTTCTCAGACCTGCACCGAATAGTTCTGGCGTCCGAGATGGTAACTCCGGTGCCCTGTTGTGAGAGAGTGTCTCCAGTGACATCTGGCAGGTCCCCCTCCCTGTTTGCTCTGCGTGTCATGTCTCCGTCAGGTGCTATGTTTATTCCGGCCAGTCTGGTGGCTTACTGGACCACTGAATGGCCAAAGTGGGGTTGGGGGGAGACACTGGGCTCTGGAGGCCCAGCCTTAAGAGGCCTGGCAGGCTCTGCCTGTCTCTCCTAGAGCCGGGCTGCTGTGTTTTGAGATGTCCCAGCGGCCTGCTAGAGAGAGCAGCCCTGGAGAGCTGCCCGGAGGCTCGGACACGTCATGGGGGAGATGGCGTGGAGGAGAGCCACGGGCCTGGGCCTCAGGTGACAGAGGCCCACTGCCCTTATGCCCAGCCCCTGTGGCCTCCTTCTGGGGGCCCTGGTGGGCAACCCAGAACTGCCCAGGCAACCCAGAGTGTCCCAAGATGGCCATAAGTCATTGCCATGTAAGCCTCTGAGGAGGGCTTCCTGGGGAGTGGATGTCATGGGCTTCACCACGGGTCCGAAGTGGGTTGTTGTCACGTTTCTTCTTGCTGAGCCAGACTGGCTTCACTTGGGTTTGCTTTCAGTTTTAAGAAAACCTACAAACCAGCCTGCGTTCATGGCATCTTCTCATTCTAGAACCTGCCAGTGTGCTTTGAGCCGTGATAGAAAATGTTCGCTCTTCATATTTTAATTACTGAAACTGAACATATTAAATATGTACTTATCTGTGATAATTATGACGGAAGAATTCCTTATCAGTGCAGCTTAGTCATTTGCTTAAGTGATTTAAATGTAGTTGTTAATCTGCATGCCTTGTCCAAGGGGATCCTGAGCGGCAGGGTGGTTAGGGGAGATGCTGGCTGCTTTCTACTGAGAGGGCCAAGAGGGCCTCAGGACCCCATAACAGCTGCTCCTTCCTGCCCTCACTCCTCTTCAGGACCTCCTGAGTGTTTCTGCATTTGACTCTCCTCTTATTTGAAAGATTATATTTTCTACCCATTAGGCAAAGTCTTTATTTATTTATTTATTTATTTATCAGAGAGAGAGGGGGAGAGAGCGAGCACAGGCAGACAGAATGGCAGGCAGAGGCAGAGGGAGAAGCAGGCTCCCTGCTGAGCAAGGAGCCCGATGTGGGACTCGATCCCAGGATGCTGGGATCATGACCTGAGCCGAAGGCAGCTGCTTAACCAACTGAGCCACCCAGGCATCCCGGCAAAGTCTTTTTTAATTGATAATTAAAACAGATTTTTTTAAAAGATTTTATTTATTTATTTGAAAGAGGGAGATGGAACTTGAGTAGGATGGATGGACAGAGGCAGAGGGAGAAACAGCCTCCCTGCTGAGCAGGGAGCCCGATGTGGGACTCGATTCCAGGACCCTGGGATCAAGACCTGAGCTGCAGACCGACTGAGCGACCCAAATGCCCCTCTTCATAATTAATTCAGTTTTCCAGTCTCTTCCCCATAATCCTTAGCAGCCCGGGTGTCCTAGGTGGGGAGCTGCTGTCGATGTTGGATCTCCTCTATTCGTGTATTTCTTCTCAAGGGAGGAATCCATTTGTTCTGAATTATATATAGTGTAGAATCAGTGGGACCTGAAACCTGGAAAGGTTTCATTGACTCTGAGGTCCTCCAACTCAGGCTCCCAGTCTGTTGCCTTCAGCAACAGATGGCAAATAGATTCTGCAGAATGAGTAATTCCTTCATTTCTGTCTGAGTGGTTTGTTTAGAAGCAAACAAAATGATTCCCTCTTCCTATTAAATTTGTTGTGAGAACATCAGGAACATACCGAGTGACTGTCCAAAGCTGTCTCTGGGAAGAGGGGCCGGAGATTTCACAGTTCCGACCCGGGATCGTGTGGGACCTTGGTAACATTACTTGCTGGACTCTTAATTTAATCAGCTGTTAATCCAGATTCTTTGAAACACTAGGTACTTTGCTCAGGAGATACGATTTTTATCATGTTGACATCACCATTTTTTTCAGCGTCTTTTCAGTGTATTTCCTTTTGCATGGTGACCATTTTTAACGAGTGGTGGTTCGGTGGCATTAAGTCCATTCACATGGTTGGGCATGCGTCCCCATCATCCATGCTCCCCTAGAACTCTTTCATCTTGTAAAACTGAAACTCTGTCTCCATGCAACACTAACTCTCCAGTTTCCCCGCCCCCAGCCCTTGGCCAGCACCATTCCGCTTTCTGTCTCAAATGAATTTGACTCCTTGAGGGGCCTTGTAGGAGTGGAACCATGGAACGTTTGTCCTTTTGTGATTGATTTATAACTCAGCATCCTGTCTTCCACGTCCATCCTCGTGGTAGCAAGCGTCTGAATTCTCTTCCTTTGTAAAACTGAGTTATATTCCGTTGTATGGCTATAGACCACATTTCGTTTATCTGTTCCTCTGTCAGTACATTGACACTGGAGTGGCTTTTACCTCTTGGCTGTTGTAAATTATATTGTTTTGTACATTTTAGCTTTAAAAAAAT
Source organism: Mustela nivalis (assembly GCF_964662115.1). Lineage (NCBI taxonomy): Eukaryota > Metazoa > Chordata > Mammalia > Carnivora > Mustelidae > Mustela > Mustela nivalis. The sequence continues at coordinate 92,282,323 of NC_139021.1, read as the reverse complement.
GAGACAGTTATCTATCTCTTATATTTATAAATTTTGAAATATCTTTTCTCTCTCTTCTTTTTTTTTTTTTTTGAGAGAGAGAGAGAGCATGCCTGTCTGTACACACAGGAGGGAGGAGCAAAGGAGAGGGAGAGAGAGAGTTTCAAGCAGACTTTGCACTGAGTGTGGAGTCCAAGTTGGGCCTCAATCTCACAACCCTCAGATCATGACCTGGGCTGAAACTATGAGTTGGAAGCTTAATCGACTACGCCACCAAGGCACCCCTTAAATGTCTTTTAATAGTAGAGAATTACGGTAACATGTACCAAGTACACATTGTATCCTACTTAACTGGTTGGCAGTTTAGGGTGACGCATGTATCTGAGTCTTTAAGTTGGCCTCTATAAAACTGATAATACTGCTAATTTGGCTTTGATTTCAGACATCAAAGATGAGTTAATATGTATGACTGCCCCTCATAAAAGAAGAGTATGTAAATGCTAGTAGTTAATACCGGAATAAATTCTGAATGTCCTTGTTTGCATTCAGGGTAAGCAGACATTTTATAACCGCATTTTTCTGGAAACTTCAAACACTTTACACTCACTCTTTTTAGTATGGACTTAAACTATAAGGGGTTACCTGTGGAGTTATGAGGTTTGAAGGCATATCTAAATATTATGCAGGTTTTCTAGAGTCAGCGTGGCAGGACATCCTGTCCTCCCGGAGAATGCCAGTGTTTTCTCTTTTTTCTCCCCTCTTCTCTCTTTGCTGGGCCCTATGTGTTCCTACAAGATCTGAGGGTTTTAATGTACAATAGCATACTTTCTAGACTGCATGTACATGATTTTTTCCTTTCCTTTTTTCAAGCTCAGTGTAGACCGTCTTTATTGGCAGTGCAAAATAGTAACAAATCCAGCATGATGGAAAAGGACGTGAGGCACAGCTCCCCTTCCCCTTGAGGGCCCTGTAACCAGGCATGTGGTGCCCGGGCATTTGACTTGACTGTGACTACTTTGGGCCCAGCAGAGGCTTCTGGAGAACAAGTTCCTGGGCAGGAGGGCAACACCTCAGAAGGAAAGGGAGAAACACCCCAGAGGTGGCATGGGCTATGTCCTGCCCTAGGTTCCTTGGCCCCTGCCCGCCGCACACCTTAACCACTCGGCTCAGGGTGGGGGTGTTAAGGGACTGGTCTAAACCTGCCTCTCTCCAGACTCGTGTATCTAGCTACCTTATACCTCAGTTTCTTTCCCCATAGTGTTGATCCTGTTTGGACCACCAGGCCCTGTTGGCAGCCCAGCCTGACCCGAAGTGAGATGTTCCCATAACGTAGCATATGTTAGTCCCTGTGTGGGTTGCAGACTCTTGGAGGCTGCTCAGATCACTGAGGGCTGGCCCTGGCTGAAAAGACCCTCTCCAGACAACAGAAATTAATCCCAGAGGATGGGCATCGAGGCCACCAGCCAGATGTCTTGCGGATTTGCCGTGCCCCTCCAGGGTGTATCGGTAGTGCGTCGGGACTGCCTAAGATGGGGCTGGAGATACGGGGGGTTTCAGTCCTGGGTGAACCTGGGACATTGGCTAGAAATTCCAGCTGGTCTGGTGTTACAGACCCGATCGTCTGTTGGGTTTCAGTGTCCTGATGACGCAGTCACATCCATGAGAGAGGGAGATTCAAGGCTTCAGCAGTGTCGTCTCACCGTAGACTTTTAGTTGCCTCTTGGCAGGACTGGCTTTCCATGTCCTCCTGTTTCCTCCTGGCTGTCTTTGATGGTGGCGTTTCTGCAGAGGACAGCAACCCACCCACCATGTGCTCTGGGCCTGCTTGCAGACCTAGAGCCGTCTGAGTGCCCCCCACCCCCCCGGCCCAGGTGTGTTGTCCTGTTTTGTCCCTTTTGCTAATTGCCAGTCGTGCAGCAAGGCTATTGCACGATCCTATGGTAGTGATACCAGGGTTCTCAGAGCCGCAGGCAGGGGACGGCCGGAGCACGTCACTCGGATGTCTCGGGGAGTCTGGGACAATCAAGAGAGGGAAGGCGTCCTCTTTGTTACAAGTGTCTCGAAAGCAGTGGTGTCTTACTGCGTTTGCCGAGTCTGCAGCAGGTCCGTACAGCCTGGACTCTTCTCCCCTGGCAGAGTGCTTCACGTGTCCCGCACTGTGATGCCCGAGACAGGCCGGCGGGGAGACCCGGCTTGGAGGTGGCCAACATGACGTGTGCCCGCCGCAGGTCTTTTGACGACTGCCACTGCCCTCAGAGGGTTCACTGTGGATAGCTTACTGGCATTTTGGCCTTTGTTCCTGGAAGGAGGCTTTTTCTTCCCCCATGTCTGTGAGGCCGCCAGGTGGGAGTTCCCGGAGTCTTCCTCCATCTGGCCATGCAGATGGCTTTGCAGACCCAGGCAAGAGGGCTCCGTCCTTTCTCTGGGCCCGCGCCTGCAGGAAAGGCCAGTTGCTCCTGTCACTCTCCGCTTCGTGCCAGGGCTCTGAGACGTCTGGCTCTAAGGAGCTGCTTCAGCCGTGGCTTCGTGTCCCGACCCTGTGTGTGTGAACATTTCATTAAGAGCGTTTACTTCTTCTCTGCTCAGACCCGGGTGCCTCGGGGGCAAGGCCCATGGTTTGTCCTGGTGTCTCAGGCCGTCTGTGGTGGAGAGTGGGAGTTCGGTGTGGTGTTTGTTCCATGAGCGATGGGGAAAGGAAGGGTCAAGTTCTGGAAGCTGTGCTCACGTGCCCCAGTTCCAGGCCATGCGCCCATCCCTCTGCCTCGGTTCTCTCAACTCTAAGGTGTGGCCGATCTTCCTCAAATGGCTCCGGAGGACGCTGGAGAAACTTCCTTGGTTCCCTGCGTGCCGTGCGCCTGCTACCGTGCGGAGTGGGGACATCCAGGGTGACATCGAGGGCTTGTTTTCAACCTGAGAAATCCTGTAAGCTGTCACTCACCTGATCCCGCAAATGAGCGGGCACAGAGAGCTGCATAACCCGCTCATGGTCACAATACGCTTTTAAGTTAGTTAAGTTAAAGGGTATCAGGTGTGCAGGCTGCCTCAGTCCACAATCCGTGTGTGTGTGTGTGCATGTACATAGAAGTATATACATGCTGTACCCGTGTGTGTGTATGTACTTGGGAGGTGGGGGGGATACACGTGTATACGCACATGGTGTATGACACACTTAGGTCTGTGTGTGGGAAATATGCACACACACACACACACACACATACGTACTGTTCACCCTTGAACAACACACTTTTAACTGTGCAGGCCCACTGACACGCAGATCTTTTCCAAGAAGTAAGGCCCAGTATTATATAAATGTGTTTTCCTTATGATTCTCGTAATGACATTTTTCTTGAACTTCACGGTCAGCTAGAATACCTCTACGGAGTATGTGTCCTTCGGCTGTTTATGTTCCCTGTGAGGCTTCTGGTCCACCGCAGGCTGTTAGGAGTGAGGTTTTGGGGGGACTCTGAAGTTAGATGCAGATTTTCGACCACTGCAGGGGGTGGGTGCCCTTAACCTGCCGCGGGGTCCCAGGGACAGCCGTCTCTGTGCTTACAGACGTTGACATTTCCCCTGACACCTCCTGAGTGTGCTGTACACCGGCAGGGGGGGGAGCTCGTTCTGATTTGGCTTCAGCAGTAAATGCTGCATGAGCACTGCCTGCCCCCCGCCAGGCTTGCCTTCCTTGAGGGGCTACGTGCGACCCTCTGGCCCTTGTGGTCAGCTTCCACCGCTGCTTCTGGGTCCAGTCGCTTCTGTACCTGTCTTCTCCGATGGTCTGCCTCCCCTGCAGTGTCTCAGGTGCCCGAGTGGGTCTGTCGACCCGAATGCCCTAAGCCTGCGGGGTGTACTCCCAGCTGGTCAAGACAGAACAGACGCCTTTTTTTCAGAGGACATAAAAGGTTCTTGACATGATCCTCATGGTGTTCATACAAGTTTTCAAGGCCTGGTCAGCCAGACTCTGGGCCAGGAGTGAATGTTGACCGAGCAGTGTAAGGGCGATGGAGGGAAGCACATGGGTCTGATGTGGAACCACGGTTCTGTGACTCTGGGACAGATTCCTGCTCCTGCTTTCCTGGGTGCGGTGATTTCTGTTCTTCCTCTGCTCAAGAAGCTATGTGGTACGGGTTCCTTTCCTGGCCTTTTGGAGCAGGGTGGCCTGGGTTAGAGGGCTGATGCATGGTGAAAAGTTCCCGGGGGAGGCTTGGGGGATGGTTTATGTATTCCCTTCCGGTCCCTTTGCCAAACAGAAGCTCATGAAGTGGTCGGAGCGAGAAGTCGCCTCCTGAAATTAGTTCTCTTCGCTTCCCCCGGCGCGGGGGCTGTTTGTCCTTCTGGGTGAACCATCCATTTTGTGTAAAAGTGCAGAGACAAATTGTCCACCAGAGCAGCTAATTTTAGGTGCTAGTAAAGTTTAAGGGCTTACGAGACTCAAACCTGTTTCTGTTCTTCCAGAAGCACTTGTTTCCACCTGCAAAACAAGCCCAAGTGCTTTTTTTTTGGGGGGGGGGGTTATTTATTTGAGAGAAGGGAACGAGAAAGAGAACACAAGTAGGGAGAGAGGCAGAGAGGGAGGGAAAAACAGGCTCCTCATGGAGCAGAGAGCCCGATGTGGGGCTTGATCCCAGAACCCTAAGATCATGACCTGAGCCGAAGGCAGAGGCTTCGCCATCTGAGCCATCCCAGCGCCCCAAGCCTGAGTGTTTTAAAGTCCGGAAGGGAGAGCCCAGATGAAGCCCCCTGAGGGCAGATGTGTCTCATTTGCTGCTGCGGAGCACCTGGGTGGGCACCCGGGAACCCCCGGCTGGCAGCTGGGCCCTCCCTGCCATAAATGCAGGGTCGGAGCATGCTCCTGGGAGCTTCCGCTGGGGAAGGCAAGTGCGGCTCCAAAATAAATCAGTAATTTTGGTCTCAAGAGTGAAGTGGTGTCTCTGAAATGGTACGCCCAAATGGATGAATTCCTGTCTTAGAGTTCCCAGGTTCTTTTCCCGATGAGTTCGTGGCAGATGTGGTTCTATGGAGAAGGTGTATACCCCGTTCGGGGGTCATTGTAACATTAGTATCTGCAAGAGTGGGGTGGACATTGCTGGTCGATCTGACCTAAGGCTGCACGGGCTTCTTGGTCGAAAGGACAGGCACGGGGTGGGAGAACTTGGGGGACAGCCTGTGACTTTTTTTTTTTTTTTTTTTAAAGAGAGAGCTACGTTGCTTGCAGTTTTTCCACGTAGGCGTTGGTGGAAACCCAGATTCCGTGGGGCAAATAGCAAAGGGACCCTTGGGTGGTACAGAGGTTGAGCCGTGGCCTTGGAACGCTGAGGGGCTGTTCTAGGGTCAGCAGTGGTGAGGCTGGGTCAGAGGAGAAGAGCCGAGAATCCTCAGAAGTGGCAGGGAGAAGGGTGTTACCCCAGGACTCCCTGCAGTGGAACCAGAAGTGACATTCTGCTTCTTGGAGGTCATACTGAGGCTGAGACCCAGGTCTTCCTGAGGCGGTGCTGGGAATACAACACCTTGTGGCACGGGGATCCGACAGCCCTGGTCAGGTTTTGGAGACATTTTCACAGGCAAGGCTGTCCAGAAAAAACAAGTTTCTAGAAAGAGCTGTTTCCAGAGGAGAGGGTTATGGCCCTTTGTAAGTCATCGGAATTGTCCCTTAGATTTCAAGGAGCCCCAGACCCCCTTAATGGGTGTTAATAAGAGTTATGGACTCTCTGTTTGCACATCCTGGGACCTCATGGGGCTTCTGTTCTCTCCACCTTAGTTTATCTTGTTCTTGTGTGTGGACATGAGTGACTGCGGCTCTTGTGCAAAGGGAATTATTTTTCATGCAGCGGGAATTGGGTTGAGTGTGGAGATGCTCTCCCACAGATGCCTCCTTCTCCCAGGCATGAACACCCACAGCCAGGAGCAGGCCCTGTCCTCAGCCTCCAGGCTCGAGAAGAGATGCAAGCCGGCCTCCCGGTTGTTCGGGGCAGATGTGGGCGGGTTGCCGGGGCCTGTCTTTATCCCTGGGGCTCTCAAGGATAAGTGGCTGCTTCCAGGAAAGAGCTTCTTGCAGGATTTTCTGTGTGGCTCTAAGGAGAGGAGGAGGTGGCTTTAAAAAAAAAAGAAAGAAAACAGAACACCAAAGCCCCCAAACCCTGTAATTATCACGTAGACACTGTTGCAGTTAACCCAGATTTTGGCCTCCATTCTGGAACAAGTTCGCTGGTGAGACAGACCCCTGATTAGGTAATGGTTTGTCATTTATTCCTTTCCTTCCTAGTCATTTACTCGGCGAGAGTTGCTCCTACCTGACCTGGGCTGATTGCGGAGCTGCCTGTCCTGGAGTGAGCCAGCCTTCTCTGCAGGATTCCCTACTGGGGTGTTGGGCCTTACCCCGGAGAGCCATGTGTGGGCTTTAATTAACTAATCGACTCACTGGTACCGTGTTCCTTTATGCCGCGTACGGCAGCATCGGGGCACAGCACCCTGGGCTTCTGCGTGTTCTCCCAGGATGTGGGACTGGGATCCCGGCCCCGCTGCGGCCGGCCGGCGAGCTCGGGGGCTGGGACCTGCCACAGGAGGCAGGGCAGATAGGCTGGGACTGTGTCTGGCACAGGGCCCTCTCACCCAGTGTCACCTTGGCCCCTTTCCCCAAAGCTTCGTGGAACCTCTCTCTGACAAACCCCTGCAGTCCTGTCTTCCGGGGAGTTGGGCATGGCTGGCCGGGGAGCCCCTCTCCTTGCGTGGTCGTCGGAACCAGGTGGTGGGCCTCAGAGGGTGTAGCTGACATGTTAGCCTGAGGATCTGGATTCTCAGCCCCAGGCCCCCGGCTGGTGCTCTAGCATCAGAAACGGGAAGCTTGTTAAAACCCCTGCCTTGATGGCTGCATAGTATTCCATTGTGTATATATACCACATCTTCTTGATCCATTCATTTGTTGATGGACATCTAGATACTATGCAGCCATCAAAAGAAATGAAATCTTGCGTATCATGCTTAGCGAAATAAGTCAAGCGGAGAAAGACAACTATCATATGATCTCCCTGATATGAGGAAGTGGTGATGCAACATGGGGGCTTAAGTCGGTAGGAGAAGAATAAATGAAACAAGATGGGGTTGGGAGGGAGACAAACCATAAGTGACTCTTAATATCACAAAACAAACTGAGGGTTGCTGTGGGGAGGGGGGTTAAGCGAAGGGGGGTGGGGTTATGGACATTGGGGAGGGTATGTGCTTTGGTGAGTGCTGTGAAGTGTGTAACCTGGCGATTCACAGACCTGTATCCCTGGGAATAAAAATATATGTTTATAAAAAATAAAAAATTAAAAAAAAAACAACCCTGCCTTGAGTCACAGAGTAAATATGATGTGCCGAGTGGGGGTGGGAGGAGGGAACAGGTGGCTGGAGCTGCTTCATGCTCGCTGCCCACTTAGGCTCCCCTCTCTTAATAGGGCTTCAGGAATCCTGGAGCGCCTCAGTTCCTGGCCCTGGAGTTCCACCCAGGTCCCCTGTCACTTCAAAATGTAAATGAAACTTGCAGAGCTGGGAGGGAGGGGCCCCCATTCCCACTCTTGCCTTGGGTCCCTCGGCAAAGGCGCCCCTGAGCGGCGATTGGCCTGTTATGTGGGTCTTGGCTGCTCGCTGAGCTAATGAAGGGCCAGAAGGAAGCTTCTATACCGGCACTTGGGGCTTTGCCAGGCTGAGTCACAGCTGACTTGGGGAAATGCCACACAGGACGCCTTCAGCTCCCCCCTGTTCTAAATGGAGGTTTGCAACTGCATACTCGGAAGATGAATCAGAGTGGGGGGAAAGTGTGCAAGACAGACTCAGCAGAAATGGAAGTGTGGGCGGGCCACGGAACAGTGCTGCATGTGGAGACCCACACCTTCAGCCCTGCTCGGTCCTCACTGATGCCAGAGGTAGGGAGGAGGACGGAGTAGGGGTGTTCTGTGGTGGAGCAGGTCCATTCTGTTAGTCTGGCCAGGCTTTAATCCTCTCTGGCACAGGGTGCCCTAGGCACAGAGGCCTCTCCCCACCTCCTCAGCCTGGGGCATGGCAGTGGGGTGGGGTGGCGAAGGCCAGCCGGTGGGAGGCAGCGACTCTTTCAGACTGTGTGACGTGTCACCTGGGGAGCTTTGAGAAAAGTGTCCCCAGGCTCCATTCCAGACCCACTGAGTCAGAATCTACAGGAGTGATGGGGAGTCTGGAATACGGGCAAGTTCCCAGGGGTTCTCATTCTCCAGTGGCCGTCCACTGCTCACTGGGCTCACACTGGCCTTGGACCTCATCCAGGCAGGACCAGAACCTGAGTTCCTGGCCACCCTGGGTTCTCCATCAACGCCAGGTCTCACTGATTCCAAAATGCACCTCTTTTTCTCTCTCATTTTAACATCTCTGAGATCAGGATGTGTCTTAGGAGGGACAGTGTTTCATGGTTTAATTGATACCATTTTTCTTCCTAAGTGGCATGTAAAATTAATGGTATGCCCGGCAGTGGACGGTGGCTCGATTCAGTGACCCGGGTTGCTCTTGCTTGAGCTCTTGGGGAGGCACACTCTCTCTGGCCTGCCTCCTGTAACTCACGGCGGTCGGCATGGAGGAGGTGTTGATGCTTTCAGGAACAGTGACATACAGCAGTGGGGACTTCTGCCCCTGTCGTCACAGCGGGGCTTTACAGGAGACTAATACCTGTGGTTTACTCTGGGGAATCGTGTCCCATTGACTCATGAGGATGATTATCCCCATTTTCCTGGACACTGGCCCCGGGGCAGTCTCCGAGCAGCTTGGTCAGGAGGGATGGTCCGTAAGTGACGGAGGAGCGCTGACACCAAGTCCAGTACCCTGTGTGCCTGTCCATGTACCCGCTGTCTTTCCGGCCTTTCTTGCTCACCTTTGTTCTCGGCCCTTCCTGGACCCCAAGAGCGGTCCGGGTGGACACAGTAACGATGATTCATTCTTTGAGCCCAGTCTTGGAACTTGACTTCTGAGTAGCCAGTGTTGTGCGATAGTTGCCCTTAACCACTTGGAGACTCTGCTGTCGAGGGCATGCAGGCTGCTTCGGCTTGGGGCTGCGTGCTGGAGAGTTGCCAGCCATCGTCTGCTCTGGGTCCTGGACTTGGAGTGATCGCGGGGTTCTGTGTTCTCCGTGCAGATGAGCCAGGGATCTCTGTGCCGCAGGCTTGTTCCTCTGTGTGAGCTTGGCTGTGCCTTTCAGGGCGGGGGTTCCGTTGCCCATGGATCGGGGCATGAGGAGTGGCCTGGGCAGAGAGGGGAGATAACTGACCCAGTGCCTGCTGCCAGGAGCTGGTGCATCCTTGTGACCCCGGAGGCGGGTCCCTGGACACCCCTGGGCTCCATGTCCCTAGACACCTGGGGCCCCGTGTCCCTGCAGTGGCTGAAGCCATTGGTGATTTGGCCGCTGTCTGGGGACCTGGTCGCGGAGGTTGTGACCTCCATGCTGCTGTTTTGTGTTTAGCTTTAGTCCTTGTTCCTTTTATTTTACATCGAAGGCTTTGGGGCTTGAGATGGGAATCAGATGGTGTAACAGTAAGGATTGGGTGCTTGCTGTAGGCCAGGCATCGGTGAGACTGTGTTTGGGGTACCCCTCATTAGCCCTCATTTAAACAGTCTGTCTTAGTGGGCTGGCCACGTGCCGGTATCCCAGGCAGTCCTGGGACGCTCGCTCTGCTGCCCCAGTGTGGCGATGGCTGCGTCCCCTTTCACTTCCACGGGGGGGGGGGGGGCTCCCATTCAGAGGAAACGAGTTCATCCTGTTCACATGCATCATCTCATTTAGTCCTTAAAACAACACCGTTATTCTCCCCCGATTTTCCGCGCTGAACGGCCCCACATCTGTGAGACTTGCCAGTGAGCACGTGGCAGCAATGTGGGGTCACCGCGTGGATCCAGGCGGGCCGAGCCCCAAACCCCACCCTCAGGGTTGCACAAGAATAAGCTGGTTCCGGGAGCTAGACCTCAGTGCCAGGAAGGCTGGGCTCCCCAGGAGTACCCATCCTGGTGATGGAGATGGGGGATGGCAGCCTCCCTGCAGAGATGGAGATGGGGGATGGCAGCACCCCCCCCCCGGGGGGGGGCTGAGAAGGCCTGAGAAATGCAGGCCATTCCTTCCTCTGCGGGGGGGTGGGGGGTGGGGGGGGACGACAACACATCAGCTGCTTGTGCAGATGGAGAGGTGGCTGTCCTTGGGAGAAAATGAACTATAGTTCCTTCTCACAGACTGTGTGTGTGTTCTAAGTTGTTGATTAAAGAAAAGAGAATTAAAGAGATCTTCTAACTTCCAGATAGATTTTCTATGATTGAAAGTAGTTTCCATATTGCTGCCAGAGCAGGAACTTCAGAGGGTGGTTTATATGAATAATTAAGACAAAATATTTTCCTAGAAGATGTTCCTAAGACTTGAGATGTTAAGAATCAGAGTGCAGGTTCAGGGAAGGGAGGAGCAGAGCCTGAGCAAGTCCCTTGGGGAGCCGTGGTGGGGAGGAGGCTGCCTCTTGAGGGCGGTCGTGTTGTGCGCCCGGATTCCTGGACTCGGCAGCCTTGGGCAGGTCTCAGACCACCATTCTTTGTGCAGGTGCGGACAGGTGGATGTTCGCGGTGTAAACTGTAAGGTGCTGTGCAAGGTGTTGCTGAGTGCTGCTGAGGTCTGGGCAGGCTCGTTTCTCGGGCTTGCGGGGTTGGGGTACACACAGCGGTAGAAGACAAGCTCGCAGCCGCCGGGAGCTCTCGCCCTGAGCCATGTGGAATCACTCAGCCCTCCGAGCTGATTCCATACTCAACCGCTGGCCTCCCGTGGCTGTTGGAAACACTCTCCTAAGACCCGTGTCTCCCTAAGAGGAGTGGCCGCCGCAATCCTGTAAAGGGGTTCTAGTTGGTTCGGGCGGTTTTTCTCAGAGGAGTGAATTCAGGTCAGATGCTTCGGGAGTAGTGGGTGAGCCCACCCAGGTGTTCCTGCTGTAGGCAGGGGAGGAGCAGGTGGGTGACCTGCCATGCAGTGGGCATGGGGTCACACTGGCTCCCGGGGGGTGTGGTCCAAGGTCAGCAGGAGGCCCAAGGTCAGCAGGAGGAGGGCCGCCAGGCCTGCCAGGTGCACAGGCGTCATGGTCCTTCTCCCTGGGACCTGTGTGTGTGTCTGAGTCACCTGGGCCTTGGGGCTACCAGGCGTTGCTCCTGGATTCTCTGGCCCAGTTGGGGCTTATTCCCACGTACAGACTGTGGCTTGATTACCGTTTAGATCATGACTCCCACTGCAACATTATGAAATTACTGCATCTATAAAGTTTAGACCCACCAACATTTAGAGACAGTGGTGAAACGGGTCAGGGGGAAGCTGTTCAGGTTGGAACTGAAGGGTTAATAGCAGAACTATAACCGGATCCTGCTTATTGAAAGACAGCTCCTGGGGCACCTGGGTGGCTCAGTGGGTTGAGCGTCCTGACTTTTGACTTTTGTTTTCGGTTCAGATCGTGATCTCAGAGCCGTGGGATCGAGCCCCACGTCAGGTGCTGTGCTCAGCACAGAGTTTGCTTGTCCCTCTCCCCACTTTCTCTCTATCCCTAAAATAATTTTTTTTTTAATCTTAAAAAGAGTTAGCACTTTCCGTTTAGAGTGTGCACTTGGTTTCATTCATCAGGGTTCAGCAGAAACCAGCCAGTGTTTATGCCGTGATCGTCCTGTGCTCTGTGGGCTACCAGAGACGGGTAACATGCTCTAAGACCATATTCACCCTGAAGGAACAGGCATGACCCTGCTCCTTTGGAGCTGCAGGCTTGTTCTGTGGAAGGCCTTGTTCAGGCTCAGAATCTCCTGGGGTAGGGGGACAGGCATCAGCAGCCAAGGTCAGGAACCACTGTTCTCAAATAAATCGCCCCTCCACAGCCGTTTTCTCATGTCTCTGAGAACACTTGGTTCCTTTCTCCCTGGCGCGGTTGTGTGGCTTGTTTTTCCCACCCCAGGTACTGGTGAGGCACGTATGCTGGGCCTTGAGGAAGAGCATGTGCACACGGGCAGCCGGGGCAGGAAGCCCCAGATGATCCTTCCAGTTAACACCCCCTTTTGGCTCACTCCCATTCACTGTCACCTTGCCACTGACCTTGAGGGGGTCGGGGGCAGGGTGGGGGGCTCGGAGAGCTGCCCTTGAATTCTCCTGCCCAGATCTGAGCACACATCTCTTGCTTCAAGTTCTTGTAACGCAGCTGGGTCCCATCTGGATGTTCTGACAGCTCGGCAGCTAGGGTGCTGGGTAACCAGTTTAACTAGATCTGACCACCTTCTTGCAGTTAGGGGTGCTGGCTTGGGTAGCGCCTTGGGCCCTCTGCCTTCTTCTATTTCTTCCATGGGGCGGCAGCCCTCTTGCTCACTAGTGGACTAGGAACTGACCGGCTTTGCTTGGTTTCCCTCCTCATGAGGGGAAGGAAATAACAGACATCCATCTGCTGTGAGGCCCGCAAATGCTTAGCTCAGTGCCGGTGCCGACCTAGCACAGTGAACACGAGTTGTTTTTCTGGACACCACCTGCCTCGCCCCGCCTCAGGCCTCCAGACGGTCCCCCAGAGTCCTGGAGCACAGAGAGCCCAGGGAGAGGCGGGAGGACCCAGGCTGCCTATACCCTGTAGGCTTTCTGTTTTTGTGTTGGAAGACCTTTCTTCCCCAGATGACCCTTCCCCACTCCCTCATAGGACAGGAGGAGCCTAGTAGCAGTGCCGGCATCTGCTCAGCAAGTATTTTTCGACTGGCAGACGGTGCTAGAGAAGTTGAGTGCTCCACAGTTGTGAACTTGGGGTCCATGGACACGTAACACCAGAGGCAAGGTCAAGGAGATGCCGACTCCAGACTGGGAGCTGGTTTCAGAGAGGTGGTGGAGATTTCTTCCTCATGAGTGCCCTGGGGCAGGAGGGTGTGGAAAGCCGCACCCAGGCCTCTAGGCTACTTTACCCATAGTCCCTTGATGACCTCTGACCGCAGTGGAGACTGCACTTTGGAGCTGTCCCTTGGCCCCCAGGAGCAGTGTGGCAGGAGTGATCCTGGGACTGGAGTGAGCAGGGAAGCCTCTGCTTGCAGTGTGGTGGGCAGCCCTCCGAAGAGGCTGAGCCCTGCCCAGCATGGGCGGCTTGGGGGCCAGCAGTGGAAGCGGCGTGGGAGGAGTGGTTCTCAGCAGGAGGAGGACCTCCGAGGAAGAGGGGACAGCCCGGGTTTGGGAGACGGAGAGGAGAGGCGGTGGGCGGGGGCCCAATGGTCGGGGGTGGTTCTTGGGGTGGGAGACCTCCGGTTGGTGGCAGTGGGAGAAGTTCCAGGGGTCCTGAGGGAGACCACAGACTGGAGTGATTTTAGGAAGCCCAGCGGCTGCTAGTGCCCCTCGGGACCTGGGCAGGAGGACTGGGGACACAGGGTCAGCCCCGGCATGCAGGGTGATAGGATGGTGATATGCTTAGGGAAGAGCTTTCTGGCAAGCAAGTGGTGAGCCCCCAAGTCAGAAGGCCACACAAGTCCGTTTCATGAGTGTGCTGGTCGGGTACCTCACTTTGGACATGGGTCACGCATCATTCCAGGTCCGCTTCTGTCTCCATCATGGATCAGAGAGAGAGAGACGCCCATGTGGCCTGTACCCTGTGTGCCTGTGACCTCACCTTCTGGTAGGCACTGGGGCACGGTCTCTCCTGCTCAGAGTGCCACCGCAGGACCCTGACTGCCCACTGGGTCGTCCCTCTAGTCCCTCTGGTTCCCTCTGTCTGGCCAATGGCTCATATTTTAGACGCTATGGTGGGTTTTTTTTTAAAGATATTTATTTATTAGAGAGAATGAGTGATGCAGGGAGAGAGAGAGAAGCGGACCCCCTGCTGAGCAGGGAGCCCAATGTGGGACTCGATCCCAGGACCCCGGGATCATGACCTGAGCCAAAGGCAGACCGTTCTCTGACTGAGCATCCTGGTGCCCCTCAATGGTACTTTTTAAGTTCTGTGCCTCCTTCGCCCTCTCCTTTGTGTTTTTCCTGTGTGGTAGGGACATTTTAAGGGAAGAAAGGGTCTCTGTCTCTGCTCTCCGCACACTCTTGAGGATGGAACACAGAATGTTCTGGGCTGTTCTTGTCTGAGTCACTGGGCTGTCCTGAACCACGGGGGCCAGGACGCCCCATGAGCATCACATAGGGACAGGACTCAGGGTGACCCCAGCATGGCTCACTTGGATGTGTCCCCAGCCCTGGTGTCTGCGGAGTGCTTGACTTCTGCCTTCGGTTTCTCCTCTTACACTGTGGGGATGACCAGAGGCTTGCGGGAGGACTGAAGGAGCGACTCTGATGGGGCCTTGGACACAGTATAATGCGATAACCCGCTCACCCTGCTGCCCTTCCTTATTTATTTGGTTTCTAGATGTCTGTGCCTAAGCCCTGAGGGTCCCTCTCAGCCATGCTTTTCTGTTTTGGTTTTGTTTTGTTCCATCTCTAGGATTTTTCTGGGGACTCCTTTGGTCTGAGACTGGGAATGCAGCTGCGTTGAGCGGGAGTTCACAGGGGTTTGGACCTGAGCTTGGCCTTGCAGGAGTCGGGAGGCTGAGCTGTATAGTATCCTTCAGGCAGGTGGCTGGTGCCACCACAGGACCTCGGGGGGAATCCACGCTCTTCTCTTTAATGCAAGAGGCTCCACGACCAGGCAGAAGCTGATTGTGGCCGAGTTGACGGTGTTGTGAGAATGTGTGTGTGGGGTGGGTGTGTATTGTACGTAGGTGTGCGAGCCCCTCTCTATGTACACATGCGTGTGTGTTTGCGTGTTACACGGTGAAGCTTCCCCACTCATTTCTGACCGATGATGCTCTTTAGTCCTCAACAGGCTGTCCCAAGAGAGCAGGGTGGGGGTATGGGGGGGCCCAGTTAGGCTTTCTCTAGCCGGCTGAAATCTGATTTCCTTTTAAACCCCAGAACCAGGCCTTGAATGGAAACAAGTTGGCTATTACGCCTCTCACTGTGATTAGCTTGTTGCCTCAAATTAATTGTCAGGTTGCCTGGAACCAAAGCTCCCTAAAATGAAAAGTGTTTCACTCTGGAATGTCTTACGAGGAAAGAGAAAAAAGTACCGTGAACGCAGAGTCTTAGAGCTAAGGACCTGAAATCTGGGCGCAGACTGCTTCTTGCTCCTTTGCTGTGTTGCTGGGAAGGACCACCGAATTCACGTGCGAGCCACCTGTTTTTGTCATTCTTTGGTTTTTATTTATTTTTTACTTATTTATTTTTAAAGATTTTGTTTATTTATTTGGCAGAGAGAGACACAGTGAGAGAGGGAACACAAGCAGGGCGAGTGGGAGAGGGAGAAGCAGGCTTCCCGCCGAGCAGGAATCCTGATGCCGGGCTCGATCCCAGGGCTCTGGCATCATGACCTGAGCCAAAGGCAGACGATTAAGGACTGAGCCACCCAGGCACTGGTGTTCTTTCATTTTTAACAAATGTTTTAAAAGGTCCTCTTGGTTATAAGCAAAAGCAGCCTGCCGTGGGCTAGCTGGGGCAGAGAAGGGGATTTGTTGTGGGGAGTGGGGGTGTGTCCTGTGACTGAGAGTAGGTCGGCTGCTCTGGCCTCAGAAGGCCAGATGGGGAGCAGGATGTGGATGGACTCCGCCCAGAGCACAGCCTGGGTCACGGCTTAGAGTGCAACAGCTCCCTGAGGTCACTGCTTCCTCCTCTCTCTGCAGAGGCTTTCCTCTGCCCCGGGAAGCCTGCGTCTGCTCACAGTGGGTCTGGCCTCTCAGCCTCGATGGAGCCTGCCCCTCCCTGAGGAACCCAGTGGCTTGGCCGAGCGTGGGCGCCCACTCCGGGTACATATGGAGGGGGCAAAGTGTGGCCTGTGCGCCCGGGCTGAGGCACTGCTTGAAGAAAGGCGGCGCTGGCCCTGCCTGCTTCTGGTGTCCAGGAGTCTGAAGAGTCTGAAAGCACTTTGTTTCCAGCCCTGCTGGAGACGTTCCCCGGCCTGAGCTGCCAGGAGGCAGGTGGGCGGGTGTGGGGAGAGGTGGCCGCAGGGCCCGGGGAGCATGTGGTCTGTCTGGAGGCCCAGGACTAGCCACTCTGCCCAAGCCGGCCCGCTGTTGGTCCTCTCCCAGGTGATTCCGTGTAAGCCTTCCCTCTGGTGGGTGGTGTGAGGGTGGTGCAGGGAGGAGGGAGGGGTGGGCAGGGAGAGAGGAAGCGTGGCTCTCTGCTGGGGGTCTCCGCACTGCAGATGACCTACTGTGGGCTGGCCCGGGGAGCAGGTAGCCCACGGGGTATGGGGTCAGTACCTAGTCACCTCCGAAGGCCCCACCTCCTAACACTGTCATAGTCGATGTTAGAGCTTAAACATGACTTTGGGGACAACACGAACGTTTGGACCCTGTGTGGCTCCTCCCCTCCTGACCTCAGAGCCTTGGGTCGTGCCGTCTTAGTGACAATGCCATCCCAGCCTGGGTCCTCACCCTGTGAGGCTTGATTTGGAACTCCCCTCCTATGGGAGGCCCTTGCCCTCAGCCCAGGCTGATTTAAAAAATCATGTGGAGAAGTTCAAATACACAGAACTAGACGGAAGATAATTATGAACTCCACGTCCTGTTCCCCGTGTCCCTGCCACCATCAGCCTAGGCGTGGCCTTGCCCCATCTGTGTGCCCTCTCAGGCCCCAGAAATCACTGTTTTCCTCTGTCTGTATTTTACTGTATTTCTCTGAAACATAAGGGCTCTTAAAATAACTCATAGTACCATAAATCATCAAATATTCAATTGTTCAGATTTTCTGTTGGTTCATAAATGTCACAAATTTATTTTACAGGTTTTTTTCTTAATTCAAGACATAGAGAAAGTCACCCTGATGATTCATTTTCCTTTAAGACTTTCTAAATCACACGCTCTCTCTCTCTTTTTAAATCTCTCTTGTTTATCATGGTTTGGTTTGTTTTTGCAGTTCATTTGTTCAGGGAGCTGGGTGTTCGCCCTGCACTTGCCCAGAGTCTGCGTTTTGCTGGTCGCGTCCCCGTGGCGGGGGCTAGCCGCTCCCTGTGTGCTTTACTTCCTGCGGATTCGAATCTGGTTCTAGAAGTACGATCAGATTCAGGTTTGATGTTCGATCTTTAATTTCTGGGGAGGGTGAGCAAGATAATGTTCATCGTTTGTGGGGTCACGCTGTTCAGTGGGCGTCCCACGGCGCCTTCCGGCTGTCTGTCTGTGATGTTGGCCGCTGTGGCTATCCCGTGCCTGGTCCCCAGTTCGCAAGGACGACAACATCATGGCGTTTTCATTCCGGAAACCATTTTTAATCTCCTTGCCAGAATACTTCTAGAAAAGAAGCCTCTTCCTCATCCTCGTCTGCTTACCTTGGGGCACTGCCCCTGTGGGAGAGACTGCGCCCAGCTTGATTCTTTCTCTTTCATTTATTGGTTTTCAGGCAGTTGTGACCAAATTGAGTGTTTTGCTGGGTTTGATTTGGGTTTGTATCATTATGAACTCATGGATTTAAATATGTGTTTCAATTTGTTAATAGTTTCCGTTCTGTTTAACCGTCACATTATCCCCGCCTTATTCCAGGAGCCCTTCTCTGGGTGGCTTCTAGGTCCTTCTGGTGTGATCCTGGTCGCCCTTCATCACTGTCTGGCTATCTGGCATGGAAAGATTTCTGGGGTCACAGTGTGCATTTCTTGCCCCAGACCTGGGATCAGCCATTTTCCCAGAGAGCCTTGGTTCCTTCTATTAGGAAGTGGTGTGTTTGTAGCCACTGTCCGGGCCTTGGTGTAACTGGCTTCTCATGCCCCTTCCTTGTGCTTTTGGATGCCTGGCTTGTAGTTCTTGCCGGTACCGCCACCATATGCTGCAATTATCTGTTCCCCCCGTGGTGCCTTCCATTACCCAGGGGATGGGAGTCGCAGGGTCAGGATCTGGCGTGTCCTCCTTTGGACGCTTAGCCTCCAGCTCCCGTCTTGCTATGTAGTACATCTGAGTGTAACACCTGCTGACCTCTTTCTTCTTTCTTTCTTTCTTCCTTCCTTCCTTCTCTCTCTTTTTTTAAGATTTTATTTATTTGACAGAGTGAGCATGAGTGGGAGGGGTGGGGAGAGGGAGAAGCAGGCTCCCCACTGAGCAGGGAGCCCAGCACGGGGCTTGATCCCAGGATCTGGAGATCATGACCTGAGCTGAAGGCAGACGCTTCACCGACTGAGCCACTCCAGCGCCCCTGCCAGGGATTTCTAATGCCTCCATCTGAGTTTCTCTGGGTCCCACTCCCAGCCTGAATTATAGTGAAGTTATTACATGAGTCAGGGTAACCTCCTTCTCTTCCCATAGTCTCGTCCACTTGGTTCCGAGTGGTCTAGGGCTCGCTGCTCAGGAGCTGCCTTTTAATGTTGTATATCTCGATCTGCTTTGTGGGCGTCGCCTGTCCCGTACTCAGCCCAGGACTGTCGCTGCCAAGGGTGTAGCTCCTGCGGCTGCCACGCTGCAAACCCTCTTGGTGCCTGCGTCCTCTCAGCGCGCCCCTGGAGTTTCGCTCTGTGGAACGCAGTGTTCCGTGTTTGGATGGGACCCACGCACCTCTCCCCTCCAGTGGCACCGTGCCAGCTGGACACCGCTGTCCAGACCCTCGTGGCTCTGAGCTGGATGATGTGGAAATGCTCCGTTAGCTTCTTTTCTGCCCTTCCTTCCCCAGGAGCCAACCTGCCTCTCTTCTCCAGGCTGCCTGGGAGAGGAAGCTTCTCTCTGACACACACACACACACGCACACACACAACCTTCAGTGAAGTTGTTTCCAGGGCCCATAGCCCAAGGTCATCTCACACAGCCAGACGTGCTTGAGTCTCAGGCTAGGCCATCTTGGCATACCTTCCAACCCATTGGTGAAAATAAAATTTCCAGTGACTAACTTAATTTTTTGATAGCCTGAATGGCTCATGAGCAAACTTTGATGTGGACAGCAGGCTAGAAATCAGTTACTGCTGGTTTGGACCTCCCGTCTTTCTCCAGATTTGTTGAGAGCTTTCCCGAGGACGAGTATGTACCCGGTGTGTGTCCGTGCTCCCTGCGGAGGGTGTTCTGAGAGCGGTGAGGCAGCTAGAGCCTGTGGCTCTGCTTCCGGACCCCGCTGTCTGCCTCCCGCTCTTCCCTCTCTTCCGCGGGAGCATCGGTCCTCTGTGGGCCTGCCATGTGCTGGCAGAGGCCTGTGAGGCTGCCAGGACCTCTGAGCCCCTCCGAGCACTGGAGAAGCAGCTCCCGACATTGGAAGACGCACCAGCAAGGTGTTCACACACAGACAGGCAGCTCTGCTGTGCTCACCTGTTCTTCCCTCTTCATGGCCTTGTTTTGCCCCCTCGCATTCTCTGCTCCTGCCTCAGTCCCTGTCTCAGCTCCCTGGATCTCGCCTTCCTTTAGTCCCTCTCTTTCCTGACAGCTACGTCCTTGGGAAGGAGAACTCCAGCCCTGTTTCTGAATACTCCAGCTTTGGGCAAGGAGACCTTTAGCAAGGCTCTATTTTTTCTGTAAGAGAACACTGGGATCTGTTTTTGTTCTGGGCAGATGTCCTCTTTTCACTGAGGTTCTCTTGAAGATGGATGGTGTCCCCTTTAGAACCTGCTATTGCTGCGTGTGTGTGTGTGTCCCCCGCCCCTTGGAGGAGGGCACACGGGGCTGGGGGAGATCAGTTGACTTTGTCTTAAGGAAGAACAACCGGATAATGTCCCAGCCACCGCACCAAGCTCTTGACATACAGAGTCAGGCCTCCCCATCGCCCTGGGAGGACCCACGCCATCACGGGAGCCAGGTTGTGTAGCTCCTCAAAAGGGGACACTGGGAGGATAGCAACTTGCTCAAGGTCACACAGCTGCAGGCAGGGAGGGGAGACTGAGAATTTACACCCAGGTCTCACGGATTCTAAATGTTTCCCCTTCCTTCCTGGATGGTCCACCCTCTTGTAAACAGCATAGCTGCCAGGACTTGGCGGAAGGCCATTTCCTTCACGGACCTCTGTCCCGCAGGCGTGGGTTGACCGTTGTTGACTCTCACAGGTACATTTGGTTAAGCAGAGGTGGGTACACCGACTCGTTCATAGCCGGGTGGGAAGAAACAGGGTGCAGCCCTGCCTTAGCCAGGTTCTTTCTGCATTCGGTCAGGGTTTAAAGAGTATGAACCCCAAACCTTGAGGCCCCCAACCAGTCGCAGCACACAGATTCTACGTCTCCCCCAACCGGTTCTGTCTGGGAAACTGATGCTTTCTTGGGTTGCCCGGTTGGCCGGGAAACGAGCACTGTGGGGACGTTCTGCGTCCGTGTTTGTGCTTGCACTCTGTCTTACGTTTCTTAGTTGTGCCTTCTTAATGCCCTCTTACTCTTGCAAGCTCGAGAAACCAGAAAACCACAGTCGATCAATCCGTGCAAGGGGATGTGGATGGTAGCGCCATGCGTGTTTTCCTCCAGAGGAGTTTGAAGGCCTCAGCTATTATTAACGTTGAATTTATTATCTATATTTAGGATGAACCCACTAAAGATGACTCGGGGATGAACTATAAATCTGCGCGTGCATCCGCACACACGTGTATGCGTGTGCCCACTTCGGGGCGTTGGCGCACACCCAGGGATGCTAACATCTCCGCAGGGTTGTGGCTCATGCTTTTCTTGGTTAGCAGTTGGAGTGCCTGGTGTCCCTAGTTAATAGTGACTTATTTGGGTTTGTGTTGAGTTGGGGAATGCATTGTAGTGGTGTGTCAAGGGATGGCTATAAAATCAGGAGACTGGATATTTTTGGGGGGGGGGTGTTATTTATTTATTTATTTGAGAGCGAGAGAGTGCTGGTGAGGGGAGGCGGAGAGAGAGAATTCCAAGCAGGCTTCGCACGGAGCATGGAGCCCGACGCAGGGCTCGATCCCACGACATCAAGATCGTGACCTGAGCCAAAGGGCGCTTAAGGGACTGAGCCACCCAGGCATGCCAGGGAGACTGGATTGAACAGACTCATCAGTAGGGGTGTGTTCAGAGGGGGCGGTCTTCAAAGATGTTGTTTTGGGAGGGGTTTGGCGCTGATTGACAGATTCTGTTGTCTTTCGGAACCGTGTTGGAACCCCACCTCCGGTGTTGTCACCAATGGCTGGTTAGGGCTGGGGCCGTGTGCAAAAACTGGGCTTGCTGAGTTTCTGACCAAGAGTGAAAGGACCGAGCTTGACGTCCCGCCCTGTTTATCACTCTGGGCTCTGAGTGATAGGTAGCCATTTTCAAAAATCAAATATGCCTTAAAGGATGAAGATTATGCCGTTTGCTCTGGGGGGAGCCCATCCATGAGAGGGGCTCCAGGAATATTTTGCATAATGGCACCCTCATGGGCAGATCAGAGGTCTCCCAAGGGGACTATCTCGAAGGGTAGCCTACACGGCAGGTGTGGGAGCCCTCGCATCGGAAAACAGCCCACCTAGACGCAGCAGTTGGCCGTGTTTGCATTGCCACCACTGCGAAGCTTTGACTCCTGAGTGTTTCAGGCTTCTGGGAGCTGGTCCCTCATCACTTTCCAGTTTTGTCTTTCACTTTGGGATCATCCTGCCTTAATCTGTATTGCGACAGACCTTTACTACATTTCTAAGAGGACATTCCTCCTTCTTGTCTTTCTGCTGGCATGAGAAGGGGAATGTGTGTGTGTACGTATATAAGATTTAGTGATCGATTATTTATAAGGTAGCAGGTGTACTTAAGCCTTTCTCCTGTACTGTGGGAAATAGAATGTTTTCATCACTGCCTTTGGTCCATGTCAGCCCCACGATCCTATGTTTCGTTTCTCAGCATCTGCGGTATTGAAATGACTTGGACCCTTAGGAGACGTGATATGGAAACCAAACCCGAAACCCACATGGCACAAGTGCTCTGAAACTGTGAGGATGCCCTAGGAAAGCTTTCTTAGTCATTCTGCTCCAGTGGTGAACTTGGCCGGCCCCAAAGTATAGCTCTCGCTGTGTGATTAAAACATGCACAGAGTGACACGCAGGTGAGCTAGAGATTTTGTCCCTGTCCTTGGGACTCCTCCTGGCACTTAAACTACTCACAGGCCCAGCTCAGATTTTAAAAAGAAACAGATCTGTACGATGTCAAAAATACCATCCAGCATGGATTTAGATGAAGTTAAACTAAGGGCCAGTTTGGATAGGTGCTTCCTTGTGGTAAATTTTTATTATTTCCTTCTCTTTAATTGTTGATGCAAACACGGGGACTAGGCGAGGGGAACTCACCAAGTCTTAAGAATTCGGGTGTTGGTTTGTTGATAAACATCACCGGGAGAACTGTCCGTCTACCCCGAGAGCCCTTCTGACCAAGCTGTGGGTGTCCCTGTTTGTGACACCTTGTCACCAGGGGAATGTTTAATATTATTAAAACGCAAGGAAAATGTGATTTGTAGTACTATCAATATCTGCCTGTTGCATGAGAAATCTCTCTGGTTGGCTGTGTCAGGAAGAAGCTGTGGGGTAGCCCAGTGGGAGTGATCCCACAGCTCTGGGCACCTCAAGGAAGTGGGTGGCCGTTCTCCTTAGAGAGATCGGAAGCTGCTTTCCCCATGTTCCAGAATACACCAAATTTCTTCAGGTCCTTGGAGAGGGGTTTTGGAACCTTCTACTGATTTTTGCCCTGAGTCCTTGCCGTAAATTCAGCAATCAAAATGGGGGTCTTGGGAATATAGAGTCCACTGGAGAATATGGTCTTTCCCTCTGAGAACGCAACCATGTGGTTATTAAATCCGGGTTACCGTGCTCTCCTCGATCATACAAATACTGGGAGATCACAGCGTTTGTTTGCACCGTGTCTGTTTTCTCGAGTACTGTTCCTCACCAAACAGACCACAGCCTGATCTTCCGATTTTGCTTTATTTCTTGACGGAGTTTAAATGACTTGCCGTGCCAAACTGTTACTCTTTCTTTTTGTTAAATGTGAAGGCTTCCCAGGCCTGGTTATGCATTGTTGGCTGAAAGATGTTTGAATAGACTTCCAAAGAAGGCTGCCAGAGTCTGAAGTCAGTACCAGTTTGGGGCATTTGCAGATAAAGATGTGCTTACCTGTCACACAGTTAGAGTACAGCATCTCTTTCCGCACAGCAGACCGAGAAGAGGGTAGGTGGGAAGTTGTCCAGGTTGGTGGGGGACAGCAGAGAAAGAAGGAACAGATAGAAAAGGTCTCTGTGCTTTCCAAGTTCTACAGTTTGCTGGGTGGCCCTCCCCGAGGATGATACACCAGGCCGGGCCGGAGTTTGATAGCATCACATGGTTTAAATTAAAGGCAGATTGAACGATGAGAGATGAAAGGTTGACTTTCTGTGTTTGGATTGTGAGTCTTTCAGCCAAGACTGTTTCTTAAATTTTGTATCTATAATATCGCACCTTTGGAAAGGCCAGTCCCATTTTTAAAAACTCCAAAGCTGTGTGGAGGGCTCATGGGAATGTCTCATGAGAGCTTCTAGAATGTGCTAGGCTGGAGAGCTGGGTTGGTAGCTGTCCAGGCAATGGGGAGATTGTACTATGGCGTGAAGGGTCCCAGGGAGCTTTGTGTTGGGTGACCAGACTCTGGGAGCTTCTTCCCTTGATATTCCCGTCTTCCATTTAAGTGAACTGTGAGGTTGGTTTTAAACATCTTGTCCTGCTTTGTGTTGTCCGTCCTTCAGCACTGGAACGTGTGTGCCGGTCCTTCCGAAAGGGATTTTCGGCAGAGTTCCCGATGTCCCCCTCCTGTCAGTCTTCCCTTCCTGCAGTCCTACGTTTCAGTGACCAGAATAGGCCGACGTGGGTAGGATGGGGGCCTCCCAGGCGCGTGGGGTCCAGGCGGAAGCCACGTGGTGATGGAGAGTGGCCCTGCGACGTGGTGAGGCTGCGTGTCAAGGGGAAAGAGGGAGGACCCCTATCGGACTGGGGCAGGGAGGCCGTGGGAAGGCCTCCTGGAGCAGGGACCGTTGAGCCGTTCCTGAAGACTGGTGAGTTCCCCAAACGAGAGTGTATTGGCTAGTGGGTGGGTGGCTTCAGGGACGGCCTGAGCAGAGACCCCAAGATGGGGAGCTTAGTGGAGTGGGGCTCCTGGAGGGGTGGGTGTGGGACCGTGCTGAGGGAACACACAGTCTGAAGCCTGGAGTAGGGGCACGGGCAGAGCCAGATCGTGCAGTCACACGGAGTGCAAAGAGGTGCCTGGTGAGGAGTATAGTCTGCGGGGAGGTCGGCGTGGGCTCTTGGGGCTCTTGGGTGCCGTGAGGAGGTGGGTGTGAACGGGACAAGGAGCTGCTGGCGGGGGACCCGGGTGCCTCCTCACTTCGGCTTGTGTGGGGCTGTGGTTGCGGCCGAATGTGTGCTGATGCTTTGGGAAGGTTGGGGCGAGGAAAAGAGGGTCCCTCACCCTGAGGTGAATAGAAATAGGTCAGCACCCCTGGGCCAAAGAGCAGGAATGAGAGCAGTAAGTCAACGTCCACACTCCTGGCCAGGCCAGAAGGTGTCACGTCTCTGAGTTGGACAGGAGCCGGCTTGCAGGCTTCTGTGGCCTCCATGGGACGCCGTCTTGAAGCCATCCAGAGCGCCACGGGCTGACGGCATTTAGCACTGGACGGCGGGTGCCCAGGCCTGAGCAGTCTGAGGGCTCTTTCCCTCAGGGCTCGGAGTGGGTGGGGAGGATGGCCACAGCTGATGTTTGTTAATAGAAGTAAGCCTTGAGGTTGCAAACTCACAGCCTAATTGCTCAGTCGGGGGTTTTACATTCCCAGTGGTCAGTTAATGGGATGGATGTTAATATTTTGCAGAGTGCCAGAGCCTGAGAAAGACCCGTAAAACAAATGCTGCCTCCTGTGGGGTGCCATGTGGCACTTTGTTTGGAGAGAGGGACGGGGTCACAAGGTCGTCCTCCATCCCGCTGTGAGCGACACACTGGCCTTGGGTGGGGGTGGCGGGGGGACTCCCTCCCTGTTCACCTCTGCGCCTTTCCTCTTTCGGCTGCCCGGGAGGATGGCCTGCATGGGTTGATTTAAAATTCATGAGAAGTTGCTTTTCAAAAAAGAATCAAATCTCTTGGAGCACCTTGCTGGGTCCCTTAATTGTCCCCAGCGACATGCCCGCGCTCTCAGTTCCGCAGGGCTGTTTGTGTGCCATCCCCTGCACATCGCTGGGCGGGTGAGCCTCTCCAGGTGTGAATTAATTGTGCTCTAACTCACTCCTTGTTGCCGGAGTATTGCTTCCAGGGCGTGTAATGTCGAGTGTCTTTGCAGATCAAGACAGAGTGTCCTCGTGGTCCTGCCCGGAAAGTGGGCAGCAGTGGCCCTCCATGTCTCTGAGGTTCCCTAGCCCTGTGGCCTTCATGGGCTGTGGGCTGCTGGAGCTGGGCTATTTGCTTTGGGGGTCGTTTTTCTCTTCCTTCTCTGGAGGTTCTCCCTGCAAGCCTGATGGTTGCAGGAATACTCTGTGGGTCCTTGCAAGTTGCCATGGGGGCGGGAGCATATGGGCCCCCAAAAGGCCACCGTGCAGCACGGCTGTGACTTAGCGCCCTTCCAGCCCATCGGAGGCCATCTGTCCTGCCTTCCCAACAGGCCTCCTGTTATAGCTGCTCGCTCACACCCCACTCACCATATGCAGCTCGTTCTAAATGCAGGTGCACTTGTGGATCGGTTACGTGGGGTTATGGAGAAGAGCGGTGTCTGCAGAACCTCCATCCAGGCGTCAATGGGGTCACGCACGTTCTCGGGTATGGCTAATGCAGTGGTTGTCTGCGCTGGCCTCTCTGGCCCTGGAAGATGGTTCGTGCCTCTCCCCTTCCCCCGAGTGCTCAATCCGTCCAGGCATCCGGGTTCCGTCTCATTTATTAAATAAAGATCCTCAGCTGGTTCTTGTACTGGGGTTGGAAACACTGGTTTCTGGATTGGTCTCCATCGACTCACCCCGTCTTGGGCAGGGAAGTGCTTGAGAAAGAAAAGCAGGAACTATCTTAGAGTAGAGAAGGGACTTTGATAAGGATGTTTACGGGATACTTTTCTCTTTTCTGGGTACGTCTTGCCTGAATGGTCAGAGTACCTGAGCATTGGCAGGGAAACATCTTCTGGACTCCTCTGTGTCCCCGTCTCCCCTTCTCCTGGAATCCCCCCTGGCCTCTGCCAGGCACACTCTTCCGTTTGACCCGAAGGTCCCAGCCTAGAAGAACCTTCTCGAACCTCTGTCTACCCAAATCTGGGTCAGTGTCCCTAAACTCCGTCCCAGGACACCTTGTACTTTCCCTGTCCAGGACTCCCTGTGTCCCCGCGTCCTTCCGGGCAGCGCATCTGGGCACAGTCCGGATCGTGGTGAGCACAAGGAAAGGAGCTTCTGGATGATCGTACCCTTTTCTGCGGCACCCGTCACACGGTTTTCCCTCCGGAGCCGCATGGCCGCTGTTCGCGGTGCATCTGTAATGCTGTGTATTTTGGGCATTCTCATAGTTTTGTGATGAGTTTGCTGTTCGTTTGTAGTCTGTTTCTAATCTGGCTCATTAGGAATTAGCAAACTTGTCTCATGCTCAAAATAGATTATGTTGCCAGGATTTAAAGCCAAATTCTGACTGCAGATATGCTGTGAGTTTTTCTATTTCTTAATACTTTTTTCCTTTCCTATTCTCTAGCCCATGTGCTATTTAGGGAGAAAAGCCACAAATCTAAATCTTTAGAGAGGAGACCGTACGCACACCGAGTATCCTTTGGGAACAGCCTCGTGCCCTGGTCCTGAAAGGTTCCTTCCTTCCGTGATTCACTTAGCATCAGCATCTTGGAACAAAAGTGACCCCCCCCCTTTTGTCCCAGTCCAGGCACTGCGTCCCCAGCGTCCCTGAGGACAGGCCTCGCCTTCCTGTCGGGATTCCCTGCAGCCTCGGGCTGTTGTCTGAGCCACAGGGAGTGGTCTGGGGGACCTCATTTTCCTTCTGTGTGCAGTGCCGTGTTAGGGTGCACAGTCCCTGAAGGCACAGCCCCTGTGTCTGAGGCTTCTAGTCAGCTGATACCCACCAGTCTGGTCCTAATACCTCTCTCAGTGTCCCAGTATTTGAGATCTACTCTCCTACCACCTTCTTCTGCCCCCCCCCCCCCCGTAAATGACAGAACCCCCTCCTGGCCGCCTCGGGCGACTGTGTGCCCCTTGGACCTTCCCGACTGGCGCTGTGTTCCCTTTGTGTGCGATCTCCCCGTCCACCCTCGTGGATGTCAGCCGAGAGTGGAGGCTGCCATTGCTTCCCTTGTTAAGTAAATTAAGTGGCTTTGGAAAAGCACTTAACACAGGGTCTGGCAGTTAGAAAGCACTCATTAAATGCTCATTTCTAGATGCTGCTGTGTGTTCACTTGTGCAGAGGCTCCACTGTGCCCAGAGCCCAGCGGGGAGGGGCCCAGCGGCCCCCGTGGTCGCCCCCCATTGTTGGCTGGGCTGCCTGAAGGTGCACCCGTTTTGCATGCAGGGGCTGTTTGGGGCTCACTGAGAGCCAGCCAGCACGAGCCACATGGTATCTGGAGCGCGACGGGGCCAAGGCTGACCCTGCCTCCTCTCCCAAGTAGGGTGCCTCTGCCTGTGGTGCCCCGCGGAGAGACTGGGACTTCCACTTAGACAGGTTCAGTTGTCTGAGAGACAGCTCCATGCGTTTAGGGTCAAGCTTGACTGATGATGGCTAGATCACTGTTGTGAGTCTGTGGGCCACCAGCAAGGCAGCACACGGGGTCAGGAGGGCAGCCAGGGGGCTGGATGGACCTATGGTGGAAGCAGGAGGATGAGCTAGGGGTGGAAGCGGGCAGGAGCTGCAGCGGGGTGGGCCCTCGCTCCTTCCACACCCAACGGCCTTCTTTTTCTCCTGGGACTGGAAAGCTGGAGGGCAAGCCCCCAAGAGGTAGGAACGCAGGGACTTGGCCGTTCCAGGTGTGGGGTCCCTGGGGTAACTCTTCTGAGCTGGTTTTTACAACCCCAAAAGGGACAAAGATGGGGGACATCAGGACCTCCAGCCCTGGAACTGTAGGCTTACTGGATTTCTGGAGAAAGAGCACAGTGACACGTCTCCTAGGAAGGGCTTGATGGCCATCTGTCTGGCTGGACCCATGCTGTGGCTCCCTGGTTACACACTGAAGCTCCTGGAACCCTGGGAAAGCCCATGGAGTGCTTGGTCCTGGGCCCCTGCATCCCGCCCCCCCAGCATGGTGGTGAAAGGCAAGCCTTTGAGCTTGCCTTGCCCCTGCCCCTGGCCTTTGTTGTCGGGCTGGGTGTTGCTGGTCAGTGCAAAGTTAGGAGTCTTAAGGAAGGTACCACCCTGAGCCGCTGGGAGCTGCAAACCATCTCGGAAAGAAGTGCGGGATGGCAATCCTCAAATGTGCTTTTCTTCCATCGCGGACAAGCCAGAGGTCGAAAGGACTAAACAAGTGATGAAAAGCACGCTCTGAGCATTTTGTTGTAGAGGGAAGGGCCTACTGTACCAGATGCTTCTCTCTTCTTTCTAAATACCTCTAGAATGTGCCTGCTGCCCTTTGCTTTGGAGTTGTGTTTCTTGAGCTTGGGGTGAGAGGGTGAGAAGCTTCGTGTTTACTGCCCCCCTCTTTTTATAGAGCTGTCGCACTTTCATGATCGAACTCAAGAGCACAAGGAGCAGGAAGAAATGATATGGGATCCATGCATAGAAGCGACATGGGTGTGGTTCCTCCTAAGCTTTGATCTCTTTGTTTCTTAATATATTTGATATAATAACACGTTAGGCTTTTTCTTTTTCCATACTTGAAAATTTTAACAGTACATCATTAGGTATTTTTATGTGACCCGAAAAGTCTTTCTTTATGAAGATTGTATGGATATGTCCTAGTCTACTTAGCTAATTCGCTGCTGGTCATTTAACCTACAGTAACGTTTTTTCCCAAACCTTGGCTGCATTTTTCACTGTTTTCTTAGAATAAATTCCTGGAGTGGAACCACAGGGTCAGAGAGTTTGAGCCTTGCTAAGACTTGATAGGTGTTGTGAGCTCCTTTCCAGAAAGGTTGTACCAGTCTATGCTTGGACCCAAAGCCTCTTTTGTACCTTTGCCACTGGGAAATGTTAACATTTGCAAATAAAATCTTTGTTCCTTGCCTAAGGGTGGTTGACTTTGTCATTTTCAATACTTTAATTCTATTGAACACTGTCTTCCCCTGTGTATTCACTGATTCTGTTACCTGTTTTTTTCATTACTTTGTATCTGCTGTTTAATAAGGGTTACAAATTATATTCCTTTGTCTATTTCTGGGGCTAATATTTTTCGCAACTTTTTTTCTTGTCTTTTTTAAACAGGGAGGACCTCACTCAATGCATTTAAATCCTCATTCTTCTCTGTGGTTTCTAACACTGCTTTGAAGCTTAGACATGCCCTTCTCATCTAGAAATCAGATAAATAATAATTACATATTCTTCTGGTGTTCGCTTTGTTAGCTTGATTTCTGTGTTTAACTCTTCATCCATCTGAATTTCTTGGGCACCTTTGAGAAGTGGAAGTCTGAGCTGCTCCCCGCCCCTTCCCCCCGCCGTCTCCTCCCAGAAGCTGAGCAGTGGTCCAGGCTTGACTGCCATTCACGTTTTCTTCGTTTCCAGGGGAGCAGTTTTTAACTGGCCCTCCCTCATCCTCCCTTCCTTCTGGGTTGGGGCCAGGTGGAGGGCGTCCCAGGCTGGGTGGGGAGGACTAGCTTCCTTGACTCAGCCTCTTTTGATGCCAGTGATGCTCTGTATTGACAAAGCTCTTGCCCCGAGTCAGCTCACGGGACATCTCCTGGTTGGCGTCCTCACCCTCCTGGCCACGTGAGGGAGAGGAGGAGAGGCACAGGGCAGGGGAGTGGGGGGAGGAGCTAAGTGAGTTCTCCCCTTGTCCTGGAGCCTCCTAACCTGCGTGGTCTGCATTTGAGTTCCAGGCTCCTCCCCGTGGGCTGAGCTCCAGGAAGACTCAAGTCCGGTCTTGGAGCCTCCACTTGCTTGAACAGACCATTGAGGAGTCTGCCTCAGTTTCTCCATTTTTATTGATGTGAGAAGAGCGGAAATTAAAAACCCCATCTGGCTTATTACCTCTTGTGAAGCTCAAACAAGACAAAGTATTTAAGAGTGTGTTGATGCCTCTAAAAGTTAAATAATGAAACGTTACATAACTTCAAAGCATGGCAGGCATCTTAAATTCAGTCTGAGGTGCTATGGGTTGTAAGGGATGCCATCATCTTATTATACCTAGGAAGACAAAACAAAACTGTGACCAGGGTGTTCTGCCA
Organism: Mustela nivalis; assembly: GCF_964662115.1. Lineage (NCBI taxonomy): Eukaryota > Metazoa > Chordata > Mammalia > Carnivora > Mustelidae > Mustela > Mustela nivalis. Next base: position 92,252,151 of record NC_139021.1, on the reverse strand, counting down.
TCAGTTTTAAGACTGACTTCCGTTTCAGAGATGTCAGGATAGAAAAAGTCATGCACCTCGGAGCAGATGATATTTGGTGTGTGGACATGCATCTCCTGAGGGGTGTCCTAGTCACAGGCCTGGATTTTGGGTGCTCGTGTGCAGAGCACGGGGGAAGACGGTCACTGCGATACCCATATCTTATTCTCCAAAACCGAATTTTCATTTTGCACTGATTCCTGAGGCTCGTTTTTCCTCTTTACAATTTCACTTTGTGGTGCTTTTCTTAGAGAAGATGCGATTCTCCAAATTTCTCCATCTCATTTCCATTGTGCTGACAGAGAAACTCTGAATTCAGCCCAGGTGCCTTCCTCTTGTCTTTCTTTGAATCGTCAGGCCGAAGCCACAGAAGCCATCAGCACCTGCCTTCCATGTGGAAGCCGGCAGCCCTTCATCCTGTCCCCTTGCTGAGATGCGGAGGCAGGGGGGCCTTTGCCGTCTGGCTTTGAATTTGAATTCTGTCTCCGCCATTTATTCTTCGAGGGATCTCAGACAAGTGCTATCTTTCTGATCCTCAGTTTTTTTCTTTTAGCAAATGAGGGTGAGAAGATTTTTTTTCCCCAGCGTTGTCAAGAGAATTAAAGGAGCTGATGTGGGCGGAGCCCCATGAGCGCTTCCCGGGCGCGCTCCAGCTTCTCCGTAAACATCACTTTCCTTCTTGCCTCTCTTAGAAGTCGGGCGACAACAGGGTGCAGGGGTGTGTGTTTCGCTCTGTCGGTCGGGGGTCAAGGGCGTACACTTGAGCCAGCACGTCCATTTGCGTGCCCTCTTGGATTGAGCCTGATCCGTTCGCTGCTTTCGTCTTCCCGTCCAGAGTCCCCATCAGCAGCAGTGTCCAGCCGTGGGCTCTCTCTCGAGGACCCTGCCACAGACCTCTCCGCAGAGAGTAGGGCCCGTGCTCTGCTTGCCTGAGTTGGCGAACTGTACTTCTTACCTATAACCTAGCATTTCAAAACACAGTTGGGCCCATAAGGCCTGTGTCAAGTTCTCTTCCAGATGTGATTTCTAGCTCAGTGTGGCCCCCTGACCTTCCCTGGGGCCGGACACACTGTCCTCCCTGTCCAGATACGTGCGTCCCTGAAGAGGGAGGCGTTTCCTTCAGGTGGCCAGCGCATCGGGCTTCGCCTCTCGAGTGCTGCACAGGACAGAGACACTTCGGAAATCACGGGGCAGTGCTCTGCTGTGAGGCTATTATTAGACTCTTCAAGCCCCTGCTTGTCCGTAGCCTCACAGGACTTGGAGGAGGCAAGTGGGAGGAGCTTCCTGGGAATGTCATTTTGCAAGAAATGACAATGTTGATTATGTGCTCCAAGGTCATTCAGCAAGATCATACAGTAACCCTCGACCCGAGAGCCCACCAGCCGCGCGGCTTGCTTTCCCCACACCTTAGCTCCGGCTCTTCTGGGCTCCTCTCTTGGCTTCCTTTCTCCTCGGGCTTCTTTGACAGTGTGTGTCGTGGGGCAGTGAGACAGGTCGGTGGGGACCGGGGTGGGGAGAGCAGCATTTAGCAGTCGGCCGGTTGTCCCTAAGCTAATAGACCATTTCGTGGAGACAGAAGGCTGATGCTGTCCTCCCAGCAGCTTCTGTTTTGTACCCCACTTCCCTAGAGGAGCAAGGGGGCTCCCCCAGGGTCTCCGCGGTGGAGCCAGACGGTACTGCTCCTTCTGGCATGAATGGGTGCTAGGAGGCACGAGTGCTTTGTGGGGAGAAACCACATGGTCCGTCTTGCTGCCGTGGCTCCATCATGGAACAGAGTGTGGGCGGGGTCTGTGCTGCATGGCAGAAAGCCTGCGTGGACGTGGCAGACGCAGCAGGAGGATCTCGCTGGGAGCCAAGTCCATGTCTGACTCACGCCGCACTCAGCGCTGTCTCCCGGCAGTGTGCGTGGCCAGGCGCGGAGGCTGGGAGTGGGTCTCACGCCTCCTCACCACCCCTACCCGCGAGGGTGCCGGCACGGTTCTGGCATCGAGGGAGGACTTCCTTGCGCTTCCGAGGCCAAGAAATGGCTGTGAATTACTGAAATTGTTGGCGGAAGGGTCTTGACCCCTCACGTGAATGCTCCTGGCCCCAGGGTGGGAGCCCGCTGCCAGACTCTTGCACCCTGCCACCACTGTGCTGTCCGCTGGGCTTTCTGGATGCATCCTGTGCTAGACTGCAGCCCAGTTTACTAAACACACTGAAAGGAGGGAGAATCAAGAGAAAGTAGCATTTGGCTCAGGGTTGCAATTGTATGTGATGGAGCTTTGATATTCCTTCATTAATGAAGATTGAAACCCAGTCTTAGACTTTTGCTATTAGAAATAAAGACTTCAGGACTTTAAATGGTGTTGTTATTTCCTAGCTTTTTAGCTCTGATTTGCTTTACATGTTTGCTGGCTTCATCCCGACCCTCTCACGCATCCCTTTGACCTTTTTCTCCTTGGATTGCGTTCAGTGACCTTCTGGTAGAAAGAAGTGACCTTGCTTGTCACTGCTCGCATCTCTCCCACGTCCCCTGGCTGCGGCCCCGACCCACCACCTTGTCAGCTGTTGACCAAGCACCTGCTGGGGACTGAAGCCCAGGGCACCACCCCCCGCATCTGCTCTCTGGGAGTTACGGTCTGCTGAGACCAGCTAGAAGCTTCTGGCTCTTTCTAGCCGCTACTGGCCACCGACCGCTGGCAGTCACAGCTTCCCTGAGCGTCCCTTTCCTCGCTGTCGAAATCAGGAAGGTTCATCCCCATCTCTGAGTTTTCATATTTAAACCAGGAAGTTTAGGTGAACACTTAGGAAATTTTATATGTAAATGAGGAAGTTAGGTGATGTTTAAGCATAGGTATATGTTCTGTTTAGAACACTGCGGTAAACCAGGGTCGGAGTGGCAAATCGGAAGAGCCTTGGTTTTCGCGTGGAAGCCCACGTGCTTTTTCTTGTCCGCGTCTGTTCCTTCTGACGGAAGGTGCCTCTGTCTGTGTCCTGGATTTCCTCGTGCGGCTCACTTCCACGGCGAGAGGCTTTTTTGCAAACACATTACAGTTCCATCCTTCCCCTCCTACGCCTGATTCAGTCTGTGTCGGTGTTTAGATATCATCGTGTTTACAAACCCTCCTCCTCAGCCCCCCTTCCCTGTCTCCTCAGGGAGAGGCCTGTGTGCATCTCCGTGGCAAATGAATTGTCTAAATCATTTAGCATAAAGCAAAATGCGGTGCCTCCGCTAGCGTGTGCCTTCACACAACCCACTTACACAGTATTTAAATGTCTGCAGAGGACCTTCTTCCTGATTACTAAATGATGGTGTTAAGGGGAAGGAAAAAAAATAAGATCTCCACTTTCCTGGGTCCTTTGTGGTTTTGGAAGAGCTCTCTCCTTATTTCTCTGGTTTTGTGTCGTTCTGGGAAAATGTCAGCCTTCCTTGCAAATGTGTATATTTTGGAGCAAACCACAAATAAGAATGCGTAGCTATGTAATAAAGATTCTTAAAACCATGAAAGCAGATGATGTGTTTTTTTTCACGTGTGAATTAGGTTGCCCTAAGGAGAACCGCAGGAATCGGCTTGTTTCAGAGACGTTCACGGTGTTTCAACAGTGTCATGGGGTCTTGCTATGACCACTGAAAGAAGGGGCTTACACTTCATTTAAGACAGCCCCAGGCTTCAGGTTTAGACCTTGGCTGTGCTCCTTACTTTGCTTAAAAACATTTTTTTTTTAAATGGTAGTAAAATACATAAAACATGAAATTTGCCGTCTTAGCCATTTCTCAGGGTACAGTTAAGTGGCATTAAGGGCATTCACACTGTTGTACACTCATCACCCATCCAGCTCCAGAAGTTTTTCGTCATCCCAGACTGTAATTCTGTCCCATGAAACACTGACCTCCTCTTCCCCCGTCACCCCCGGCCTCGGGCCGCCACCGTTCTATGTTCTGTCTCCAGGAATTTGGCTACTGTTGGGAATGCCATGTAATGGAATTGGTCCTTGTGTAACTGGCTTATGTCACTTGTGTGATGTCCTGAGGGTTCTTCCATGTTGTAGCATGTGCCAGAGGTTGTTTTTTCCCTTTTAGGGGAGTTTTACCTTATGTATGTATCATGATTTGAAGATCCTTTCATCTGTAGGTGGACACTTGGTCTGCTGTTGTGACTCCGCTGCCGTGAGCATGGGTTTTGGATTATCTGCTCAAATCTGTGCTTTCCATTCCTTTGAGTCTGTACTCAGAAGTGGGGTTGCTGGGTCATCTCTGGTAATTCTCCTTTTCGTTTTTTGAGGAACCACTACCCTGTTGTCCTTAACGATTGCACTTAATCGATTGCACGATTGCATTTTACATTCCCATCAACAGTGCACAGGGGCTCCATCTCCTCATTTCTCTACCTCCTTACCCACACTTGTTGTTTTATGGGTTTGTTATTTGTGTTTTGTTTTGTTTTTCCTGATAGACTTACTTTGCTTCTTGACCTTGGGTTGTTAAGAGAATTGAATGAGTTGACACTTGTAAAGGCCACCGAGCCTCCTAAATGCTCTGCAGGCCTGGCTAAGTGATTCGTGTCGTTTAAGTTTATGGACAGGGAAGCTGAAGGGAGACCCTGAGACCGACAGCAACACATGCCATTCCTCAGGGCCACCTGCTAAAGGGCACAGACAGCGCCGTGCGTCACCCTGAAGCCACGTCTAGATGGTAGATTGGGATAAGTCTCCTTTTCTCTTATTTCCCACTGTTGTAACAGGTCCTCCCCTTGTGTTCGGCACGTGATTTCAAAAGGACTATAAAACATTTTTTGTTTTCTGTCAGCTCATTATGTGGAACTTCAAAAATCGTTATACTTGGTGTTCAGGTCAGTCCAAGGGGCTGGGCTGTTGCAGGATCAGGAGCCCCCGCAGGGGCAGAGAGGGAGGGCAGGGGAAGAGAAAAGGGGGAGAAGGCAGGCATGTGAAGGTAGGCCAGGTCTTGTGAGTCTGGGGGTCTCCAATGTAACTTCAATAAACTGGGCACTGCCTGTTCTATTCAGTCCCTTAATAAAATACATTTGCTTTTTTGCTGATGCTCTCTGGTTACTTACTGGTCAGCTGCTTCTCATCCCCCTGCCTCACCTGGGTGGCTAGGTAGGCTGTTTTACATGGTTTTTCTCTGAATACTCACTTAGAAATTAACCTTTTAATGTTCATTTTAAGCCCAAAGCATGGATTGGCCTCTGTGCATACTGGGGGTGGGGGTGGGGGGGTCCCCAGCTGAGTCCTAGCAGTGGCTACTCTTCAGAGCCCCCATGTGTTAGACAGCCAGCCCCAAGGCCCAGCTAGTTTTAGAGGAGGGGGCTGGAAAGCTGCCTGCGTGTGAGCCGCTGGCAGAGAGAATGGTGCGAGCTCAGTTTGGCTTCTGGTATTCCTGGAGCCTGAGTCCAGAGACGGAATCCTGGAGTCTTTTCTAGTAATGGACCCTAGGAATCAGGGCACTGGGGCATCCTCTGGCTCATCTCCAGTGGGCGTCGTGACCTGGACAGGCCCCCACTCTTGGCTTCCAGTTTCTGCATCTGAATACTCAGGGGAAGAGAGCATGTGGCTGGCTCTGTGGCAGGTAGTTATTTTCTGGTAAGAGATGCAGAGGGGCCCCCTGTCCATCTGTCCATCTATCTGTTGTAGCAGCAGCAGTGGGAATGAAACGCAGAAACTGGATCATGAGGCACGTTGGAAGCAGTCACAGTGTGGGTGTGTGCAGGTGGGGACATTTCGCACAACACGTCGGCTCCTACCCTTCAGGTCACCCTGACATTCCATCAGGACCTGCCATGGAGGCCAGCTGCCTTTTCTGTGAATGCCGCTGTTGCTCTGCAAAGAGATGTGACAGATGCAGAGGGGACCAAGGAGAAAGATCTCGTCGGCGCTGAATGCTGTCTGTTTTTCCTTGGCTTTATGCAGCATATGGTTTTCGCGTGGGAAAGTGTCAGTCCCACACCCTTACTGAAGCCTCTGGTTTTCCCAGGCCTCGTTGCTGCTCTGATAATTCAGAGGGTATTAGGCCTGTCTTTATCTGTGATACCACGTGGGTGTCATCCGTAAGATGGCTAGACTTCCCAGCTGTGACAGCTGTTCGTTGACGTTTCTTTCAGGCAGCTTTCCACTGTCACCGTGTTCGGTGCTAAATGGCTCATTTTGTTTCTCCCAGATGATGTTCCTCCTGTCATTTGGGCATTTGTCAGATACCAAGAGTTTTGTTTTTAATGGCTTTAATTGCTAACCTTTGAATCTTAATCGGTTTTAAAATAGCACCCTTTCAAACACAACGGCGCTGCTGAAATCTGCAGAAATAGGCTCAGCTTCCAAAAGCATTGCCCGTGAATGCTTTGCAGCCTGGTGCCTGCAGCGAGGAGGTGTGTGGAAGCAGATCTGGGTCAGCGTTTTGACCTAGATCATGATTTAGAGCAGGTCAGGGGAGTAAATGTTACTATGCTGCTTTTGGGCCGCGTTTCAAAGACATTGCCCTTTTACGCCAGGCTCATTGCTCCCTTATCTGGTGTGACTGCAGTTAGGGTCCAAGGGTGCTTTGGGGAGTGAAAGCGAGGGAAAGTTAATAATTATAGGGGGACATAGCTCCAGACCAGGATGCTTGGGGTCACTTGCATATCTCCAAATGACCACAGATCTGGTGGCCTCCCCGTGGTCTCTGTTCCTTGCCACGAGAGTTATGATTATGATCATAATAAATATATAGACTTTCAATAATTTTTATTTAAAAATTTTTTATTATGAAAAACCTGTGGAAGTAGATGGAATGAACTGTGTACCATCTGTCCTGTCGGTAGTCACCGGAATTTTACTGTGCTTGATTTGTTTATCCTATATGCATTTTTTTTTTTTTTTTTTTTTTTGCTCCTGTACTTTCAAGCAAATCCCAGGCATTGTTTTTCTCCTTGTGATGCTTACTTCAAAGGAAGTATCACTGGCCTTGTGTCCCTATTCTCAGGAGGGGTGGAAGGCAGAGGGATTAATTAGAGGCTAGAGGACAGAGAAAAGCTGCATTTAGAAGGTGTCAGACACCCTCATGGGAGCTGGCTGATTGGGGCAGAGGTTATGGTGAGCGTTTGTGAAATCATGGCTTCCAAATGCCGAGGGGGCTCTGTTGACCTTTGGCAACCTCCGGCTATCTCCCCACAGGCCTTTGGGAAAGTTCTCTGAGTGAGGTCGGGCTCCCTTTGCTCTCCTAAAGCAGGGAGAGAAGGGGCTGAGCACCCCCAGTGGCTCCACGGCAGCCCCTCCAGAGTGAGGGCATCTGTTCTGCTGGGACATCTGCAGACTTTCTCACTGGTTCCCCTCCTTCTGTCTTATACCAAGACTGTCCTGGACCACCATTTCTCAGAGTGTTGCTTGAGAATGGGCTGATTCTCGTCTTGACCCTCTGAAGCAGAATCCCTGGGGGAAAGGGTGGGTTCTGAAATCCACATTTTAAGCCCCTGCCCCGGGCCCGCAAGGCTCGGGGGTCTCTGAGTCAGGCCCAGGCCTCGCAGGGTGGTTTCTCGTGGAAGCCAGGTCTCTGGTCTGTGCACATCAGTTCCCTGTTTGTCTGGTGTTCAAAGCCAGGCTCCAGTTCCCTTTGTATTTTGTTTTTAAAACACTTTGGTGGTGGGTGAGAAAATGCAGCTCAAGTCCATGGCTCTCAGCCCCCCTGAATCCCTTGGGGATATCTGGACCCAGCTATCCAGGGGCTGAGGTTGGGGCTTAGGGACTTACACATTTTTAAAAAAAACAAAAATTATGCTTCACAGCTTGTGTGGAAGGATTGGTGTGTGCGGGGCGTGTGGGTGCTGGTGATGGCCCCTGTGTAGCGGGCACCAGAGGCAATCGGGTTCTGTCTGCCGGCCCAGGTGGGACGTGCCACAGAGGACCAGCTCTCATCTCGGTAGCAGTGTCTCTGTCTGGGCTTGGAAGGATCACGCTGGAAATGAGGTCTCTGTTAAATAACTTCATTACAGAGAAAACAGGGGTTCACACTGCTTGTTTTCTTCCCCACTTGCCCAGCTCCTCCGGGACGTGTGTGTGTTTTCAAGAAGCTTAGGGCGTGCGTCTTCGCTATCCTGGGATTAATTATCTAGAAAAGAGGGAAGCTGGGCCAGTCCTCTTGCAGGCCCCTCCAGGCAGCCACTGCCAGTGTGTCTGGTGCTACTCGGGGCTTCGGTTCCAGTTCTGATCTCTTGTGAGATTTCTGTCTTCTCCTTTGCTCCTTATTGATCTGCAGATGCTTATGTTTTTGGGCTAGGCTAAAAATAAGCACTTTTTCCTTCTTCCTCCTGATCTGGGAATTAAAAAGACAGTCATTGTACTTCTGGTCTTTGGAGTCAGGTGTGAGAAGCCGATCAAGGCAGGCTGGTTATTTTTGCCCACCGTGTTTCATGTGACTGGTTGGGGAGCCCCAGAGGAGCAGGGCAGGGGCGGGCTGGGGTCCTGAGTCAGGTCTCCAGCCACAGCGAAGAACTGGACCACACTGGTTCACGCCGTGTGCACAACTACCCCTCCTGCTCCAGTACTTTTTGGTTAATAATTTAATCATGTTTCGGAATCTGTCCTCACTCTGAGAAAGAGCTTCCTTTTCTATCTAAGCATTGATTGGAGGCCATTGCCTCTCTCCCTTCCTGGCCCGGCTGCGGTGAGAGCAGGCGTACCTGGCCTTGGCGTTCCACCATGCCTCAACCATTGGATTCACTCTTCCTGTGCACGCGGCACATGCAGGCTATCGCTGAGGACCCAGCCCTTCAGTTGGGGAGCTGGTGTTTTTAGGAGAAGGAAAGACACCAGAATGATTGATTATGATGCAGGGCGACCAGGCCTGAGCCGGAGGTGTGGTCCATGCTGAGGGGAGGGGGCCAGGCCTGAGAAGTGTGATGGCAGGTCAGGGAGCTGCCCATAGCTCGTGCTGCCTTGTGTGCTTTGGGGGGCAAGGGTATGTCTGGAGAGGTGCCTGTGGGAAGCGTGTAGGGCCCTGCATGTGGCTGAAGCGTTGGCCTGGCAGCACTGGGGGGAGGGGTGGGAATCCAGGCTAGAGGCAGGTGGGCTGTTAGGAGGGAGGGGCTGGAATCAGAAACGGGAGGCAGAGTCCAAAGAGCCCGGGGCCCATGGCAGTGCTGGGGGCAGTGACAGAGAGGGTGGTGGCAGCACTGAGTCCAGGGAGGTGGCCGATGGTGCTGTCCTGTGATAGGACACCATCCCCTGTCTGGAGGAGTTACTTTCGTGCTCCTTTCAGCATGTTGACACCTGACCGATACACGTGGCAGCGAGAATGACCACCCCGAAACTTCTCCCTCTGTCATTTCCGGGGTGCAGGGATTTGTTTTTTATTACAAATATTTCTTATGGTGAGGCACCTGGATGGCCCTGTCAGAAAGCATCTGATGCTTGGTTTCAGCTCAAGTCATGATGTTGGGGTCATGGGATCAAGGCCCAGGTCAGGCTCTGCACCCAGCAGAGGGTCTGCTTGAGGTTCTCCCTCTCCCTCTGCCTCCACTCCGCCCCCACACTCGTGGTTGCTTGCTTTCTCAAATAAATCAATGAATCTTTAAAAATTTTTTTTAAAAACCACCTTTATTATGGTGAAAACTTCTCACAGACAGCAGCCTGCTTCCTGGAGAAGGTGCGGTTTCGCCTGGCGCTCACTTGGCCTGTCCCCAGCTCCAGGCAGAAACCGAGGGAGAGCCGGGGAGGCTGGGAGCCAGGCAGGCTGGACCCTGTGCTGTGGGGGTGGGTGAACACCTCTCCCCTGGGACAGAAAAAAAGAGACACACAAAGGGCTGGTTTCCCTTTCCTGGCCCCGTGGTCCCTCGTCTCCCACTCTGTCCCCTCTTCAAAGGCCCGTCTCTCTTTCAGCATAGCCCTTGCCAGCTGATGAGCTCGCTGCACCCTGTCAGGGGCTGAGGCTTTGGGGTCACTGTTGGGAGAGGCCCCGCCTCCCTTGCACAGGAGGCTCCTGTCTCCGTGCCGCCAGGACTTTGCGCTGAGCGGTATTCCAAGGGGCGTGTGTTCAGTGGAGGCCTTTGTACAAAGCGCTTGGACGGAGGGAGGCCCATGTCCCGGGTCTTCATAGCGGCCGCCACCTGGTGCGTCATCCAGTTTGCTTCTGAAACTCTTACAGCTGCTGGTAACCATGCAGGTGCAGCCTTTGGCTTCTCTGTGTGTCCAGCCCAGCAGACATGGGACAGACACCCCCGCTGCCCCCGACTTAGGCTCTGAGTCTTAAAGGCAGAGGCACAGACCCAGCCGGCAGAAGCAGCAGCCTGCAGGTGAAGGCCACTCACCCCCGGCCCCTGCCAGCCAGGTCAACCGAGAGAGCCCCACACGGGCCAAGGGCTCATGGAGGCAGCGCACATGGTAACCAGCTACTTTCCTCCCGCGTTGACATTGAGGACCCTGATCCCCTCCAGGGGCCTTCTTAAGATCTGGACCATTTCAGTCCAGTCTCCGTGATGGTGCAGTCGGGTGCCCCAGGCCCACTGGACTGGGAGAGCCCACCCCTCCCTGCTGCCGAGACGGCCGGACACCTCGGTCCTGCATGTCTCTCCAGGAGGATGTGCCTCACTCCCTTGAAGTCTGTTCCTGGGCTTCAGCCCCTCCAGGGGCTTCCCTTGTGTGAGTCTGGGTCATCTGGTCGTAGGAGCTGCTGCCGCTGCCCTTGGCTCCTGAAGTCGTCTTGTTGCCTTGATGTCCTCTCTGCTGGCAGGGAATCAGTGCGGGGCCGCTGAGGCTTTGGGAGCTCTGGCCGGGCTGCTGCCTAATTGTAGGCTTCTGGGCCCCGCCACGGCTGGGCCATCTGCAATTATGGCGGTCCTCGGGTCTGTGTTGTGGGGAGGGAGGTTTCCAAGCTGAACACATCCCCTCTCCTTCGTAGCGATTCTGAGACAGGCCCCCGTGGGACACGCGTGCAGGAGTCCTTGGTGTGATGGGGTGCAGCCCCTGTTTGAGGATGCTTGTCTGTTTAGAGGACTGGAAACGTGTGTGCACGTCCTGCTCCGTGGGCCACCCCGGCTGGCTGAACGAGGCAGGCGATGGGGTTTGTTTGGGTTTTGTTGTTTTATGTCTCAGCCTTGTACATATACACAGACGGGTATATTGAAGACTTTCACATCCAGAGCTGGAAACTGTAGCGAAGCACCGTTCCCCCGTGGAATAGCGTGGAATAGCGTGGCATGACGTAACACCTGCGGAACTGCCCTCCAGGCTCCCCTGCTGCATGGGGTTGTTGTGTCTGGCGCTCGTCACTGAGTCATTCCAGCGAGGCCGCGCTGGTGGCCGTCAGAGCAATCCACTCCTATGCACCGGGAGGCCCCTGATTTAATCCTCACCGCCACTTCCCACCATGCCCGCGGCTTTCCTAATTATGCCATCATGCAGAGCGATGGCCACACAGCGTGCCAGCCCCCGGGATGGGGCTGGCTGCCCACGCTCGGGGACCCAGCCGGCCGGGGACCTGCCGGGTTGCTCCCCCTTCCTGGGCCGCGGAGCTGGGGACTCACCGGGTCATCTGCGGTCTGGGCAGCCCGCCCGCCAGCATGTGCTGCTGTTTCTTGTGTACGGAAGACTCACTTCTTTGTTTCCCCAAAGGAGGCCTGAGATAGAATGCCCAGAAGAGACTTCACAGGCTTGAAATGAAAGGCGGTATTTGCTACATCTCCCAAGGTGGCATATTTGTGCCCAGAAACTTATGTTTGGATAAAAAAAACAAAAATCCCCTTTTTTCTTCCTTTTTTTTCTTAAACTTTGAACCTATTTCTGAAAGCGACTTTCAGAAGGTAGACTAAAACAGCAACTTCAAGCCTCCTCTTTTCTTCTGCTTTGTTTTTGTCAACAACCTCCCCAGAAAAGCGAATGTCTCCATTGGAGTTTGAGTTGGGAATTGGGGAGGGCTGCATATCTTACTTTATTCTGAAAGGAAAGTCTGATCTCTTCTGTTGCAAAAACCTTTCTTACAGAGATGCCTCCCCCCCCCCCCCCTTATAATGGTTTCAGAGTTCTTTTTTTTTCTTTTCTTGTCTCATTTTGAAACTCGGAGTTCTACTTATAATTCTGCCCAGGGCACCCCTGTCAAACTAACACGGTGCTGGGCCTTCCAGAAGAGGACGTGCTGGAACACCAGCCTTCCCGTCAGCCTTCCAAGATGGCAGGAGGCCCGAGAACGGCCATCTTCCCACCCAGGGGCTTGACCTTCCAAATGGGGGCTCTGCTGCTCGCCTCTGATTTGAGTTTTCAGGATGGACGCCTGCTGCCTTCTCAGCCTGTCTTCTCAGCCCCTAGGAACCCAACTTTGCATTTCCTCCTGAGGAATCTGGCCTTGTGGTCCCACAACAACTCAGAGAGCCCCCAGTTCGGGGGTGGGTGTTCGCGACTCTTAGGGCTAGAGTGGATGCCGCAGGGGTGCTGGTGTGTTTGTGCTTTTGCGTGACGTCATTCACCTCTTTTCAGTTTCGGTTCCATTACCTGTTTTGTGTGGCCACCTAGATTGGATTTTGTAGCTTTGTCAGCATCGTGATCCCAGGGCCCTTGATGGCTGGTTGCTGTGGCCTTCTCCTCCCTCCTCCTTACCCCTGTCCCTGCAACTTCTGGGAGGCAGGGGCCTGAGGGTTCGCTCCAGTAGCGCCTTCTGCTGGAAGCTCCTGCTCTGTTTCCATTCAGGCACAGGGCTGCGTGTTTGGGTCCAGGTGAGGGTGATGAGAGAGGCGGGGCTTGTCCATCCAGATGCCTCCAGGAGGCCAGTGGGCATGGCCCAGCCAGAAACGGAAGCCCCTCTCAGAGCCTTTAGATGCTAGACAGGTAGTGCAGGGCCCCGTGTTTCCTTGACGAGGTCCCAAGACCCTGACCGCCCATCCTCCCTGGTGTGGCCCCTGGAGGAGGAGTTCCGGTTCTCTGATCTGCTCAGAATTACCATCCCCTGGGGTCCCTCTCCTCCTCGGCTCTGCTCCTGCTGCGCAGATGTGAGGAAGGAGCTCACAGGCACAGCTCCTGGACTGCTTCCGTGCCTCAGCTACAGGTGAACGAAAAGAAGGCCCTCAGAGGGTCCGGGCTGTGGGTTTCCCTTTTACTTCTGTGACTCGGGCTTGAACTTGGGGCCTGTGAGTGTACCTGACACCAGGCTGGAATCTTGAACAGGACTCTTGCCAGGACCAGGGCAAGTTTTTCAGATTTTTAAGTCACAAGCCATAAAGCAGATCATGAAACTGCTTTGGGAGGATGGCATCAGTATTTAAAAGAAAAATTAAATAGAAGATACTGGAACACATCCCATACAGCAAAGTAGGTAGTATTGTTTTTGAAACTTGCTATATATATATATATGGACGTGTATGCATATATGTGTGTGTGTATGAATCTATACTATATATAAAAATATGTGAATCGTGTACTGGGTCTCCACATCCAATTTAGTTCTTCCAGTTGAAACTGCTGGGCTAGTGCGTAGACAGGAAGGAATAATGGGAGAGACTGGGGAGGGGAGAAGCTCCCTTCTCTGGTTTAGAGCACCTGCTCGTGTTTTGGGTAAGTGACAAGACAAGCATCGTTGTCACGTGCAGCCTTGATCTGCTCCTCCTAAATCATAGTCTCCGGGGGGCAGGGTCTCTTTCTGCCTGCCCGTCCCCCGCATGTCCCTGAAGCGCCTGGTCCCCAGCCCCCAGGCGCACCCCCCTGATGGTAAGAGCCTTCTTACCCCGTGATCCGCTTCACTACCTCGTGCCTGCCTCTAGCTCGGGACAGAAGATCACTCCCATCTCCCCGCACCCTCAGTTTTTTTGTGAGCAAAACTTAATACTTGGTGACCGAACTTCGGCGCATTCAGTCTCTCTGAGTACGTTTCAAGGAGGTCACACGAAAACAGATAATGAAAACTGATAGCTCCACACTGAGCCGGGGACGTGCGGCAGATCCTCGCCGGTCGTCGGTTCTGTTCTTACATGGGAGAGTTTCTCTGTCGTTTGATTTGATAGACTCCCTAAACAGCCATTTAGGAGGGCTCAGCCCCTAACACTTTAAAGATCCAGCCATCTTTCTCTTCTCTGAATGTCACAATCAGCGCATTTTGGTGCCTTCAGGAAACAAACACCCCCGTGATACCCTCTTCATCGAAACCGGTTCATTGCAGCGACCTTGGTGTTGATTTACTCTGTCCTTTCGGAAAATCCTTCACAGAGAACGTCGAGTTTTGTCTGAGGATGCCTTCTCAATTCGCCAATCTCCGATCCCCCAAAGTGCCCTCCTGACCCCCCACCCCTGCTGTCTTTTCATGATTGCGACCCCAGAGGTCTCGGTCGTGAAAAGTCCTTTTGTCAGACACAGTGAGCTCAGCCTGTCTGGCCGTGGCCCTGCGCCCCACTCCTGCGAGATGGATTACAGCCATTGTTCTGCTCTCCTGGCCCGCCTGGCACACCAGCAGCCCGCAGGAGGCAGTGGGGCCCTGGGTGGGGGGGCTCCCGCCGGTGGTCCTGAACAGTCCCTCTCCTGGCTTCACTGGAGTCTGGTGCAATTGATACGTTCATAAAAGCTCCTGGTGTCCAGGCGTCTTACCAGCTTCTGTGCTGGTTGATTGTGTGGCCCTGTCGGCCTGGGTGTCTCTCCCATAAAGACTCAGAAATGGTTTCTTTTTTCACCCATTATTTGGAGAGCATAATAAGTCTCTGTCAGATTAGCTTCTTGGAGGCTCCGCGCTTTCTGAAAAGAGCTTGCATAATCAGAGTGTCTGTTGAGCTGTTACGCCAAGAACTTATCCCCGTTGTGCAACGGGAATATATATTTTGTACATTTTAAATATTTCTCCATTCAGTCCTGTTAGAAATCACGCTGCCTGTGCTTGGAATCGAGATGTCACCTGGCAGGTGAGTTTTTCTCCACAGCAGATGAACTCTTCCTTGAGTAGGACCACAGGCCTTTAGCTTGCTGACCTCCGCTCCAGCTCTCCCCTAGTGGTTCGGAGCCCATGCTTGCCGCCTTTGTAGGAAACAGTCTTGAGCCTGGTGGAACTTGAAGAGATAGCTGCAGGTCAGTGGGGAAACCAGCAGCTGAGTGACAGGTATCTGGGTCTTCCCATTTGTGTATTCTGCCCCCGCTGTGAGATCTCTGGGGGAGAAGAGGTATTAGAGGTGTCCCCCCCAAAAAGATACAATGAATCTGAACCCCCAGTACCTCAGAATGTGACCTTATTTTGAGGCAAAGTCTGTACATGGATGGTGCCCTTATAAAACGGGGAAATTTGGACTCAGAGACTGGGTTGGGTGGGGTCTGGGGCTGGGGCTTTCTTTTCCAGACCTCAGGGCTCTCTCCCAGGTAGGGTTGGCTCTCCACTCAGTTTTACTTTTAAGTGCTTGAGTTTCGGTGTCGAGCCCGTGGCTGGCTTCCAGGCAGTGTCCCGGATTTGTGGGTCCCCTTCTGTCAAAGAGCGTCACTGCCCCCCACATCTGGGTGGGGTGAGGGTCCTCCAGTTTCTGCCCAAGGATTCTTCAGGCCGCATAGGCTGAACTCTGGCTGTCTCTGTCTCCCTCTCCTGCTGCCTCTGGCTCTCTGTCCAGGATCTCTGTCTGGTCTCTGCTGTTGGGCTCACTGCCTTAGAGCGGCCCCTCCCTGCCTTCCTCCTCAGAGCCCACCTCTCACTCCCAGTCAGTGTTTTAGCCAGGCTGGCCCTGAACCGATCCCTGAACCGGTAAGTGCTACAACTAAACCAGGAGCTTTTCAGAGCGGCCATTAACTCAGATGTTTAAGAAAAAGAAATGTTAGCTTATTTCAGGAACTTCAGAAACAGATCTGAAATCAGAATGCGTGGGGATAAGTCATTACGGTTCCCCCCACCCCACATGTTATGATGGGGTACAAGGGTAGGGTGTATGACTGCACAGGACCTCGTCTCTCGGGCTGGTGGCGATCAGGCAGGACTCTCACAGCGCAGTCCTGTGGGCAGAGCCAGGCTTTGTGGGTCTGATGCTTTTGTAATCTGAAGACCATTCCCAAGAGAAGGAGTGATTATAAACCCAAGACTGAATTCCCAAGTGAAGAGCACAGACAGAGGAAATCACAAAAGGTCGAGAATCGCCCAGTCTCCCGGGGCACAGAGTGCTGACCAGGAGAGGTTAGATCAGGGGCCAGATCAAGAGAGGGCCTGAAGCTTCTAAGAAGCGAAACCCCAGCGTCCACAGATTGCACTCAGGCTATGAGCAGAGGACGAAGGGATGCTCTAAAAAGGCACATTCCCCAGTGGCTTACAGTGGTGAAAAGAGGGAAGCGTTGAGAGTCAGATCGGGAGACACCGTGGAATTCATGCCACACACTTGGGCTCCCTGGCTGTGCAGATCGCCAGCGGTGTGAGCCACGCTGGGGTAGGACCCTTGGGACACAGAGGATGGGGTGTGGGGTGGGAGGAGATGAAGGTGACTGGGAGCTTTCTGCGGGTAACAAAAAGGCTCCCTCGAGATGGATTACAGCCATTGTTCTTCTCCCCCTGCCCGCCTGGCATGCGGGAGCGGGGGTTGGGTGGCCAGTGGCCCTAAACAGTCCCTCTCCTGCCTTCATTGGAGTCTGGTGGCTTTATTTAGTTCTCTAGCGTGTTGGGAAGGCCGGTGCCCTGGCCTTGGGACACTGAACATTCCTGTTTGGGAGACAAGAAACAGACGTTATTTGAAGAATACTTTGGTTCTCTCATTGGAGATAAATGCAGTAATTGGGGACTTGATCAAGGACAATAGAAAGCAGGGTCAGGCTGGGCTGGCTACGTTACATTATGATTTGGAGACACTGTCACACCAGAGGTGAAATTGAAGCCAGAACCCAAAAGCTGGCAGGGAATCCGTGAAGGCATTCATCAAGTCATCCTGGGAGAGATCTTATCGAAGGCCATGAACTTTGTAGTCACGTGACCCTGGATCCGTGCCGCCTCAAGCTCTGAGGGTAGAAGCAGAGAAAATGCAAGAACTTCCTGTGCAGAGTTGGAATGAGCATTGACTGAGGGACTGAGGTGGGTGTGAGCCACGGAGCATGGTGCCTGGTCTGTAGTGAGCGCGCTGACATCAGACAGGAAAGCCATGCAGCGTCGTGTGCGCCTGTGTAAGGCGACTTCGTAGAATACCGAAATGGTGATACCAAGTCCTGGCGAGGCTATAGAGCAACTGAAATCCTCATGGTGCTGCTGGGGAGGCAAAATGGCGCAACCAGTTTGGAAAACGGGTTAGCAGTTTCTTACGAAGGCCGACATGCGCTCCCAAGCCACCCAGCTGTCCTGCGGCGGTGGCTCTCCAAAGGAAGTGGAAATCCGTGCGCTCCCAGAGTTCCTGATGGCTTCATTCACCCTCGTCCCATACGGGAAATGACTTGGCCACCCCTCAGCTAGAGGACGGGTGGGCGAGCTGTGGCACCCAGAAGGCCACTTACTGCCTGATGTCACTCACGTGATGTTCTAGAAGGGCAAACTGCAGAGACAGAAGGCTGATCAGGGGAAGCCGGGGAGCCAAGTTAAGGTTCACGGGGGAATTCGGTGGGTGACGCCACTGCTGTGTGTCTGGCTCCTGGTGGTGGTCCTCGGATGTGCACGATGGCCCCAGCTCACAGAGCTGCACACTAGAAGGAGTTTCCTGGAGGAAAGGACACCTAAATTGAAAACAAATCATGAGCCAAGTCAAGGGACTAAGGGAACCTGCTAGAACAGGCCTGGAATTGGGCAGCTGGGGGGTCAGTGTGAAGGAAGCTGGGTGGGGAGAGTGGAGCCTGGCTGCAGGGGGTTGATGGTGTTTGTAGCTGAGGAGATGTAAAATGGTGAGCCTTCAGGATGACAGTGGCATTTTGGGGGTTGCTCTGGGGACTGATAAGGGCCTGGCCAGAGGCCAGTGTGTTTCTTCAGCATGAGGGTGAGGCCAGGGCACAGCGGATCTGCCAAGGGATTGTAGAGAGGGGCTTGAGGCCATTGCTAACATGTGCTGCCTGTTCTAGTGATAGGGTCACTAAGGTACGAAGCCAGAGACTTTTGTTTCAGAAAAATGCCCAGTACAGACGTGCAGGCCGAGGCCTCCAGTGACACTCACAGACTTTGCCTCCCAGGGCAGTGGGTGCACTGGAGAATATTTTGAGCCAGAGATCCCCGACCCCTGCACAGGAGAGCAGAAGCGGCCAGCAGCCGGCCTGGCCTGTGGGAAAGCTTCCCACCCTTTCTCCCTCCAGGGAAATCAAGTCAGGTTGACTCTTCCTCGGGAGCTCTTGGGTTCTGCTGTCCTTGTACATGTAAAGATTTTGTACTGGCCGCCTCCAGGTTGGTCGGAAGAACGCTGCCAGATGGCTTTGTTCATGTCCATGCAGAGCGCTGGGCAAGCAGCCACACAGAGAACCAGCCTCGGAGGCGGCCTTTCCGCGAGCCCCCCCCAGCCCATGCCGCTCAGGTCCGGAGCCTGGGCAGCCATGTGTGTCCTCACATCCCGTGCCTACAGTGGGCGAAGGGGCCGATCCCATGGGTCTGGGGCGCTGACACTGCCTTCCGGTGGGGCAGAAAGTCGGGGTTGGACTAGAGCTTCGTGAGAACCACTCTGAAACCGTAAACGTGCGCGCTCACCCTGCCCGGGCCCAGCACCAGCCACCCTGCGCGTCCAGCTGCTGTCCATGTGATGCTTTATTTCCATGGGCAACGGTCTTCTCTTCTCCTACTGGTCGCTCCTGCCTCTGCAGAAATGTCCAGTCGCATGATTTGTGCTTGCACGTGATGCCAAAGCATTCCACTGCCTTCTATGGAGATGTTGACCTCTCCCTTAAGTTTACTAGGAGCGTCTCAAGAGGGGAGATATTCACTGTGATACTTGGGGGGGGGGGTCAGCAAGAGAAGTTCACCTGATTATTTTGTTTCTTTATTTGTACCCCCGTTTTGCGTTTCTGCCGGGTCTGAAGGAAACATTTGGAACTGTAGTCTAACTTGGGACCGCATGGGCCAGATTATCCAGTGGGAATGGGATGGTCACTTGGCTTGGCGCGTGGCCCTGGGGCTCCACACTGCTGTGGCCAGCCGCAGGATCACACACCAAGTCCACAGGGAACCGTGGGACGAGCTGTGATCTCAGGGTGCCAGCTCGCGCAGGGCCATCTTGGTTCCAACGGGGTAGGCTGCGCCAGTGAACACGGTAAAGGCTGGGAATTGGGTGTCTCCTGCAGAGCAGGCCAGGTGAAATGTTGGTCAACCCCAGCAGTGGAATGCAGAGCCTCCCCACCACCTGCAGGCACCTTGGCTCCGGCAACAGTGCTCCTCCCCTTCGCTTCATCCCTTTCTTACCAGGGACCTGGCAGGCCAAGGTGCCTTGAGGGAACTGGAATCCTGGGAGCGTGCCAGCTTTGTGAAGCCCTCGGCCAAGGCCTGTTTGCCAGTTTATTCCTGGCTCTAGAGGATTTGGCCGACATGCCTTTCATTCCTGCTTTTTGACCCAGAATGACTACTGAGAGTTTGGAGGGGTGTGTGGGGAGGCTGAAGTCACAACCCTTGGGGTGTGTTCTTTTTATAGGAGCTGCCCAACCAGGTGCTTCTTCCCCATCTTCTGGGCCAGTGTCCTAAGCCTCTGCTCACTGGTCAGATCTTCGTCTCTTTTCTCCAGGATACCTGCTGGCATCTGAAAGTCCCTCTTCAGTTGCCTGGGTGGCTCAGTTGGTTAAGCGTCTGCCTTTGGCACTGGTCATGATCTCAGGGTCCTGGGATTGAGGCCCTCATTGGGCTGACTGCTCAGCAGGGAGGCTGCTTCTCCCTCCCCCTGCTTGTACGTGCACACTTGCTCTCTCTCTCTCTTTCTGTCAAATAAGTAAATAAAAATCTTTTAAAAGAAATTCTAAAGGTCCCTCCTCATTTCATCCCAATGAAGAGTTCTCCAGCCCATCTTCCATATCACAGCAGAGGGCTGTTGTATTAGTTTCAGGATTGCAGTATTAATAACAGTGTTAATAACAATAGTAAGGTAATTAAATACGTAGTATGCATCAGGTATTATGCAAGAAATCCCGTATGGCGACCATCGGCTGCTGTCCCCATTCTTCAGATAAGAACTGAGCCTGAGGGAGGGCGTAGATGTGCCCACGATCACCGGGCACACCTTGTACTCAGCAAGAATGCTGTGTGATGTTCTTGAGGACAGGCCCTGACCATGCACTGTTCTCTCTCCATCTCTCCTGGCTAGCAAAGGACCTGGCCTGCAGTAAGCATTCTAAACCAGACTTGTTATGTTTTTTGGTTTTTTTTTTTTAAGATTTCATTTATTTATTTGACAGACAGATCGCAAGTAGGCAGAGAGGCAGGCAGGGGGGCGGGCAGGCTCCCTGCTGAGCAGAGATCCCGATGTGGGGCTCAATTCCAGGACCCTGGGATCATGACCTGAGCCAAAGGCAGAGGCTTAGCCCACTGAGCCACCCAAGCGCCCCTAAACCAGACTTGTTAAATGAATCCACTGGCTCTATCTGAGGTGGCTGCAGAAGCTCAGAAACTCAGACCTGCTGATGCACTGGCTCTCCTGGATCCTTTTTTATACTGACTGAAGGGCACGTATGATATTTCAAATGGAGGCTGTTAGCCCCGACGGTGTGGACGGCAGTGGCTTTGCTCTGTCTAGAATCCTGTGACTGAACGGCCCTTCCGTGTGCTTCCACAGTTTTATGGGCAGCAGCTATGGAAAATTGCTTCCTGTTTTCTGTCAGCTGTCATTGAGGATTTCCTGTATTATTTCATTCCACATCCTTGTCTGTTATCTGTTGCTGAGGCATAGTGGCCTAAACAGGAATGATTTATGACTCCTGATGACCCTGTGGGACAATGCTGCAGCCAGTGTCTCCGGGTCCGGGGCTCAAGTGTGTCCCTGCAGCCAAGTGAGGGCTCGGCTGGCTGGTCCGGGATGGCCTCACTCACGTGTCCCACAGTGCTACTGGCTGTGGCCTGGGGTGTTTCCGTATCCAAATGGCCAGGTTTAAGTGCCGGGAACCTCAGTCAGCTTCCTTGCAGCCTGGTGGCCCCTGGGGCTATGTCCTGAGAGGACACGTATAGGCACCTGCACTTACAAGCCCCACCTCTTGCCTTGTGGTTGCAGCATCCGATTGGTCAGAGGGGGTCACAGGGCCTCTCCCAGTGGCCAGGAGGGGAGGGCCCTTCTCCTCCAGCTTCCTCAAGAGGAGGAGCCCAGATGTGTTAACCACCGTGACTTTCATGACAGATTTAGGATTTTGCCGCAGAAATTAGGTCTCTCTTAAGGTACTTGTGACTTCATTTGGGAGCTGAAAATGCAGTTTGTTGAAGGGCAGCCTTTGGATCTGGGCTGAATGGAGACACTGACTGGATCACCTGGCGTTTTGCCTTTGACAGGTTACTTGTATCCATTTTTCCTAGCTGGTAACTGATGCTTATTACACCCTAGTGTTCGTTCCTGTTACTCCTTTTACATCTGTCCCTGGGAAGCTCAGAGTTGAAATTCAAGTCGACCTCAGCATCTCGCTTCCCCATTTCCTCAGTCTCTGTGTCCCAGCTCCTTTGTGTTGCTCATTAGGTCTTTTGTTTTAAGCTACCCAATCCGTTTTGGAAGAAGATGGGGTAGAAACCTTTGGTAAGACAGACCCACTAGCAAAATCACTTAAAAAGTTAAAAATTCCCGGCACTCGCAGTTCACTGGTTTTGCTGGTAAGCCTCAAGGTTCTAGTACTATTGCATTAACTTGTGTACACAGGAATGAAAGTGAGTTTGCATGTCCTGCTTGATTTTGACTCAGATGGACTTTGCCGTTTGTCACAGCCACATAAGCCAGCCAACTTCCTAGTGCATTCCTTCCGGCATGTCGGATGTCGGTACATCTGGTCCACCACATCCTCAAGGTGTTGCAGTGAGGCTCCTGTGTCTAAGCATCTGCTCTGTTTAGGTACAGCTGCTCTGATCCTCTTGGAGGCTAGCATTCTGGATAATGCTACCAAGAATTAGAGAGATGGTCATTTAGAAAGTTCTAGAAACTGGATTTGCATCTAATTCTTTCTTGTTTCAAAGACAATGGGCACATGAATCTTTGGCCTCCAGAGGGTAAATTAGCAGGTCATAAGGCTCTTTGGAATGCAGCATTTAAAAAAAAGAAGCCATGTCAAAAGAGAGTGTTGAGAGTTCCTGGGTGGCTCAGTGGGTTAAATCTGCCTTCAGCTCAGGTCATGATCTGAGGGTCCTGGGACCGCGCATCTGCTCAGCAGGGGGCCTGCTTCTTCCCTATCTCTCTCTGTCTGCCTCTGCCTGCTTGTGATCTCTCTCTGTCAAATAAATAAATAAAATCTTAAAAAAAAAATAAAAGAGGGTTAATATCTCAGACCTCAGTGTGCAGTAGAGATGATCTACAAGCACCACTTGGAATGAGTTCTGTGTAGTTGGCACAGCTTGGTGGCCATTCCTGATTCTCACAGCCTACAGGTCTACAGTGGACAGAAGGCTCGTGACAGGTTATCAGTAGCAATGAGGTCATGGGTAACTCAGGTGATTTCTTGGGCCTCGTTTTTATTGAGAACCTGCTGTGTGTCCGGCCCTGCCGATATCATCATCATCATCATGCACGTTATCTCATTTAATTCTTGAGCATCGCCGTGGGTGGAAAACACGACTCCTGTTCCTGTGAGCTCCAGAGCAGGAATCTGGAATCTGAATTTGCCTGCAAAGCCCAAGCCTCCCGCAGATGGCCTTCTCCCCAGCTTTCCCATTATGATTAAATGAGATAAAGCATGTGAGTAGGGAAAGCAGCCTTTGAAACGGAATGTTAGTGTAAGATTGTAGTTTTCTGAAATTTAATGAGAGTAAGAGGAGGATGGGCATCCCCGGTTCCTGTCTCACAGACTGCAAGAGGGACGCTTTACCTAGATGAGCTGGAGTTCCTTCCATTCTAATGACCTTGGAGGGTGCCAAGTCAGCCAGGCCATCCCAGACCTGGCCTGGTGTGTTGATGGAGCAGGGAGCCTGGGCTGGTCAGACCCTGGTGTGACCCCGGATGTGCTGCCTGTTTGCCACAGACGCTCAATTCTCTGTTTGTTCTCAATTTTCCTGTCTTTGAATGGGGGCGTTTATACTACCTCTCCAGAATGATAGAAAGAGTGTCCATGTAGCGACCCTACTGCTCCTGGCACCTAGGAAGCTCTCTATAAATGTCTGCTCTGTGGAGGTGTCATCACTGCCATTGTCATTCCCATCCCCTCTGAGTTCTGCACTAGAGCAACGGGCAGGCGGGCCGTGGACGGGCAGCGGGGGGGGAAGAGCCATGCTTTGATTTCTCTCTGCACATGAACTTGCCTCTGAACTGCGCGTTAGGGCCCAGCGTGCCCCTTATTCAGAAGGTTGGTGCCAGTAGTGGCCGTAAGCACGCAACCTTCTGTTGACCAGTTTCTGGAAGGAACACTCAGTAGGGAAAGAGATACATGCAGAGGAGGTGGGCCCCTCCATAGGACTGGCAGTGCCAACACCCCTGCCCCCCCCAACTCGGCCGCCCCCCCCCCCCGAACAGCAGGGACTCTTCCCATTCTTGGGGGAAGGGGCTACCTCCCAGGCTTCTAGAACAGTGTGCTGACCTCAGGCCTTGAAAGCAGAGGCCAGGTCACACCCATTTCTAGGAACAGCTCCTGTATCCCCGCAGATATCCCCAGGCATTTTGGGTGGCATCCTTACCCTCTGGCCAGATAAAAGCCAGCCGCCACAGTGCCTTTTGTGATGTAAAACAGTGGATAGGTTTAAGGTTCACCCTCAAAATGTGTCTGTGTTTAAATTTATTATTCATGAAAGTAATTTAAAAACATGCCAGAAAGTTTGAGAAGAAGAGACAAAACTCATTATTCTTCACTCTGCCACAACCATTTTTATTTTAGTGCGTTTCACTCCAGGCTAATCCATATGGCTACGTCGTTTCTTATAGTTGTTTCATCGTGTACATAAAATTTTGTTTCCTGCTTTTTCGTTTAACATAGTATAAGCATTTGCATATGGCTGTGTGATCCTTATAATTATAATTTTTAATGGTTGTATAATATTCTTTTGAGGGGCTATAACATAATTTAACCAATCTCTTATTGGTGAATACATCCTTTTCTTTTTTTTTTCTTAGACACAATGCTGCAACATTTGTGTCTAAGATTTGTTCCTTATTCCTGGTGAGTTCATTAGGATACGCTCACAGAAATGCGGTTTCTCAGTTTAAGGTTGTAAGTGTCTTCCTGGTTCTTGATATGTGGTGCCCAGTTGCTTCCCCGTCAGGTTGGACTAATTTACAGTCTCTCCTTTTGCTCTTTAAGAAGAGAGTGGGACATGGGTGCCTGGGTGGCTCAGTGGGTTAAGCCTCTGTCTTCCACTCAGGTCATGATCCCAGGGTCCTGGGATCTAGCCCCACATCGGGCTCTCTGCTCTCTCTGCCTACCTGTGATCTCTCTCTGTAAAATAAATAAATAAAATCTTTAAAAAAAAAAAAAGAGAGAGAGAGAGAGTGGAACATCTGCAGCCCGTGTTGTAATACCACATACTGGAATAGTGTGGAAAATGTCCCAGCTGTTGGCGGCAGAGAATGGACGTGTAAATAAATGTGACGGGGTCGAGGGATCAAACAGCTTGTCCCTGACCAGAGCTGTCCATCCTGTCCCAGGACAAAACACAGAAGGGAGGGAGGTTCTGGAGGCAACCAGCCCCCATGGAATGTGCCAGCAGATGGTGCCCAGCTGGGTTGGGCTTTCCTTGTCCTTGGGGGCAGAGTATTGCTGCGGAACCCCTCACACCAGGGGATGGATGTGAATGAGCCTGGAGCTCCAGGAAGAAACACTGTTTGAGGGGAGTCTGGAGGGGTCTCGCGTCAACCACCTTTCCCCCCATATTTGCTTGTCTATAAAATGGGCTAATGATGGACGGTGCTTTGTGAAAGAAAAACTTGGGATTAACAAAATGAGAGCCTGGTGAGAAAAACAGATTTCGGGCAACCATTCTAGGGTTTTGGGGGTGTTCACAGGGCAGGCAGAGAGGCATCGAACCCCAGATAAAGGGAATGTTAATGAGAACAGTGAATTTTAAATTACTCTAGGTAAATGCTGCATCGTTCCGCTTGCTGTTACTCATTTGTTAGAAACTTCCGAAGACTCCTTCCCACTGTCTCACTGAGATGCTCTTGGGCTCATTTGCCTTCACTGCCCGTGACGTGCGTCTTCCGAGCTGTGCCTCACACGTGCTGTCTCTGGTCCTCTAGCCACATGCACTGATTTTCTAAAAAGACCCATGTGGGTCCCCGTCATCTACCTACTGTTCTTGACATGAATCGTGATTATGTTTTCCAAGCGTTCAGGTTGCCCGGTCTTGGCGTTGGTTGTGGCGGTGTGCAGGGCTTGGCTCCCCGTGCCGCCTTTCCCAGGGTAGCTTGGGGGAACCGCCTCCTCTCCCCTCACTTCTCCCCTGCTTTCCTTTTTCCAATATCAGATCTCTCTGAATTTAATTGGCCCCAAAGAAAAGGGAATGGAAACCTCATTTGTGCTTGGATGGAGAGAACTTCCGTCGAGGGGCACGGGGAATGTACTATAAGGGGAACCCGGGGCTGGGGGCAGAATGGCTATGTCCCGCTCGCTGGGCAGTCAGGAGTCAGTGAGAGAAGACCAGCCCGCCGTGCTTGGTGTGGGTGAGGCTTTAACAGGAGAGAATCCCTCCCGCTCATACCTGGCCAGCTGTCCCTGACCTGGGCTACTGGTGATTTCTGACTCTGATGACCTGTGATTCCATAAGGGGGAGGCAGGAAACATAATTTCAAATTCTCCATTTACTTCATAACCCCAGGCCCCCTTGGAGCCCTTAGCATATCATTCTAGGACCCATTCAAAATGGGTCTGATGTCCATGGAGAATTTCCCCTAAGAGAGTTCCGACTCCGGTGGTTACAGAGCTGAGCGAGGAAGGAACCAGTTGTAAATGGTTCAGCAAATGGGCCAGGGAGCGGCACCTGCTGATGACAGGGGAGCATTGGGACGCGGTTCTGCGAGATGAGATACATCTGGGAGCCGAAGCTGCCAGGGTATCAACACCCAGGTCAGGGTGCTGCCGAGCTTGGAGGAAGCCTGGTGGCCACTGTGGTGGGGGAAGGCGGGGCAGTGGCAGGGGTGTGGGACGTAGCGGCGAGGGGGGAATCTCAGCCAGACAAGGCTGACCGGGATGCCACCTGTCTGCCCCTGCCGGCTGCTGCACACCGTGCCGTGCCACCTGCCTCCATAACCTTTCCGTTCCCACTTTTTTCTCGTCTACTGGAAATCAGGATTTCCTAACTTTAATATACAGCTGGTCTTTGCAAAAGTCACGGGAACATAATTTTCTTTTATTTTTCAGATTTTATTTAGGGCGTGGGCGCGTGACTGGGGATGGGGCGGAGGGAGAGAGAGACTCTCAAGCAGACTCCCTGGAGTACAGCCCGGATGCTGGGCTCGATCCCATGACCCTGATCATGACCTGAGCCAAAATCAAGAGTCAGACGTCTGACTGAGCCACCCAGGCATCCCAGTAATTTTCTAAAATACATTTTCGTTTTGTTAAAAAAAGACATTTTCTTGTCAAGTTGCTGCAATTCATCATTTCCCTAAAGTAAGAGAAACTGCTTTAGCTAATGTTGAAAATTCTGGAACAAGAAAGAGAGCAGCCATGAAGAAGGGGCTTTGCCTGAGACCCCCCGCCCCCCACCCAATAGGAGAAGCTGTTTCTCTGTTTACAGGAAGAAAAAGGTGGAATCAGATCAAGTGATAAAAGATGAGGTCATAAACAGCTCCTTAAAATAGCAGGTGCTCAGCTAACTTATGGGCTCTAATTCTGCCAGCCCGTGTCTCCGTATTAAGAGGCCTGCGGCTCCTGCGTTTGGGAATGTTTATGACCTGGCCCGAGAGCCGAGAGCCGTCTGGCTTCATAAACTCTTACTTAGAAGCAGGAATGAGGAAAAGCTGCATGTTAATATTCTGCCTTGTGCTTCCCCCCTGCTCTGGGCCACCTACTGCTTTGGTCATCTACTGTGAGCATGGGAGTTTAGGGTGGATTGATTGCTCTTGAAAAGAGAATTGTGGTGTGAAATAGATTGCTCCTGGGCTCTCTGTCTCATTGCAAAAATTGGCTTTAAAATCAGCATTTATCAAGAGATTCACACCTTAGCTCCCTGCAGGGAGAGGGAGTGGAATTAAAATTGCTATTAAAAATTGACAGGCACCCTAGAAATACATAGTTGACAGATGTTGAACCAGCAGTGTTTAATGTAATTATTTTCCTTTTATGTAAATAAGATCTATGCACGCATTTAGTTTAAGATTTTTTTTTTAACTTTTTTAGAAGAGTTTCAGATTTGCAGAAAAACTGGGAACATAAGTGCAATGACTGTCATATACCCTGTACCCAGTTTCCCCTGTGGGGACTATCTCAAATTAGTATGGTACATGCATTATAATTAAAGAACCAATACCGATCCATTATTATAAACTGAAGTCCCTACATTATTCAGATTTCTTGAGTTTTTCCCTAATGTTCTTTCTCTTTTCCAGTACCTGCCCAGATCCCACGTTACAATGGGTTGTCCAATCTTTTTTTTGGCTCCCCCTGGGCCATGACGGTCCTCAGCCTTCCTTGTTTTTGATGACCTTGGTGGTTTTGAAGAGTCCTGGTCAAGGATTTGGTAAAAAAAAATTTAAAAAATCCCGCATTTGGGGTTTATCTAGTGTTTATTTATCTAGTGTTTTCTTCATGATGAGACTGAGGTTTGGGGTTTAGGGAAGGAAAATCACAGAAGTAACATGTCTACATGTTAGCAAGTCAGTGAACGAGCTAATGACGGGGAGGAAGGAGGACGTTCAGTAGCCTGAGTAATGAAGGAGAAAGAGGGGCGAAGGCAGGTCCCTCCGATTGGAAGAAGGCAAGTGTGATGTTCTCAGTGATGGGACTTGGTGTCTAACTTGTTTAATGCCTTACAGTCCACTGGAGCCCTGTTAGATCTTGTGGGGTGGGATAGAGAGGTCTTTACATTTCTGTGTTGCGTATTAGAAACTCGAGGGCCCTGAGCTGCTCAAGGTGATAGGGACCAGGGTTCATTTGCCCTGCCCATGACCCATCCCAAACCTTTCCTCGTCGCATCTTAGGCTCCAGAGTTTCTGGATTGAGTGGGCGGGGTCACCAATGGACATTTCATCTGCACGTGGCCACAGTGCTCCCAACGGAAGATTTTTGACTAAGTTAAGGCAGTTGACTGTGTATGGAGTGAGTGTTCAGTCTGGCGGCCCTGGCCCTCTGCACGTTAGAGAAGCTAAAAAGCCAGGTGAAAAGCTCATGACTTCAGTCCAATTGATCGTCATAGTTCCCAAATAAAGGGTAGCCCCGCGATATTTCTCACCCGCCCACGTTTCTCTGAGATTCCACTGGACCATAAACAAAACAGTGACCTTTATCATATTGTATTTCTTTATTTGTGAGCCAGTGATTATGTATGAAGCAGCCTTGACTTGAACCCGCAGTAGAAATTTGCCCCTTACATTTTAGCAGCACTGAGTTTCGTGAACTCGGCTAAAGAAATGAGTGGGAAAACTTGTAAGTACCTCAGTGAAGCTAATGGTTCTCCACCCTGACTGTGCATTAGAGCTGCCTGGGGAGCTTCTGAAAAATGCCCGTTTTGACTCTCATCCCCATGCTGGGGCAAGGACCAGCCTTGGAGAAAGCCAGGAGACTTGGCCTTTCTGTCTTTTTTTTTTAAGATTTTATTTATTATTTGACGGAGGGAGATATACAGCGAGAGAGGGAACACAAGCAGGGGGAGTGGGAGAGGGAAAAGCAGGCTCCCCACTGAGCAGGGAGTCTGACACGGGGCTCGATCCCAGGACTTTGTGATCGTGACCTGAGCCGAAGGCAGACGCTTAAACCACTGAGCTACCCAGGCCCCTGCTTCCTATCTTTTGATAGTTAACCTGAATAAAGGTTATGGAAACTTTCAGGAGGCTGCCTTTGGAAGGTCCCCTGAGCTTTTCCTCCTCATCCAGCTTGTTTGACTTGCTTTCCCCAAGTGATGAAATACGGCGTCAGGGATTCTCATTGGTGCGTGTGTACAAAATGCGTGTTCAGAAATGGTCGAGTGACTGAGCCAGCATTGTTCTGGTCTCTACAGTATATTATGTCCCCTTCCTGTTCTGATGACGATTAGGAAGGAAGAGAATACTCTTCAGGTTTTCAGTGGGAACTCTTACTTAGAAGTAGAAATCTTTTGTCCCCCCCATCTGTTTTCATGCCTCATTGCTTTGATTTAAAAAGAAGTTATTAAGCATAGTTGATAGACAGTGTTCTAGAAACCGTCTCTTTTATAAATGCATTGATGTCAGTATTTGTAGGGTAGAGGCTTCTGGTTTTAACCAAAGTTTGGTCATGGTTCACAGTGACTTGACTCCTAGCCTAGCTAAGGAGGCTTCCCCTGATCGTTCTGTTTCCCAGTGAGTTGAAATTAATTTATCATTTTCTTAATGGGTCACACACCCTGTCTGGAACATAAAGTTTCATCAGTGACACCTTATATCAGCAGGTTTTTTCATCCTCTCGTAAGAAGATCTAGGAATTATTCCTCTGTGCTAATCTGGTGGGATACCCACCCTGAAGAATTAGAAACAGTAAATAGTCCTTCTGTCTCTGGCTCAGTTCATCGTGAGAGTGCTGCGGTTTGGGAGGTCCTGGTCTTTAGCAGGAAACGAAGTCTGCTCTTTAAACAGTTTGCTTTCAAGTAAACAATTTAGTGGGCTGTGGAAATATAAATGATCACATCTTTTTAACAGATCTAGCAACCTGGCTTCCCCCCTCCCCTCATGGAACTCGAATATTCCTGTACGGCTGGGTTGTGGCGGTCATGATCGCTAAACAGTCATTAAATAACAGTGGGAAGTAGACAGTTGATGAGGAAAAAATCAAGTAGTCATTCAGATGGTATTTTTGGTTACTTCATCTGCCTCTGAGCATATGGTCTAGTTGGCTGAAATAATTTAACAGTGACAAAATATATTTCAGTAACGGGAGATTAAAAACAACCTATTTATTTTCTTTTTTCCTTCCACCGTGATATTTTTATCTCTGCTAACAAATACAATGTTAGCTGTTTAAAATTTATGGAGACAGCCTCTGCTGAGTCCGCAGTATACCCCGACCTTCATCATCTGTTTTACGTGTGTAAGCGTGTTTGCTTCGGCTGTGGTTCATGATTCAAACATGTTACTACAAGTGGTGTTAGTCTGTATATTGGCCCATAGACAAGAGGTCAATGTGAAATGAAGTAACATTTTTTACTGGGCTGACTTGACCCTGCCGTGACTCATCTCTTGGACCCCCGACCCTTCGCGGCTCCCATGTGTGGGTAACTGACTGACTGGGTCCCAGCAGTGTCCTGTCTCCCCGTGGAATATTCTTGCCTCGTCTCTGCCACTCACACACGTGGTGGTTTTAGAGCCACCAAACAATCCTCACCGATTGTTTGGTAGTCTTTTCCTCAAAATGCGGGATCTCATTCCTCTCCCCTTGACTGTGGGCTGGACGTAGTGAGGCGCTCCTCCTAGTCAACAGAATGTGATGGCATCTGGTTTCTAGGACCAAGCTATGAAAGGAGTCCTGCTGTCTGCCCCTCTCCCTCTGTCTTTCTCCCCCAGCCTTCCTGTCTTATCAGATCTCTTCCTCTGGGGGAGGCCAGCTGCCATGTTGTGTGGGCACTCAAGCAGCCCCACGTGTGACTCCGTGGTAAGGCACTGTGGCCACTAACGAGCAGCTGTGTGAGTGAACGATCTTGGCAACAGCCACTCAGCCCATTCAGACCCTAGGACAGTGGCAGCCTCGGCTGACATCTTTTAATGGAAGCCTCCCGAGCGACCATGAGCCAGACCCACCCGGATTCCTGACTCTCAGACGCGCTGGGAAATAATAAATGTTCCTTGTTTTGAGCCTCTTGGTTTGGAGGGAGCTTGTTTTGCAGTGGTTGATAACACGATAAGTCACTTAGCCCTTCTGGGTCGCTTTTCTCATCTGGGGCAGGAAACAGGGATGAAACAGCGCCCTGAACGCGCCGATGACAGTCTGTTCGCAGGTGAAAGGCTGACCCTCTCTGCTCCCCCTGCTCGGGCCCTTCTGCCTCCTCACCCACCTCCGCACACTGACGTCTGTCTCTAGCAAAAGCCGAGCCCACTTGGTATTTATCTCTTCTTGTTTTGAAGCACAGATCGATCAGACTGGGAATATGGTGGGAGAACTGTCTTTTAATAACTAAAGCTGTATTTACACTTAATTAATTTTCGTAACTACTCAGTCAGCCAACCTATTGGAGCTACTGTTTCTGAAAGGAACACCATTTTATTAAAACTCGTTCTTTTATCTTTTTGGGAAAAGGATGATTTTGGCCGTTGTGCTCTCTAATTGCGGGAGGTCAACAGACGTCGCTCAGCCCTTCCCTTCCATCCGATCCGTCTCCCAGCCTGATTTAATTTCATCTGTGCTCCAGGCGATAATAGACCCTGTCTGTCGCGCATGTTTATAGGAACAGTGCGGGCAAAGTGCTCATCTCGAGCTTGTGCAGACTGTACAAGAACTCACCGAGTTCCAGTACGAGTAGTAGGAGGCTGCGAGCGCAGGTCGGTCAGTAAGTAGGAGGACAGGAAATTGGGTTTGCGCTCGCTCTGGCTCACATGCCCACTAAGAGGGCCCAGACGGTCTCGTGCCTCGGGCGAGGCCCTGCAGGTCATCCCCGTGGTGTGCTTTAAATGGCAAAGTCGGGTGGGGGTGGCGGCTTCCTCGGCTCCGCGGTGGCTGGTGGGGTCGGCCGGCCTCTGCTCAGACATCCCGGCCAGCGCCCCAGGTGGGGCCAGAACCACCCAGCCCACCCTTGCCCACGCTGGTCAGCAGCATGGGCTGTCTGCGGGCTAGTCACTGTGCATGCGGTGTCACAGCCCCCCACGGATGGGCTGCGGCCTGTGCAGAGCAGGGTGACCAGATCGCGGGCTCTGGATTCCCTGCAACTCCTGACCCGGCGTCCCTCACATCATTGCTCCTCTCATCTCAGCAGTTTACCCATGCCACTGGGAAGAGGACCTGTCTGCCACCGCGTCATTTGCTCTTACCGGGGAATAGACAGACGGATCAGTTGGTGGCACGTCTTGGCTGTCGGCGGGCCTGGGCACGCGAGGCCTCTCCGAGTGTCTGTCCCACACGTTCCCCTGTGAAGCGAGACTCCGCGGGTGTACATAAGTCCTCCAGTGTATGTGGCTGTATGGCGGGGAGTTGCTCTAAGGAAATGCTTCCTCTGCAGAGTGGACGAGGCCGGGCCGATCCGTCTGAGCGAGCAGCGGGGCGATTTTTCCCAGCTCTGTTGTTAGGAAACATACAGGAGCAGTGCCACCCTCAGAGCCCTCCTGCCCTCCAGGGACCTCAAGTGCTTTCGGACCCCAAATGTATGTGTGATCGGTAGAATGTATAAGAAGGTGCTGGCTCCATCTGGTCCCCAGGAATGCTTAGGGCCAGCAGGAACTGTGAGACCTTCAGCCCGGTGGCCCAGTGGACAGAGGTTGGTGGCTTCCTCAGACCCCCGTGGCTAGACCCCGAGGCTCCAGCTCCTGGGTCCCGGCTCTTCCCAACACGCCGTGTGTCCTGCCTGCCCCTAAGGTGTTGGCATCCCCTGCCCCCCCCAGTCTGGGACCCTGTTCTCACTCGGCCCACCCCTCCCGGATGCTCTCACACACTCACCAGCAGCTTCTGTGGTCTCCTGCTTTTCCAAAGCTGCGACCACGTGTCTTCCAGTGTTTGCCAGCTACCTCTTGGTATCTCGCAGGAACCCCCAAATTTCCCAAGCAGACTCATCCCTCTTTCCCGGCGCCGCTCCTTACCCCTCCCACACCACTTGTTCGTGTTCCTCAGCAGGAGTGACCCTCCTGTCCAAACATGCAGGAAACCTGCAGCTCTGACTCCTTCCTTCCTTCTTGCTCTCCCCTTCCAATCCCTGCCCCACGGCTGTGCTGACCTCCTCTCCACATCTCTGGGACCCAGACCCGAGCAGCTCACTACGGTCCCTTACTGCATTGCCCTACTGGCCCCCTGGCCTCTCTTCTGTCCCCTCCATGCACTCCCTACACTACAGCCAAAGCGATGTTTCTGGAACCAAGTCTCAAGTCTCAGTATCTTGCCGCGTCCGTGTCTGTTTTCTATCTTCCACGCTGTTCCCTCTGTCACGACTTTCATCTCCCCGACCCCCATCATTTCATCTCACCAGGTCAATTCTTGACCCCCTCAGATCTCTGCCAAGGTGTCGCTTCTGGCACACAGGATTCTCAGAGCCTTCTTGACACCCCCAGCTTGCCCTGCCCCCGCAGTCTTCAGGGTATGTGACCCTGTGCCATCATCATTGGATGCTTGTCTGCACCCCATCAGGCACGATTGGCCAAGGTAAAGCCACCTGGTCCCCACCATGTCTCTGGAGACTGTCTTCCATCCAGCAAAGGCCATGGGTCAGGGTTATGGGAAAGAGTGGAACATGACAGGTGTCTGGAAGGGTGAGCTGTTGACAGGTGGCAGGTCCTACACAGGCAGCCGCTGTCGTAGGCAGTGAACCAGTCAGTGATCTGAATGATCAGGCATTTACAGTGATCAGACATATGTGAGATGCATGGTTAATACGTTGTTTTGCTTTACTTGTGTATGTCTGCTTGATAGAGGGGGAAGATGTTTTATCTAAAGGTACTACAGTAGAATGATTGAGACCCCGGAACCAATACTAAATCCCCTGGGTTCGAATCTAGCCTTGTTGTGTCCTTTGTGCTACGTAAGCTCTCAGTGCCTCAACCTCCTCATCTGTAAAATGGGGCTATCCAGAGCACCGTGCAGAAGATCAGGGTGTGTGCAGTGTCTAGAGTGGGGCTTGGCACCTCCCAAGCACTCTGAGTTTTAGCAGCCTTGGCGGGTCCTTTTCTCCCTCTAGCTCCTCACTCTCCTCTAGGAGCAGGCGCTTACCATGGTCATTCTCAGTTCTTGACTCGGGAGTCCAGGGTAAAAGAGTCCTTTGAGAAAGACCTCTTAGAAACGTATCCTTGGGGTCGTGTGATATTGTGAGACTCGGGCTCTTGTCACATGGTTTAAATGGAGTCCCGACTGGAAAGAAGCCACCTTTAGCTTCTCACTCTCCGTGTGACCGCCGTGGGCAGGCTGCGTAGGTTTGCTGACCTCCACATGCCCCTCGTGAAACAGGACTTGTAAGCAGCCGGGTGACCGTGGCAGGGACGAGAGCACATGATGCACAGTAGGGATCTGTCAGCGGGGCTCAGCATCATTTCACCCGCTCGGGACATAGCCTCTCGGCGCGTTCTGGGCTCCCGCTCTGGCTTTGTGGTGGGGGTGCTGGATCAGCAGCAGGAGGGGAGGTTAAGGAGTGTTGCATGTGGACTAGTCGGTCCCGCCTGTGGGAAGAAGGAAGCACTTACTTTCCACAGAAGCGTGGATGGCTGACCCCAGTGTCGATTCTGTGAACCATATAGCCGGTGCCTTGGTTCTCACACGTGGAAAGTAAGGCACTGGCCCCATGAGCAACTTTCACTTTCGATTTTGTTCAAGTACAAGGTTAAATGGTTTGATCCATTAGCTAGTGTAATGCCCCTGGGGGAAAAAAGTTATTAGCCACGGAATGCTATAAGCAAGCTGCAAAGTAAGAATTAATAATGCTTAATTAAAAGTCTGCACAGCGTGACTCTGGTTACTTCATTACTTACTGAATTTGTATCCGCATGTTTCCATATATTGTCAAGGTTGTAGGTTAGATTCTCTCCTTCCCATGCGTTTGCCAGGCTTGCTGCGAAGTCATAGCAGGTAGTAAACCGAAAGTTTATTTTTAACCAGAGAATCTCAAAAGCCAATTTATGAATACTTTTGAAAAAAAATTTGCAGCAAAAGAATACTTGAATTGGGACACAGATGCATTTTAATACCTTTGTTAAAATGCAGGGTAAAATCTTCAAAAGTCCCAGCAATTGGGGCACCTGAAGGACAAAGGCCTTGTGATGGCTGGGTGGGGCTAGGACTGCCAAGGCATGAGGGTTCCTCACCAGCCCCCTCTTTCTACAGTGGGGTCATCCTCCTGGGTGCCACACCCATCATTTCCATGGTGATCGAGCCAGCTGTATCCCCAAAGAAGCTGCTGAAGGGAAAGCTGGCTTCAAGAGGGAGAAGCTTAGGCATGGTTTCTCTTTGATTACTGTACCGTTTGAGTAAAAATGCAGATGATTGGCAGAGCAAGTTGCATTTGGAGAAAATGTCAGCTTTGGCCCAGCCCCCAGGGATTGCCCTCCTTGAAGATCTCACTTTACATTTTGAAGAGCCAAAATGTCTCCGGTGGTCAGCTTTTGCACAACACGCAGCCCATGCCGGCCCAGAGGAATGCTAGCTGGACAGACCTGTTTGGAAGTGGTCTGGTCTCCCCCAGGGGAGGGCTTAACGCTGCGGATGGTGCAGGTGGCCTCTGCTGGGGGACACGCCCAGTCGACAATGCTGGGCACGCAGAAGTCTGGGTAGGAAAATGACTAGCCATGGGACATTTCTGATCTGGGTTATATACAGAAGGGTTTCTTACTCGATTTGCCGAAATCGGATTCCAAGTGGTTGCGAAATATATTTAGCTCTGTGGTTATGGCGATGTTTTTTAGTTTGATTTAATGTTGATGGATTAGAGTAAATTGTTGGTCCAGATGAGCTGAATAAATTCTGCCAGAGCTTATATCTTATTCTGGTTTCACATTAAACCCTTAATTTACAGCTCTGTTCTATTGGCAGTCTTATTAGAGTGAGCCCTAGGAAAAGCTTGGCTGGCCCTTCCTCTTCCCTCCACTGTTGCTCAGTGGAATTAAATCATTTAGCAACCTCAGAGGAGGGCTCCGAGGGGCCTGGAGGGAGAATTTGCGTCCTAGGGTGTCCTTAAACCATCTTAAGATGTCTGGAGAGCTACCCTGATTTTAATGGCTTTAATTTAACCACTATTGAATTATTTTATTTAATCTACTCTCCCCATCTCCCTTCCCTACCTTCGCAGATCCACAGAGCCCTGGGAATTTCCGGAGTATTTCCTTCCCACACTTAGGCAGTGCAAATATTAAAATGAAGAGGGAAGTAGAAATCCTTCCTTGGAAAAGGCCATTCCCATACTGTTGTCCCTTCATGTCGCCAGTGTCTGAGAAGTCCTGGGATGCAGGTCCTGGAGACGGGAATTCTCTCTCCCTCATCATTTGCATCCCCAGGGGCCATAGACATCTTCCCACTTACTGTTGATTGAACTGGTGAATGCAGATATGCTTGAGAAACTGATCAACTCATATGCTGTCTTTGTTCCCCTTAGGAGGACTGGAATGAAATTGACCCAATTAAAAAGAAAGACCTTCATCACAGCAACGGGGATGAGAAAGCACAGAGCATGGAGACCCTCCCTCCAGGTACTGCAGCTGTCCTCAGGGACCTGTCCACCCCTGGGCTGGTGGCTGGTGGCTGGGAAGTCCTCTTGCTCAGAAACTGAATGAGCTGACTGTGGCCACTGGAGCCTGCGGGATAGAGAATGGATTTCATAGGGCCGCTGGAGACACTGCCCTATAGCAATTTGGGGGTCTTCCAGCCCATTAGTGGTTGGTGAAATAAGTTTCCTAGGAGATGACCAGAATTTGTTGAAAGAAATTAAAAAAAAAAAAAAAACAGAATAAGATAGAAAACACAGGATAATATATCAGTTCACAAATTTTTTTAGAAGACTAGTTTTTAGAGCAGTTTTCAGTTCATAGCAAACTTGTGCATAAAGGACAGAGATTCCCATATATCTCGGGCCCTATACATGCGGTGCACCTGCCCCACTGTCAGCATATCCTAGCAGATGGTCCACTGCTACAATCAGGGTACCAGCATTGACACGTCACAGTCCCCCGGAGTCCATAGTTCGCATTACGATTCACTCTTGGTGGTGTACACTCGATGGGTTTTAACAAATGTATGTGGATGTGAATCCATCATTATAGTAACCTATGGAATGGCTTCACTGCCCTAAACATCCTCCATGTTCCGATTCTTTAGTCCCTCTCTCCCCACAGTCCCTGACAACCACGGATCATTTTCCTGTCTCCATAGTTTTGCCTTTTCCAGAATGTCATATGTTTAGAATCATACAGTATGTTGCCTTTTCAGATCAGCTTGTCTCACGTAGTAATACGTAACAAAGCTTCCTCCATGTCTTTTCGTGGCTCGTTGATGTATTTGTTCTTACCACTGACTAGTATTCTGTTGTCTGGACCAAAGTTGATCCATTCACGTACTGAAGGACTTCCCAGTTGCTTCTAAGCTCTGGGAGTTGTGGATAGAACTGCAGTAAAGAGCTGTGTGCAGCAAGTTTTGGTGTAGATGTACGTTTTCAGTTCATTGGGCTAAATACCGAGGAGTAAGACTGCTGGGCCATATAGCAAGACTATGTGCAGTGTCGTGAGGAGCTACCAAACTGTCTTCCAAAGTGGCTGTACCATTTTGCATTCCCACCGGCAGTGAAGGAGTTCCTGTTGCTCCACATCTTTGGAAGCATTTGGTGGTCAGTGTTTTCAATTTGGACTATTACAATAGGTGGGAAGTAGAATCTCATTGTTTAAATTTGCATTTCCCTAGTGATATATGATACTGAGTTCTTTAATATATTCATTTATGCTCTGTTTATCTTCTTTGGGGAGGTATCTGTTCAGGTCTTTCAACCATTTTTTTAAGTGGATTGCTCATTTTCTTATTGAATTTGAAGCACTCTTTGTATATTTTGGATAATAGTCCTCCATCAGATATGTCATTTGCAAATATTTTTTTCTCAGTCTTTGGCATGTCTTCTCATTTACTTAACAGTGCCTTTCCCAAAACAGATAACTTTCATTTTAATGAAGGTTAGCTCTATCAGTTCTTTCATGGATCACGACTATGATGTTTTATATAAAAAGCCATCACCATACCAGAGATCACCTAGATTTTTTTCCCTATATTATGTTTCATATGCTTTATAATAATTTGGTTTTATATTTAGGTCTGTGATCCATGTATAAGTTTTGTGTCTTGATTGATTGATTGATTGATTGACTGATTGATTGATTTATTGCTTGCCTGTGGTTGTGCACTTGTTCCAGCACCATTTGTTGGAAAGACTGTCTTTGCCTCATTGTATTGCCTTTGCTCCTTTGCCAAAGATCAGTGACTCTATTTATGTGGGTCAATTTCTGGACTCTCAATTCTGTTCCATTTCTGTATTACCCTGTTCTTTTTCCAGTTACCACTTTGTCTTGATTACTTTATGGTAATTCTTGAATTCGGCTAACATCAGGCCTCCTACCTTGTTCTTTCTCTTTAATGTTGTGTTGGTTATTCAGTTTGTTTGTTTGTTGCCTCTCATATACTTTAGAATCTGTTGACACTCACAGAATAACTTTCTAGGATGTAGATTGTGACAGATTTATGATCAAGGTGGTAAGAATGACATCTTGATATTGAGGCTTCCTACCCGTGAACATGGAATCTCTCCATTTATTTAAAGTTCTTTTTATTTTTATCATCAGATTTAGGGTTCTGCTCATATAAGTTTTATGCCTGTTTTGTTAGGTATATGCCAAAGTATTTACATTTGGGGGGCACTAAAGTAAATGGTATTCTGTTTTTAATTTCAAATTCCCTTTGTTCGTTGTTCATATATAAGAAAACCATTGACTTTTATATAATATCCCTGTATCTTGCAACCTTGTTGTAATTACTTATTAATTCTAGGAGTTTTTTATTCTTTCAGGTTTCCTATTTAGACAGTCAAATCATTTGCAAACATCTTCCTTCTTAATCTGTATTATACTTTGTTGTTTCCTTGTCTTATTGTTATTGCATTAACTGGGACTTCTAGTATGGTGTTGGAAAGTGGTGCCATATTTCTGATCTCAGTAGGAAAGCTTCTAGTTTCTCACCATTAAGTATGAAGTTAGCTCCAGGTTTTTTGTAGATGTTCTTTATCAAGCTGAAGAAGTTTTCTTTCTGTTCTTAGTCTGTGGAGAGTTTTTATCATGAATGAGTTGGATTTTGTCAAGGGGATTACATTGATTGATTTTCACATGTTGAGCCAGCCTTGCATATGTTAGATCCTACTTGATAGGTATAATTCTTTTTGTACACTGTTGGATTTAATTTGCTAATATTTTACTGATTTTTGCATCTATATTCATAAGAGATATTGGTTTGCTATTTTCTTGTAATGGCCTTGTCTGGTTTTGTTGTTAGGATAATGCTTGCTTCATAGAATGAGTTAGGAAGTATTCCCTCTGCATCTATATTTTGAAGGAGATTATAGAGAATTAGTATGGTTTATTCCTTAAATGTTTGATAGATTTCACCAGAGAACCCTTCTGGGCTTAGTGCATTCTGTTTTGGAAGTAGATTTCTTGTAGATAACATATAGTCAGTTGGGTCTTGTTTGATCGATTCTGACAGTCACTGTCTTTTAATTGTATATTTAGACTATTGCCATTTAAAGTAGTTGTTAATATAGCTGTCTTGATATATACCATATTTATTACTCTTTTCTATTACTTGCCCTTGTTTTGTTCCTATTTTTGTCTTCTACACGTTCTTCTGCTTTCCGTAGCTTTCATTGAACATTTTATATAATTCTATTTTTCTCTCCTATTTTTTCACTTTTAGTGGTTGTTCAAGAGTTTGCAGTATATATTTACAATGAATCCAACTCTAATTTCAAATAGCACTATCCCTCTTCACAGTTAATGTATCTTATAACAAAATATTAAGAATCCTTCCCTCTCGTTCTTTGTATCATTGCTGTCCTTCATCTCACATATATGTGTGTACATAGACATGTACATAAGCATACATAATCAAATACATTGTTGCTATTATTTTTTTTGAACAAACTGTTCCCTACTAAATAAGAGTAGGAAAACTAAAGTTGTCATTTTACCATCACTTATTACTTCTCTGATGTTCTTACTTACATTATGGAGATCTGCCCTATACCATTTTCTTTCTCTCTTTTAAGAAGCTGCAAGACAGGTCTACTGGCAACATATTGCCTCAATTTTTGTTGTCTGGGAAAGTCTTTATTTCTCCTTCACTTTTGAAGATTATTTTCACAGAGTATAGAATTCTAGGTTGGCATTTTTTCTCTCTCTCAGCACTTAGTTACATCATTCCACTCTCTTCTTGCTTGCATGGTTTATGAGAAGTTAGATAGAATTCTAATCTTTGTTTCTCTAAAGCTATTCCCCCCCTCCTGTTTTCTTTCAAGAGTTTTTTAAAAATCATTGATTTTCTACAGTCTGAATGTGCTATGTCTAGGTATAGTTTTTGTTTTTGTGTTTTTGTTTGTTTGTTTATTTGTTTGTTTTTGTTATTTATCCTGCTTGGTATTCTGTAAGATTTCTGGTCTAACATTAATCTGAGGAAATTCTCAGTCATTATCACTTCGAATAATTCTTTTATTCCTGTCTCTCATTCTTCTCATTCTGGTATTCCCATTACCTGTGTGTGTACACTCTTGGTAGTTGCCCACCATTTCTTGGGTACTCTGTTCTGATTTTTTTCAGGTTTTTGTTTTTTTTTTAATCTTTGCTTTTCCATTTGGAAGTTTCTGCTGACTTATCCTCAGACTCAAAGAATCTTCCATCAGTGGTGTCTAGTTTACTGATGAGTCCATCAGACCCATTCTTCATTTCTGTTGCAGTGTTTTTGATCTCCAGTAATTCTTTAAGATTTTTTAAGACAATTTTCATCTCTCTGTTTACATTATTCATTTGTTCTTCCATGTTGTCTACTTTTTCCATGAGAGCTTTTAACATACTAATTATGGTTGTTTTAAATTCCTGGTATAATAATAATTCCAACATCCCTGTCATATCTGAGTCTTGCTTTGTCTCTCTTCAAGCTATGTTTTTTTAGCTTTTTATTATCCTTGTAAGGTTTTCTTCAACACTGGGTATGATGTGCTAGGTGAAAGGAACTCCAGGAAATAGGGCTTTAGTGATGTGGTGTTAAGTTCTAGAGGGGAGAGGGGACACTGATATTCCTATAATAGGTCTGTGTCCTGGGCTGTCACCTTCACAAATGCTTCTCAGTTTCTCTCCCACAGAGGTGGGACTAGGTGGCTAGAGGTGATTAAAAAAGATTAGTTCCCTTCCTCCATGTAGAAGGCTAGGGGCAGGCTGAAGTTGACTATTTCCCTTTCCCCAGGTTAGTTAGGATCTGATAAACTCCCAGTAGGTTAGCTGTGGTAGAATAGTTTCCCTTGAGGGCAGGCATTGTTAAGAACAGAATGCTCTGGGGGCCCCTGGGTGGCTCAGTCATTGGGCATCTGCCTTTGGCTCAGATCATGATCCCAGGGTCCTGGGATCAAGCCCTACATCGGGCTCCCTGCTCAGCAGGAAGCCTGCTTCTCCTTCTCCCACTCCCCCTGCTGTGTTCCCTCTCTCACTGTGTCTCTCTCTGTCAAATAAGTAAATTTAAAAACAAAAAACAGAATGCTCTAGCATATTTCAAAATGATTCCTTTGCCTTCTCCCCCTGCTGGAAGCTGGAAGGGATCTGTCTCGCAGTATTCACAATGAGAAACCTAGTGAAGCTTCTGGAGGTAAAACACAGACATATGGGACCCCCCACCTGTGGCTGATACCCCTGGAGTCTTTATCTCTTGGGCTCGTCCACAGGACCTCCAGCTGTTCATCCCCTACAGCTCGGGCTTCATTACCCAGACGGGGTTTCCCCAGAGCTTGTTGCTCCAGTAAATTGTGATTCTCTGTATTCAGCTGTTGGTCTCTCCAGTTTGGGGGGTGGCAGGGTGCTCTCTGATCTCGCTTCTCTGAGCCAGCTAAGAAGAGTTGTTCATTTTTAGCCTTGTGTTCAGCTTTTTGCTTATTATTATGGTGGAGTGATGACTTCCAAGCTCTTTACACACTGGAGCAGAAACCAGAAGTTGGTTCATGGAATTTTTACTTTGGTGGTGCTGAAGAGTTTGTATATTCATGTTTCTTACCGAGATTGGATAAGCTTCATCCTGGGGGAGTATAGGCTGTCCTTTGTCTACACCCTTCCTATTGTCCCAGGTGCACTAGATGGGAATGTGTATGTGCTCGCAGTAGTTGTGTCTGTTAGGATGGTCTCCTCTCTCCTTCCCCAAGTCCTAGGTGAGTCATGCTGCCTGAGCCACAGCTCCTTCCTATGTAAAACAGGCATTACCCACGCAATGGGGGAACATCTGAATGGAATACTTAGCTAATAAGGTTTTCTTTATCATAATGAATGAATGCTTCTGCTGTGTGGATTAATGAGAGATTTCCTGTGAAACATGTGTTCTAGTGGATTTTAAGACCTATATACAGAGAGGAGGAGGAAGCCATCTTCAGGGCGTATCCTAGACGTTACTAGTAAGAGTCCCACCCTCGTCAAAATCAGCTCAGTGGTGGTATTGACCCTGGCTTTCATGCTTTCAGCTGTTATACCGTTGACTTTCTTCAGAAATAGGAAGGTACTGATTCTCCTCTTTTTTGAGTCATTACCGATAACTCTTGATGAAGGCCCCATGTCCTTTTATTTTGCCAAAGGAATTTATCTGTTTTTATTGTGACCTTTTTTTTTCTCACCAAATCAGCATACATGTGAGTTTTTCCTTTAGAAGTTATTTTGCTATGGTTAAGAAGCCCATTTTCCACAGAAATGATGGGCACTGCCAGAATTTTGTGGTCTGGAAGGAACCACTGTTCATCACACTTGTCACCGTGTAAAGTGGGTTGCTCAGAAACTCAGTAGCTTCCTGTGTTCTAGGTGTTGGCTATCTAGCAGTTGTAGACAGATGGGTGGGAGGAGGCAGCACGAAGCTCAATATAGGAGTCTTGTGTCTTCCAGCATGGCCCCAAAACCCACTGACGGATGTAGGAACTGGAGTAAAGAAAGCAGTGGTGCATCCCAGGCAACGGCTGCAGCTTCTTTGACCAAACACCCTATTAGCAAAAAATAGTTGAGTATAGATCACTGCCTATGTTAAAATACTCCTAGATTAAACACATATTACCACTCGAATCTACTAATGCATTCCAAAGCATATTTTAAATATGGTAGTGAAAGGGATTAGGAAAAATACTTGAAAATCTCCACCATTTCTTTACCCCAGAAAGGTGTCTGACCTCGCCCCTCTTTGGACACCTCTGCTCTTGGGTCAGTCATGACCACGAAAGCCCAGGTCATTGTTTTAGCTCGATTTTTTGTTTCAGCCCAGCCTGCTTTGGGGTAGAATCTGGAATTTCAATAACACATGCCCGGCAAGTAGCGTGGCCGGAGGGAGGCCTGGACACAGGGGCCTGTTGGAAGCTCAGTCACACGTGCTCCAGCTGTAGATTCATGGGGCTTGATGTGTATGGACCAAGCTGCGCCCTGAGCCAGAGCACAGCCGAGAAGGGCTCTGTGAGTGCCATGCAGGAGCAGAACCATCTAGGTGAACACC
Source organism: Mustela nivalis (assembly GCF_964662115.1). Classification (NCBI taxonomy): domain Eukaryota; kingdom Metazoa; phylum Chordata; class Mammalia; order Carnivora; family Mustelidae; genus Mustela; species Mustela nivalis. The sequence goes on along the minus strand of NC_139021.1, from coordinate 92,208,657 downwards.
AGTTGCCAAATTTATAAGCAGCCCTGTCCGACATTTGCCTTTAGAGACCTGTGATTTCCTCACCAAGTTCTCCAGTCGAAACCCTGTCCGTGAAGGAGGTCTAGGAACTGGGAGAAGAGATCATTCATCAGGGAGACCAGGTGTGGCTGTGACACAGGCCACTCTTGACCTTGCTCAGGTCATGCTGGCCGGGAGTCCTCCTGTGGAAGCTCCCTAAAACCCCCGGTCCCTCTGTGACTCCTCCGTCTCCCTCCATGGAACCGCACCTGGTCTGCAGCACAGGCAGCTTACAAGTCCTACAGTTCCCTGCTGGTCGGCTGAAGGAAGGAGGTTGTGCTGTTTCCTTTGCTCCCAGAATGGGGCTTCCTGGTGCCCTGCAGAGTAGGCCGTGGTCACACTCGTGGGGAGAGTCCTGTTAACCCCCGCCCCTGCCCCCGTGCTGCCCCCGCTGGCTTCAGAGAAGGAGCTCAGCATTCTTAAATGAACACATTCCTCCAGGACGACTGCTCTCTAGAAGTTGAGGAGGAGCCTCCCTCAAGGTTCGGGAACTCCTGAGCGCGTTGAGCCAGCTCTCCCCATGTCCTGTTTCCACCGTTTCTGCCATTTCTGAAGTAGTGGCTGCATAGCAGCTAGAATGTGAGAGCGGTCTTCGAGAAGCACAGGGAGTGGGCACAAGAACAGGACAGCATCCCGAGCCCGTCCCTGGGTCTCGGGACTCAGCACCACCCCCAGGTGTCTGGCCTTAGAAAAATGGTGACTATTTTGCTGTTCCATTTTCCTGCTGTGTGAAACAGAGACACTTTTGCTCTCTGAGGGCCCTTGATTCTGTTGTTTTAACTCTGTCTTTCTGTTGCCTTTCAGTCTCTCTTCCCAGATTGGGATCACCAGTCACCCTGCTTGGAGAGGGGCTACGTCTTTGGGTTCTCCCCTCCCTCCTTGCAGATTTCACGTCTGGAGTGGAAGGCCTTTGGCCCCAAGGTGTCCAGACCAATTCTTTCCAGTTCAGCCCCTGAAGTTTGTTTCTGATGCTGATATTCAAAGTGTTGTTTCAAAGAGAGTGGATTTTTTTGTTTGTTTTTTTGAAAACTTGATGGGGACGAATTTCCCCCGCCCCTAGGTACAGAAGAACTTCTGTTTTGAAAAATTAGTCTTTCCCAGTAATTGTCCCTCCTGCATTCTCTTCTCTTGTGTCCTCGGCTGCTTCTCTCGGTCTGGTTGATGAGATTAGCAGGCAGGATGGCCGGGTATGCCAGACGGTGAAGAACAGAGGTGGGACAGGGTGGGAAGGCCCGGGTCTGTCTTTGGGGCTGGCTGGGGATGGGGTCCTTCCTAGGAAATGCTTGTTCTCCAGATGGTGACGTGTCCTTTGGGAGGTTTGGGGGATTTTTTTTTGGCCTTTCTGAAACCGTGGTGTCATTCCCATGTTTCATTATAATGTTGTGTAAGGGGGCGAGGCCTCCAAGAGACACGGATGGGGAGAGAGTGGAGACGGGGGTGCGCCGATAACATTTTGGCTTGTCTGGGAGGTACCCCCCCTCCGTTGGGCTGTCTTCTCCCGCCCCTGCCCTGCCCACTGCTGCCTCATTACCCGAGACAGTAGATTTCTCAAAACAGAAATTGCTCACGTTCAGGCAAAGATGAATGGCACGGGAATGGCGAAATGTGTCATAGAGCCTCCTTCACCGTGTGAATTGTCGCGGATGCTAATGGAAACGTTTTAGCTTTCCTGCTTCCCACCTGCCGGAAGAAAGATGAGATGAACCACTTGTGTGTTTATCCAGCACGGCTACAGAGTCGGGAGAAACGCTCCCTGACCTTTGCTCCTTCTGAGGGATTTACTGGGTTCCAGCATTGTACTTTTTTTTTTTTTTTTTAAATCATGGTAAGATACACATCCCATAAAAATTTACCATTTTAACCATTTCTATACGTACAGTCGAGCGGCACAAAGCACACTCGGACTGTCATGGAACTATCCCTCCATCCATCTCTAGAACTTTCCCATTTTCCAGACTGAAACTCTGTGCCCGTGAAACACTAACTCCCGTTCCCCCTCCCCCAGTCCCTGGCGGGCACCATTCTACTTCCTGTCTGCTCCGCTCCTCCCGACCCGTCAGATAAGTGGGATCATACAGTTCTTGTCCTTCCCTGACTGGCGTCTCTCACTCAGTGCAGCGTCCTCCAAGGTCATCCATGTTGTAGCCTGGGTCAGGGTCTCCTTGCTTCTGAGGGTCGACCACTCCTCCCTGGTATCTCTCTGTGCCATGTGCCCTGCGAGCTGCATTGTCCAGGGGTCCCTGTGTGACGGCTGTGGGACGGCAAGCTCCGTGCGCCTCACTGTGACCCAGGCCCAAGGCCCGGGGCTCCGCACAGCATTGTCATTAGGAAACGAAGTGGCTGAGTAGCCTTCGGGGAAGCATCTTTTTAAGCAATGTGTTATTTGTGGAAAAGTTAAGAAATTCAGATAAGCAAAAATAAGATTATTCACAGGTGCCCCACACCCCACCAGCCCACAGTGACTCCTGGGACTCCTCCACTACCTCTTACCCACACCCGTGCTGGGCTTGTGTCCAGCTGTGCTTACCCACCTGGCTAAGGTGGGCCAGATGGGCCAGGCCCAGGCATGGGAGGCCTGGGGCCCCAGACACCATGTCTGAGTCAGCTCTGGGGCTTTTCAGTGTTTTTGTGAGACGTTACAAAATGTCCCGTACTCCTCCAGGCAAGTAACACTGCTGAGGATTTGGGGGATTCGCTGAGACGTCTACCCACACATGGTCCTCTGTCCCGGTAATAGTCCCTCAGCGTTCTCCCCGAGTCTGTCATGGAGGATGCCACCCTCCTCCCTCCTCCTGCCTAACTCCTCCCTCAGCCTCCTGGGATGGCTCAGGACAGGACAAGCCACAAGCAGCCCCTGCCAGCCACTTAAATCAACATTTTCCTCCATGCGGCACCATACTGGATTTCACCTGCCTCTTCCTGGGAGTGTCTTATCATAAACTCCTCCTCGTGTCCATAAATGCTTCCTGTACAGCATTTTTAATGACAGTGATGTAACCAGTTACCTAAGCCCTTTGAACTTATCCCGCATTGTAGGACCTAGAGAGGGTTTCTAGCAAACATCCATCGAGGTAAATCGTTATATGCCCCTAATTACTTGCCTGAAAAAAATCCCTAAAAGTGAAACTGCAGGGTTAGTGGCAAGGCATGTGCTTAAGGGCTTTTCTTTTTATATCAATTGCGAAATTGTCTTCCAAAGAAGGGGACTGTTTCCTTGCCCCCCAGCCAACATTAAAAAACAAACCTTCTAATGTCCTTCCCCCAAACCTTCCAACAAGGAGGAAAGAAAAACCGAGGACCTAAATCAGGTCAGTAGCCAGGAGTGTGATAAAGCTATTAAAGTAGAATGGTCTTGAACTTGAATCTGTCGAACTCGAGCATCCGGAACCATTCAGACGGCGGCTCGGCGCTGTCTGCGCCGGCATGCCGCACCTGAGCTCCTCTCCTCCGCTCCGGGCACAGGGTTTTCCAAGATGCTCACAAGCTAGAGTAGATCCAGATGATGTGACTCAGATGTGAGGGGGCCGGAAACACATCTGATGAGGAGGACTTAAAATAACGGCATGTTTTTACAGAAGGCCTTAGACAGGGGAAATGGAATCGTGATGTCCAAATATTTGGAAGGCGGCCACAGAAAAGAGGCTGAAGTCTCATTTTTTTCTCTCTGTTGGAGACTCGGGAGAGTGGAAGTCACAGGCAGGCAGTTCTTGTTATTGTATAAAGAAGCTCATGCCAGCAATTCCAGCTGTCTGGTGAAACAGGCTCCTCTTGAAACAATGACTTCTCCATCACTGGAAACTCCCAAGCTGTGGCTGGAGGCTAGGGGCTGTGCTGAAGAGATCTTCCCACACTTGCAGAGAAACAGTGTCCCTGGTTCCTTCTGCCTCCAATCACAGGGGATGTCCGTGTTCAAGAGACTGGCACACGACTTCAACTCAGAGACTCCATTCCACCAGCCACCACGATGCTGGGGAGGTGAGAGGGTACTTGCCAGCAGAAGTGGGACCTGCACAGACCCTGGGGTGCCTTTGGTGCTTCCTTTAAACGCCTTTAAAGTGAGTTGTTGGCCACAGTGGAAGGAGCACGGCATTGGGAAGAAAGAGAGCTGGGTTTGCACTGTGGTACCTTCATGTTTCACCTTAACCTCTAAGTTTCCATTCCCTGATCTGTAAAATGGGCACAGTAATAATAATATATATTTTCCAGGGTGATTGTATGGTGTGGCTTGGGTTTGGGTGAAGCGTCTGTCCTGTGGTCCTGGTTAATAGGCTCCCTTTTTCTCTGCCTGTACCTTCCTTGTGTCAGTTTCAATTCTCTTCACTTGGATACCTCTCCTAACATTTGGGATAAAATAGGTGATCCGTAGAGACCACGTGCAACAAACTAGAGTCATTATAATTAGACACTGTCACTTAGGGGGAAAATGAAGAGTTTCTGTTTAAAATTTGGAAAAGAGATAGACGAAGATTCCGTGGTTTGCAGCCAGGCCTAGGCCTCTTAATGCAAAGCAGAACTGTCTCACGGCGTTTTTGTAGCTACTTTGATGGCACCAGTCATTTTAAATAAATTAAGGGTACGTACCCTCTAACATTGATTTTTTTTCTTTTATTTTCATTAAGTGATTAAAGGACTTCTAATCTCTTCTTCGAATTTCCTCTTTCTTCGTCCTTAAAAATGAGCTGTGTAGGATTTCTTATTCCAGGAGACAGCGTCTCATGGGTGAGCAAAACTTCCTGTCCTACCAGCTATCCAGTGACAAGAAATAACAAAGTATTATTTACATGTCTTTGTCACTAAATGGATATATTTGTTTGTGGCCCCAGCCTTGCCCCAGTCTCCCCTTTCATGTTGCAGCATTATGACCTTCTAGAGGAAAAATATTAGGGATTTTTTTTTTTCTCTTAAGCATAGTAAAATTACATTCCATTTGAGATCAACCAGGAGGTTAACATAAATCTGAGAGCTTTGTTCTTTGATTTAAAATACATTCTATTTCCCTTCTTGGCTGCTTTCCCGTAAGGGGGCTGCTCTGTTTTACACAGACTAGCTTTCAATTTGTTTAAGACGTCCTTTCCGGGGAGGATTGGAGTGAAGGACTACAACACAGCATAGCCATGATAGAGCAGCAGTGAGTGCAGAATCCAGAAGCTTCCTGGCCCCTGGGCTCCCCACCCCCCAAATCCGCCGGCCTGGTGGGACCCACGCCGGCCCAGGCACTTTCCTTCCTCTCGTACACCTGTGGGTGTGGACAACCAGGCTGTCCTCGGGGACACATGGCAGCCAAGTCCTGATCTGCCCTATGTCATTGACATAGGGACCATGTGGGTATGTCCCTGAGCACTCGGGTTTTCATATGTTTTGTGATATTAACCCTTTGAAGGTTCCTTTTCATAGATTGACGTCATTGTTGCCTTAAAGATGAGGCTTAGTGAAAGGAAATTGTTACAGAAGAAATGGTGTCCTTTGGCAATGTGGCACTCTTTTAAATCAAATTTAACTGAACGAGTCACCCAAATGCAAGCAGGTCCCTGGTTTTAGGGTTGGTGATTAGGAGCCTCGAATGAGCTTTGCTGTGGAAATGCCATCCTGGGTGGCACTTAAGACCCCCACGGTAGTTGGAATGGGTCCCCGACCTCAGGCCACGGAGCAGGGCCTCCCGTGGGCTTCGGCACCTGTGCTGCCGGCGGTCTCCGTCTGGGCCCCATGGACCATGTGTGCTTATGATCACCAGCTGGTCTCTGCGCCTAAGGCCGCCATGCCATTCCGCAGTGTGGATGAGATCTAGGCAGGTGGTGGCGGGGGGACGGGGACTGCGGATGTCCACTTGGAAGAACAGGATTCAGAAAGGTTAGAAGTAGCTCGGGAGCCTGCTGGGGTAGATGACGGGGAGAGAAGACGGTCTGGCTTCCAGAAGCATCACACTGCAGAGCCTGGTCTGTGAAGGAAGCAGGTGCGGCAGAGGAAGCGTGGAACCACGTCAGTCAAAGGCGTGAAAAGAAAACAAGAAGAAATTGTTGGGCCTGAGGTTGGTGTGACTGGGGAGCAGGTGGTAATGGCTGTGGGGTGAGCAGGGGGACGTCTGCGGCGTGGATTGGCAGGGATGAGTGGCAGGAAGTTGTCTTCTCACTACCAGGCTTAAGACCCTTTCCCGCTGGGGCTGTAAGGGGAGACTCATGAGGTCCAGGTAGGGGTCTGGTCCATCCCTTCTGCTCTGGGCTCTTCTCCCCTGAGGTGGCTGCCCTGGGCCTCACCCTCTCTTACCTCTGGATATTGGTTCGTGTGGTTGCAAGGTTAGCAGGGGACTGGCCCCCCCAGGCTCCCAGGAGGCCTCAGGGTGATGATCTGAGGGTGCTGGGTGCAGAGCAGTCTTGCTTCCTTCCCTGGACTGGCCTCCACTCCCAGCAGAGACCAGCTCAGGCAGGAGAGGCGGGCCTCTAGCACCGCCGTGGACCTGTGCGAGCAGTCACAGAACGAGCCAAGGCTGTGGGCACTGCCCCGGTTGCAAACGGCTGCACTTGTGCGTTACTTCTTTGCATTATTAAACATACACCATGTCGCAGGTTCAAGGCTGGGCCCCGGCTAGAAGCGAGAAGAGCAAGCAAACAAGCAAACAGACCAGACAGCAAAGAGAGCTGCGGGCAGGCATTGTGTATGCGTGTGCAGGAGCACGGGGGTGTACCTGGGCCTGCACAGGGCCTGGGGAAGGGCCCGCAGAGGGAGGCCAGCCCTGGCCCTGTGCTCAGAGCTAGGGCGCCAGGGGGAGAACGCAGCGCTTGTCCCTTTCTTGGTTTCTATCACCTCCATCTAGGCACTGATGTCCACACCAAGAAGGGTGCATCTGACGTGGCAAAGAGGGAAATTGCAGGCAGAAGCTAGGTGAAGCGTCTTTAGTGAATGCGTCCCTGGGTGCAGACGGACATAGAGACAGGCACCACGAGGTCTCGGTGAACTCTGCTGAACCCGCTCAGCACTTCAGCAGGGCATACGTGGTGGTCTCTGTTTTCAAGGGGGAACTTAGTTCCTTCCTCGGCAGAATTTTGAGTTCAGTTATCAGAGGGTAGGAGCTGTGATTGAGAAAGAGGGAAGAGGAATGCTGTAGCGAGAGTCCATAGCGGGGGACATCGGGAGGGCCTCCTGGAGGAGGTGGCCACGTTGAAAAGCAGCCCTGCCTTGCAGTGTTATGAAGTCTCATTTGTCGGTACACACAGCCCGGGCTCTGCGCAGGTGGGTGGAGGGCTCGGTTTACTGAGGGTTCACGGGTAGACTGTAGAAGGCAGAGGAACGAGGCTGGTAAGAAAGGGAATAAGATCTCAGCCATAAACAAGTAAAGCCACACTGGGGCCCTGGGTTCTGCTGTGGCTCCTTGTCGAGAAGACGGGACAGGCTTGGGGGACAAAGCAGGGCCACGCACAATGGAGGAGAGCAGAGATTCCTCACAGGTTCAGGGCCACGAGCAGTAGGCTTAGATCAGAAAAGATGTGCTTCTGGGGACCTGGGACTTGTCCTGGGGAGTGGGCAGGGTCTTCCTGAGCAGGGAGCAGAGGGGGCAGGTGTTTGGGGGGTCATTTCCCCCCTTACTTTGGAGGCTCTCCCACTGAGCGTCCGTCCTTCTCCCCACAGCCACAGTCACTTCCTGGAGTGCAGATTTGGTCAGCACTCTCCTGCTCGAAGCTTCTGTGCTCCTGGAGCGCGGAGAATGCCGTGGGAACGCTTGAGCTGAGGCTGAGACTCGGTGCTGGGCACAGGCTGGCCTTCTCCTCTTTCATCCCCTGTCTCCACACCCCCTTCCCGCCATCCCACTGCAGCTTCCAGTATAGCCCTCCCAGGGCCTAGCAGGCTCCTGGTCATGCCTCAGGACACAGCCCAAATGCCCCTTCTCTGGGGCTCTTTCTGGCCCTGGGTCACAGACTCATCTTGTCCGCATGTGTAGTTCTGGACCAGAGGCCGCGTTCCTTCTTGCATGCTCTCTCAGGACTGGCATCCTCTCCCTGCCGGCCTGTGGCACACAACTTGGGGAAGACAGAAGGCAGAGCATGTCTCCTCCAACATTAACAACTTCCTTACAGTATGTTGGCCCAAAATAGAACGGCTGTCATAGGCAGTGAGCAGTCCCCCAGGACTGCACGTGTGAGCGGGGACAAGATGCCGAGCGGCCCCTAAAAGAGAGTCTTCCAGCTGTCAGATGCGACCGGGTGGGTTCCGGGGCTCACCAGGACGTGAGAACCTAGAGATGGGGCCAGAAACCCATTCCCACCCTGTCCACATACACACAGCCTGCACGGCGGCCCTCCGTCCCCATCCCCTTCTGAGCAGAAGGAGGGCGTCTGTGTCTGCGGCTGGCACCCGCCGGCCCTCAGGGTGGGACGGGGACAGGGCGGAAGGGTAGAGGGAGGGACCCCCTGGCCTGCAGGTCAGGCTGCTGGGCGCTGTGCTTCCTGCCCCCACACTTCTGGGGGATCTGCCTCACTTGAGAAATTCAAAACCAATTTAAGTAAGAAACTGAGGGGCCTCGCTGATCATAACCCACAGTGAAACTTACACGATCTGAGAACAGGCCACTCCAACTCCCGTGTTCCAGCCTGAGCTCTGTCCTGACCCTTCCTCTTGCCAGCAGTGGTGCCCCTGCTTCTGAGCAAACCTCCCCTCCGCTCTCCCCTGCCCCCGCTTGGGAGTGTGATGGTATCACACCGTCCCCCTGCTTGAGGCAAGCAGAGACTCACCCTGGGCTTATTACTTTTTCCAAGTGTTTCCTAGGAATCACAGACACAGGTTAACTTACCCATGCCCCCCCCCCCCGTCTCGCGGGTGGAAGGGGGCTGCAGTGAGGGGTGAACTGCCCTCCTGCGTGTTCTCACCTGACCAGGTTCTCGCAGGGACCTTGGAAGGCAGGTGAGGTGAGGTTCCCTTCCACTTCTTCCCGCTCCTGCCCTCGGGTCAGCTGCAGAGCTGGGACACCCGGGGAGGCTGTGGGGGGACTGGAGGGGTGGTGTCTGGGCGGCTCCCAGCGACCCTCCATGAGGAGCCTAGGTAGGGGTTAACACCAGCAAAGTGGGGGTAATTGTGTTTGTGTTTGGCCCGTTCTGCTCGTGAAGTCAGTCAGTGTTGTACATAGTCGGTGGCTTAGTAATTATCGTTGCTGTCATTATTTCATTTCTTTTTCCAAAAACTTCTGCGGTGAAATATCGTTCTGATTGTGCCCAGACTGGAGGGTATCACACCGAGCTCACGCCTGGGTCTCTGTCCCGGGGCCCTTGCTCCCCCTGGCTGCTCCTCTGCCTGCATTCCGTGATCGCCGGCTGTGGACCTCCAAGCCCCATCCAGGAGCCCGACGTTGGCGTGGGACCACCCTTGACCTTGTGTCCTCAAGGTTCTCTGCGCAGCGAGCGCAGATCCGCCTGGCGAGCTCGCGAGGGCAGCGGCATCGGCAAACAAATGGAAGGGGCCACTGTCCGGCCTGGGTGGAGGGCACTGCTCAGAGGCGGGTGTCAGCAGTGCGGCAATCCCACTCTTCAGAGCCCATCCAGAGCTGTGTGGCTTGGGGCAGTGTGCAGGGTCTGGGGTGTTTTTTCAGGATCGGCCTCAGGTGCCTTAGACCAGGTGGAGACCATCCGCAGTAGCTGGGTCAGCAAGCAGGTGTGTGCCGCCCGCACAGGGTGTTGGGGCTCGTGGGGGAGAAGCAGCAGCAAACTAGGAGGAGGTTTGGCTCTTGGGTCAGGGGCTCCTTCCCAGTGCAGCTGGGAGGGGAAAGCCTGTGCCTGGGGCAATGGGACACAGGTGGGGCAGCACTGGAAGTCTCCCACTTCAAGGAGAAGCTTGACCTTGAAGGGCAAGCTTGACCTTGAAAGACTAGGTGGGCTTGGGCTGGCCTCGTGTGTTCTCAGAAGGCACAGGGGACCGAGGGAGGCTGCCTGAGGGCCGGGCTGGAATGGGGAGGGGCTCCTCACCCAGCCGCATCGGTCAGCATGAGGGCCCCAACAGGTGGCTGTCTGCACAGTCACCATCAGGAAGAGTCTCAGTCTTTCAGAATTTTAGGTTTCGGCACTCCCAAGGCCAGTCCGTCCCTCCTCAGAAAAGTCTATCTTCTGGAAATCGGTTTCTTCCTCAGCATTTTCATGACCTCATTTAATAAAAGAGCCGTTTTCACGGGCCTCCTCGGGGTCATGCCCACTTTCTGCTGTCGTGCTCTTTAACTGCCAGCTGTTTTCCTATCGTCTTTGGGGATGAAGCCGGTCTCTGGCTTGTCCTATAAAGTTCTCTATCTCGGGGGTATTTCCTGCCCACTGCTTCTGGCTGGCCCAAGTGCATGGTCTCTAGATTTGCTTCTGTGTGCATGTTTTCGAAAGCTCTTAATTTGCAATGTGCTTTCTACAAATTTTAAAGAGGCGGTGGAAGTACAAGATGATGTATGGATGGCATTTTTTAGAAGTCGGGATGTTCAGACATTATGTCTATTTTTTTGGTTATTTCACTCCAGCCTGTAACTTACGCCCCTCCTGTTCTGTGCTCTCTGCACTGGGGGATTCCCTTGCTGCCTGAGGCTGGCCTGGGGCATATGTCCCCTTTGGAAACCCCGCCCGCTCTCTGTCTTGCCTTTCCCTCTTCAGGCGGCTCCAGCCCAGGGAATTCTATATAACACAGAGTATCTCCTTTCTATAATGGTTCTTCAGCCCCGCGTTTTTCAAATTACAGGTTGTGACCCTTTATTAGAGGATCTGTCACACCCACGTAAGAAAAATAGACTGGATCTGTTCACACGCAGGAAGGGTGAAACCGTCTTCTCGGTTTTGTGCATACATGCACATCATGACATCTGGGACACGAGAGAAAAACGCGTGTCCGTTAGTCAAACATGTCCCTGCTGGCTTCCAACATCCTGCTAAACTTTCATGGAAGAGAAACCAGTTAGTCTTTCTCCAGTAAAATGATCTGATGCCGTGGGAAAATTGTCACAAGGCAAGGCAGAGCCCCCAGGAGTCCCGTTGAAGATGTTCCCGAGTGGGCAGCAGTCACGGTGTGCTGCCTCTGAGTGGTTCCTGCCGTCTCCGGAGGATATGTGTCTGTCACTCCTACTCATTGTTCAGAGCTCAGCTCAGACGGTCCTTCCCCAGGGAAGCCTTCCTGCCCACCCCCCCATCTGCATCAGTTTCCTCTGTTAGATGCCACCACAAACTACATTTCCTGCCTTCAGAGCACGTGGCCCAGTTTTTAACGACACATCGATCAGGATGGTCACTGTATGGTCTGTCTCCTTCCATCTTCTAGAACATGACCTCCACGGGACGGGTCTAGTTTTGTTCATTCAGGAGCCACTGCCAGGCCTAGCATATAGTCCACACCCTAGTACAAACCAGTGGCCTCAGGCCACATCCCCCCCCCCCCCCCCCGCCTCCCGGTGACTGACATCTGGCATCCCATAAAACCCTCTGCTGTACTCGAGTCTTTTCCAGAAAGGGGGTGGGGGTCTCCTAGCCCCAAGATGTGCAGGTGGGATCGAAGCCCCAGGAGCTCCTTGGAGGCCTTGGCCCTCAGCCACTGCTCTTTCCACACACACACCCACCCCGACCGAGAGTGAGCGGACCTCGTGCTTACTGTCCCCAGTGCTCCTGGTGAGGCTCACGTAGGGCGTAACCATTAGTGACGGACCATCTTTTGGGTGACGGTCTCCTCTCTGGCTGTGGGTGGGGGACCCCACAGTTCCCGGTTCCATCGTGCAGACTCATCGTTGCAGTAAAGGGTATTCAGGCCAGTAAGCATTGGTGGGAACCAACTCACTGAGATTCTGCAGTTAAGTGTCACAGGTATGGATTCTAGCTGAGGCACAGGTGGGGGTTTTTTCCTTTTCTGTCCCCAAGAGTCTATGAGGCAGAAGGCAGAAAGATGGGGAGAGAGGAGGACTGGTAAGTATTTCTAGGGTTGCCTTAGTGTGCAAAACATGTTTCCCCCCAAAAATGTTTGGGAAACATTTTATTTTAGGTGGGAGAAAATGCTGCCACTCTGGCTAGCTCCTGTGACCCGACATTTATCGGGGGCGTGGCCTTGCCGTAGCCAGAGCGCTCCTGAGTCATGAAACTGCTTTTCCATTTGAGAGACCGGACCTCTGTGACCCCAGCCATCATTTCCACGGCAACCAGCTGCGATGAGATGGGGGTTTTGACCTCGCAGGACAGTTGCAACAAGAAGCAGATGAGCTTTTGGATGGGAAATTTATTCTTTGGCCTTGAACAGATCTGTAAGTGAATCTCAGTTTCCTCATCACTGACACAGAGAAAGGAACCCGTTGTCCTTTTGATTGTACGTGGAGAGATCGTGTTGGAAAAGCACGTGTGCAGGTATTGTCGATCTTACCTAACCAGCCCCACCAACGCTTGACATGGGGCAGAAGGACAATCACCTGCACCCACGGGTCTGTCCTGGGTCGCTGTCAGCAGGCCTGCTATCACCTCTCTGACCAGCATCTCATTGTTAAACCGGCTTCCTGGCTGGTCCAGGACAGGTAAGCTCACTGCCACCCCTGGGCCCTAGCACTGCGGTTCCCTGAGCCTTTTACTGTGTTCTTCCCAGAGGCCTATGTGGCCCAGTCCCTCCCTTTGTCTGGGTGTCTGCTCAGAGTCCCCCTATGAGAGAGCCCCATGGGACACCCCATATGAAATAGCAACCCCAGAATAGTCAGCCCCTTCGTGCCTTTTCTTCACAGCTTCTGTGACCACCTGGAATTTCGTGAGCTTCGTGAGGCAGGGGTGTTGTCATAGTTTTCTTTTTCTTTTTCTTTCTTTCTTTCTTTCTTTCTTTCTTTCTTTCTTTCTTTCTTTCTTTCTTTCTTTTTGAGTTTGCTGCACATAATAGGCCATTAAGTCCTCCTGAAGAACCTTTTTTCATTGTTTTAAATTTACTTATCTTTAGGAAAGTGTTTCAAAGAATAAAACCCTTGACTGCCATCCTGAAGGCATCCCGCAGCCGTCTGAAGCCAGAGGGGACATCGGGTCCTGAATTTTCTCTTTGCTTTGAATCTGTCTTTCTTCCGCCTCTTTCCCTGAGAGTGTGGAGGCCGTCACCTGCTTCTCCAGGTTCTGCCCTCATTGCGCCCAGGCTTGCCCAGGCCCACCCCGCCCCACAGCCCTTCTGCTCCTAGATCCCAGGCTACCGCCAATACAGTCCCTACGCCAGATCCCAGTCGAAGCCCCCTGCGCCGCTGTTGTGTTCCTGGAGAGCCCGTGCTTGGCCCTTTGGGGCAGTGGCTGCATATCTGGCCGTGAGCCCGGCGCTGCCATGCCTCATACCCTCTCGACACGTGTGCCTCGTGGTGTATATAGTAGGAGCGGCTCTGTGTCCCCCTGGTGGGGTCGGACACGGCAACAGCTGCAAGAAGAATCCCTCGGGGCGTCTCACCGAGGGGTGTTTGGACAGCCTGTGCTCGGGGGCATCATTGTTGGTTTAAATGTTTATTTCTTTGGGGCACCAGGGTGGTCCCGTTGCTGAAAGCATCCAGTCTTGGTTTCAGCTCAGGTCCCAATCTCAGGGCCGTGAGATCGATCCCCGCGTTGGGCTCCACACTACGCACAGAGTCAGCTTGAGAGTCTCCCTCTGTCCCTGCCATTGCGATTCATGTGCACGCATTCTGTGTGTCTCTCTCTCCCAAAATTAATTAATTAATTAATTTGGACATTATCTCTTTCACCGTATCTGAGGTATGTTGGGGCATTACTGTAATCCTTGGAAAGGTGGGACGAGCAGATGTAAATCTCCTCTCTCACAAAGTGTGCACAACACCGTGCTTACGCAGGCTTTGGTTGGCACAGACTCTTGTTCGCAAGACAACACCTGAGGTCCATGTCTCTGACTTGCAGGTTGTACACTGTCCAGTGGACGGACATGACGGCGCTCACTTGGGCTGTTTTCAGCTAGTTTGCTGATGACGGTTGCCAGGAGAGGAGGCCCCAGGCACTAATTCCTAAGGCTGCACTGTTCCTGTGATGTGTGCTGGCCCCCCAGGCTCATTTCCCCTGGTCCCACACCCTCTGCTCTGTCCTTGCAGGAAAAGTGCGGTGGCGGGACTTCAACCAGGAAGCTTACGTTGGAGGGACGATGGTCCGCTCTGGACAGGACCCCTACGCCCGCAACAAATTCAACCAGGTGGAAAGTGATAAGCTGCGGATGGACAGAGCCATACCCGACACCAGACACGACCAGTAAGTATGGAGTTGGGAGTGGGCCGGGGCCTCACTTGCTTTCTCCCCACAGCCCAGTAAGTAGCTTTCACTGGGCCATTCACATTTTCCTGTTCCTCTGGGCAGCTGGTTGTGTGTTGTGCCTTCTACGGGTGGTGAAGCTGGAAAAGTTCTGGGGCTTGCGGCAATGGGACTTCACCCGTGGGAAGTGACAGGCCCATTTGGGATCAGATTCTAGGCTTTTGGATGGCCCGAGGCAGCATCTGGAGGCTGAGGGTTACTGGCCAGAGCATGGGAGTCAGCAGGGGAAGTTGTGTTCCTGGTGTCATGTCCACTCATCACTTGTCTTTTCTAAAATCCGTGCACACACAAGCATCATTTTCCATCATTCAGCAACTTCGTCGGCAGGAAGAAAATCTGAATTCTTGCTTATTAAGACAGTGTAAGTCGGAAATGCTGTAGAGACTAGAAAAGGGAAAGAAACAGCCCAGCAGGGTCGGTGTGAGACTGAGACAGGAGGCACAGGGTGACCTTTGACCACACCAGGAGCTCTTGTCTGCATCCTTCTCTTGATTCTCCGGAGATCTGGGAGCTGCAGGGGGAGGGCACCCCAGGGTTCCTCAGGCTTCGCCGACGAGGTCTCCAGACATCCTAACATGCGTGTGTTCATCACCACTTACCAGGAAAGTGATATCCCTGGCCCTTGCTCTGACCTTCCAGCCTTGCTGCTAGGAACCTCTGATTGGGAGGCTGTTCACACAGGCTTCACTGGGAATCATCTTGTTTCAGATCATTAGAGAATAGGCAGCTGCATTTGGAGGGCAGCTGTTTTCCTGGGGGCTCTGTGGGCGTTCCTGCTCACTGAGTGACTTGGGGAGTCCTCCCTCTGTCAGGGATGGTACATCACGGATGTACATTTATTGTGACTCAGACGCTGTGTCTGGGTCCTGGGACTCCAGCCAGAAAAGTCTTGTCCTGTCCTGGTTGGGGGGTGTGGGGTGTGGGGGACTACCTATGCACCAGGAAGCAAGGGGGTTCAGCCCCCTGAGGCTTGAATAGTGTGTTGCAAATCAGTGCGTTTGGGCCCCCTCGGAGGTAGGAAGGCCAGGAAAGACCCCAAGGAGTGACAGGTCCTGAGCTGGAGGCCTCTGGAAAGAAGGACAGGGAAGAGGCTGTGACAGCCCGCTCTAGGCTTGCAGGGAGCCAGCCAGGAATCTGATTGCTCTGGGTGAGCACCGGGGATTGAGAGGAGGGTAAGCTGATGAGAGATGAAAGTCAATGACATCACCCACGGACACATCTTAGAGTTTGCCCTTGTTTTCTAAGTCTGTAGCATATGTGGAAAGTTTTGTGTTTGGTTTTTTTTTTTTTTTTTTTTTTTGGTCTCCTCCTTTCAGGGAAACTTGACCTAACTGTGTAGACACAGTTAACTGCCAGGTGGACTGCGCAAGTAATAAGCATGCAGTGTGTGTGTGATAGATTGAATGTAGGAACACATTTGACCCATGTGTAAATGTATGCGGTATGTGATGTTAAAATCTTACCATTTTTTTAGATTCAGTCCAAAATACTGTTTAATGTCTACTGTGATCCAACCGTCCTTTCTCGGGGCAGTCCTGACCCTGCAGCCCTCGTTCAAGTCAGCACTTAAGTTAGCACCCTCTCTAAACTAGGGCTTGCTGCCGTGGGATCCAAGGACCCACATGGAGGCTGTGGGACCCTAAAAGTCCCAAAGCTCTGTGTGCCACCCTGGGGCATGGCCATGCCTGCCTGTGTCGAGAGAGGTCCTGGGTGCCTGGGTCCCCACCACCAACCATCTCCAGGCTAACTGGCCTGTGTCAGACGCTCCTTGGGACACCCTCGTGCCACCCACCAGCCTCGTGGCGCTGGACACAAAGGTGGTCCTCATGGCACAGATAACAGGGAGGCTCCCACTGTGTCAGAACTTGCCCAGTGCCTAGGAGCAGCTAACTTAAGGCCAGAAAGGGGCAATGTGGCTTTTTAAGAGGGGCTGGGCCTAAACCCAAGAGAGTGGTTAGAGATCGAGCGGACTCCCTGGTGGCTGGATTCGACTGTTTGGAGCCCCGTCTCGCTGAGATGGTACGCTGTCACTGCTCCACTTGGGTACGAGTGTTTTTCTCTGGGGCTCTTATTCCGTAGTCTTTTCTTTAGAGCCGCGAGAAAGTGTCTCTCTCGACTGCTCATCAGAGTCTGGACAGCGGTTCTGCCGCCAGTGTGAGCCCCTGACAGTCCCCCAGACCATATATAGACAGACGTCCCTCCTTTACAGTTTTTGAGATAGGACTTCGTCCAAACAGGTGTTTGACACTTCGTCTCAAGGTGGGATGTGTTGGGGGGCTAGGGGGGCCAGTTTGAGTTCCAGCTACCGTGTGACGTTCGTTTGCATGTGTTCAGGGAACAGCTGGGATGCCTTCCCCGTTTGTTTGACTTCGGCTAAATTAAAGTCTGCCCAAGTCCAGCGGATGCCTGGAACTGAGCCAGCACGTTGCCCTCAAAGTGTGAGCTTGAGGAGAACTGCTCCTATTAAATGTCAAGTTAAGGAGATCAAGTTACGTCTGTGACCCCCTTCCCCACTCCCCGCTGTTTCTCTAATAGCAATTAAGGCATTTGACCTTCTACACAAATGTCGCGTTTTTTGTTTGTCTGCCTCTGCAGTATCCCCCTTGGTCTGGGATTATGGAAACCTTTGGATTCAGCCTTCACTTGGGATAAATCTGAAAGCAAAGGGCATGGTTCATTATGACCAAGGTGTCTGGAGTCCCACAGATCTTGGTCACAATCCCAGACTCTCCGGTTCTTAATTTTGTGGCCTTTATCATTTGTACGATGATGTCACACAGTCACCTCTGGTTTCCGTGAGGATTAAACAGAATGTTCACAGGGGCTGGTTCCTCCTCCCATGAGATTTTTTTCAGGGACCACGTCAGCAAGGAGGCCTTTGACCTTGATGGCCTCCCCTAGGAGTGCAATCTCCTGGCCCCATGCCAGCATTCCTAATCCCCCACGCCCTTGACTTTCTCCACAACTTATATCACCCCCTACACACCATGCATTTGACTTATTTATGCCTTCCTCTGTCTCTGCTCCTCAGAATAGTGAGAGCGCGCCCGGACAGGACGACTCTCGGCACCCAGTGAGCTTGGCACGTATGTGCTGAGCCAGTGTATTAGTCAGCACAGAGCCTGACATATGGTGAGCGCCCACTGAGTCATTACTGATATTAACAGTCACAAAAGAATAAAGGAGGGTAAAAGGGAGAGTTTTAAACAGTGGAAATCAGATGAACCCTAAATAATTCCACCATGTTTATGTTCCTCCTGGACTGGAAAGCACTGCAGTTAGCATCCTGTCTGTCGTGTGGGACAGATACAAGGGGTCAGGGGTTCAAAGCCTTGCAAAAACAAAAACAAAACAAAACTCCACACATTTGGGTAGGTCTTCATTACGTTTTTATGTGTATAAAAAAAAATTCTGTGCCAAAAAAATACAGAGAAGCAGGAAGCCTTGAAAAGCTTGCCAGGAGTGAAATCTTAGATCTGACATACAGGAAACCCTTAGAAATTAGAAAGTAGAAGCCCATGCTGTCCTTGAAATACAGTTTCTCCAATCCAAAAAAAAAAAAGCTTCTCTACCTCATTTGATGTTACTTGAAATCTCAAATAAGCTATTAAGACCAAAATAAAATTTAAAAAACCAATGGCAATTTTGAAAGTGCTGTTTCAGACTCTTGGTTTCTTCCCTCTCCCGCCTCTGGGAAGCTGTTGTTACTGGCCCGGCAAAAGATGATGCCGGAGCAGCCTGGAAAAGATCCAGGTACACGCGCACTGAAGGGGGAGCCAGCGGGACACGCTAATGGATTGGACGAGGGGTGGCGCACCAAGGTTTATGCTAGAACAAAGGAAGAGACGGGATGCCTTTACGTGAGATGGGGGAGGCTGAGTGGAGCCACTGTGGGGGACGCACCCGGAGCTAACGTGTGCAAGTGTTCCATTCCTGACGCAGTTCTAGATGGATGTGTGTCTGGTGTATGGGAGAAAGGCCTTGGTGGCAGTGTGAATTTGGGAATGGTCTGTGTGCAGATGGTGTCTAAAACCACAAGTTGAACGCATGTCCAGCGAACACAGACAGAAATAAGGAGAGGCCCAAAGACCAAGCTCTGGTCCACCATGGACATTTGGCTGTAAATGCGAAGCCGGTGCTAACACTTGGAGGACGGTCCAGCATGGTAGACAGCTCGCTGTTTCCTGTGGGCCATGAGAAGTGGAGAAGTACTCTTGTTGCCTTTTTAGAGGAGGGGTATGAAAAAGCCTTGCCAGCACCCAACTCAGAAGGGTTTTGTGGTATTTGTTTTTCGTTTACATTTGAGTGTGTGTTTTGTTTGCCTTGCAATGCGTCTGATGGCAAAGTCAAGTCCGGAAATCAAGTGCAACCCAAAAAGTTTATAGAATATTGTTCTGTCTGCTGCGGAAAGCTGGAGCTGGTTTGCTTTAAAATTGTTTATAGAAGTAAAATCAAATAAACCTTCGGGGGGAGAAACCTTATTATCCTGTTTTCTTCTTTTCCCTGTCAGCCAAACACCATTCCTTTTCATTTATTTATTCAAGTTGCCGAAAAACGAGAGGCTCTTGGAAAAAGAACAGGTTTTGTTCAGGTTGCAAGAGTTTAACGATCAGAAAGTTTCTCTCTGTGTCACTGCCCTCTCCTTTGATCACTAAGTTTAAAAATGAAGGGTTTTGAAACATTTTGAGTCTACCACTAGAACACTGCTCCTGAGAACCGGGCTGCCTCGACTGCATCCCACAAAGGACCCTTCTCTCAGAGAGAAGTGTATCCAAGCTGCCCACCTAATGGGTTCATCTGGCAGGCACTAAATCGAGAAAACACTGTTTTTACTCAGTCCATAAATTAAGAGTTGTAAGGTTTGGTTTGGTTTTCTTCAAGATCATCCCCGAAGGGCTGTGTTTTGAACCAGTGTTTTAAGTGTTTGGCAGTGATGCTGCCCAAACACAAAGATCAGGACTCGGGGGGGGGGCATTCTTCCTTCCTTTCTTTTATTTATTTATTATTATTATTTTTTAAATTTATTTATTTAATTAATTTATTTTTTTGCAAAATTTCAACAAGAGGCAGGCCTTTAAGTCATGGGCTGTGCTGTTTATCCTGGCAAGAACGTCCGCATTCCGCATTGATGTCAGCTGTTTTAAGAGCCGACGATCGGGATTAAGGGTTGTAGGGAAAGATCCGATCTGAACTTCTCATTGTGGATCCGTAAGAATAAACAGAGTGGAAGCCAAGAAAAAGTTTTCTACATAAACTCAGCCGCTTGGAGGGACGCTCGGCTGCAGGCGATGGTCATGGGACTCAGGGTTTGATTTTTAGGAGAGCAGAGGGTCCAGGGAAACAGGAGAAGTGCGTCTCTGCAGGGACTCTGGCTCCTCGTGAGTGGGTGCTTGAAGGTGGGGGCATTCTTAGGCGGGCCCAGGGCTTCGTTGTCATTTCACATTCTTCTTATAAAACGGATATCTTACAAACACACGCAGCTGACCTCCCGACGTGGTAGCTGCATCCTCAACAGCCCGGCAGGGCTCAGACCCCTGAATGTCTGGCCACCCGCCTTGCAGATCTAGCTGCACCACCTCTGTCCCGCCATCCTGGCGTGCTCTAAGTTCAAGTGCCTTGGGGGCATCTGTGGCCAGTGGGACTGAGGGAGGATGGCTTAGCGCACCAGCAAGCCTTTAAAGTCTGTTCGATAATCTTGATAGCAGAATATTTATTGGGCATTTTATCCGTCATGGCCTGTGCTCGGCCTTTTATGTGCACTGACTGTATTTAATCAGCTAGCACTCCCGCCAAATAGGGAGGGAGAGCATTCCGTGGGTGATGTCATCCACCAGTCTCCAGAGAGCCGGCTCCTGAAAGCCCTGGGGCCTCACCCAGCAGGCAGAGTGGCTGACCCCGTGCTGGCTGTGGGTGGTTTCCTCCTTTGTCCTGCAGGAGTACCCTTAGGGTGTGGCAGACAGTTGGGGTACCCCAGCCCCCACCGAGGCACCACCTCTATCTAGCGCCCTGAGCCCATGGAAGTCCAGGCACATTACCGTTGAGAGGCCATGACATTGACCGCGTTTCCACAGGCCGGATGGTGAGCTGAGCCTCAGAAGCTGGGTCCCTTGCCCGTGGCCGTGCACGCCTGTTGGTGGAGGAACCGGGGTTGCGGGCACCAGACTGCCCACCCAGAGTTCGATCTCCAGTGTGGCCACCTTGTCATCGGTCTTCATGGGTGTCTTTCTCCTGCTCCTGGTTTTCAGGCTTAAATGCACCTAAAAAGCAGTCAGAGTTGGAGACTCAGAGCCAAACGCCTGAGCCACATTGGCCCTCCGCCGGCCACCTGCTGATGGAGTCCGGCGTCTTCAGTTGGAGAGAAGCAAGGTTTCTGTTTCTCTCCCTCCGGCCTCAGGCGCCCCACAGGACGTCATGGAAGAACGCGCCCCATATCCATTCCCACCGGAGAGGTCTGGGTGGGCAGTCGGGGGCGGCCGGCGGCAAGGCTCTCCGTCACCTCATCCTGGGGCCTGACTTGCCCCTTTTTGTGCACAATTCCAACCACAGCCCTGCCACTGTTCACCAGCTTCTTTTGTCTTGTGTTTATTTGTTTCTTTTTTATTTTTAGTGTTTTGTAAAACCAGCTCCAACAACAGGCTACTCTTCTTTTCCCCTTTGTGCGTTCCCCTTTTTTGTCTATTTGAGGCCTTATCGGCATCTAAAATAAAGAATGCCCTAGACTGGGAGACAGTATAAGGCACAGACAGTGAAGATTGTCTGCCTCTATTAGCGGCTCTGATGGCCCTGGTGGAGATCTCCTCTTAAAAGATCGGTCGCCAACATCTTGAAAGCTGAATCCCCGAGTAGCTGTACACGCACATGGCTGCGTTTCCCTGGCTATGACTCTGGGTTATAGAGATGGCATGGTCCTAAATGAGTCATGTAATTTTGTTTCTTTATTCTTTGGTTCCCTTTCTACCAATATCCTGGGACTACGGTGATGAACACGAAGGTTCTCCCTCCCGGCCCTCAAGGAGTTAGCGGTGCAGTGGGAAAGGCTGGCGGAAATACAGTTGCACAGTCCAGGAAGGGCAACCAGCCAGCTCAAAGTTGTGTTCCGTTGCCCTCTCTTCTTTGGGTTTTAGACCCGTTATGAGAGGCCCTTATCCTCTGGGCAGCCCGGCCCTTTTATCGTCATGAAATGCCCTCTTTACCACTAGGAATGCTTTTGTCGTGCTTAGTATTGGTAGAACTGCCCCATCTTTCTTTGGCTTATGGGTTTCTGTTGTCTGTTTTTTCCCATGCTTTCATGTCCAGCCTTTTTTCGTCTTACATTTAAAGCGTGTCTTCTGTAAGTAGCAGCTAGTTGGGTTTTGGATTTTTATCCACTTCAATAATCTTGTCTTCTATTTAGACTGTTTAGTCCTTTTACATTTAGTACAAGTTCTGACGCATTTGGGTTTCATGCTAGCATCCCTCTGTCAGTGTCCTCTTCTGGCCACCTGCTTTGTGTTCCTTTTCTTCCTCTTTTCTGCTTCTTTTGATGTAAGTATTTCCCTCTCTATTAGCTTGTTGCATTCTTTACTTAAGAGAATCTAATGTAAGTGAATAATTGTATTATTTCCTAAACAGTGCATGGGCCTTATAGCTCTTTCTCCCATTAGCTTTCCTCTCTCCTGCTTGATGGTCTCTTTTGTCATATGGTTTTGTTCTCTCTTTATGTGTAACTCCACAGGACATCTTCTGTTTTTTCATGCAGTAAATATCCTTTCAATTTATTTGCATATTTGAGTTTCCATTTTTCCTCATCTCATAATTTTCACTTTTCCCGCAGGACCGCTTTTCATCTGCCTGAGAACTTCTGTTAGTACCACTTTCCTGGCAAGGAAAGCTATCCTTTTATGTGTCTGAAAGCACCTTTATTTCACTTTTAGTTTTGAAAAGTATTTTCACTGAATTTAGAATTCTAGGCTGACAGTACTTTGGGCACCTTTATGTGGTCTTTCTGTTGTCTTTGGGCTTCCATTGTTTCTGGTAAAATATCAACTGTTGATCTTACTGTAGTGCTTTTTTTTTTCAGGCATTTTAACTTTTTCCCTAGCTGCCTTAAAGAGATTTCTCTGTCTTTCGTTTTCAGAAATTTCACTGAAATGTGCCCAAGTGTTTCCTTTGTATTGAACCTGTTTGGGTTTGTAGATTTCCTGAATTTGTAGCTTCATGTCTTTGATAAGTTTTGTTTGTGCTCCATGTTCTCTCTCTCTCCCCCTCTGGGCCTTAATTATGTCTTCGTTAGAGATTTCTAAATGTCCTTGCCCCTCCTGTGCTCTTTTCCATATTATTTATTCTTTTTTATTCCTGTGCTTTAATTTAGGTATAGTCCTATTGGCCTTGCTTCTGGTTCACTAATTCTTTCCTCTGCTCTATCTGTTTTGCTTTCAAGTCCGTCTGCTGGTTTCTTAATTTTAGCTAATGTTTTTTGTTGGGTAAGAACAAATATAGAAATATTTAAAGGCCCGAGCTGGTGTTTTCATCTCCAAAAAGGAGTTAGTTTTGCTCCTGGAAGACAGTTAAAATAGGGCAGGTCACCTGGGTCAGGTCTGAAACTGAGCTGGCATAAAGCTGGGTTTCAGCCTTTCATAGACCTCTGCTGAGTTTCCAGTTCTCTTTTTCTACTAGGAAGTAGCCCTTTGGGATGCCACCTGGAAGCCCAGGATGTTTATTCCAGCCCCTTTTCCTTGGCAAGACCTGAACTCCAGTTCTGGGCTCTTCAGCTCCAGGCCACCTGCAGAACCTTGGCTTCCATCCCCACCTGCAAAGCCCTCACTTCTGCTTGGCTTACCCAGTCTCATGGCTTCACACTGCTTGAGGGAAAGAGGATCAGAGAACACTGGCCTTACTCTGGGGGCCTCTCTTCTTTCTGGGAACCTGGCCCTGTAACACCCAGCTGCCTTGTGAACTCTCCAGTGCCTTCAGAGAGATTTTTTTATGTGTTTCATCCACAATTTCTAGTTCCTTTTAGCGGGTAGATTGGTCTATACCAAAGAACTTTACAATCACTGAAAACAGGAAAAAACAAACAAACAAACAAACCTGAGTGTCCTATTTGGAATCCAAACTCAGTCTGAATCTTGACAGTTCATAAATTTTGTCCTGAGCAGCATTGTCAATCACAAATGAGAACAAGTAAAAATAGCTGTGGACTTGAGTAGTTAATGGCTCTGTCACTTAACTCCCCGACTAAGGTCAGAATAGTCTCTGTAACCTCTGGGTTTCTTATCTGAAAAAACACGATAATGCATGCCCTCTCCATCTTACCCTTTGCTATTAGGCTCGGACATCTGGGAAAGACTTCATAAGCTGCAAACACCTACACAGATACAGGCTATTATTGTATTGTTATTTTACGTGACCAGCAGCTTGTGTATATGAGAAGTCAGCTTTGAGCAAGGACTGAATTGTTATTCTGTTAAGCTTTACTCTTGATATGTGTGTGCCATTGAGGGCAGACCTTCAGCCTTCTCTGTATGAATGCCTCCGTTGTGCTGAGGGGTAAGTGGGTCTTCTCGTGCAGATGCGACATTGGAGAGCATTGCTGTTGACCAAGAATGGTCGAGGAAATAACTTTGAAACGGTGATTCCACCTATTTAAGAAAGAAATTAGAGCAAGAAAAATGGGGGTCATCAGCAAGTTGTTGGTAAATGAGACGAATCTTTGGGTCTGAGCCAACCCCTGTCTGTTGGCCACTCACTTGAATGTGTCGCTTCCCATCACCATGTAACTGGTAAAAACTTTTCTTTTTAAATAGGAGGATTTTATTTATTTTAGGAATTAGTCAACACAGGATAAACTGTGTTTCAGCCTTCTCAGTCCCTTGGGCTCTATATTTTACTTTTCTGAAACAATACGATTTCAGAGATTACTTGCGACTTTTTGATGAGCTGGAAAGAAGCAGCGTCACCCCTCGATGTCACCTGTGTCCTTACCCATCAATGCCTGCCTGCTCAGCGATGTGACTGACCACTTCACATGCGTCCTGGAGTTTTAGGTGTTAGTGGTGGAGCCTATGAGAACCCACATCTCCATCCCAAGCTGTAAAATTAGAAGTACAGACTTTTAAAATAACACGCATCTTAACTATACCAAATCAATTGGGATTTCCTCCATCTGACAGTGATGAGAGAAAAAGAAAATCCACATCTTTGGAAATTTGAGTCTATTAAAAGAAGGAAATATCCCAATAGAAAAATTGCACTCAGGTTTGAAATTTTATATTCAGCACTGATTTCTTTTGATGCTTGCATTCATGCAGTCATTTAGCAAAGCATTTGAGGACTTGCTGTGTCACAGGTATTTTTCTGGTCGCTGGGGAAACGTGGTTGAACAAAACTGATTTTTTTTTTAAATGGCTGCCTTCCTAGAGCTTACGTTGCATGGGGGTGGGGGAGGTTAGAAGACAGTAACTAAGTGTTAAAGTCAATAACATGTTAAAGGCATTACAGAGAAATAAAAGAAGGGTGGGGTCAGAGAGTGTGATAGTCAAGGTCAAAGGTCCATTGAGTGCTTAGCCACAGCAAAAGAAACAGCTAACAAAATGAAAACGTACCAACAGAATGAGAGAAAATATTTGCAAATCCTATATCTGATAAGGGGTTAATATAAAAAAATAAAGAGCTCATACAACTTAATAGAAAAATATTTAATAATTTATATATGTATAATTTAATATATAATTTAATTTAAAATGGGCAAAGGACTTGAATAAATATTTTTCCAAAGAAGATACATGAATAGCTAACAGGTGCATGAAAAGGTGCTCAGCATTTCTAATCAACAGGGAAATACAAATCAAAACCATAATGAATTATCATCTCATACCTGTTAAAAGAACTGCCACTCAAAGACAAGAAATAAGAAATGTTGGGCAGGATGGGAGAAAAGGGAACTCTTGTGCACTGTTGGTAAGAATATAAGTTGATGCAGCCACTATAGAGGACGGTGTGGAGGTTCCTCAAAAATAAAAAATAAAGGGGCACCTGGGTGGCTTGGTCGGCTAAGCACCTGCTTTTGGCTCAGGTCATGATCCCAGAGTCCTGGGATCGAGCCCCGCATCAGGCTCCCTGCTCAGTGGGGAGTCTGCTTCTCCTTCTGCCCCTCCCCACTGCTCGTGTTCTGTCTCCCTCTCACTAATAAAGCTAAAAAAAAAAAATTAAAAATAGAGCCACCCTATGATCCAATAATTCTTTTTCTAGATATTTATCTAAAGGAAATGAAATCACTGTCTCAGAGATAGCTACACCCATACACCCCTATGTTTTAGCAATATTATTTATAAAGCCAATACCTGGAGCAGTGTTAACTGTACATTGATGGATGAAGAGATAAAATCTCTCTCACACACACACACAAATATTACTCAGCCATAAAAAAGAAGGAAATCCTATCATTTGTGACAACATGGATGGACCTTGAGGGCATTATGCTAAGTGACAAAAGTCAGACAGAGAAAGGCAAATATTATCCGATCTCACATGTAGGTGGAATTGGAAAAAAAAAAAAAAGGAAAAAAGGAAAAGAATAAGAAAAACAAATAGATAGAAAAGAGATCAGATTTGTGATTACCAGAGGGTGGGGGTGGGGGGAGAATTGAAGGCAGATGATCAAAAGATAGAACACCCAGTTAGAAATAAGTACTAGGGATGCGATAGACAGCCTAGTGAATTTGGTCAGCACTATGTTTATTTATTAATTTAGTCAGTATTTTATTAAATAAATAATTATTTTAAATAATTATGTTTTTATCTTTTATCTCATTTATTTTATTTTTATATTAATTTATTTAAAAATTTTATTAAATCATTTAGTCAGTATTTAATTAATTTATTAATTTAGTCAGTATGCTATGTTTGAAAGGTGCTAAGAGAGTAGGTCCTAAGAGTCATCATCATAAGGAAAACTAAATGTCTTCCTTCTTTCCTTCCTTTGTATCTATATGAGATGATGGATGTCAGCTAAACTTACTGTTGTAATGACTTCACAATATTAAGTCGAGTTATTGTGCCATGCACAGGTTATGTCTCTGTAAAATGGGGAAAATATAAATAGGTTATTGGGGAAGGTTCTCACTGACAGGAAGGCATTTAGGCAAAGATCTGAGGGAGGAACAAGGCAGCGTCATCCTGGATAGTGGGGAAAGGGTTCTCTTCAGGGGACATGGCAAGGGAAAGTTCTTTGAAGAGGGAGTGCGCCAGGCACATCAGGGCGGCCAGGAAGCCAGCGTGGCTGTGCAGGGGGAGTAGGAGATGTGGCAGGAGTCAGGGCATCTAGGAAGCCTGGAGACTTATGATAAGGACCCTAGGTTTTCCCCTGAGAGAGATGGGAGCCACTGCAGGTTTTAGAGCAGAGTTACATCATCTGAATTAGGTGTGTAAAGGATCCTTCCTTTATAGGTGGCCGTGTGAAGACCAGGCTTATTGGGGGGTGGAGTGGAAGATGCAAAGACAGAATCCAGGAAACCCATGGAAGTGACCCTGACAGTGGCTCGGAGCAAGGGGTTAGCAGAGGAGCTGGTGAGAAATGGTTGGATAATGGATGCATTTTGAAGGTAGAGACAAGAAGGAGGCTGAACAGTAGCCTGCAGAATGCGAAGGTTGAGGCCAGGGTCCTTGTCTGAGCTGCCTGAAGAAGGCCCTTTACTGTGAGGGGGAGAGGGAGTGCTGGGGGGTGCCACCACCAGACTGCCTGAGTTCAAATCCTGGCATTCTGTTGGCGTATCCCTGAGCCCCTTGGGCCACTTCCGTCAGGTGTAAATTGGGACGATGGCAGTGGGCATTTCATGGGACCGTGGTGAAGGGAGAAAGAGTTAATCCTTGTAAGTTCCTTAGCACACAGTAAGTGCTACAGGAACGTCTGCTGTGGTTAGGGGAGCCTTACTGCAAGGACTTGGGGGGGACCCTTTGATCCAAGTGGAAGGGTCAAGTGAGCAGTGGAGATATGTGACAATCTGGAATTCAGGGCACAAGCCTGGATAGAAGTTACCCATTTGGGATTTTGAAACAGTTCTCTGGTATTTAAAGCCACTCTGCTATCCATCCCTGAATGTGTGTCACTAAGCCCAGAGATACTTCTGATCACAAAAATGGCTTCAGTGTTAATAGGTTTGTTCTTCATGGAATTTTTCTCTCTTCTGGTGATTATTGAATTTCCTCCAGTACTTACACTGTGACCCTTGAAACCAACACCTTTTTATGGTTGATAATTTTTATATTCTCTTCTGTTAAGTGCGAAGGCCAACATGGTTCTTCCTCTTGGTACTCATGCAAGTACTACATTTTAGCCCCAGAGAAGTTCCCAGTTGTTGCTCTGAGCTAGAAGGAAAACAGGGCCCTGCCTGTCTGGTTCAGGCTGTCTGACATGGACAGGCCCCTGGGACTGTGAACAGCCCACATGGCTTGGAGTGCCTTTCTCTTCCTCTGGCCTCCCTTACAAATGAAATCCTTCCTCTTCTTGCCACCCTCTGCCTAGTCCCTGACTCCCCCCCTCAGACCTGCTGCAAGCACCTCCCTCCGCTGACTCGGGGCATTGCCTGGACCCGCCACCCCAGGCATCACTCCTGCCTGCTCCTTCCCATGCAAGAAGTCACAGAAGACCCCAACAAGCATAATCCCCTTCTGACCCCCGCCCCCTGGCCTGGCCCTGCCTCCTCCCCCTGCTCATCCTTCAAGACACAGCTCACCTAGCTTCTTCCAAAAGAACACCTCCAACCAGGCCCATGCCAGGGACTCCCTGCCCCCAGCTGACATCTCCTGCAGCCCATTCTCCTTGTGTGCTGGAGGGGCTCCCTCATTTCAGAGCTCACACATTCTTCCCCTGGTATTTAGTAAGTTTCTTGGGGATAGAGACTATCCGTGCTTAGACATCTCCCCAGTCCCTCACTTAAACTCCTGAGGAATTCAGATTTTTTTTCACTCCAGATAGATATTACATGGATTTATTACATAATATCCTTAATTCTGGGGCAATACCTTGTAATTAAATGCTAATATTTTTGTGGGAAAACTTAATGAGCAGTCACATGAAGCTAGATTAACAAAGCTGGTATATCTCAGTCCAGGTCACGCTTTACTTGCCAGATGAATTCAGGTGGGCTCAGGTTTTGCCACAAAATAGGATATGAGTTGGTTTTTTGGTTTTTGGGGTTTTTTTTTTAAGAGTTTCAAAATTGGGGAGTGTAGCTCAGGGATTATGGACTCGTAGGTCAATAAAGAAGAGTACAAAGTAAGTGTCCTTCTGTTGCCACATGATGACCAGCACCTAGACCTGGAGGGACCAGAGCCTGCCCTCTTCTGCATTACACAGTGTTGAGATGAAGACAACCCAGGTTAGCAGACGTATTCACCCTCAGGTCTATTAGATGATGGAGGAGAGGTTGGAGAGGGGAAAAGAGACCCTGGGAACAGTCTTCAAGCAGCTTGATCTCCTGGAAGGCTTCTGGAGTTACCCTGGAGATCAGCACTGAGTGCAGCTGCTGATACACTTCTTAACTCCCTTCCTCTCCGCCGCTTGCCCGGGGAGCCGATCTAGATCTCATTTGGTGGCTCCTGTTAAAAAAATGTCTCCATTGGCCCTGTTGACTCTAGAATCGCATTTGTAAAGAGGGGTCCAGCAGTGCACAGTGGTGTCATCATCTCAGCACTTTTGTCAAAGCCTCCCAAAGGGCAGAGGGCACTAGGATTTGTCTCTGCTGGGATATAAGCAGTCCCAGCCCCGAGGAGCTCAGAGTGAGACACAGATGACAGGGCGGCTGCTGGGGGTGGCGGTGACAACACCCCCTCCCACGGTTGGCAGACTGTCTTCAGCAAATCTGCCCCTGTTTCATCTAAACAGTAGTGAGCAACCCAGAAGGCTCTTGCAGAGGACAGCTTGTATCAGACCTCCTCAAAGGACTCTGAATTTCCTTAACCATTTCCTTTCCTTTTGACATTAGCTTTTAAAAAGTAGATATACATTTGCTTATATTACTGCCCCCCCCAAAAGAAATCATACCAGAAAGTTCAAAGGAATTTAACCTGATCTAAAAATCTCAGTAGGCAGGGATAAGCATTAGCATTCTTGTGAATGCCCTCCCTGATCTGTCTTTTATATTATCCTCCGATAGTTAGATGCATGTAATTATATAAAAATACGTTACTATATTTGCTGTTTGGCATTTCTCCTTTCTTTCACTCATTGATCCACAGGAAACATTTTAAATAGAGCTTTCATTTTTAATGGTTTTATATATTCCATTTTATGTTTAGTTAGCTAGTTCTCTGGTGACGGAAGTAAGGATTGTTTCTTTTCGGTTTTAATGGTAACGGTGTTGGGGTGAGTATTTTTGAATAACCTTTTTGTGCCCACTCATTTGAAAGGAAGTCCTGTTTTAAATGTCACTGTATTACTTGGTTCTGAGAATCTACCAGAATGTATTCCCTATATTGCTGAGTTTGGCGACTATTTTATTTTGGGTTTTGGATTAAGATTCCTAATTGAAAATGATCTGTGGTTTCCCTCTCTCTCTGCCTCCCTTCCCTTCATCTGGCTTTGGCTTCATGTTTCTGCTAACTTTGTAAAACGAATGTTAGAACAGTCATCTTTTAAAAAGATGCTTAAAAAAACTTATTTACAAAGGGATTATTTCCAGAAGTTCACCTATAAAAGTCAAAACCTAGAACCAATTTTTGTTTTACTCAAAGAAGCCCTTTGGTAACTTTTAAAAATTCTCTCATGGGTGTTGACATATGGTGGGTTTGTCTATGTTGTATTTGAATTAATTTTGATAATTTGTGTCTTCCCAGAAGATCATAAGTTCTGCTCTGTTTTCAAATTTATTGGCGTGTATGGTGTGCATATGCACTTAAATCTCTTCTGTTTAGAAGTGCCAGGGGTTTGTCTCTCTGGTTCCCCCCCCCCCCCCGCTTTCTCTTCTTTGTCTTTTACCCTTTCTTGCTTTGATCCTTAGGAACCAAGAGTTGGGATTATGCGTACATTCTAAGATTTATCTGTTTCTAGCACATTCATGTCAGCCTTTATTGTTTTATATTTTCTTCCCTCTGCTTTCTTCTGCCCTCGGTCCCCTCCACCCCACATTAGAACTGGACGTTTACTTTATGTCTGTTACATTTGTTTGCGTACAGCGCTTTGGCTGAATCTCCCCTGTTATGAAATGTAGCATTATAATTTTTGTTGTTTATGCTTCCTTTTAAGTAACCTTTTATTTCTTACTCATCTGGAATTCTACTTTTGGATGATTCTTTAATACTATGCTTATTTCAGAGAGAGTTTCAAAATTATAAGAAATTGATTTTTTTTCTTTTTTACCTATTTAAACTTAAACTTCTTTCTTTTCTTTTCTTCCACTTTATTGTGGTGTAGTCAGACATTGCAATATGGTGATTTGACTTGGAGGTCACGGAGGGCTTTATTTGTGGTGTGAGATCAGGGATGGCCGTGGCAGCTCACACAGTCGAGTGAGTGTTTCAGTCCCTGACACTATGCTCAGCCCTTCGCAGGCATGGCTCATGTCATTCCTGTAACAGCTCTGAAGTAGGTGCTCCTGCTGGTATGGGGTTTTATACTTGATGAAACAGAATCCCCAGGTTGCATACCTCGGCCATTGGAGATTAGGTCTGACTCCAGAGGCTACAGTCTTTCCTTCTCATTTCTATAAATATCTGATTTTTATTTTTTGAAGGCCGGTAGTATCTATCATTGTTTCAAAGTTCAAAATTCACCTCTTAAACCAACTGGATTAATTGCATTGGAAACCTCCTGATCCCTATTACCATCTACTCAGTAGAAGAATTTGAAGCTCCTATTATAGTTTGATGGGTTTCTGTTTATTTCTAAGAGTATTTGTTTGATGTGTTAGACTGCTGTGATTTGGGACCTAGAAATGATACATTCACAATGGGTTATACCTTTATTAACATAAAATTATCCTCTGGCATTGCATCTGATGTTTTTCTGTTTTGCTGGGCATTTTACTATTTATGATTTTAATATCCTGCTTGTTCCTACTTCTGCTTATTCTTGATATATTGTCTTCTGTTGGTTTTCTTTTTGTGTTGTTGGTGTCATTTTGATTAAGGTTTGTCTTTTGTAAGTATGCAGCCAGCACTGTATTTTAATTTTTAGGCCAGCTTAATTGTCCGAAGTGTAATCAAACACTGTGCCATTTTCATGGTAGATCTGTTCTCTGATTTTTCATGTCACGCTGGTTTTTTTTTTTTTTTTTCATGCCTGTTTTTCTCACCATTTTCTTTCCTCTGTCACCTGGAAAACATGTTGTGTTTTACTTTGCTGGTCTTCTGTTTGTTGGTTGTTTTTCCCTCCCATGGCTAAGAAAGTTTGTTTCCTACATGGGAGTCTACTCGTTGTGCCTTTTCATATTGATAAGAGTTCAACAAAGACACTGAAGTTAAAGAAGTGTTGGTTTAATGGCAAGAATAAGACCCTATGTATTTCCAGGTGACAAATTAATGTGGTTTTACTCTCTCCCACTCACTTTCTGGTTTTGTTGATTTACCTGGAATTCGACACAGATTATTGTCAAGATTATTTTATATAATCATTTAGTTATATTTTATATAATGATTTTTTTTAAGCGGTGTTTCGTTTGAATCACCATATATTACCCAAGCCTGTTAGACTGTCCTGCTGAAGTAATTTTCACACGTCCTACCGTATTATGCTGTAAGTTGAGTTTTGTTTTGTTTTGGGGTTTTTGTTTTGTTTTGTTTTTATTTATTTATTTATTTTAGAATAGAACTTCAAATGTATTTTCAGGCAGCTTAGATAACTGAAATGCTGTGTGAGCTTACTCAGCGTGAGAATTACCTTTCACTCCCTGGGTACACAAATGGTAAATTCAAAATGCCCAGAATTCCTTTGGCAATTTTTTTTTAAAACTCTTCTATGTTGTTTCATGGTTTTCTGTTTAGTATTCTGATCAGGTTCACTTACTATGTTTGTCTGTTAGGATACTTTAAGCAAAAAAGACATTTTATTAAATTATTTAACAGGAAGTCTGGAGGCAACCCCCAAGGCTCCTTCAGCTGGCTGAGAACTGATGTCTTTGCCAATGTAGTCAGCACTTTTTTTTTTTTTAACCTTCTGGTTGTAAAAAGGCTGCAGTAGCTCCATGCATTGCAACGACTTTGAAGACTTTAAAGGGGTCAGAAGTGCTCTTTTCTTCAGTGGCTTATTGCTTTTCTGGGCCTTGCCCAGCAGACTTTCTCTGATAATCCCTGGGCCAGAACAGAGTCATGGCTCTCTGTGACCACGATGACTGAGGCTGGGAAAATGAGTTCATCTTGGGGCGGTGAGGACTTACCCCAGGGACCAGGCACTGCACCCAAAAAGAGATCTGTCAGAAAGGAGCAAGAGAGGGTGATTTTTTGCAATACCAAGAAGAGTGTACCTCCTTCAGGTGTGCCTAGTGGCATCCCACTAGGGGTAGGATGCCAGAGTCCAGAGGACTGAGCATAAAACGTAGTTAACTGTCAGTGTCCAGAAACATCAGACAACCTTATCATTCTTTACCATAACATGCCATTCTGTCACTAACTAGAAGTCGATGTGTTTTTCAAAAATTGCAGAAATTGCTGTTACATTTGACGTGAGCAGGGATTTGGGAACCAAACAAATTACCCTGACATTGGTTGGAAAAATGTGTGCATGCCACACTGACACAAACACGGGGTGTTTGGTTCTCTATTTGGAATACTGATAGGCTGAGGCCACAGGGGCAGTTAAATTAGTGAATCTTTTACTTCGAGGTTACATACTTAACATCTTTTTTTTTTTTTTTTAAGATTTTATTTATTTATTTGAGAGAGAGAGAGCATGCACGCACATGAGCAGGGGGGAGGCACAGAGGGAGAAGCAGGCTCCCCACTGAGCAGGGAGTCCAATGGCGTGAAGCTCGATCCCAGGACCCTGAGATCATGACCTGAGCCAAAGGCAGGCATTTAATTGAACCACCCAGGCGTCCCTATTACTCTTGCCCAAGGGCATCACGGGCTGTGTGCCATCAGCCATGTAAGGGAATGGATCTGCCTCAACCTGCAGTTATCAGTCATTGTATCCTTACAGGAAAAGCTGATCTTTGTCCAATAGTCAACAACACAGAGCCATTAACTGTATCTTTCAAAAGAGTGGTCCTTCCAAGCGTAATCCTTGACGGCACATAGCTTTCTTTTACCAAGTTCAGAAAATCCGACTGGCTGCTCAGTAGCCACCCAGGCTCCATTATTTTGAGGCCACGGCTGCAAGACAAAGATCCGCGGCAGGGAACAAAGCCCACTGCCTGTATAATCCCTAAGAGAGACGCTCTTCAAGTTTAGTCACTTTAAGACAGCAAGGAGCAGATAAAAGCCCGTCTCTGCACAGAGCAGTGAGAACCAAATCTCAGTCCTCAGCTACTTGGAAGCAGAGTTGGTGTCGCTGGGCGGGACAGTTGGTGGCTGGTTCCCAAGGGGGACAGGCAAGGGGCGAGAAATGGAACATGTGGTTCTTCTTGTCTGATACGCAGCGTGGGCTTCCCTCCAGAGAGGACAGCTTCTTCCCTGGCCTCCAGAGGAACGAAGTGTGAAGTCCTGCGCTCTCCGTCTCCGCACAGCCTCCGGGCGAACGGCAAGCTGGGGCGGATGGCAGAAGCGTCCTTGGCCGCTTCAGGAAGCTCAGACAGCTTCATCCAGGGCCATAATTTTCACAACTTGCAATAGCTCTTGACTCCTGAGAAAGTTCTTGGTTGAAATTTCATGCCTGTAAAGCTGGAGGCAAAGGGCAGATGCTGGGCTTTGAATGAAAGAACAGTTTGACTCCCATCACATGGTACTTGCTGCTGGTGGCACGTGGAAACCTCACGCTTTCAATTCCTGGGGGAGGACACCGTGGGTCCCACGTGGCCCTGTCTGTGGCCAGCGCCGAGAGGGGGTGTTCAATGAGCAAAGAATGTGTGTTCACGCATCGCCCGCTGCCCGGGGCCTGTGTGTCAGCTTTTGCCTCTGGAACTGCTGGCTTTCCAGGGCCATCAGAGGACTTCCCGGCGAGCCTGGGAAATAAGCCTGGCTTGAGTGTCTTGTGCCACAATGAGGACAAACATGTTGTTTGAGGACGGGCTCCTGTTTCTATGCAGTTCGGGGTACAAGGACCTGCCATCTTCGAGAGCTGTTTTAGACTAATAATTTCAAAGTGAGACAAACCCATGGTGATTAATGGGGCTTATTCCCATCTCCTGCCAACTAGATTTTTAAGAAGCTTAATTTCAGATGGGTCCTGTAGAGGTTTTTAAATGTCTTAGGATTTGGTTCTCTTCCGCCTTAAGAGACCTCTGTACATGAAGCTCTCTAGCTATTAGGACTGATCAGAAATTAGTTGATTAGGTGGAATATGGTGCCATGATCATGGTTTGGAGGATTAGTCAGAGCATGTTTTAATTAAATGAATGCTATACGACAGTGAGTTAGCTTTCTTCTTTTTCTTCTTCCCTTTCAATTTTTACTTCCGTTTCCAACACCCCTTCTACGCCAGGGTCTGTCCAGCCTTCCTAGTACTCTGCAGCAAAACTTGGGCCGTGGGAGGCTGATTATCAGCGGGTGCCCGGAGAGGAAGTGCTCAGGGTGCAGGAGGGGTCCCACCCAGGCTGGCCTGGACAGGCTTTTCATGCCCTGAGGGTAGAGGGCCAGCCTGTTTCAGGCACATCCTACCTCTTGAGTCCAGGCCTCACAGGCAGGCTGGGTCTTCTTCCACAGGACCCTGGCTGTGTTGGGGCCTTATTCTAAAGGCCTTAGACTTGACTAGACATGTCGGGCTTCACAACCATGGAAGAGAGTGAGCAACACAGCCCAGACCGGGTCCTTACTTGATAGACACTGGGACTCGACTCAGCTTGAGATGTGACAGGGAACGGGAAACCAGGATCTTCTAGAGAAGTAGTTTTTTAACCTCTGTGCTCTGTGCTTATCAGAATCCAGTGTCTAATTCCAGAGCTCCTCGGATGAGTCTGATAAACCTCCCTAGTAGAGGACTGACATCCCTCAGTCTTCTGCAAAGTTTCTTAAAGTGAGGCCTAAGAACAACCTCGCATCAGCTTCACCTGGGGAAAGGGGGAGCTTCTAAAATCAGGTCCTCAGGCATCACCCAGACCTACTCCAGGGGGCAGGACCAAGGTGTGTTCACCTTCTCTTCAGAGAGTCTGACACTGACTCTCCAGACTTCGGGGGGATTAGGAGCCAAAGGACACTGGCATCTTGAGTGACGTGTATGTGCCCAGCAGGTGCCCGCACCCGGTTTGGCTGCAGCCTGGCAGGTGCCCGGCTAGACCGCTTGTGTGGGAAATGGCAGCTCCTGGGGCTCCACTGTGTCAGGCCTCCGGAACACATGCGGACAACAGACCTGCCGTTTTTATCCCCACTGAAATGGAAACCACGCAAGCATATCTGTGGGTGAGCACAAGGGGGCCAGCATGCATTCGGGGCCTCTCTGGGGTCACCTGCTGGTCAGAGCCTTCGTCCCAGTGTCCCGTGTGTTAACGTCTCCTGCTCACACATCTCCCAACACAGGCAGCGAGCGAAGGGGCTGGGAAGTGACCGCTTGAATCTATTTAGAGGTTTTTGAAACATCCAGCCTCGGTCTCCCGGTTGGTCTCACCCAGCCAGCAGGTGTGCGTGGAGGCTGACACACCGTCAGGGGCTTGGTGTGCAGGATACGGCGGTCCGCGCAGCCCTGGGGCTCCTCCCTCCGCTGTTCAGTCTCCCCGGGCCCGTGGTGTGTGCTTTGACAGAGGATGGAAACGTGCCACGTCCCTCTTTCCTGGAGTTAAAAAGCAAGTCGTGACAACTCAGGCCACTTCTCCCCATCTCACCCCGCCCTCCTCTTGGTTGAGGACAGAACCGCCTCTGTTTCTGCCTCTGGAGAAGCTGGTTGGATTTGAAGCCGCACATTTGCTCCATAGGGGAACCCAGGCCCACTTTGCGACTCAAAAAGGAGGGAAAACACAACCGGGAAAAACCTCAACAGCAGAAAGAAAGACATAATGCAGGGAAAGAAACATCTAATGAGCTAGAAAAACACAAAGTAGAGAGGATTATATAAAGCTTGATCTTCAAAAAATAGAGATCTCCAAGAATACTGATTAACCAAAATAAAAACCATGATTAAATAGTATTAGGGGAAGAAAGCACAGACATTACTCCAGATCCAGTAGAGCTCGGAAAGACCATAAGAAAATTGTAAGTACACTTTTATGCATATAGATGCGACAGAATTATGTGGAATGGATATTTTTTTTAGGAACGTGGAAATTGAAAATTACCAGAATCACTCAAGAAATAAAAAGTAGGAATAAATACAAGCCACAAAAGAATGTTTCGACAATAAAAAATTTGCCTCCCCTGTGTAAAACACAGGCTGGTTTAAAGAACAGGAAAAGAGGGCGCCTGGGTGGCTCAGTGGGTTAAGCCACTGCCTTTGGCTCAGGTCATGATCCCAGTGTTCTGGGATCGAGTCCCACTTTCGGCTCCTTACCCAGCAAGGAGCCTGCTTCTCTCTCTGCCTCTCCCTACCACTTTGCCTGCTTGTGCACTCTCTCTCTCTCTGACAAATAAATAAAATCTTAAAAAAATAAAAACAACAACAAAAAAAAAACAGGAAAAGAGGGAAATCTACCCCATTTGTTTCACAAGGTCGGGAGTACCTTGCTGTGCAATTGGAAGAGGAAGGCATAAGAACAGAAACTCGGAGACCAATCATGGATATGGTTGTAGATTCAAAAGATGTCAACCAAATACTCACAAATCTAATATAGCTCTACTTAAGAATAAAAATCACAATTAGAGTTTATTTTAGGACTACAAGTACGAGCAGTGGAAACTTTTTTTTTTCTTTTTTTTTTTAATTTTATTTATTTATTTGACAGAGATCACAAGTAGGCAGAGAGGCAGAAAGAGAGAGGAAGGGAAGCAGGGACCTGAGGACCCTGAGACCATGACCCTAGCCAAAGGCAGAGGCTTAACCCACTGAGCCACCCAGGCGCCCCTGGAAACTGTTTTAATACAATTTACCTTCTCAGTGGATTAAAGAAGAAAAGCTAGGGGCGCCTGAGTGAGTCCATTGGCTGAGTGTCAGACTCTCAGTTTCAGGTCAGGTCACGATCCAGCCGCCCACTGGACTCCCCGCTCAGCATGGAGCCTGCTTGGGATTCTCTGTCTCTCTCCCCCTCTGCTCCTCCCCCTACTTGCATACATGCCTATGTTCTCTCTCTCTCTCTCAAATAAATAAAATATTTTATAAAAACAAAGAAGAAAAGCTATATGACCACCTTAATAGATGGAAGGAGAAAAAAAAATCAGTAAAATTTAGCACTTACGAGGAAATTTCCTTAACCTGATTAAAGGTATCGATAAAACATCCTCAGTAACATTATGCTTAATGACGAACATTACTCACATGGACCTTGAAGATGGGATGGAGGCAGGGATGTTCTCTACTCCTGTTTTTTGAAATCGCATATCATGCCGCAGGCCATCACCTGCGCCTTATTAAGACAGGAAATGTGATACAGGTAAGAAATGGAAAGAAAAGGACAAAATTCGGATGAACTGATCCATGGAAAATCCACGAGAACCTACAAACTGTCAGAACAAAGAAGGGAGCCCAGTGAGGTTGCCGAGCCCAGCATCCATCTACAGAGACAAGCAGCAACACTGTCCAATTAGGAAACAGGACGGCAGACCCCAGTCTTTAGAATGTAGTTAGGAATAAAGGCAATGCAAACTTTACTGGAGAAAATTAGAAAAGTACAAAACACTAACGAAGAAGGGGGTGCCTGGCTGACTCCTAATCTCGGATCCTGAATTTGAGCCCTACACTGGGTTGTAGACATTGCTTAAAAAAACAAAACAAAACAAAACAAAAGCAAGCCAAAAAAACATACTTGGAGGTCCCCAAAATACTCTACTCGCTATTACAAAGACATGAATTCTCTTCAAATTAACGTGGGAATTGAGTACAATGTCATACAGTACTTTTCTCGGGAAACCTCAAGAGCTGATCTTTAAATTCAAAAGGAAAGGCCCACGGCCCCAAAGAGCAAATAAAAGTCTTGAAGAACAACACGTGGTTGTGGGCAGCCTCCCTTGTCAGACGTGAGGACTTACTTCCTGATAAGGCAGCGTGGCAGGAATACAGGGCTGCTCGAGTAGGAGCAGAACAGAAGTGGAACCAGAAATAGAAGCCTGCACATAAAAAATGCCATGTGACAAGCAGTGACATTACGATTCCAGGAGGAAGTAATGAGCTATTAAGTAGTGCCGAGACAATAGATCACCCGTGTAGGAAAGATGAGACGCCTTCATCCTGCTGTTCAAGGGAGCACATGTGAGTAGGCGGAGAACGTAAATGTGGAAAGTATTTGTAAGAGTTAAAACATCTGGAAGAACATCAACATGCGTACATCGGTGACCTCGGGCCCCGAGAACATTTCCCGAGGGCCACAGTTTGAAAAGCCAACTTAAAACATACGTTTGACAGAAGACGTCACGAACAAAACCAAAGGATCTGCCACAGGCTTGGAAAAGAGTGTTACGGGGCATCCGGTGGACGAGGATGATGTCCAGAATATACAAATAGCTGTCATCAAGTAATAGTGAGGTGAAACCCTAAATCGAGAAGTTAGACCAAAACTATGAGCAGGCAGTTAACGGAAGAAACCCTCCACCACCTCTACACATACGGAAGGATGGGAGGCCTCTAGTGACTGGAGAAATGGGAATCGGAGTCCTGAGCTACTCATTTCATACCAATCAGCCTGACAAGATGAAAGCACGCCATCCGGACCGAGGTGGGGGCGGTGAGACCGTGGAGCAAGACGAACTTGTCCTTGAGGGAAGGAGTTAAGCCACTAACAGCCGCGAGAGAGTGCGGTCCGGCTCTCTCGTGCCCAGTTGACGAGGGACACCATCTACAACAGCAGTCCCACCTGGGGTAGACAGTGCGGAGAAGCTTTCTCACGCCCGGGAAGAGACAGTGTCTGCTGCCACGACATCCCTGATGGAGAGACGCTGGCGAGCCGCCGAGCAGGGCCGGGCCGTGCTGCGTGCCTGCTGTGGGAGGCTCCAGCGGGGACCGTGCGGTCAGTGGAGCGACGCAGATCAAACCGGGCGTGTTCCCAAAAGGTGCACAAAACAAGTCACCGGGCAGTGTCACCCGTATAAATTTCAAATATACACAAAACAAGACTGTGTATTATTTATGAATATGGACGTGCATAGACAATTGAAAACATAACGTAGGGATAATGGCAGGACCAAATTCAGGAGGGTGATTACCCCTGGAGAAAACGGGGTTGGAGGTGGGGAGGACACAAAGGGACTGAACTACTACCTGTCACATGCCAATGTTGTGGAATAGGTTTTGGGTTTTTTTGGTTTGGGGTTTTTTCTTTTGTTTTTTTTTTTGGGGTTTTTTTGGTTTTTTTTTTTTTTTTTTCAGATTTATTGATTCATTGCGGTGGGTTGGGGGGCAGTGGGAGAGGATCTCAAGCAGACTCCGTGCTGAGTATAGAGCCTGACGTGGCTCAATCTCATGACCCTGAGATCATGACCTGAGATGAAATCAGGAGTCAGAAGCTCAGACTGAGCCACCCCGGCACCCTGTACAATATCAGAGAACGGTGAGCGGAAGGTGCGCGGCTGGGCGTGTGGCACTCTCTAGGCTGCGTGTCTGAAATGGTCCTCACGCATACGTACACTGACGGTGATGGTGTAGAGGCTGTCTGGGCCGAAGCAGGCCGGCTGCCTCTCTTCCCAGGAGGCCGCGGGGGCCTTGTCACCGTGGTGACTATATCATGGTCCAAGACTTGACCCTTAGCTTTGCAAACCCAGAAACTTCCACTTTTTGCTTGTTTATTCACTTTCCTTTGTTTTATTGTCAGCAAACCAAAGCTAGATTTGTCTCTCAGGTGCAGACTCCAACTGAATTCGCAGACTGAGTCAACCCAGAAGAGCAACTTAATAATTTATAAAGAGGAACACATAGGACAGCACTCAGAACTCTGAAATCCCATGGCCCTGCCTGAGCCTGGTGGTGGTCCTCCCTGAGCTGGTCCACAGGAAGCAGAGGCACAGCTGGAGGGTGGGTTGTGGGTGCACGGTGAGAAGTGTCCGCTGCAGAAACAAACATCCAAGGTTTCTGTGGCCAGCAGATTTCCTCCGGCTCAGGACTCCAGCCTGTTATCAGAATACAGGCTGTGTGTTATGTTCAGGGTCGTGGGGTCTACACATCCCCCTTTTGGGACTGGCCGGAAGTGCCCCGCGGGCTTCGCAGAGGGGCTGGGCAACTCTGAGCACCCGGAGACCAGACAATGGCTTGACATGGTTGGAAACATTGCTTTTTTATCTTTTAAGGTGTGTCTTTTCCATCCTAGAAATCCGTGTTTAGGCTAACATAGAGTCATGCTTAATTACTAATTTAATTACTAAATTAATTGCTATTCAGCCAACTTGCTCAGTATTTTCCTTACAGAATCTGAGTTGGACAGACATATCAGGGAGATGGAGCATGTTAGCCCAGTGTTTCTTCTTTCCTGTCCCCCTGAGTTTGGCCACCATCCCCGCCTCACTAAGTGCGGCTCTGTACCTTATAGACGTCCCGGAACTCTCTCGCGTATTGAAGCCTCCTCCTCTGCCCCCTTCTCTTCCATTCGCTGAGCTTTTCCTGCAGCCCTAGGAACCCTTCTTCCCCTGAGTGACCATGCTGTCCTCCCCCAGATCGCCACGTGCATTAGTCTGTCTCACGCCTGTCACACTGGCCTCAACGACAAGTTCACAGGGAAGACTCCATGCTGACCGCCACATGCTGATGGCCGGCACCAATGGTACACAACCACCACATGTGCATTACACCCCTGAGTTAGAATTACAGTGGCCTTCTTTTTCATACATTTTTATTTGATTTTTCCAACAACCGTGCAAGATTATGAGAGCCATCTTTGCAGATGACACAGTTGGTAACCAAGGCTACCATAGGCCCTTTGCGGAAATACCGGACCAGCCGGGATTGTGGGGAGCAGTGGCGTACTGAGGGGCAGGAGAGCAGAAAACACGCATGATTCAACTCCTGTATTCCCAAACAGAGCCCCTAGCTTCCCCGTGCATTGGGGGGTACATTCCAAGCAATGCCCGGGGTTCTTTGATCTACTTTGTGTTCAACCCCAAATATAACCCCCACGTCAGAACGATCTTCCCCGGAGACAAATTCATTCTTCAGAAGGGCTCAGGAGCACGTGGGCATGGAGATCTTTAAAGTCTGCATCTTACCGGCTCGGAAGTCACCCGAATGACCACTCTAGTACCAGACCCGTGGACACTCTGGCGTCCTTGCATCCCCAGCATGTGACCCAGGGCCCCGTCGTGCATCCCCGGGTACCCACGGCTTCCACCTCCTGTCGGCGGCAAACCCGTCCCACCACGGGCTTGCAGGGAGCTGCAGTCCGTCCCCCACTCCCCGGGAGAGCTCCAGCCTGAACATCCCCAGCAGCCGAGTCCCCCAAGGAGCTGCTGTATGGGGCCTTGTTTCACTCGCTCTGCAGTAGTGAAGACAGCTTGGCACGGCTGGGAGTCTTTAAAGGCGAGATTTATTCCATTTCTTTTTAAAGAAATTCTGCGCTCCCCC
The DNA here is from genome assembly GCF_964662115.1 of Mustela nivalis. Taxonomy (NCBI): domain Eukaryota; kingdom Metazoa; phylum Chordata; class Mammalia; order Carnivora; family Mustelidae; genus Mustela; species Mustela nivalis. The sequence continues at coordinate 92,166,663 of NC_139021.1, read as the reverse complement.
TCCCCCTTCTCTTGGCTCTGCGTGAGGAGTTGGGATCTGAATCCATACGCGTCCGTGCGCACATACCCTCGCAGCCGTGGGGTGTAAGATACTTCTCCGTTGCTGCTCGTTATCCCTTTTGCCTTAAAGAACGGGATGCCTCCTGGCTGCCAAGTCCTAGCGGAACTTGGAGCCTTATGAATATGCAGGGGAGTTTTCATCAAACGATGTGGAAGCAGCAGCCCTTTGTGTTCTGGAAAAAACGTTCCCAGGGCCCCCCTGAGACTTCCCAGCGCTCGCAGAGCACGAGGCTTCCCGTGGAGAAGAGGAAGCCAAGAGGGTAGGGCATGATTGGATTGATGAAGTGGACGACGCCTCGAGGAGCAAAGGTGCTTCCCTGGTTTAGTCCCCCCATGCCCCGGCGGCCCGTGCTCAGGGAGCCAGGGTGCACCTGGCCTGCCCCGCTCAGCGCTGCGCACTGGACTGCGTGGCCCCTCACCGCGGAGGGCATCACTCTTCTCATGCATGACAGATTGCGTTGGGGGAAGGACTGCCGTCAGGAATGTGTTCACAGCTGAACCTTGCACACCCTCCCTTAATCCAACAATTGGCTAATTCTGAAAATGGAAAGAAAAGGAGTGACAGTAAAACTAGTCTATCTGTCTCCTTGTCATTAAAGACGCGGCTGCCGGGAGCCATAATGAGGTACCATATCAATTCCAGAATGCGTTTTTGTCCCCCGGACGGCAGTGACAGGTAGATGATGCGGTTTTCTCATGATTAATGACAGTCGGGCTATCCAGATAACCAGAATAAACAAAAGAGGTCCATCTTGTGATTCTGACCTAATTGCTTCTTAATTGCCTGGCTTTTCTTGCTTTTTTTGAGAATGTGCTCCTCTGAAATCGTTTTCCCAGTCAGGAGGGAAAACGAGTGTCTCATTTTCCTCAGATGTCCTCATTTGTGTGGAACTGCTGACCGTTGTCCATGAGCCACTCGCGCGGCCACTTTAGTCCCTAACTGCGTAAATGCTTTTAGCCGTGGCTGAGCTCCAAAGGTGACTTTTTAAAGAAATCTTTGCGCTCTTCCCACCGATTTGCCATTCAAGATAGATGCCTTTAATTCTGGAAGCGGATCCCTCACAACGGTGGTAAGCTGCATTAAGGGCTAACAGGTAAAACAGGGTTTTCAAAGTGTCTTGGCACCGTGGAAGGCTTCCAGCGCCCTCGGTGCTAGTGGCAGCGAGCATCCCTGTGTGAGGGCAGGACCGCCTGCAGGTGCCAGAGGCCAGCATGGCCAGACCTCCTGTGGGTGCCACAGACAGCTCCCGCCCTGCTGCAGGCTCACAGCAAAAATCTCTCACTTTTCCCACCCTGACTACAAAAACACGGAGAACGGTTTCCCTCGGGGCAAAGATGCTTGATGGTCTCCCCAGCCTTTTTTCCAAGCAGGTGCCACCATTTTGGAAACTCTCCCAATGCACTGAAACCCCAAGTTGATGGCTGCCCAGTGGTCCTGACAGGCGGTGAGCCTGCCGCAGAGTTACCGCTCCGTGTCCGGCACCATCCCCGCCCCGCCGGCATGTTCTCCGGGTCGATGGAGCCCACCTCAGAGGGTCCCCTAGGAAGGTCTCTGCTGAGGTGGAGCCCCCTTCCTGGGTCATTCTGCCTCTGGTGTGGGATACTCTAGTGTCTTCAGCCTCCAGCTGGCAGAGTCCTGTTTTTCAAAAGAGCCATTCCGTGTCCTCACAGTCTTGTGTCTGTTTGTGGAGAACAGACTGGATAGATGCCTTGCGTTGGTCTGCCCGTAGTTTCTCCTTGGCTCCCCCAGATCCGCTTTGCAGTCCTGGGGTTCCTTCGGCTCCTTAAATGAAGGGTGAGAGCGGGCAGGCTCAGGAGCCCCCGTGCCCTCACCCTGCCCCAGCCTGGCAGGGTGACAGACATGTGTCCCTGCTGCCTTGGTAGAGGGGTAGGAGGAGAGTGGTCAGCGGGGCAGTGGCAGGTTCCACACACAGCTTTGCCAAGAACCCCAGAAGCCCCGTGTGCTGCTGAAGAAACGAGAAAAGAACATCGACCCGCAGTTGGTTCCAGCCCTCAGAAATACCCACTGCGGATTGTGAAAAGCACATCTCTGAGGTGTATCTGTATGTGAGAATAAGTGGGACTTCACTGTTTTAAAACACGCTTCTTTTTTTTTTTTTCAGCGTTAGAAAGATGTTCTCAATATGTTACTTTCCGCCGAAGTCATCTTTTAAAATGTAACTCCGGTTGTGTTTTCCTGTTTCCTTATGTCCCTTGTCACTTCCTCTCAGAACAGGCCAGTCCCTCCTACGGATCACCAGCTCGTCCGAATATGTCCGCCGTGGCCGTTCGGGCTGCCTGTGCTCCCCAGAACCTTCCCGAGGCCAGGCCGTGCTCCCCAGAACCTTCCCGAGGCCGGACCAGGTTCTTGTTGAGGGAATGATCTTTGCTCTTCCCTCAGGTGTCAGCGGAAGCAGTGGCGTGTGGACCTGCCGGCCACCAGCGTGGTGATCACCTTCCACAATGAAGCCAGGTCGGCCTTGCTGAGGACCGTGGTCAGGTGAGGGCTGGAGAGCCCCCCTTCCCCACCATTGCTTGCCTGCTGCACCGTATGGGAGGTGTTCCCCAGGAGGGGTGCTGGACACGGCCCCACGGCCCCAGCTGTCTGGGGTTGGGGGATGGGGGGGAGACAGGCAGGTCACCTGACCACAGCATGAGCAGTGGCTGGTGGCTTCTCCAGCCAGGGTCTGGGACCAGCATGTGAGAATTCCCCACCCCAAATGATAGTCGTTAAAGACCTCCAATCTTTATGTTTGTTTCCTCAGTGTGCTTAAGAAAAGCCCACCCCACCTCATAAAAGAGATCATCTTGGTGGATGACTACAGCAATGACCGTAAGTACCAGGTTGGCTTCCTCCTCCATGCCCGGCCGGACTTCCGAACGCCAGCTTCCCTTAGCGTGGCTGCTAGTGACGCATTTCCCAAGACAGCCAGAGATCAGGGCCTGCAAAAGAAGGAGTGCCTCTTTGATGCCCCAGGAGAGTCTCTGCCCACAGATGACCAAGATTCACAATACTTGAGTGCAAAACCCTTGTACATGGGGTACCACATGTTCCACTTCTCTCTTTCCCTAGCTGAAGATGGGGCCCTCTTGGGGAAAATTGAGAAGGTACGAGTTCTCAGAAATGATCGGCGAGAAGGTAAGACTCTTTTCTTAATTCCGTACCAAGACTGTTGAATTCTGACTTTTCCCGAACCCGGCAACGACTTAAAGAAATATTTCAGCTCAAAGAACAATTAACTTTCCAGTCTTTTTGTCTGTCTCTCTCAACCAGCGCCTCTTGGGAGCCTCTCCCGGCAAAGCCTAGGGAGGATGTTCAAAGCTTAATTGAAATTGTTTGTATACTAGAGCAGGAGTTCAAATTACATTTTTATTTATGTATTTGGGAAATTGGCTCCTCTCTTCCTTTTACCATCGAGGAAGGCTTATCAGTCCCTGGAGTAGTAGAGTTTAGAAGAAAAACAAAGATTTAGCAATGAGAAGTTTAATGACTCCATGCTCCAGGCATCTGATAAAATAAGGGGTTCGAGTTTGACAGCCCACTGGAGGTGCGGCATCCCGAGAAGGAAGCTAGCGCTGCAATTACATGCTTATTGGATTTTGCAAATACCAGCTTCAAAACCTGCTGTCAGTCTTATCTGCCGGAGTTGGCCTCATCAGTCGACTTTATTGGCAGTTACAAGAGAGACTCCAAAGGGGAGGTATTACTTTGAAGTGTCTGGAAAGGAGACTAAAATCGCAGGGTAATGACCATCCCGTGCATCCGTGCTGTCGGAGGGCACGGCGGCTGGATTCTAGACTCCACCGTAGTCCGGACACAGATGCTTTAAAACAGGCCATTTTCGTTATTTGAGAAGGACTCTGTTGATTCTGCAGCGGTGGTGCTTGCGATCCCTGATCAATATGCGCTATTTCTTCTGGTCCCCTGGACAGTCCAACAGTCAGTTCGTCTTAGCCTGAATTTCATCCGTGTTAAAGTGACTGAGCCTGTTAGGACCACGCCATCAGCACCGTATTTTAACCAACGAAGGTCATCAGTCCAGGATACGTAAACAAGGGGACCAGCTTGCTCCGAAGCCAGCTCCGTTTGCTGGACTCCCCATCCGTCTCCCAAGCTTAGAATAAGCCCAAACCTTGAGATCAGACTGAAAGTCTTGCCTTACGTTTGCTTCCACACAAACCGCGTCATAACTTTTTGAATTTAAGCCCAAAGTGTTTGCTAGCACAGGGGGGAAGAAAAGAAGAAGAGGTGGAAAAGAGAGAAATTATTTTTCATGTCAGCATTTTATCCCTGACCTATCACTGGCTGGCCTCGTCAGGGAGTGCCATTAGCCTCCGAAATGGGTCCTTCTCCGTGCTTTAACTCAGCATCTTCATTTGGGTGAGAGCCCGCATTGACACTGTTTCGGAACAGGGTGAGGAGAGGCCACCGGGGGAAACAGAGGGTGGGACACTGTTCGAAACAAATGAGTGTGCAACGGGTGAGCAAGAACACACACACACACTAATGTCTACGTGTGCTTGGCTGCTGGTGTGTAGGTGCGTGTGTATCCCATATATTTGAACGTACAGACGGGTCCCTACGGTACTGCTGCTGGATGAGAGAGAAAATCAGTCATATAAAATACTATGGCAGTGAAGGAATGGCTTAGCTTTAGTCAGTGCCGAGGGTTGTAGTGATTCTTCATCTTGCTGTTTATTAGAATCAGCTGAGGAACTTCAGAGATGACCTTGGCACGCAGGACTCCTGTGCCAAAGTCTGCGTCCCTGGGGTAGTCACCAGCTGAACCCTTCGATGGTTCCCTTTCACCCACTGCTTGGGGTCTCCCCTGTGCCTGAGGATCCGGCGGTCAGCCGAGGATTTGTGGGGAGGTGCTCTGCCAGCCCGGGGGCTGCCTACCTTTCCGGGATCTCCTTCCGTTTCCGGCCACTCTGGAGACCCCCGACTCTGTCCTCTGATGCCACAACCCAAAAAGGTGGTGTTGCAGTGGGTCATGGAGTAACCTTGCGGGAAACGTCACCAGCACGGGCCCTCCACTTCACATGATTCTCTCCTTCTAAGGGTTGAGCCCCATCCAGTCTGACTGCTTCTGCCTGCTCCCTGGCCCTTTCCAGTACGAGAAGCCTCATCTCTTTTCCCTCCCGTGGCACGCAGCTCTGTAAGAACCATGGAAAACCCATTTTGACTACAGTGTACGAAGCAACTGAAAACACTGGCCCTCCCCCAGGGGATACCAGAAACCACGGGTCATACGGACCCTCTTTAGACTGTTTCTTAGGCACCGTAAGAGACGAACGACAATAATGGTAAAATAGGACAGTCACAGCAGTATACTACAGAAAAGTTAGGTGAATGTGGTCCCTCTCAAAATACCTGATCCTACAGCACTCACCGTTCTCGTGCTGATGGGATGATAAAATGCCCATGTTGATGAGGCAAAGTGACGTGTGTGACAGAGACATAGTGACATAGCGTCAGGCTACAGCTTGACACTTGGCCTTCTGAGGAGACATCAAAAGGAGGGTCATCTGCTTCTAGACTACAGTTGACCATGGATAACTGACACTGTGTTATCCACGTGGAACCACAGGCAAGGCAGGGGCCATCTGGGGCCCGGCATCCACGGCAAAAGCCACTGATGACAACCGCCCTACCCTGTGACGCAGACAGCACTTGTGCTAAGACTTCGCATGATCGGAAAAAAACTGCATTAGGCACAGTCACAAGTATATAAGTGGTATTAATTTGACTGATATGGAACCAATTTTGTTTAAAAGCCAGTCACCGGGGGTTCGTCCCAGGTGCTGTTGGGCTGCGCGAGGTCATAGGAAGACAAAGATACTTGCAGCTCTGCTCTCCGTTACTGCCCCCGACATCGGCCCCTTCAGCCCCTGGAAGTGTCTGAGTAACACCTTCCATGGCCCAGTGAATTATAAAACCCTGTGGCTGTGTCAGGGGAAAATAGTTGTAAAAGTCCCACACCCAAGTGGCTCGATGGAGGACAGCTCATTGCATAAAGGCCTGTCTCAGAGGGCAGGCGTTCTGAGAGGGTCGTGCTCCCGGGCGCCCAGTTCACTTCGGAGGAGGAAGTGCCGGCAGTTCTGTCCCAGCATGGATCCTTCCGCCCCAGTTCGCGGGGGCCCGCAGAGCCGCATGGGGTGTCCATGCCGGGGGCTGGAGGACACCGTGGCCTTTTTCTCAGATACCCTGACGCGCTTTTGAAATCCCTTCCGCAGGCCTGATGCGCTCACGGGTCCGGGGGGCCGACGCGGCCCAGGCCAAGGTGCTGACGTTCCTGGACAGCCACTGCGAGTGCAACGAGCACTGGCTGGAGCCCCTCCTGGAGAGGGTGGCCGAGGTGAGGCCCGGGGCTTGCGCTGCGGTTTGCCTTGATGCCAGAGAGGGGAAAAGTCCGCGCTTGGGCATCTGTTCAGAGAGCATTTTACTAACCGTGGGAATCTGTGGCTGGGGAGGAAAGCACCTGGCAGGCGGGGGACAAGGATCAGCAGAGGCTGGTGAGAGCCTGACTCGTTTGATGCCTTTTCTTTCCCTTCGGAGGACCTTCCTCCCCTGCCTGCCGCTTTGTAGCCAACCCTCGGAACGCAGACCAGCGCCGGGCCTCCAGCAGGTGCAAGCCGGGCGTTGGCTGCCTGAGCCCTGAGGGCCAGGGTATGTGTCTCCTGCCTGCTGCTCGCTGAGAAACCCAGCCTGTGGGCTTGCAGTGGGACGGGGGCCCGCAACCACCCCATTGAGGCTGTCAGGGTGACCCAGGCTTGCTCTGTGAACCTCTGTCTCTAGAAACATCGCCAGTGGTATTCCTTTTGGCCTGTTGCCATGTCTCTTGCCTTTTACTTCTTCTGCTGCCTTTCTTTCCTCCCGACTGAGAAAGTGTTTCTTAGGAAAGTGATGAAACAAACTTAATGAAAGTACTAGAGAAATAGGAAATGCACAAGTCATACCTTTTGCAAGTCAAGCCTGACGAGGATGTAGCCAACGGATAGTAAGTCATTAGATACTAACTAACCACCAGCTACTAGTAATTACGAGGTGACGGTAGTGTGGCTCTGTGCACTCATAGTAACAGTACGGTATTCAGACCTCTTTACTAACCACACGTTAGACACGTTACCTATTACCTGGGATCTGGCTCTTACCCCCATTTGACACAAGAGGGACTGGGGATCCAGGGAACTTGAATTACACATCCAAAATTCTTACAGGAGGCAGAGCCAAGAAGGCAAAGCCGGTCCTAGCCCATCCCACACTGAGCCCTCTGGCACGTCACACCCACCCAGCTGAAGGAGGAACCCCTTGGAAACCCCACTCTCCTGTAGCCCCCCACCCAACCTCTCCCAGGTCGGTCTTCACAGCACAAGGCTGTTCCCCGGGTGGCAGAGGACACAGAAGCCACAGCCAAGATGCTAGCATGTGCGGAGACCCCATACCTCCACGGCGGGGACCATCACAAGCCTTTACAGTACCCTCTCCCCAAGTAAGGATGGAAGGAGTGGAAAATTATAAAGCTCACTAAGTCCCGTCCTATCAGAAGTCAAAACAAAAGAAATGGACGTAAAAGCCGAGCACAGTGTGTTCTTCGACTCCCATCCCTAGGCCCAGGCGGACCCGAGCGAGAAAGATTGGACTGTCCATGCCTAGGGCCCGCACGGGGGTTTCTACCCCGTAAACTTACACCTGGGGCTAGTGAAACTTGAGATTCTTCTTCCATCTTCCCCCGACGTGTTCTGTTGCTAGCTCTGCGGATTCTGTTACTCGTTGTTTCTCGCAGTCTTTCTTATGGTGAACACGGGTTCTATAAGCGGCTCGAGGAAAGCATTTACTCTTTTTTGTTAACAAGCCACGTGGGGCAGGGCCTCTCACCAGCGTCAAGCATCTGATTATCTTATTTTTTTTTTAAGATTTTATTTATTTATTTCACAAACAGAGATCACAAGTAGGCAGAGAGGCAGGCTGGGTGGAGGGAAGCAGGCTCCCTGCTGAGCAGAGAGCCCAGCGCAGGGGTTGATCCCAGGATCCTGGGATCATGACCTGAGCCGAAGGCAGAGGCTTAACCCACTGAGCCACCCAGGCACCCCAAGCATCTGATCTTAAACAGGGCAGGAAAGTTGAAAGACCGTATGTTCCCAGACCACCAGAGTAATGACTGTGGCAGAAAGAAATGCCTCCATCTAAGGGGGTATATGTTTTGTCAGGTGGACTCACAGGTGAGATGTGCTTTGAATCTGGGATTCTTGAGTTTCCTTGGGTTACCTTCAGCCATAGCCATATCCATGTGCTCCCCACCACACACACAGACGGGTTCCCAGCATCGTTGCGTGGCTCCCTCCGCCGAGAGTCCTTTCTCAGCACTGACTGCAGCTCACAGAATAGGACGCTTAAGGACAGCTGAGCTTAGATTCTGTCGGAAGGAGAGTAGCCCTGTGCCTGGAAGTTTGGGTGCCTGGGGAAGCAGAAGAGAATGCGGGGGACACACGGGGGCAGTCCTGGCCATCAGCCTAGGCAGCAAACGCCGGAGGTGTCCCATGGCCACAGCTGTCTGCTAGCAGGGAGCGATTCTCTCTGCCTGCTCCCTGTTGACGTCACTTGGCCCAGAACAGACCCCGTCTGTGAAGGCAGAGGGTGGGTTTCGTGGGATGGGGAGCCCCAGCGCCCCCGCCTGCCTGGAGTGGCAGATGGTGGGAGGGGTGGCGGGTGTCCCTGACGCTGCCGGACGCCGATGCCTGCCCCTGGCGGGGCGGGATGCTTTGTTTAGTTTGTGATACTGACTCCCCCCCTCTGTTGTTGATTTGTTTTTCAGGACAGGACGCGGGTAGTGTCCCCTATCATTGATGTCATTAATATGGACAACTTCCAGTACGTGGGGGCGTCCGCTGACTTGAAAGGCGGTAGGTGCCACTCCCGGTCCAGCCTGCCTTGCCCTGGCTGTCCACACGATGGCTGGTGACTGCTCCCGCTCAGTGTCACAAGTACAGTGATGCCGCGTGCTCACCTCCAGCGCACTTGCCGCAAGCACAGATGGTCTCCATGCCCGACAAGTAGACTTTCACAAAGAGAGGAAAATGGCCTTCTTTCCCTTAAAGAACTTCCTGCACTTCCTGTTCTCCTCTTATCTCTTTGACCTTCTGTGGCTGTGACGACATGTGGGGCTTAGTACACAGTTCGGGTGTCTTTTTTTTTTTTTTATAAAGATTTTATTTATTTATTTGACAGATAGAGATCACAAGTAGGCAGAGATGCAGGCAGAAAGAGAGAGGAGAGGAAGCAGGCTCCCTGCGGAGCAGACAGCCCGATGTGGGGATCGATCCCAGGACCCGGGATCATGACCTGAGCCGAAGGCAGCGGCTTTAACCCACTGAGCCACCCAGGTGCCCCCAGGTGTCATTTTTAATCAGAGAAGATGAAGTTTTACCAAGTCAGAGGCTGGGCCAAGGTGTCACCCGAGCTGACAGGCGGTCTGTGCTGAGCGTCACAGAGCTCAGGGTTTGCAGAGGGGAAGGGCTGGGCTCGCCTTCGCTTCCTCTCTGACCCCGGCGCCCCTGACAGCCTGCGTCTCCCTAGTGGCAAAGCCAGGTCACCACCGGCTCCCGGCGACCACCCCTACCCACTCGTCACCCCTGCATCCAGCTGGCTGTGGACGCCTCCTCCCCACCTTGCCGACCCCCCACATCCTGCTTCAAGGGGCCACACCGGCTTCCTGTCGGTCCCCACAGCCTCCAGATGTGCTCCTTTACGCCCCCCAACCCAGGCCCCTTGAGTCACTTGTCTCACGCGCTCGGCCTTCTCAAAAACCATCAGAGGCCCCAAAGAACGTCTGCTCATGTGGGCAGTATGTGTCAGCACTTGCTGTATTAGGGAGTAAAGCCAAGGAATTGTTAAAACACAAGACGCTGCAAGTGCCATGTCCTCTTGTCCACCAGAGAACCGACACCACGAGTTCTGTAGCTTCTGGAAAACCCCATCATGCGCTTTTGAAGGCAGGGCGTGAACAAGGCATGCGAGGTCTTAGTGTAAATATCAAAGTAGCTTTGGTGGGACGGACCCACGAAGGGACCAGCCTGGAGAAGCCCTGAGCTCACGCCGCACTTCGTGGTGCTGAGAGGGGTGCGGGGACCACATTGGCCCCCTCGAAGGAACTGGTCCCGTGGTGTCTGGCTCTTACGAGTTGTCCTTGTGTCCCTGGGGCTGGGGGGCTGGCGGGGCCCAGCGGTGAAGGCTCTGTGCTCTGAAACCCCACTGGTGGGCAGCCACGCCTCTCAGAACGCCAAGCGGCAAAGATGGCTCAGGGCAGCTGAAAGAGAGATCAAAGCCTTTGCCTTCTGTTGGTGTAATCTGTTCACTATTGATTCCTTATACCTGAGATCCATGGTTTCTTTCCTAGCTGTCCAGCACCCCGGTTTCTTTATGTGAAGCAAGGGGCTGCTTTTCCCACCACTAACACTTTGAGCTGATTAGAGAAGGACGGACGGACGGTAGTCACACAGACACACAGACACTTAGTCTAGCATCAAAAATAGAAGACCATAAGACTATAAAACTGGGCATGACCTCAGGAAACAGAGTGCTGAGACATTCAGGGAGACCCTGACCTCCCATGTCACTGAGGGCTGGCCAGGTCACTTCCGGGCCTCAGCATGCCCATCCGAGCAGTGGAGGGATAGGAGCGCCAGCCACAGAGGGTAGTGGAGGGATGAGAGTGGCCAGCGTGAGGTCAGCAACGTGCGTGAGCAGCTCCCCCATCCCGAGGCAGCAGAACAGGGCGGTCGTGGTTGGGGGACACTCCTTACATCAGGACCCATAACATTCAGAAAAGATTCTTGCAAATGGTGAGAAGCTTTGGGGTTTTAATTAGCAATAATCACGCCTCGGATAAACCTCATTGGCTATGATACTGCCACTGCGCAAAGCTGAAGCTTTGGGGTTTTAAAGAGGACTGATCCCTAGTTATCAAGAAAGCAGTGTTCAGAATGTTTTCTTCCCTGAGGATTTAAAGAGCTGAGATTTGACGGCTCTCTTTTCCCTTAGCAGCTGCTTATTTGAGAACCGGTGCAGGGACATAGATGCCCTGGGGTGGTGACGGGGAGGGGAAGGAGGGGGACAGTGCAGTCCTCCTGCTGGGTCAGAAGAAGAGGAGGTACAGATTTACTCCAGGAGCATTTTCTCAAATCTCTTTAGGAAGAAGAATCAAGGATGATGTTTTTAGCAGATCCTCAAAACCTAATAAAGTTTGTCTCTTTGGACCAAATTAATAAAATAACAGTGATCATTCAAAAAATGCAGATAACATTATGTCAACAGGCCCACTGAGGCCTTTGCATTGTCTGTTCATAACCAGGCAGGACGCTTGTTGTTTCCCTGGTTGAAGCAGGCCTTCTGCCTCAGGGAGAGCCGAGCTCTTCAGGAAAAGCCTGTGTGGGGCCTGCCTCAGTTTCCCCTCTGTGCTGCTGTCCCTGCCACCTGGGCCCCCAACGGCTCACTGCCTCTTTGCTAGCCTGCTGCACTTGACAGTGACAGCCGGGAGACCTTTTTAGTCCCATGCACTTGGTTGGGCCATAAAGGATCCTGTGTGGGTCCTGGAGACCTTTCAGCCCACGCCTCCCAGCCTGCCCTGTTCGGGCTGCAGACGCGGGGGCTGGCAGGGCAGAGGAACATTGACCTCGGAGCAAACTGAAGTCCAGACTTAGGCACTGCTCAAGTCCTGCCTACCAGCGGAAAGCCTGGCAGCACAGAGCTCAAGGTCCAACGGCCCTGGAGTAGTTAGGTTTGGCCGTCAGACCTTTGGAAATGCAGTGAGCCATCTGTTACCAAGAGTGGTCTCCTCGTGCGTCCTGAGAGCATCAAGTGGGGTGGACTGGCTCGATGCGGGGTGCCTTCTGCATAAGGGTGTACCCGACAGCTTGGGCCAGGGGCCCACGGATGTCAGAACCACGTCCAGGTACTCGGCCTAGGATCTGCTGCCCCGAGGTGCCTGTGGATTCAAAGGGTGAATGAGGACAGCTGCCGTCTTAGAAATCACAGCCTGCTTCCCACTTTGCCACTTCCTTTGGCTCGTTTTCACCTAAAAGGGTCCCCTCTGCCACCTCGCCCCCTATGGTATAGTGGCAGTCAGGGGTCCTGAGGGCTCCGAGTTGGCTGCCCAGGGAGCCTGTGCTTTCGTCCCTCCCCCGGGTACTTTCACCGGGGAGAGGGGAGGCGGCGTGGTGGCAGACTTGAGTTTGCTCCCTCCTCAGCAGCTCTCTGTTCCCTGTCAGAGAGATTCTCAGGCATTTTACTGTAGGAAAGGCTGACCCACATTTTCCGTTGGGGAAGGAGTCGGTGTGCGCCCCCCCACCACCGCTGGACCCCCCCCCCCTCTGCTGCTACTTTAGCGGTGGTGCTTTTACTTCATTGTTTTGCTACATGTGGTTTTCAGTGAGTCCAGTCCAAGTATCAAATACGTCTGAGCCGTAAGGGACAGAGCTGCCAGGAGCGCACTCCATTCTCGCCAGCACCCTAACGTTTTGTTTCTTTTCCGGCAGGTTTTGACTGGAACTTGGTCTTCAAATGGGATTACATGACCCCAGAGCAGAGGAGATCCCGGCAGGGGAACCCTGTCGCCCCCATAAAGTAAGTGCCAGGCATCCCTTGGGGTGCCCCTCCCAGGTAGGCCCTGGCTCTGGCCCCGGGTTTCCTAGAGACGTGGTTTGGCTCTTCATCTTCCTGCCCGTCGGCGACACCGTTTCCCCTGTCCTGGCTCCAGGAAGAGTTTCTGCCCCCGGGTTATAGACTAAAGTACCATGAGTTTTCCTCAGACGGAGCCCATAGATGAACTATATGAGGCAGATCTACGAGTTCTGGGCATTCTCTCATGTTTGTACGGTAGAACGGTTTCCAGCAGGACGGGCTCTTCAAGTTGAACTCGGGGACCAGGGAAAAGGGCAGGGCCGGGAGAGCGTGATTCCCCCCTGCTGCCCTAACTGGTCCACTGCCTTCCTGGGCTACCTCTGCTTGCCTGCTGGCCCATCGAGGAGAGCGCTTGGAGCCATTAACACCCGGGTTTCGGGTCCTCAGGCCATGTCCTGCTGAGGAATTCAGGCTGGGAGTTAGGAGTCAATCCTCTGTGGCTGGGCATGAATGTGGGGTGTCTCTTCAGGCTAGGCTCACAGTTAAGTGGCAGCAGTGCCACAGACTTCTGCCACTGACTTCCAACACCGACTCCAGCACTGACTTCTGGCAGTGGCCACCCACACTGGTCACCGGCACCAACAACACAGTGTGCCAGCACTCGACACTGAGTTCTCAGGGCATCTAGGGGGATGGAAGTGGGGGCTCAGTTGACTCCCTCCCAGGCTGAGGAGACACAAAGGTGGTGGGTCCCAGCTGACAGGAGGAACGGGCTCCAGGATGAGGAGGAGGATGGCTGACGTCAAGCATTTCCCAAGTGTGCTAAGAGCTTATGTGCATTGTTTTTGGTAATCCTCTAAGGAAACTGAGGCACAGAAAAGTCAAGTACCTGCTTACGGCCGCTTGTCAGGGAGTGCCCCCAGCTCCAACAGTCACTCTCCCGGGAGGGGACACTGTCCAGCCCCTTGCACTGTGGGAGTGTCCGAATAGGGCAGGGGGGAGGCATTAAAAGTCAGCAGTGGAAAAGCAGAGTGAGGGCATCCTGAGCTCTGAACAGGGCGCCATGGCTGCGCCGTGGTTTTTAAAGTTAGCTCATAGAACTGACCTTGGCATTAAAATGCAGGAGCTCTAACCTTGACCTCTGGCCTGTCCCCTCTTCCCTTCTACCTTCTCTGCCTTTCCAGAACCCCTATGATTGCCGGCGGGCTCTTCGTGATGGACAAGCTCTACTTCGAGGAGCTCGGGAAGTATGACATGATGATGGACGTGTGGGGAGGAGAGAACCTGGGTACGTGAGAGCCTGGGTCTGCACTTTCCCGTTCTGAGGAAATCAAGGCTTTTTCCTGCCCAACAAGGGCATCGAAATGAGAAGTAGAAGCTTTGAAGAGGCTGTTAGGCCAGAGCTGGCGGTGTTCAGGAAGCCAGTTGGGAAAAGAACCACAGAACTGTAAAGGCCTTCACTGTTCCCTGCTCGGTGTCAACCCCCAAACAAGTATAAATAGCATCCCTTCCACCATTGTGTCTGGGGTTGGGCGTTAAATCCGTCACCCTCAACTAGAGCACAGGATGCTAGAAGACAGGCACTGTCCTTGAAGGGAAAGGCAGACTCGATAACATCCTCTGGATCCAAGCGTTCGGATGCAAGCTTCCAAACACGGGGAAGCATTACCGGCCGTGGGCTCCATGTTCAAGCCACGTGGGGTGGGAAGCCAGCCCGGGCCGGCCTCGTAGGGTAGACGGCACAGTGACGCTGGGAGTCCCGTGGTGCCGAGAGGCTGTGGCATTTAAGCCCTTCTTGACTGTTTTGTGAGTGATTCTAAATTGGTTGATTTTTTTTTTTGTTTTCATTTTTAATAACCCATGCCAATCAGCCTTAGGGACGTTTAGGGACGATGAAATTTTGTAGACTTCGGTCTACATTACTAGCCGCATCATATTTATCGCGGTAAGATAAAAAGACTCTTCTTATTTTGTTCTATTGTTGGTTTAGAGTTTTCTGCCAGGGTTCTGAGCAGTCTCGCCAGCCACTGATGCTGTTGAATCAATCACCCCGGCCCTGGGTGGGCGTGCCCTGGGAGAGAGTGGGCAAGGACAAGCAGGGAAACATGATGTCACTGTCATATTTAGTACTTCTACCTCTATCAGAAACTTGGATTTTTTGTTTGTTTGTTTAAAAGAAAAATCTAGACTAGCCTCTTATTTTTCTCTGTTTTATGATGTTAAAGTTGGTGATAACATCTCCACTGTGGAAAATTTGTCTGCCGTTGTTTGATATTGAAACCTTCTCTAGGCTCAGTAAGTACCCTGGGACAAAGGACCATGCGTCCAACTCCTTTTATTTAACGACACGTTGACAGGCAGGGAGGACTTGTATTAAAGTCGTTTGAGCATGAAAGGCTTCAGAAGAATTATTAACCTTCTGAGGAGAATTCTGAGTCACTCTTGCTCCGCACACATCTCCCCATGCCCCGTGGGGGCCCGGCCAGCCAGGACCCCAGTAGTAGTAGCCAGGACCTCCCAGTAGGACAGCACGTCACTTGGGTGACCATCTCCTGAAGCCGCTGTGTGGTTTTCCAAAATGTGTGCTGTTAGCCGAAAGCATGGATTCGGCACATGAGGTGACAGCCAGCTTTGTGTCACAGGGTGATTAGTGTTGATTGTAGCATCAAAGGGGACATCTTAATCTTAATCATCTTAAATGACCTGGTTTGTTTGGTGGTGGTGGTGGTTTGGTTTTCTATTCATGCAGCTGTTCTATAAGAGAGGCTCCCCAGAAGGACTTGAGGGGCCTGGGGTCAGGGTGGGGTGGGGTGGGGTGGGGCGGGGCAGGAGGGGCTGAAGCACCCCTTCCTGGGCCCCGTCTGGTACCTTCCCTCCCCTTGCCTGGCTCGATAAAGCTGCTCTGCTCCCCACTGTCTTCAGAGGTCAGCAGGCGCATGGGTTTCGGCAACAGGAGTCCCCGTCTGAGTCTTTCTTTCTGAAACCACTCCGACTCCGTTCTCTGAGTGCCGGGTACACACTGGCAGTGTCCAGCCTGTGTGACCTGCGCGGGCGTGAGTCAGGAGAAATGGAGTGCAGGGGTGCAGGAGTGACATCCAAAACCTTCTCCAAGCACACCCTCTGCCCCACCAAAAGGAAGCACCGCAGCTTCCGCTTTTCCAGCTGGTCAGACAGCCTCTGTAAGCAGTTAAAAAGACAAAGAATCGGATCCCGAGCCCCTGGGAGATGCAGGGCTCAGGCTCCTTGGGCATGTTTGTCCTCTGTGCATGTCCCCGCAGCTTTGGGATAGAGACTGTTTTCGGCTTCTGGTACACCTGCTCATCTGATGCTTTCTTAGTTCTTTTTTTCTTTCTTTCTTTTTTTTTTTTGATTAGAGGATGGCTGACATACAGTATTACAGTTTCATCAGTGTCAGGTGCACAGCATAGAGATTTCTGACAACCCCATATACTTCCTTTCATGAAGGACCAGGGTCTTGCCTAAGATCCCAGAGCTGGTCGTTAGCAAAGGCCAAGATGCCTAATTCAGACCAAGTTCTCTTGAGGAGGAGCCATTCCCTACATTGTAGTGACCCCAAGTTCAAGTGAAATCAGAGCTGAACGTAGTCATCGTGCGTGGTCTTCAAAATCCCCCGCCTAGATTCCTGAGTGGAACCCACTCCTTTCAGGGCTTCCCCCTACAGCAGCCACAGGACCTTCCTCCCCGCACCCCAATTTTGAATGTTCTGGTTAGACAAACATGCGTTTAATTTCATGTCCTGAAATACAGAGAACTTCTTATTCAAAGTGTTATTGGACACGAAGAAAGAAAAGTCAGAAGCCCTTCATTGCAGAGGCTGGGGTGGCCATGCCCCTGCGTTTCTCAAGGCTGCGAGGGGATTGTTCCAAAAGGCCCGGAACGGCGGCCTGGGTCACTTGTTTCCAGCCACTGGGGTGTTTCCTCTACGTCAGCTGTGCAGTCTGGGCACCTGCTGCCGCAGACGAGGCCTGGCCTAGAGGATTTCCCAAGCACCTCACTCGGGGTCTATTGTAGTCCCCCGACCCCTGACCTCTCCATACTTGCAGCAATGACTACTGGTTCTGTGGATTCCGTCTGGCCTCCTCACTGTGTTCTTGATGTCGAGGAAGCGCCTGTTCATAACAACCACGACATTGGCTATGGCCACTCGGATGGCTGGCGATTACGTCAGGTGCCTGGTCAGCGGATGCCAGGCTGTTCCAGATGCCAGCGCGTGCCGAGCTTTGTCAGAGGACAGATGCTCAGGGCGGTGAGTGTGTTGGTGTTGGCCTGAGCATCGCCAGCCCTGGGCATCGACGTACTCCTGCAGGTGGCTTCTGTGTCCAGGCAGGTGAACCACTGGTGACTGGCTGGGGAACTCCGTGGCCAGCTTTGAGGGATCTGTGACTAACTCAAGCGTCTTTGGTCACTGCTGTAGTCCAGGAGGCACCTATGAACTCCGCAGGTGACTGGAAGCCTGCTAATAATGCACAGTAATGGATAAGCATAAATTGTGAAGCTTAAGGGAAGCATTTTTTTCTCCCAGGTAAAGAAAGCCCAGGTGTACGGTAGCGCTCAGTGCATGGAAAGGAAGTTTAGAGGAAGATGGTGTGTATGGTGGCCCACTGCAGTTACGATCAAAGCTTTACCATGTGGCCATTTCGTGCCTTTTGATGTTTACACACCTTCAGCGATCGCTTTTCTAACAGTGTATATGAAGCAAGTGCCAATGTCATATTCCGTGGTCCCAAACCAGCTAGTGAAGGATTCAGTGCAAACATTTTGTTGTTCGATACTGCGATGCTATATGGACATGTGTGGTCTTATGGCCAGGGTCCTTTATAATCAGAATAGACCAAAGATGCACATTTTTCTCAGGGTGACTCATCTGAATCTGAAAAAAACGTTTCCACGTGCTCACTCTCTTTTGAACTTGGAATAGAATCATTTAGTGGAAACAAGGGATTTGGTAACATTGATCTCATTGACTTCCATAATTCAGATCTGTCCTAAAATCTACGATTGCGCCTGCCCCAGCTTAGGTAATTTGTATATTTCTCTCCTTTTTGTCTACATCATTTCACATTTCTGTCAAACAACACCGTTGTAGAGACCCCCTCCTGGTGAACCGAGTGGGAGTGTTCATTCGCTCTTTTTTGTCTCTCCAACTCTGTTGAGTTGACCGTTTGAAGTTGTACGTATAAGGTCCCCGACTTGATGACCTGACAGACATGTACTTTGTGAGATGCTCCCTAGAGCCAAGCTGATTCCCAGATCCGCTGCACCTACTTTCCGGAGTATGACACGGAGCCGGGAGCCCGGGGTGTGTCGGATGTCTGCACCATAGAAAGTTCTAGAGTGTGTTCCCTTATTCCCACCTCCTTCAGCCGTTGAGGGCACGAGCGCCCTTCGATGGGATGGTGGCGGGCGGGTGGGCGTCAGGGCCCCACCTGGGGCAAGAGCAGCCCAGGGCTCTGTCAGTCACCCTGTCTCATTCCTCTTCTCAGAGATCTCGTTCCGAGTGTGGCAGTGCGGTGGCAGCCTGGAGATCGTCCCCTGCAGTCGCGTGGGACACGTGTTCCGAAAGCAGCACCCCTACACTTTCCCGGGTGGCAGCGGCACGGTCTTCGCCCGGTAAGTGTCGTGACCAGG
This sequence comes from Mustela nivalis, assembly GCF_964662115.1. NCBI lineage: Eukaryota > Metazoa > Chordata > Mammalia > Carnivora > Mustelidae > Mustela > Mustela nivalis. Next base: position 92,148,336 of record NC_139021.1, on the reverse strand, counting down.
CCATCGGTGACCGCCACCCAGACACTTAGCCTTGGGCTGCACAGAGACAGGTGTCCTCCACCAGGATACCACACACCACGGACCAGGGTCACCGGTACGCACAGCAATGTGCCTGTCTCCTGAGGGCAGTGTGCTGAGAAGTCGCACCCTAGGACAGTCTCAGAGAGACACAGCCGCAGTGACGGAGGGCGGACGGGGCTGGGCTGGGGCGTGACTGCAGAGGGGCTATCCAGGCTGCGGGTGCCAGGCCGCGTCCTGATGGGTGGTCACTGCACCGATCTGTACACGTGGGAAAACGCACACAGCGGTGCACCCCCAAGAGCTTATGAGGAAACATGATCGTGGAGAAGACGAGCTTATTTTTTTTTGTATGTATTGCCATCCAAGGAATAAGTGTGAACAGCGTGTAGGTTAAGCCGTACTGAACTCAAGCCAGAAAATCTACACAGCACGTAGATCAGATTTACGGTAGATTCTAGGTATGTCTCGGCAAGCACGAAGCTGCCAAATGAAGAGCTTTCTGAAGAAAACAGGCGAATTACCAGTCGTGGGCCCACGGCTTTTTCTAGGGAATTCTCTTCATGCTAAAGATAGAACAGCATATAAGCCAGCCTGCCTGGCCTCCGGAGGGGGGAGTAGTCAGCCTGGGGTATGAGCTGAATAAGATGATTGTAACCTCTGATAAATGCCGTGAACCAGGCAAGATGTCCTGTGGCTGAGCATGAGAGGGACGGGGACAGGTTTGCAGGGGGCCCACAGCCAGGGGAGGAAGTGGCGCCCAGTTCAGCCCCTGCAGGACGAGCAGGTCCCTCGGCGCTGAGGTCAACGTGACTTCAGAGCGGGAGGACCCCAGCAGGACTAGAGCCGAGAGAAGGAGGGCAAAGTAGACAAGCTGCTGTGTGGGTCATGGGAAACCGGATGTTATTCTGAGGCCAGGGGAAGCTGCTGGAGGCGCCTGACCTTTGAGCAGGTACCTGAGTTCTCTGTTTTAAGCTCTAACGAGCAAGGTGACACCAGGAGGAAATGCTGGTGTGAGTGTCCCTCCCCTCCCCTGCTCTTCTAAGAGCTGTTGCGGTGGCCCAGGCCAAGGAGAGGTGGGGTAAAGAGGGATCCAGGTCCCAGCCCCCTTCCAGCAGGCAGCATTGACCGTGGCCTGGCCCTGGCCAGAGACCAAGAGCCAGGAATTAAGAGCAAGTCCATGACCTTCGGTCCTAGGACTTTGCTGACCTGCTGCTCCACAAACTAGGAGCACTTGAGAGAGGGTGGAAGCGAGCTGGGGAGAACAACTAGCTTATCTGTTGTGTCATATTTTAAAACTTGGATTCCAAGTACAGATCACACAGTATACACATATCACACAGCAGGTAGTTTCAGCGTAGAGATTGCGAGTTCTGAGAAACTTTAATGATGTCAAACAGCAAGTTACTTCTGACCAAATGGTCTTCTTTCAAATTCTGACCTTTCTCAAGTGTTGTCTGCTTTGTTACTGTTCCTTATTAGAAACAAAAGTATGTTCTTATCCAGTGAGCTCTACAAAATGAAACTATGATTAGTTTTTTTTCCCAAGGACAATGCAAGATTCCCCCAAAACCTCCTGTGTAGACACATCAAATACCCAAATCACATTGGTCGCTACTAGCACATGGCAGGCTTTTAGAAAAGAATGTGTTAACACAGAGAGAATGTTGCTTTATACTCTTCTTTTTTAAAAAGCACTCTTCCTTAGATAGGAAATGTCCTCACTGTGTTTTGTGGCCCAGGAGCCTGTCCATACACTAGAGGCCTGGAGAGAAGACAGACCCAGCCTTTCTGTATTTGGGGCAGCAGAGATCTGCTGGCCTTCCATGAGGCTTCACAGCCCTCTGCCTCCAAGGACTCTGCTAAAAGATAAGGAGGTAGAATCATATTATTTCTGAAGTCCCCCTCCAGTTCCAAGTTCTCTCTGATGTCCTCCGACCTGTGGCATTTTGATTTAAGTATTTCACCATTTAAAAATTGGGCTTCAGAAATAGCTAATATTCCTATAGTATGTTGTGTGTGTCTAGCTGTTCTGAGTACCAGGCAGATATTAGCTCACATCATTCTCATAAAACCTTGTGAACTAAGTGCCATAAAGGAAACTGAGACATAGGGAGGTTCAGTCCCGCAGTCCAAGTTCACACAGGCAGAAAATGCCAGAGCCGTGTGGTCACGTGGGCAGTTGAGCTCCAGATTCCAAGTCCTTCCCACACGTCGAACTCTCTAATCCAGACCTGCAGGGGCCGCTAGTGCCAAGGTGGCTGGAACTTGTCTGTTAGGTACAGATTGAAATGGGCACCAGAACAGGTGTGAAGGCTGATCTCGTTTGTGTGGGTTAGTCAGTGAGTAAGTGATGAATGAATGAATGGAGCAGGTAGCCCCATGGGGTCTTACAGGCGCTGTTTTACCACCCCAGCTCTGCATGTGGGCACCCACACTCAGTGGGGTAAGGTGTTATGACGCACCTGCAGCTTCTTAGTTCAGTCCCCAGTGATGGTGGCCACATCCCCTAAGACCGGATGAGAGGGATCCCACTGGCGTGTTTCTCGCTGCATTTCCACTTAGCGTCCCACAAGCCCCTTAAGAGACTGGAGGGCGCTGAGTGTGAGCTTAAACACATGTGCTCATTAGAGCCCCCGGGGCGAGGGAAGGTCCCCGTCAGAACCGTAGCACAGTGGTGCGGTTGAGCCTTAGACAGACGTTTGGTTTTAGGGTTAGAGTTAACAGCGACACTCTATTAATATGATTGATATTAAACAGAGGAAACCAGTGTTTCGAGTTAGTTTCTTACCGGACTTTCTTCAGCTACCTCCACCAAGCCGTAGAGCTGGCCCATGCGAGCCACACCTTCTCTCTGCTGCCCGCTTCCTGGTGGAGCTGCTTTGCGCTGAGTATGGGAGTGGGCGGAGGGAAGCGCAAGCGAGGGGAACCAGGACACATCAAAGCGGACCCTTCTGGGGGCCCCTTTCGCCACACACCAAGAGGACTGTCGGGCATCTCATAGGTACCGAAGAAACATTTGAATGAATGAACCGAACCCAGCATCGAGCAGGGCACGGCGCTAACTCATTGAGGCTACGTACGGGTCTTTCTCTAGTAACTGGACAGAAAGATGGTGCTTCGCATTAAGAATTAAGAAATGACTTAATTACTTAATGACTTAGGAGATTAAGAACCACTATGTAAGCAGAATTCACAAAAGCCATTGAAGCCATCAGGGCTAAAAGGGACCTCCGAGATGCATGGGTGCAGTCCTTTCGTCTTACCCACGAGCGGTCCAGGTCCTTGCACACCGGCCCTGTATGCCAACGTAGCTTGTTCCAGTGGCCTTAACTGATCACACGTCATGGTTTTGAGCTGTAAGGAGGTGCGGTTCTGAGATTTAAGCATATGGTGTTCTTGACTGTTCCATCTGGGTCCCTCTAGCATGGTGTAGTGGGCGGGAGCCCCGGATGTGGGGCTGCAAGCTTTTCTCCCCTTCCCATCACCTGTCCTTGTCCAAACCAAACACTCTTTCAGCTCAGGTCTGCAGGGGGAAAAGTCTTTTTAATAGTACTTACCTATTTTTTACCTTTTCCCCAGAGCTGTCTAGTCACGTTGCAGCCATGATGAGGAGGGCCGCAGAGGCCAAGGATTCCTTGGCTGTCCTCCCCTGTGCCAACCGCCCATGCGTACATGATGCAGGTTACCGTGGTGACGCCCTGTATCCTTCTTGCTGGTCCAGCCTGAGTCTTTTCCTCCCAGGACCTGCCTGTGCTGCAGGTCTGACTGCCTTTTGCTCTTTGACAATCTGTTTCTGTAAAAGAAGAGAAGGCGAATTCCGTTTGCTCAGTAAGCACCCGCTGACTGCCCCCTACCCACCAGTCTGGGTGCCGAGCGGGGACAGCCTGCTCTCTGCGTCCGTGCCACCACTGCCTGCCCACTTCGGGGGCCCTTCCCAAGTAGCCCTCAAAGCAGACAAGTGCACACAGAGTGACGCTGACGGAAAGAAGGCAAATCCCAGCTCAAGAATCCTTATTTTGTTTCTAGAAACACCCGCCGGGCAGCAGAGGTCTGGATGGACGAATACAAAAATTTCTATTACGCAGCAGTGCCTTCCGCCAGAAACGTTCCTTATGGAAAGTGAGTGTCACTTGAGCCTCTCCTGCCACTTTGCTCGGGATCCTGGCGGGGGGTGGGGGAGCCTGTGCTCAGCCCCCACCCCACGAACCATCCTGCTGCCCGAGGCGAGAACCGTCGCCCAGGCTTCAGAGCAGGGGCCTCTGCTCAAGGCTGGGCAAGGGCACAAGGCAGGAGGCATGTGGGAGGTGGGCCAGGGCTGCGGGGACAGGAGCATGGATGGTCCAAGCTCCACTGTCTGCCTCTGTCCTCTTCCCCTCAGCAGCTTTCCAGATATGATGTAAGGAGATTGTCCGTTCTCGAAATTGGTGAAGGAATCTTGTTTCCCTCTTTTCCAGTATTCAGAGCCGACTGGAGCTCAGGAAGAAACTTAGCTGCAAGCCTTTCAAGTGGTACCTGGAAAACGTCTACCCGGAGCTAAGGTAAGTAAACTGCGGGGGGTCGGGGCCTTGCTCTGCGAGGGCTTAGGAGCCATGAATGTCAGAGGCAGGAGGCCCTGAGAGGTGACCAAGTTAAGCTTGTGGCCCTGGTGAGAGGCCGGGAGCTGGGGCTTCCAGCAAGAGCTGTGTGTCCTCACCCCGCAGCTGTCCCTAATCGCTACTGAGAAGTGCTCCCCGAATGGTGGCCTCCTGCTGGGTGACCTTCCTGTTCTCCACAGAGGCGGAAACAGTCCCAGGTGGCACCTCGTTTAGCTCACGCCCTATTGGCTAGAGGACAAGGGCTGTTGTCTCACCCTCTCTGTAAGTGGCCCAAGGGGCAGTGCCCAGCCCGCCCCGGCTCCAGGCCCTCCCTGTGCAGCAGGTGCCTCTGCCTGGCCTCCCTGCGCTGGAGCCGCGCGCAGCGCTGACACGCAGAGAATGAATCCACTCCCTGCCCCTCTACCACCCTCCCGCTTCGCTCCTGCTGCCCGGATGCCAGTGCCCATCCTGTGGTCCTGTGAACAGAGGGCAGTACCCAGCAGAGCCTGGAGACCAGACCCCTGCCTCCAGGCTGCGTCGGGCACTAACACTGGGCCCCGCTTCCCTCCGGGAGACTTCCTGGTGGCAGAAGTGCTCTTCTGCGGCTTCTGTCTACACCCGCTGCTTCCTCTTGGGCTAATGGCCGCTCCGCTCCCTTGGGGAGCCCTTGAGACCCTCCTCAGAGGCCTGCAGGTCTGCGGGTTTCAGGACCCATCCGAACGTCATCCTCGTAAAGGGATTGCCAGACGGGTTTTGCTTTAACGTGGCACATTCCTCCTTTCCCAGCGAGGGCGTGGCTCCCACGCAGGGGCAGCTGGAGTCACCACCATTATCCTTCAGGCTAACGGCTCCTTCAGAGCTCTTTGTCCCCAAGGTTTGTTTGAGCGTTCCCTAACGCAGCTGTGCCTCCCAGCTGCTCTTCACAGCCATCCAGCTGTCCCCCAGCAGTGGGGACAGCAGGCCTCCTCCTCCCTTGGGCCCCGTCTGTGACAGGCGGCTTGCTCTGAGGCCCGAGAGCAGACTTGGTCACCCGCGGGCAGCCGCTGCTCATTGTCTCTCGCCCAGCCCGCGCGGCGCTTCCCACTATGGCCTGCAGCCCCGTCATGGGGACTACTGTGCTTTTGCCGTCATGGTCATCTGTGATGTGGTGGGTAGTGCTACCAGCCAGAGTGAGTGCAGCTTCGCATACCGCTGCTGTGGGGTGCTGGGGGCCTGTGCCACTTGTCTAGAACACTGAGTCCCACACTGGCCGGGGACGCTGACACCCCCATCCGTGCCCGGCAGGGGAGACACCGACCTGACATTCATGTGTGTTTGTAGTGCACACTGCTGCTCACTGGGCGCCCCCCAACCCCGTGCCCTGGGCCCTGGGCTCCACGTGCTTGCAGTAAAACATGTTCCGTGATACTTGGAACAGATCTGCTTCACAGTTGCTGTGCAGTAGGGTCCGCGGTTTGGGAGGACAGCGAGAGATGTCACAGCAGGTGTGGGGCCCAGGCCGAGCACAGCCCCGGGTGGAATCCTGAGGCATGTGGCCCCGCCCACACGTGCCAGTTCTGTCGGTGGCTGGCTGCCGGACACAGCCACACGGGTTCTCCCCTCTGCCAGGAAAAGGTCAGATCCCAAGTCTGCCGGAAAGCCCAGGGCCGTGGGGTCTTACCTCATGAATTACTTTTCTGAAGAATTTCCAACAGGCTGACAGTGAGGAGTGGAGGAGCTTTTCCTTTCCAGAAACGTTTTCCTGGTACGGAAAGAATGCTTCTCCAGCTTGCAGTCTTCACTCCGGGTTAGAAATCCAGGGCATTCGAGAAATGCTGCCCTGCTGACACAGCCCGCCTGTGGGAGGGGTCCCTCTCCTCTCAGGGTTCCTGCTGCCGGAGACGGACTCGCCGAGTAAGGGGGTGCACGGTGGGAGTTGGGGGACCTGTGGAATTAAGCAGATGGTTCTCCTCTTGCTTTCCAGGGTCCCTGACCACCAGGATATAGCTTTTGGGGCCTTGCAGCAGGGAACCAACTGCCTGGACACTTTAGGACATTTTGCAGATGGTGTCGTTGGAGTCTACGAGTGTCATAATGCAGGGGGGAACCAGGTATGTGTGGGGGGTGGGCTGCAGCCCCTGCAGGGGCAGGCCCCAAGCTTGCAAGTCCCTGCTGCTGCTTCTCCTGTGACCCATGGTGTCTGAGGTAGCCTGCGGCCCCGGCTGGTCACCCACACGCAGGCAGTCCCAGGCTCGGGGTGGGATGTGCCAGATCTTGAGCGATGCGTGGAGCCTGCCATCGGCTCGGGCCGGCCTCTGCACCACAGCAAGGGACACTGCGGTCACCACCGACATCCGGCATCTCTCATCAAGGCAGGCCTGCAGGGCTGGTGGCCTTCCTCCTCTTCCTCCTCATCTTGCCACCACCTCTGTCATCCCTGTGGCATGTGCTTGTGCCCAGAGCACCTGTTCTGTGTCCCCATCTGTGTCTGGTCTCCAACTAGCTCATAAACACCTGCTCGGGCCCCAGTTTTAATAGGCACGGACCCTGCAGCTGCTGCCAGAGTCATTATCGGCCCCTGCCTGTTAGATAACACAGGCTTAGGTAGAGAATATTAACAATTACTAGCTTCAGTCTGACACACACACACAGCTTGTCCTGGATGCATAAAGCCCCACACCTTCTGTCCTCACTGAAAATAAAACAGAGAAGTAAAGGCCTGTTGGGCCTAACATGGCCTATATGTTCCAGAAGACAATGTTCTAGAATAGCAGTTTTCCCTTAAAAAAAGATAGGTATTTGGTAAAATGTGGGCTTTGCACCCAGAAGAGTCTGGGTCATGCTAGGTATTCTTATTTCCTTGAGAATGTGCCAAGCTCTCTGAGGACCTACAGTTTAAATGGGGCCATTGGGGGATGGGGGATTAACTAAGTGTTTCCCAGATTTACTGATCACAAAACCTCCTTTAAATAGAACCCTCTTTAAGAGAGGGCACCTGCTTTTACATAAAGTTGGTTGTTCCTAATCCCCCCAGGGAGTATCTGGGTGGACTGCGACCCCCAGATGTTTCATCCCCTCTCTTCACTTGGTGATGTCATCTTAACAGTTGTTTGGACCGGTCTGGACATCCTCAGTTAGACAAGGGAGGTGGAGGCGGCTTCAGGCGGCGGCCAGGGCTGGCCCAGCGCAGACATGCCACTCCCGGGCTCCCAGGGTCTCACCTCTGTCCTCAGAGCCTGGCCTCTTGGTCCCACAAGTGCTCCCCGGGGACAGGCTGTGAGCTTGGAGTGAGCTCCCAACCAGCCTCGGGGTGCAGCCTGGTTTGGGGTGCAGCCTGGTTTGTGGATTTTGAGTATTTCAAAATGTTAGGAGGTGTTAGGAGTCGGCCAGAAGGAAAAGGTCTAAGTAGGAAAGAAGTAGAGTAGGAGAGAAGACTCCAGTCAGGCCAGGTTTGTTGGGTGGGGATAGGAGGGACAGAGGACGCCGTGCCTGCCAAGAGTGTCTCTGCGTGTCCTTGTCAGGCCTTCCGTCTGAAACTCACCATGGGTGCTCACTTCGGCAGCGCATATACTAAAATTGAAACACCGTGGTTCCACTTTCTGCTGGGGACCACGTGGCTTGGGGTCCCACCGATACGCACGGCAGTGGCACATGGCGCAGGTCTGCCTGCAGGAAGCCATGCAGGGACGCAGCGCAAGGAGGACTGGGGCTTTGGTGTGAGGCGGAGGCTGAGGGCGCCGGGAGACGTGGGGTTTTATCTGTCTCTGGCCAAGCCGGAATGAAAATACTGAAGTGCTGCCTTCCAAAAAGGGAAGCTTTGGACGGCCTGGAACACAGTGGATCCAATGAGTCTCCAGAAGCAGGGTCGTGCTCCTGGGCCTGCTAAGCCCCGGGGCGCTTCTGGTCCTCGTGGCCAAAATTCAGAATTTGGCTAATGCTCCGGTCTGTGGGTCAGGATTCAGAGGCGGCGCAGCCCCACATTACCTGCCGTCTCCATTGTTGGACTTGTTCCTGTCCCAGGCTGGCCTCACCCTGCCCCCGGTTAGTCACCGGGGTTTCCCCTTGGTCACGTGTGCAACGTTCTGATGATTCAGTGACCATTACAGGGTCCTCCCTTACAGCAGCTCTGACCAGTGCTGACTCCATGCATTTGGAAGGTATGTACGGTGGCCGATAGGGATTTCCCGCTGCCCCCACCCTGCCCTCCCCAGGCACCAGCTTCGGTCCTGGGTGCCGTGTGTGGCTCTTGCCCATGTTGCACGGCCTCAGGGATGGATGGTACCTTTTACCCCGTGGCTGGTCACAAAAGCTTCCGTGGTCTGCGTGGTCGCCCCCACCTGTGATGACTGGTGGCCGTGGCTCTGGATCCCCAGATCCTGCCTCCAGGCTGGTCTCTGAGCCCACGAGCCCCGCTCTGCAAGCCCATGGGGAGGCCGATCAGCCTGGCCTGCCGGGCACATGGCTCCCTCAGGCCCGTCCCCTGCGCGGTTTTGCATAGCTCCCCCTTTTTTTCTCACAGCTGTCCTGGTTATAGTCCCCTTGTTCGTAGGCACAGGAGTTGATTGATGATGAGCTGCCCTCAGGGTGCCGTGTGTGGGGGAGGAGGAGATTGGGATGGTGCAGGAGGCCACCCGGAGCTCCCGGCTGTGTGCGGGGCTGACGGTGCTGGGCCATGGCCACGCCCAGACTTGGGCTGTCCCAGTGCTGTGCCTGGGGCTGCCAGGGAGAGCAAACAGTATGGCCTGTGCAGAGCATTCCGTTCCCTCTTTTTTTGCCTTTTGCCCTTGTGAGACCCTGGCTGTTCTCGCACTGGGCCGGAGGAGCTTTCCCTCCCCACAGCAGATGTCTGCGGAGTCCTCGCTGGGCCAGCTGCGGGGCGCTCGGGGACCCTGGACGGGAGCACCCAGTCTTGCCTGTCCAGGGAGCAGGTTTCTACCATCTCAGCCTGCTTCCTGTGGGTTTGTGCTGGAATCACCCCGAGAGCTTTCCAGAAATTCTGATGTCAGGTCCCCCGTCCAGAGAGCCTGATTTTATCGGCCTGAAGTCCCAGAGCATTGGGGTTTGTGAAATCTCCCCAGGCAGGTGATTCTGAACGAGCCACTGCACCATGAGGGTTTTCTAGCGGAGGAGGCCACACCAGTGGGCGACGGGTTTCTCCCACACCCTGGGGGCCCACGTTCCTCCGTGGACCAGCCTGTGGCCTAGAGAGCAGCCTAGACCAGCCCCAGCAGCCTTGCCCGGTCTGCTGAGAATGTCCTCCATCTGCAACACCCGGTGAGGTTCTCACGGACCGCGTGTGGCCGCAGAGCACTCAGAATGCAGCCGGTGTGACAGAGGAGGTCAGGTGTTCAGCCCTTTGGTTCAGCCAAGGTGGGTGGTGGCCACCACATCGGGCAGCGAGGATCCGAGGCAGCAGGAGGCCCGGGCTCAGGCGTGCTGCTCGCGGGTGTGCCGACGCGTGACCCTCCCATGAGGAGGCCCGTCCGTACTGATGGAAAGCAATGTTGTTTGAGTGCTGTGCCGCCTGGGTGAGAAATGAGAGGGTAAGTGGCGTTTCCTAACTGTAGACACCGTCCTTCTTATCTGGTTTCTGGCGGAGCCTCAGCAGACACCCAGGAAACGGGGAAATTAATGGCCGTGCTTTTTTAAGAGTGGCAGCTCAAAAAAGCAATTCTTAAATATTTATGAACTTTATTTTACAAATTCAGATCATTGAAATGCAACAGAAGAACAAAGTGGCAGCCAGCTCTGTTGTTTGCACAGCTGAATTAGTTTTCCTGGAATTCAGTGTAAAGTCTGCTGTAAAATAATTAAACACACAATAGCAAGGAGGTTGTAGAAACATTTGTACGTGAGCTTTCCCTGAGTATCTGCAACCCTTCCAGTGTCTTTTAGACACCTGCTTCCAAGAAGCATCTAGAAGCTTACCCACGAGTGGGGGCGGGTTCGTGCCGGTACTTCACGCGAGCTGCGCTGGAGGCACGATACGTATCTCAGTGACTGAAAGGTGGGGTGCGCGTGCTTCTTCCTGGGGGGCATCGAATGCCACCCTGGGATACAGGTGACTCTTGAGTGCCCGTTGGGACCTCAGAGGCACTGGCTGTTGGGGGAACAGCCTGACGGTAAGTTGGAATCAACCCTCAAGGGCGGCGTGGGGCCCTTCCCAGAGAATGCTCTGCAGAGCTCACTTCCAGGGACCGATGGGGACAGATGCGACAGGGCTTCATGCTCTCCAGTCTGAGAGAGGCTGAGGAAAACAGTGAGAGCAGGTTCTTCCATGCTCAGCCTTCCAGGGCCTCGGAGAGCCTATGTGTGACTTCACAGAAAGACACGTGGCCCAAACTCACTGTTCCCCAAACTTACTTGACCTGAAACAGACTTCTCACAGAATCCCTCCAGGAGCACACTTTGGGAAACAGTCATTAAAAGGTGAGAACAGTGAAGCCAAAGAAAAGGAGGCAGCCCGGTCCCAGTCTGCCTCCCTGCTAGGAGAGGAGGAAGCCCCAACAGCCCAGGGGGCTTCTCCGGAGCCCAGACTTGCGGCCTGTCTCAGGCAGATCATCTGTTCCAAGGTGACTGGGGCACTGAACAGTGAGGCTTCTTAAAAGGTAATTTATTCCCTCCCTTACCTCTGTCCCCTGAGAACAGAAAAAAGAAAGAAAAATAATTTCTCTGTTGCATTTAATTATCCGTGTACATTATCCGTGGGTGAGCCATTCTCCCCACTGGAGAGCCAGCCCCGGGAGGTCGGGGCCTTGCCTGACTGTTCACGGCCGTGGGTCGGGCCCTGGGAGGGCACCTGAGGCATCTCGGGACACCATGGACCGTCACAGGAAGGATGGCTGAGTCGTAGCAGCTTTCCTGGGCAGAGAGCAGAAAGACATACGCTGGTAGGGAGTGTGTCCCGGTGGAACTCTGGGTTGGAAGTTGCCTGGCTGCTTCTGGTTCCTGAAGGCTCACTTGGGAATTGACCCATTTGAAAGGGTCGGGTCCTAGAGTGGAGGTTGGAAGCTGTCTCCTCCTGTCCCACCCGTGGCCCCTCCGAGAACCTTCTGCCTGGGGCCTCGTGCTTCCTCACCCATCTTCTCCATGTTCCCCCGTCCTGTCCTTTTAGAGTGTCCTATAAGTGGTCGTGCTCTCAGCCCTTAGTGTGTGTGTGTGTGTGTGTGTGTGTTGTAAAAATCATAAGCAAGTTATTTTAGCACTCTCTGGCTCAGTTTTCCATCTCTGAGATGGGGTAATAACAGTTTCTCATGGGGCGTAGTGTGGGCGCCTGGTGTTGGCACGAGGTATGTGTGTGTAAATACCCAGATCCGTCCCTAGGGAGCTCAGGCCTTAGGGAGTGTCAGCAAACCAGCTCACTGCGCAGTGAGGCCGCATGCTGCGTATTTCGCTACACGCTCCATGTGTAATTTCCATCTTCACACATTACAATCCACATTCGTAAAGGCTGTTTCCAAGCCACACTGCAGGGGGGCAGAGTCTTTCCAAAATGATGCAGGCGGGAACGTCCACCCTGACCCGTCCGCCTTGGGGGATCCACACGTGGGCCGCCGTGTTCCCAGCTCCCAGTCCATGGTAGAGCCCTGGGTGTGGCGCTCAGACACGAGCTCCGGGCTGAAACCGTTCATACTGTTTATCTTAGTTACTCGTGTTCTCCAAGCGCTTTTGCCACGTCAGTCGGTGAACTTGGCGCTGCCCTGGGCGGCCCCCCACTCCCACCCCCCAGCCCTGGCACGTCCAGGTGGAGACCTGCCCTTCAGCAAGAAGTCACGTGTCGGCCCTGAGGCGGCTAGGGGGGCTCGGGATCTCTGCTCGGCGGTAGGACCCTGTCCCTCTCGAGCCCCGTCACTCCACCCTGTGCGTGGTGCGGCCCTGACCCCCTGTGCTGTGTTCCAGGAATGGGCCTTGACGAAGGAGAAGTCAGTGAAACACATGGACTTGTGCCTGACGGTGGTGGACCGGGCGCCGGGCTCTGTTGTAAAGCTGCAGGGCTGCCGAGAGAACGACACCAGACAGGTAGGGCGCCCCTGCCCCTCAGCCCAGCCTTCCCGCGTGCCCCCTGTGGCCTCGACCACCTGCTCCTTTGTCCCATCGGGCTGCCCTGTTGGACTTCGGCTCCGGTCGGCCGCCGTCTACCACCAAGCTAGGGAGCTCCTGGCCGGTGGCAGGTATCCATGAGCCCCGTGCTGGGCAAACGTGGGGTCGGGGTGCTCACGCTGCGTGCGGGATGTGCATGGTCGTGGGCAGCTCCGTGAGTGCCCTCATCCCGGGGTATGTCTCTCCATAACTTATTTTCTCCAAAGATTCATTCACTTTTTTTAGAGAGAGAAAGAGAGCAGGGGGAGGGGCAGAGGCAGACGGAGACTGGCAAGCAGACTCCCTGCCCAGCGTGCAGCCCGACACGGGGCTCGATCCCGGTACCCCAAGATCATGACCCAAGCCGAAATCAAAGAGTCGGAGGTCCAGCTGGCCGCCCCCTTCCACAGCTTCTTGATTGATCTGCTTCTGTCTGTGCCTCACCCTCCAGCGAAACTGAGGGGAAGGGGCCACATTTGTGAGTTCGGCTCCTACGAGGGTCTGGAAGCACCTTCATTAGGTAGGGGCCTCAGCACCTCCAGGTCAGTTCCTCCTCCCCGTTGTGCAGGTAAGCGGAGCCGCTGGTCCCTTCTCCAGTCCTTCTTTGTAGCAGCCCCTCGTACGTGCGTGTCCTGAGAGTGTGTGTCTGGTGGTGCTGGCAAACACGGGAGAGAGGCGGGTGGCAATGCGTGTGCTGGTCTGAGTGCTGGCCATGACCATGGGAAGCCCACCGCGTTCTGCCTCCTCACATCCCTGGCGAGTGGAGGCGCAGACCTCAGGCCCAGGAGGAGGGAGGCCCTGCCGGCTCGTGGCTTCTCCACAGAAGCAGAAGCACAGGGGGCCACGCAGGTGTGCGGCCTTGGGGGGTGGGAGGGACTACGGCAGGTGGGGACCTCGGCCCAGACGCAGAACCCGCTGAGAAGTTAGCACAGCACTGACCCACAGATAAGTACTAGAAGAGAAAGCAAGCTTCATCACCGCGTCACCGAAGGGAGGTGTTTTCATTCTGATTCACTCCCTGTACTGATGAACCCACGGCCCTGAAGTAAAGACCTAGCGACACACCTCTCTCGTCAGCCACCAGTCGGCTGTTGCTTATTTCTGGTGACGTTCTCGTTCTTTCCACTCTACCGGGTATTTCAAAGAAAAATTGCCTGTTCTTATTTATTCATTAAATTTTCTGCTTTTTAAATTTGCAAAAATGCTAAACGAGGAAGTTCAAGTGGGTGAGACCTCATACACATACACACACTCTCTCTTTCCCGAGTGTCTGTGGATTTATACCTTCCGACATGCCACCGTGGGGAGCACTGGCTTGTCTCTGTATGGTCCCTTTTTATGGAATACATAGATGTAGAGAAATGGAGGCACAGAGCCAACCACAGCCCGGAGCCTGAGTGGGCTTCTTGTCCGAAACATTTTACCAAAGGAGAGGTTGGACCCACGGAGTCAGTATCTCTCCGATGTCACCTGGGAGGACGCAGGCTGCGACCAGGTCCCTGGCTTCAGGGAAGTACTTGCATCTGTCCATCCCTGGCCTGGTTGTGGGGTCTGTCCCCGGCTCTGTGGAACTCCAGCCTGGCTTCTGATGGACGCTTGAACCCCTAGAGGAGTTCATTCAGTAGGAGCTCACCTTATTTCCAGAGCGGACAGGTGTTCCTGGTGCGATCCCGGTCCTTGGGAAGCATAGGGTGCCACGGAGAGGTTCCCACCAGGGGAAGGGAGTGTCCTGCAGGCAGCTCCTCTGACCCCGAGACCTCACCAGGTGTGGAGCCCTGTGGTCCTGTTCCAGCAGAGCCTTGAGGGCCCAGAAATCCAACCCCTGATTAGAGACAGAGCTGGAGTTGGATTATTTTTTTTAAAGACCTTCCATTTAGCTGAGGCTTTGACACCTGACAGGCAGAGCCGCTCCAGAGAAGAGAATCAGATTCCATTCATTCCATATTCTTTGTCAAGCCTGATTTCTGCCCACTCAGAGCAGCACAGGGCTGTCTGCACCACAGACACACTTTACGTGACAACGGCAGAAGCCCGAGTGAGGACTGACTGACAGCCAGGGAGCCAGAAAGGAGGGATGACGGGCAGGCAGCCGTGACCTCCCTGTGCTCAGCTGATTGCCCTGAATTTCACTGTTGGCAGAAGCTCTGGGTTTGCGGTGGCCTGAGTGAGTATCACAGGGCCCCCGTGAGAACATCCCAGCATTCTGTTCTCGCACAGAAGGCCGGTTCTCGGGGTGCCGGGTTCCTCTCTGCCTGCCCTGCCTCCTTGCCCCCATCCACTTGCCCTCTGAGAGGAGGCCCCTCAGCTAATTTTATCTCAAAGCCGCACCTTCTTGCCAGCTGGACGGTTTGGTTTCCAGGCACGTGTGTGTGTTCGTGTTGTGTGTGCATTTGCTGAATCGGGAAGGGGAGGCAAGAGGAGGTGAATTCAATTCCGTGGTGTCAAAAGGATTTGCAGAAATACTTATGGAAAGGAGCTTGAGTGCACACAGTGTAAAAAATTAATTAGAATCACAGACTCTATTAATGAAAGGAGATCTTTGGGGAGAAAAAAGTGTGATCTTTTTTTTTTTCGTTTAAAGAACAAATAGACTTTTACATGGGGTAAACAGCAGGGGGGGGCTTAGACTTCCTTTAGGCAAGGCTGTGGGCTTTGTTTTCTTTCTTGTTTGGTTGGCAGATCAGTTGGTGAATTGGTGAGTTGGTTGGTTTACTCGTTGACTGACTGAGTGTGGTTAGCTGGTCAGTTGAGGGTGGGTTGGTTGTTGGGGTTGGTCTTGGTTGTGGGGAGGCCGTACACGTTCGGATAAGGAGATGTCAGGCCCTGTATTCACAGGAGTTGCATTTGGAACTCAGCAAATATTGCTCGGTCCCTGCCGTGCAGAGTGCCGGGGGCCCCGGAGTGGCTGAGACAGGTTTCTCAGACCCACCAAGGAGCTCACAGACTCGCAGAGAGAACAGACAGTATAGAAACGGGTTCCTCAACATGGTAATTCTGTCCACTCAGGCATCTCTTTCCCTCTCGGCTGGCTGACACAGTTCCCCTGGTTTAATTGAGCCCGAGACCCTACGTGGGAGTGTGAAAGTGCTGCCAGGTGACAGCCTCCAAGCCGGGCTGCCTTCCAGGAGCCAGGGGCGGGATCGGGGTCCTCTTTGAGCTGACTCAGCTTCCTAGGGCTCCTCTGGAGGCAAAATAGCATCAGATGAGGCCTTCTTGTGGATGAATGCACATCTCCCCAGGAGGCACTCTAGCTCCAGTTCTCGGGTTACTGACCGAGGATGGGCAGGTGCCCAGAGTGCTGGAGCTTGGATGAGGGGTGGGGCAGGACACTCAGGCCCTGGCAGGTGCAGAGTGGAGGTTTGGAGTTGCGAGCCCGGCAGAGAGCACAGGTTTGTTTCCTGGATGCTCAGCCGGCCCCGGGGCTGCTTGGTCTTGGCGCAGTGGCTAACTCCTCTGTTGTGATCCAAGATCCGCCCCCCACCACCAAAAAAGAAAAAAAGGCTTGGCGTTTTTGCTCTTCATATAGTTAGGAGACCCTGCCCATGGGTCTGTCCCCTTCCGTCTTGTGTGCGCTATGACCGTAAGGCCCTCTCCTGTCTCCTGCAGAAATGGGAGCAGATCGAGGGCAACTCCAAGCTGCGGCACGTGGGCAGCAACCTGTGCCTGGACAGCCGCGCGGCCAAGAGCGGGGGCCTGAGCGTGGAGGTGTGCGGCCCCGCCCTGTCTCAGCAGTGGAAGTTCACGCTCAACCTGCAGCAGTAGGAGAGCCCGCCAGGCGGCCCCCACCGGGCCCCCACACCGGCCGGCTGAGTTTGGAGATCCTGTTTTCGATTATGTTTCTTGAACTTTCTGCGAAACTATATACCTCAGTATTCCATCATGGTCGGAACGTCGGAGAACGTGTGCGAGGCACGGGGCCTGGGTGGACGCCGAAGAGGCTGGGAAAGACCCGCTCTCCTCGTCCCATGGGAGGCAGCTGGGCCCCCTTTCGGAGGCCGCCCCCTCCCCCTGCCCACAGCGACCCCCCAGGGACGGCCGAGGCGCGGGCCCCAGCGCGGCACAGGGAGAGCAGAAGGGGCATCGCTGCTGTGTCACCGTGAGGAACACTCTGGAAATCTCCATTTTTGATCCCATCGAAATCATGTCTGGTTTCTGCAACGGTGACCCGAGTCATTTTGCAGGATTACGTCATACGTCCCTGTCCCCACTTCTCTGTTCCCGCTGTCTTCCCAGCACAGACCCCCCTCTTCCACATGATGTACTTGCTCTATTTGAATAGGAACTTTCTACGGTGGGACAGTAAGTATAAATATATATAACAGAAAGAATGTACGGTCAGTTCCCTATGGTTTCTGTAGGTCGTCCTCATCTTGTAAATTCCCCACAAAGCAGTTAGTTCACAGCCGTAAGGAAGAGGGACGGGACCCTTTGGGGCGGGGAGAAGGTGGCCTCCAGCGCCTCCCCCACCCTGGAGCCCCACCAGTGAGCAGGTGCTACAGGGTCCACGGGGGGCTTCCCTGCCACTGGGCCCCAGGAGGCTGGGGTGCTGGGGGCCCCTCCACTGGCTCAGCTTACAAGCCACTGCTCGGTATTGGAACCTACTTTCTGTGCCCTTGGTATCTGGAAACCAGGATGGGTTATTTTTTTTTGACAAACATTACTTTGGGTCTTTTTAATTTTTTTTTTCTCTTAGGAAAAAACAAAAAAACAAAACCAAACCCAGGCTCCCAGCTCCCAGTAGGCGACCATAGGAAGCTGTCCTGGGCTGTCATGGGGCGAACTGTGTGTGTCCCAGGAGCTGGTCCCTGGGCTCTGGAATCTGGCCTGCTCACGGGGTCCCTCCCTGGCCCAGGGGCCTGCTTTTGGTCATGGAGGATTCTGGGAACAGAGCAGGAGGCTTGTGTGTTAGGAAGCAGATGTCAGTATAAATCACAAGCCTGTTAGGAACTAAAAGTCATGACAGGAAGAGATGCCCAGGAATGTCCCTACAGCAACCCCCCTTGCCTTTGCGGTGGCCCCACGGTGACAGGGCAGTCCAGGCCTCCCACGGAGGGGCCCCGCCCTCCCTCCTTCTCCCCTTCCACATGTGCGCCCAGTCTCAGAGAGGCTAGCCACCCCGCGTGGTGGGAAGTGTGTCAGAAATGTACCTCCTTGGGCCCCGAGGGGAGGGCCCAGGAGGTCACAGAGTGAGAAATGGCCCAGAAGATTCTGCTGGGCTGATAGTCTGCAAAGTGCCACTCTCTTCCCTGCCTCTTTCCTGTTTCCAAAAGGGAGTGCTACTGTTTTTTCTTCCTTCATTGAAAAAGGCCCATGTGTGTTTGCTATGGGTCACCGGGATCAGGCGTGGAGGTGTGGCTGGGGGACTGTCCTGCCTTCCTTTTGGCCTCTGCCCAGTAGGCAGACATACGCTCAGTGGACAGGGAGGCCGTGGCTGGGTTACCGCTGCACACCCTGTCTCAGAGACCGGTCTTGACTACGGGGAGGCCTCGGAGAGAGGGCTGGGTACCTGTGCAAGGCAGTTGAGTGCAGGTGGGGCAGGAGGCAGTCTCAGCCCGGGCACCTGGGTCCTCCTCTCAGACCCTGTCCCCTGTGAGCCACTGCCCATGTTCACCAGAAATATACCCCATGGCCAGCAAACACATTTGGCTTTGATGTGCAACAAATTCGAGTCAGGTCCTTGACGCGTCCTTTCCTCGCACACCCCCACCCCACCCAGAACCCTCATGGTGCCTGTACCATCAGGACGGGCCCACCTGGCTCCTGGGGTCGCTCCTCGACCCTGAGCTAGGGGTGCAGGGGAGTGAGTGGGTGCAGCAGCCTGGGACCTCGTGGGCCTTGTGAGCAGAGGTGCAGCTGGGCGGGTTTCCTGGAGGTGAGCTATGTTTACAAGACAACAGTGTGCCAAAGTGACTTCCTGTGGTTGCGTATTTCTTAGTCAACGGAACGATCCCACCCTCGCACTCCGGTTTTTACAAGTACAGATTCTCTCTCCTAAGAGCCCTTTGAGCAAAGTGTGGCGAAGCTAGTTGTCCTCTCTGTGGTGGTCTTTCTTACGTCTTCATTAAAGCTAAAATGATGGTCTCTGTGAGTATGTTTTGCAAATTCAAAATATAGTTTGGTAATTTTTTTTCCAGTTGATTTTTAAAAAAGAACTGCTGTACAGAGCTTGTACTTTGTCCATTTTATAGATGGAAACCATCCTTGAAAATTGTTTAACTTAAATAAAGAGAAGATACTTTATAGATAACACTCTCTGGCAATGGCTGCAGTCATTCTTGGTGCGTTACCGGGGGAGGGAGGGTGACTAGCATCTGGGGGTGTGGGGAGACGGTCTGTCTTCTCTGGGGCCCCCCACTCCATGACCATTTTTTTTAAGATTTTGGGTTTTGGGGGGTTTGTTTTTTTTTTGACAGAGAGAGAGAGGACTGGCACACAAGAAGGGGCAGGCTTCCCACTGAGCAGGGAGCCCGATATGCGGCTCGATCCCAGAACCCTGGGATCACGACCTGAGCTAAAGGCAGACGCTTGACCAACCGAGCCACGCAAGTGCCCCTCCATGACCATTTCTTATCACACTTTTAAAAAACATTCGCTGTTTACTGCTGGGCCCTCGTGGTGTTTATTCTTACTTGTAGTACCGTTTCTGTCTGTGGAGTATTCGTGATGTGCCAGGCACGGAGCCAAGCCCTGGAATGCGTTCCCGCGTCTGCTCACAGTATCCTGTATGACAGTGCGACAGCCTGCCTTCCACAGCTGGCCCCAGAGGCTGCTGCCTGAAGCCCTTAACCTCTTCAAGGTCAAGGGCTCACCTGCTCAAGGTCACACCACTCCTGAGTGCTCACCTGGAGTCAGCCTGGGGTCCGCCCACCCAACTGGGCTGGAGGGAGGGGGCAAATATTTTCAGTGCTTTTATGGTATTTAAAATCCATACTTGTTTACCAGCTATGGGCCACCCAGCTCCATCTGAGGCTGGCTGAGGTCCTTCCCCCTCATGCTCAGCCTTTTAAAATGCCTGCCCTTGGGGCTCCTGGGTGGCTCAGTGGGTTAAGTCTCTGTCTTCGGCTCAGGTCATGATCTCAGGGTCCTGGGATCGAGCCCCGCATCGGGCTCTCTGCTCAGCCAGAAGCCTGCTTCTTTCTCTCCCACTCCCCCTGCTTGTGTTCCCTCGCTCACTGTGCCTGCCAAATTAATTAATTAAATCTTTAAAAATAAATTAATTAATTAAACCTTGGTTCTCCTGACATCTGAGAAACCAAGAAAGCTCTATTGTGCAATGTCCCCCAGAGCACTTCAGAAGTGTGTGTTCGTGTGTGTGTGTGCACGCGCGTGTTGGTGTGGTTCCTGCTTTGGCATCAGGAAAACGTTTATTCATTCACTATTTATTGAGAAACTCTGTGTAGTCCTGACCATCCTGAAGACCCAGAAGGGCAGGAAATATTCGACTCCAAGCAAGGGGACGGGGGCTCTGCAGGCTCCGAGTGGGGACTTTGTAGAGACATGACTGGGTAGTTGAGTCAGGTATGGGCTCCTGAATGCTCCAGAAAGAATTTCCACTGATGGAGGGGGGGGGGGGGGCGTGCTGCTCTTTGAGCTCTGGCCTGGAGTGAACAGGATCCGATTTGCAACTTTTTTAACAACAAAGTGTGTAACCTGACCCAGCTGTTTGATTCTGCAGGCCACTCCACACTTTTAAAAAATATTCAGCCACAAAAATAAAATCTCTTGGGCGCCTGGGTGGCTCAGTTGGTTAAGCTACTGCCTTCAGCTCAGGTCATGATCCCAGGGTCCTGGGATCGAGTCCCACATCGGGCTCCCTGCTCCTTGGAGAGTCTGCTTCTCCCTCTGACTTTCTCCCCTCTCGTGCTCTCTCTCACTGTCTCTCTCTCAAATAAATAAATAAAATCTAATAAATAAATAAATAAATAAAATCTCTTCTCCTGCTCTTCTCTGCCTGTGGACCTACCTCAAAGAAAGTAAGAAAATTCTCTTCTTAAACTAATTTACTGTTATTCCTAACCAACTTACCAAAAATACGTGTCAGTATTTGATATTCTGTATTATGGGTGCTGCAAATGATACATATCGTTTCCAAAAACCTGTGGGATCGGAGGGTCCCAAAGCAGTGATGACCGATGGCCCAGCAGCCCCTGCCTGAGCCCCTGGGGACCCGCCGTGGGACAGGGCTGCAAAGTAGACGATGTGGGCCTACCCCCAGGTTCCACCCGCGGGGGAGCCAGACTCTGAACCAGACCTTGAATGCAGTGTTGAGACTAAAGACTGTCCCAGAAAGGCACAGGCCTCCTCGGTGCTGCGTGGACAACCGTCTGGGGGAGGGGGTCACCCCCCGGAGGCTGACACGTGAGACCTCGGTGTGGCCGATGCGGGCTCCCTGACTGACTTCCGGAAACAAGCTGTCCCGTTGCTCTTGAACTGGAGAAGAGTCCGCTGGAGCACTTGGAGTCGAGCGTGAGAAATCGCAATTACGTGCGGTTTAAATTAAAAGAGACATTTACTATCTGGTATAACAAGGAATCCGAAGGTGACAGGGTTCCAGGTCAACCCCGGGGCTCGCCATTGTCAGGAACAAAACGAACAGCTTTCTGCCTGACCAGCCCTGAGCCTGAGCCTCCCGCGCAGGCTCTTTGTCCTGGCTTTCTCCCCTTCCTTCCTTCTTTCCTCCTCACGCCCTCCTTCCCTCCTGTGTTCCTTTCTCCCTCCTCTTTTCCTTCTTTCTTTTGTCTCCTCAGAGAAGACACATCTTTCCCAGGGAGCACCCCTCCCCCCCAGACCTCTCAGGCCCCACAGCCCAGAACCCGGCACTCGGGTGCTTAGCTGACGGCCACCTGTCCTCTCCTGGGGCCTCGTCCTCAGTCACGGACGTGGGTCCTGCTGGCAAGGACAGGGAGGGCTCGGCTACCCACTGGGCCACCACCGCACCCGCCACATTCGCCATCCCTGAGAGAATTCTGGAAGCAGCTGGCTGGGCCCGGGCAGCCCCGTGGGTGCGGGATTCCTGTATCCTCGCTGAGCAGTGGCTTCCGGGTCTCCTGATGTCTGCTGGCAACGGGGGGTTTCTTCTGAGGTTTTCAATGAGTGAAACACATGGCCTGGGATTACAGAGACGACTAATTAGACTGAGACGCAATTATCAAAATATTTCTATAATATGTGCTTCTCGGTGCATTAAATAACAAGGCCTCACATCTAATAGCTACCGTAATTTCAAATTTGGGATGAGCATGAACAGCATTTTGAAAAATCTGCCATAATTAATGTAATATGAAAATACCTCTGATTTCTTTTTTTTTTAATCTAAACTGGTGACAGAGTTCCCAGTTTTGTAATCACATGAAAGTTCGTGGAAATAAAGACATCATTTTTTTTTTCACATCAGAGCTTCTGGACCCCCTGAATCCTAAGCACCTTCGCATGTATGACGTCTGTGAGTGATGTCTGTGGTCTGGGACCCTCCCTCAGCTGGAGGGGCTCTGTCTCCTTGCTGTGACATCAGCTGGAAGTGGCCTGGGCGGCAGAGCGAAGCAGAGGGGGAACCTGACGTTGACCTGGACCTGGGCTCCCGCCCTGATTCCAAAGGTCAAGTGGGAAGAGGCACCCCGTGAGCACAGACTTGCGTGAGCCGAGCGCTCTGAGACTCCTAGTCACTGACTTCGCATTTGAGAAATAACCGCTCGTCAGTGCCTTGGGCAGCGGGTGGGCGAGGGGCCCAAGAGGGGCTGCTGCTCCTCAGAACATCCAAGACCCGGTTCAACCTCTGACACGCGGGTGATAAGGGGCTGGGATTTTCTGACCAACTTCTGTCCCTGTTGGAGCCACTTGGGAAATTCAGGGAGCAGAAGACTGTCCAGTGAGCGAGGAACCAGAATAAGGATCTTGTCAAAGTGCCCCTGATAAGAGAGCGTTATTTCCCAACGGCCGCAGTCCAGGAACCCGTCACATCCAAGTCCGCCTCGCGTGGACTGCGGATCCGGACGCGCAGGGAGCACGCTGCCCACCTGCCTCCATGGGGCCCCTCCCCCACGGGCCTGCGGAGAGAGGGGGTGGGGAAGGAGCAGAGGGTAGCCTCCCTCCAGCACCACTGTTGGCGGCCACGCGGGATAGCCGTGCAAGGACAGGGAGGAAGGCTGGAGGAGAAGCGAGAAGCAGGAGGGCGTGCAACTCGCCAGACCCTGAAATAAATGCGCTGCCCTCCGAGTCACCTCTAGCCTTTACAGCCCACAGAGCGGTTGTTGCCCATTTCACCCTCAAGGAAACTGAGGCTCCCAGAAGCCAAGCCATTTGTCCAGTTCGCTCGCGCAGCACGGGGTGAAGCACTGATCATGCCCTGTCCGTCCTTGTCCTCGCCCCGTGGGGGGTGCCGGGAGCCGTGAAAGGCAGGGCCAGGGGTCAGAGGGTGGTTAGGGGGAGCCCGGAGCCCGGGTGCACGGCTGCAGCGGGGGCAGGCGGCGGACGGAGGGGGCTCCGGAGCAGGCAACTGGTGCTGGCTGGAAAGGCTGTCAATGGCCCCCCGAGGCCTGGCAGAGGAACGATTCCAGAAGGCTCAGGGGACTTTCAGTGAGTGAAAGGTGAGGCCCAGGGCATTGAAACATGATGCTTCCACTGATAAATGTGGTATTTCCACATTTAGCCGGGTCTGTGAAATGGGCACAGTTAGCTCACCTCACAGGGCAGTCATCAGGGAGCAGTGAGACGGGAGGGGCGCCTCCCTCCCGGGCCAGGGCTGCGGCTGCCATGGGCCACCCTGGTTTCCCCTGCGGGCTTGTGGGCACATGTGGGCCCCAGAGTGAAGGGGGCCTGGAACTGGGGAACCGAGGCCATCTGGGTTAGAGATCGAGTTCTACATGAAAGGTTACTGTGGGGGCGAGAAAGTGAGAGGTGTGAGGGCCGCGGTCACACGGCCTGAAAGTAGCACCACAGGCCTCAGAAGAGGGACAGCTAAGTGCCTTTCAATTTTTTGGTTAAAGTTTTTAATTATTTGAGAGAGAGAGAACATGTGCCCACGCACATGTGCACAGGAAGGAGGAGGAGGGGTGAGGGGAGAAGGAGAGAGCAGAGGTGAGGGGCAAAGGGAGAGGGAGAGAGAACCTCAAGCAAACTCCCTGCTGAGTGTGGAGCCCGAACTGGGGCTCCATTCCACAACCCCGAGATCATGACCTGAGCCGAAATCAAGAGTCGGGACGCTTAACCCACGGAGCCACCCAGGCACCCCAGATCTCTCAGTTCTAAGCGTTCCCCTCCCCACAGCCACCTGCCAGGAGTGAGGCAGGGTGAGAGTGTGGCCTCGTCTCTCCAGTGGGGACAATATTAAAGGGTTGGCAGGGAGGGGTGGGCAGGACACAGCCACAGAGTGCCGTCACTACGCCGTGTGGACCAGCTCTAGGAGGTGATAAGTGTTTAAGGCTCATTGTGGAGCCTCCGTTATGCCCCCCATCCCCGAGAAATGCATGCTGAGGTCCTGACCCCCAATCCCACAGGATGTCACTATATTTGGAGAAAAGTTAAAACGGGCTCATTGTGGGGGGAGGGGGGCTCTAATCCACTGTGACTCATGTCCTTATAAGAAGAGGACATGAGGGGGCACCTGGGTGGCTCAGTGGTTTAAGCCTCTGCCTTCAGCTCAGGTCCTGGTCTCAGGGTTCTGGGATCGAGTCCCTCATCAGGCTCTCTTGTGCAGCAGAGCCTGCTTCCCTTACCCTCTCTCTCTCTCTCTGCCTGCCTTTCTGCCCACTTGTGATCTTTATCTGTCAAATAAATAAATAAAAATCTTTAAAAAAAAAAAAAAAAAGAAGAAGAAGAAGAAGAGGACATGAGGACACCGAAGGTCACATGAAGACACAGGGAGAAGACGGCCGTCTACACACCAGGAGCGAGACCTCTAACAGAACCAGCCCTGCCCACACCCTGACCTCTGGCTCTGAGCCTTCAGAATTATGAGGAAATACATTTCTGCTGAGAAGCCACCCGTCTGTGGTACTTTTCTTGGCTGACCCAGCAAAATAATGCAGATTCTGGTGCCCGGGACGTGGGTGGTTATGCAATAATACCTTAAAAAAGTATGGAAGTGGCTTCAGAAGGAGATAGTGTGTAGAAGCTGGAAGAGACTCGAGGAGAATGTTAGAGCCTCGATGGCCTTGAAGAAACTGTCGGTGGAAACACAGACACGAAATACAAGTCTTTGGAGGCTCCTCGAGAGAAGAGGAGAGATGTGTGCAGCATCACAAACACGAGAGCACCCGAATCTGGACACTGGGGAGCTCCCTACCCGTTCACAGATGGGTGTGCCGGGCCAGTGACTGGAAGTGGGAGGAAGGCAGTCCTCGTCGAGAAGCGGCCGTGAACTTGGCTGGAGTGTGTTCTAGCTCCTGTGGACAGCAGAACGCGTGAGTAACCAGCTTGGTGCACCGCTGGCTTCCGAGCAAACAGTCAGAGGGACCTGGTTTCCCCTTACGGTTTGTAGTCAAATGGCAGAGAAAAAAGACAAATTGAAAAAGAAATCAGAACTTGAAGAGTCGGAAAATTCTCAGCCTGTCTACACTTCGAAAAATGAGAAAGAGATTATGGGTGTCACTTAAGGATCCGATCCGCCGTGGCCATGGCAGCCAGGAATAGAAACGAGCTTATCCAGGGAAGATCCAGGAAGAGCCTCCCGTCTGACGGCTGGGGCCCATCAGACATCACAAGAGTTGTAAGAATGTTATAGCAGCAGAATGCCAGCTTAGCCCAAGGGGACAGGAGAGAGGACAAAACAAAGGACGGCCGGTGGGCTGCTGGGATCCTGCAGGGCTGGCCACCTTCTCCTTCAGGCAGACAAGAATGACCGTGAAGGCAGCCCAGAGGTCCCGGGGCTGCCCCTGCCACACTGACCTAGGGCACAGGCCCCAAGGGATAGAGCTGGCTCCGCCCCCATTCCAGGTGGGTCAGAGCTGAGAGTTGGGGCCAAAGAAGATCATTCTGGAGCCTTAAAATCAAACAGAATTGGCCCTGGTAGGTTTCGGACTTGCGTGGAACGCTCACCCCTTTCTTCTTCCCAATTTCTGCCCTTGGGACTGGGGATGTTGAGCCTATGCCTGACTCATCATTACATTTTGGAAGTCGATCGCTAAGCGCAAGAGTGCCTGGCCTGAGGGTCCCAACAGACCAGGTACAGCCGCTCACCACTGACCAAAGTCGAAGGCAGAGACACAAGAAATCCAAAGGGGTGAGACAAGGAAGGAATTGATTTCAGGGAGGCCGACACGGGCAAGGCTAGCATCTCAAAGACCATCTCTGAAGTGCTGTAAACACTTCTGGGTTTCTGTCAGGAGAAGGCAAGACAGAGGCCAGTGGGTCCACGCAGCTGGCTGTGAAGGTCAGGTGCGTCACCGTCTGGCAGTCAGTCACATAGGGTCTTGCTGGCTCCGGGGCTGGTTTCCTTTCTGGGCCTGGGATGCTTGCCTGCGTTAAGAGATAAGCGGGGAAGAGTTTACCTAGTACAGATGGAGGTCAAAATCACAGTCCTCTTTCAGCTTGTTGTCTGGTTTGAGACGGTCTAGAACAATCTTACCTCTAATCTCCCCTGTGCCTGCTTTATGTTTAGATGAGCTTTGGGACCTTATGGTTATGCTGGAATGGATCCAGACCTGTGGGGTTGTTGGGATGGGGTGAATGTATTTTGCATATAAGAAGGACATAATTTGGGGGGTCATAAAGCAGAGTGTTCTATCCCTCCCCAATGGTCGCTGGGGAGGGCCCTGATCCAATGAGACTGGAGTCCTTGTAGGAAGAGATCAGGGAACACACACACAGGGAGGGTGATGGCCTTCTGCTAGCCAACCAGAGGCCTCAAAAGAAACTAACACCTTGATCCCTTGGAACCCAGTGATCTCAGACTTCTAGCTTCTAGAATTGTGAGAAAATCAGTTTCTGTTCAGTGTGGGGTACGTCGTGATAGCTGCGGCCCCGTGAATTCATACAAAGGCTCAGGTACGCTTAGGAACCCCCAGGTCCCCACGCACAGCTGGGCCCAGCCTCCTGCCAGCTCCAAACCAGATGGGCATGGAGAGAGTACACGGGAGCACATCCCCGGGGTGGCCTTCCCAGGACAGGGCCTCAGAGGTCCCATCAGAGGGCAAGCTTCCCAGCATCCCAGACCTCCTGCCAGCACTCCTACACCGCGCTTGGGCAGCAGCTGGGGGGCAAGACGAGGCTGCCGGTTTGTCCGGTGAGAGCTCGCTTTTACTGAGAGCCCGCAGCTGGCCAGAAACCGTGCTCGCTGCTCTGGGAACGATCTCATTCAGCGGTCACATCTGCCTTGTCACCCGGTGCACAAAGTGGGGCTTCGTTAAGCCATACACATGACCCGCGGCCAGCAGAACCAGACCCTGCTCTCTGTAGGACGCTGGCCAGTCTCACACCCAGCGGCCTACTGCAATTCCTTGGGGAGCTGAAAAACAAAAAAACCAAAAACGGTGACCCACCCAACCCTAGAGTGATGGGGCCAAGGGGCTGTGTGTCTGCAGAGCTCCCCAAGCCAGACCATGACCCGGACCCCGGCTTCTCCAACTTGGAGCTTCAGGATCACTGGGGTGGGATTGGGGGGCTGCAGTTCATGGAAACAGACTCCTGCTTCCACCTCCAGAGCTGCTGATTTGGGAGATCCCTGGTGGGGCCTGAGAATTTATGTCTCTAGGGAGCTCCCAAGTGACACTGAGGCCTCTGGTCCAGAGACTGCACTAGAGGGAGCAAAGCTTGTGATTAGAATCCCACACTTTTTAATTGAAACTTTTGCTGCCAAGTCCCAGGGCAGCGCTGAGAAACCATGAGGTGGCCAGCGTCCATGAGCTTGAGCTTGGAATCATATGCTCCCGGGTTAAGTGCTCTAACTTCTCTGCTCTGTTTTGTCACTGGCAAAATGGGGACATGATATGAACGGAGCGGTGCAGGCACGATAGTGGGCATCTCAACTTTGCTTGTACTCTGACCTGCTTCGTCAGAAAGCCATTTTTCCCACCGTCTGCAGCTCAAAGGATTTAATATCACAGATCGTCACTTCGCGATTTCAATTTGGAATCCTTGGGTTCCGAAGCCTGTGAGTGACAGAACTTCTCTTGACAATCAAAGCAGAGGATAAAAAGAATCAGAGTGGCATTACGCACTCAAGTACGGACAGCGAGAGCTTCATGGGAGTCAAGAGTCGGGTCCTGGGCCGAGTGCGTACCCAGAAAATCAAATCCCGTCCGGCCTCGAGCTGCAGGCTGAGACAGGCTGGCTGCTTTC
This sequence comes from Mustela nivalis, assembly GCF_964662115.1. Lineage (NCBI taxonomy): Eukaryota > Metazoa > Chordata > Mammalia > Carnivora > Mustelidae > Mustela > Mustela nivalis. The sequence goes on along the minus strand of NC_139021.1, from coordinate 92,120,410 downwards.
TCAACTTCGGGAAAGGTTTGTGTTACAACAGAGCCGGCTGTATCACAACTGTTCTTTTCCTCTTGGATCAGGGATGTGGAGACCAAGAAAATGACCGAAACTGGCCTAACTTCCACTACCTCCCTAGAAGGAGAAGGAAATAAAACCCAGAAATGTGTCCCAGAAAGCGTTTTAGCACAAACTCTCCCTTTTGATCTATATTAGGAGTTTAATCAGTTTGTTCGTATCTGCTTCTGAAGGAAGTAGATGGGCTTTGGGTCCATTCTTTAGAAGCAATAGGGATCCAATTTGGACACATTCGCTTCCCAGGCAAGTTTTGCTGCACCCCCCCCAACACAGGAGCCCCCCAGTCTGTCCCTTCTTTACTACAATAAATCCTCAAGGAGCAGGGAGGGGAAGGGGAGGAAGCGGGCTCCCGAGTCCTTGCCACATTCAGTAAGCAGACTGCTCCCTCCAGGGACAGCCACTGTGGCCTCACACTGCTGGGGACAGCAGCGCTCCTGAGGGGACCCATGGCTCCCGCCAAGGCGGGGCATGGAGCAGTCGCCAGAGTGATCAACACTGGCTGTCTGTCAGAAGTCTCTTCCCATAATGATAGCTGTGGGGAAAGAGCTGCTCAGGCCGGCGGTCCCGTCTCAGCGCCTGACCGGAATTCCATCAGCTGCACCCGTCTCTCTCGCTCACTCGGGGGTCACTCAGTTTTCTCTCCTTTCTCTTCCACTGCTGTCCTGGTCTTTCAGCCACGTTAGCCCAAGAGGCAGAAAACCCAACTCGTCGGAGGCTGCTCCACATGCCGAAGCCCGTTTGGGCAGGGACGGTCTCCGGCCCCTGGGTGGGTCGGGGACACAGCAGGCCAGCTGGTGGCCAGGGCCCGAAGCCCGCGCTGAGAGGTGGCCCGGGGGACGGAACAGAGAAGGCCCCTTCTCCAAACTGGCACCACCCGTCCCTCTGTCACACCACCTGAGGTGTTCTCATGGCAGTCATTTGTCCCACAGAGGCAAGTGTCTTCCAGAGGAGCGAGGATAGGACCTCAAGAAAGCCAGGTCCACTGTCTGCAGGAAGACGGGGCACACAGGGCAGTGGGCAACCCTACCGACAAGCCTGAAGCTCCTCGAGCTTGGCTCCGGGCTCTCTCTTTTTTGTTGTTCTCCGTTCTTTTCTTTCCTTTTTAGAGAGGGGTTAGGGACAAAGTGGGAAGAGAGGCAGTGGGAGAGAGAGAGAAAGATAATCTTAAGCAGGCTCTGCCCAGTATGGGGCTCGATCTCACGACCCTGAGATCATGACCTGAGCTGAAATCAAGAATCCGAGGCTTAACCGACGGAGCCCCTCCCCCCGCTCCCCACCCCAGGTGCTCTCCAGGGCTCTCTCTGTTGTGTCCCACTGTCACTGTGGAAATGAAGACCACCCCCTCCGCTCCGCCGTTCCCATATGCTCCTAAATGCTTTTCCCTAATACACTCTGTACTAAGGCATTTTCCTGCTGGAAAACATGCGGGTTCTCCCAGCGCACAAGGTTAGACCAAACACCACCATGCTGCCAGCCAGGCTAGTGGGCTCCGAGCACCTGGTGGACTCCGAGGGCGCGGGCCAGTTCTGAGACTGGGACAGGACATGACAAGCACCAGAGGAGGCTGGGGTTCCAGGGAGCCGCACAAGGTTGCCTGAAAGACGTCCACAGAGAGCTGGGATGGGGGGAGTCGCCCTAGGCCAGAGCCCTCCTCCGTGCTCCCACAGACCGCGGCCCTCTTCACTTCCTCAGCCTGGGGACACCCTGGTCATGGCAGTCACTGGAGGAAGGAGACCCATCTGCGACTCCGAGGGAGGTCCTGTTACTCCCGGGAACCTTCCCACCACGAGGCCACTTCCCAGATCGCCAGCCGAGAGGGGCCCCCTGCCCTGTTGCGTCACCAGGTCTGATCTCTTCTGTCACCCTGTGCCCTCCAAAGAGCGGGCTGTCCCGCAGGGAAACGCCACAAATGTCTACGTGAACGACATCCCTGTCCATCCATCTTGCTTGGCCCTTCCAGAAAGCCTCCCACAGACTGGCCTCTTGTGTTGCCGTGAGCAAACAAGCAAAGCTACTTTCAGGAGAGCCTGATGCCCTCCATCCGGTCCTGCTCCTCAGCGGCCAGCGAGATGCCTGGAGAGTGGCCGGGACGGCCTTGTGCTGAGGGGATGCGGGCAAGGAATGCGCCAGCCCTGAGTAGCCCCCGGGGGGAATGTGAATCCGTTCAAAACCGGCTCTGCCTGTCCTCGGCACCACCCCGCGCTCCAGCCATCAGCCAGAGCTGACCCACAGGCCAGGAAGAAAGAAGGGCCTGGGAAGTTTCGTTAAGGAAGGGCCGGGGGCCTGAGTGGTAAGCCTGAGGCAAGCTTGCTGGCCCCGAAGATACAGTTATGCTGTAGGTATTATACTCAGAACGAAAAATGCACTTTGGGACACAGAGTAAGTATCAAGAATGGCCACCCATGGGTATTAGGGCCCAATCCCTGGTACCCGAGCCCTCGTTCCACAGGCTTAGCCTCAAGCCACAGAAGTTTCTCCCAGACCTTCAGGCCTAACGGAATCCACCCTGCTGGGTTTCCAAACTGCTTGGGACTGGAGATCCCTTTTCCCTGTCACTGTGCTCTATTTCAGGATGAGAATCCTGTAACTGTTATTCTTTGCCTGCCCACTGTGTTTTGGGAACGGATAACATAGATACGAGTCTTCCCCCAGGATGGGGCATGTCCAGAGTCTTGCGGTAGCCAGTTTCGATGATGGGATTTGGGGCTTTGCGTGAGTTGGAACTGAGATTCCTCAACCTGATCTGAAGCTGTAATGGGTTGAGCCTCTCAGGGACAGGGCGAGTTTATTTTGCACGTGGACTAGACAGGGATCTGCAGCTGCCAGAGGGTGGCTCAAGAATCTTGATGTGGAGAGATGATCTGAGATGGTCCAAGGGGAGCCTCCATCCGGTCCCCCAGGGTCCTTATGAAAGGGAAATTTGACACACACAGAAGAGAAGCCTTGAGGAGACAGAGTCGGAAACCAGAGTGACGTGACCACCAGCCAGGGAGCGCCAGCGGCCACCGCAGGTCACAAGAGACAAAGAATGGACCCTCCCCAGAGCCCCCGGAGGGAGCACGGCCCTGCCGACGCCCCGGCTCCAGACTGCTGGCCTCCGGGATGGTGAGGGAACACATTTCTCTTGTTTGAAGCCATCAGGATGTTGGTCATTTGTTACAACAGCGCCAGGACACGAACGCGGGACATACAGAGCACGTCGTTCACAGACTCTGTTTACAGCCCTGGATGGCACGGAGGAACCGCTCAGCCACACCTGGAAACCGCTGGCCGTTGGGCTTTAAGACGAGACCCTTACAGTCACCGCTTGAGCTGGGCTGTTCTCTTCCTGTAACCGATGAGGAACCCCAGGCTCGAGGTCACAGCAGATAAACGGGGCCTGGCCCAGGATCCAGAAGTCCCCATGGGCACACTTCCCACCACACGCGAGGGTCTTCTTCCTCCTGCCCATCCGAGGCCTGTGCCATGGGCCCAGGGCTGCCTCCAGCTCCCTGGGACAAGCTCAGCCCGAGGGGAACGGGGGAGAGGCAGGAATAGGGCTGGAGGGGCCCGCCCTGCTTACAGCCGCCCTGCCGGGCCCGGAGGTTCCCCTGGAGAGAAATCCTGCTTTCTATGTCCTTCCAGACCGTCCCCTGTGTCTCCATTCCGCAAATGAGGTCCTATCCCAGCCATGGCCCTTCCGGACCCCCCGACCCCACAGACCAGCCAGCGCTGCCTCCCCCTTTGCTTGAGGAGACAGAGAAGCTCTGAGACGCCCACGCGGCGGCTTCCCTGGAGATCCGGTCCCTGATCACGTGGATTTGCCATTTGCCAGGTTCTTCTAAAATCTCAGTTGGGCTGATGCCCTCCCAACAATGCCAGGGAGGAACTAGAGTGAATTTCCTCTCCTCGGAAGCACAGAAGGTGGTCTGCCCGCAGACCTCAGTGCGTGCCTCGGGAGGGGACCCGGAGATGCTCGTGCATGACCTATCCGAGTTCTTGCTCTTTCCATTAAAACCCGCTCCTTCCGTCCTCCTTCAGGGCCAGGCCCACAGGCGTCAGGCACCGGGTACCTGTCAGCCCTGTCCCAAAGGTCCCAGCTGCCCTGAAATCTCTCCGGGGCCTCAAGTCCCCACCCCAGCGGTTTCCTGTCGCTGCGACACATGGCCTCAAACCCACAGCTGGGACAGTAGGCAGGTGGTGTCTTACAGTCTGTGGGTGGGAAGCCTGGCACGGGTCTGGCGGGGCTAAAACCAAGGTGTCCGCAGGGCTGTGCTCCTTTCTGGAGGCTCTAGGGGAGGATTCCATAGCTGAGGCTTTCCCAGCTTCTAGAACTTGCTCCTGCCCCTCCACTCACAGCCCCTTCCACGTTCAGTGGCCGCAGCCCTGCCTCTCTCACCCTTCCTCCTCCCTGGTGAACACACATGGAAAAGGGACTCACTTACAAAAACCCCTGTGACGACGCCAGCTCCCCTGGATAACCAGAGTAATCCCGCCCCTATCCCGCTCCTGACCCCCCCGCTCAGCCAGGAGCCACCTTGGTGCCCTCTGCTACTTAAAGTCCCGTTTGTGACAGGTGGTGACACGGTCCCAGGTTCAGAGGACAGCTACCTTGGAGGGTCTTTGTTCTTTCTACACCTCCTTCTGTTAAGACATTGTCTTAACAGTGTCTTTATTTAACAGTGTCTTTATTTCTTAAGATTTTATGTATTTATTTATTCATTTATTTAGAGCATGTAAGCAGGGGGAGTGGCAGAGGGAGAGGGAACCTCAAGCCGACGCCCCTCTGAGCCCAGAGCAGACCAGGGACTCAGTCTCACGGCCTTGGGATCACAACCTGAGCTGATATCCAGAGCCTGGAGGCTTAACCCACGGAGCCACCCAGGTTCCCCGAGACACCTGTGTCTCAATAGGCGTGACTGAAAGGGAGGTATCCCCTGGGAGGGCTGCCACTGTCACCACCCACGCACGTGGGCCCATGAGAGGGTGCTGGCAATGGGATGGTGACAGACTGGACAGAAGGGCTGCAGAGGGCAGGGGCCTCACCCCTCACAGATGACGGACTATCTGTAAATCTGAAGAATTCTATGCACCAGCTGCCCAGTGCTCTGCACAGAACCGTCCTGTCTGTAACCCATGGCTGCTGGGGAGGCAGGGACCGGGGCCTCACGGGTCTTCCTTCCCGAGCTGACAACCAGGAAAGAGTTAAAACCCGCCTCCCTGATTTATGCAAGGTTCTTCTGGAAAGACTGGCTGAAAGAATTCGAGTGAATGATAGCAATTAAGTATTTCACATTAAACCATGAAAGGAAGACAGTTTATCTGTCACCCTCCAAGGGCTGAGGCTTTTCTGTCCCATCAGAGATGCTCTGAAGACAAAGGACGGGCTTTGTAAGGTGTGAGTGACCGTTCCAGACCAGGAGCTGCCTCTTATGGATGAGCAAAGAACGCGGTTTCTCGAGATGGAAACTCGTCCTGGGGAAGACGCTATGGAGTTTGCTGGAAAGCAAACAAAGGATTTAGAATATCGCAGACGCTGAGCTGAAAAGGCAGCATCAGAGCTGGAGAGGACAGACTCCACTTCTCAAAGAAGTTCTGCTGTGGGCAAAGTGCTATCAAACAGCATCACGTGCCACGGAGAAATCGTCCTTAAAAGGACGGGTCTGTTGACACGACAAAGTTCATTGTCGTCTTAAGAAATGGCCATGGCCACCCCACCCTTGAGTAGCTACCGCCCTGATCAGTCAGCCTCGAGGCAAGGTGCACCTGGGTGGCTCAGTCCGTGGTGTCTACCTTGGGCTCAGGTCATGATCCCAGGGTCCTGGGATCGAGTCCTGCCTGGGGCTCCAGGCTCCCGGGAGAGCCTGCTTCTCCCTCACCTTCCGCCCCTCCCCCACCTCCCGGCTTGTACTCTCTCCCTCTCTCATAAGTAAAATCTTTAAAAAGAAACAAACAAAAACATTGAGGCAGGACCCTGCAGCAGCAAAAGGATTATACCTCACAGAAAGTTCAGATGATGGCATTTTTAGCAATGAAGTATTTTTAAATTAGGGTCGCACGTTGTGTTTTTAGATAATACCGTTGCACATGTGAGACTCTAGTGTGGTGTAAACATCACTCGTATCTACACTGGGTGTGTGGGACACCAGAACACGAGTGGACTCACTTGTGATGCGCGCTCCAAGCTGCGGTCCCAGAAGAGAGCCCTCCAGATCTCCGAAGTGTGCCTGTAGGACTGGGACCCTGACGGATTTGCTTCTTCTGTGTCCTTATGTCACTCCTAATAATGTTCCCAAGGTTTAGCATGACATTCTCAGGGTTCCTCCACATTGCCACATGGGGCAGTTTTCTTCTCCTTAAAGACCGAATAATAGTCCAACTTCTGGGTGGCCCACATTTTCCTTATGCACCCATCTGCTGGCAGGCCCTTGCTTTGTGCCCCATCCTGGCTCCCGTGACGAACACAGCATTGAATGTAGTGGGGGTGGGGGTGGCGGGTGCAGTGTGGCACGAAGCCTGAAGACCCTGATTCAAATCTTTGTATAAATACCCAGGAGTGATGGCTGGATCATTTGGTCGTTCTGGTTTTAATTTCTCCAAAGACGACATGCAAATCACCAACAGGTATATGAAAACGTTCCGAGAGCCTCAGCATCAGGGAAATGCCACTCAGCACCACAATGGGATGTCATTTCCCACCTGTCAGGAGGGCTGTTGTCAAAACAAGAGAAGACGGAGAGGGTTGTGGAGCGTATGGGGAAGTTGAAACCTTGTACTCGGGCTGTGAGAATGCAAAATGGCCCAGCCGTTGTGGGAAACAGCCCAGAGAATCCTCTGTTTTCTTCCTTTTTGTGGGTCAACATGGCTTGAAACATAAGATCTAGTAAAACCTTCAGTTTGGCTTGGAGGCGATCCCTCTTCTAAAGCACTTGGACACCTCTGGCCCGCTTTGGGCCCTCTGGGTGCTCTCTACCCGTCTCCATAAAATCTGCCGTGTTTTGGGCACTCACCCCCTGGCTGTGAGACTTGCCTACGTGGGCAAACCTGAGTAGAAAGTGTCTCTTATTACCAGAGGGAATGGTGGGCTCTGCCTAAACAGGGGCGGCTAGGAAAACACACAGATTCCCAAAGGTACTTTTTTAGGGTTCAAGCGGTGTGCTCAGGAGGGAGGTGGGGGGATATGGGGGAGAACTTCAAGCTATTCCGCCCCTCCAGCTCCTCAGATCTGGATAGGAATTGCTCCCTACAAGTTCCCTACAAGGCCACCTGCCCCTTCTCATCATCCCCCTCCCCACTTCCCCGGATCTATAATCCCTTCATTCCCCCCACGCCCACCGCACTTTAAGCTGGACCATCTGTCCATATTGGGTTCTTGTTTTTCCCCCATTGGGTTCTCTTGTTGCTTGGGGGTGGAGTGGGCAGGAACAGGGAACGTGGGAGAGGCCGCCTGTGGGATCTCCTCTTTTAGAGGGTCTAACTTTTGCCCCAGAAAGCCTGGCCTCTCCCTACAATGTGTCCTGCACGTTCTGTGTGTTCCCTGCCTTCTACTTGGCCTTCCGGTACCAGAGGGACCCATGTGTCCCTGGCGGAAGGGGAAGCGGGCCGCATCTTCCTGCCGAGACACTCTGTAACACAAAATCACTGTCTCTGTTTCACAAGTGAGAATAGTGAAGCCCAAACAGGCTAGTAGCTTGCTAAGTAAAAACACCCAGGCAGGAACCCAATCCAGAACTTACCTTCAGAAACGCCACATGCCACAGGCCACATGACTCCTCTCGCTCTCTTTTTTTTTGGAAAAATCTGTGTGTCACACCACAGGTCTTCCTGCCACTACTACACACAGCACACCTGGGATTGCTCTCAAGTCCTTTTCACGAACAAGCTGCGGTTGCTTGGAAGCCACCATCAGAGGGTCGCGGCCCGGCCTCCAGGCCCCTCCACCCCTCTGCACCGGGCACTGCAGACCACTAACAGGCAGCGGGAATGGAGGGCATCCAGGGGACCCCCAAGGTTTCCCTGTGCAGGTGGTTCTCCCTGGCCAGACCTAGGTTGCTTCTGATCCACAAGATGCCAGAAAGCGAAGGATGAAAACTCAGAGACAGAAAAGATCCAGACTGGGATGTCCAGGTTGACTTACGGCACAGTTTCTTTTAGCAAAGACATCTATCTCTCTATCATCCCTCATCTATCATCTGTCTATCTATGCAACATTAGCAAGCTGATTAGGGAATTAATGTCTCATGTGCTAGCCTTTCCTTGGCTAATGAGGGGACAGGTGCACCAGCCCTGGAACACCTGCAGACCAGGCAGCGTGCTGGGAAGCAGGGCTCAGGCTGGCTGAGCTGCACGGCTGTCTCTGGACTGGCACCAACGTCCTCCCTGGGTACAAGCAGCGGGGGGATGGAGAGCAGGTGGCCTGCAACAGGGCTCCCCTCCGTGGGCCCCGGCATTGTCACTCAGTGGGCTGAGCCCAGGGCACTGTTAATGAGGACAGTGGTGCCGGGCGCTCACCTCTCCAATGTCGTCCCAGTGTCCTTGGGAAGGAAGCCAAGCAGGTGTCCTTATTCCGGAAGCCAAGGGCCAGAGCTGTTGCTGACCTGCTACCATGGACAGTCTGCACCTGGAGAGGCTGAACCCCAAAGTCAGGTCCATGGAGCGCAGTCTGGGAGCTTTCGGCAGGCAGGAGCCTCCTCCCCGAGCGGCTGCGCCTGAGAGACACTGGGGAGCCACACGGAGGGTAAGGCTGAGTGGGCGGAACAGGACCCAGAGGGGTTTCTGAGGATTGGGTCTGCCCGGCTCCCTGCCCTGGGGTGGGGTTGGGGGCTGACGGGGCCCTCCCGTACCCCTCCCCTCCTCCAGGCCTGTCCCCGCCTCTCCAGTGACCTGGACCCTGTGTGGGGCCCATCCCTCCTGGGGGGACTTTCCCAACTGCTTCAGGCTGCCCTCTCCCAGGAAGCGTGTGGTACTACATGGCCCCGCTGCAGGGACACAGGAGGGACCTCAGGGAACCCAACACCATACCCCCTGCCCCCGCAGCAGCTCTCTGGAACCTCCAGGGTGTCCAGGCCCCATGCAGAGCCCACCGACTCTGCATTCCCTTGGGTTTTTCAGGACTGCTCCCCAGATGGAGGCAGGCAGAGCCCCGTTTTCACACCCTCCCGAGTCCTAATCAGAAGCCGGGGCCCACTGGCCTCCTCCAGGTAGGGATCCAAGGGAACTGTGGAAAGGAGGGAACAGTTCTGGAAGCTGAGCCCAGTCCCTAAAGGACCACAGCAGCTTGTCCGCTGTCCCCGTGTTCTGGGGAGGCTGCTGGTCCCCAGAAGGTCCAGGTTTGGCTCCTGGGGGCATGGCAGCAGATAAGGAGAAAGATAATGGCTACTTATTCCCCTGGCCCCCTGCAGGGTGGGCTCCAGGCTGCTCCTACCCCACCACACCCCTTCCTCTCCTTCTCTGTCTCTGTCTCTGTCTCTGCCTCTCCCCCACTCTCTTCCCTCGTCCAGCAACCATTTCCTGTCCTCGGCGTTGCTCAGGCCAGGTCACCCCCTGCCCACTACTCCTTGCTTGTTTGTCCCCAGGTCTCCTGCCACTTGGGCTGAAGCATCTTTGTCCCGCTGGGCTGCTCCTGTCCTCTCCGACCCCGCCCCTGGCTGACATCCTCCCCACCCCACATAACCCTGTACAGCCACGCTCTCCTCAGACACCCTTGCTCTAGACCTGTGGTCCCTAACGTGACAGGGGTGGGACCTGCGTCCCCACGTGATCCCAGCACGCAAGGCTGGGATGGGCTACAGAGGGTCCCCGATGCTGCTGGGCTGACTCCCTACTTGGAAGGGGTTCCCATCTGAGCCTCCGAACCTAAGCTGACCCGAACCTCTGCCCCACGCCCCCACATCCCACAAAACCGATTTCTTCTTTTCCCAAACACCTGACTTTCTTTTAAAATACTGCTCAACCACCTTTGTCTTTCTTGGGTTCCCTCCTTACTGCTAGAATGTAAGCCACTGGAGGGCAGAGATCTTGGTGCTATTGGTTGTCCCTAGACCTGCCTGGAGCCTAATCTGCCCCTGGGGGAGTGTTTGCTGGAAGAACACTGATTTCAGCCGCAGGGCCTTTCCCTTTCTGGGCCGGTGGCATGGTCTCAGGTAACTAGCTTATTCTCTCTGCTGGCTCAGGGTCAGTGACACTGTGTGTTCTGTTCACTTTGTCTCCTCCGTACCTAGAATACCGCCGCATCCGAAACTCAGAACGCGTTTGTTGACTGAACTCTGGGCGCTCCTCTGAGGCCCATAAGGTGTACTCGGCTGCCCTCTGCTGGGCAGATGTGGGAAAGGCGTCACCTCCAAGGAGGTGGACATATTTCAGGAAGGCGGGGGATGGACCAAAAATTTGGTTGGGAAGGTAATTGAACCAAGGTCAGACCAGGTTGTTAAATATTCCTCTTTGTCATTGGAACACTGTCGAATTCAAGCCGACTGGACTACATCGTCTCGTTCTTCCCGCCCTTCTACAGTCTACCGCGGGGCAAAAATCCTTCTGGATGGCTGTTCCTGTTACCTGTTCCTGGGTTCCTGTTACCTCCAGGAATGCGCTTATCTTACAGGTCATGGGTCTCGATTTGGGGGCTTAATTACTCATGGTCGCTAGACTTTTAGCCCTGGTGGACAGTGAATGTGCCTAAAAGTGACCGCTACCACAAGGAAGGCTTAACACAGGCTGCCCAAAGTCAGGTTGGGGCTGAGGGTTGGGAGCAGGGTCAAGGAACCCCTGGCAAGTCTTACTCCATCTTTTTCTAGTTCCCGGAACTGGAGAGATGTGGGGTGTGTGTGTGTGTGCGCGCGTGTTACAGAGAATTGTGTGTTCAATTGTCTTTGACTTCTTCAGGAGCAAGCTCCTCCCTCCAGAATGGTAATTTCTCCTTTAAGCACACTTTTTCACATGAATGGACCTCACATTCTCTGGCCCTGTAGCATTGGGGTGATTTAACTGGGGCACAGTTGCTAGGCTTGTACCTATTGGCCCAACATTCTCCCAATGGCAAATCCCACAGCCTTTGCCCTAAGAGGAACCAGCACCACACAGGTTCGCTCCATCAAACAAGCACACTCCTTCTGTGAAGTGACCATCACACCTGACCTGTCTCTCCATACAGATCTCCTGTAACAATTCCTTTAAAAACATTCTGCCCCAGGGACAGAATGTGGTTTAGCCAGCATATCCTCATTTCTCGGTGAGAAAAGTTGGTCATTGTTCCTTGACTACTCTTTCATATACTATTATTATCTGATGACATGAGGTAGTTGTGTGTGTGTCTCCCACTACTTGGCAGTCCTTGACAGAAAAGACCGTCCTTGTTCATCCCCGGTGTCTAATGGGGATGAACTTTTATTGAATAAAATAAAGTTAAATAAAATAAAATAAAATAAAATAAAAGTTTCTTTAATAAATGGTCTTTGGTCCACTTTCCTCTGCTGACCCTCTCTCAAACCAGAAGACAGATGTTGGATTTTCTGAGTATTCCCATGAGCCCTAAGGGATGGACTGGGCCCTGAGGGTCAGTAAAATCAATCTTGTCAACTGTTCCTGGCTATAAAGGGTCTCCTTATCGAAGCCTCACCTCTTTCTTGGGTGCCTCTGCCCTCGTGATGTCTTTGATACAAAGGATCATGTCCCCCACCCCTACTTGAGAGGAGATAAGAGTCCCTGTGGAGCCGTGAGACTTCAGAACCAGAATGTTGGAGAACAGAAAGGAAGAACCCAGATGGCAGAAGGAATGTCCCAGACTGTTCCCCCCCCCCCCACACACACACAGAGGAAGGTCAGGGAATGACGGTGGGGCTCACCAAAGTTCTGTGGGGAAAAGGGAAAAGGGGAGGGCCAGGGAGGGGAGAATGGGACCGCAGATGAAGGTGAGAGAAAGTGAGGGAGGGAAGAAAAAGAGAAAGGTAGACATTTGCAGAGAGAGGAGTCAGAGGCAGAAAGATGTAGAAAGAAAAAGCAGAGAGAGGAGACAAAGATGGTGGTTGAGGGAAGTCACCAACTGTAGAAAACGATCACCTCAGGGGCCAACAACACACAACGAAGTAAAGATCAGTTCATCACTTACTAAAAAGCTGGGCAAGCAGAGATTGGAAATCTTTAAATTTTTAAGAGTGTTTGAAAATTCGTTTGGGGCAAAATCAGAGAGGGAGACGAACCATAAGAGACTCTTGACTCTAGGAAACCAACTGAGGGTTGCTGGAGGGGAGGTGGGTGGAGGACGGGGCTACTGGGAGATGGGCATGAAGGAGGCCACTTGACATATGAGCCCTGGTTGTTACACGCAGCTGATGAATCACTGACCTCTACCTCTGAAATTAGTAACAATAAAAATTATTTTTGGCGTGCAGAAGAACTTAAAGCTTTGCCAGTATGTGCTGGAGTGTTTTATTTTATTTTATTTTTTAAAAGATTTTATTTATTTATTTGTCAGAAAGACAGAGAGAGAAAGCACACAAGCAGGCAGAGAGGCGGGCAGAGGTGGAAAGAGAGGCAGGCTCCCCGCTGAGCAAGGAGCCTGATGCGGGACTCGATCCCAGGACCCTGGAATCCTGACCTGAGCCGAAGGCAGTGGCTTAACTCACTGAGCCACCCAGGTGTCCCTGTGCTGTTCTGTTTTAAATCTGATTTTAAGTTGAAAAGCATATGCTTCTCTAAATCTTTTTATTCTTCTGTAGCGAAGTGTAGAAAGAACCCTGGAAAGCAGGATCTGACATTTCACTCTACATAAAGATTTTCCACATTTAATGACAACAACTTCCACCTTCTGGTCTTTTAGGATACTGCCACCAAAGCCAAAGTCACAGGCACCCCCTTTGTTTTGTTGATGCCCACAAGCATTTTTGCTTGCATCTCTCGCTTTGCTCAGAAGGACCTACCTTCTGACAGCAGATGCTCACCCCAATTTCATGCTTCCAGTTCCAGAAGCTTCGGAAAAGGGGGACGATGACAGGCAGTGGGGATAGCGGCAGCTGAAGGAACATCAGGCTGCATAATCGGCCCTCAGTGGTGGAGACCCTTTGTTCCCACCTGGCCCCCCCCACCCCCAAAATGAACAAGATGGGAGGCGGGGGTAGAAAAGGGCTCCCACAGGAACCCCCTCCCCCCGACGTTCCCCAGGATTGGCAACAGAGAAGGCTCAGGTGTCTGGACATGCAAGCGGCACCTGGGGCCCCCCTGACCTGCCGTCCCTCTTTACATGTGAAAGAATCTGTAAGGTGGGTTCGCCAGGCTTTTCATGAATTTCCTTCATCATCTCCTCCCTCTCCCAGAGGAACCCACCAGAGAGAAGCAAATGCAATATATTTGATTGTATTACACAGTTGTTGACTGGAGACAAACGTTGCTGAAGAAATAAAAATCTAGGAAGTAAATCGCGTATATAGGTGTGTGTGTGTGTGTGTGTGTGTGTGCCATACTTCATGTTTTAGAATTCAGAATTTAGCTCATGATATACAAAATCTGTAAAACTTTACTGCAAGCGTGTCTTAGTGTGAAGTCAAAGTCTTGATGGAAGGGTCAGCTTTATCTTCCCAGAAGGGATGGGGTGAACGTGGGGGAGATCCCCTGAGGGCTATGTAGGCACAATTCATGATGAGACTAAAATTTTGCTCCTGGAGATTCTTGACCGAAAACTGTAAGGAAAAGCAAGACAACATGACAGTAAAAAGAAATGTCCAAATAAAGTCGCAATCTTTCCGGATTCCTGGACATGGACTTCCGTTGCCGATGGCCACTCCCCCTGAACTGAGAGGAAGTGGGAACCTCCCTCTGAGGAAGGGGAAGGAAGGGGGCAGCTGGGAGCCGGGACATGCTCTGGAGAGAGGCAATCGTCTCCACACTTGGGTTTCTGCATCGCCAATGGCCTCCACCCAGCAGCACGGGGTCAGGGCTTGGCTTCCCTTCAGGGAAGGTCAGGAGGGCGGCCAGCAGGGGTGGTCTGCTGAAGCCCACAGCCTGGGGCTAAGACCACCTACTGCCCACAGAACACCTTCTGGAACCTTCCAATGTTGTGTCCTGACGACACAGGAGCGAGCAGAGGTCCCTACTTTCTGAGTCCCATCCTGACGTCGGGCAGGTCTAGACACTGGAACTCGCTCCCCCCACTGAGCTGAGGCCTGACTCCCGGTGACGGGCACCACACGGAAAAGGAGACTGGGTGTCTGGAGAGAAGTGCCATGCTCCCTCCTGAGTCAGGGCTTTGCCACCCAAACTAATCACCCTGTTTTCCCAACGGCCCCTACCATTTTGTTTCTATGTGGACCCACCGTCCCACACTCCAGTACCTCCTAACCGGTGGTCTCTTCCTGGACGATGGTGGCCGGGACTGGACTCATGGCTGAACTGGCACAGGATCGAGTAGAGCATTTGTCCCACTTTGGGCACCGTCCTTCTACTGAGAAGTACTGATAAGGGTACACACTTGAAAAAGCCACGATGAACTATAATGGCATTAGGTTGAAATGCATGAAAGTGACTCCAAAAATGCCTCCATAAAAAATTCCCACAATCCCACAACTCCGGATCTTAAATTTACACCTAAAAAATGTGTGCAACTGTTCTGTTCTTTCTAGTTTATTGCAATACAAGAAACCACAGTCCCTGCTTCCTTCTTTCGTTCATTCTTCCTACATTCTATTCACCGGGAGGAAGTTCTCAATTATAGAACTCCGATGCATTTTTGTTTCTTTGGTATCAATCTAACTAAAAAAAAAAAAAAGGCAATTCACTCCCACTTTCCATCCCCTACTTCTGGCAACTACCTAGGTCTCTAGTTCTATGATCTAGACCTCTGTCTTTTTTCATCTAGCATAATTCCCTCGAGGTCCAACCCTGTTGCCACAAATGGCAGGATTTCTTTCCTTCTTAAAGGCTATGTAATACTCCATTACACACACACACACACACACACACACACACACACACACATTTTTTAAATCTATTCATTCACTGATAGACACTTAGGTTGCTTCTATGTCTTGGCTGTTGTAAATTACACTGCAACGAACATGGGTCTGCACACACACTTTCAAATTAATGTTTTCATTTTCTTTGGATAAATACCCAGACAGGAATTGTTAGATCATATGGGAGTACTTTTTTTTTTTTAAAGTAATGTCTATGTCCAACATAGGACTTGAACTCACGACCCTGAGATCAAGAGTCACGTGCTCAGCTAACAGGCCCAGCCAGGGCACCCCTGGTAGTACTATTTTAAATTTTTTGAGGACTAGTGCATTTTATAGAAAGACAGCCAAGACAAGGGAAAGAGCCAACAGCTAAAATCTCATCTTCCCAGTGAATGATTTTTATATACCACTACTTTTGTTGAAGTTGTGAGACTTTCTTATTTAAATGAGGTGGGACATTAGGAGTTAAGGAGAGACAAGAGAACCCTCACACCAGTTTTCAGGCTGGAAAAAGAGGGCAGGACCCCATTCCCCTGGAGAAAATAGAACTAAGTGTAAGCTACAAGGGCAAGGAAGGAAGAACATGGCGTCGCTGAGAGTTGGTGCTTATGAGCTAAGAAACTTTCCTCCTGCTGGGTTCTGACTTCTGGAAGGGCTGGGACCACTTCTAACTCCTTGCTCACACGTGGTGCCATGCTTTCCAGAAATACTCATGGATCCTCGGCTCTCGGGGCAAGCATTTTCCAAAGACACTTCTGTGTAATTGGCTGCATGGCAAATTGGCAATTTTGGGTCAGAAACAGTCTGGGTCCAGTCTTCTGAGGAGGCTGGTTCTGTTCTTTCCAGAATAAGCCAAGCCATATCTGGAGTCCTTTCTGGAACAAACCAAGCCCTATGCCAGGGTAAGTGCCCCACATTCCACAGGAGGTGTGGGCTGCCGTGCCCACGGGGTCTGCCTGCTTCCCTCACTGCCCTCACTGCCCAGTGCTGAGGCTGGGCTCCCAGGGACTATGGCACTGCCCGGCCATGCACAATGACCAGAGCCTTCCTGTCCCTGTCCTGACACCTGCAGTCTTCTTCTCTACAACAGCTGTAGAGGTTATTCGATTCTGGCAGCTGGGCCTTGCTTGACGGAGCCAAGAAACCAAAAGTCTTTGCCGAGAATGATCCAGACGCCAAGGTTTTCCGATGTGGCTCACCAGAGTTTGGAAATAGGGCCTTCGTATTATAACGTTCTGCTGACCACAGTCAGACCTTGTTCAAAACTGAGGTTTTAGGGGCCGCAGAGTGAGGGGAAAAGAGACAAGGTGAATGAAATAAAGAAACTGATCAGGAAGGCGAACAGAACAGAACAGAACAGAAGCCCACCCACGTTCCCTTCTCCGAAGGCTCACCTTACCCAACTCTGAGTACGGATGCCGTCCTGGGTATGGGACCTGGACCACACAAAAGTTCGGTAAACTTGGTCTAAGAGAGCTTTTCTTTGGAGAAGCTTCAAGGCTTTTGTTTTGTTTTCCACAAGGGTCAGGAAGCTCCTTGCTCTGGTTTTCTTTTTGAGACCCGCAGCAAAGCTTGTCCCCCAGGGTAGTGGATGCCACCACAGCAGGGCTGGGGTAGAAAGGTCTCATTGGGCAGGGACGCACAGGTGCCTGCTGCCTCCTCGCCTTTGCCAGGCCTGTGCCAGCTCCCCCTCTGCTGACAGCCCCTTTCTGGGCCCTTCCCCTGGCACCAGCAGTGGCCAGCTGCTAAAGGAGCCCGTCCAAGGTCAAGCTGAGGGCTTCAAACCCAGGGGGACACTGGAGCCAGGTGGATTTGAACACTGGAGTGATTCCCCATGGCTCTCGGCCTCACATCATCGGTGGGGCGAGGTGCTCCTGGCTGCGGGTTTTCCTAATCAGTACTCCATGTCACTCTGTCCTCCTTCCAGAAGGACAGAAACTTCCCAACCCTGCAGGGGCTCCACTAAAAGGTGCTGTCTGCTTCAAGCCTTTGTCTGAAAACAGGGGCTACCACGTAAAACCCAGAGCCCTGGAATGGTGTTAAGTTCCCTCGAATTACTTGGTAAGGCAGAGTCACCCACCCACCGTCCCAACGGTGCCTCTCTGGGTGGGCGTGGATAATGACGGCGACTAGAAGAAACAAGGAGGAAGCCCATTTGGCAGGCAGGTGTGGATTTTCCCCTGGTACCTAGAATACAACTGTTCTCATAGGGCCACCTTGTGCACTATTCCTCTGTCAAATAAATAAAAATTGGGGGAGGATTTTATTTATTTGAGAGGGAGAGAGAGACAGAGCATGAGCAGATTGGAGAGGTAGAGGGAGAGGGAGAAGCAGGCTCCCCCACTGAGCAGAGAACCCGACCCAGGGCTCGATCCCAGGACCCTGGGATCGTGACCTGAGCTGAAGGCAGAGGCTTAATGACTAAGCCCCCAGGCTCCCCTAAATAAATAAAATCTTGAAAAAAAAAAAAGACTTAACTGCATTTCTTTTTTAAACTGCTCAGAGGCAAAGGATACTAAAACCGGTTCAAGATCATATGTTCTAGATGACCTGGTAAGAAGTCGAGTCTTTAAAAGAGGAGCTGGTACTTTTGTCCCTGATGTTGGAAAGCAACCCACATGTCAACAAAGAATCAGCATCTAAATAGACTTTTATTTTTTTCTTTTACTTATTTGGACAGAAAAGAAAATTCATCAGCTTTCATCAGAGTCTCCCCAAGTGTTGGAAACACATTAGACTCAGAAAGAGTGGACCTCGTAGAAAAGCGTCACAAATTAAAAATATATTTCTCCATGTGGTAAAAGTGCTTTCAATCCAATCAAAGGACCCGGTGAAGGTGTTCTGAAACACAACTGAGAATGGGGCCTACAATCCGTGGCATCGAATTCCAACCACAGGGCATGGGGGTCCTCAGGAACCCAGGACACAGGGATGGTGCAGAGTCGGGAGCATGCTGCCAACCACGCTGGGAATTAACTGAGTGTGAACAAACAACAAAGTCCCAAAGCCTGAGTAGAAGAGATTTCGCATTTGTAAAAAAACGAGGGGGCTACATAAATTGGGGTACAAGGGGGGTCGTGTAATTCTGGAAATCACTGTTTCTCGTCTGGGGGGCAGATGGGCAGGCCAGTGGGCCAGCCGGGCAAGGCCTCCCGAGGAGACCCGCGGACCTGCGTTCCCACGGGGTCCAGATGCTGTGGCTCAGGTGTGCCAGCCCCGGGCAGACACTGCCAGGTCATCGCATGTGGTGGGGGTGGGGAGAAGTAGCAAGTGTCCTCCTCAGACCTTCTGTCGTTTGCTTCAGCGACGCTAACAGGTTTTTCGCCGATGGTGACGTCTGTGACAAAGCGTAAGGCCCACAGGCCCCCCGTGATCCTCGGCGGAGTGGAACCACGTCTGTTCTGGAAGCCAGCCGCCCCCTCTCGCCCTGGTACAGTCCCAGGGCCCAGAACGGCCGAACTGTGCTCATGCAAGGAGTCACGGCTGGGGTGGGGTGGGGAGGGGGCGGAAAAGGAGGGGGACGTTTTCCTTTTACAGAAGGTCTTAAGCAACAGTAAGAAAATAACCTGAAGATATATTTAAAAATAAAAAATAGCATCACACATCACTGCGCTTCTGTTGGCATTTTCCCTTTCCCCTCCCACCCCCACCCCCCACCCCGGCCACCAGCCAGAGAAATGAAATGAGCAGGGACACCTCACTGATCAGCCAGAATGGGCAGCCACTCCCCCATTCCACCCCTGTGTCTCATGGCCCCCTGCGTTTCTTGTTCCAGGAGACTTGCCCAAGGCGAGTGCTGGAGAACGCTCTGGTCTCCTGCCCAGCCACCTGAGTACCTCCGGCTTGCTTCTGGTCCCCTGCGGACGCGGCACGAGGTGGAACCAGGTCACCTGTGTCTTGACATCCTCCCAGCGCAGGCCTTTCCAGCGGGACACACTACGGCTCCTCCCACCCCTGGTGCCTCCGGTGGCAACAGCCTTCCCAGGTCCCCCATTCTGAGGTGAGCTCCACGGGGGTCACAGGGGTGTGGCGCCCCGCTGGGCAAAGGCCACTGACAGCGCCCAGCCCACGTGTAGAGTCTGAGTGCGGCCCTGGCCCTGGGTGGGTGGCGGCTTCTGGAGGGAGGACGTGCTCTTCTTTGAAGGGGAACCGGGACAGCAGCCATCGTCTGACCAGGCCCACCTTGGGCCCTGCGGAGGCCCGGGGCTCCCCAATGGGCCGGGCCTAACCCCCCAGGGGCGCCCCAGGGCTCTGGCTGGGCAGGTCACAACGGCAGGCTCTCTCCCTCCTCCAGGTTCCCGGCCCCAGTCCTCCCCTAAGCCTGGCCGCGGAGGCATCAGTGGGCGGGGGAGGCCTCCTCCAGGCCCAGCAGCTCCCTCACCAGTCTCTCGCCAAACTGAGCCCGGCTGTACCTCTTCACGTGGTAGGCATCAGACATCTTGTAGAGGATGTAGGCATTGTTTACAGCGATGCTGACGGCGAACCAGAACACCTGCTGCCAGGTCTTGTTCGGTTTATGAGAGATGAAATACCTACGAGGACAGAGGAGTCGGAGAGGCTGACCCTGGGGCTCCTGGGCACCTGGGGCAGGGCGGGGGGCATGGTCCCAAAGGGCCTCATCACGGTCAGTGCTGCCCCAGAGCCGGGGGTGGGAAGCTGGCCGGGGGCTGGCTCCCGTCGAGGCTGTCACAGTGAATTGACCTAAGACTAAGAAGATGAAAACTGCTCCTATCAGAGGACTAGGGTTGGGGGTTGCTGGAGATGCTGGAACGGGGAGCCGGCCTTCCACGGCAAGGCTCGGAAGCTCCAAGGGAACAGGGCCCGAGGGGCGGCCCTCTTTGCCTAGAGCCCTCCTCGGATGCTGTGGCTGCAGTGTCCCAGACACACGGACCGCCTGCACGTCCCAAGGGCAAGTTCACCCTTAGATGCAGGCATCTGTAACGTGTCCCCTTCCTCCCGAGTGCACGTCTCTTTGCCACCCCTGGCTTCCCTTCAGATCCAGGACGAATGTCACCTCCAGGGCCAACCCAACTTAGGATTGCTACCTGCACTGTGTCCCCGTCACTTGGCACCTGAGGGGTGTCTGAAGGTCAGTGTCCTCACCGCCAGCAGCCCAGTGTGGTCCCTAACGTGTCGGTTAAGTCAACGCGGGTTTCTCTGTTGGAACCGCGTGGAATCAGCAGGCTGTGAGCCATGAACACTGGCTCATGGACTCCCCATGGGGTGGGGCTCTCCTGCGAGGGAGCCCAGGGAGAACCGTGTCCTCGGTTTTCTCTCTGCGTGAAGAAGCCCAGCAGGTTCCCCTCCAAGTGGGCTGAGTCAACACCCGCCTGTCCTGGGGGTTACTCCAACTCTGTTCTAGGTTGTGAGGCTGAATCCTGGCAATTAACAGTCACACTCAGGCTCACTAGCGATCGCTCCTTGGATTCCTGTTACAGTGCCATGGGTGTGCACCTGCTGCGGACATCCAGAGGGGAAAGAATTACAAACCTGCGCTGGGAAATGGGCTGCAGCTGTGAGGGACGGGGGAAGGGCAGTCTGGCTGGGGTGGGGGCAGGGGGCAGGCTCAGGGCCCAGTACTAAGAGATGGCCACGCCCGAGTGAGTGGAAGGATGGCCACCTCGGGCAAGGGTGGTGGGGAAGGAGACAGGGCGCCCAGCTGGCCAGGACGAGGGCTTGAGATTCTGTCTCCCAGGGGCCTGCTCTGTTCATTCTGGAATGGGGGACTCCTGAGCACCCGGCCACCTCTAGTCCGTGCTCTCCCGTGGCTGTGAGCCGCCTCTCACTCACTTGCTGTACTTGTCATCGTATCTGCAGATGTAGCTAAGGTGAGCAGCAAACGCCTCCACGGCCAAGGGACAGGGGATCCCCCCACTCTTCCTCCTGATGATCACCCCTGCGGAGAAGACAGAAGGTCACACCCCCGTCCGCACGGTCTCCTGCCCATTCCCGCGGACACAGGTGCCTATCTCCACCCTGCCTGGCCCTCCAGGGACCCAAGGGGGAGGCGGAGACAGAGAAGCTGGATGCCAGTACCTAAAAGCTTACGAGGACTTGAGGACAACATAAAGTGAGGTGGGTGTGCAGGGGTGCTGCGGGCACGTGGGGTGATGACAGGACCAAAGGTGGCTTTAAGTGGAACCAGGGAGGATGAAGCACCTGGCCGGGCCTGCAGAGAGCCAAGGGGAGGTACAGGACTGACTCTCCCCTCCTACCCCTCCCCACATGAAGGCTGACCCTACCGCCTCCCCAAGCCCTCAAACACCTTCCCTCTATTGAATGCAAATGAGAATGTGTCCAAGGACACGTCCCACTGACTGGGTGTGAGGGGCAGGAGATCAGCGAGCTCTCCTCATCCCGCTGCCTGAACTGCTTTGGGACGACCTCGTTTCCCAGACCCGCCCACAGGCCCACAGCTGCCGTCCAGAGGTGATGCAGGAGATGTGGGAGAATGCTCAGGTGAGGCTCTGGCCAGCTTCCCCACACAGCATCACGGGATTATGACAAAAGCCATTTTTGGGTGCATGTATATGTATATTTTAAAGGGATCAGTCTAAAGGATTGGGAAGTTTGGGGACTACTTGAGTGGACAGAGTTGAAGTACAAGAGGGGGTCCCCTGCGGGGCCGAGGGGCTCCACCTAGCGTGTCTCCCCCCTCTCACCGAGGGACCACGGGACACCAGTGTGCAGGGACCCATTTGCACAGACTGAGCCCTGAGCGGGGGTCTTTCTGTTTCTTTTGGTCTCCTTCCCACAGCCATGCCCCTGATATTGGTTTTTCACACCAAGAAGTCCTTGGAGAACTTGAGATTGGGTGACCGCTGGGGCTGTAATTCCTGGACTTCCCTGTCCCAGCCTCCCCAGCCCCAGGGGGGACCTGCTCCAGCCCTTCGTTCCCTCCCCATCCACTCGGTGAGGCTCTGCTGGAAACTTCAGCAGAGCGGTGGCTTCAAGGCCTGGGTCTGCGCCCATCTGCTTGAGCACTTCCCCCACTTTATAAATCACTCCATCTCTGGCCGTATTGTGGATTCTCAAACACTGTTCCAGCTACAAAGGGTGGGGCTACTGTCCTGTAATATCCTTCTCCGAGCACCAACAAGCCTGGCCATGGGACACGTTGACAAGAGGTTGTGTGACATTTACTGGCTTTGCTGACGTCGCCCTGGGTGGGCCCCACACAGTCACGGCTGTGTGCCAGTCTCTGTGCCTAGCTGTGCTCTGCGCACGTACCTCTGAGGCACCCCGTGATCTGTCTGACCTGCTGGGAGAAACACGTGTGCTCACACGCAGTGGCAGTCCTGTCCTTCACCTCCCTAGGCTACTTGCGGTGGCTGACGTTCCTTCCACCACCCCGTGAGGCTGAATGAGTCAGGCCCTGAGTTAGTCCTATATGCACGTTCTGTATGTGCGTGGGTCCTGTGGAGTCTGAACCCAACATGGGCAAAGGCTCTGCTAGGGAGAGGACAGCTCCAAAACGGACTTCAGAAAGAGAGCAGGAGGGCTGGGTCCTCTGGATGGATGTCCCTAGATATGGGACTTCTAAGAAGCCAGTGACCGTGCTCACGCTCTCTGAAGGAAAGGACGTTTCTCCTTAGAATCCAGAAGGAATAAGAAACCGATTCCTAGAATGTTCCTAACTGGTTGTCTATTTTCTAAAATTGGAAATTCTCAACTTTTAAAAGAGTGCGTACATCTATGATCACAGCAGGAAAGAGTATGAAGCTGAGAGGCAGTCCTTCTGATATGTGAGGCTTCATTTTCTGAGTGATATTTTTAAAAAGTAGAAGAAGAGTTTTTCTGTAAGTGGTTCAGGCACAGAGGCAAGGCCGCTTGGTTAGGCCACTCTTTACACTTAATTAAAAAAACAAAACAAAACAGCAAAAATCCAGCTGATAGTGGGTTACTGGAAAGAGCAGAGTCACGCTGTATGGTAAGCAGGTGATCTTAGCCCTGATCCAGCCTTGGCCCCGAGCAAGAAGTTTCAGAACAAAGAGCGTGATCAACAGATCTGCCCATGCAGAAGGAAAGGCAATTTTAGGTTAAAAAATACCAGTCAGGGGCGCCTGGGTGGCTCGTGGGTTAAGCCTTTGCCTTCGGCTCAGGTCATGATCTCAGGGTCCTGGGATCGAGTCCTGCATCGTTCTCTGCTCAGCAGGGAGCCTGCTTCCCTTCCTCTCTATCTGCCTCTCTGCCTACTTGTAATCTCTGTCAAAAAAAAAAAAAAAAAAATCTTAAAAAATAAAAATCTTAAAAAAATACCAGTCATAAATAAAAGCAAAAATAAAACAAATGCAGAAAAATACTTGCTATAGCATAAAATAAGCTTTCAACAAGTGCTTCAAAGGACAAACTGAGAATACAAAGAAATCACTGTAAACTGGCCAGCAAATACACAGAAATGCTCAACCCCACCAGTGGTCCTGCAATTTAGATTGAAAATTCTGTAGCATTTTCATCCCCCAGACTGACAAATTTAGGGGGGAAAATGTGTTGGCAAACTCAAGAGGAGTGTCGGTACCCCCAGAGCCCGTCACAGGGGTTAAGTGCGGTCTTTGGGTGATACGTCATCAAAGGTCCTCCAGATGTTCAGACCTCTGGGCACCCACTGCACTCCCAGCTTTATTTTGAGGAAATGGTCAAAGATGTTCCCTAATGTATGGAGATATTCACTATTACCATTATTCAGATTGTGAAGAAAATGGATTATGAATCAGGGGGAGGCAGAAAAATGATGACATTTAAGAAAATGAAATACTGGGGCGCCTGGATGGCTCAGTAGGTTAAGACTCTGCCTTCAGCTCAGATCATGATCTCAGGGTCCTGGAATCGAGCCCCGCATTAGGCTCTCTGCTCAGCAGGGAGCCTGCTTCCCCCTCTCTCTCCGCCTGCCTCTCTGCCTACTTGTGATCTGTCTGTCAAATAAATAAATAAAATCTTTAAAAAAAAAAAAAGAAAGAAAGAAAATTAAATACTAAGTGGTTTTTAAAAATCAAGTTTTTTAAATATACTGAAAGGAAAATATCTCCCTTTGTTACAAAAAAAAATCACCTGAAGATGTAGACTAGTTAAAGGATGTCCCGTGGGGAGGAGAGGTGGGTCACCCAGCCTGGGCTCTCCACACCCCAACCCTGCCTCCAAGTGCTCCTGGGGGTGCTATCAGAGGGCGGAGGCAGGCTCCCTGCGATTTTTAAGGGAGTCTAAGATTTGGGAATTTGTGATTTTTTTTTAAAGATTTTATTTATTTATTTGAGAGAGCATGAGAGAGCGAGAACATGAGGCAGGAGGGGCAGAGGGAGAGGGAGAAGCAGGCTTCCCACAGAGCAGGGAGCCCGATGCGGGGCTCCATGCCAGGACCCAGGATCAGGACCTGAGCCCAAGGCAGAAGCTTCACGGACTGGGCCCCCCAAGTGCCCCAGGACTTTGTGATTTAGAGTACTTTAGAAATGGAAACTATAACTGAAGGAAACACAAACACTAAATTCTGGCATATTTAAAGACCAACCCTACCAATTTTCTCTTCTTCCTGATCAATATCCTCTTTGCTGGTTCCCTTGGTGATGGATTTAAGGCTCCCAGCCCTTGAGACTGGGGTTTTAAGGTTCTGTCATCTTAAATCATATTGTGTAATTTATAATCTGTTACGCATAATCTGACGGCAGGCAGCTCCTACAGTGTCTTCCTGAACGCTCTCCCTGTGAATGCTCTTGCCCCATCAGGAGAGTATAGAAGTCTGGCTCAAAGTCTCACTTTTGGCTTGCAAGGTCAATTCCAAATTTCCTCTAAGTGCCCTTCGCACAGCCCTGGAGAAGCTGGCAGCTTTCTATAGCTCTCTGCACCTAAGTCCCACGGGCTTGTGTCCCTGGATTCCAGTCTCCACTGAAATGGGAAGTAGGTGTGTGTGCCAGGGGTGGGGGCAGGAATAAATGAACGGCAGTTAATTAAGCACCCCCCCCAAACATATACACCACATGTGTACAGACCACGAATGTATCTCTCTCTCTCTCACACACACACACACACACACACACAAACACGCCCCACCCCACCCACACACAACAGAGCCCCTTGTGGAGGTCCTTCCAAAGTAAAGAGAAAAGATGTCTTCATCAAAGGAATACAGGGGATTTTCAAACACACCTGTAACCACAGGTATTTCTGTCAAGCACCTTGCTGTCCTTTCTGGTTCCTTGTCAGCAGTTTAAAAGTCTTTCAGCTGTAGCGACTTGAACTCTACAGCCCTTGCTCACTAAATCCCTCTGCTACAAACGGATTCTGCACCCCACGTGACATTACCAATGGAATCACCTGAATGCCCCACAGCGCCCATTGTTAACCTCTAATGAAGACACCGAAGGGATAAAACAGTCGGTATCTCCCCTCCCATTAGGGAAGACTCTTCAGAGAATCCGAGTGGCCCGGTGATGGGGGACATGCCACTCGGACACGGCCACTCACAGTGGCCACACGCCAGTCAGGGGACACGCAAATCCTGTCGCCGTCGTGGCTTCCCTCCCAAGCGGACAAGCCCGGGGATGGCAGCCCACGGGCCCCGGTGGCTCCTGCCGCCCTGCCCCTCCCCCACCGGAGCACTGACGTGGCTGAGGACTGGGGGCTTCCCGAGGACTGGGGGCTTCCCGACTCCAGGGCGGCCCAGAGCCCCTGCCGGCCCCCACCTTGCTGCAGGGGCGAGTAGGCATTGGTCAGGAAGCGGAAGTGCCCTTTGTTGTACCAGCAGATCAGAGACATGTTGCCCTTCATCTTGATGCGGTGCTGGCCCCGGGCCGGGGGCGTGGCCGGGTTGGTCAGCATGGACAGTGGCAGGCCGGTGCAGTCGCTCTTCCTGGAGCTGAGCAGGCCGCAGCAGTAGATCTCTGCGGGGACAGGGACACAAAACTGGGTCCACATGGTCACAGACACCCTGCTCACGCCGGCCCAAAGAGGGACTGCCTGGCTCTGAGGCTGACACACTTGGGAGGTCGGGCCGCCCGGACGTCCCGCGGGGGTGACCGCTACAGTTCACGACTTCTACCCCAGAGGACTTCTCTAAGGACCTTGAAGATGATGCAAGAGACCATCGCAGGCACCGTGAATCGGCAGCACCCACAGGAGTCTCGTCGCGAGTGCTCACGACGCGCCAGGGACGGTGCAGAGCTTGAGCACCGATCGTCCACCTGCCTCTAGAAACTTCTGCCCTCGGGTTATCCCACCCATACTGAAGACGGACTGCAGCTCCAGGAAGTCCCCAGGCTCCCAGCCAGGAGGGCAAAGGCAAGGACTAAGCCAAGGTCTGTCTGCTGTCCAAGCCTGACCACACTCAGGACCCCCTAACACTCTGGCCAAGACCCGACGAGCCCCAGGCCCAGCCCGGTGCTTGTCTGCACGGCTCCCGGAGGCAGCGTGCAAAGCGGAGCCGCCGTCCCCTTGGAGACAAGTTAACCCCAGAGGGAAGAATCATCGAGCGACAAGCACCAAGCCAGAGTCCTGCCTCTGAACACAGAGCCACTAAAGGGAGCAGTGGCAGTGTGGCCTTCCACACACAGAAGCTTCCAAGGGGCAGGAGGGATGGTGAGCACAGGCCAGTGTGCACAAGGAGGCCTCGCTGAACTCCGCCCTGGGCTTGAGGCCTTGCCTGGCCCTCCCCACGTGCATGCAAGCCTGCCCCACTGAGCAGGTCCTGGGAAGCCTGCTTCTCCCCACGGCCAGCCCCGGTCTGGATGCCTGCAGTCACTTCTGACTGAAGTCGCTGGGGACGGTCTCATCCTCTGGGTCTTCAGTCAAAGACTGAAGGTCACTGAAGACTGACACTGTATCGTCAGTGATCTGAAACATTCTGTACCCCATGTGCATGTTTCCCTTGGCCCTGCATGTCCACCCCAAGGCAGTTCCAGGGACCCGGGGCCTTCCTGGCCATGCGCCCACCCCAGGACTGGAGCGGGCAGCCAGGCGGGTGGAGAGGGCAGCTGGGGCTCTCAAAATACCGCCTACTGTGGGAGCCCATCCTTCTTCTCAGGTGGCTAGTAACACATGAGGGCCAATTTTCTGCAACTTGACTTCCACAGCCCCTCTTTGCATAGTCTGACCTCTGCAGCCCGAGTTCTCCCCACAGGTAAACCCCAAGCCCTGTCGGGGTTCACAGAGGACTGAGACCCAGCAGAGCTCAGAGTCCCGGGGCCGCTGCTTCCTTGCCGTGGCCAAGGTCAAGGTCAAGGTCAGAAGCTGCTGGCTCCCCATGACTCGAGAGGATTTTAAGGCCAGATGTGCAACCGTTGCTAAGCAATAGGTCTGCAATTCTAGTGGCTGCCATGGCAGGAGAGAGGCTTTTTCTGTCTCTCCCAACTTGATATAAATCCCCAAAATGTGGGACGAAGCAAAGGGTAAGCATCTTGCCCTTGGTCTCCTGGTCTTGGTCCACATCTTTTTCTCCAGTGGCTGCTTCGGCCAGAGCCATGAACCGATGAACAAAGCATCCCGTCACCAAGGGCCATGAAGAATTTCCTGAGACCCACCGCACAACAGCCTGTGCTAATCTGCATAAATCCCTGCATCATCCCTGTCAACTGCAGAGCCCTCACTGCAGACGAGACTGAGTCCAGACTCAGGAGCCTCCGTAGGACCGGTGTCTAGGTGCACAGAACAAGTGTGTGCGTCCCCCGCCAAATTCCTCGGCTGAAAGCCGCAGGCCCCAGAGGAGGGTGTTCCAGGCGGGGCCTCTGGGACGAACCGGGGTCACAAGGGTGGAGCCTTCATGAATGGGAGGAGTGCCCTTGAGAAAAGGGACCCCCAGAGAGCACCCTGGCCGCTTCTGTCACCTGAGGTCTGCAACCCGGAAGAGGTCCTCAGGCGACCATGCCAGTGCCCTGACCTTGGACTTCTGGGCTCTAGAACCACGAGAAATAGGTTAACTGCCTGCAGTTTATAAGCTGCACCGTCTCAAGTATTTGGTGAGAGCAGCCCGAATGGACCAGGACACTAGGACAAGCCCTGAACAGCCACGGTCTCACAAGAAAGGACACAAAGATGCTGTGGGCAGAGCGCGAGCCTGTGGCAGGTGTCCCTTCTGATCTCCGGTGCCTGATGGAGTCCAGGTACGTGGCGGGCACGCAGCCGGCTGAAACCGTGTTCCATCCTGGCTGTGGCGGCCTACGGTCCTTGCCGGTCACGACCTCGCACCTGTACCCCCAGGCCTCCCCACCACTTCTCTGGGGGGCAAGGGCCCTGCTGGCACTGGCGCACCGCATAACCAACCTTGCTTTTCCAGCTCCTCGAACAAGGTCAGGCTGGTGATGCTGGGCCCCGTGAAGATAATGTAGTTCTTGCCTGCGGCGTTCCGGCACAGGCTCCGGGCCACCGCGCCGTGCAGCTGTGGCTTGTTCTTCAGTGCGTCCAGCCCGTCGGGGCCCCCGCCGTCCTTCAGGTGCACGTAGATCTGGAACAGAAACACACAGCGGTCAGGGAGCTTGTACGGTGCCGGGCTGGAGACCAGACTGCCCTCGCTGGGCCCCAAACGGGTAGGAAAGCCACCGCTCCCTTGAGCCACTGGTTCCGCAGCCCCTAACACACCATTACCTCCTCAGGCCACGGAGGCTCCCAGTAGCCCCCAGGGCCACCCCACAGTCAAGGTGGCCAGTGGCTCCGCCCATGACTTTCCGGTTTGGAAATGTCAAAATAAAGAAGAAAAGGGTCAAACTATGACGGGCAATGAATCTGGCAACGAGGTTCATGCAAACACATCCCCAGTCCAGAAGCACGGAGGGACTTCAGTTTATGAGAAACGACACTTTAAGATGACCTCACCTGTAAGGATAAACTTGTCCGTGTACTTTCCATTTGAATACAGTTGTGGGTTTTTTTGCGGGGCGGGGAGTGAGAGGAGCAGAGGGAGAATCTGAACCAGGCTCCACGCTCAGCACAGAGCCCGACACGGCTCAGTCCCATGACCCTGAGATCACGACCTGAGCTTAACCAACTGAGCCACTCAGGGGTCCCCGAGTACAGCTTTTTAATTCACAAAGTGCGTCTGCATTCACTGTTGCCTTTTTCCTTACAGGAGCCACCACACAGAAAAAGAGGAGTCAGGATCAAGGATTAAAAACTCACCAGCAAAGAGGACTATGCTGGGATTAGCAAGCTATGCTTACACGCTTTGTCCCATGAACATCTTCTAGGAACACCGCCAAAGGGGAAAATCACAGGAAATGGGAACAGATTCAAGAAGGTTGCAGGCCTCCCAGTGACGGACCGAGTCAGGAAGAATCTGTCATACGGGTACCAACTAACTACCATTCTCCTTAAGGGAGAAGAGTTCTTCTTGTGGAATGTTCTAGGTGACTTCACTGGCAGCACTTCACCAGCTAATGGTGCTCACCAGTGCCAGACAGGGGCCGCAGGGACAACAGACACTCAATTGGCAAGGAGGTTAGCCCCGCCTGTCCTCTGACATACAGAACTGCCCAATGCACGTCTGTCCACGCAGACAGTCGATGATGCTTGGCTGTGAAAAACCAACATGGCTCCAGGGAGGATCCAGTTCCATCCACAACACCCTCAGATGACTTCGATAGCGTGCTCTGATGTTCCTGAGGCGAATGTGACTCCAATTCCAAAAGAAGCTCGTCTTCTGAGGGCTAATCTTTTCCCAGACACTCACCTGAGATGTCCTCACGGAGGACCCTACTTTCCTGTGCCCTGGCAGGCAATGGCTTGATGACAACAGAACATCTTTTTAGACAACTCGGCAGCACTCCCAACATTTCATTTTGGAATCTCTATGGTTCTTCCACCTCAATTCCCAGAAGAAATCTCTTTGATAGAGAAGAAAACACAGAGATAGGGCAGCCAAGCTCTGCTTCTGTCACATGTGATTCTGGCCGAGCCAGGCCATTTCTCAGAATGTGTCTTCCCTCCTTCAGCAACGTCCAATCTTGTGGCCACTACCACGGGTTTCTGCACCTAAGGCTCAGATTCATATCTACGTTTCCCAGAGAGCCTACCTGAAATCCCCTCATACCCACGCTGGGCACTATGTCTCCTGAAACCCACTGTAGGGACCGTTAGTTTTGTCCCATGTGTCATTCAAAAGGAAATCCTCCATCCAAACCCACGTTCCCACCAGGGAATGGGAGGTGTGTCGTGGGCTCCCCTCAGGCCCAACCACGATGACATCACACGTGGCTTCTGAGGGCCTCCCTGGGGTATGGGGCAGTCACTGGCTCACTTGGCCCAGGGCAGGCAAAGTTTAACAGGACCCCATGGAAATTCCCTCGGCCAAGCTAAAAAACAACTGTACTGTGTACAAGATGCGAGACATGTGATGGAGCAAGAATAGTGTTAGAAAACAAACTCGAAAGCCTTTGGACAAGGTCACTGGGTACCCTGAGCAGCCACATTAGCAGGATCCTGGCTTGTTACCATGGCTGCTGACCATCTCACTTTTCTCTGCCCGAACCATAATCAGGTCTTCTAGCTGCCACTCTTCACAAGGCATAAGGAGAGGAGTGGCAGGCTGATGGGTCAGTCTACTGGCCGGCATTCACAAAGTACCACAAACTGGGTAGCTTCAACAACAGAAATGCCCGTTCGCCCGGTTCTGGAGGCTGGAAGTCTGAGATCTGAGATCGAGGGGCTGGGAGAGGCCTCCTTCCTTGGCTTGCAGACAGCTATCTTCTCCCTGTGTCCTCACAGAGCATCCTCCTGTGTCTGTGTCCTAACCTCCTCTTCTTGGAAGGACACCAGCCATGTTAAATAAGGGTCCACCCCAATGACATCTTTTTAACATTAATTATAAGTTACCCTATCTTGGGGCGCCTGGGTGGCTCCGTGGGGTAAGCCTCTGCTTTCAGCTCGGGTCATGATCCCAGGGTCCTGGGATCGAGCCGCAAATCAGGCTCTCTGCTCGGTGCGGAGCCTGCTTCCCCCTTTCTCTCTCTGCCTGCCTCTCTGCCTACTTGTGATCTCTCTGTCAAATGGATGAATAAAATCCTTAAAAAAATAAAAATAAAAATAAAAATAAAGGCCCTATCTCCAAATATAGTTACATTCTGTAGGACTGGGGCTTAGGACTCAAACACATGAATGTGAGGGGCGTGGTTTGGTCCATAACAGAGGGGAAGGTGCTAAACTTGGAGAAGGAACAAAGCATCAGAGAGAAGAACCAGGCCGCACACACACCAACCTCAGGCGTCCCGACAAAGCTGCACAGCAGACAAGGCCCTCCCCACGTAAACGTGCAGCCCTGGTTTCGTGTGGGATGGAAGACTGAGGTGAGCAGGCCATAGGGCAACACTATCCCGAGTCCTGATAGCAAAGAATACAGGGACTTTCTCCTGGGTCTTAGAATAACCTAGAGGGGATCACATCTTCCCAGTAGTTTGTTGCCGGGAGCTGTCCCGGCTGGGGCACCGGGCGAGCCGGGGACCTATCTCATCTCATCACGGCTCTAAAGTCAGCACTTCAGAAGGCGGATCGGCCGGGTTGCCTGGCTAACGGGCTTCAAAGCGCGGCGCACCTTCAAAACGTCGTCCCTCTGATCGCCAGAGTAGAGTTGGTGGCTCAGGCTGGTGTGCTCTCCCTTGCTCTTCACATGCTGGAAGCATGCACGTCCTTGGGGAGGGGCGTGAGGGCACGCAGGGGTTGCGTGGACCCGCCACAGTCCTGCTGGGGCGATGCTCAAAGGGAACCGGAGAGCCTGACCTGGGAGCCAAGAATCCCTCACATGCACACTCGAGGAACGGGCCATTTCTTCTCACCACAGGACAAGAAGGGAAGCCTGGAGGCAAGTGGCTGAAGGTGAAGGGGTGGGGCAGGGGCACCTCCCAGCTCAGCGGGGGCAGAGGCAGCCGAGGCAGAGGTAGCAGCTACAAATCACCAACGATCGGCAACCCTTCCCAGTCACAGAAGCTGGAATCACCTCCCAAAGCAGCTTCCCCATGTCCAGGGCTGAGGGTAAGGGGACACATGCCACCACCGGTACAAACGCCCACATCTTTAACCGAGGTGGTTTCAGGCTGGGTCGTGACTTTCACGGGCCCTTCCACTGCCCTGCGCCTCTCTCCCTCCATACGGAATTTACATTTTACATCTGCGCTGGTATAAAGACCAGTACATTCATAGGATATGTTAAAGCACTTTCCTCAGCTTGAAAGGTGGGTGTTTTTTTTTCCTTCTAATTTAAGGAAAACAGAAAGGCTTTCATGTTTTCCCTGAAAGTGTTCCGGGAGTAACTGGGAGAAGGTATGCGCATACCAGGGACAGGAATCTTTTGAGCGTCTTCAAGGCCTGCCTACTGCCCCATGCTGCTTCAACGGCAGCATTTCTATGCACCTGATGAACTCCAGTTTTTTGATAATGGCAAAAAATTAGCAACAACCTGGGGCACCTGGATGGCTCAGTCAGTGAAGCATCTGACTCTTGGTTCTGGCTCAGGTCATGATTCAGGGTCGTGAGATCAAGCCCTGTGCTGGGCTCTGCACTTAGTGTAGTCTGCCTCTCTCCCTCTCCCTCTGCCTCTCCCTGAGTGCTCTCTCTCAAATAAATCTTTTTAAAAAAATTAGCAACAACCTAATTACCTCCCGTGAAAAGGAGGCTGATTAAAATCAGCAGGTATAACGAAATACAGTGTAATTTTTCAAAATCACAATCTAGAAAAGTTACTGTAGTAGTATAGTATTATAGTATAGTATAGAATAGTAAAAGAATATAGTAGAGAATAGTAAAAGGTTCACAACATCTTCGTAAGTGAAGTAACGAGATTATAAAATGGGGTGTGTGTGTGCGTGTTTATATAGCTATGCTGACTCCATCCTCAAGTGGCTGTCTCTCTATACAAGAATTACAGATATTTTTGAAATATTTGTTTTTAGATGCCAAACATATAATACAATTTCATCACAAAATGACTAAACATAATTACAAAAGGACTCCCCTATCAGAGCTACTCAAGCATGGGTGTGTTTGGAACTTGCTGTATTTGGTTCCAAAGGCAATCCCGATGGAAGCTAGCGGCTGTTAACAGACTCTGAGCTAAGCACACGTGTGCAGAGGGTGACCGCTCTTGGTGGGGGCCAGCCTTTTGCTCCCCTGGGAGACACACAGTCCCCAGAAGCTAGTGGCATGCAGTCCCATTAGAGGGCCATCCTGGACTTGCTAAGTTTAGTCTGTGCACGCAGGCCTCTCTGGACACTGGCATTTCCCAATGTTCCAGCCAGGCTCTTCCCAAGGAGCAGGAGCTTGGTTGCTCCAACACAGGAACAGGGGACAGGTGTGGAATCAAAGGTCTTTGAGTTCCTATTAGGAGATCTGGAGGAAGACCAAGGGACAGCAGTCCAGTCCAAGGATGGTCCTAAATTTAGGGCACTCACTACTATAAAATAATGAGTTTATTTTGTTTTTTTGCTAGGCGTGATTTCTTAAAATATTTCATTGATGTTTAGTTGACACATAAAACTGTATCATTACTATTACTATTAACTACATTATTATAGTATTACATGTAATGTACTATATATAATAATATATTGATTTCAGGTGTAATGACAATCACAAGATGTGTAGTCACGATCTGTCACCAAAGTTATTACAATATTTCTGACTATATTCCCTATGCTCTACTTTTTTTTAATCCCCATGACTTACTTATTTTATATCTGGAAGTCTGAACCTCCTAACCCCCACTCACTTATTGCTCCTAGCCCCCATCCCTCTGGTGTGAGTTTATTTTTAAAGTGAATATAAAATTGGATCTACATTTCAATAAATAACACATAAAGCTGTAAGTCCCCGAGTCCCTGTCGAGGGGCACAACTTGGAAGAACGTTAGCTGGGTGGTCAAAACCCAGCCACGAAGGGGCTTGGCCTGACAGGTGCGGCTCGTCCGAGGGTCCCTCTGGTCCACTACCCCACTGGTCGGGGTGGGCTTTGACGGAAGTACTTCAGTGGGTCGAAGATGTCAATGTGGACGCCTCAGCTGAATGAATACATGTAACATGAACAAACCATCGCCTTCCACGCAATCTCATCCCAACTCCACTGTCACTGCAACTGCTGCAGACACATGAATGAATCGTGTCCAGGGTCGA
Source organism: Mustela nivalis (assembly GCF_964662115.1). Lineage (NCBI taxonomy): Eukaryota > Metazoa > Chordata > Mammalia > Carnivora > Mustelidae > Mustela > Mustela nivalis. The sequence continues at coordinate 92,086,347 of NC_139021.1, read as the reverse complement.
AAGCCTGCCCTAAAGATCATAATGGGAGAAAGACAGCATCGTTGGACATCCACACACATGCTCATACTCTGTGCGGGGGGCCTTCTGCAAGAGCCTAGGAAAGACGGCGCCGTAGGAAACACCCCTCCCGGAAACGTGGAACTCCTGGCCAGCATGCCTCCCACAAGTCCGGTCTCACCTTCCAGGCCTCTGGAGCAAGCATCCTTATGCTGAAACAGTCCCACAGGCAGAGAGCATCATCTAGCCCTTTGAACTTGGAGTTTGCTGCCAAAACTTTACTATCTAGAGAGCCACAAGCTTTTTGGACTAGTGTCTTTAGGGCAGAAAAATGGATCTTTCAATTGTCAAGCTTTTCCTTTAAAAAGGTTTTTCTTGCTCCTATGGTTTATTAACTTTTAAATATATACATTTATTTAAAAAGGAAAGGAAATTAATATGCAGCGTTACACTTGGCCCCAGAGTGTTACTCCAAATGTTGCGTATTTTAGAAACATTGTAACAGAAAGGAGCATAGGCGATAAGGATTATAGTAATACCTGGGGGGACGCAGCCTGCTTCTATCTCAGCCCATTTCTGTGATGCCTGGAGACCTGGAGAGGAGGGGCCTGGCTCCTGTGCCCCTTCCCACCCTCTTAAAAGGATCCTGGTGACAGCCGCAGTAACTGATGGCTTGAGAGCTCATTAAGATGTACCCACAAAGCTGTCACTGGGGTTTCTGCACTTTCCCTGTTTTGAGGTAAATTTGGTTCAGCAATGTTGGTCTTGAACCATCAGAACAGAAAAGAATCTGGTCTCCCTGTTGCTGCCATGCCCCGTCGGAGCGCGGCATATCTGGGGACAGTGAAGTCACTCATCATTAGGGTCTGTGATCATTGCTCGAACCCTTTATTCACCAGCCACGCCGGACGCAGGTGAAGAGTGGCACTGTCACAGCAGGGAAGCAGGTGACACGGGCATGGTCTGCGCTGCCTGAAAGGAGGCAGGGTGAGCTCCCGGGGACGTGGGAGGCTGGTGACTGGGGCATCCAGGGGCGGCCACCTGTGAGAACTACAAAGTGTAAGTAACAGTCACTGGCCATGAAAGGAATGGAGTCTGTCACACAGAGAGGAGGAAGGCAATTTCGGAACTGCTGGGTCCCATGGGCATGGGCTCTGCCCCTCACTGGCTTCTGTGGTTTGGGGCACGTTACTTAATTGCTCTGAGCCCATGATTTTCCTCATTTGTAAGGATCGTTTATGCTCTGTGTACCTCATAAGGCCACTGTCTGTAAGCGAAAGCTATGTGTAAAGGGGATTTCTTTTTAAAATAGCCAAGCTCTACACCCACTGTGTAGCCTCTAGACGCACACTTGGCTGTTCTGTGTTAACCAAAATTAAGTCAAATGAGACATTCAATTCCTCAGTCATATCAGTTACATTTCAAGTACTCAACAGTCATACGCGCCAGTCGTTGCTATAATGGAAACTTCTAGGGACAGAGCGGCTTTATGCTTCCTTTGGTTGATCAGCCTAGTTATTTTCCAGCAAAGTCTGTAAACCACCACCTAACTGTTGACTCCTGCCACCAACTGTCTCTTCCGTTGCCTCTTACCTTGACCATGGCGCCAAGGCTGTCCTCTTCGCTGGCTGGACCTTCAGCACACAGACCCTTGCAAGAACCGGGCTCAACTCTTGGTGAGGTGTGGTGGAGGGATGGGTGCTAGCCTGTGGGCTCTTTGCACCCACCCACATCAGTACAGCTGTAGAGTCTAAGTTCCTTGGGGGAGAAGGCCATGGTTCGATCTGGTCCAGCCAATGACTGACTCCCTACGATGAGCACTTAGTACTGCATTGTCTCCTCTGAATCCCAACATGGTGACGAGGGCTGGGCAAAGGAGCCCCACCAAAAAGATGAAGGAAAAAGTGAGTCCTCCGCTACTTGCTCGAGGACACGCAGAGATGATGTGACAGATGTCTCGTTCCCCAGCCAACTCCATCCTGTGACATAACCACATCCACGCCGGCCAGGAGGGAAGCTCGTGTCCTCCCCAGGCGCAGTGAAACAGATGGATGGACGCCCTGTCCTGCCGGTTTTGGACTCCATGAGCAAAATCCACTCTAGTGGATTAATCCCACTCGGACCCTCACATTTAAGCTAATCCAGTTAGTGATCAGTCAGGACCAAATATAAAAAAGACTAAAAATCAAATAAGGACAAAACCAGCACCGACTCCTTAAGTTCTTTCAATCTAAGAAGCAAGTCTCAAAATAAGAGAAAGCAGTGACAGCGGGTAAGAAACAGGTACGTGGTGTTTTATTTTTTTTTAAGATTTTATTTATTTATTTGACAGACAGAGATCACAAGTAGGCAGAGAGGCAGGCAGAGAGAGAGGAGGAAGCAGGCTCGCCATTGAGCAGAGAGCCCAATGTGGGGCTCGATCCCAGTACCCTGGGATCACGACCTGAGCTGAAGGCAGAGGCTTTAACCCACTGAGCTACCCAGGCACCCCAGGTACGTGGTTTTTGTCTACAATGCAGAACATTCTTTCAAACAGCCTGGTTGGTAAAAGGGTGGGCCCTGGGATCAGAAAGGCCACCTTTAACCCCAGGTCTTCTGCTTTATGGCTGACCGAGTGGCAAGGCAGCTCACTTCACCGTGCCTTAGCTCGTCACTGTGGAACGGGCACTGTAAGGTTCCAGGGAAGAAAAAATGAGTAATGCAGAGAGTCCCTAAGCACGGAACTGGCATGGAGCTGGCACTCTGCCGATGCCTGAACGCTAGAAGAGGCTGTCGTGACGCCACAGATTAGGCTGAAAGGAAGAGAGATGCTTCCAGATGAGCAAGTCCCCCAACAGCATGCGGGTCAGGAACCTCCATGGCAGCTCCCCCCACCACCCCCCTCCTCACAGACGCCCATCTGGGCTCAGCCTGGACATGCTAGGGGATGTGCAGGGGGTGGGAACTGGGGGTCCGCTGGCCTGGGAATTTCCATCTTGAACTCTGGCTTCTGAGGTCTAACCACCTCCAGTGAACGTCAGTTCCCTGAGCTGGAAACCAGGGCTTCACGTTTAGAGTGGTTCTGTCCCTGCCCCACGCGGCAGCCATTTGAAGCCCCGGAGACGGCCCAGCCTCCCCACCGAACATCCATTCAGGCCAGGCACACAGTGTGCTCCTGGGCATGCACTCTTCCCATCCCCTCCGTGGGGCTCTCCCGCCTGCCAACAACCCTCGCAGGAACCCTGGGTCTCACCCTGCAGAGGCAGGTGGCCTAGCGCAACACATACAGACAGGAGAAATCTGCTCTTTTTAACTATAATGCTTTGCTTTTTTCCCCTCAAAGAATCTCAGGGCTCTGTGGTCACCGTGGGTCTATGTAACATTAACCAAACTGTTGGCCAGTTTTTTCCCACTGGATTCTCCATCTTTCTGACCTAGTAGAGACAGAACAGCAGTCTGTAGAGACAGAACAGCAATCTGTAGAGATAGCATCTCCTTCTGACCCCACAGCAAGGTCACAAGCTTCCAAGATGAGCACATGTAAGGTCTCAGAGGAAGGGATTCCAAACTGTAGATGACAGGGCTTTCCATGAGATTGGAAATCTCATCTTCTGTATAAATCTCTCCTTTCAGTACCCCCCCAGCTCACAAGGGAGACTGCACAGGAGAGGACGGGTCTGTCTCCTTGGCAGGCTCCCTTTCTCAGAGACCCTCTGCAAATGACACCAACTAGAGGGTGTGCTAGGGCTGGGGACAGCTCTTGGCAGACCTGGGACACAGGACACACAGAGTATATACTCTTGAGCACGCCGTAATTCTCAAATCTGGAGAGAACAGTGGTTCTACCGAAAAAGAAGGCATCGGCTGTGGACTCATATGGTACAGAGGGTTTAGAACCCAAGGAGCAATGACGTCTCAGGATTTTCAGAGCCTTATTTACATGGCCCCCTGCCGGCTCACTCCACCGCTGGGAAAGCCTGGGGTCAAAAGCCTAATGATCTCCCATGAGCCTATGCCAGGGTGTGGTCATGGGAGGGATGAAAGGGGCCTCCGTTAGCCCTGGTAATTCTCTACCACAGATATAAACATAACATGATCCCCCTGATTCCCCTTAAGTGGACATCTGAACGGTGAGTCCCAGAAATACTGTCCCTGTGGACTCCCATGTCTGAGAGGGCAGATGCCCCACGCTGGGCGGTTATTCCTTCCTCCCTTCCTGAGGGCCCTGGGGAGTGCGACTCGGGCTGCACGGAGACCACAGAACGGGGAGCTCGCCAGCCCTTTGGCTCCCATATCAGCTCCTCTCGGCCTTGAGTCTTGGGGTAAATGACACACTCTCTGGGAGCTTCCGTTTTCCCGGGCATACGGTACGGACAAGCAGGCTCAGCAGACGCACCTCAGCGCCTGGCCTGCAGAGACGGACGCTCCTGTTCCCACCCTTCCACCCCTGCTGCCACAGGCACCTTCTATGTGGGTACATCCCATGCCCTGCTCTGTACCCCCGCAGAGCCCTTCTTAGCCCCCAGGTGCCCTCCTATGGCCTCGTAACACTATGGGCATTTCTCACGCTGCACCTGCCACACTGTACTTATGAATGGTTTTAATATACTTGTCTCTCCTATGAGATCGCTCACCTCTAAGCCAGGTGGAGGGCAGGAGAACCCTCTGCAGTAGAACCAATACACACACACACACACACACACACACACACACACACACACACACAGTTACTTCCCTCTACTAAGAGAGAGAGATTTATTTAAAAAGCAATTGGCTCACATGATTATGGAGGCTTGGTAAGTCCAACAGGACAGGCTGGTGGGCTGGAGACCCAGGGAAGAGTTGCAGGCCAAATCCAAATCCAAATGCATTTTTCCAGGAGATTTCCCTCTTCTTCCAGGTAGATCAGGTTTGGTGCCCCCCCAACCTGCCACCCATTAAGGTCATCAGCTGATCTGATGAGGCCCACCCATTGTGGAGCATAATCTGCTTTACTCAAAGTCTACGGATTTGTTAATCGCATCCTGAAAACACATTCACAGACACATCAAGAATAGTGCTTGAGCACATATCTGGGTACTGTGGCCCAGCAAAACCGCCACACACAGTTATTCATCACAACCTCTGGGTCCCACGGAGGTCAGGGAGTGACACCAGAAAGGCCAAGTCAGGAAGGGAGTGAGGCGGAGCAGGTATTCCCTGCCACCTGGCATCCCACAGAGCTGTCCGAGGACAGAGTGACTGATGCTGAGGTCCCTGCGTGGGATGCAGGTGGACAACAACGAGGCCCACGACCACAAAGCACATTCACTGTCCTGGTTACTCCACTATCTGTAGCTGGGAGTCCACTGGCCCACAGCAAGAGCCTGAGGCAAGCCTGACCAGGGGTTCATGATGAGCTTGGAGACACGGTGCTGAAGGCACAGCCAAACCCAGGTACCAGGGACCCTGGCTCTGGCTTCAGCAGCACCGGCTCATTCTTTCTGTCTGGCAGTGTATGGTCCCCCAGCTAAGACCTATGCTCCCAGATGCCTGGGATGATGAGAAAGTTCTGGAAAAGGATAGTGATATGGGTTGCACAGCACTGGGAATAAACTTCTTGCTACTGATATGTGGTGATATGGGCTGCACAGCACTGGGAATAAACTTCCTGCCACTGAACTGACACTTACAAATGGCTAAAACAGTAAACTGCATATGCTGTGCACATTGTGCCACCATAAAACAGAAACGCTCCTTGAGGACAGGCCCACAACTTTCCTTAACACCGCCCCCCCCCATTCACAGTATGCATTCCACTCACCATTCTTCCTACTAGAGTCCACCAGACGGCCAAAGGCAAAAGGCCCAGGGCATAGCAGCGGGAAGGACTCCATAGAGTGACATGAATGGCCCTGAGAGTCGCAGGATTCAGGGTCAAGGGGCCGGTGCATGGTGGGCCACCAAGACAGACATTTTGGGTGGAAGGACTCTGAAGGTGAGTGGACCTGAAGGTCAGCTCCACGGACGCCAAGTGGGAGCCCAGGTCCAGCCGTCTGAGCCAGCGCCTCCGTAAGAGCTGGCTGGGGGAAGGTCCGGAAAAGAGCTCCAGGGGCAGACGGCGTCACTGCACCCAGTGGGATGCCGCTGACAAGGGGGTCCCTCGCACCCTCTGCAGCTCCCAGAGCTCGGCAGCCCCATCCACTGCTCCTTCCTCCTGAAAACCTTTTACCCCCACCTCCTGCACTCTCAGAAATGGCAGACTATGAATCCTTAACTTCCAGACTGAGTCCGTATAATCTCTCCTTCTATTTCGCTCCTACCACATCCCTCCCCCATAGACCTTTCCTGGGGAAACACTGACAAATACCAAAAGTTCTTCTAAACAACCCTCATTTCCTCACCATTAGTCTTACTATGATTTTTTAAAGACTTTATTTGAGAGAGAGAGCGCAAGCACACAAGTGGGAGGGGCCGAGGAAGAGAATTCCAAGCAGACACCCTGTTGATTGTGGAGCCCAACATGGGGCTCAATCCCACAGCCCCGAAATCACAACCGGAGCCTAAACCAAGGGTCGGACATGCAACCGACTGCACCACCCAGGTGCCCCAGTATTATTTTTGTCTAGCTGTTGGCATGCCCTTGCCACCCAGATGCCCTTGTGGGGAGAGAAGCCCCCATCTGAGGCACAGACAGGACGAGTCAGCCACGCTGAACTCCTGCTTCTTTCCCACTAACCTTCCCTGAGGCTGCCAGAGAAATCACTGACCAACGTGCAACTTTCTCCCCCTCCCCATCCCTTCACCCAGAACGTTCCAAACAGAGCTCATCCTCAGCCTGATGGTGGTTCAGAAGGACGCAGTCCAGCCAATGAAAGCTGAACCTTGTGGGGATGAAACAGCCAAGTCAAAGCAAAGCCTTGGTTTCTGCTAAAAACGCACCTACACGCCCACAGTTCCTCTAAGACATCAGCTCAGTACGACCTCAGTAGCTGGAAGGGAGCTGCCCGGCCGGCTCTGCGGGCCCGAACTGGTGGGCCCTGGGTCGTTTATGTCAACACAGAATCAACCACCACAGAAGCTCAGTGGCATGTGGAAAAGCCCCACAGCTCATGGGTTTTCAGACCTGAGGGATGTGGCCTGGACACCCTCGTGGGCAGAATAGAGAAGCCCAAGGAGACTCCTGCAAGGGTCGGCTCGGATTTCCTCATGTGTCTACTTCAGCTCGCATCCCACTGGCCGCAGCAAAACATGCAGCCAACCTCAGACAGGCATGGCAGGGCAGATGGGCAGCAGAATGGCAAAGGGCCTTTCGTGCCAGAGGTTGGCCGTGGCCTCCCGAAGGCTCAGCAACCAGGCTTCTCAGCTGCAAAGCCACGGAGCAGGAGAACGTATGTGACAAACTAAAATGAAGACAGTGTTCTTGTGCACCCAGCCTCACACATCTGCAAAGAGGGGGACCACAGGATCCTGCAGCAGCAGGGACCTCGCCAATGAGCAACCCCAGCCCTTCCCTCCGTGGGGAGGATGCTCAGATCTAGAGCCACTCTGGGAAGCGGCAGGAGCGGGACCGCTGCCGGCCCCCAGGACGGGGAGGGCAGAGGCGGCCTGGGGTCACAGGACAGCAGCAGCAGGAAGTGCCAGCTCTGAGCAGCCCAGTGTGAGCCTCGGTGGGCACCCCACATGGGCACCCGGGTGAGGATTTCCATCGACCCTCCAGCACTCACACCGCACAGGCTGACGGGAGATGCGGGGGGATGGAGGTGTGCAAGCTCTCCTGGGGAAAGTACTGTTCGCCCCACCCAGCTGCCCAGGCTGCTGACTTTCCAAACTCCTCAGACAAGACTCAAAATGTGGAGAACCAAGGGAAGGGGAACTAAAGAGAACCCTCCCCAGGCCACATGGCACTCCTCTGTGTGCCCTGGCTCCTCATAGGGAAGGTGTCCTTCCCCACCTTGCTGCCCTACTTGGGCCCCTTCCCTGGGACCAAGGGAAAAGAGGCCCTGGGGAGACCAAGACAGCCCTTGGCCCACCCCGTCATGGGACAGCCTGTGGCTGGAGGGTAATGGCTCGTGTTGCCCCAGCCACGGTGTAAAGCCCGACTGCTGCTCAGTTCTGGCTTCTAATACAGCCCCTTGCATGGCAGCAAAGACTCCTAAGATCAGAAAGTTCTAGAAACACAAGGAAACTTCAAGGTACCGATCCAACCTTTTTATCGATGGGATTTTAAAGATTTGACAGAAATTGGGAAGAACATGTCCCGAGGGAGAGTTCTGTGGCCTGTCTAGGTAACAGACCTGACCTGTAGCCACTGAGTGCTTCCAGGAAAAATGGTGCAGAAGCACACAGAGTCCACAGGGGCAAGTGTCCAAGGAAGCAGGGCTGTGTCTCCAAGTCCCGGTGTTCAGCTCAGCACTGCAGTGGACAGGTGCGCGGGAAGTACTTACTCCAAGGAGGACCAATGTTCCTTAGGGATTATATAAAGCGAACCCCACTCCCGTCTCCAGTGTGTGTCACTGCAAAGGACACCATGGAGGTGACAGGAACCACTGGACAGAGGAGCCCAGGCTGCATATACAGCATAAATCCCACTCAGGGACAGGTCCACTGTGTCAACTGCCAGAAGCCTGTGCTCAAGCTGGTGCAAGTCTGGGGTCCCACTGGGGATCCCGGCCCCCGCTCAAGCTCAAGATCCCCCACGCCCGCAGGGAGAGCAGGGAAGGTCCTTCTTAGCAGCTACGTTTGCAGGAGCATGTGTGCTTCCCTTCCTGTGGCGAGGAGCTGCCCCCTGAATCTTCCCATGACTCCTCCTCTGGCTCAGGGGGGAAGGAGTGTGAGATCCCTGGGCCTTAGGTCCGGGCCAGCAGCCCAGCAAGGACAGTGAGGTGCGGTCGGCTGTAACTGCCAGGCTGGCAGGACTGACAAATGGGAGAGGGTATCCCCGCGTGGCAGGAGAAAGCAGCATGGGGCCAGGAGCTGTCACTCAGGTACCACATTCCGGCCTAGGCCATCTCCTACCTTCTCCTTTGTGCACACTGCACCCCGGCTGATCCCGGCAGCCAGACACCGGACAGGACACTTTCTCCTCTCCTGAAAGCCACATCCGTGCCTGCCTGAAGCAGAGCGGAGCCCGGGCGTGGGCGACCCTGCCAGCTCAGAGGACAGGTCCTCACTGAGCCCCATCTAACCAGCTGGCTGCTGGGGGCCTGTGAAGAAGGATTCCTCAGGACGGATGCGGGGGGGACAGAGACCTAGCAGGTCAAGGATGGAAGGGGTCTTCTGGGACGGACACACATCATGTCCTCAAGAGACACTGAAGTCACCTCCTGTGACCAGCTCTTTGGGTGAAGCCTCTGGCCTTGAGATCAGGGCCCGAGCCGTGATGAGGGTTTATTGTTGTTACTGAGCCAGAAGGGCTGGACAGAACAGGGAAGAACATGCAGGGCAGTGTCGGCGATCCCAGTGCCCCTGTGAGAAGCCCCAGCCTGGCCCCAGTCTCTGTGGCAGGTCCTGGGGAAGCCCTGGAAATGGTGAGCGAGCGAGCTCATCCCTGGGCCTCCCGGGGCCGTCCCCGGGCTCACCTGGATAATGAAGCCAGTGGAAGAGCACTGCCGGACCCAGAGGCTGAATTTCCGCTTTTTCCTCTTTCGGAGTTCCCGCTCCGTGCACGTGGCAATGAACACAGGGTCTTCATCAATCAGGGGTTCATGTAGCACCTGCCAGGAACAAAAGAGCCAAGATGCTCACGGAGGGCAACATGAGCTCACGGCGGGGTCATCCGATCAGTGCTCAAATCACGTCGCTGCCTTTGACCGGCTGTGTGACTTGCGTCACCGTACTTCTCCGATCCCAAGTCTCCTCATCTGTAAGAGGGTAACATCTACGCCAGTGTTTTGGGGAGCATGGAGTGAGAAACCACATGCGTGGGACCTCGCATGGGCCCCGACATACAGCAGGTATTTAGTGAATGGAAATTTAAAAAGTAATTTTATTTTTATTTTACATATTTATAAAATGATACGTATTTAATGTGTATACTTATATATTCACATATTTAATGTGACAATTATAATAATAATTATCATTAGCAGCCCACGGTCCCCCGTGCAAGCTCTTTCTTGGTAGCGGGATCGCCAGGGAACCTGACTCCGAGCTGGGCCTGCACAACTGTTTTCAGGAAAGACCCTCCCAACGGACACCTCGCACTGCTAAAAAGTCCTTCCCCTCACAGATTCAGATTTACCTGCATTTAATCTAAACCTGCTGATCTGACTTCTGTCCCTGTGAGGAACAAAGGAAAATATACACTATTTCTTCAGGCATTCCAGACTGCTCGCATGCTGGCTCACAACCCCCTTGCTCCCCCAGGGCTCACGATCTCTCCTTCGAGCCTGTCCTGAAATGAAGCCGGTGTCTTGTGGCCTTGTCGCCACGACCCAGCCTCTGGCTCTCCTCCACACTGTCATGTTTTCTGGATGCGGGATTCCCAAGGCAATTTTTAAACCTACTCCGCCTTTTCCAATTTCTTTATAACATGGTTGTAAGACGTTGTCAATGACAAGACCATAAAGTAAAAAGAAATGGCTCTGTGGGGTGGTCCAAGCTTGGCTTCTTCAAGCTGAAGTGTTTCTGGGGAGACTTTTGGGTGCATTTAGGAATCCACTACACTTCTCCCCACCCTGATCCTATTTCAAGCCTAACTGTGATTGGCAAGTGTGTCTGAATTTCACTTAAATGAAGCGTAGGAGAAATGACAGGATTCCCAGACCTCGAGCTGATGCCCTAGATCGGGGCTGGCAAACTGTGGTACAGTCTGGTTCACTGCCTCTTGCAAATAAAGTTTTATTGGGATCTGCCGTGTTGTCAATGGCTCTCCTGGACTAGGAAAGCAAATCACACAAGATGCAGCAGAGACCAGCTGGCCACTGACAGACGACGTTTACCAGCCCCAGCTCTCCGCCGGGGCTCCTGGAATTTTAAGGAACAAAACCAGTCACCTGTGATCTCCCTAAAGGGCAGATTCTGATCTAGTCACTCTGGGGCAGGGTCCGAGCTTCTGCACATCCAGCGAGCTCCTGGGTAATGTCAGAACACGCTCCGACAAGGACCGACTGGAGGACAACACTCACCGGCTGTGACGTGGACAGTACCTCCCACGCCTCCATTAATGCTCCCCTGAATTCCACTCAAAAAACAACAACAGACCTGTGGGGTTCAGTCTGGCCCCCAGGCTGTTCTGTTGTTGAAAGCACGCAGACAATAAACTTGGCCGCCCCATCATGTGCTCACAAAGGGGAAGGCTGGCGAAGCTTCTGGGCCACAGTGCCTCCCACCATGCCTTGCTGACTCCGTGAGACCATAAAACATTCAAAGCCCCATTTGGAAACACTGTAGCAAAAGGGACAAGTCCCACAGGCTGTCGGGAGAGGGAGCGGGCAGGGGATGGTGGGGAAAGGGCAGAGAGAAGCCCTGCAGCCGCCCGGCTGCTCCAGCTCAACGACCGCAGCTCAAGAAGCAGGTCCTACTCGCCCCCCTCCTCGAAGCCACAGTGCATAGAACTGGTGTCGCTCCCTCATCTTCAGGAAACCAATGGAGCTCGAGTCCGTGTGCACTTATGCAGAAGCAGCCGCTCACGATGTCCCATCACACGCCCCACTGAAGCACTGCATAAAAGCCAGGCCTCCCAGAACGCTTCTTCCCTCTCCTCCAGGGTACCTGCCAGGCAGCAGCTCTGTACCCCCGCTGTCCACCCTGAGTCCCCCCCACTCTGTCTGACAAGCTCATTTTGCATGTGGAGCGATTTACGGTACAGGAAAGGCAAAGCAGCTGCTTACCTACTTGCATAATCCCCTCCCGAAAAGAGTCTTCTAATGACTCTGTCCCCAGTTTTGAGGAAATGCCACGTCTCCCCCGCATTTGTACATAAATGTGTGTGTGGGCACACATGCATGCATACACACACAGGACACGTGGCGCGTTGGGATACCATTAGACTCCGAGAACCATCGGGCTTCTGAAGGGCCTGTGGAAGTGCTAAGCGCAAATCAGGCATGTGTGGTGTGCGAGGCAAGCGTGCCGTGTGTCTCGGGGATGGATTGTGTGTGAGGCAGCGGGATGTGGATGGATGCCCGGGAGCCTGGAGCAGATCCACCCACACGTGACGGAGAACCGAGCCCATGGCTCTCAGCAGGCGGAGGGAAGACCCTTCCCAGGGGCCCTGAGGCTCTGGCGTGGCACAAGGCCACCCTCAACCAAACACACCCTTCGATTCCCTTCTACCTGAACGAATGTTCCAGAGTCTAAACAGGGGCTTTCCACAGAGGAGAAAAGATGCCACACCGGCAAACCTTTGGAACTTCCAGCTTCTCCCATCAAGATCAGAACAGGGACCTTTTCTACGACACAGAAGCATCTTCGAGAAGAGAGTAAGTGCCAGAACCAAGCACAATGTGGCTGATGCTGGGGGGGCTGATGCTGGAGGCCACGGGAAAGCGCCCCTGCCCCTGGGTGAACTCACAGGAGGCTACGGTCTGTTCCACACAGGAAGGCTAGTGCTTTCAGGTACACACAGGGCCAAGCTGCTTATCTGCAAAGGAAGGCATCCGAGGACTTGTAGAAACCCCCGGCTAACAGGATGGCCTAATCATGTTCGAAGTCAGTCAGACACTGCCGTTCATGAGCGTGTGTCCTCTGGTTTGACCCTGCTCCTACTTGCGGATCCAAGGCTGGCTCAGCGGGGCCCACAGCCAGGAAGGAGATGGAGAAGGAGAGAATTCCATCTGATGATCCACCAACAGAAAAACTGGTCTAAGGGATCTTTGAGTTTCCCACTGCCTTGTGCTCCTTCTGTGGGATGGAGAGTCCTGGGTCTTCTGCTTACCCTCAGGACGTGTGTTCCATCCTTCCCACCCCGCACTGTGGCCCGGAGGCCAACCTCTTCGAGGCCACACCATCCAGGTCCCTGGCCCAGTAATTGACTTGTTTGGCCAACTTGGAGGTGGGAGCAAGGCATGGATGAGGTCCCCTGTCTGACTGTGCTGTCATCCCTATGTTCCTACGCATGCCCCCTCTCTCCCAGGCCCACAGTTGACCTCGGGTTCCCACTGTCACTACCACCCCAGTCATGTCCCCTGGCCCTGGCCACGCGACTCTCCACAGTTCCCACATCCAATCCTCCTCAGCTCTTCATCTAGAACACAGGACTGCTTCTTGCAGGGATCCTGACCCACAGAGGGCACTGGCTACAAAATGGTAGCAAAAAGAAAACAACTTCACAGATACAAAAGTAAAAATAAAAATCAAATACAAAGTCTATTTTTAAAAAAGAAAGGAAAGTGGGAAAAAAATCCCCAACATGACCAGGGAGCCCCTCCCCAAACTGAGACTTATCTCAGGACCTTCTCTTAGCCTCGTCAGCCAGATACAAGAAGAGAGGGTCGGCACCTTGCTTAAGAAGGCTTGGATCAACCAGGAGATCAAAGAATTGAAACAATTCATGGAAACCAGTGAGAATGAAGACACTTCTGTCCAAAACCTATGGGATACAGCAAAGGCGGTCCAAAGGAGGAAATACATAGCCATCCAAGCCTCCCTCAAAAAAACCAGAAAAACTCAGAATACACCAGCTGTCTCTACACCTTAAAGAACTGGAGAATCAACAACAAATCAAACCAACTCCACACATAAAAAGGGAAATAATCAAGATTAGAGCTGAGATCAATGAGGTAGAAACCAGAGATACAGTAGAACATATCAATAAAACTAGAAGCTGTTTTTTTGAAAGAATCAATAAGATTGATAAACCATTGGCCACACTAATGCAAAAGAAAAGAGAGAAAGCCCAAATTAATAAAATTATGAATGAAAAGGGAGACATCACAACTAACACCAAGGAAGTAGAAACAATCATCAGAAGTTATTATCAATGGTTATATGCCAATAAGTTAAGCAACCTAGATGAAATGGAGGCATTCCTGGAAAACTATAAACTCCCAAAATTGAACCAGGAAGAAACTGACAACCTAAACAGACCGGTATCTAGTAATAAGATTGAAGCAGTGATCAAAAACCTCCCAAAAAACAAGAGCCCAGGACCTGAAAGATTCCCTGGGGAATTCTACCAAACTTTCAAAGAAGAAATAATACCTATTCTCCTGAAGCTGTTTCAAAAAATTGAAGCAGAAGGAAAGCTTCCAGACTCTTTTTATGAAGCCAGCATTACCCTGATCCCCAAACCAGGCAAAGACCCTACCAAAAAGGAGAATTTCAGACCAATATCACTGATGAATATGGATGCTAAGATTCTCAACAAGATCCTAGCAAACAGGATCCAACAGCACAGTAAAAAGATTATCCACCATGACCAGATGGGATTCACCCCTGGGTTACAAAGTTCAACATTCACAAATCAATCAGTGTGATGGAACAAATTAATAAGAAGAGAGAAGAACCACATGGTCCTCTCAATTGATGCAGAAAAAGCATTTGACAAAATCCAGCATCCGTTCCTGATTAAAACACTTCAAAGTATAGGGATAGAGGGAACATTCCTGAACTTCATAAAATCTATCTACGAAAGACCCACAGCAAATATCATCCGCAATGGGAAAAAAGCTTGCAGCCTTCCCATTGAGATCAGGAACACGATAAGGATGCCCACTCTCACCACTCTTGTTCAACATAGTACTAGAAATCCTAGCAACAGCAACAAGACAACAAAGAGAAATAAAAGGTATCCAAATTGGCAATGAAGAAGTCAAACTCTCTCTCTTCACAAAATACATGATTCTTTATATGGAAAACCCGAAAGAACCCCCCCCCCCCCAGACTACTAGAGCTCATACAGCAATTCAGTAATGTGGCAGGATACAAAGTCAATGTACAGAAATCAGTGGCTTTCTTATACACTAACAATGAAAATAAAGGGAAATTAGAAAATCGATTCTATTTACTATAGCACCAAGAACCATAAGATACCTTGGAATAAACCTAACCAAAGAGGTAAAGGATCTGTATTCGAGGAACTACAGAACACTCATGAAAGAAACTGAAGAAGATACAAAAAGATGGAAGACCATTCCATGTTCTTGGATTGGAAGAATAAATATTGTTAAAATGTCTATACTGCCTAGAGCAATCTATACTTTTAATGCAATTCCGACCAAAATTCCACCGGTACTTTTCAAAGAGCTGGAGCAAATAATCCTAAAACTTGTATGGAATCAGAAAAGACCCAGAATCACTAAGGAAATGTTGAAAAACAAAAATAAAACTAACAGCATCACATGACCTGATTTCAAGCTTTACTACAAAGCTGTGATCACCAAGACAGCATGGTACTGGCATAAAAACAGACACACAGACCAGTGGAACAGAGTAGAGAGCCCAGATATGGACCCTCAACTCTATGGTCAAATAATCCTCGACAAAACAGGAAAAAATATACAGCGGAAAAAAGACAGTCTCTTCAATAAATGGTGCTGGGAAAACTGGACAGCTATATGTGGAAGAATGAAACTCGACCATTCTCTTACACCGTACACAAAGATAAACTCAAAATGGATAAAAGAGACCTCAACGTGAGACAGGAATCCATCAGAATCCTAGAGGAGAACATAGGCAGTAATCTCTTCGATATCAGCCACAGCAACTTCTTTCAAGATATGTCTCCAAAGGCAAAGTAAACAATAGCAAAAATGAACTTTTGGCACTTCATCAAGATCAAAAGCTTCTGCACAGCAAAGGGAACAGTCAAGAAAACAAAGAGGCAACCCACGGAATGCGAGAAGATATTTACAAATGACAGTACAGACAAAAGGTTGATATCCAGGATCTATAAAGAACTCCTCAAACTCAACACACACAAAACAGATAATCATATCAAAAAATGGGCAGAAGATATGGACAGACACTTCTCCAATCAAGACATACAAATGGCTATCAGACACATGAAAAAATGTTCATCATCACTAGCAATCAGGGAGATTCAAATTAAAACCACATTGAGATAACCACCTTACACCAGTTAGAATGGCCAAAATCAGCAAGACAGGAAATAATGTGTGTGGAGAGGATGTGCAGAAAGGGGAACCCTCTTACACTGTTGGTGGGAATGCAAGTTGGTGCAGCCACTTTGGAGAACAGTGTGGAGATTCCTCAAGAAATTAAAAATAGAGCTTCCCTATGACCCTGCAATTGCACTCCTGGGTATTTACCCCAAAGATACAGATGTAGTGAAAAGAAGGGCCATCTGTACCTCAATGTTTATAGCAGCAATGGCCACGGTTGCCAAACTGTGGAAAGAACCAAGATGCCCTACAATGGACGAATGGATAAGGAAGATGTGGTCCATATACACTATGGAGTAGGATGCCTCCATCAGAAAAAATGAATACCGAACTTTTGTATCAACATGGACGGGACTGCAGGAGTTTATGCTGAGTGAAATAAGTCAAGCAGAGAGAGTCAATTGTCACAGGATTTCACTTCTTTGTGGAGCATAACAAATAACATGGAGGACATGGGGAGATGGAGAGGAGAAGGGAGTTGAGGGAAACTGGAAGGGGAGGTGAACCATGAGAGACTATGGAATCTGAAAAACAACCTGAGGATTTTGAAGGGGCGGGAGGTAGGAGGTTGGGGGAACCAGATGGTGGGTATTATAGAGGGCACGGATTGCATGGAGCACTGGGTGTGGTGCAAAAACAATGAATACTGTTATGCTGAAAAGAAATTTAAAAATAATAATAATAAAAAAAGAAGAAGACGGGGTCAGAGGGGGGAGGGGTAAGAATGAAGCAAAAGGGTCTTGGCGGTCTTTGTTGCACATCTAAGCCATGCAAGGGAGGAGGGCAGAGCTGCCCAGGGGCGCTGCAGACACCGCTGGCTAGGGGATGGGCTGCACCCCCTCAGGGGACCCATGCCTGGGCTCGGAAGGGACGGGCTCGCAATCTTGGATTTTGCCAGCAGGCATTGCCGTGTGCCCACAAGCTACCCCAGGCTCCAGACACACACATGCACAGGGATCGTCCTGGGGACAGGTCTTGGGCATCTGACACCGCAGTTTCCAAAGGCAGACAACACGGGGCCAGCTCACAGCAGCACACCCCCGACAGGAGCATAACTCTGGATAAGCCTGGCCTAATCGAGGAGCTATAAGGATCCTCAGCACTCTCGTCCTTACATTGTTAAGTATCAGTCATCCCAGCAGCTGGCTGTTGGGGTTCTTAAGAGATACTCAGCCAGAGTGAGCCCACAGCCTCTGCCAGTAGCTGTATACAAATGTTTGGCCCCAAGGATGGTCAGAATACTGCTCTTTTCCATTTGCATCCAGCTAGTAGGGCTCTGGTCTGGTTCATTTCCAACCATGCAAATATTCAGTGAAACAAACAAAAAAACGTGCCGAGCCCTGTGCTTGGTCCTGCGGGGCCTGTGTAAGGCAGGGCTTGTGTCCCGAGAAGAGCCCATCTCCTGTTTGGAAGGAAAGAGCCACAAGGGGGACAAGGAAGAATGGGACTCAGCTGCCCTATAAAGAGTGAGGGAATTCAGGAAAGCAGAGCCAGCATGGGAGTGTAGGCCTCACACTGGACCCCGGAGACTGGGCACATCTGCTGAGGTGGAGAAGAGGGGAGAAGCTTCCGGGAGTCAGAAAGAGCATGGCAAACACCTGGAAATCATAATGAGCCCAGCGCATTTGCAGAACAGCAGGGGAAACGCTTTCATAAACTGTTTATAGGCTCCCACAGACCTGAAATAGGACGATATCTTCCCCCACAAAAACCCTGTGATTTTCAGCTGCGCAGGAAAAAAAGGCAAGATATAGAGTCAAAAAGAATTTGAGCTTTAGGAAGAAGGCTCTTACAGAAACAGCACAAGAAAGTGCGGGTGGACCAAGGGCCCTTTAAGTGTGCAAATAAAAGTGATGTCAGTTTTTGTTACTGCATCAAACTGATCATGGGAATCAGACTCCCATGGGCCAAAAGCTTCCCCAACGTTTGGTTAGAGGCATCCCTGGAACAAGCCACCTCCTCAGTTGCTAGACCGGTTCCACAGTTTTGAGGTTGGTTCTGAACCTCGAATCTCCCTGCAGCCCAGGGTACTGGCCACACATCAGCACCAGCAGGCAGCGGCTCAGGAGCTGAGAACAAACAGCACCTTCTAGAACCAGGGAGGGAAGCTGGGAAGGGGGCCATAACCACTAGGTGTGGGGCTCTACTGGACCCTGGTCCAAAAGCCACACTCGTGGCACGTGGACCCCCACACCCGAGTGACTTCCGGGCACCTGACACCTGACTAGTGGCTGAGATTCTGGCCTCCATCCCGGTGCCGCCTACCCGGCCTCACCCCTACCACCAGCAACAGCGGGTACGCGCTCAGAGAACACGGGCTAGTTACCATCACAGGTTCTTCTTCATGGAAGAACATCCACATCGGCCTGGCAAACATGTGACCTGGAAAGACAGCACCACTCCGGGGAGGGAGGGTGCGGGCAAGGAGGCGGGAAACCGAGTCCGAGCAGAACCCCTGTTTTCTGACCTTGCCCCAGCTGGGAGTGCTGAGTCTGGGTGGGTGGGGGACAGAGAAGGGCAGCGGCGCCCTCTGGGTGACAGCGGGCTGCCACCGGGGAGGCCCGGGGTGGGGGCGCTCACCTGGGTTTGGGAAGGCCTGAAGGCAGAGTCGAAGCTGTTCTGCAGGGAGTCGAGGAAGGGCTGGACCTTGTAGAGGCCGTGCGTGGTCTGGCTGGAGCGGAAGGCCACCACGTGGAAGTACTTGAGAATCTTCTCGAAGCGGGCCTGGCTCATGACCAGGGCGAGGCTCCGGTTGCTGTAGAAGCCGCCGCTCCAGATGCTCAGGACCGACTCGCAGTGGGAAATGCTGGTGGAGATCATGTAGCCCAGGAACGCCTTCATCTCCGGCAGCGTCACCTCGGCCCAGGAGCCGTCGCTGCCGAAGCGCTCCTGGAACTTCTTGGCGTACATGTTTGTCTGCACTACCATGTTCTTGAGCACATTGTCCGGGACGAAGAGCTGGAAGAAGTCCATGGCGCTGGCGCCGGGCGGCATCTTTCGGGTGGGACCTGAAACAGAGGCGGCCGGGGTTGGGGGCGGTGCGTGGTGGCCGGCGGGGCACGCGGCCGGGCGGGGGCGCACCGTCCCCTGCGTGCCGGGGACCCCACACTCCCCGCACCGCACACCCCGCACCCCCGCCCCGCGTTCTCGCCCAGCCCGAAAGGGACGCAACCAGCAGGCGGAAGGACACCAAGGGAAGGACACCGCGCTCTGCCCAGGGGAGGTAACTTCACTCCCTGGAGGTGACTTCGCTACGGATGCCGGCACCGCTCCGGGCCTGAAATGCCCACGCAGACGAGACTGCTCTCCTTCTGCCCTCCAACTGCACGCCTGGCAACTTGAAACCTATTGCTCAATCTGAAGGGGCTCCTTTGGATAACTTAGCCAAAATACAAAAACCTCACAGCTCTTCGCTAATGCGGGGACAGCGGTTGGAAATACACACATGCACCCTGAAGAGATAGGCTTTCACTCTGGACAACAGGATGGAGGTTCCTCAAAAAGTTGGAAATAGAGCCACCCTATGCCCCAGCAATCACACTACCGGGTATTTACCCTAAAGATACAGATGTAGTGATCCGAAGGGGCACGTGCACCTGAATGTTTACAGCAGCAAAGTCCACAATAGCCAAACTATGGAAAGAACCTAGATGTCCATCCACAGATGAATGGATAAAGAAGATGTGGTATATATATACAATGGAATATTATGCAACCATCAAAAGAAACGAAATCTTGCCATTTGCAATGACGCGGATGGAACTAGAGGGTTATTATGCTGAGTGAAATAAGTCAATCAGATATGATCAGATATGATCTCTCTGATATGAGGAATTTAAGGGGGGGGGGTTGTCCTGGGGGGAAGGAAGGGACAAATGAAACAAAAGGGGACTGGGGAGGAAGACAAACCATAAGAGACTCTTAATCTCAGGAAACAAACTGAGGGTTGCTAGAGGGTGGGGGGGAGGAATGGCTGGGGGATGGACACTGGGGAGGGTATGTGCTAAGGTGAGTGCTGTGAAATGTGTAAGACTAATTGATTCACAGACCTGTACCCCTGGGGCAAATAATACATTATATGTTAATTTAAAAAAAGAGAGAGAGATGGCTTTCAATTCCATATAGTGACTTAAGCCAGGCTAACAATGTGGAGGGATTTCTAAGAGACAAGCTTTTTCTTTTCTTTTTTTTTTTAAATCTTTTTTACATAATCTCTATGTCCAACTTGGGGCTCAAACTCATGACCTGGGAGCCAGGGATCCATACTCTACCGACTAAGCCAGCCAGATAACCCTGCAGGAGATGGGCTTTGCAATTTCTAATAAAAGTTATGCACGCTCTTCAGAATTTTTACCATTCCCCCTTTCTCCACTAGTGGTATAGGCAGTTTCTGAAAAACAAGTTTTTCCCAGCAAAATAAGACAATGACAAGGCAGTCCAGGTTTTAGGTTAGATAGATTCAGGAGCCAAAACCCTGAATTTACTTGTAGCTAAGTGCACAGTCTTAGATAAATGCCTCCAAGTGCCCCACGTGGAAAATGGAATGTCTGCTTTTTGCAAGGCTGCTGTGGAAACTTGGAAACCTTTCCTGAGGCATCAGTCACAGAAATCCTGTGACTTGGGCTGAGGGCTTTCAAATGCTCTAACTGCCCTCATTTTATAGAAGAAGAAACAGAGGCCCAGACAGCCAAGCAGCCACCATATTCACGGTCAGTCACCAGCCATTTTTTGGGAAGGGTATCAGGCCGTCTAACTGCCCTTGGCCACAAGCTGCAGTGACACTGAGGCCAGCAGCCAGTGGGGCCCTGGGTAGCAGGAACAGCCTGCTTCCCCACACCCACTCTTAGTGGAAATCATTGTGTTTCAGCAAAGACTTACAGCCTCCAGTGGGTGAAGCCATAAATTATTCAGGGGTAGCTCTCAAAGAGGAGGAAAACCAGCATTTTAATTGCTCCATCATGCTGAGTAAGCAGAATGAAACCTTCCCTTCCAAAAGTTAGCTTTAAAGTAATTGTGCCTCCCAGGCAATTTCCAAGTGAGTTCTCACAGCAAACTCTGCCCTGGCCAACTGCTTCAGGAAGCAACTGGGAAGTAGCCGGCACCCTCTTATCTGTTTGGTTTGGATTTCCGAGTCCTCTACTGTCCCCCTCTGCTCTTGTGATGCTTCCTATTTGAGAAGTGTTGGCACAGGCCAGTCACCAGGAAGAAAGGAGGGAGGACAGGAGGGAGGGGAGGGAGGGAGGAAATGCCATTCAGATTCGATCCATATCACTACCTTTCTTAATATGACCATTGAAGAATATGGCCCTGGGGGTGGGCAACATCCCCAGCCAAGCTAAGCCGGTCTTATGTTTGATTCATTTATAGGAGCTTTTCCAGATTCTACCCAGATGAGCCTCGCAAGGTCCCCGTCCTGGTGGATCACCATCCCCTTCTGCAGGTGACGAACTAGAAGTTCTGAAGTATAGGGACACTTCCCCAGGTTACTCACTTCTAAGTGCCTTCCAGTGAACGTGACCTTCATCCCACCTGGCCCAGAGCCAGTCCAAGAGCACCTGCTGCCGGGGTAATTATTTCAAAGTGTCCCTTCTGCTCTCACGAGTGGACAAGGAGGCATGTGGCTGATCTGTGCATAGCATGTACACACACACACACACACACACACATACACACAAACACACACGACTTAAGCCAGATGTGTGGTCTGCGAAGCCCACCAGCTCCCTCCACCTCTGCCGGGCACAGCTTTCCCTGCGGGGGATGGAGGGTTACAGCGCACAGCCAGAAGGAACTCTGAAGGGAAAGGGAGAACTGCATTGACAAAAATGCGAAGGCAACGTGGGACTGGGCACATGGATCGGGGCAGGCTGGTAAGGGAGGGCCCAGAGGAGGAAGAGCAGGTGTGTGTGTGTGCCCTTGGGGTCTGGGCTGGGGTACAGGGCTCTGCAGGTCGATGGTGCCGATGCTGCACTGCCACATACAAGCTCGTATCATCGTCTCCCTCCTCTCTCCCTCTCCGCTCCCCTCCCCACCCCATAATGTCAGCCCTCGAGGCCCCATCACCATTGCCCATCTGGTTCCCTCGGCCTACCAGGGATCACGTGCTCCCTCAATCCCAGGATGCTGCAGCAGGCCCACAGAGCCAGGGTAGCATCAAGAATGGCTCAGCGATGGGCTGCCCGGGTGCGCAGTCTGTTGCGCTTCCAACTCTTGGTTTTCCCTGAAGTCATGATCTCCAAACAGTGGGGTCCAGCTCGGTGTCGGGCGCCGTGCTCAGAGGGCAGTCTGCTGGAGATTCTCTCTCTCCCTCTGCCCTTCCCTTCTCCGCCCCCACTCTCTTTCTAAAATAAATAAATAAATCTTTAAAAAAAAAAAAAAAAAGGAAGGAAGGAAGAATGGTTCACTAATGCTCAGATCCCCCAAGAGACTCCTCCCACCACCCCAAGCTAGAAGCCAACCCCTCTTTCCAGGGGTGACTACAAGAACAAGTGTCTTGTTCACAGAGGGAGTGTAAGGCAAGGGCAGCCATCAGAACCGCTTACCCAGTGAACACCTGAGGGTCATACTGATCCTGGGGACAGAAAGGAGTAAGACACGGTGTTTTCTCCCCGGGCATTCTCGGTATAATGACAGGAGCAGGCAGCAGTGATGTCAGACAGGGGGATGGGGGTGCCCACAAGAGGAACCTGAGTCCAGATGCTGGGGAGGTGAGGTCTCAGAAGCTCCCCAGAAGGACCGCAGAGATGGCTGTGGACACGAAGGGGCACAGGGCTGGGAGGCCCCTCACAGAGCACGCAGGGCTGTGAGCGCCACAGGCTGTGCTCATGCTTTAGGATGAATCCCTGCTGCATGCGGTATGTGGGGAGGGCCTAGCCTGTTCCTGAAGCCAGTGAGCTCGGGCAGGGACCTCACTGAGGGGTGACCACAGCGGCTCCCTCTTCTGGTCCGTACCTCTGTACCCCGCACCGTGCTTCACTTCCCTGTACGTGTGCTGGGTGGGGGTAACGAACTATAAGTGACCCAGGGTCCTACAGGTGACCCGAGCCCTAGGGCCAGGGCCTCCACCAGCCAGCGGCCCTCACCGGCGTATCCTTTCCATTTGCACCAGGACATGAGTGAGGCTGGTATCTTAAACCCCACGAGTCCGAACTGAAACTCCAGATCCCTCGTCCTCTCCCTTTCTCCTCCTGGCCAGCTCCCTCTGGTTACTTCAGGCAGAAACCTGATCCACCGTGGATTCCTCCCCCGACACCCCCACCCCCACATCCAGCCCATGGGCACATCCGGCCACCCCCAGGGGCCACCATCTCTGGCCTAGAAGACAAAAACAGCCTCCCCCAAATGATTCCTAGCAACGAGAAAAAATTTTTAAGGAACATAAACCAGATCACAACACTCCCCTGCTTCATTAAAACTCTCCTGTGACTTAAAACACATGAGGCCCTGCCTCCCAGGCCGCTCTCCAAGGCCAGGCAAGCAGGTGCGCAGGCCCGCCCAGGGGCAGGCCCCACCCTGGCGAGCACCTTCCACCCCAGAGCCCACGTCCACGCGGACCCATCTGCCAGACGCAAGCCCTCCTGGAGCTCCAGCTTCTTTAGGTGGTGAAGCTCACCCAACCACAAGCAGACACCACTGCTGGTCCCGTCAATCTCCATCCCAAGTAGGCCTCCCTCCTTGCATATGTCATGGTCTAGGGCTGTTTTATTAGGGACTTACACTTGTTTGGGTCTGCCTCCATTCTCCGGTCCTAAGACCCAGCTGAAGTGTGACGACCAAGGTAGGACTTTGGTACTGCTCCCAGCCCAGCTCACAGTGCACTGGACGCACCCACTGACAAGGTGGACAGAAAGCGGGTAAGCGGGGAGGGTGAGCAGGGAGGGGGAATGGGAAGGGTAAGTGGGGAGGAAGGGCATCTTTGCTGACCCCAGTGGGAAGGATCTGGTTTCTGGGACAGCAGCCCATGTTAATGCCTGGTAAAAAGAGCAGCTAGAAACATCTGTGTGGAAGAGGAAGCCAGCAGGGCTGGGGTGGGCGAGGCTGGAAGGAGTACAATACTTTGCAGCCCGGCTCACCTCGGCTGGCTGGGCAGGGAGCCCAGCTGCCCCACCTGCCCACACCTGCAGACACATGAGAGGTCTGGGGAGCCAGGAAGGGGCAATGTGGTAATTCCTGGGGAGGGAGACCACCTGGGAAGTGGGAACAGCTGATCAGTGGGCAGGACATGGGAGGGGGAGTGTCACCGACGACTTCCGGGTCCCCAGCTCAGGTGGACAGGCTCTGGGTATTGTTTTGTTCAACTTCCTGCCTCTCTGAACTGGTGGAAACCACTTTGGAACTCTTTCTGGTCCTCCCCCTCTGTCTACAGCTGCTGGTTATGTGACCTTGGGCAGGCCACACACCTTCTCTGCATCTTGGTTTCCTGACCCATCAAATGGGAGTAAGAAGAACCGCAGAGGGAATAAAACCTCAGACACAGGCCACGGCCCATCCTGGCCAGTTCACCACGAGTCCCACTGGGAGTGAGCGAGGGTCCTGTGGGAGCAGCCTTCCCTGTGCCCACTGCACGACCACAGCCGCATGGGGCCCAGATCCCCACCTTCATGCTCTCTGGAAATGAAGTGTGGCTTTCTGAAGTCCAACCTTCTGGAGACAAAATCATTCACTTTGAGAGGAGAACGGCGTTTTGCATAGACTAGCATTTTGGGGCATCAATTGTCTGCAGTGTCATGACACAGACAAGGATCACTTAGTACTCAGAGTTAAAGGATTAAAAAAATGAAATCATTATGTCCAGGCAAAATCAAGCAGTTATAAAAATATAGAAGAACATCCCCCATTATCACAAAAATATTCCTCTCAGTTTAGAGGTTAAAAAAAAAAAATTGAGATGTTACATTCTATAAAAGGGTACCATAGAGCGTGGTCAAGCCTTTGTCCTCAGTGCTGGCCGCAGCTGGGTTTTATCTTCTGCTACAAGGATCCTCATTTCTCTCCATGTCTTTCCTGCCCCGACCCCCCAGTGGCTGATGGACATGCGGAAGAGCGGTCTGTATGATGGTCTATGCAGGCCCTCCACAGTCTTGGCTGCAGAAGCCAGCCACACGCCCCTCTGGAACCCCAAGCTTTCTTTCCTGGTTTAGCCTCATGGCCCGCAGCTAAGAGACCAGTAACAAGTTTGATTTGCAGCCAGATCAAGGAAGTCTGCACACATGGGCAGGAGCCTCAGGCATGGGTCCTGGCCCTGCTCCCGGCTGCCCTGAGGCTCGGCACCTCATCTGTGTGGCCCGATGGGGTCGCCCACACCTGTGTCCCTGGGCAGCTGTGAGCGGCGTCCAGTGCCCCGTCCTGTTGTGCTCTAACCCGCAATGCTTACCCAGCTACCGATGCAGGCTCAGATCACGGTCCGTCCTCTCCATGGTGCCTTTCCATGGAGCACACGGCAAGCTCCAAACTATTCTCCGGAACCCTTAGAAAACACACAGATACTCGGCTGGAGAAGCCCAGGGGCAGCACCAGCTGTGCTCCTGCTTGTGGGGCCCCTATCAGGACACGGAAGAGGACACTCTGCCTGTGGTCTTCCTCAAGGAACACAGGACTGTGGCTGTCAAGCACACCGGAAGCACAAAGAAACAGTTCCTGAATTGGACCCCTGAGCTGAACTGATAGTAGGAAACACGGGCCCCAGAACAGGGGGTGTGTGGCTCTTCCAGAAGGGGGCTCGTGTGTTGGCTGATGCAGACATGAAATCTACTGCGTGACCAAATGTGACGTGACAAAGAGCTACTTGACAGAGAGAGGGTGACGTGCACCTGAGGCAGCCACGTGAAAACTGCCCAAGACATCTCACCTTCAAAACCACTCGCCGCCCAGGACACCTGTACACATACAAGAGAGAGTCTTAACTTACACGAAATATACAATTCTATTCAAGTGCGACAGCCAAGGCAAGTACTTGATTCCTGCCACTGACCCTGTGAAGCATCTGCAGCGGGGAGGGGTGCTCTGCTGGGCAAAGGTGACCCTGACCACCCCCACATGCAGTGAGCTCACGGGCAGCAGCTGAAACAGAAAGGGTCAACTCAGAGTCACCCGCTTGGGCCCGAGGACCTTCCGTGTCCTCTCTCTCCAGAGCTGTGGCTGGTACACTATGTTCCAGGCCAAGACTCTGTTAATGAACACAGATCTGCTCCCACCTGCCTGGACAGACAGAACAAGGGACGTTTACACTCCCCCCTCACCGGATCAGTTTCAATGCAAAGTAACGAGGCAGGAAGGGTGTTAACAGAGTGTCCAGCACACACACGCCTACAGAGCAGCAGGTCTGACGTCAAAGGGGTGAATGAAGGCTAGCAGGTACAGAGCCTCACTGTGACTCCGACTCCCTTGGTGGCAGGACCCTAAAGGCCGGGTGACAACGCTATTCCATGACCATCCATGAGTTTGTGAGTCCTCCATGGCTAAGTGTGCTGTAGCCTTCTTCGGTCCATGTGGCCACTGAGAATGGCTGGTCCAGGCTAAGCCCCTCCACCTAGGACCCGCCTTATGCACTAGGACACTATCCCACCCCCCACCACCTTTCATCCGCACAACTACAAATCTCACTTATCCTTAGAGCTGAGCTGAAACACGGTCGAGAGAGGTGTCGGTAAGGATGACAGGTAGAGTCACCTGCAGTTGGGGTCAGGGGTTGAAAGGGACTGGCGGGAGCTGGTTCTATTCCTGGTTCATCCACTGTCTCACTAAACACTGGGAAATTGAAGTTTCTCTGGTTTTCCATTTTGGGTTGATTAACTTGCTTCATCTCCCTTTCACGACTAATGAAACAGTAAAGACAATGATGGAAGTACCCTGAGGAATGTAAGAGACCTGTACGAACGTCTCCTGTCACACGATGTTGTAATAGTTGCTGTCCAGGAAAGTCAAGGATTCAGACTGGGCTCCAGCTCCGGAACTCATGAGCTGAGAGACTTAATCTCTCAATTGTCGTGCATGGGGACCGCCATGACAGACCAGCACAGGCTCGGTGGCCTGAATAAGAGAAATCGATTACCCACAGTTCTGGAGAGGAAGTCCAAGATCAGGGTGTTGACAGACTTGGCGTCTGGTAGAGGCCACTCCCTGGTTCACAGAGGGCCGTCTTCTCGCTGTGTCTCCATGCAGGGGAGGGTCCGGGGAGATCTTGGGACTCTTTTCTGAGACACTTATCCTGTCATGAAACCCCCTACCCTCATGACCTAAGTGCCCCCCCGAAGGCCCACTTCCTAATACCATCACCTTGGGAATTAGGTTTGAGCACAGGAATTCGGGTGGGGGGCCTAATCATTCAGTCTATAGCACCCGTTGAGCCACAGTGTCCATGTTGGTAAAGCGACACTAACATACCATAACATTCACAGCCCGGACATGGATGGAGTGGGAGGCGCCTCGCTCAGCCTCTGCTTCCCCGTGCGCGTCCAGTGGCGGGAGTGAATCACACGCACACCAGCGGCCGCCAGTCCCATACCCCCGGTTTCAGTCCCACTTCTCAGAGCGGACGTACCAGATGGCTATGACAGAGCAGCAGCCATAGCAACCACAGTTTATACTTCATTCAGACACTGTGTCTCTTTTTCACAGGAAGCTGTATTTTTAAAGCCTCTGCTTGGATATAGAAAGGGCAGCAGGAGTGTGTTTCCCACCTGGGAAAAAGATGATGGGGAAGGGACATGGTGCTGAGGGGCTCCTGGGCCACCCCACCTCAAAGGCCCCATTGCGTGCACAGTGACCAGCAGGGAGGGGCCGCACAGATAATTTGCTCATTTCCTCCATGACTTCACAGCTTTTTCTTGCTCCCATCTTGCTGCCCCAAGTACACGCACTGCGGCTCTTCATCCCAAACTAAACCAGGCTCATGTCCAGGTTTTATCTGGGGTGCTTCTGCTTCCTCAGCTTCCTTCCCCAATCCTACCTCCTCCCACACACTGGGCCTTAGCTGAGCCCACAGACTGAGCCTGACCCCACCTTGCCGCCAGCTCTGGCCAGTTCCACGTGGCATGGCACATGTTCCCCAGGACTACCCTAGTCCTTCCTGCAAGAAAGGCAACAGAGAGAGGGACCATGTCGCAGGCACACAGGGAGAGTGTGAACAATGAAAAGGATGGGGAGTTGTTGCCTGGGCTTTATGAGGGGTGTTCCAAATATATACCTAACCGAACAGAAAACTCTGGTGTGCCTGACAGGTCTTCTTGGCATCAAGCACTACAACAAGCAATTCCCTGACCACATTTAATTATCACAGGAGCCAACCCAAGAGGCCCTGGGACACCAGCTTTGCAGCTGTGGAAAGCAGGAGCTCAGGAAGGACCTGCTCAAGGTCATACAAGCTGGTGAATGAAGGAGCTGACATTCCCTTTCCCACTGATGAGGGAGCAGGAGGCTGGCTGAGGACAAAGCAAAAGCTGGCGCCTTGCACCCCCTCTTCACCCTTTCCCCTCCATAAGTGTAGCATCCCTCAGGCAGCCCTGATTGCCATGAACAATAAGCAAATAGTTAACTTGCAGAGCTCACAATCCTGCTAGACAGGAGTCTCCCTTGGCTTACAAATGTTCTAAATCTCACTAACAAAGACGATTGATAGCAGGATTGTGACACCCCACCAAAAAGTCTCCCAACTATCTTAATGTTAATGACTGGTCTAAAGACAACATTGATCCAGCAGCAAGGGCAAGGCCTCCGGCAGGCCTGGAACATCCTGGCACCTTGTAGGCCCTCTTTAGCATATGAAAACTCCATTGAAACCTCCCTTCCCCTCCCCTTCCCCCAACAGCAGGGTACATAACCTGCCATCCCTCACAACCCGGGGCAGCAGCTCTTCCTGCCCACGGGTCCTGTCCCCGTGCTTTAATAAACCACCATTTTGCACCAAAGATGTCTCAAGAATTCTTTCTTGGTCATCGGCTCCGGACCTCAGCCCACCAAACCTCACCTAGGTTCTAGAACTTCATCACCACCACCACGTGCATCCCACGCGTGTGGTCATGAAGACTCCCAGATGGCTGAGTCTCTCTAGGTTTGTGGTTCTTCCGATTTTCCGCAGGAGTGATGAAGTTCTGACCGTCAGAACGGATGTGAGGGAAGGCACAGAAGTGTCGGAAGGAGAAAGGCTTAGGGAGAGAAGACAGAAGCTGAAAACTGACTATTTAAGTGATGAGGGAGCAGGAGGCTGGCTGAGGACGAAGCAAAAGCTGGCGCCTTGCACCCCCTCTTCACCCGCTCCCCTCCATATGTGTGGCATTCCTCAGGCACCCATGACTGCCATAAAACGATAAATAGTTAACTTGCCGGGATCACAATCCTGCAGAACAGGAATCTCCCTTGCCCTACAAGATGTCCTAGAGACCTGAACAGGGAGGTTACCTTATCAATAGCACAAATTTCCAGAGGCGAATAACTCTTGGTTCCTGAAGCCCTAATGTCCCCCTCCCACCATAAACTGGAGGAGACTGGGGTAGAAAGGAATGTAAATGATAGCCAGATCATAATGCCCCACCAAGAATCCCCCATTATCTTGATGTTAGTGCTTGACCTAAAGACGACATTAATCAAGCCATAATGGCAAAGACTCCCCCCCCCCCCCCGGCACCTTGTAGACCCTCCCTAGCATGTGAGAACTCTGTCGAAATCCCCCATTCCTTTACCACCTCCCCCCCAACCGTGGGGTATATAACATGCCCACCTTCACAACCCGGGGCAGCAGCTCTTCCTGCCCACGGGTTCTGTCCCCGTGCTTTAATAAACCACCATTTTGCACCAATGACGTCTTAAGAATTCTTTCTTTAGTCGTCGGCTCCGAACCTCCTCACCACACCGAACCTGACTTAAGGTTCTGGGACTTCATCATTTTTGGCGAGCCAGCCAGGAGATTTGTGAGTCTTTACATTTGGACTCTGAGCTTCGGTGCAAATTGGTGAGTACTTTCTCTCCTTTTCCTGTACTCTCATTCCAGGGCTTTTTTCAAGGAGTATGGTCTTATTGGAACACTTGCATGTCAATTGCTCAGGCTGTAATCCTCTAGCCCGTGGCTACTCCACAGGGAGGAGAGCGCCTGCCTTTTGGCTGTAAGCTAGTACCCTGGCCGGAATGGCAATAAGACCCAGAAACTTGATGGCCTCACTCTATTCCTGTTCTTATAGAAAGTTGTCTCTCTTGGGCACGGGACAGCCACCTAAGTCACCAGGACGGCTGCCAATCTTAAGACTCCCGTGTGAGGTTTCCTCCTGATTGATCTAATGTGATCCCCTCCACATGCCCGGTCTAGCCACTTCTGGCCGCGAGACCTCCATTGGGAGCCGGCCGAAACCAGTACCCGATTGAATTAAAACGCAACCGGGGACCGTTCCCTAGGGAAGTTGGCTGCAAAAACCACATGTGTTGGAATGTCGCATAGACCATGATGGATTTCAATCTTTACTGTTTCTCGTCAGTGTCCTCTGCAAACCGCCTAAAGCTATGAAATTGGGTAATTTCCCCTTGCCAAACTTTTCTAGTACTTCCATGGGTTAATATGGCAAAACGGTATGCAGTCTTCAGGATAGACTTTTCTGGAAGCATGGCCTCAGTAGGCTTCTTCAGTTCCCAAGGACTCTACCTTGGGGTGCCTTTTAACCCACTGGAAATAATTTGGATTGCAAAACTTAGGAAAGGACTGAGCTCCTGTAACACTGCATGGCCTCAGTGGGATCTATCAGTTAGATCTCTGCAGGAAACAGGGCAAATGGACCTAGGGTGCCTGCACCGCTCATACCTAGGCCTTCATTGCTCTACACCAGGACCCCTAAGGGGCTTTTGTGAAATGTGTTTGCCCAAATGAGTCAGCTAGTAAACTTTCTCCTGACATATTGGATGGTAATTACGTAAATAAGCCTTCTTCTAGTAAACCCAGGTTGCTGGGCCATCCCTAGCAAAGGGGACTCTGGCTTTATTTCTCTGTTTCTCCTAATAGATGTGGGGGCTTCTCCCTCACTCACTTCCCGTGTTAATGGCTATAACTGGAGCCAACTGGGGTTGGTCTAACTCGAGACAGAGACCATAAGGAATATTCCCAAGCAGCTGCCGAAACTCTCTTTGTTTCGGGGAAGTTTCCCTGTGTTCTCTGGCCTGACTTGGACTGCCTAACCTCTTCCCCCTTGCTGGTGGGAAAGCATGGCGTCTGCTCCTCTGTTGGGGCTTATGAGCTCTGAAACCGGGAATCTTTTCTCTGCCTCCTGGCGGCGCTTTGTTTCTTCTGTTTCCCCCTTACGTGTTTCTGTACCAACGTGTGTGCAGCCTGCATGACTAGCTTCTAGATTATGCACCACGGCTCCTTCTCTCTTCACTGTCAAGGAGCGAGAAGAGCCCCCCTGGACCTAACACCCCCACTCCAGATCTTCCCACGCATGTCTCAGGTAAACATTCAAAGTGGAGTGGGCCCAGGTGGAACATAAATCACTATTGGAACTAAGTTAAGTTTGTTGGTTTAATTAAGACCTGTCTTTTAAGTTTACAGCAGTAAATGTGAAGCTTTTATTCTATCAAAGTTTACTGAAGGTCAAATAAGCTCATGTTATTTATTAAAATTTGTTAGCAAAGAAATGACTAAACTGATGGTTAATTGTCTGTCTCAAATTTCTAATGGGTAATTGCTGAAGTAGCTTTCAAAGTCTTTGGTAACCTGAAAGTTTTAAAGTTTTGCTTGGATGACAAATGGAATTAAATTGTGGACATCTAGGTCTTAACCAAATAGGATAAAATGCTAAGTCGTTAATTTCTGGATGTAGGCTTGTGCTTTTTGACTTCTTACTGCATAGAAACTAAGAGTATTTAAATCTGCTGGTAAACTTGTTTGCCACTTAACTGATTCATAAATTGCCACCTGAAGAATTCTGTTGTAACAGTTCACAATTGGTTAATAACTAAAGGTGTTTCTAAGAATACAAAGTTCTGCTTAGTGTAACTAAGACTGATGGAAATAAAGGGAAACTCTGTATGTAGGAAAGTAGGAGATATGTAAGAAAGATTTAAGGAATGGGAATACATTTTGTTGAAGGTAAAGGAAGGTAATTTTGTCCTAAATGAGATGGTTGTTTAGAAGGAAATGGCTTGAGACAAAACCTGAATGCAAAGGACAGTTGTAGAAGGTTTGTGAAGGGAAATCTTCAGAAAAGGAATTTTAGCTATGGTCAAGAATGGATTAAGATTGAAATGAATGGGTTTTAAAGGTACATTGGTACAAGACTGAAATTCTCTGTTCAAAAGGACAATGTTTTCTTAGATCAATTGATCTGCTGTTAAGAAAATGTAAATGGTTTTCTCTTTGCCTGCCCAGAAAAACGAGTTTCTATGTTCAGTTTTATCAGGTGTTTAACATCCCTAATTATATTTAGGCATGTGCTTTAAAACTTTCTAAGATTTTAGCAAATGTTGACAGGATTTAAATTGTAAATCTCTTTAACTCAGGCTTTTCCTTGGTATGTGAAGTTGCTCATGAAGTACCACTGAACCAGTGATAAACATTGGATTACATTTGGGAAAATGCTATAACTATTCTAGAGATTCTACGCACTTCCTAAAGTTTTAACGTTTTGAGAGATCATCGCTTGATACTGTAATTATGGAAATGCTATGTATCACAGAAATAACCTGATTTCCTTGCAGCTAAATTGTAAACTCCCGTGTCTCTTTAGCTCTAACCATACCCATTCTGAGTTTTTGTCATTTATAATTGTTTTAATTCTCTGGTAAAATGAGTTTTATCTTCAAGGAGATTCCTATAAAGGACTTTCAGGACAAATACAGATATTTGATATGCTTGAAAATCCTAAAACTGAAATGGGTAAGAATTTCCAGAACTGACTAAAGCCGCATTCACCAGAATTAGTAACATGGGACTAAATGAACTAAAAGATTATAGTGTTGTGTCTCTTAATGTTTTGTCTTACTTTAAACATTGCTGGTTCTCTCTACTGTTTGCTCTTACAGACTAGGGATACTCCCTCCTAGTTATCTGTAACTTACAGAGATGTAAAAGTATTGATTTGCGAACAAATCAAAGCATTCAAATTTTTTTCTCTATCTGAACCCTCTGAAACCAAAAGGTCTTAGTAAGTATTCTTTCTTCCGTGGCAATCAGTCATTTGCACAAGTTCAATAAGAATCTGTTCTCCTTGTAACAGGAAAGAATTGGAAACACGGGTTATTTTACCAAGGCTTTGACTGGGATGTCATATTTGAAAAGACTCAGATATGACCAGACAGCTTTAAGGAACTAAGGTTGACTTTATGAAACCTGGAGCCATAAAGCCCCTTGGGACTGTTGGCCTGATACCTTGCTTACAGAGTTCCCAGCAGCCCCACCAGGTGAGTAAAGAATGTCACTCCTTGGTAGGTGCAGTCTCCGGAAGAGGAATTCGCCCAAAGGTATTGCAGGCATGCCTCATGGCAAGTACAGGGCTTGGCTTCTGGCCCGGAGAGGCTACTAAAAGTTCAACCTAGAGATTCCTTATACAAAGTTCCAGCAAAGCAGATTCTAAAAGATCTATTGATCACAGTCACTGTTCTTACTGAGCTTATGTAAATAATTAGGCCAAGTTTGTTAAAACTGGACTTGTTTCACAAGTGAATTAGTCCTGATTTGGCTATCTCTGGAAATGAGGGTTATTTTAGAGAGAAAAATTATGTTTTAATAACACACCTTTATGGATGTTGAATTCTAGATTTGATTGTCTTTAAATGTTTACCTAAGCTATACAATTTGAGGTAATCTTCAGAGAAGTTACACAATAGCTCATTTAGATGATCTTCTTGCTTTTTTATTTTGTGGGGATATTAGCAGACCCCACGGCACATGATTAAACAACTGGAAAAATGGGATTGATTCCCCTACAATTGTATAACTTGACTAACACCTTGTGTGTGGCTGGGATAATGAAATTGCCTAAAAGCCAACCTATCGCACTCCATAGGATTAACTATGGACTTGTGGAGATAATGGATGACCCCACTTTCTTTATGAGTGGATTGGATGATTCATGGGGGGCTCCCCTTATCTCTTGACAAGTTTTCTCCCACTTGACAATGATCCTCTGTAATCAGGATATTGTTAAGGCTGGACCACTCAAAGGTCTTCTTATTGGTTTCACCCCTTTGTCATATTTATCCTAGAGGCCACCTCTGTTGAGGTGCAATTGCAAATAGATGCTTTAGCTAAGCATGGAACAGCCCTCCTATAAAAGAGCCTCAAAGCTCACTATGGGACAGTCCTTGACTGTAATGATGTCACATCAGGTCCAGATTTGTCTTAGAAGCCAAAGGCCACCAATGGATGATGGAGGCCAACTTATTAAATACTGGGCTACATTAACAGATATGCCAGAAATAAAACTTGTCAAACTTTAAACCTAGTTACCTGTATGCCTGAACCTGACCACTGTACTTCTTTCTCTATAGAGCAAAAAGGTTATTGATCTTGCTTACTCTATCTGGCCAGATTTAAGATGCCCCTGTTAAAAATATGAATGACAGTTGGTTTTCTGATGACAGTAGTTTTCATAGAAAAAAATAAGAAAAGCTAGGTGTGCCATAGTGCTCACTAGCACTTTGCAATTGCCAAAGTCTAAGAATTAACATTTATACTGACTCCAAATATGCTTTCCTGGTACTACATGCCCATGGAGCTATTTGGAAGGAAAGGGGATTGCTATCAAGCCATAACTCCCCAATCAAATATGAGCCTAAGTTATAAAACCCTCCTTATCGCTATACTGAAGATGGCATATATCAGATCCAGGATACATATTTGTGGTTCACACCCACGATTGGACAGCTCAGTTAAAAGGCAGTTTTATGCTGGGAACAAAAGAATCATACATAGGATACTTGGACAAATAACACACAGTATCGAGGATGGCTACCATTAGAAATGTGTTCCCAAATAATAGTACTCCAGGCTACTGAATGTTTTGCTACTGATTGGGTAAGGCGACCTGGAATTAGATGGCCAGCTCCAAATGGAACCCACTGGATATGTGGAACTAACCTGTGGGCCTGGCTTCCTCCAGGGTGGATAGGTCGCTGTACTTTAGGATTTGCCTGGATCCATGGGCGCATTACTAAAACCATCACCACTCCAGCTAATCTCCCCAACTTGAAACAAAGATGGACACAATCTGTTTTTAAATGGTATGATCACTTAGCATCCATTTTTGTTCCATCTGCGGGACTAGAGGATGTCATGTGGCATGTAGAAGCCCTTAATAAATATACTACAAAGGCACTCAATGATCCAATAAATGGCATCTCCCTCCTTAATACCAAAGTCTCACAAATACGCAAGGCAGTCCTACAAAATAGGATGGCCTTGGATGTCCTGACAGCAGCCCAGGGTGGCAAATGTGCAATTATCAAGACAGAATGTTGCGTATACATCCCAGACTATCACAAAAATGTCACAGGAATAATAAAGGATATTAATACACAGATTAAGGCCCTACAAGATCCCTCTCTCCCTCTCAGTAAATGGTTAAGTTCCTAATTTGAAGGAGGACTATGGCCAAATCTCCTTTTCGGGCTTCTTATTCTTATCGCCTTATTAATCTTAATATGTTGCTTTGTTCCATGTTTCTCTACTTGGTGCGAGACTCCATTGCTACAATGACTACACCACAGCAGACGATCCTTGTCGCGCGCGAGGATGCCTCTTCACTGTCAGCGCTAGATTCAGCTGCCTCCACCTTTCGTAACTCCCTTATACGTTCCTACCCTGACCAATATTGCCCCGAGCAGGTAGGGACAGCTCTACGCCCCTATTCAGCACGAAGAAGTTACAGAAGATGAGACCTTCCACCTTCAACCACCTTAAAGATTTAAGGGTCAAAATTGTTCAGGGGGGAATGATGAGGGAGCAGGAGGCTGGCTGAGGACGAAGCAAAAGCTGGCGCCTTGCACCCCCTCTTCACCCGCTCCCCTCCATATGTGTGGCATTCCTCAGGCACCCATGACTGCCATAAAACGATAAATAGTTAACTTGCCGGGATCACAATCCTGCAGAACAGGAATCTCCCTTGCCCTACAAGATGTCCTAGAGACCTGAACAGGGAGGTTACCTTATCAATAGCACAAATTTCCAGAGGCGAATAACTCTTGGTTCCTGAAGCCCTAATGTCCCCCTCCCACCATAAACTGGAGGAGACTGGGGTAGAAAGGAATGTAAATGATAGCCAGATCATAATGCCCCACCAAGAATCCCCCATTATCTTGATGTTAGTGCTTGACCTAAAGACGACATTAATCAAGCCATAATGGCAAAGACTCCCCCCCCCGGCACCTTGTAGACCCTCCCTAGCATGTGAGAACTCTGTCGAAATCCCCCATTCCTTTACCAACTCCCCCCCAACCGTGGGGTATATAACATGCCCACCTTCACAACCCGGGGCAGCAGCTCTTCCTGCCCACGGGTTCTGTCCCCGTGCTTTAATAAACCACCATTTTGCACCAATGACGTCTTAAGAATTCTTTCTTTAGTCGTCGGCTCCGAACCTCCTCACCACACCGAACCTGACTTAAGGTTCTGGGACTTCATCATAAGTATATATGGACTTGGGAATTGTTTTCTCGGCTGAAAGAAATTCTTAGAAAGAACTCTGAGCTGAGGCACATCGCCACCGGCGCCCCCCAAAAAGGAGTGGGATGGGGTCCACTGGGGCCGCCAGAGCACACAGCGCCGACAGTCCGGCTGCTGGAGTAGAAACAGGCAATCCCGCCTGATTCCGGAGGAAGTCAGCAGCACTTGACCATTCACGGCAAATCCCCAGGGAGAAGTAACCAGAAGGGGAGTGTGTGAGGTCCACATGGAAGCGGAGTTTGTGCTGTGTCTTCGCCGCGGGGGGCCGAGTCTGGCCTACTGCGGGCTCGGGAGGGAGCGTGCTGAGGAGGGGAGGGAAAGGTGTTCAAAGGCTAACGATCGTTCGTATGTCAGGGTCACCAGCAGCATCCCGCCGCTCACAGAGGCCGAGAGCACTGAGGGGCTCCCGAGAAAACGTTGAGGGAGAGGGAGGGAGAGACTGAGAGGGTCAGGTCCATGACGCCTGCCCGGGGTTTGGGTGCCGGGACCCTTGCAGGCAGCCCGAGGCCCAGAGAGGACCACATGGTGTGTGCGTGCGCAAGCAGACGGGGCGTGCGCATGCGTGGACCTGCAGAAGGGGCGGGGGTGTGGGGGGGACACACGCGCCCGCATCGCTCAGTCCTCCAGACCCTGGATTTAGACTCTGTGCCTGTCTACGCAGGAGACTTAAACACAGAGTTACAGGGATGCAGAGACGGGGCTGGGCATATAAATGTGCCATTTTTGTCATCCAGTCTCAGCACTGAGAAAGTACTGGGAGCCCAAGGAAGCAGACAGACAAAAGGCCGTTGGCACCCGCCCATCGTGACCTCCGCAAAGTCTGGGCCCCAAGCCAGAGACAATGCCAGGGTCTGTGGAGAAGCCAGAAGGCTCTGCGAGGCCCCAGGGGGAAAGGGCCTGGCCTTTACCAGCCCCGAAGAGAAGGTACTGGTCACACCGCCACCTGAACCCAGCTGGTGGCATCAGAAGGGCGGCCCGGACTTCTGCTCGGGGGCTGGAGAAGCAGCTCCCGTGTGACCACGGTCAGGGTCAACGATGCACAGGAGATCAAAGACGACTGCATGGAACTGGGCCGACGGGCAGATGCTAGTGGGGACAGCTCCTCCGCCGCCGGCCCCTACCGTCCAGGGTGGCCTGGCTCCTGGGCTCCCCATGCAGGCAACTGGTTCTGCAGGATCCGCGCATGGCGGCAGGGGGATGGTACTCGACTCCCTC
Source organism: Mustela nivalis (assembly GCF_964662115.1). NCBI lineage: Eukaryota > Metazoa > Chordata > Mammalia > Carnivora > Mustelidae > Mustela > Mustela nivalis. The sequence continues at coordinate 92,048,475 of NC_139021.1, read as the reverse complement.
CCCCAGAAAAACCTGTTAGGACTAAGGTGGTGGCATCTCCCCTCCTGGCTCAGCCTAACCAGCACAGCCCACTGCGGCCTGTCACAGCCCAGCCCAGGTCTGTGGACCCCACACCTGGCTCCTCCTTTTCATCAGGCCATTTGTATTTGCTGTGTGTGTGTGTGTGTGTGTGTGTGTGTGCGCGCGCGCGTGCGCACGCGCGTGTGCTGGGGGCACCAGAGGGAGGGCACTGCAGGATCACCAGGGTAGGGCAGAGGGCATGGCTTCCAGGGAGTGTCCATCCCCCTTTCTACTACCTTGGGCTACCCATGGCACTCTGCAGGGACAGATGGTACCAGGCCCTGTCTCAGCACAGCCGGTCCAAGAAGAACGACGGCAAGCTGGAGGGGCTTTATCCCTGCACGCTAATTATATCCCTCTAATTCACCGCACAGCCACCCACACCCTGGGAGAGGGAATGTGGAATGAGAAAACTTAAGACAAAGGGGAGCAGGGACGGAGAAAGAGATACCAGAGTGACGGAAAGAATGGAGTGCATCCTGGTAATGACTGTCCTCAGGCGAGTGAGCAAGAAGCAGCTCGGGCCTTGGTGTCCTCGTCCTAAAATGAAGGTAGGGCCGATGCCAGAGAGGGCAAGGGACAAGGGCAGAGCTGGCCTGTTAGCTAAGAGTCTGTGTTCACGATACAACTCACAGAGATAAGCCAGTGGGGGAGCACTGGAGGCTGACCCCCATCCCATCTGCCACCCTATAGCCTCCAGGACAGGTGGCACCGACAGCCTCACCTTCCCAGGAGGAAATAAGGACGGGAGAAGGTTGATGTCACGGTGACTGAGTGGAGGCAGTTCTGACCTCCAGGCTCCTACCATCCCCTCCTTCCTAGAGCCTTTCCTTTCTCAGGGTCACACGCCCCAAGTCCAGCTCCACAAGGGTTGTTGCGGGGTGGGTATTTATTTTTCAGTAAATACGGAAGAATGTGTATTTTGTTTAGCATACACATACACATCACTTCTGTTTTATTTGTGTTCTGCTTTATACATGGTAACTTTGTTCACTTATTCCTGGATGACAGCTCTGAGAGATCTGTACCATCACTGACCCCCTACTTATCTGATGAGGAAACCGAGTCCCAGAGTAAGGGACTTGCCTAAGCCACACAACCAGCAAGGGGCAGAACCAGAATCCATGCCCAATGGCTCAGCCTGAGTCCATGCCTTTGACCACCACACCTCTTCCTGGAAGATTCTCCCAGTTCTGATGGCCCCCATGACACCATCCAACACATGGAGCTAACAGCCGTGGAGGTCTCTACAGAGACGAGGCAGAGAAACCAAGAACCTCCTCGCAAATTGCCCATCTGTGATCTGACTCTGCGTACTAGCTGGAAGGCACCCCCCCCCCCCGAAACAGGAGCTCATTCTACTTCTTTTCCAAAATATGCTCCATAAATGTGGGCCTCCTTTCCCCGTCTGGGCTTGCATGGGACCAGGCACTCACAGACACAGTCCAGGGTCACAGCCCAGCTCAGATCAGGACCGGTGGCTGTCTCACCTGCACATGCTCTGAGGCTCGGCTCACCCATGCCATCTTCTAAACTGTGGCTGATACTTGCTAACACAAAAGCCATCCCAATCACCCTTTCTTATGGCATTGTTATGTTTTTTTTCCCCCCTAAACTTCAAAGTAGGCTGCTTCAGGGTGAGGTTCTTAAAACAATGCAAGCACCACAGAGAAAAAAACAGCCCTGGATGAGACGGAATTCCAGGCCAAGAGCAGCAGCTTTCACTTGGGCCAGTGGGGGCTGTCTCTAAATCAGTCCTGGGGGCCCTGCTTCTGGGCACTGGAAAAACCTGCTGGGACATGAATCCTAAATAATTCCAGGATGTTTAAGAAACACCTGCTTTTTGAGGATGACACAGAGGTGACGGCCACCTAGCCGCAGGCCACTGCATCAAGGAACTTAAGAGTAGAAACCCAAGTGTGTTGTGCCATGCCCAACAGATTCGTTCAAATTGGACAAAAGGCAGATTATTCCTTCTGGAAGGAAGCCTCTGAGGTACATTCTTTAATTCCACAAGGTACTGAAGTTTGAGGTGTCCAGTGTGGGGAGGGGACCCTAACCTTAGTTCAGAGGTGATGATGTGCCCATAGGGATTTATGGACGTTGACACCACATTTCTAAGGGAAGTTTTGCAGACGTGGAAACAGACACAGAGCTTGGGCCACCTGTTCAAGGTCCGAGCATGGGTACAAACCCAGGCTGCTTCCATCCCCCACATGGCTGCCTTGCCATGGACACACGCCACCCCAGGCAGCTCTCCACGTGCCACTTCAGGGCAGGTGCCGAAGCATGGAGGATGGGGAGGGTGACGGGGTAGGGTGGAGGGGAGAGGTGCACGCTTCCCACTGGGAGAAGCCCTACCCAGCCAGGGCACAGGCAGACAGACAGCAGTGGGGAGAACTGCCCATGAAGCCCAGGCAACTGCATTTGCAAGGTCGTAAGTCAGGAAAGAACAAGCTGGGGCACTTATGATGGAAAAAGCAGGGTCCTTGGCGGCTCAGCATTCCCCTTCCGATGGATCAGATTCCTGGCAGATTGCACTGCAACCCCGTTTAGACAGCAGTTTCGTAGCTTTTGGGTATCTCCACATCCCTTTCCCAGGCAAGGCGACCCCACGCTAAAAAGGTCAAGGCAAAGCTCATACACCTCTTCCTAATCTTCATGCATAAAGACACAAAAGCTGGAGTGACTCATCAGAAGGGGAAGCTGCACAGAGATGCAGAACACGACACTATACCGAGCAAATGCCGTCAACGGCTTCCCCACCATCAGCCCACAAATGTTCTCTTCTTGAGAAAGAGGTTCCTCCTGGAGAGTAACCCATGGAAACGCTAACAACACAGAATGCGCCCTTCAAACGAAACCCTTCAAATCAGGGTGCATGTGGGAAGGCTGGCACACTTCCATATAAACCCTAACTTCACATCTTCCTTATACAGGGATGTTCTCTGCAACGGCCCGTGAGCTAAGTGGTGATAAAGACGGAAGCTACTACCCCACTTGGTCCCGTCACACCACAGTTGCTGGACAGAAGCCAATCAGCCCACGTTGAGATGTGGGTCCCTTCCCCGGAGCCTCACTGTGGCCAAACGAGGTGTGAGCAAGGAGGTTCTGGGGCCCCGGAGCAGGTGGCTTTGTTTCTACTGCCACCTCCAGCTGGCCCAGGCTTTCTTCAGGGTGAACCCCCCACGCGCCACCCCCCGACCCAAATTCTGCAGCACTGCCAGGATCCTGACTGAGAACTGAAGTGCCAGTGGGTCATGCCTTCACGTAGGACCCTTCCCAAGGAGTTTTCTTTTTAATAAAGGCTTCAATTTCCCAGATCGTTCCAATGGTAGATGGCAGAGTGACTACTGAATGACAGGGACTGGGGTGAAGACTGGGGGATCGCGGTCTCACTGAATATCAGCCATGGCACTTCCCCTACACACGCCCTCTCACCCCCCTGGGAATGAATAAACTGTGGGCTGTGCACACCTCTTCAGAAGCAATGTCAGCCCCTGATTCAGAGACTGCAAACGGATTCTGGCTCTTGCGTCAACATGAGTAGGCAGTACCCGTCTGCATACACGTTAAGGAGGACGGCGAGGTCTATGGCCAGGGGCAGGGTGGCTCTGGGGCAGACGAGCCATGACCACTGAGGCTGGAGGTGACCAGGGAGCTGGGGCCACGCATCCACCACGCATAGTGGGGAAGGACAACACAAGACAACACTCTCCCCCAAATGTTCACACATATGGCAGACACCAGCCCCAGTATGATCTTGAGCTCACAGAAACATACTGCTCATGCAAGTATAAGAACTCCTAACATTTAATTCCTTCACTCATTTATTCATTTAGAGAGAGAGAGAGCACGTGGACACACGTTCAAGCATGAGGGAAGGGCAGGAGGACAGGGAGAGAATCCACCAGCAGACTTCCCGCGGAGTGTGAAGCCTGACGTGGGGCACCGTTCCCAGACCCCGAGATCATGACCTGAGCCAAAATCAAAGAGTCACACAGGCAGGGTACCTGGGTGGCTCAGTGGGCTAAGCCTCTGCCTTCAGCTGGGGTCATGATCTCAGGGTCTCTGCTCAGCAGGGAGCCTGCTTCCTCCTCTCTCTCTCTGCCTGCCTCTCTGCCTGCTTGTGATCTCTCTCTCTCTGTGTCAAATAAATAAAATCTTAAAAAAAAAAAAAAAGAATCATACAGGCACCTCAAAGGCACAAAATTTTTAAGGAGAAATGAGCCTTTCCAAAGCATTCACAAGCTTGGATGTTATTCTAAGAGAATATTCAAGGATGTACATGTGTTTTACAAAGGAAAAACAGTCCAGATAAACTAAATGTCACCAAATAGGGAACATTCGTGATATGCAATTCTCTAGACATTAAAAAGGAATGTTCTTGAGGACTATTTAAGTGCATAAGAAAACTGTCACGAGACCATTTTTAAAAAGATTAGAAACCAGTACAAATGGCATTGTCCAAACTTAAAAAAGGGTCTGTAAACTCTAAATGATGGAAAAGATTTCAGTCAAGCATTTCCATGATATCACCTCGGAGTGGTAAGATTATAAGTCATTTCCATTTTTTTCTTTATGCTTCTCTGAATATGATTTCTGGTAACAAATGATATCATTCAATGTATGGCCTTTAGAAGCAGAAAAAGACAGCAGGGGAGATCCTGATGTCCTTCTAACTTCCCTTTCAACATCAAAGGTGGTTTCATTTGCAAGACTAGAAAGAGGGCCTCAGAGATTTCTAGAACCCTCCCTGATATCCTGTGTGCCGTGGCCTCGCTGCCTCAGACTCACTCTCCATCCCTTACACAGGAGGTCACAACAGTCCATGAGAAGCAGGAGGGACCTCCGGTCCCAGGTCACCTTTCCAGAGCCTACAGACCCAGCTCCGTGCCTGGAGTGTCCCCTGCCTGACACCCCCCGCCCCCATGCTGAGGGGGCTGCAGTGGATTCTCTCCAGACAATTCCAAAGGCTTCCAGCCCCCCTTTCTACTTTGGGATTTCCTCCTTCCCCTACCTACATTTCTAAGAAGGCCTGAGAGCAGACAGACAAAAACACCCCAAACTCATGGAGACTGAAAACAGCAGAGACCTCAGGGGATGAATTTTTAATGAGACTACAAAAAAAAAAAAAAAAAAAAAAATCAAAGACTCCCAAAAATGTTAACATAGCAAACACTTGTTTTGTGCTGGTTATAAATATTCCTCTTTGTGGCTGGGGTATTGTTTGTCAAGACTCTGGGAAGGAAAGGCAGCTGTTAGCAGCTGCTGGCAAAATGCAAGGAGAGGCTTGCCTGGAGGGGTGTGGGGCTAAGCCCGCAGAAGGGAGGAGGGCACAGCTCGAGCTCAGTGCCACAGAGACAGGGAAGCTCCTCCCACACTCTGTGCCAAATGTCAGTTGGTCCTAAAGGCAGAGAGCAGGTGGGCCGGCTGAAATTTCCTCCCTGGATGCTGGGGATGAACCAAGGAAGATAAACCCCCCCCTTCCTCATCCCTTACGTGTGAGATACATAGATGGCCAGGCAGACTTGGAGTTTTCAAAGACACGAGCTCATCTGAGCTTTCTCTCATATTCTCTTAGAGGATAGAAGAACCTCACAAAGATTAAAAAAAATATCCAGGAGGACGTGGGCAGAGAGCAGGAAGGAGCGTCTCCCTTCCCTCCCCAAACGTGTACCTGTTTGGTACACGTTTGGAACTGCTGCGGGCACTTCTGTATCACGGGTTTCAGTTGTGTGAACCCTGCCATTCTCCCACGACAGCTGGTGGCTGACGCTAGCAGCAAGAGCCTGGCTGTGCATCTGGCCGCTGGTGAGCCATGCGGCCCAGAGACTCGGGCTACCTGCCCGGCAGAGCAGCGGGGAGGGCTAAGGGAGCGAGGACACATTGGAGCACTCTCAGGCGCGACGGACACTCCTCCTGCCGCTGTCCTTATTATTCTGTTGTCAGGCACAGCCCCCTGGTTTGACACGAACCGGCAGAGCAGAGCAGAGCGTGCGCAGAGCGCCGGGAGCCATCCAACCCCGGGGCGCGCAGGTTCCTTCCTTTCTACTCAGTCACCGTTCCAAAGGGATGCTTCAGGGAAGAGCGGCTGGCTTTGTGTCGCTTTCCTAGCACACTTCACTAAGGAGAGAATTCCAACTGGCCAGGAGGTGCTGCTTCCCATCTCCCACCTTCTCTTCCCATCTTCCCATCTCCCACCAACCTGGAGGGATCCAAAGTGTCTGCTCATCCAAAGTGTCTCTGCAGAGCCCCAGCCTCCTGGCCTCTGCTCGCCTTACCTCCTCCTTCCACATTCTGGGGTTCCTCCAGAGCGCTCCAGAATGATGGCAGAACACAGAGGGACCATTCACACCACTGACGAATGGGCCAACAGAGGCTGCCCCGGTTTTCCCCCCGGTAGCCCCTGTCTGGTATGAAGCTGCCCCCAGGGCTGGCATGGTCCTCATTTAATATGTTCCCGTGACCATGACTCAGAGGTCGCATGCCAACCCCGAGGGTCACTGTGAATGCACAGCGCAGGGCCAGGACCTGATACAGTGCCTGCCCCATGCTGTGCAAGTAGGTGCCGGCGGTGTGTGCGGACCCCAGTGGGGGGCGGAGTGGAGCGGGGGAGCAGCAGAGGGACACAGGAAGGTGCCAGCCTGGTGTCCCCATGGAGGAGCAGCCCGATGGTGGGCACAGGGCTACTTCCCAGGTGGGCAGAATGAAGGGGTTGGACTAAGGCCATCTAATGGTCTTTCTGGCTCTTTAAAACACACAGCTGTTATCCCCAGTCAGGAAACAACCCTAAATTCATGTCTGGGGCCACTGCCATAGAAGGGCCTAAAGCTGTCTTGCTCACAGGACGGTGGGAGGGGGACAACGGTGGCATCTGCGCACTTCTTGGGAACGCCGTGCCTTGCGTGTCCTAAGTGCTCAGTTAATAGCAGCTACGATGAGCAGCAGGTAGGAAGGCGAGCCCTCACTGGAGGAAATCTCATTCCTTCTAAGTGAGGTGAAGAGCGGCCCTGCCTCTGGTGGGAGAGGGAAAGCCCCTTCCTAACTCCGAGTGCGGTCACCCCACCATGGGACAGACCCTACATGCATGGGTGCAAGGTTCCGGGTTTGATGCAGCAAATTCCCTGAGGAAATGGTGGCAATGGTGCCTTATCCCCAAGCATGCAGGGGACAGAAGTCCCACAGATGACTCGGTCTTGATCCCGATGCCATGCGGCCCTGGGGCTGCAGAATCGGAGAGGGGAGCGGGGACTGCCATGGGCACAAAGAAGAAATGGCATTGCAAAGGCAGGCTGATGCCCCTGGCGACCGCCCGGCTGGGATGATAATGGGGCCGGCAACACCGTGAACAGGACCTGGTTCCTGGCCATGGAAGGGCCTTTTGGAGACAGACAGCTCTGCCTGAGAACCGAGCACTCAACCAGAGAGCCTGGCCAGGCACGAAGCTGAGACACGGCAAAATCTCCAGAATGCTCTGTGCGAGGGGCACGGGGGCGGCAGTCAGGCGGCTCTGCCTCATCTGTAAAGTGGGGGAGCAGACAGCACCCGCCTCTAAGAGCGATCCTGAAGACGAAATGAAATGCTGCAGGTGCGGCGGACCGTGGGCCTGGTACGCCACGACCGCGGAAGGACAGAATCTGAAGCTGACTCTGCTGAGTGCGGAGCCTGGCGGGGCTCAGTCTCACAACCCTCAGATCGTGACCTGAACCGAAGTCACCAGTCGGACGCTTAACTGACGGAGCCACCCAGGTGCTCCGCACCTCCCACTTCTGATGATGATTTAAGTCCCCACACGGGACATGGCCTTCCCTCTGCTCCCACCTTCCACGGCCTCTCTGCAGAGACAGGATCTGACACAGCACCAAGGAATCCCATCAACTCCTTTACGGGGATTATAATAAAAGGGGTCATCAAGTGGTTCTTTCATTAGTAGGATCTGCTGTCAAGCTCATGCTAAGTGCAAAGGAGGGAAAGTGCCCTTCACAGCTCGCCCTCCACGGCCATACCTGCCATTCCTTCTTCCTCCGCAGACACAAACCTCCCAGCCACCTGCCGCGGAGTGGCCAGCTCACATGTGCTCACCCACATGCACTCATGCGTTCTCTAGCGTCCTGGAAGGCACAGCACTCGGGGTACAGCCGGGAGCTGGTGGCGCTGGGTTAAATCCCGTCTACGTGTGATTCCTCACATGAAGGGGCTGCTTCTCTCTTCACCTCCATTTGAACCTCCTACCTGCTCCTTTTCTGCTCTATATAAACCTCGCAGGGACAAATGTCCCCATAAAAGCTCTTCCTGAGCTGCCACACAGCCCTAGCACAGAGGCTTCCCCTGCAGCTGGATGCTGGCCGGACCCAGAACTCCGTGCAGATGAGGAGCCTCTCACAGGCCCGCATTCCCGGGCCTTTTCTGTAGCTCGGCAGGTCGGGCTGACTTTAGCCTCCTTTATGGTTAAAGACACCACTAAGAATCAACCCAAGATAGCTGTTGTCCGGGCTCCTCGGGTGACATACACAAGATGGGAAGGATCCAACTGCCAAGCCAGTTGGGGGTCCTTTTCCTGGCCCATAAAGCTACCCCAGAAGGGGCAGGACCTGGAAGGGACTCCTGTGCTGTCTCACCGCCAGCCACAGTCCTCGCTCTGTGACCTCCGCCCCTCACCCCAGCTCCAGCCACCCTCTGGGCTGACCACCTACATGTCCACCCCTGGGGATCGCCTCACAGGTGACCCACTCAACCCTCGCTGCTCCTGCTCTCCCTGCCGGTGGCCAGCACCGCATCCCAACTGTCCCCTCCCTGGAACCTCTTCTCAACCCTCCCGCCCCCCCAACCCACTCCCCAGTCCCAGAACAACTGCTCCCGCCAAGATCCCCGGCACCTTCCCAGGAGAGGCTCCCAAGTGCCCTCAGTCAGTCTCTCCAGCTCCACCATCATTAGTGCCAGGCTTCACGTGGGACAGCGTGACCATCATGATGCCACAGCCCTCCTAGAAATGCCCCTCAGCCCCACTCTGCCTACGACAGAGAGGCTGCCTCCCTCTGGAAGGCTCTGCAGGTCTGCTTTGCTCCTCCACACGGGGTTTCTACCTTCGCTCTCTGCACCTGCCATTCTGGCGGGGGCGGCCACACGAGCGGCTCCTGTTCACTGACCTGCCGGGCAAGTCAGGCCTCCTGCCCTCAGTCAGCGCGGTCAGCATGCCCGGTTCCACGTAATCCTACTGTCCCTCATCCTGCGGCCCAGCCAGCCCCTCACTGCTCCGTCTGCGTTCCGATCCTCTCCTGCGATCATTGAAACAGCTAGCAGAGGAGGTCAAAGGCACAAACTTCCAGTTACAAAAGAAATAAGTTTTGGGGTGGTATTGCAGGGCAGAGTGACTGTAGTTAGTAACACTGTATTACGTACCGCAAAGTTGCTAAGACGGTGGATATTAACAGTTCTCGGGCCAAAAAAAAAAAAATACTGTAACTATGTATGGCGGATGTCAACTACTTACACTGATCATTTCACTGTATATGCAAATATCAGAGCATTATCTTGTATTCCTGAAACTAATCTTACACGCCAGCAATACCTGAATTTTAAAAAGCCAGCCGATCCTTAGCATCTCCAAATAAGAGCCAGTGCTAAGCCCTGATACATGTCAGCTCATTTAGTCTCCATCCTACACTTTAAGAAGTTACTGTCCCCGTTTTAGAGATGCAAGGAACTCAAGCAGGAGACTTGGTGACTTGTCAAAGTGGCTGGATCTGAGCCTTGAAAGTCTGGCCCCCGTACACTTAACCACAGTGACCCATTTCCTGTTCATCAGTGGCCACGCTTGGCTGGTCCTGCTGGGCAAGGGGCACATGCTACTCAGGATGCAGACCCAGGAGCCTCTGTCCCAGGACAGACGGGAGCCCACTGCCAGCCAGGTACGTGTGCTGGATGCCTCCCAAGATAATTAAACCAAATGGCCCTCCCGGGTAATAAGGCATGGAAAAGCCCCACGTGGACGCAGTACGTTCAAGCCATTTTCCTTTACTTCATTACACAGAGAAATTAACCTAACTCAGCAAGTTCCTAACTTAGACCCAACCAGTGTCCCGGCCAGGCGCCAGGAGCTGCGCCTCCCAGAGCGGGGCCCTCAGGGCACACAGAGACCCCTCCCGTAGCCTGCTGTAGCCCTCCAGGCCAGCCCCGAACCCCAGCCCTTCCTCTCACTCTTGCTCTGCACAGAGCTGCAAGTGGGTGGCTCAGGGGCAGGGTCTAGGGGTGAGGGGGCTCCTGCCAGAACAGCCCCTGCGGGGTTCTTGCAGAGAGGAGCAACAACAGGGAAAACACCCTCCTTTACAGCACTTTAGAGTTCATAAACCGCTGCCACACACATTGTCTCTTCCCATTTTTCACATCAAACCTTGGAAACAGCTATTCCTCTGCCCATGTCAGAGATAAACCCAAAGGCTGAGTGACACTGAGGAAGGTTGAACTATAAAGTCAGAACCCCAACAGATCCCAAATTTTCTGTCTCCAAGCACCAAGAGCGCTTGCCTTGTCAACTCACCCCCCACACAGGCTCAGCCACAGGACAATCCTACGGCCCACAAGTGCTCCTCATACCCTTCAGGGCCAGCAGGTGCCACCAGCCTCTCTGCCAGGTGTCCCTGGGGAGAGCGGCTGACACTGCCCCAGCCTGGAACCTGGAGCTGCTCTCCTCCCTGTGTCTGTCCTGGGGCTGCTGAGGTCACTGTCGCCTTCTTCACTGCAGTGATGGCCACGGCAGGGAGCGACACTCCTCGGGTGCACCCAGGCTCTGCATCCTTGGTGGGGGGTGGATGTGCTACCCACCCCCCGGCCCCCAGTCCGGGCTCACCCATCCGGCACACTGACCCACTGGCCTGCATGGACCTAGCCCTACAGCACTTGGCAGAGTGCAGCAGGTGCCTCGACTGCCACCCACTTTGGTATAAGCAGCTCCCTGACTGCCAAACCGAGTGGAGCCCTGGCTGTGGGAGCCCGGGAGCCCCTCTGCGTTGGTCCACAAACTACCACCCTTCAAGCCCAGGCCCTCCCAGGGCCTCCACACTCCACATAGCCCGGCACCCAGTACAGAGTGCCAGCCGCCCCTTCGTACCTTGCCCATCTCATTCTCTACCTCTCCTTCACCGTCACCCTCACTGACCCCAGTGTAAAGGACGACCCAGGTCTCCAAGCCTGGGCCCAACACTGTTTCCTCAGGAAAGCGTGCCTGTCCGGCCTCCTCCAGCCCCATGCATCCATTCTCTACCCGATTGCAAAACCGAGCTCAGTGGAGCTTCCTCAGGACACTTCTCCTATTGTCTTTGTCTTCAGACAAAATGCATTCCTTCCTCTGGATTCCCAAGCACTTTACACCTTTCTTGTACAGATTTTAGCTTTTTCACTGTGGTCTGCTCATGTTTACTTGGAGATAAGGGGCCTCTGTCCTGCCTGCTCCCTCCTTCAATGTCCTCAGCAAGTCAGCCAGCCCTGCCTGTTTTGGTGCAGAATGAGCCTCTTGTTGTTCAAGAAGGTACTGGAAGCATATCCTGTTCACAGCCTCTGTGAGCCCCAGAGCAGGTGGAAAATACTGCTGAGGGCTCCTTTCCTGCCAAAAAAGGTGAGCCTCTTTCTCCCCACCAGCCCCTGCTTCAGCCACCTGACCCAAGGGCCCAGCCAAGCATGCCGACACAGCCTTCTGGCAACCCTGCATGCCCACCGCCAGCCTGCTGGGCTCCGAGAAGCTAGGGGTTCCTCCCCGAGTCTGGGGGCCATCTGGGGCCAGCTTGGACTCCGCCTGCAATCTAAACCACACCAGCTCCTTAAAAAGCAACTAAATCAGGGTCAAGAGAGAAAGGTACTTTCAGTAAGGCTAATTTATTGTTGGCTCAGAAATAATGAATCCTGGAAATGAGGTTATAAGTAAGGTCATTTAGAAACATGAATGTCTTAAGAGCACATTACTGGTCCATGTCCCTGCTCTCCAGTTAGAAATGTTATGGTTTGACAGAAATGACACTCCATATATACTACTAACTGTCCACTAGGATATAAGGTTTATTTAAAAAATTAAAAGTTCTTCCAGCTCCAAATTCTAAAAACAAAACAAAACAAAGCCCCCCCCCAACACACAAAACCCCCAAAACAATCCAGCATCAAGAAATAAAAGAAACTAGGAAATGCTCCTTGTTCAAGTTCAGTGAGGTTCTCTGGAACCCTAAGGCAGCAGGGAAACACTGTCTTGGCTTAGGTTTGTTCAGTGAGAACCCTGAACCCACTTTTTCCCTAAGCAATGATTTCCATGTTGGTTGAGGAGGAAAGGCTCTATAGTTACCATGCATGTACCCTGCCAGTTCAGGCTTCCTTCGTCAAAATCTCTTCCTGCTTTTGGAATATAATCAAATGCTGGGACAAAACATCATGTTGGAAATGTGAAGTATATTTGTAACACATTTCAAAGACTTAATATCTAAATATACCAAGAGCAAGAGTTTTAACCATATCAAGTAGAAAAATGACAAACCACCTCAAGGAAAAACAAAGGACCTAAACAATTTGCACAGTCAAAACAAAAGGCTAATAAGTAAATGAATTCACATTTAACCCCACAAGTATCAGGCACATTGCCCACTGGTGATGACGTGACAACTATTTTTATCAGACTATCAAAGATTCTTTATAAGGGTAACTGCCAGAATCGCTTTGGGAAAATGGACACTCCTACTTCTGATGGGATGGAAATTTGGCAACTTTCATCAACGGTCTTAAGAGGGGAGTCCTCTTCGACTAAATGTATCCCAGGCTATACATTTACTGAAAAATATTTAGTTACTATATGATCTTACACAGGGGGAAAATTAGCTTACAAAATAGAGTACAAGCTCATCTTTAAATTAAACACACACATACACGTGTGCACATGCACTGCATCTAGAAAGATGTTTACCAAAATGTAAACAGTGCTTAGCTTAGTGTGGTAGGAAACTTGTGTATTTTTCCTTTTGCTTATTTGTATTTTCTAACTTTACCCCCCCCCCCCACACACACAAAAGTCTTCCTTATATATCCTGAAAACAGTGGGGCATAACCTGACTCTGACTCAGCACACTTGCAACACGTGGTGCCCTTCCAAGATGGCCCTGACAGTGGCTTGGGACTTTCCTGTCCTGCCCTTCGCTTCAGTGGAATCTCAGTCAAGCTTCCTCTTCCAAAACCCCTTTTGCCTCAGGAAGGAAGGTGAAAGTATTTCAAGGGTTCACTTCATTTTTCCTGTCATGTAAAAGCTGTGAGTCTGGCTCTTTAAAATGCTGCTTAAATTTCTCCCTTAAAAAACAAAGCAATTACTTGCCAATCCCCTACTGTAGGAAGGAAACCTTGTAATTACCAAGCATCTGTCTCTCTATTCAAAGTCAAGGCCCCACAGCCAGAAGACACTGTGATTCAGCAAACAGGAGGACAGAGTGAACTATGGGGGAATCTGCATCCAAATCCTAAAGTCCCCTGTGCAGGAGACTAAAATTTCAAGCCCAAAGCTGGGCGTGAATATATCATGAGAAAAAAGAAAGCCCATTCCACTTGCAATGCTGGGCTGATGGGCAAAATAAAAGGCAGAAATTTTAACTGTCACCTTTGCAAAGAGCAAAGCTGATTTAAGTGACTGAAAACATATTTATTTAACAAAAGTCCTTTAACCAGGGTCCCAACTATGGATCAGGGAAGAGTAACTAAGCTGAGACACCTGGAAAGGCTCTGGACCGACACAGGTATTTCTGGAAACACTTTTTTTTTTTTTTAAGATTTTATTTATTTATCTGACAGACAGAGATCACAAGTAGGCAGAGAGGCAGACAGAGAGAGGAGGAAGCAGGCTCCCTGCCGAGCAGAGAGCCCGATGTGGGGCTCGATCCCAGGGTCCTGGGATCATGACCTGAACCGAAGGCAGAGGCTTTAAGCCACTGAGCCACCCAGGCACCCCCTGGAAACACTTTTAAAAAAAATATTATTGAGGTCTAACTGACACACAACATTGGTTTCAGGTGTGTAACACGATTCTGTATTTGTATACACTGCAAAATGGTCACCACAATAAATCTAGCTTCCTTGTTACCATATACTATTTAGTTACATAATATACAGTACAATATTACTGACTCGTCACCATGATGTAACTTACATCCCCATGACTTATTTACTTTATGACTGGAGGTTTGTACTTTTTGACTCCCTTTCCCATTTTGCCAGGCCCCCCATATCCCCTCCCCTCAGGCAACCACCAATCACTTGTCTGCATCTATGAGGCAGATTTTGTTTTTTAGAATCCATGTATGAGAGAGATCGTACAGTATCTGTCTGTGTCTGACTTATTTCACTCAGCATAATATCCTAAAGGTCCATCCACGTTGTTGCAAGTGGCAAGATTCCACTGTTCCCGACGGCCGAGTGGGACTTCGTGGTATTTATGTGCTGCAACTTTATCCATTCATCCATCGATGAACACTGAGGCTGCTTCCCTGTCTTGGCTATTGTTAGTAATGCTGCAACGAACATAGGAGTGCAGGTGTTATCTCAAACTGGTGTTTCCATTTTCCTCAGAAAACTACACGAACTGAAATGGCTGGATTATATAGTTCTGTTTTTAGTTTTTTGAGGAACCTCCAGACAGTTGCCCACCGTGACTGCGCCAACTTACATTCCCACCAACAGTGCATGTAGGTTCCTTTTTCTTCATATCCTCCTAAATACCTGTTACTTAGCACTCTTCGATGACCGCCATGCTGACAAGTGTGAGATGATATCTCACTGTGGTTTTGACTGGCATTTCCCTGATGCTGAGATACACTGAGCATCTTGTCTTACGCCTGTTGGTCATTTGTGTGTGTTTTTCGTGTGCCCGTTCAGATGCTCTGCCCATTTCTATATCAGGTTGGTTTTTGTTATTGATTTCTAGGAGTTCTTTACATATTTTGAATGTTAAGCCCTTATTGAGTATATGATTTGCAAAGATCTTCTCTCATGCGGTAAGTTTTGTGGATGGTTTCCTTTGCTGGACAGAAGCTTTATTGTTTGATACAGACCACGTGTTCATGCTTATTGCCATTGCCTCTGGGGTGTGTCTGCCTTCAGCTCAGGTCCTGATCTCCAGGGGCTGGGCTCAAGTCCCATGTCAGGCTCCCTGCTGAGCGGGGAGTCTGCTTCTCCCTCTCCCTGTATGTTCCCTCCCTTTCTGTCTCTCTCTAATGAATAAATAAAATCTTTTAAAGAAAATTTTTAAAAACATATTGCCAGAAACAACAAGGGAGCTTACTGCCTATGTTTTCTTCTAGGAGTTTTATGGCTTCTGGTATCCTATTCAAATCTTTAATCCATTTTGAGTTAATTTTTGTGCATGGAATAAAAGAGTGGCTCAGTCTCCCCAAAATCGTTTATTGAAGGGACTGTCCTCGCCCCAGTGCATATTCTCAGGTTCTCTGTTGTAAATTCATGGACCACACATGCTTGGATTTCTTCCTGGGCTCTCTATTCTGTTCCCTTGATGTACGCATCTGATTTTATGTCAAAACCATACTGTTTTGATTACTATAGCTTTGTATTACAGTTGGAAATCAGAGAGTAATACCTCCAGCTTTGCTGTTGTTTCTTAAGATAGTTTCCATGTTCAGGATCTTTTACCGCTCCATACAGATTTTAGGTTTGTTCTAGTTCTGTGAAAAATGTCATTGGAATTCTGATAGGGACGGCATCAAATGTATAGATTGCTGTGGGTAATATGGACATTTTAACAACACGACTCTCCCAAGCTGTGAGCATACAGCATTTTTTCATGTATCTGTATCTTTGATTTCTTTCATTAGCATCTTGTGGTTTGCAACGTATAGGTCTTTTCCGGTTAAATTTATTCCCAGGTATTTTATTCTTTTCGATGCAATTATAAATGGAACGGTTTTCTTAATTTCCCTGATAGTTCATTTTTCCTGTGTACAAAAGTGCAACAGCTTTTTGTATATTAACTTTATATCCTCCAACTTTACTGAACTTATTAGTTCTGATGGTTTGTTGGCGGAGTCCTTAGGGCTTTCTCTCTACAAAATCATGTCACCTACAAATGCCAACAGTTTCACTTCCTCCAATACGGATCCTTTTTGTTCCTTTTCTTACCTCAATGTTCTGGCTAAAATTTCCCATACTCTGTTGAATCAAGGTGGCAAGACTGGGCATCCTTGTCTTGTTCTTGGTCCTAGCAGAAAAGCTTTTAGCTTTTCACCACTGAATGTAACGTTAGCTGTGGGCTTGTCCATATGGCTGTTAACGGTGAGGTCCATTCCCTCTACAGCTGCCTTGCTGACAGTTTTTAATCATAGGTGGATACTGAACTTTGTCAGATGCCCGGCTGTCTGTTCCCTCCCTTTCTTTCTCCCTTACTTTCCTTCTTTCCTCCCTTCCTTGGAACAAGCATGCAGGAGTGGGCAGGGTAGGGCTGGGAGGGGCAGAGGGAGAGGGAAAGGAATTTTAAGTCGACTCTGTGCTGAACAGGGAGCCCAACACAGGGCTTGGGGTCTCTCCCAGGCTCGAGAGGCTGGTCACAGAGGGCCTAGGGTGAGTGTCAGCCGGCTGTCTATGCAGTGTCCTGGGGATGACGGCCTGCTGAGAACTGCCTCTTCAGTTCTCCCAGGTCTATGGGGCCCAGAAACATAAGCCCCCTGGGCACCAGAGCCACGTGTTCAAGGGGGCTTCCCTGCGTGGGCTGCCTGTACTCGCTGGCTCTGGCAGGGGTGCGGGGAGCCCGGCGCTCAGGCATACCTGCCTGACATTTTTAGCAGCGTGGAGCCACAAGGAAGCACCGGGCCAGGACAGGCCGCACAAGCAAGATAGAGGAAGAACGTGGACATGGTAACCACCAAGCACCTCCTCTCCCTGGAGAGACTTACACCACAGTCCCGCCCGGCCCGCAGATGCTTTAAAAAGTAGTCCATGACTTTCCTTCCCATATGGGCTAAGCACTTGCAATGGGCTCCTTTTGCACGCCATCCCAGGGAGAGTGGGTCTGTGCATAGGCCTTATAAGAGCACAGTCTCGGTTTCACAGCCCTGTGGGTCTCCTGGGTGTAAGCCTTGTCGGTTTTCAAAGCCAGAAGTTCGGTTTTCAAACCCAGTGCAGGTCCCAAGGGCTGGGGTGCCTGAGGTTGGACTTGAACCCTTCACTCCTCGGGGCAGTGATCTGTGGTCTGGGACATCTTTCTTGCTTATGGACCACTGTGCTGGGAGTGAGGGTTTTGGCAAGACTGTGTCTCCTAGCCATTCTGATGTGGCCTTTTATCCTCGGTTGTGAGAGAGCTGTTCAAATAGCTTTCGAGGCTTTTTCAGAGGGAATGTTCCACACGTCGCTGTAGGTTTGGTGTACTCATGAGAGAAGGTGAGTTCAGGGCCTTATCTATGCCTCCATTTTGAACTGCCCTCCTGGAAACAACAAAAAACAGCTATGCAGAGGACTGATGAAACACAGAAAGAACAAAGGAGATGGGGAAGGGAACCTCTGGGTTTTTCCTCCCCATGAATCACTCTTATTCTGAAGGCAAAAAATGATAAATGACCAACAGCCCCGAGACCCTTGTTTTGCCCTTACTTCCTGTAAGATGCTGGATGAGTCACTATTATCCTCTAAGTTTCTGCTTCTTCATTTGTAAAATGTACCCAAGAGAACTACTTCCCATACCCGTGAGGCTGAATTGAGGGCACATCTGGTGATTTCCTGGCAGAACGCCTAGCAAATGTGTGCTCAGCAGAGGGAAAGCACTAATAGGAGGGGTGATGCTTTGCCCAAGGACCCCAGATCTGTGTGCCAGAATCAGGATTTGAACCTGTCTCTCCACACACGATCTCACTGCATGTTGCACACAAACCGGGCCATGCCTCCAAACCACACAACCCTCAGAACGCTCTCCTTTTCCCAAGTCCCACCCACGCAGTCAGAGCATCAAAAGTATTAACACACATTCACTCCTTGGCTACTCTGCCTCCTGGTTTTATCAACACGACATTCAATGATAATCTTAAACCAGACCTAAGTGGTGGAAATACGTGATCCAGTACTTCCCCAGGGGTCAAGTCACCTCCTCCACCCTCTTTCCAAATAATGTCCCCCAAAGAAAGCAGGCATCTGCCTGGCCATAAAGCTCACTGACCCCTTTTAAGTCAGGAAGGTTTTCAATGGCTTGACTGGACACAAAGGTGCTTTTGCCTGGAAAGGACAACTACGCCGCCGTTTCCCCGAGCTCTGCCGCCAGCACTGGCAATTCCTGACCTCGCCAGGGGCTGAGCCTGTGCTGCCCATCTCCAGCTCGGCTTCTCTCAACATTTCCTTTCTCATCTCTGCTCACCCTGTCAGCCCCAGAGGCCTCTCGTCCACAAGGCAGAAGCGCAGAGTGCCTTCCCCCAGAATAGGTTTTGTCTGAGAAGCCGGGAATGGAGGTAAAAACCAGGAAAAAGCCAGCTGACAGTCAAGTGCTTAAAGCTCGGCTGGGCTCTGAGTCATGGCACTCGCTCTCAAATGTCCGCAGAGCTGAGAGCTCTTCAAAGGCCCCTGGCTGCAGAGGCTGCCTCTGTGTCACTCCCAAGATCAGGCACCACGAGGTTCCCGGGAGACAGTGAGTGAGCTCGGAAGTGCTAGCCACACCAGCTCACTGCCATCAGCTTGAGTCTATCCTCGCAGTGAGGTGGGACCGACTTCTGACATTTAAAGGGCTCTTAACCTTGGCACATGTTTCCAAACAGGGACTTCTCCCACTCTCTGGCGACCAGCCCATCCCGCTCTGTCTACAACCGACCGAGTTTTAGGGCTGCAAGTCCTGCATCCCAGGAAACCCTCAGTCTCGTGCAAACCTGGATGGTTGGTCACCCTTGCACCCTCAAGGCAACACACGAATGACCCAACTCTGTGAGATCAGGGGTGTCTGAATGATGAAGACAAGAGCTTCGCCTGGAGGCATCAGCTGGGTCTGCACAGTCTTGTTTGGGTGCCCACAGCTGGCAAACTAGGAGCCTGGCATCCACAGCCCTTCTCTCTACCATGGAAAGTTTCTCAGCAGTAGAAATTCTAGAAATTCCATCATTAGAATTTCACTCCTCTGGGTCAAGACCCTTGTCTCTGGTTAAAAGTTAAAACACCCCCGAGTGCTCAGGTAGGGAAATACAGCATTAGCATGAACACCTTCCCAGAAGAACTTTATTAGATCTTTCTTAAGTGTCAAGACAAGCTTTTATAGGGAGGAGGGAGGAGAAATGGCTCACACGAGGGTGAGGTCAGCATGGGACCTGGGCTTCCAACACAAACCCCACCTACCTCATGGTAATGCAATTTTACATACCACCAGCTTTAAGCGAAATGGCTGAGGCAGTCCTCATTGATTTTATGCATGCCATCTTATCTCGAGGTGGCACCAGGAGAGATCCAGGACAGACATTTGACCAGGCCTCTCTGCCAAGATGATTGCCATCCCTCAGATCCATTCCCTTCACTGAACACACAAATGCACGATGAGCAGGGTTCCTGAAACTCATGTGCACCTAGAAACCTCTATGGGACTTCACTGTGCTGCTGCTGACCCAGGGGCCTGGGGTGGACCCAGATCTGCTCTCAAACTGCATTTCCGACCAGCCCCAGGGATTCACAGCCACCCCCATCATAAAGAAGGGAACTAGTGTCCAGAGTTGGTGCGCAGGCAAGAAAATCAAACAGAGCCCTGAAACTGCTGACAGCTGGGCTGGGATACTCCCCGCCGAACCTAGGATGCCCTAGGATGTAAGAAGCATCAGATGAGGCCATCCGTCCTGTGGGGGGACACCAGGCGGAGGGGCACTCTGCAACCATCAGAATAACTAAGCATCTTCTGCTCCATCTACCACCAGCGGCCACTGCTGCTTTGCCTGTGCCATCCCAGTCCCATGGCAATCCTCTACCTTCCAGATAAAATGGACAAGACACTCTCCTGCTGATGGATCCAGACATCCCCCAATGTAGAACTGACCTCGGCCTCCGCAAGCCTGTTGGAAAATCACCCAGCAGAAGGCTGATCCCTGCACAGATCTCCTTCCAATCACCCCCCTCCAAGCCAGCTAGTCTGGGGCACGTCCTCACGGCATCAAACTCAATCAACCCTCATTTATTCGGCAACAGTTGCGTTCCTGTCTGTCTTTGCTGCTGGGCTTCGACAAGAGTGAGGGCAAACTAAGTCTAAGGCTAGGGGTATGTCCCCCAGAGCAGCGATCCGGGCTCAGAACTGTTGGAGCATTTCCTGCCTCCACTCCCTCCCCCGCCACCTGCCCACTCCAGGGAGCTCAGCTTGCACCTGCTGTTCCCAGCGGCTGTGAGGCCAACTCAGCGGGTGTAGGTTTTAGCAGGGGCTCAGGGCCAGCTTCTCTACCTCCACTTCCTACCGACTGGCCAGAGTGACCGGCTTTAGTAGGTCACCAGGAAAGCAGGTCCTCATCGCCAAGGACAGGGTTTGCCCAAGTATGTGTGTGCTGAGTGGGTGGAGTGGGGAGCTACTGCCAGCCTGTCCGTCACCGACAGCCGACCTCTGGAACAAAGCAGATGGGGGTTAATTCACAACAGGCAAAGTGAGGGTCTCATACAGGGTCCTGACTCACGCTCTTAGTCATCACAACATTCAGGAAAGATTCAGAAACTGCATATGGTACTACAGTTTAGCAATTTTCCAATTCTTCCCCCTCATTTTCTCTCCTAGGGGAAAAAACATGTTTGTTCTGTCCTTCCCTACAGGGAGGTAACAGAGGGTTTACAGAGAGATGACTTCTCAAATGGCGTCCTTATAACGTGGCGTATATTGTGGCGCGACCCACAGAGGACACCAGCGTCCGTGGAAATTGTAACACCCTTTACAGATGTAACACCAGCCCCGCCCCACGCAGCCCAAGGTCAAAGCCTTATGTGCTAAGTTACAACACGCCTTCCTCTCTGTACTAGAACACCTTCTGGGACCAAACCACGTGCTCCTGGGAGGACAAAGAGCGGTGCCCAGTCATCCACAGAACACGGCTCCTGGGGTCCTTTTGGCACAACAAAGAGGGTGTGCTATTTTCCAGGGAAATAAACCTCACCCATGCCATTTCTAATAGCCGATAAATAGAACGGCCCTTACAATTATTAAGCAGCACCAAACATCTGGTATTGATCTTCAAGATAGCAATAGATAGGGCGCCTGGATGGCTCAGTGGTTAAGCCGCTGCCTTCGGCTCGGGTCATGATCTCAGGGTCCTGGGATTGAGTCCCGCGTCGGGCTCTCTGCTCAGCAGGGAGCCTGCTTCCTCCTCTCTCTCTCTCTCTGCCTGCCTCTCTGCCTACTTGTGATTTCTCTCTGTCAAATAAAAAAAAAAAAAAAAGATAGCAATAGATAAAACTGAGGCCACAAATTGCGTGACTTTCTTCCAGGCTCGCCGGCAGCCCGAGCCTGCCCCAGAGAAGGGGGCCACGGGGCGCCAGCTGCCGGCGTCCTGCTGGGCATTCGCTCATTTAATGATGTGGCGAGAAAAGAGCAGAGATGAAATGAACTTTTTCAGGAAAAGGCAGGATTGAAGCTTACCAGGACTGTGAAGCTTCATACCCAGGTCTCAAAACCCAAATGAGAATCGCACTTCCTTTGAACTTTTTTCTTTTAAAGTGCCTTGGTGAACTTGCAAGGTGCTGATTGCAGCTGCCGAGCGGGCCCTCCTCGAGCTTCAGAGAAGCGCCAACATGGGACAAGGCTGGGAGGCGCGAAGCCTCCTGGAGATGACCAGTGAGCACGTTCCTGCTTCTGGCCAAGAGAGGATCTTCCTGATCAGTGGGAGGGGGGAGGCCGCTGGAGGCATTCGTGTTCATGGGCTTTTCAATTTCACACATCGGTGACAATTTAAAAAACCAAAGGGAACCCAAAGGGCACCAAAGGGAACCCAAAGGGCTCCAAACGCTATTTTGCCAGAAGTCCCCTCCCCCACCAATCCTCTATAGTGATTTTAATCATTTTAACATAAGAAAATTTAAAAGAATGGAATTGCAATCAAAACCACATTTGGCCTTACACAGCACCCCAGGGTCCTTATTATTCCTCTTAACTGGGGACCAACAGTAACGTGACCGTAGACCAGCTGTGGTTTGCTGGGGAATCCCCAAGGAGGCAACATGTGCCCCTTCCCACTCCCCTGAGGGGCCTTCTGGACAGTGTGCACACACCCACACATGGATCGAGCTGGGAGCTATGGTGTCAGGCCAGGTCTCCACCTAGAGCTTAACCTCTTGGGATCTCAGCTCCCTTCTGTCTGTGAATTAAGGGGTTTCTATCTCTAACGCAATGAACGCTGAACACCTGATTCCAGGCTGAGCATCTTCTTGGTGCCCCAATCCCCCCAGGGGCTCCCTCATCGGGGGGTGCAGGGTGGGACCCTATCAGGGGCCAACAGACAGAGGACGTTCAGACGCACAGGACCAAACCTGCATCGGCATCAAACACTGCTTCTCCATCTGCCTCCTGCTCCCTTCCCTTGCCCTGGGTCCTGAAAGCTGGAGCTGAGAAAGGCACTGCCTCTCGGGTTTCTACCAGGCCCTTCCATCGCAGGGCTTGAGCCCTCGCTGAGGAAAGTCTACACCTACAGCATGTGTGGACTGCAGTGAGACAGAGAGAAGAGAAACTCAGAAAAGGACAGAAGACACATGTTGGGCTTGGTCCTGGACACCCAGTCCAGTTGGCCTCCTGGTGCCCATTCCACATAGGGCTGTGCTGAGAGGTGTGGAGAGCCCTGTGTAATGGGGGCGGGGGTGGCCCTGAAGAGGAAGCTGCAGGGGATGAGGATGCCCGGGCCCACCTCCACTCGGCACCAGAGTCTCGGGCTGGGATGACTTTGCAGTCTGTCCCACTGGGTGGGAACCAGCGGCTGAGGATGGCCAAAGCCCAGCTGGTGAGGCAAAAGGCTTTGATGACAGGCCACCATCTGAGCCTGTTTTAAGTTAAAGCTTCAAATGTCTTTTCAATTCCAGGCAGCTCTTCCCCCAGCCAAAGTTCAGTGAGCTCTGTCACTGTCTCGCTCACTCACAAGAGCCCCAGAGGGCAGCACCACGGCGCGGTGCCTGGCACAGCCGCAGCAGGACTCTGTCCTACCCTTTTATCCTTTCGTCCATCCTTCCAGAGCACCTCAGAAACCCACCCTCTACTGGAGCAGTATCGAGATTTCCAGCACCCACACCATTGCTCTGTGGCCCTGAGGGCCCCCACCTCCTACTGGGTCCACATGGCCCCTGTCCGTGACCTGTGTCCCCAGGGCCTGAAGGGCTCCTCCTCTGACCCACATTCCTGTTCCAGCTCGGGATCTCATCCACCGAAGTCCCCCTCCAAGCCTTGCCATCCACCCCATGGGGCCTGGGGAATAATGCACCAGACCCCACAGAGCTTAACCGAAGAGCCTAGAGCAGCAGGTAGGTGGTGAGACACAGGGGGACCCTCAGTTTGAAGGGGGGTGGTGAGAAGGGGGTGTGTGGAGGGGAGGAGGGCGGTGCTGCGGAATGAGAGGTGGGTTGGGGAGGAAAAGGCAGGAGGAGTGTGTGTGCTCCGGGGCAGATGCGAGGTCAATGCTGTGACCGGGGACATCAGAACTCAGGAGACCGCATGGTGGACAAAAGGAAAGGAGGGACCGACTCTGTGACATCCCACCCAGGTGGGTCTGGCCATCCTAGAGCATGGACCTCATCCGCTCCGAGAGGCTCTGGCCCAGTCCCAGGATCCATGACAGGCCAAGAAAGGAGTTCAGAAAAGAGGGGCTATCTCCTGGGGCCCCCGCCAGTCCACACTCTGCTTAACCCAGGTGGCTTTTGAAGAGTCTGCTCTGCCCCCTGCAGGCTCCTGGCTGCAGAGTCCACCGCTGCAGCCCCTAGAGACTGCCCCTGGCCGCAGCCCCACAGCCCTGGCTCCCCACCCGCCCCCTTGCTCTCTTGCTCATTCAGTCCCCCTGGCTGGACTGTAACTCTTCCATAATCCCAGCCTTCTCTCATTCAAACCCTACCTGGGGCTCCTCAAAAGAACAGTCCCATATGCTTTACCCAGGTTTTCAACAAAATGCGCTACTCTCTTTTTATCTCCCTGAAGGCCACCCACCCCTTTGTCGGGACTCTTTCCAGAGCACAACATGTAAGGTGCCCCCTCCTACCCACACTTGTGAGCCCAGAGAGCACACGGGGTGAACTCCGCCAGCCGCCCTCACAGCCCCCACGGACTTCCCCATGAAACATCCAAGGGACCCTGTCCTTCCGCTGTACTCAGCAGCGGTGTCTGAGGGCCAGGAAGGCAGATGCTCCGTCTCCCGGCTCCTATGGCTCCTACTTCTCCTCCCCCTGCCCCAACTCCTCTGGTCTCCTCCACACTACCCCCCTTTCTCCATAAGCGCCTCCTCCACACCCCAAGCTCCTGCCCCCTTCGGGGTCTCCACCTGGGGATTGCAGGACTGTTTCCTCTATAGGGTGTGCGGAGGGGCACCTGGGTGGCCCAGCCAGTTAAGCATCCAACTCCTGGTTTCTGCTCAGGTCAGGATCTCCGGGTTATGGACCACCGAGCCTGAGCCCCACATTAAGCTCCCCACTTGGTGGGGAGTCTGCTTCCCCTTTCTCCTCCTCTGCCCCTCTCCCTGCTCATATACACACACGCACACACTCTCTCTAATAAATAAATAAATCTTTGATAAAAATAGAGGGTGGCGAGCCTCCATAGCTAAGGTGAGCCTGGGACAGCCCCGGCGGTACACACCCATTCACAGAGCTGGTGACCTTCCACATGGACTCCATGATGCTCCGTGGAGGCAGAGGACAGCATGCACGAGGGGTGTCACAGAAGACCCTGGGCTCCAGGCTTGCAAAACCCAGGGTGCACCTGACTTCTTGGGGCCCATGTGAGCCTCTATTCCTTAAACCAGGAGTAGAGCCTCCCCATGACACAGCCGTGAGGATCAGACAGATGAGTGTAACAAGCTTGTTCTTAAGGTACTGTGCAAAACACTCACTCAGCTCTCTAAAATCAGTAAATCAGATGGGGTTTCTTGAAACTTCATGCACCTACAGACCATGCTTAGGAGTCTGGAGTTACACTCCAGGGTCCTTTTTTTTTTTTTTTTTTAAAGATTGATTGATTGATTGATTTGACAAACAGAGATCACAAGAAGGCAGAGAGGCAGGCAGAGAGAGAGGAGGAAGCAGGCTCCCCGCTGAGAAGAGAGCCCGATGTGGGGCTCAATCCCTGGACCCTGGAATCAGCCACACTGATGTGCTGAGTGGAACTACCATTTGGCTTTGCTGATACCTCACCAGCTAACTTCTCCAATTTAAGTTCAGGAGACTGTTTCCCTAACTACAGAATCTAAAGCAAAAATCTCCCCAATACCATCCAAATGGAAAAAGTAGAAATTCTACAAGACCAACAACCTAGAATCAAGTTTTGCTGTCCCTCCCTCCAATTAACCCAAGTCTTCAAATTCCTAGTTTTTTTTTTTAAAGACTTTATTTATTTGAGAGATCAAGAGGGAGAGCACCAGCAAGGGGAGGGGCAGAAGGCGAGGGAGAAGGAGGCTCTCCGCTGAGCAGGGAGCCTGATGTGAGACTTGATCCCAAGACCCCAGGATCATGACCTGAGCAGAAGGCAGATGCTTAATGGACTGAGCCACCCAGGCGCCCATGAATTCTTAGTTTTTGACTGGCCGGGATGTATTTATGAATTCTAATTACTCAAAGATATCTCTGCCATAAAAACAGCGCCAGGACAGTATTATTTTCAAAACCTCCTCCAGGAACACATGGACACACACATATGCAAAGACGCATCCAGCTGTGACCTACAATCATATACTCTTCTGCAGGCATGTTATAGCTAAAACACATAAGGGAGTTCAGTCTCCTCCAGGAAGATCAATAGTCTCAGAGCTTCTGAGCTGGCCGACATTTTCCTTACGTGACTTGCCTTCTGTAGAGCTCACACGAAGATGCTGCCAGAAAGAACCCAGCTCCCAAGCTGTGAGCCCGAGAAAACACAGAGCTGGCTCGGGGATAGAGTGCCCAGCACGAGCTCCAGGGCCCTCTGGCCAGGAACCACCAAAGCCTGGGCTGGGGACCAGATGAATCACGGTTCACCTTCCCCTCTGACATGGCGCTTCTGGTCCCGGGAAATCCCACAGGCTCCTGACGGTCCCAGATGGCAAAGGGCTGAAAGGCACACACAACTGAGGCCACCTCCTTCAGCCCCCGGAGTCCCGCCTGCCTGCCTTGGTGACTCCCAGTCTGTCACTCTTCCTTGGAGAGTGGACTGTTGTCTGCCAGAGCTGCTCTAACAAGTGTCACAGACCCAGGGGCTTAAACAACAGGAATGTGTCATCCCTCATTCTGGAAGCTAGAAGTCTAAGATCAAGGTGTGGGCAGGGATAGCTTCTCCTGAAGCCTCTCTCCTTGGCCTGCAGATGGTTATCTTTTTCCTGGTCTTCCCCTAGTCTTCCTTCATGGGTATCTGTGTCCTAATCTCTCCTCGTAAGGACACAATTGTACTGGATAGGGCCCACACTGACTTCATTTTGACTCTATCATCTCTTTAAAGTCCTATCTCCAAATATAGTCACGTTCTGAGCTGCTGGGAATTGGGACTTCGACATACAAATCTGGGGTGGGAGGGACATGATCAGCTCATACAGACAGGAGGTGGTATCTAGCACAGCAGATGCTCAGGGTAGGGCTGGAGGCAGAGGTCTTCCCAGAACAGACCATAAGCCCTTAGAACGCAGCGCCAGCCCAAGGCGTCTGCGCTCCTGGCACCTGACTCCACCCCTAGAGTTCCTAGTCCTGGGTTTGCAGGGGCTAAGGACCTCCCTCAGGGCCAGCACCCTCTCATCTGTTACAACTTAAAACCCAGCAGGGAGTCCACACCTCATCCCCTGGAACAACTCAACTGGTAAAAACAGAAGAGGTGCACACCGGGTGCTCTGATCCAAGCTCAGCAGGAGGCCCTGACTCTCAGCCCAGACAACGGGGACGAACCCAGCCAGGAACCCAGCAGAACCTTCTCCCCACAAGATTAAATGGTTCTCTCAAAGTCAAGTCCTGTTACTTGGCAACCCTGGCAGGTTACTAAGGTGGCAGACTCAGTCTCAGGGGCAGCCCATCAATTAGCAAGAACACGCCAAGAGAGGGTGGCCAGATTTCGTGAGATGTAATACCGGATGCCAACTTCATGTGAATTTCCAATAAATAACAACAGGTTTTCATACAGACAGGCCCACTGACACATTTATTATCTGAAATTCACATCCTATATTCTACCTGGTGAACCTAGTCCCCCCCAAAAATCCCTCCCCGTCGTGCTGATGCCCACCTGGTATCTCCTCAGGGAGCTAACTACTCAGTGAGCAGAAGATGCCCAGGGGAGCCCTTCTTCTCAGGAGGGTCCTTCTGCAGAGCTAACCCCTCCCATGGGTCCAGCGACTTCAGCATGTGCTCCCCTTAGAGGGGAGGGGGGTTAGGCCCACCTCTTTGACACCAGGATCTCAGCCACAACGGGCTTCTGCACTGGTGCTCAGACAGCTGTCGTCAGTACCATTGTCGCCGTCGCTGGTGATGATCATCTCAGGAGGCAGTGGACGTGACTGCACGGGGTCAGGAAGACACTGCTGAGGGCACCTTCACTCACTACTGAATGTAAACTTCTAGCAAAACGATGCCTACTTCCTCTCAGTACTGGCAGGGATTCCTCCAATGCTCGGTTCCCGAGGTCGAATCGGCCAGTCCCTGCATGTACCCGGCTGGGCCTAGGTCCAACACACGCCTTGGATCTGCACACCTCGCAGCGTCCTCTCCTCCCCCCATCTCCTGTCAGACTGTGGCAGGGCCACATGCTGTGCTCGCCCCCGCCCCCCGTCCACCCCATGCTCCGATCTCAATCCTGTGCTCAGAGTAGCTCTTCCAGAGTTACACTGGGCCACACTATCCTTTCTTAGGAGCACTCCACAGGCTCCGACGCCAAGAAAAGAGCCACGTCCTTAAGACGCCCTAGAAGGCTTCCCACGAGCCACCTCCACCCTTTACTCTCGAGTCCTCCTCCTCCTCCTCCCCCCTCACTACCTCCCCAGCAACCTGCCCCCCTGGCACCTGCCCTCCTAGCACACTTCCACGTGGGCCTCATGCTCTAGCCACTTGCCCACCTGGATGGGAGGAAGACCCACTTCTCAGGTATGCACTTGGCCAACTCCCTCGCATCCCGAAAGCTTCGCTCAGATCTTATCTTCCCAATGGGGCCTATCTTGTCTGCTCTATTTAATTCCACAATTGAGCCCCTTCCCTGGTCCATCATTCCCAAGCCCCCCGTCCTGTCTGCTGTTCCTTCCCTCTGAAACACCTCCATTCTGATGGGCCATCTGTCTGTCCCAGTGGTTGCTTCTCTGCTTCCCCCTCTAGAGACAAGGATTGGCTTTGTCCACTGATGTACCTGCATGAGGACACGCTCAATGAATACTTGTTTGGTTCACTGTCCACTGTGTGGCTACAGAACACCAGTAAGAGGGTAAGCGCCAGCCCTCACTGAGGACCTCATCTGTGCCAGGCACTATGCAAGAGACTTTATACACGTTCATTCTCCCAACATCCTCTGAGTCTGCTTGATATTCTCCGCTTTATGAGAAAATGGGCTCAGAAAGGTCCCTGGGGTACAAGGGCCCAGGGTCGGGCTTCTGACAGAGCTGGTGGGGCACCGGCGACTTTTCAAGACTGTCTACACTGGAAGACCACTGTCCCCTTCAGTGCTCTGTCCCTCCCACCCAAAGACTCCTGGCATCTCCCAGAAGGGACAGCTCCCTGCAGATAGTCACACAGGGACAGGTTGTATGGTCTGAGGAAAGGACGTTGGCCTTGGCTCCTGAGTCGCAGGAGCCCCTGGGGGTTACAGGCCCCCCGCCCAGGTAGTGAGCATCCTCGTGGGTCAACTCCAACCCTCACCCACCGTGGGAGGCAGACAATGCACGTCAGACATGGCGACGCTCATAGCCCCTCTGGGGGCATGAGGGAGCAGCCCAGGGCTCAGCATGCAGACAGGCTGGGTGACTGCTACTGACACCCGGGGCTCTCCTCACGGGGAACTCCTGACTGTCCCCAGCGGGATTTCTGCTGCCCGGCATCTCCCAAACTAGAGACCTCGGGCCTCCAGCCACATTTGCTCTCGCTGCTAGTCCCTGGCATCCCCCTTCATCCATCCGCCGTGCACGAGCCTGTGTGGGGCCCACCCGTCCACTGCCCCCGCCCCACCCCCCACCACACAGCGCTAACACCTGCTAGCCCCCAACAAGACAGGAGGTGACCTGGACAGGAATGTAGTGAGAGAGAGTGGGGGTGGGGGGCCCAGGGGCTTCCAAACTGTCTCACCTTCTAAGACAGCAGGCCCCCAACCCAGAAGCCCCTGCCAGGAGCGATGGCTGATTGCTGATTGGGGGGAACTGCCTTTGGGTTCAGCTAAAACCTCTCATTTCTCAGATATCCCCAGTCTTCCCTGGAAAAAAAGAAATGACTAATGCCAACCATTACTCATCATATTCTATAACCAAACCTCATGAGCAACAGATTCCCTGAGGATTGACTCTGAGTGATCCACGTACACACGTCAGTAATCACCGCAAAGGGAGGGAGCCTCGGCGGCTCACTGACCAAGCAAGCCCCACAATAACTGTTTACCCCTAAGAAAAGCCAGGAAGGGTTCAAGCAGCAGACAGAGGGGTAGGAAAGGGATGCGTGTTCACAGAGGATTTTCTATGGGCTTGACGCTACACATGTTTTACAGACACGTGATCCCTTCCCAAAAAGGCAGTAAGGTAGCTACTATTCCCCCATTTTCCAGATTAGAAAACTGAGGCTCAGGTTAGGTTACTTTGCCAAGCAAAATCAGTAGAGACAGGAAAGTTGGAGAATTCCACGATTTGGCTGGACTCAAAGGAGACTCGGGAATTTTGACTCAGAAGTCTCTTATTCTTTAACAGTCTCAGACTTAACCCAACATTACATCAGGAATGGTCCAGGTTCCCTCAGATCTGGCGCTGGCTGAGCTCTTTGGAGGATGCTGACGTGGCCTGGGCAAAGGTCTCGGAGCCTGGCTGAGCCCGCACCAGGAAACCATGCCGGCCTCCTGTTGGCTCTGAGAATCTAGTCTTTTAATCTCCAGGTAGAAAGTGAGGAAAATAGGTCAAGCTAACCTAAAAGACCAAACCCAAAGCCTTTTGTGATCACAGCAGCAACATTTTAATATGTCTCAATTATGTAATATTCAGTCAACTTAGAACGCATACCACCCCTGCCAATGGCAGCTTCAAGCCTCTGCTTACACGGTCACTGAACCTGGTATTTGAGAATGAGGTTCTCTGGGGCAACTTCTGCCCTCAATGGCTTCTCGTATTCATCCAAGCAACTACCAGACCAAGTCCTTGTTGAAAAGTTTGAATAATGGGCCTTGGGGTGCCTGGGGGGCTCAATCGCTTGGCATCTGCCTTCAGCTCATGTCATGAACCCAGGGTCCTGGGATCAAGTCCCGCATCAGGCTCCCTGCTTGGCAGGGAGTCTGCTTCTCCCTCTCCCATTACCCTTGCTTGTGTTCCCTCTCTCGCTTGTGTCTCTCTCTGTCAAACAAATAAAATAAAATCTTTAAAAGAGAGAGAGAGAGAAACAGAATGAGGTGAATCCAAATATTACAAATATTAAGAGTATGCTGTCCAGATAACTTTAGAAAGAATATCTTTCCTTTTAGAACTGATGGTTGGGGGCACCTGGGTGGCTCAGTGGGTTAAGGCCTCTGCCTTCCGCTTGGGTCATGATCCCATAGTCCTGGGATCAAGCCCCATGTCAGGTTCTCTGCTCAGCGGGGACCCTGCTTCCTCTCTCTCTACCTACTTGTAATCTCTGTCAAATAAATAAATACAATCTTAAAAAAAACCAATTATATAGAACTGACAGTTGTTCACAGTCCAGGACGTAAGCATAGGAGGACTGTGAAGTCCCCTCTTCCCACGGATCCTCCCCTCGGAGGAGGATCAGCTGGATTATACAAGCTGGGTATAAAAAAAATCCCTTTGAAAAGACTTGAAAACTAGCCAAACAGCTCTCCCGCAACAGAGCCAAACAGCTCTCCCGCAACAGAGGAGAAAAGGCCACATGGAGGTGGGCAGGAGAGGCAGAGGCATGGTCTTACCCAAAACCCCACCAGGACAGTAACCCACAATCAGGAGGGCTCTCAAATAAAGTGGGAGCTTCTCCCTGGGGGGCCGGGGGGTGTGCCCCATAGCAAACATCCCAACCTGCACCAGAGAGATAAGTCCCCAAATTGCCTGGTTTTGAAAACCGGCAAGGCTTAAGTCTAGGAGACCCTGAAGGCTGTAAGAACGGAGGCTGCACTCTTGAAGGGCTTGGGCACACATTCACTCATCCTGGGGACCAGAGCAAAAGCAGCTCCATGCTGAGCACGGAGCCTGATGTGGGCCTCGATCCCACAGCCCTGAGATCACGACCTGAGTGGAAATCAAGAGTCAGATGCCCAGCCAGCTGAGCCACCCCGGCGCCCTGTGAAAAAGATGTCTGCTAATCAAGAGTCGGCCAGAGAGGCAAGGTCCCGTTGGGACTCTCTCCTGGATGGCGGCACTGGTGGGCAGCGTGTCTGCCCTCTTCTTCTACCTTGTTAGCGCTGCTAGTGCAGGCAGGTGTATATAGTCCTTGCAATCTCCCCTGCCCGCCAAAGTTGGGGGAGTGCCCAGCCCTGTATTCTCCAGCTGCTTCACTAAAGCCAGTGAGCAAGCATGGACCACCCAGGGGACTCTCCTTGATGCCCCAGTGGGGGTTTTTCTTCTTGACTCCCACCCAACTGAAACAATCAGAGAGACAGCTCTTGGCTGGCTGCCAACCCCACGGCACTGCACAGACAACCGACTGAACGCACACCCAGATTTCCTGTGGGGGAAAAAAAGCCTCTTTACTTGTCCTAGAGCTTCAGCCTGAGAGGCAGGCTTCAGATTGTCCACATGTCTTGAGGCTCTGAAGGTGTTCTCAGGGAGCAGAGCCCAGGACACACCATCTGCATGCTCCGTAGGTCCTGCTGTAGCTCATCAGTACCTCCCTGAGAGGAGTGGATACATTCATCTGGAGCCCTGATTTTTGCACCTGCTGCCCAGGGTCTGTTTGCAGGTCCAAAAGGGATCAAACCCCTCACTCCTTGGGGAGAAGCTCCTGCTTCTGTAAACCTCTGGGCTGCCTAGTCCGGAAGCCAGCAGGGTTCACAACTGCAGCCTCATGGGACTGTCTGTATCTCCTTATCTTAGGAGCCATGGGGTGAGGTTTCTAATCAGTCTGAAACCAGGAGCCGACTGAGATCCCCCACCCCCTAGCTTTGGATCACTGGCAGGTCCTGGCACATGCCCAACAACTGAGACTTATCAAGTACAAGAAACAGACTGCTTTGGCCATCACAAAGGTTCACTAGACAAGCAAGGGCCAGGGCAAAGCTGACCCACCAGATCCATCCCCTACACTACGCTCCGTCAAGACTAGGAGTGGAACTGCTCTGCCTAAGACATAAAAACAGCCAAGCAAATGAGGAAACCGAGGGATACGTTCCAAACAAAAAGCAAGAAAAAAAAAACAACAGGAAAAAACCTTAATAAAACCAAGATGAGTAATATACCTGATAAAGAGTTCAAAGTAACGGTCATAAAGACACTCACTGAACTCAGAAGAATGGATGAACACGAGCCTAGGTGGCTCAGTCGGTTAAATGCCCGACTCTTGATTTCAACTCAAGTTGTTATCTCAGGGTCATGAGATCGAGCCCTGAGCTCGGCAAGGGGTCTGCTTCTCTCCCTCTCCCTCTGCCCCTCAACTTGCACTCAACTCACATTCTGTCTCTTAAATAAATAAGTCTTTAAAAAAAGGGGGGGGGGGAGAGAAAAGGATGAACACAGGGAGAACTTCAATAAGGAGACTGGAAAAAGTACCAAATAGAAAAAAGTACTCAAAGTACTAAAAAGTACTAAATAGATAGAAGTCACAAACTGAAGAATACAAAAAAGATGAACCCCAAAGAGATCCATGCCAAGACTTATTATAACTAAAACGTCAGAAGTTAGAACTGACAGGAAATTTAAGTAATGATATAAGGCAAAATAATAGAGGTTGGATGATATCATAATTATAATCTTTATAGAATTACTTCATGTGTTAACCTTCATCATACTAAAGCAAATAGCCCTAAAGAATTTAATGTTTTAGTCACTTAATTCAGGCTATGTTTATTTTTTTAAAGATTTTTAAAATTTATTTGATTGAGAGAGGTGAGAAACACTAAGAGATCAGGAGAAGTACACTCCCCACTGAGCAGAGAGCCCGGTGCAATGCGGGGCTCAATTCCAGCACCCTGCATTCATGACCTGAGCCAAAGGCAGATGCTTAACTGAATGAGCCACCCAGGCGCCCCAGGCTATGAATATTTCAAGAAAAGGTCCTATTTGAGAATTCTTCATCTAGTAAAGATGAATTAAAACCAGAAAGTCAACTCTGCCACCTTAAAAACCCAGGAACAGAAAAAAATTCCTCGAGCAGATATAAGACCATCCACAATAAATCACTTTCAATCCAGCCCTGAAAACAAATACAGAGTAGGAAGAAAGCATTACAGAAAAAATTTGTTTTCATTAATCAAGCTGGAAAACAACAGGCCTTACACGAATGCCCTTTAGGAAAACAATTCTTACAGTTTTATGTCAATGGAAACTAACGTTACATTCAAAATGCATGTTAAAACCATGACTGTAGACTAACTACCACTTTCAGTCATCAGAAGAAGAAAAATGGTCAAGAGTCATCCAAACTGAATCCTGGTTCCTCCTGGAAAATGTGTTCCTAAATATTTCCCCCCTGAACTACTGTGCTCTTTCTGTATCTTACACAGCAGACACTGCGATGCACAAACACATCCAGAAGGCCTTTGAGGGCTGACAGCCTGTTGGAACAATGAGGAATTCACCCAGGTTTCTGCCTTTCTGCCGGGCCCAGAAAGTTCTGTGTAACCCAGGTGAAGTGTCATGACAATACAAGTGTGCCTCACACCTTACGTATCACCTCCTCAGGGTAGACACCAAAATCCATGTTCGTATATGAAAATCCAAGATGCGTACAGAAATCAAGAGTGATTCTGTCATCTTGAAAGAAAAACACACTGTTGCGCTGCCACATGCCTCGTTTCTCCTCGAGTGACTGCAGGAAGTAGGGATTGCAGTCAGAAGTCTCAGAAAGAAAAATTAGAGTAAGGGCAACACCTGAAGTTTACTCCTGAAAATACATGGAGAACGACTGTGACCAATAAAGCAGGGCTTAGTTTATGAGACTATGTCAATGAGCTTATACCATCCCATGTCCTGGTCAAACCCTCATGTCTGGGAGATGGAGGGACGTCTTCAT
This sequence comes from Mustela nivalis, assembly GCF_964662115.1. Lineage (NCBI taxonomy): Eukaryota > Metazoa > Chordata > Mammalia > Carnivora > Mustelidae > Mustela > Mustela nivalis. The sequence continues at coordinate 92,013,936 of NC_139021.1, read as the reverse complement.
CTTCCAGAGCTACTATTAGGGAAAAAGGTGGAGACAATACTGACAGGAGCCCCTACTTCAGCAGGAGAGCCAAAAACACCTTGCCCCTCCATAATCCCAAATGAAAATAAACATCTCGGGGCACCTGGGTGGCTCAGTGGGTTAGGCTTCTGCCTTTGGCTCGGGTCATCTCAGGCTCTTGGGATCGAGCCCCACATCGGGCTCTCTGCTCAGCGGGGAGCCCACTTCCCTCCTTCTCTCTCTGCCTGCCTCTCTGCCTACTTGTGATCTCTGTCTGTCAAATAAATAAAATAAAAAAATCTTTAAAAAAGAAGAAAAGAAACATCTCATTTTACTAGTGTGCAGCAGTGACTGTGCAGCAGGAGAAATTATTATTATTATATTATTATTATTATTATTAGAAGATATATTATATTATTATTATTATTATTATTGTACAGTATTGTCAACCTTTTGAATTCAGACACCTAAAATTTTTAATAAAATATGAAGGCTTTTTTTATTTTATTTATTTATTTATTTATTTATTTATTATTTATTTTTTTTTTTTAATTTTTTATTTATTCATTTGACAAAGATTACAAGTAGACGGAGAGGCAGGCAAAGAGAGAGAGAAGGAAGCAGGCTCCCTGCTGAGCAGAGAGGCCCATGTGGGGCTCGATCCCAGGACCCTGGGAACATGACCCGAGCTGAAGGCAGAGGCTTTAACCCACTGAGCCACCCAGGCACCCCTGAAGGCTTTTTTTAAAGAACAGAAACTTCAGACTATATCTTTATCCTAGAAGTTCCCACTACAACTGGCCTCTGTCTTGGCCAACATTTAGCCATTCAGATAAAATCCGTATTTAGTGCTTCGTGTGTATGCATGTGTAAAATAAGAGGATAGTCATAAATCTTTAAGATTGTGTATAATAACCATGAAATAAGGATTCTTGATACACAAGGTCTCGTCTGGGGAAAACAGCTGGAGAACAGTATGCTGTTTTCAAAATGACGGAGGGGAAATGCGCATTCGGTTATGAGAAAGGGAAGGAGAAAAAGACCAAACATTAATAAAAGGGAAAACAGCTTTTTCTGCCATCTTTCTGTGCCGCAGTAACAGTGTGAACAAATGTCCCACAGATGCCCTCAAGGACATTAACACTGCTGAAAGGGGGGGCGAAGGCCAGGTTCTTAGGAGGCCATGCACCAAAGTCATCGTCCCGTTTCCTCACTGTGATGACGAAGCATGAGTACATTGGCAAATTTGAAATTATTGATGACCACAGAGCTGGGAAAACTGCTGTGAACCTCACGGCAAGTTAAACAAGTGTGGCATGACCAGCCCCAGACTTGATGTATAACTGAAAGATCTAGAAAAGTAGCAGAATATTCTGTTCCCATCCCTTCAGTTTGGTTTCACTGCACGGAAAAATTCTTCTGTCATCATGCACCATGAAGAAGGAAGAAGCCAGGCAGGAGGGAAAATCCTGGGATGCCTTTTTCCTAGAAATATAATATACACGTGCATGTGAAATGCCTCAAAGGGGGGAAAAAAAAAGGAAAATAAATTAGTCAACTGATGTTTGACAAGGGTGCCAAACAATTCAATGGGGTAAGAACAGTATTTTACTCCCAAACAGCCACATGCAAATAATGAAACAGGAGCCCTGCCTCACACCATACAGAGAAAATAACCCAAAATGCATCAAAGACATAAATGTAAGCATTAAAATGATAAAGTTCGGGATGCCTGGGTGGCTCAGTTGGTTGGACGGCTGCCTTCTGCTCAGGTCATGATCCCAGAGCTCCCAGATTGAGTCCCGCATTGGGCTCCCAGCTCCACGGGGAGTCTGCTTCTCCCTCTGACCTTCTCCTCACTCATGCTCTCTCTCATTGTCTCTTTCTCAAATAAATAAATAAAATCTTAAAAAAAAAGTTAAAAAAATTAAAAAAAATGATAACGTTCTCAGAAGAAAACACAAAGGTAAATGTTAGTGGTCTTGAATCTAACAACAGTTCCTCAGCCATAACACCAAAGTACAAGCAACTTATAAAAAATAATAAACAAATAAATGGGACTCCACCAAAATGTCCCAGTTTTGTGCTTCCAAGGACCCCATTGACAAAGTCAAAAAGCCACTAAATGGGAGAAAATATTTGCAGATCATATATAAGGAACATACATCCAGACTGCGTGAAGAATTCTTACAACTCAAATAAAAAAACAACCCAGTTAAGAAATGAGCAAAGAACTTGAATACACATTTCTCCAATATTCAAACATATATATAAATATATAAATGTATATATAAATATATAAATGTATTTTACATTATTTTATATTTATTTAAACATATATTTATGTAAATATATATTTACATTCTTAAATATGTATTTAATTATAAATAAAATATGAAATATATCATATATATATTTATAAGTATATATATAAGGTATATAAAAATATATGGGACAATAAGCACATGAAAATATGCTCAACATCACTAATTATTTGCGAAATGCAAATCAAAACCACGGTGAGATACCATCGCCCACCCACGTGGATGGCTACTATCAAAAAACCCAAAAGCAGGTGTTGGCAGGATGTGAAGAGCTGGAACCTGTAAATTGCTGATGGGCTTGGAAAAATATCGCAGCCACATTAGAAACAGTTTAGTAGCTCCTCAAAATGCTGAACACAGAGTTGCCATATGACACACCAATATCACTCCTGTGTATAGAGCCAAGAAAAATAAAAACTATGCCCACACAAAAACTTGTGCATGAAGATTTAGGGTTTATTTGTAATAGCAAAAAGGTGAGAACAACCCAGATGTTCATCAACTGATGAACAGATAAATAAAATGTGATCCAGCCAGCCAGTGGAATAATATTCAGCCTTGAAAAGGAATAGAATTTTGATACGTGCAACGACACAGAGGAGCCTTGAAAACATTCTGCTGATTGAGAGAAGTCAGTCACAGAAGACCACATATTGCATAATTTAACTTATCTGGAATTTCCAGAATAGCTAAATCTATAGAGACCGAAAGTAGATTAGCTGTTGCCTAAGACTGGTGGTGATGGCTAAAGTTTTCTTTTGGGGATGATGAAAATGTGCAAGTAGTTCAGTATAGTATAGTTAACTATACTGAAAGCCATTAAATTGTCCACATTAGATGGTGAATGGTATGGCCTGTGAATTATACCTCAATTAAGCTGTTATTGAAAAATGCAAAGAACTTCTATATTTATCAAGTAGAAAAAGAATGAACTTGACTAAAAACATCAAAAATGGGGAAAATAAAAACAAACAAAATCAGATGGGAGGAATAAAATCATGACTGTTTGTCATTACTTTAAATGCGTACAGACTGACTTCTACTAAATCAAAGCGCCTATAGGGGGTTACAGATCCACGCTGTTCAAGAAACATACTTAAAATGCAAAAGGGATTGAGAATGTATCAGGTGAGGAGATACCATGCAAAAGAGAAAGCCGGAATGGCAAAATTCATTGCAGACAAGTTGGGTCTAAAGTTATAGGTACTAAGATGAAGAGGGACATTTTTAAAGGCAGAGTTTGGAAAGAAGATGTAAAAGGTATAAGCAGGCATACATCTAACAACATAATACCTAAAGACTCTAAAAATGCAAGAACAAGGTAAAATTTTAGCTTTTCAAATAGGAGTATCTACTAGAAGGAGGGAAAAACAAGGACACACAGAAAATAGACATCCTTATTTCCCTCGGAAAACATTTCTTTCTTACACCTAAGAAAAGCCATATTTGTAAAGATTAATTGCATACTAGGCAACAAAGGAAACCTTTACAAGCCTTCCAAATTAAAGATTTAAAGAACAGTTCTTTGATCACAATCCAGTAGAATCAGAATTAAGATAACCTGGTAACAAAAAATTGAAACTACATACAAGTTAAGAAATACAGTCTTCAGTCAAAGAAGAAATCATAAGACGACTGAAGAAAATCTTGAAAGCAATGGAAAGGAGACTATTTCATACCAAAACTTACAGAAGACACCAGAAGTTATACTCTAAGGAGACTTTAGTGTCAAATGTCTTCAATTTCAAACATTTTTTTGAATAAAAGAAACTGTACTCATTTAAATCCATCAGAAAAGGGCAGCTCAATAAATCAAAAGAAAGGAAGTAATTATAATAAAGATAAATTTTTAAACTAATAAAAAATATGAGGGGCAAATAAATTCAAAGTTGTTTCTATGAAAGACTAATGAAATAATAATAAAAAAAAACTTCACATGCCCTATTAAGGATAAGAGAGGGGGAAGCTGGGGTGTGGGAGGAGGTGGGGAGAGGGAAGGGGAATGAGGAAAGGGGGGTTTCAGGGAGGAGGGGACAGAGAGAGGGAGAGAGTTGCAAAACAGATAAGGATTGGGAACAGAAATATAAAAGCAAATGCATAATATAAAAGAATCACTAAACTGCAAGGCACTTTATACTAATCAATTTGATAACCTAGAAGAAATGATGATTCCTAGGAAAACAAAATTATCCAAATGATTCAAGAATGGAAAATTCAGAAGATGAGTTCCAAGACCAGACAGGTTTGCAGCTGGATAACCGTCATTCTACTGTTAAATGGCAACAGGCAATTAAACAATAATAAGCCAATTCACTTGATGAAGCTGAGCACAATTTTAATACCCAAACCTGAGAGGGAGGAGAGGGGAAGCTATTAACAAATCTGGCTTAGGACAGATTAGCTAACAGAAACTGAACTAATGTTAGCAAATAACAGAAGTCAGGCATCTATCAAAGGACTATATCCTGAGACCAGCTTGGATTTATTCCAGGAAAATAAAGGGAGCTCCAGACCAGAAAATCAATATGATTTACCTCCTCAATAAATTAACTGTGAAAAAACTCTAGGACCATAGCAATAAATGCATTTGATAAAAAATAAAGGCACCTGATAAAAGGTGAGCAGCCATTCTTTATAAAAATGAAGATAAAAACAGAAGGACGTTATGCAGGAGGGATTATTAACCGGGAAGCACTAGATCAAGAGGTAAATAAAATGAGCCCATATATGTTAAACAGTAACAGAGCCCCATGCGTGCGTGGATAGAGGCGAATGAGCTCATGGATGAGCACCAGGCTGTCAACAGGTATTATAGGGACAAAGGCAGCGGTGAGGAGAGGAGAGTCTTAACAACAGGGAAGAAGGTAAAAGGAAGATTGCAGTTAAAAATTGTGCATGATACAAACACATGCAAATAAGACCGGATATTTCCCCGTGTATAGTTTTTAAAACCCTGCACACATTACTGGAACTACCAACTCTTGCTTTCAGCTCCGCAGCCCTCGCGTGCTTTCCCAGTACCAGGATGCAGGGGTAGATCCTCCGTTGGTGACATCCTATGTCATTGTACTCCTTAACGGACAGGTGAAACAGCGCAGGGGCTGCAGGTCTGAACTCAGGCATTGCCACACCCACCCCAGCTCCCTGCTCGCCCAGCCCCCACTCTGTCTCTGAAGCAGCAGGCACTTGGAGCTGTTAAGAAGCAGGAATCTGAGCAGTTCTCTGGTTTCCACTGGAGCCATCTGCATCCATCATGTTTCCCATAGCTCTCCCCGAGTGTTGGTGCTGGCTCCCCCCCCGAGTGTTCCCTCAGCTCCTAGCACACCCTTCTTAGGAGAGCACCTAGTACTCCACGTCACAGTGCTCTGTTGGTCACCTGCGTCCATTGATCCACTCTGTGCTGGCTGAGGGCCAGAGCCCCCTCTTGTTAACTTCTCAAGTCCGTTTCTAATGCAGCAGCACCGGGCACATAAGCACCCTGTCAGTATCTGCCAAATGAATGAAATGTACTCAAAACATAGTATGAAGTCTGCATTCTGAAACTCCTTTTTGGAGCTGTTTGCTATCATTTTCCCAGGCAATTTCAAAAATTTCCACCCTTGCTGCCAATAACCTGAAGGGGTGAAGGAATGCCGGCGTGCCCCATGGGACACGTCGCTCTGGATGGTCCTTTGTCAGCAGGGACATTGATAGCGCTCTTCCAAACCCAGCAGGATGGTGGAAGGGGTACATGGCTGGGTGCCTCCCGGGTCTGACCCTGTGTGATGCCACCTGGTGCCTGCAGCTGCCCTCTGGAAGGTGTTGCTTTAGCGGCAGAGCTGGAAGGGCACTGAGCGTGTGTCTGTCTCCAATGTCCTGGGCACCACAGCACAATGCCTTCCTGAGAAACAGAATCAAGAACAGTTGCTGATCTTCATTCCTTCCCAGAAGGTTTCATACACCATCTTTGAAAGTTGGGGCCAGGGGGCACCTGGGTGGCTCAGTCAGTTAAGCGTCTGGCTTCAGCTCAGGTCATGATCCCAGGGTCCTGGGATCGAGTCCCACACACCTGCCTCCCTGCTCAGCAGGGAGCCTGCTTCTCCTTCTCCCTCTGCCATTCCCCCCACTTGTGCTTTCTGGCTCTCTGTGTGTCAGATAAATGAATAAAATCATTTTTAAAAGTTTGGGCCATACTCTTTAGCCATTCTACTTTCCCTGGGGTAATTTGCCACCTCCCTGAATTTACCTGCATCTTTCCCAAAATCTACTTATCTTCCAGCCTTCTTGACCATAATGAGTCTATAAATTTTCAATTCAATAGACAGTGTGAACTTACACTTGCTAATATTTGCATAACATGCACCTCTTTCGATCTCAAAGAAAAGCTTCGCACCGCAATGGTCTCTAATCTCCAATTAGGTTCTGTTCCGGGATCCCACTGGAATTCTACGCAACTGTCCCCTAAGATGCCATAAATTGTGGTCCAGTTTCCCAGCCAGCCAAGGAAAGCACATGGGAAATCTTGCTGAAGTATGAGTAAGAGCCAGCGAAAGGGAACATATTTATCTGCCTCGAATGCTGTGACCTGAGGAAAGCAAGTTTCATTACAGACAAATCAGGAAGGAGGTGCAGATTGCTTTTTATGTCACTCTGGAGTGGAGGTCTGTTCACTCACAGAAGCTCAGAATCTTCACATAGGACAATGCCCCCCACACCCAAAGTCAGCTGGGGATTCTCAGGAAAACTTTAATTGAAGGTATTACGGATTCTCCAACTTTCCAAAATGCAGGAGGAACATCTATAAGCAAGATTCTCACCACTTTTAGACAATTACACTTATTTATATTTTTTCTTCCTAGAAAATCATCCTTTCTCGCAATTCCTGATCTTCTTTTTGTAACAGTTTCCTAAAGAAGGAAACAGGTGTCCTCCCATTCCAGTTCCATCCAAAATAATAAAATAAAAATCTTTAAAACTAAAAAAAAGTGTGATTTTTTTGAGAGAGAGAGTACATAAGCAAAGGGACAAGCAGACTCTCCCACTGAGCAGGGAGCCCGATTTGGGGCTCGATCCCAGGACCCTGAGACCATGACCTGAACCGAAGGCAGATGCTTAACCAACTGAGGCACTCAGGAAGCCCCAAAATAATACAACTTTTAATCACTTTTGCCATAGACACTTTTGGGTGGCTTTGAAACATCAGAATCTCATTGACTTATCAGTGTCCTCTTCACCATCTCAGAAAAGGACTGGGTGCCTCTCAGAGGCCTCTCCCCTCTCCTGACCCAGGTCCCAGCCAAAGGTCCTTCACATTAGAGTATGAGGAACTGAGGGGCTGCCGGGAAGCGGGATGGGGTGTGGAAGCACCCTGGGGTGGGGTGGGGGGCTTGGGGCCCTAACACTCCCAGCTTCAAAGACAGCACCTGCTTTCCCCTGCCTCATATAGGTGCCCTAGGTTTGCCCTCTTTAAGGTTCCTGGTTGCTGAAAAGGTCTGAAAATCACCTACGTAGCACAAAAGCCATCATGTGCATTTTGGCCACACGGGACAGAGGCAGTTTAAAGGAAGAAAGATAAAGCTCCCCGGAATGAGCCAGCAGCTCTGGGCTTCCCCGCACATCTTTACTGACCCTCAGAACCCTGGGAAAGAGCCCCTTGGTGCAAAGTCACAGGGTGAGCCCACGCACAGCCCAGGCCTCCTGCCCCAGGTCCTCTCCAGCTATAAACTGACCCCTTAGCCCCTTCCAAACCGTCTACAGCCTCAAACCACCAACATGCCGTTCAGCACCCATCTCCAGAGCGCCAGATGCACGTGGCTTCCCAGCACCCTTCCCTGGCCGCTCCCAAAATCACCCTGGGAACATCGCTGCGAGGAGACAAGGAATCGATTTGTATCCTCTGGGTTGTCTTCCCTCGTAGCCCCTCAGGAGTCCCCACGCAGCAATGCCGTGTGGGCCCTACTGCTCTGAATCCACTTCCCCTGAGGAATCCGCTTTTCTTCAGCATCTGTGTCTGCAAACATGGCTCCTCTAACACCCCCCACCAAGCGTACCATGAACCAACCCGGGAAGGAGTTCATTTCTGGCCGACAAGCATTTAGTCCCAGAGAGCTGTGGCTGATGCCGGAGCAGCTTTTCTCCAAACGGTAATTTCGATAGGAGGTCCTTTTGCCTGCTGGCCCCCAACATCCCTGACGTGTAGCTCTGAGGGGCCTCCCCGTGGCCAGGCCTGAGAGTGGAACCCATCCTTGGGCTCATTTTCCACCACCCTGAATCCAGGCAGCAGCCCCATCTCACTACAAAGGGTGCTGAGTAACGAGGTGCCGCCACCAGGAAGAGAGGCAGCAGGTCAGAAAGATCTGGAGAATGACACTGGCCTTCAAGGGCCCCTCACAAGGGAAATATCATTAATTAGCAGATCTGACCAGATATACTGTGTTCCACATTCACGCTGTAAGAATGGGGTTTCCTCGACCCCTAATCAAAGGAGCTCTTTCACCCGAGATCACTTGACCAATCGGTGACTCAGTTTCCTTATACTAAAAATGAGGATAATAATACCTCACAAGACTGTTTTGAGGAGCACACACGTTACAAAGTGTTTAGAGGCACCTGGGTGGCTCAGTGGGTAAGCATCTGACTTCAGCTCAGGTCACGATCTCAGGGTCCTGGGATAGGGCCGTGTCAGGCTCCTTGCTCAGCGAGGAGTCTGCATGTCCCTCTCCCTCCCTCTTCACTTCCTGCCCTCTCTCTCTCTCTCAAATATATAAATAAAATCTTAAAAAAAAAAACACAAAAAACGAAGTTCTTAGAACACTATCTGCACATAGTACAGGACACACAAGCACTTGTTAAACAGATAAAAGGGTACAAGAGGCTGGCTTCCCTTCAGATTTCTAATAGGCTCCTGTCTGGGGGTCTCTAGCTCTTAGGAAGTGGGCAGGCTGCGGAAGCCCAAGGTTGTAGAGTTCCTCCGAGGCCAAGTTCAGTTTTCTATGCAGGACAGAAAACCTGTAAAATACATCCCAGACTTGCTTCGCTGCCATCCTAGTAGGGAATCCGTTCCCTCAAGAGTGGTCCAACCTCTCTTCCACTATTTGGGATGTAGAAAATGTTTAGCTCCTTGTAGACATTTCTTATTGGTGCTGATTCCATTCTCATTTTTTTTAAAAGATTTTATTTATTTATTTGACAGAGAGAGATCACAAGTAGGCAGAGAGGGAGAGGAGGAAGCAGGCTCCCCGCTGAGCAGAGAGCCCGATGTGGGACTCGATCCGAGGACCCTGAGATCACGACCCGAGCCGAAGGCAGTGGCTTAACCCACTGAGCCACCCAGGTGCCCCTCCATTCTCATTTTTAACAATCTAGCTGTGTGTTCATCTGGACTTCTGTTAGTTCCTTTATTCAACAAACATTAAGGACTCACCGTGTCCTAACTGGACCAAGACATCCAGCATCTCATCCCACAAGGGAAACATATTAGCAAATGTGGCAGCAAAGAGGGATGGCGTAAGGCAGTGACATCTAGACCAAACTAACAAGCAGAGCCTGCCATGAAGAACATTCCAGGTATGGGCCCCATAGGCATGAAGGCGGAAATGAATAGATTATGTGCAGATGGCAGGACAGGGGACTACAGGGGACACTGGAAAGGAAGGCTGTGGAGCAGCTGTGGGCGTTGAAGGCCTTGCGAAGGACTCTGGAATTCCCTTTGGTTTCAGCCGGAAGCTACATGAAGGTTTAAGCGGGGCATCATCAGATTAGCCTATATTTGTAAAAGATCGCTCCTCTTCCACAGAAGAAATGGGGATGGGGTGCGGGTGTCCACCAGACCAGAAGCTGGAAATGGAAGCAGATGAAGTTTCCAATATCCTGGCCAAGGAGTGAGTCTGTCACAGTGAGAGTGTAAAGATTTGCAGTTCTAAATTTTTGAGTAAAGTGGCTTATTAAACACACAGCTAACTATTGCCCGGGGTTCCTACTTTTGTAGTAAGTTTTTTCTGAAACTCACAAAGGGGAGAGGGGCTCTCTGCACCACATGCCAGTCGGGGCGGAACATCATCGTCACAGTACAGGGTGTTTTCAGAGCCTGTTATCCTTTTAGTACGACATCCCTCCCACCAGAGACAACACCGTGCCTCTTTCTGCCAACAGAAGTTGAGTTTTTCCCTTTCCCTCTTCCTTCTTTCGAGGGCAGAGCTCAGGGCTTCTCCAGAGATTCCATCCTAAGTTCGTAGATCTCACCGAGCCGACCACATTCCCCTCCCTGTGGGCGCCAGGAAACGCCGGAAACATCTGTATCTGCACCTGAACATGGGACCTTGGATCCCAGCTACAGTTACTTGTGCTGTGGTAACAAGGACATCATGTCGCGTGTCAGGACATTTTCGTAAATAAGGCCTCGGGTTGGGATGCTCAGGGTAGGAAAAGGGTGGGTTCGCCCCTGGGCAGAGTGGCATACCTTCTCTCTCCTCCTGGCCTTTGCCTGAGTTGGAGATGCCCTGTTCCTTCCTCTTTACCTGAGTAATCATTATCTCTGCTTCCAGAAGCAGCTCAGGGGGCCACCTCCATCAGAGGGGCCACCTCCTCCCCAATCCCGCTGGACCAGGTGACCCTCCCCAGAATTCCATATAAATCCCTGTTAACGTTGATCCCACTGCTTCCCAGAGGCTCTTTCTCCTTGTCTTTACTTTGTCTCTCCTGCTGGACCCCAGGAGACAGGTCTCACTCATCATTATATCCCAGCAGGGTTCAATATGATGCTGAATTAACACATGGCATGTCCCGCACGTCGCTGGCGGCTGGATGAACTGGAACACAGTGTGGCAGCATGTACTGAATCAGGGGTTCTCAGAGCACCAGGGGGCACGGTCGGTGAAGCGTCTGCCTTCGGCTCAGGTCATGATCCTGGGGTCCTGGGATCCAGCCCTGTGCCGGGCTCCCTACTCAACAGGGAGTTGGCTTCTCCCTCTCCCTCTGCCTCTCCCCTCCCTCTCAAATAAATAAATAAAATCTTTTCAAAAAATAAATTTAAAATAAATTTTTTAAAAAAATTAAGCAGGTGCAGGTGATTTGGCTCCCCAGCAGCCATATGGCAATGCCTGGAGAAACGTTTGGTTGTTGTAATTGGAGCAAAGGGCGCCACTGGGCATTCGGTGGGGAGAGGCTGAATGGAGGTGGCCAACATCTGGCCATGCACAAGACAGGCCTCCTCAGCAAAACATCACCCGGCCCACGAGGTCAACAGGGCAGAGGGGGAGACCCGCATCAAATCTAGGACCTGGCAAACCTTTTCCTAGGTTTACATGCTCAAGGGAAATGTATCTGTCATTAAAAACATGAGAATGTCTGAAGCAGCTAATCCTCAGAAGCCCCAAACTGGACGCCATGTAAAAGACCATTAACAGGAAAACAGATAACCGACTACAGTACTTACATGATGGAAGACTACGCCTGATATGAAATTTAAGATGCCACATACGCAACAAGAAGGAATCCACAGATGTCCTGAGGAACCGAACCACCAGAGCAAGGTAACAGGCAAACTTTATGGCTGGTGATGGAACAGAAGCAGGGGGCAGGGAGTGACTGAGTGGGAAGGAGCAGGAGGGAACCTCTGGGGTGCTCAGAACATTCCTGATCCTCATCTGGGTAGTAGTTACACACAGCGTGCCGCGCTAGGACTCACGTGCTGTGTGTGTGTATTACAACTCATGTGCTGTGTGTGTGTATTACACCTCAGCAAGCTTTACCAAAGGCAACGGTCCTCTAAGAGCCCCAACGGGCAGGAATCACGCACTAGAGCAGGTCCTCCGAGCATTTCTAAGGATTTTGGTGCGTGGCGGGCAGGAGCGTCGTAGGTGTTTCTGGAGACCTATTTCACCACAGACACCAAAAACCTTACAGTGGGTCCTTGATTCAATTCTGCTTTGGTCATTTTCTGCTAAGGATTGTGCTACAGATGTGCACACATAGGTTTCAAGAATATTTACCATAGCAGAATAAATACAAGAGGGTGGCAGCAACAACACTGACCCAGAGGAAACTGTGTGATACCGCGGACTCACTAAAATTGACATTTAAAAATGTAAATGGAAAACGACTACAATATATTAATTACAATTAAAGAGCAGGTCACCCAACAAGGTGTCACCTAAGATATATGAAGAATATACTCGATATGATTAACTATGATTAGCTAAGGTCATGAGGGGTTATGGGATTTCTTAAAATTTTACCATTTTTCCCTAAAATGTACATATATTACTTATTAATAAGAAAAAAATACACAATCACACTTCTTAAGAATAAAGGTGAGTTTTCAACTTTAAAACTGAGTACCAGGGGCGCCTGGGTGGCTCAGTAGGTTAAAGCCTCTGCCTTCGGCTCAGGTCATGAACCCAGGGTCTTGGGATCGAGCCCTGCATCGGGCTCCCTGTTCAGCAGGGAGCCTGCTTCCTCCTCCCTCTCTCTCTGCCTGACTCTCTGCCTACTTGTGATCTCTATCTGTCAAATAAAATAAATAAAATCTTTAAAAAAAATAAAATAAATAAAATCAAACTGAGTACCAGACCCCACACAATCCCCAGATTCCCTATGGATTCAGAGCCCTGCTGCCTGCAGAAGCACTCTATTGATGCTCAACACAGTGGCTGCGACAGATTAAATAAAGAGATAACATTCCAGATTTTCTGTCTCTTATCTGACTGTGTGGATTGGTTACACAAATCCATACATGCATTAGACCTCACTGAACTGCATATGCCCTGAGAAAAAGTGACAAGCAATTCCCTGTAAAAATACAAAAATATTTCTGACGGCAAAAGTTTTTAGATGATGTAAAGAAAAAAAAACTAAAAAGGCACGACCCTCCCTGATTAATCAAGTCTCCCTCGAAAGAAGGCTACCACTTCCCCAGGTAATCTCATCGCCTCAGAGGAAACCATGTTTCTCTGTCAAGTGGAGGTGATCACGGCTCTCTCGGAGTACTCGCAAAGGTTTGGCGTGGTTATGAAACGGAACGCTATGACGGGGGCCCGCTGGTTGTGGTCACCGTCATGCCCACAGCCTGAACACCACCTCCCTCCAGGAAGCTCCCTTCTCTGAATTCTGTGTGGTAGGGGCACGTGGCTGACTATTAGGGAGCACTGCATAAGGCGTACCCTGTCGCTCGCCCAGACGCCCAGCTCCTCCCGGAGCCACCGAATGCCATACAGAGCTAAAGCTGGGAGCAGTGGCTCACCGTGGACACCAATGACGAGGGCCCAGGTACCTCAGCTCACAAACCCATTATGAGCGTATACATTTAACTCTAGCTTTAAGATGTTTCTCCTCTTACTTCTCAGTCAAAAAAGACTTTAAGCCGAGTAAACCAACAACAAACCCTAAGATAAAACATTTAACCATGTTAATTTCCAAAGCCCTGCGGTCGTCTTCAGCTTCTCAAGGTCACACCTCCCTACTGAATGATTACTGAGGGTTGCTGACACGGTACACAGAGAAAACACTCTTAGGATGTCCAGCCTCTAAGAGAAAAAGCAAACAGCTCAGAATCCAGCCAGCCATGGCAAAGGAACTACCGACAAAGCCAAACACACAGGAGCCCCCGAGCATCTGGGAATCTGCCTGTTCCTTTGCCTCCTCAGAGGGAACAAATCACAAGACTGCTCGGAATAAGACATGAAAAGGGCAGAAGCCCAGAAAGCAGCCAGGTCTGAATTTCGAGCTGCTTCCAAGGAGTGAGCCTGCCTGCTGTGTCGGTTATTTACACAATGGGCAGGCGAGGCTGACAGCTTGAGGGGGTTATTTTAGAGGGAGAGCTGTAAGTCTGATCAGGAGAAGGTTCTGGACCCTGGGGTCCCAGCATGCATCTCCAGCTTCCAGGCTGACCCTCCCTTCACACAGGGTTTAAGAGGCAGCAGGGCAAGCATGGTCTTTGGATTTAAATCACCTCAAGGGGGCCCATATCTCCAGGCACAACCAGAACCCAGGGAGGAGAGGGAAGGGGGAGAGGGAGAGGATACCTCCACTCCTACCTGCTCGCTGCACTTCTGGAGCACCTGATCCAGGAAGCTAAATGCGTGGACAGAACAGAAGGAAGAATCTGGGAAGACTGGAAGACTAGAATAGCCACTAGCAGACGAGTCTCAACCTGAACCACAGAAACACCTCTGCCTCCCTGCCCTCCTCCCCTCGGCTGGGCACCAGGTGCCTCCCTACTGAACTCCAGATGCAGATCCAAGCTCAGGGGTGCCCAGTGCCGATGCCTCTCTCTGGCGCAGGGACTCTAGGGCATCAGCGGGGCTCCCAGACAGCACCTGTAATCTCTAATTTAAAACCAAAACCAAAAACCCCAACCAGCCCAAGCTAGCACAAGCAATACATATTTATGTGTAAGACACTGGTGCACACATACACATTCACTTATCTACACACACACGCACACACACACACACACACACACACACACACACAGACACACTTTTACAGCAGAAGGCAGGCAGGAAACCTGTTCCCTAAGTCCTTTGCTTTCCTCATCTGCTTCTAGCAGCAAACAGCCATTTCTGCTACGGATTTTCCTATACAAGGGTTGATCACAGATCCAGATGCCACCGTCCTGTTTACCCCTCTTTCCTACCCCACTGGCCTGCTGAGGTCTGTCAACGAACCAGGGAACAAAGATGGAAGACAGGCCCAAGCTGCCTTCCTTGAAAGTGGGGTTATATTTGACACTTTAATAAACCTCAGAGCCTGAGCCTCTCTGCTCTCAGACTGGCCAGGGTGCAGCTCTCACTCTTACCAAACCCGTCCATCTCTCCCCCCCCACCGCGGGGCACAAGGGTTTTCTCTGCCCGGCATCTATTTCCAGGCCCCATAAATCATATCCCATTGTTCCAGGCCATCTGAACTCATGTTTAATAAACCATCCACCTCACCCTTCCGCCACCACCCCGAATCTCCCACAGGGAAAGACTGTTTCAAGGAGAAAAGGAAATTCTTCATTAGGGCTGGATTTTAAAAGCAAGCTTCCACACAAAACCGGAAAACAAAATTGGGTATAAATACCATCCAATAACCACTAATGTCTTTGGTTAAAGCGCCTGCCTGCCTGTGATTCTCGGGTCCAGGTGTGAGCTCAGTGCACATCCAAAGGAAGCAGAATTTGAACCTGATGCTAAATGACAAATGATCCTGAACTTCATGACCATTTAAGTGCTGCAGTGGCTAGATTAAATTGCTGATGCAGAATTTCTCCCAAGTATAGGTTACTGAGAAACGTAATATTGCTTGAAAATGTATTTAGGTGTGCTCATCCTTCTCAGACCAACACTCATGGCTCTTAGTCATAAGCAGGCTCAAGCTAACACGATTCCCCTATTTTCCCCAGAGAGGGAGGGAAACAAGAGGACATGTCTCTCATGTTCCAGGATCAAAAACTGGATCACAGCACTCACAGCATCAAGTCTGCCAACCAGAGCTCTGGGTACATACAATTCTTAAAGAGCTAATTGAATGGAAAACAGCCATCTGGGGCTGGAAACCCTTATGACATTCTGGGAAATGTACGGGTTTTAAAAGGATTATGCAGGGTGCCGTGACTTTGAAAATTCCCAAACTCTGAACTGAAGCCTAAATGAGAATATGTTAAATTCACCATTCCAAAACATGGCACAGTTGACTCGGACCCTAGAGCCCAGCTGTAGCTCAGGGTGTTCACACTGCAGCCTGTCTGTGGGAGGTCTGCAGACCACTCCCTGCTGAGAGAGTCCAGCCAACCCAATCAGCCTACCAGCAGGCTGCAGCACAAGGTCCAGATCCAAGCCCAGGCACCAGCCAGGGCTCCCTTTGGCCTGCCCTCCTATGGTTGAACAACAATCATGGAGAGCCACAGGGAGAGCGGCATTGGGTCCAGTATGACCACTCCCTGGTCCTCCAAAACACTGGCTGCACACTCTTCCACACACGAAAATGGTGTGCAGAAACAAGGGCCTGCCGCAGTAGGCTGCTGAGCAAGGAACAGAAAGCATCAGGGGACAGGTGGGACTGCTGGTTGGTCTCCATCTCTCCCAGAGGGCAGAGGCCGCAGAGCTTCTGCAGGCTAAGCAGAGACGTGTCAAAACTACCTTCCCAAAAAGAAGGCAGTAAAGGAGGACTTCAAGCAGCCACAACTGCTAGCAGGCCTGCGACCTCCAGATATCAGGGGCTTGACCATGACCCTGTCGGTAAGCAGAACACACAAGTGCCTTCTGGAGCGAGAGCAGACAGCTTAACGCTGCTAACTGGTCCTCTCACTCTTCTCTGAGCAAGTGATCCTGAAAGGCATGGACAAAGTTGATCAGATTCACTGGAGAAAACAGGAGCCAGAGAAGACATCCCAGCTCGCACTGGGCCTCCCTCCAAAGGCTGGCTGCCCCACCCCTGGCACCTGGGTAAGGCTGCTCTGGGGCCATCCACACAAACCGATTTATGCACCCTCGACCCGCAAGACACACACACTCACACACTCACACACAAGCTGCATAGGGCTTTAGGAACCTAACTCAAACGCGCCCCTAACGAGCAACCCCACAGGTGTGACTGGGTTGGACACTCCCAGCAAGGGAGGGAAGGCCCCCCTTTGGGTCCTTGCCAGCGGCAGGGTGCCGGCCCCAGCTTCCGCCTCATCCTCTCCATCCGCGGGGAAGTCGGAGCGGCCCCCACCAACCACCACCACGCAACCAGATTGATTCTCGCACTCCAAATCCCCGCTGCCACGGCCCCATCTGTGTGCTGACGCGAACAGCCGCCCGCGAGCAGCCGGCCGGCGGAGCGTCTGGAGTTCTCCCAGCCCCGCGCTCACGCCTCCCCGGCCGCCCCCGCCCCCGCAGGCCGCGCCTTACCCCCGGTGTCCTCGAAGCGCGGGGGCGGGCGGTCCCGCAGCGTGGCACTCCAACCCGCGCTGGCCTCGTCCTCGTCGGACTCCTGCCCTTCGGGGGCGCCTGGAGGCTGTGGGGGGCCGGGGCGCTCGTGTTCGTCGTCCGAGGAGGCGGCCGAGGAGGAGCGCGAGGCGGCGGACGTGCTGTAGAAGGGGTTCCCGCCGCTGTCCGGGCCGGACTCGCCGAACACGTCGTCCGAGATGTGCAGGCTCTCGTAGCGCGCGCGGGCCGCCTCGAGCAGCGCCGGCGCCCTCCTCCGCGCGCCCCCGCCGCCCTCGGCCATGGCCCCGGCCGCCGCCCGCGCGCCCGCCCCCCAAAGCGCCTCCCAGCCGCACGCGCCGGGCCCCGGGCCCGCGCCGCGGCTCGCCGCCCCCCACCAGCGCAGCCCGCAGCACAGCGCCCGCCGCCCCGCGCCCGGCCGGCCCGCCGTCTTGGCCGCCTCGGGCCCAGCGCCCGGGGAAGCGCCCTCGGAGCTCGGGCGCCGCAGGCTGCGGGCCGCGGCGGGACGCAGGGCGCGCGGGCAGGAGGCAGGGGCTGCGGCTGGGCCCAGGCGCCGCCGCTACCGCCGCCGCTACTGTCGCCGCTACCGCCGCCGCTGCGTCTCCTCGGCGCCCGCTGCGTCCCCGCGCACCCTCCCGCGGCACCCCGCGCTCCGCGGCCGACCTTCCCGGGCTCGAGCTGCCAGAGGCGGACCCCGCCTCCTCGCCCCTCCGGCCCGCCGGCCAATAGGAGGCAGGCCAAGGCGGGGCCGGCGCGGGGCACGCCCCACTTCCCTCGGTCAGGCGGGGCGAGGAGAGCGTCGGCGGCGGCAAGGGGGAGGGCGGCCGGTGGCTTCCTCGCCTGCGGGGACGTGCGGCCTGGGACGGCCACCCGCAGGCCCCGCGCGGCCCCGCAGGGGAAGGGAGGAACCGAGGGGGTGTCAGGGGTTGGGGGGACGCAGCCGGTCTTCCCGCTGCCCGAGCCGGCTCACCGAGCGTGAAGCCCGCGCTCTTGGTCCCATTCCGCAGTCCGCGCCGGCGGCGGCGGGGAGCTGTCCGCCCCGGTGGTTCTGAACCAGGCGCTGCGGAAATTCCAGGTAGGCGCCGGGCCCAAGGGTCACGATTCCCGCGGCTGCTGGGGCTGCTGCTGCTTCGGTGCTCCACAGCAGGCAGTGCCTTGAGCTCTTGCAAGCACAAGGGCTATCTGGCTTCCGGGAGCCTTGCTCTAATAAGGAGCCCGCCTCGCCGGTCCATTCCTGGGGTCAGGTGGTGACTCAGTCTGGCTTCAATACCCCTGTAATTTGAGGGGGGGCAACATCCGGTCTTAGTCATTCCTCCGGTCTTTGACCTTTGACATCCTTTAAACTCAAAATATTCATTACCTTCCAAATATTAATTACTCAAGACCACTATTGCAACATCTTCACCCATACATTTGACACACTTGTCTATTAAAATACAGCACAATCACCCAGGCCTCAGTGTTCTGATAAATAATAGATCAGAAAGGTTTCATCCATCCCTCTGCCTTGGCCAGGAGTGCGTGGCACTCATTCCATTGATGACGATACACATGATCAAGGCTGTTTCTTGCTCCTCTCTCCCTCCCACAATAATGCAATAAGTCACAATGATGGTAACTGGGCCATAAAGTCACTTGCACTCTGAAATAAAATAAATCCACAGAGATGTGAAGGGCTTGCCAATCCTACTGGGTATTAACTAAATAAGGATTACACGAAAGAGAAAGGCATATTGCTATTTCATGCATAAAGGATGCAGATGCATAAAGGATGAAGATGTTGGGACCACCAGGTAAGGTCAGTTCTAACAGCAGGTGAGCAGCTTCTGCTCTTGCCCTCCCCTCGCAAGCCCCTGTTTCCTCCTCCCAAACCAGAGTCTCTGTACCAGCATGAATTCCTGATCATCACTGAAAGATGATATATAAAAGGAAAGGATTCACATGACATTGCTTTTTGTATATGAATTGGCTGATATACGTGAAATTGTTTGCAAAGCATTTCAACTCCGTTGGAAGAATTGTGTCACAGAAAAGAACTGGTTTCCAGCACTTCTCTATACTGTGTTAACCAGGGAAAGATTCTGAAGAGAGTTCATACAGGTAATCAGACTTAAAAAGGTCAATGACACATAGATTGAAGACGAAAAGTAAGACTGCGTAGCTCAAGTTCAAATTCTGCAATTAGGAATTCTGTAATACTCCTGTAAAATTTAATGACATATATTTTAAAAAATAATCGAAAGGGATCAAAACACTGAAATACATAGGCAAGAACTCCTTCTCTTCTCCAGGCAGCCAATGTAAAAGTCAGCAGCTAAAGTGAGTGTGTATTTTAAAAACTGGCTTGCTTTGCTACCCAGAGGAAGCAGGAAGTAGAGCAGTAACAGTTACAAGAATGGACACAGTCTTCCATTGTCCCAAATTTGCATTTGTATGGTGCTAATCCCAAAGAAACCTTACAGTCTTTGTGCTTATGAGCTCACAAGTGCTTGTAGCTCACAGAGCATGCAACACTGGGAGAGGATTATATGGTCACAAAAGAAACAGACTGGGAAATCAAATTGTTATCCAAACCCTGGCCCAACAAAAATGAGATGGCTATGTCCATTTAGAATCAAGGGTTTAGCAACCAATTGTTACTTTGTTTAAACAAATGTTTCCGACCAAGAACAGTAAAAATACTTCAGCCTTTTAAAAACAGGTGGCTGATTCTCCTTGTGAAAGGAGGGGAGGAAAGGGAAGGAAACAATTGGAAAACAAAAACCAAAAAACTTTCCCATCTGCTTGGCAACCTCCTACTCGATGCTACGATTATGGTTCTTCATCATTAAAAGTTTTACAAGTAATGTTGTCTGGGAGGATAATTATAGAAACAGCATTATACTGAGATCTTTTAAATTTGAGTCATTTAAACACATCTTCCAAATAATGCAACTTTGTAATATAATTAATTTTAAGATTAATATTGAGGTTTTGGTTCATAGTCTGCACAAAAGGCTCCAGGGTAGTAAGAACAATCCATTTCTGTAGTAGATTCCTTAGGCTTTGTTAAGCCAGAGAGGTTCATGCTCTTGTGAAACTGGGGATAATAGCCATATTTCATTGAGTCTTGGCCTCCTTTCCTGATATAGTTTAATAAGAAACAAAAAATGCTACCATTCAAACTATGGTACAATGTTTTCTTTTCATTAATATTTTAATTTCAATGTATTCAAAAAGCTCTTTGGTAAGTATTTAGACAGATTTTTATCACGTATGGCCTTAATGCATACATAAAAATAAAAGTTAAAATTGTTGGTTAACGTTTTTCCAAACCTCACATTAAGAATCTCACTACTCTTATTTACTTTCTAACTGAGAGATTTCAGTGCCCAGATTTTTCTCACAATATGTTCCTCTGAGCCACCCAGAGCTTCTGTCATGCTGCACTTAAAAAATTATTATTAGACATATAGCTGACATTCAATGTTAAATTAGTTTCAGGTGTACAACATAGTAATTTGACAATTCTATACATTACTCAGTGATCACCACAGTAAGTGTATCATCACCAGTCACCATACAAACTTATTATAATATCATTGACTGTATTCCCAATGCTGTACTTTTCATCTCCAGATGAGAACAGGAAATTATTTTATTTATTTTATAACAGGAAATTTGTACCTCTTAATCCCCTTCACCTATTTTACCCATCCCCCATCCACCTTCCCTCCCATAACCACCAGTTTGTTCTTTGTATTTAAGAGTCTATTTCTGTTTTTTTGTTTTGTTTTGTTTTTAATCATGCTGTATCACCCTTGATTAGGTATAAAGACTTCCAATCACGTCACCTAGGGACCATTCTACCCGCTGCTCTGTTTGGACGCCAGTCTCTTGTCTCTCTCTTCAGCAATGGTGAGGCGGATACCCTTTCCACGGGGAAGAGAAATCCATGGTTTGTTGCCTTTGCCAATAACAAAAATGTTGGAGAGTCGGGTGGCAAAGCTGTTGCCATTGGCATCTTTCACGTGAACCACATCAAATGAACCAGGGTGTCTCCCTCTGTTGGTGATCACACCAATTCTTCCCAGGTGACTCCCCAGTCATCATACACAGATTACCAGTGTCAAACTTGATGAAATCAGTAATCTTTCTGGTTTCCAAATCAATCTGAATGGTGTCATTGACCTTGATGAGGGGATCAGGATAGCGGATGGTGCGAGCATCGTGAGTCATCAGATGGGGGATTCCTTTTGTCCCCACAAAGATCTTTCTCACTTTGCACCACTTGTACTTGGCCTCCTCGAGTATAATTCGATGAATAGCAAAGCGACCCTTGGTATCATAGATCAGACGGAAATTCTCTCTGGTCTTGTCAATGCTGATGACATCCATAAAACCAGCAGGGTATGTTATATCAGTTCGGACCTTGCCATCAATCTTAATAAAATGCTGCATACAGATCTTCTTTACTTCATCTCCTGTTAGGGCATACTTAAGTCTGTTCCTTAAGAAAATGATGAGAGGGAGACACTCTCTCAGCTTATGGGGACCAGTAGATGGGCGAGGAGTGAACACACCAGTCAGTTTATCCGCATCCAATGCTTTGGAGCTGCTACACACTTCAGATGTTTCTTGGGACCATGAGCCATGGCTGGCTGTGCTAGGAACGAAAAGACTGTGTGTTTGTTTGTTTGTTTGTTTTTGTCTGTTCACTTGTTTCTTTTTTTAGATTCCATATAGAAGTGAAATTACAGGAGCGCCTGGGTGGCTTAGTGGGTTAAAGCCTCTGCCTTCGGCTCAGGTCATGATACCAGGTTCCTGGGATCCAGCCCCGCATCGGGCTCTCTGCTTGGTGGGGAGTCTGCTTCCCCCGCCTCTCTGCCTGTCTCTCTGCCTACTTGTGATCTCTCTCTCTCTTTCAAATAAATAAAGTCTTAAAAAAGGAAAAAAAAAAAGGAAGTGAAATCATATGGTATTTGCCTTTCTCTATCTGACTTATTTCTCTTAACCTAATACCCTCTAGATCCAGCCATGTTGTCACAAATGGCAAGATCTCATTCTTTTTTATAGCTGGATAATATTCCATTATATATCTATATACACCATATCTTTACCCATTCATCTACTGATGAATACCTTGAATGCTTCCATATCCTGACTATTATAAATAATGCTGCAGTAAACCTAGGAGGGCATATATCTTTTTGAATCAAGTGTTTTTATTTCCTTTGGGTAAATACCAAGTATTAGAATTACTGAAGCATATGGTAAATCTATTTTTAATTTTTTTGCGGAACCTGCATACTGTTTTCCACAGTTGTTGCACCAATTTACATTCCCACTAAAAAATGTACAGAGGTTCCTTTTTATCCACATCCTGGCCAACACTTGTTCTTCCTTGTCTTTTTAATACTAGCCATTCTGACAAGTATAAGGTGATAGATCTCCCTGTGGTTTTGATTTTATTTTCCTGATGATGAGTGATATTGAGCATATTTTCACATGTCTATTGGATGTCTGTATGTATTTTTTGGAAAAATGTCTATTAAGTCCTCTACCCATTTTTCAATTGGATTATATGTTGGGGTTTGGGTTTTTTGGGGTTGTGTGTGTGTGTGTTCTTTACATATTTTGGTTATTAATCCTTTATTATATTTATCATTCACCATTATCTTCTCCCATTCTGTAGGTCCCCTTTTGGTTTTGTTGCTGGTTTCCATTACTGTGCAAAAGCTATCTTTAAGTCTTAATAGTTTATTTTTGTTCTTGTTTCCCTTGCCTAAGCAGACATATCCACAAATAATGTTGCTGAAACCAATCTCCAAGTGATTACTGCCTATTGTCTTTTAAGAGTTTTATGGTTTCAGGTCTCTCATTTATTCATTTAATTTTTTTTTTTAAGTAAGCTTTACACTGAATGTGGGACATAAACTCACAGCCTCAAGAATAAGAGTCACATGCTGTACAGGCTGAGCCAGGCAGGCACACCTCAGATCTCACATTTAGATCTTTGATCCGGTTTGAGTATCTTTACATGTATGGTAAAAGAATGTGGTCTAGTTTCATTCTTTTGCATATGGCTCTCCAGTTTTCCCAACACTGTTTTTGAGGAGACTTTCTTCTGTTACATATTCTTGCCTCCTTTGTCAAAGATTAATTGACCATATAATTGTGGACTTATTTCTGGGCTCTCTATCCTGTTTCCATTGATTTATGCGTATATTTTCTCCCAGTACCCTACTGTTTTGATTACTATAACTTTGTATTTTATCTTGAAATCCAAGAAACTGATACCTCCAGCTTTGTTCTCCTTTCTCAAGATTGTTTTGCATGCTGCACTTCTTATAAAAGTATTCTGAGGTCATCCAAATTGCCACCCCTCCGTTCTGCTTGGTTTGATGCTGGTGGGGTTTCTCTCTTTTTTTTTTCCTTTTCTTTTTTTTTTTTCTCCTTATCTGAGATTTTCATATAATAACCAGTTTATTTTCTTTCTTTAAATGGTCCCCAAAAGGCCTGTGGCTTGGCATGCCAAAGGATGTAGATGATCGATTGTGCCCTAGGAGCAGTAACCACATGGCACAGGGTCAAGCTGTGGTAACTTTATAGGGACTTCTACCTGCTCAGCTCCAGCTATAAGACAATTCCTGACATTGGAGATGTGAAAGAAAATGGGAGGGGAGGGGCATCTTAAAATCCATAAAATATGGCATATTGTCTCCTGTTTGTACTTTTATAATTTCTGATTTTGCAAATGGCCAAGCTGCCGCAGAGAACAAAAATGAGGTCCTAAGGTGGCAGAGACTGACCTGGCCAGCCCTGTACTGCACAGGCTATGCGTTACTGGATCAGTATGAATGGAGAAAGCAGGGGTGAGTCAGGGCAGCTGCTGCCTCTCCCTACATTGCCTTCATCACCCAGCAGGAGGGGGCCCAAAGCCAAGGAGGACCCCCTGGAACTGAGACAGGGGAGGGGAAAAGAAAGCTGAATGATGCCACAGCTGCTGAACCATGACCAAAATATGGTGGAGAAGGCTGGAGGCAAATGTGCATGGTACACCGTGACATTTGGAGTCCTAGGTGACATAGAAGCTTAAGGATCCAACCTTGCTCAAACTGATTTTACATGATGATTTTATCTACTAATCAACCCAGAGATGGAGAGAATGAAATAGGGCAATACTATAGAAAATGCTTGAGAGAAATCTCTCTTAGGATTGAGATAACCTGATATTTCCATTGATTGATTGATTCATTCATTCATTCAACAATAATGTACTGAGTATTATGTATCAAAACCTCTTCTGAACACAGAATAAATCAGGAAAAAAAAACCCACAAATACCATTTTTATAGCACATGCATTCAAATAGAAGAGAGAGAACAGGCAGTAAATAAATAAATATATAATATGTCAGCTGTTGATAAGAGGTCAAAAGTAGAAAGGGACAGAAATTACATTGATTGTGATGGTGCTGGTGCTGGCTGTGTGGGCAGTTAGGGGAGATTACTCTGGTAAGAAGACATTGGCAGATCCTTGAGTGGATTCAGAGAACAAGACGGGTACATTTAAGAAGAGGAAACAAGTGCAACCCCCCAAGGGAGGCACGCACTTGCTGTACTCTGTTAAACACTAAGGAGGCTGGTGAGCGGAGGCAGAGACAGCTGAGTGAAGAGGTAGGAGATGAATTGAGAAGGAAGTTGAGTGTTAAATTTTGTAAGACTGAATTTTGTATTGAGTGAAGTGGGGAGCCATTGGAGATCTTAGAGCAGAGAAATAACAAGGTCTGACTTTTGTCTTAAACGGATTGCTTTAACTGCTGAGTGGAAAATAAACTAGAACAGAGCAAAGATGGAATCCAGAAGACCAGATAGGAGACTATTACAATAACTCAGGCTATAGAAGACTGTGTTTTGGACCACAGTGGGAGTAAATGAAGTGTGGAGAACTGGTCAGATTTAGAATATATTTTGAAGATAGAATCCACAGCTTCTACCAAAGAATTAAACGTGGGCAGTGAAAGCAAGAGATGGATCAAGAATGACTCTACAGTTTCCTGTTTGAGCTATTGCAAGACCAGCAGGGCTCAAGAAGAATAAGAGCTTGGTTTTGAACATGTTGGGTTTAACTCATCTAGGTAGATCTGGAAAGCAGGCAGTGGAAGAAAGTTTAAAATCCAGGTCTGGACTGGAGGTGGAGATGTGGAGTCATCAGGAGATAGATGGTAGGAGAGGGACAGTCACCAAGGACTCAGTGTAGACAGAGGAGAAGTCTGAAGTTGGGTCCTGGAGCACATTAATACTCAGAGATCAGGGAAATGAGAAGAAACCCCAAGTGGAGGGGCTTGTCCTCACTCAGAAGGGATTGGATTAAGGGTTCCACCCAGGTAAACTTAGTGGGATTCTGTGGGTCTTCTTTCCTTACCGATTTGATTTTCTTTTCAAGATTTATTTGAGAGAGAGAGAGAGCAGGAGCACACACATGCAGGGGGAAGAGACAGAAGGAGAGGGAGAGAATCTCAAGCAGATTCCCCGCTGAGCATGGAGCCTGACGTGGGGCTCGATTTCATAACCCTGAGCTCATGACCTGAGCCAAGATTCACGCGCTTAACCACTTAGCCACCTAGACACCCACCCAATTTGTTTTTATTTCTTTTTTAAAAAATATTTTATTCATTTATTTATTTGACACAGAGAGAAAGAGAGAGAGAGAGATCACAAGTAGGCAGAGAGGCAGGCAGAGGGAGAGGGAGAAGCAGGTTCCCTGCTGAGCAGAGAGCCTTATTTGAGAGCCCAAGACCCTGAGCCCATGACCTAAGCTGAAGCCACCCAGGTGCCCCCAATTTACTTTTCTCAGTGAAGTCATCAGAATGGTCGGTCATCAGCTGTATCTGATGGAAGGTGTTCAGTTCTCACTCTGAACAAAATGGCTGTACATTAGAATCACTGGGAGAATTTTAAAAGCACACTTATATCCAGACCCTAATTGGATATTAATCTAATTGGTTCTACACCAATTAGATCAGATCCTCTGGAGGTGGGCACTCCTGTGTTTTAAAGGCTTCCAGGTGATTCAAAAGTGTGGCCAGTATTGAGAAGCCCTGGCTTAAGGTTGGAGGAAAGAAGATGTGAAATAGTCAAAATATTTCACGAGAAGAGTGGAGATTCTGTCGGTCAGAGAAACATACTTGGATTTGTGGCTGAGAATTTAATATGAAAGGGGCGGCTGGGTGGCTCAGTGGGTTAAGCCACTGCCTTCGGCTCAGGTCATGATCTCAGGGTCCTGGGATTGAGTCCCACATTGGGCTCTCTGCTCAGCAGGGGGCTGCTTCCCTTCCTCTCTCTCTCTCTGATCTCTTCCCTTCCTCTCTCTTACTGTGATCTCTCTCTGTCAAATAAATAAATAAAATCTTTTTTTTTAAAAAAAGAATTTAATGTGAAAGCTTCCAGCATCGTTGCTTTTCTCACCAAACACGTTCAGCTGCCAGGGGCAGACGTAGGGTGGACAGAGGGTTGGGTTTTTACCAAGGTGGGGTTTTATCAGGTATGTATGATGTATGATGGAGGTGAGAGTATGGGACAGGGATTATAGTTATGGGAGTGGACTCTGTGCCAGCTGCGGAGGCCTGTGAGAATTTGGGGGAAGGATCAAGAACCACAGAAAATGAAATAGGGGGACGCCTGGGTGGCTCAGTTGGTTAAGCAGCTGCCTTCGGCTCAGGTCATGATCCCAGCATCCTGGGATCAAGTCCCACATCGGGCTCCTTGCTCGGCAGGGAGCCTGCTTCTCCCTCTGTCTCTGTCTGCCTGTGCTCACTCTTGCTCCCTCTCTCTCTGACAAATAAAATCTCAAAAAAAAAAAAAAAGATTCTCTTCAAAAAAAAAAAAAGAAAGAAAGAAAATGAAATAGGTAAATGGCTTCTTCTGAGTGACTTAGATAATTAATACTTCTTGAAATAATTTAGTGCAGCCAGACCCCTGCAAAGCAGCACAAACAACTCTGATGAGTGCTTCAATCTACCGTTTCTTCCCAGGGTTTCAATCAATTGCTTTCAACAAGTGAACATTGTGAGATATTTAGAGCAAAGGAACATAATACATATTGGAAGTTCGCTTTTTTTTAAAAGATTTTATTTATTTATTTGACAGAGACACAATGAGATAGGGAATACAAGCGGGGGGAGTGGGAGAGTGAGAAGCAGGTTTTTCCGCTGAGAAGGGAGCCCGACGGGGGGCTGGATTCTCAGGCCCCTGGGATCATGACCTGAGCCGAAGGGCAGATGCTTAGCAATTGAGCTACCCCGGCTCCCCTGGAAGTTAGCTTTTTACATTCTTGGAAAATGGGATTTTGTACATTTATGTCCTTTTTCTGTCCCCTTGTGGATATTTTCCCTCTTGAAACACACCCAACCCCTGCTCCACAGTTGTCCAGTAAAAGAAAGGGATCTGAGTGCCATCCCCAAAGTTCACTTGCATTTAAAGGAGAAACAATCCTGGGAAGCTGTTTTACACAAAAGAGTAGATTGCTCAGTTGTAGAAACTCAGGTATTATAAGAAAATGGGAGAGATATTCCTTACTAGAAGGGGGACCTGCTCAGCGTTTCTAAATTCACATTGGTAGATTGTTGAACTGTTGTAGGCTGAGTGTTAAAATCACATTTTTCCCTCCGTTTTCTTACAGAGACAATGATGGTTTTTCCAAGATTGTCTGTGAAAGGCTAGGCACCTGCAAAACCACACATTTGACCTGAGCCATCACCCAAGTAGAATGTAATCCGCTCTCAGATCATAGGAGAAAAAAGAGAGAGAGAGAGAGAATCCCAAGAAGAAACACTCACGTCAGGAGTTTCATCAAATTTAATGCACGTCTCACCATTTATCTTCATTTGCGGTAATTTTTTAAATAAACACTAATGTCGAATTGCCCTGCGTTACAACGAGCAACTCAATTATCAGAAAACCACGAGTCTCCAACGTTTGTTCTAATTACTAAAGCAGAAGAGCGGACAGAGTTTAGAAAATTTTCAACAAGGCTTAAACAAGAGAGATTTTCCACTTTTTTCTAATCAGGTCAACATAGATACCACTTTCCCTACAACCTTGTAGGCAGTTGGTATTTTTCAGAGATATCATTTGGTTCTTTATAGAAGGCTTAAAGTTGGAGGTCCATAAAAACGGTAATCAACTTTTATGTGTGCCTTCTATAGGCCAGGAACTGTGCTAAATGAACAGTATCTAATTTAATCCTCCTAACAAGCCCTGTGAAGTCAATACTACTGACTATTCTCACTCCAAGGGGGGGCAAAGGAGATGCTTCGAGAGTTGAACTCAGTTTTCCAAGTTCATACAGCTCGTATATGATGGAATCAGGACTTGAGCTCAGTCTAATGCCAGGTTGGACCCTCAGTGGCAGCTACTGTAGTTTTTTTGACCGTCACCTGCTTCCCTCCCCCACCCCCACCCCCATCTCATTCCCATTTAGGGATAATCAGCCATACCTAAATGACAGTGGCCAGGCAGGGAGGGTGGCTACTGGGTTTAATTATTTATATCCAGGGGGAAGAGCCGCCTCACCCCATACATTCTGCTTTAGCTCTTGCCCTGCCAGGGGAGTAGCCATCCTTCAAACCATCAGTGTTAATTGCTGGTGAGGGATGAATTAGGCGGCAGGGGTCACACACAGTTTACTAGTCATGCATATTTCTTTCAGAATACCTAAGTACCATTCCCTTGGAGATGAGAAGAAATGATGGGAGGGATGTTAAAAGGGACTCCCAGAAATATTTCTGGACCAGTCATGATCACTAGCCCTTATGATATTCTTGGAGTCATTTTACTGGTTCTTGAAATGAGTGCACTTGCCCTAGGATGGCTTGGCCCCTCCCAGTAATCAGAAGCTCCCAGGATGGGTCAAAGATTACTTTATTTGCTATAATTCTGCAAGTTGAATGTATCTCTCAGCCATTTCCTGTGAATGCTATTATGGGGCAGGCACAGGGGGATGACTATGGGACAGAAACATCAGGTGAGAGGGATCCTATGCTTTTGTATGAAGGAGAAGCCCATTCTCCTTGGTGATGGGAGTTTTCCTTCTGCTCTGACTCCTGCCCAGCCGGGATCAGTGGGGAGCCTCCTCCTTTGGGCGACAGGTCTCTTTCTTTCTAAATCCTCTTTTTTTTGGCCAAAAAGCAAGACTACCCTTCTTTTCATCTTTCAGCTTTTCATCCTGGCCAACGACACTCAAACACCCTCGCCCCCAATTTGGGCTGCTAGACTATGGCAAGAGGCCACATACTGGGTATATTACCTCAGGCCCAGTGTTTGGACTTCACTGAACCTTAATTGTAACATCTGAGAAGGGTTGAGGGGGCGGATATTGTGAGGATTCATTAAGACAATGTTAAATTTTTATCACAGAGTCAAGGAAGATCTCTTGTTAGGAATGTGTTCCATCTTACCAGGATAGAGGGCAAAATAGCATTTTACTTATTTTTTTTTAAATAAAGTATTTCTTTTTTAAAAATTATTTATTTGACAGAGAGACAGAGCAAGAATACAAGCAGGGGGAGTGGGAGAGGGAGAAGCAGGCTTCCTGCTGAGCAGGGAGCACAATGTGGGCCTCAATCCCAAGACCCTAAGATCATGATCTGAGTGGAAGGAAGATCCTTAAGGACTGACACACCCAGGTTCCCCACAAAACAGCATTTTAAACAATATTTTTATTTTTATTTTATACGTATATATGTAAACATAGAATTGAATGTATACATATAAATATAATTTGTAAACACATTTGATATATATTTATGTTTGTCCTAGGACGCAGCCCTGCCCTCCTGAGCAGCACAAGAGGGTGGGTTTTTACAGAGAATCACCAAACAGCTTGACCCAACTGAAGGGCCAGCCTTGCGCTGCTGCTTAAGAGAAAGTCTTGAGTTGGGAAAGGTTTGACAAATACTGAGAAAACCAGTCAATTAATATGTTAAAAGCACTACCCAACCACAGTATGAACCATTTAGACATATGGCTTTAATTTTGACTTTAGTCTCCAAAGCCTAGTGGTCCCTGGGGAAAGGGGGCAGAGGGAGAGACAGGACCAGCTTCTCTGTGGGCCAGGTTTCTGGGGTTTCTCCCAGCCCTGCCCCCAGAGGGAATGCCCCCACCCAGGGCTTTGCTCCCAGAAGGGCCCCTCCCCCAGAAAGCCCCTTCCCAAAGGGCCCTCCCCTTTGGGCCACACCCTCAGAGGTCCCATTATCCACCCCCAACCCCCCTATCCCCCTACCCCCACCAAGCACCGCCCTCAGAAGGGTTCTAAGGTGAAGTCAGTGTGCTTCTCTCTCACTGTCTAGGAATTACTCAGTTTTATTTTTGACTTTGTGTTTTATGAGCGAAGTGGGTGGTGTAAGGACCTATTTTATATTTTTATTTTTTAGCCAGCAGCTTCCATTGAGGTTACACAATAACCTTGTTGTTTAACCCTTAAGCTGTCCCTGCTCCCCTTCTCCCAGGGGACTTACTTAAAAACAAGTCCCGGAAATCAACCTCAGGTAACAAAGCCCAAATACAAGGGTGGGTCAGGCCAGGTAAGACATCTGATCAGTGGAGGGCTGCATACTGTCTCCCTAGCTACCAAGGAGTATGGGTCCCGCCCTTTGTGAGTCTTTTGGGAGCCAATCCTAACCAAGGTGATAGGCTAGGTCAAATGTCTACTAAAAGGTAAATTGTAATTCAATTGGTCACCTAGCATCACTGTGCAGCTTTCTCTGTGTGTTACAATTTTATTGGCCACCTGTGCGTGGCCAGGCCCAACCGCATGGCTTTTGCCCTTAAAAGCTAGTCCGTAAAGGAGAGAGGGGTCGACTTCTCTGTAAGAAAAGCGGCCCTGACTGGTCAGTTTGATTCTTGATGCTTGGTGCGAAATAAAGCTTTGTTTGACCTTTGCTTTGTATCAGTCTTGCTCTTTTAATCATGGACCCATTATTGGGGCATAACAGGTAGGACAGTAGAGCACATACATAGTGGAGGGGACAGCCCACTGTGGGTATCCACCGTTCCTTGCCTCCTCATTTGCATGTACTGCTCGCCCTGCCCGGTGAGCACAGCATGGAAATGGACACCTCGTGAGTGGTGGTCAACGAGACTCGCTGACCACGTGACATCTATGATCGAGTCAACCGGAGCTCGCCTTCCCTACAGACCAGAGCTTGCTCTGAGCACCGGCAGGAGGCGGTGGCCTCTTGTGAGCAGCCCAGAACCCTGTCTTGTCCTTTCTCACTCATGTCACCTCCCTGTGTTAGCCAAGCCTTGGAAGTGGTGACTTAGGAGGGAAGAGAAAGAAAGGCAGCCCCCGGCTCCTGATCCTGTCAAGTTCCTTACTCATCAGGAAGCCGAGGGCGGCAGGGTTGGTGGAACAGGTGTGAGTCCTCAGGTGAGGTAAAGATGGCAGAGCTGGTCTTGTGCACCATTTCCACGATTCTGATAAGAAGAGGGCACGTGGGTGTGCGCCAGCTGTGGAATCCCTGCGTGAATTATTTAACACTGACATTGCACCCTGCGAAGATGAATGGCAAAAATCATGCCCACAATCACATTTTAAATTTTTTATTTGCTTGGAATGACATTAAATGCAAATAGAAAACAGCAGCCATGCCCCTTCAGAAGACAGACCATGGAGGAAATGAGCTTTCTATTTTAGTACCTTTAACAAACACTTCCTCCCTGTTTTTGCCCAAAGGGCCCTATATCTTCCTTTTGCATGGGGCTTGTAAATTATGTAGCCAGCCCTGGGGACAGCTGTGCAGTGTCTCAATGACCCAGTGCGGGGAATGGCAGGAACCTCCCTCCTTGATACAGTAGTATTACACAAGCCCCTGAAGCTGAAACAGAACTTCAGGATAAAGTCTAGGGGGGGGGTCCTCAAATTTCTGAGTCATGGGCTGTCGTAAACAAAATATCAACAGCCGGGTGGCTTAGGCAACATACAATTTATTTTCTCATGGTTCTGGGCGCTGGAAGTCCAAGATCAAGGTGGCAGTAGGGTTCGATTCTTCAAACGTCTCTCCTTGGCTTGCAGATAGCTGTGTTCTCCACTCTGTCTTCAAACGATTGTCCTTCAGTCTGTATTGTCTGTGTCCTAATCTCCTCTTCCTGTAAGCACAACAGTCCTGTTGGCTTGGTGCCCACCCCCAGTGAGCTCGTTTTCCCTTTATCACCTCTTTAAAAATCCTGTCTCTGAATACTGCCACATTCTGAGATGCTGGGTGTTAGGACGTCAACGTAGGAATCTGGGGGCATCCAACTAAGCCCATAACAATAGTCAAAACTGGATCCAAAACTGAAATTTAGACACATTTTAAAATGCTAAAAGTATATATATATAATTTTTGTGGTAGGCCTGAGATGTTGGTAGGCTGAGATGTATTTGTAACCTTTGAGGGAAACATCCTTTGGAATGATCAAAGAGAGCTTCTATGGAATTCCATACATCCACAATTAAACCCCAGAGCTTTCTAATTTGGAATTTGGCTGTTTTGTGCTTGGTGGCAACCAAAACCAGCCTAGGGCTTTTCTTTTGTTTTGGCAGAAAAGTAGGAGGCAGAGGACTTGAGCATTTAGACATCTTGCTGCTCTTTGGTTTAATCATACTCTACTGAGTTGCCCGAAACTAATTAAGCTCTTGGCTCTGTAGAGGAGAGATGATGTTCATTACATGTCATTGGCCACAATGTTCCTTTTTTTAAATTGTTGTTAACATTTGTGTTATTTTTCAGTATAAGAGACAAGCTTTATTTTAGTTTGGGCTGATGTAACAAGAGCACCATAAACTAGATGCTTTAAAGACATACTTATTTCTCTCAGTTCTGGAAGCTGGGAAGTCTATGATCAAGACCCTGGAAGATTCCGTGTCTGTTCAAGTGCCCACTTCCTGGGTCACAGATGACCATCTTCTCCCTATAACCTCCAAGGTGGAGGAGGCGAGGGATCTCTGTGGGGTCTCTCTTATGGAGACACTAATATCGTCCATGAGGACTCCACCCTCATGACCTAAACATCTCCCAAGGACCCCATCTCCTAGTTATGTCCCTTTGGACATTGAGTTTTCAACTTATGAATCCTGGAGGGATACACTGTCTACAGTGAGCTTCGTCAAACATCTTTTATGTTCAAGGCACTGTTTTTTGGCAAAATTAATCATTTCCTACACATCCTTTGAAGCAAGAGTATTTCTGCACTTTGCCTTCCTTTAGAACCTTTCTCTAGAGAGGATCCTAAAAAGTTCAGAAAAGACACAGAAGAAACCTGCTGGTTAGCTTGTTTTTCACAGTAGAGCAGAATTCATTTTGAAGCAGGTTAATCTTAGAAATCCAGGTGAAGACACTTCACTTGAAAATTATCTCAAATGATCAGTTTTGTTAGTATGAGTAATAGTAACTATAAGATCAATAGAACAACTTTTTGTTCTACTATAGGCCTACTGTGTGTTGGGTACCTCGGAGCACCTGAGTCAAACCATCTCATGATCCTTTCAACAGCCCACTGAGGGTCACACTGTCTTCTCCTCCACGTTATGGATGAGCCTTAAGTCTGGGCCAGAAATGACACAACTTTCCCTAAGCCATATTGCTACTGAGGGGCCAGCTGGGATCTACACCCACTCTGGTGCCAGAGCCTGTGATTGCAAACGTGGGCTGCACTAGCTGTTCAGAACAAAGGACTGTTCATGGAGGTGACACAGCTAACCCGTGAGACCCACCACCCTTTTCCCTAAGGTCATCCCGGTACAGCCTGCAGTGATGGCCCGAGTTAAGCATTCGAACTTGGTGCTGCAGAGGGTGTGTTTTAGGGACAAGATGTGGTGTTAAGGGGTCTAATGAAGCCCAGAGGGAATGGAAGGAAACAGGACTTGGGGAAATATCTGGGTCCCTGGAGCAGTGATCTCCTTTTATTACTGTGCACCTCTCTTTCACAAAAATACATACATACATACATACATACATACATACATACATACAAAAATATTTGCAGACATACCACCAATTTAAGCAAATTTTTGATAAATTATAGACTCTACTACTCTACTAAATTATTATGAAATTATTATGCACATTATAAATGACATGCAAAAGCTAAACATTTAAATGGATGACATGAAATATGAATAAAACTTGTAATATTTTCTTCTAGCCCCTTACTGGACTATTTCTCAAACTCTCTTTGGAGAAGACTTTTTAAAGATTTGTTTATTTATTTATTGAGAGAGAGAGAGAGACAACACGTGTGTGCACATGTGAGTAGGGGTGTGGGGCAAAGGGAAAAGGAGAGAAGCAGACTCCCCATTGAGCACAGAGGCCTCACTAGGGCTCAATCCCATGACCCTGAGATCATGACTTGAGCCAAAATCTTGAGTCAGACATTTAATCAACTGAGACACCCAGGTGCCCTGGAGAAGACTTTTAAAGAAAGAGATAGGACACTTGGAATTATAGCAATAATTCCTAGAATTAATCTTTAAAAGTGGGAAGATAGAAATAGTTTTTATTGTTTTTAATTTTTTAAAGATTTTCTTTATTTATTCATAAGACATGGGAGGCAGAGGCAGAAGCAGGCTTCCCGCAGAGCAGGAAGTCCAGAGTGGGACTTGATCCCAGGACCTGGTATTGTGACCCGAGCTGGAGGTAGATGCCTAACCAACTGAGCTACCCAGGTGCCCTAGAAATGGTTTTTTACAGACATAATTGTAAGTATTAGAAAATACAGGAGCTGTCAGTTCCTGTTCTACTGATCCGAGATTCATCCGTCCGAGTCTGAAAGCACAGGTCTGAGACCAGACACTTCTCATCCCAGACTTGCCAATCCAAAGCTTTAAAAATAGATTTCACTTAAAATCGATATCATCACAAAATTCTTTTAGCCATTAGCACTCCAAAAATCAAAGTCAGTGTTTGCAGCTTCCTTCCAAGTTAAGAATACTGATAAACCAAACTTTAGGGAAAAACACTGAACTTCACTGGGAAGATGAAGCAGAACAGCAGCATATGGCAGCAACATGAGTTTTAGATAGCTGTTGGTCACCCAGAAGGCTTAAGGTGGAGAGAAAAACAAAAGGCTATAGTGACCCTAAATTGTCCGAGTTGTGTAATTTGACCCAGGAACTTCCGGGTGACATAAAGATTTGTTTATTTATTACACAGACAGCGCCATGTGGGGACAGAGCGAGGGGGAATGAGAATTCCATACAAACGTGTGAGTGGCTCTTCTCCCATCTCCAGGGGGGAAGGAAGAGATTGGGTTTACTCCAGTAAGCATGGTGATGAGTTGGTGAGGTAGGTTGACTAGATGTCTGGACACCTGAAAAAGCCAGGGAAGGGGGCTTCCTGGCCATCTTGTCAGTGTCTTATTGAAAGCTTGTCATGTGCAAGACTTTCTTTTAACAGGTTGCCAGGTGAATTGATGTACAAATCAGACTACCGGCCGCCATGTGTCATTGCTCAGGTGGTCCATGACACAATGTCCCGCAACTAAGGGGATGCCCTTAGCATTACAGACATCGTTTTGTCTTTGTTATTTTGAAATTTAGAAAATATCTTATTAATTTGTTCACTCCAAAGAGGCAATTTATTGCTTACTATGACAGTCTTTTGGTAGAGGACACAAAGCTGCTTTCTTTGTTATGAAAATCAATGTGTTACATCAATTTTCTGAAAGATGGAAATGAAGTGCCTCCTTCCAGTTGGGTCAGGACATAAGTGTACCCTATGTATTGGTTTTTCAATAGAGCCCATTTACAGAATGTACATGTCTCTCAATACAGAAGACATTTGCTCACATTTATGTGTAGAACATTCCCGAACCTGGTCCAGGTTGTGGATGAAACTGTCACTCTGACTGGCAAGGCATAACGAAGAAGAGTTTTCCTGTAAACAATATGTGGCCATGGAAGGAATCAGCACTGCAATTCGTGGCTGATTCCAAAGGCTCTAAGAAGTGGTAGATGCACAGGCAAAGTGGTGACTTTTGCAGAGGAAGCAGGCTGGGAAGAGATAGCAAAACAGAAGTTTGAGAGGGCCCTAAAATCTCCTCCTGTGGGATTATTGGCCATTGAGCTTGAGAAAGGCTATGGTGAAGACTTGAAAGAGTGTCAGGCCACTGGAGGTTGAAACTGACATGAGCAACACTATCTCTATTCTTGACCCAAGGCCATAGGATGACAAGCTTTGATTTTTCAATGTGGCCTCATGTCTCTATACTGCCCTATAAAGAAATTTATACAAATAAATGCTGAGAGTGTAAAGTGTAAGCAGAGCTCCCCTTGGCCACTTCCTAAGTTTTGTCCACTCCGAAGTGAGTATCACTTTGGTGAGTGCATTGCAGGAAATGGCCTTAATTTATTGCAACTTCTGTCTGCATTTTCCCCATTAGATCCACTTGTTGATGTCTGTTATTTGTGGTGCTGTATTGTCGATGTACTATTGCATGCAAAGTCTACAAGCTGTTGAATACAGAGCAAGCATATTAACTGTTAGGATCAGGAAACAATGTTGTAAGCATCTTATAACCCTCATGTGTTTGTTACTTATGTGTAGTCATTTCCTCTGTTCTAGTTATGTCTTAGTAAATAGTTGGGATTTTCTGTTGACATATAATGTATAATAAATTTTCCCACTGAAAGTAATGGGGCAAAGACTATTTTTGTTGTTATTCAGAGCATCTGAGTTTCAGGGATGGATTAACTAATGTTAAATGGGAGATGTCTATGCATCATTCTGCTTTGATAATGAAACACAAATATTTTGGATAAAGGGAAGGCCTTTTTGCCCAAACAAAAATAAAAATAAAGTAAACTGCTTCCAGACAAAGAGTTGCTTTTCTGATTCTTAAACCGATTGTATCTTAAAATGAAAAATGAGACACCATTGATATTAGAGACTAGCTAAATTTGATCTTTAGGAGTTGATTTATTGATCATATCTTCTGAGATCTGTTTGCTGAAAACAGAATGGCATTTTGAGTTTCCAATTTATATGTGCTTTTGTAGTGTCAACATTTTTAAGAGTTAATGTTCATTGATTGTTAATAAGCCACAAAATATTGCACAGAAGTAAGTTAGGAACTTCTGCAAAATGGTCCACCAGTTGTACTATAGCTGTTACTTTCAGTGATATGGGGATTTATTTTGTGTATAAATTACCTACCTGTTACATACATATTACATTACATGATATTTACTTATTACTATAAAATTTTATTACATATGACTTTGCATGTTTACATGTTTACAGATTCTAAGTCAAAACACAAAGTATGCAACACACAAATACTAAGTATAGTAAAATAATTTGGGCCAAGAATACAACAACTCTGCTGCAAATGTGCATAGAAAACAGAATCAGCTAAAAGACATTTACTTAAAACGTATTTAGGACATTTTATATTTCTTCTTCTGTACACTATTATTTTCTTATTTTGAAACAATCAAAAACTTAGTTAATGAGGAGCTTTATTTTTCTAAACCATTTGAGAGTTCATTAATAACCTCAGTGCTCTATCACTCCTGCATACGTTACTGTGGATTTCCTACAAATGAGAATATTCTCCCACATAACCACAGTGCAAGCATCAAAATCAGGAAATGTATGTGAATATATAACTATCCTTTCACCCATAGACCCGCTTCACATTCTGGCTATTGCCCCAATAACCCATGAAGGATGCATGCATTCCTGTCTGTCTTAGTGTCTTTCAGTCATTTCAAAGTTTCAGTCATTTCTTGACTCTTGTAAACCTGACATCTTTGAAGATAACAGGCCAGTTTGTTCTGGAATGTTCCTCAGTTTTGTTTGGTCTGATGTTTCCTCCTGATTAGATCCAGGTTATGTCTCTTGACAAAAATAACACAGAATGACTCTGTGTTCTTCTCATTGCATCTTATGAGGCATAGGATTTGGTTTTTCCCATCATTGATGATGTTAATTTTAATCCCCTGGTTATGGCAGACTGTTCTAGTCTTCACTGTGAAGTTATAGTTTTCCTTTCCAAAATTTGGAAGTATTTAGTGGGGTGGTATTTTAACACTATTTAAATATACCATCCCTCATCCAACTTTTGATTTTTTATTTATTTTAATATTTGTATGGGCATATATTTTCCTATTTTTAAATGGATTATATTCTGTTACCATTATTATTTATTGTGATGGTTATGTTGTCTTGAGTCTGACCAAAAGGGGCCCCTTCAAACTGACTTCTGTGTCCTTTTGACAAGTACTCATAGTTCTCTGAACACTTCAATATAACAAGATTTTCCAAGTTTATCTTGTACTTTTACTACCCAGCCCTAGAATCAGTTAATTTCTGGTTCTTTTAAGTGGAAAAGGGAATTTAGAAGCCAGGATCTGAATGCTTAGGTGTCCTCATTGCCATTGAGATGTCATGTTTCCAAGCAAGTTAGTGAACACTATTAAATATATATGTGTGTGTATAGGCACACACATGTGTTTGGGATCATACTTACACACATTTTCATCTCTCTTTACTTTTATGTATCTATATGTTTCGGGCTTGAGTTCATACAATTATTTTCAATCCCAATCCAATAAACAGGTCTAATTCAAGCTCTTTTTCCCCTTCCATATTTGAAACTACTCCAAATATAAGAAACCTGGCTCCCGTTATCCTTCATATACTTACACAATTTGACCAGTTCCCGTGTATGTATCCAAACTTGCACCTCCCCCTCCAGATCCCATCTCACTTCACACTGGCTCAGATTCTTTGTGCTGTGCTGCCCCCACTCATGTAGACAGTCTCCTGCTCAGACTCTAGTGATCAGCTGGGCTTCCCCTCTGTGGGGATTACCTCTTTATCCCATACTGGCTCTGACTTCCAGCACTGGGCTGCTTCTCCAACCCTACCCCATGTGGGTACCCTCCTCACTTCACTCCGGTCAGAGGCTCCACACCAGGCTGAGGTGACAGAGGAACACCCTTTTCACTCTACTTGCGTTCCCATACTTCATGTCAGGTTCTTACATTCTTTAAACTTGGTGAGAAATAATGCAGAAAAAAAGGTGTTTGAGCTACAGGCATTTTGTGTACTATCCAAAAACTGTCTAACAATTTTCAGCA
This sequence comes from Mustela nivalis, assembly GCF_964662115.1. NCBI lineage: Eukaryota > Metazoa > Chordata > Mammalia > Carnivora > Mustelidae > Mustela > Mustela nivalis. Next base: position 91,974,617 of record NC_139021.1, on the reverse strand, counting down.
ACAGTGAAATGTTGGAGTGTATTGAAAACACATTTCCCAAACATAAATTTGAAATTTTATTGGATACATAGTTGAAAGGCTGAGTTGATAACCTCATGCCATGAAGAGTCAATTACATAATTTTATTTTAGAAATTATTAATGTTTAATAAAGTATAAATTCTAGATTTCAACAAAAGCTATACTTTTTAAAAAATTCCACTTTTAGACAACACACACAAATGGAAAAACATTCCATGCTCAGGGGTTAGAAGAACAAATATGGTTAAATTTTCCATACTACCCAAAACAATATACAGATTTAATGCATTCCCTATAAAAATACCAACAACATTTTTCACAGATCTACAACAAACAATCCTAAAATTTGTATGAAAGTACAAAAGCCTCTGAATAGCTAAAGAGATCTTGAAAAAGAAAAGCATCACAATTCCAGACTTCAAGATATATTACAAAGCTGTACTAATCAAAACAGGATGGTACTGGTAGAAAATAGACACACTGATCAGTGGAATAGAATAGAGAGCCCAGAAATAAACCCATGATTATATGGTCAATCAATCTTCAACAAAAGAGGTAAGAGTATGCAATGGGGAAAAGAATCTCTTCAACAAAGGATGTTGGGAAAACTGGACAGCTACGTACCATCAACAAAAATTAACTCAAAATGGATTGAAGACCTAAATGTGAGACCTGAAACAGCAAAAATCTTAAAAGAGAGCACAAGCAATAATGTTTCTGACATCGGCTGTAACAACATTTTTCTATGTCTCCTGCGGCAAGGAAAGTAAAAGCAAAAATAAACTGTTGGGACTATGCCAAAATAAAGAGCTCTGCACAGCAAAGGAAATGATCAACAAATCTGAAAGACAACTTACTAGGGAGAAGGTATTTGCAAATCACTTATCTGATAAAGGGATGGTATCCAAAATACATAAAGAATGTACACAACTCAACATACACACAAAATCAAATATTAAAATATTTTTATATTTTAAAATAAAATAATAAAAATTATAAAAAATGAGCAGGAGACATGAACAGGTATTTCTCCAAAGAAGGCATCCAGATGGCCAACAGACACATGAAAAAATGCTCAACATCACTCATCCTCAGGGAAATGTGAATTAAAAGCACATTAAAATGTCATCTCAGGGGATGCCTGGGTGGCTCAGTTGGTTAAGCAGCTGCCTTCGGCTCAGGTCATGATCCCAGCGTCCTGGGATCAAGTCCCACATCAGGCTCCTTGCTCGGCAGGGAGCCTGCTTCTCCCTCTGCCTCTGCCTGCCATTCTGTCTGCCTGTGCTCGCTCACTCTCCCTCCCTCTCTCTCTGATAAATAAATAAAATCTTTAAAAGAAAAAGTCATCTCACACCTGCCCAAATGGCTAAAATAAAAAACACAAGAAACAGCAAGAGTTGGTGAGGGGATGTGGAGAAATAGGAACCCTTGAGCACTGTTCATTATATCACATGCCCTCCTTAAAGTCCATCACCCAGTCACCACATTCGTCCACTCCCCACCCTCTCCCAGCAACCCTCAGTTTGTTTCCTATGATTAAGGATCTCTTATGGTTTGTTTCCCTCTCTGGTTTCATCTTGTTTTATTTTTTCCTCTCTTCCCCTATGATCCTCTGTTTTGATTCTTAAATTATACATATCAGTGAGATCATTACCTTTCTCTGATTGACTTACTTGCTTAGCATAATACCCTCTAGTTCCATCCATGTCGTTGCAAGTGGTAAGATTTCATACTGTTTTAGATGGCTGCACAATATTCCACTGTCTTCTTTATACCACATCTTCTTTATCCACATCTTCTTTATGTATACCACATCTTCTTTATCCATTCATTTGTCATTGGACGTCTGGACTCTTTACACAGTTTGGCTATTGTGGACATTACTGCTATAAATATTGGGGTGTGGGCACCCCCTGGATCATTACTTGTATCTTTGGTGTAAATACCCAGCAGTGCAATTTCTGGGTCATAGGAGAGTTCTATTTTCAACTTTTTGAGGAGCCTCCATACTGTTTTCCAGAATGGCTGCACCAGCTTGCATTCCCACCAACAGTGTAAGAGGGTTTCCTTTTCTCTGCATCCTCACCAACACCTGTCATTTCCTGACTTGTTAATTTTAGCCATTCTGACTGGTGGGACGTGGTATCACTTTGTGGTTTTGATTTGTATTTCCCTGATGCCAAGTGATGTGGAACATATTTTCGTATGTCTGTTGTTCATTTGGATGTCTTCTTAGCCGAAAATCTCTTTTTAAAATATTGCATATAACAGTATCATCTTTCAAAGGCAAGTTTAGGGGTGCTTGGGTGGCTCAGTCAGTTAGGTATCTGACTCTTGATTTTGGCTCAGGTCATGATCTCAAGGTGCTGAGATGGAGTCCCAGCTCCCGCTCCCTGCTCAGCATGGAGTCTGCTTGTCCCATTCCCTCTGGCCCACCCCCAACACCCACACTGCCCCACTCCTGCACACACATGCTCTCTCTCTCCAACTAAAAAATAAATAGGTTAGATACCCAGCATCATGATCTCAGTGGTTTAGGTGCCATGTATCTGAGAACTATAATGAACATGTAGTTCTTTACAGTATAATCTATAAAATAAATAGGACCTGTAGAAGCAATGTGATATCACTGGTGTCCCGTCAGCCTGTGAGGAGCTACAAGGCTCAGGCTATTTTCTGAAATACAGTGTGTCATCTGCTAGTGTCTTTTAAGGTATCTGCAACTATAGCTTATCAGACGCCTTTCGGCATACTTCTGTAGCTCTTAGGATATATTTAACTTTGCCAATGTTGTTTCTTAGGATTCAAACTTCTTTTCAAAGACGTGAGGCCTAAAATACCCAAGTAAGGCACTCAGGCCTAGCAACGATTTTTACAGAAAGCAAGACATTGGGACGGCTGAGCCACGGAGCCAGCATCACAGTGTCACCATGAAAGCCAAGTGTTGAGATGCAATTATTTTATAGTCTGGAGAGCTTGGCCTTCTAATTATTTGTGATTCAGTCTTCTGTGTCCTATAGTTTCATATTTGATAATGAAATTTGCAAAATTTCTACAGATTGGTATTATTTTGGTAATTCTTCTTCTTATTATTATTATTGAGAAACAGTAACTTAGTAATTCCGGCTTTTTGCCTCCGGAAGGGACATTCTCCTCACTTCCTGCAGGGTGTCTAGGGAGTCCCTACAAACCTTCTATCCTGGGCGAACCCTCCAGCTTTCCTTCCTGGGAGTGGGGGAGCCCCTGCCAAACCCCTCACAGAGTTTCAGCCTTCCTAAGTTTAGAGAGGCTTCCCACACCACAATTGGCCTATGAAAATACTTCTGAACTTCCCTTGGACTCCTTCCAGACTTTCTGGGCAATTTGGGGGGTCCTGGTCTCTGCCCCCAGATGGCCCGCCCTATTTTTAGTTAGCAATTATAGAAGAACTTTTTTGAAAAAAGATTTTATTTATTTACTTGACAGAGAGAGACACAGGAAGAGAGGGAACACAAGCAGGGGGAATGGGAGAGGGAACAACAGACTCTCTGCTGAGCAGGGAGCCTGATGTGGGGCTGGATCCCAGGACCCTGAGATCAAGATCTGAGCTGAAGGCAGATGATTAACCAACTGAGCTACCCAGGGGCCCCAAGAACATTCCTTAAATGTGCTACAGGTCACGGCTCTGGCTTATGTGGCTGTGTTATCTCCATAGAGGGTTGCCTGGTTAAAAGTGTGTTTCAGATACGGGACCTACTTGTGCTAGGACATTATTTGTGCTTTATGTGAAATTCAGATTTAACGAGGCATCCTTTTGTGGTTGTTACTGCCGGTTTGTTGGTAACTCTGGCAACCCTCTCTCCAGGGCGCAGCACAGGGAATGGGTAGCAGGAGGCTTTGGAAATTCTGGGCAAGCGTGCTAGATTCTGAGAGAGGCAACCTGGCAGATGGGCTGAAGAGATACAGGGAAACAATAAAGCAGCCTTCCATGGCTCTTGAGGGTAGCCTTCCTTTAGGCACAACCAGGTTTAAATTAGCTTGGAAGCACCCCACCTGTTCTCTACAGGCCTTGGCCTCTTTGTATGTAAAATCATGAGGTTGAGACATTGCATCCTTGAGAAGCCATGAAAGGGGCAAAACTCTCCCCCAAAACACACATATGCCTAAAAATAAGGTGCAGTGTCAGAGAGTCACACCCCCACCTTGAAGGCCTTCCATGGCCCTCAGTCAGGGTGCCCCAGACCAGGTCTCTTAGGACCCTTCCAGGAAGAAGAGGTTGTGATTCTGCAGCGCTCCTCCTGCTTAAGGAATAAGAAAACAATGACCCAAAGTAGAAAACCATGAAACACCTCACATGTACCATCTGGGAACATTTGTGTTAAATGAAACCAAAAGATTTTATGAATGTGCATTTGTTGGTTCCCCCATCTCTGCTCACCTGGTGGGTCCTGAGTGGTTCTGTAGTTGCTGTTTATAAGGGAAACCAAATCATAGCAGAACACAAAGACTCTTCAGTATGGCAGAAGAATTTTCTAGGCGCCCTATCTTCTTGGACCCCTCTTTTCCATCTCTTTGGAAGGGAGAGGAAATCTGAGAAAAGGTGAGACTCTCTGTTCTAGTGGGTGCAGAAGTATCCAGGCGAAACAACCTGAGGGGGACCAGATGACCAACAAGAGATACCCAAGGCAGTCATGAAGCCTGGAGAAAAAACGATTTCAGGATTATGAGAAGGAGAGACAAGGTTTTAGGAGGTTGCTATAAAATTAATTACACTCAGTAGCCTCTATCTTTTGACTGGCTAGAACTTTATTCTTTCTTCCTCAATCCCCAGGACGACCCTGTGAGGGGGCATCCCCACTTTATAGAAAAGGAAATCAGGGTCAGAAAGAGGAACTTGCCCAGGGACACAGAGGCTTTGTAATATCCTTCTTACTCCACAAAACACCCCATGTGGCACTGATGGGACAGGAAGAGAGTATGGTCCCACGTCTCTATTCCTTATTCTAATGAAGTCCCATGATGCCAGTCTACAAGGAAAACCGGAAGGTAGAAGGCAGATCTTGGAGCAATGGCTGGCCATGCACCTTGGGACTGATGATTTACGTGGAAGGGGACGCCAGCAGTCACAACTGGGAAGGGGTGGGGTTTAATATTAGCTCTTACTCGCTGGTTCCAGATGTGTGCCCCTGCTCCCGGCCTCTGATCAAGTCTAATGGTGGAGAGCAAATAAAGCAGACAGTGTTGCGGTTCCAGGTGGATAGAAACCCTCTGGGAGATGGACAGGGATTTCCCCAAGCAGAGAGGATCACAGACTATTTTGGCCGCTTTTATATGTCCTCAGAAGTCAGGTTGTCAGGATATCTCCGGTCGGCCCTGTGGGGGGGAAACCCCAGAATCTGAAATGTTAAAAGTCCTCCTACCTCATAGATTCTGCAGGGTCTCAGAGGTGAACTTGAAGTCCTTAGATCTGCCTGCCTCCCCCAGTCTCCCAGAGCCCTGCTGGCAGCTCATTGCAGGTCCTGTGGTAGGAATGGGGGTGGGGGACCTTTCCCGCCCAGCTGAGAACTGACATCCTGCTGGCCTGACTGTCACGGTGCCACTTAGGGAGGGAGCCACATCAAAGATGTGAGGATCACACAGGATCCCCAGAGCAGGACTTCACAGAGACAGAAATCGTTACACTGGTCAATAATGCAAAATCGACCGATAATTACTTTTATTCTCCACGATAATAACAGCATCAACCAAATTCATAACGTTTGGTAGACATTTACTTTGAGAATCAAAATGACAGTTGTGGAAGCCTTTTGTCAACGAGCCCCTTCTGTCAATCACTGCCTTAAGAAAAAGAAGATCTGAGGGTTAGGAAGTGCGTTGCAGAAATGACGTTTAACCTTGCCATTATCTAAATTGATTGCATTTGACCCAGCTTTGCTTTGTGTCAAGGGCAAAAGCATTGTGGTCTTATGGACTGAATTTTTCAATTTCCAAAAAGTCAGAGGCATGTTCAGAAAATGGCCAGTGCTCAGAAAAGATAGCCAAAACCTGGAACTGGGTGGAGCGCAGTAATCAGGGCAAAGATTTATCTTTTCTTTTTTTTTTTTTTTTGAAGATTTCATCTATTTATTTGACACAGAGAGAGACAAGTAGGCAGAGCGGCAGGCGGGGGTGGGGAGAGAGGCTCCCTGCTGATGCAAGGCTAATCCTGGGACCCTGAGACCATGACCTGAGCGGAAGGCAGAGGCTTAACCCACTGAGCCACCAGGTGGCCCTTATCTTTTGTTTCTAATAGCAAGGCAGGGGATTAACAGTTTTGGAGCTTTTACTCTGTACCAGTTACTAAGACAAAGAGTGTACTGTATATACCTTGTCTTACTTCATCCCGACAAGCATGCTGCCAGGCAAGCACTGTGTTCCTCATATTGGGTGTGAGTGAACAGAAGCTAAGAACTCTCCCAGCTAAATGAAATTCCATTTCACCAGATCCCACTGCTTTCCAGGAGGAGGAGAAAAACCTTTTTTGACTAATAATTTATTTTATTTTATGTTTTAAAGACTTTATTTATTTATTTGACAGAGAGAGAGAGAGAGGGAACACTAGTAGGGGGAGTGGGAGAGGGAGAAGCAGGCTCCTCATGGAGCAGGGAGCCCAATGTGGGGCTTGATCCCAGGACCCTGAGATCATGACCTGAGCTGAAGGCAGATACTTAACTCACTGAGCCACGCAGGTGCCCCGCGTATTTCTTTTTATATCAGTGGTTTGTTTCTCTTCGTTGCCGAGTGCTAGTTCATATAAAGGATGTACCCTAGTTTATCCCTTCTGCTGTTGATGGACATTTAAGTTGTTCCCAGTTTCTGGCTGTTAGGAATAAGGTTGTTATGAACACTTTTTTTTTTCTAATTTATTTATTTATTTTTTACTGAAGTATAATTAACATACATCTGGGATTTGTCTTTCTCTGTCTGACTTATTTGTTAGGAATACAGAGTATTCATAACAGGACTGCTGGGTGGGGGCGGGGTGAGGACGGGAACATCTATATTTTCATTCCTTTTAGGTAACTGCTTAGGAGTAGAATTGCTAGGACATCAGGTAGATGCTTAACTTTTCCAAGAACTGCCCACGCATCTCCGAAATGTTGTATTCCTGGTTAAATACTAAGGAGAATTGAACCAATACTGACTGAGTACTAATAAAATGGAACAAAAGCCTCCGTTGTTGGGACAGCTAGTTGAGGAGAACACAGTGCACAAAGAAGTTAAATAGGAAATCTCAAATACAGATGAGTGGTGTAGAGAAAAATAAAGATTCAAGGAGGGAGGAAGAAGTATCTGGCTGGGACAGGATTCACATTAGCTGTTGTCATGGGCGGGGGCGGGGGAAGCAAAAACTAGATTCTGTTTCTTTTATGACCCAGAAGTCAGTGCATTGGATTTTGCAATCAGGAGGTGATTTGGTGACCTTGACAAGAAGAGTTTAGGTGAATCATAAGACCTCTTAGTTAGCTGTGAGTCATTCTTGTCCATGGACCAGAGAAACAGCTTTAAACCATCTAGGTGAGCTTTGGGCTCTGGAGTCGGGCTGTCTGGGCTCAGCTCCCTGCTTGGTCACTTGCCGAGTGCCCTTGAGCAAGTTATTACTTTCCATAAGTCTCAATTTTCTTATTTGCAAATAAAGACAATGATAAGAACCCTAACTTCATAGGGCTATAAGGTCAAAGGAGATAATGTTTGTAAATTGCTTGGATGCAAAAACTGAGTCAGGAGAAACAGTCAATTAACGTTGGTGGTCATCAGTTGTAAAGAGGAGACCTTTTTCTTTCTTACATGACCTAGTTGACATTTGATCCTCATGTCCTATTTTTCTCCAAGATGTCCGCATATTCCCTGAAATTTGTATTCTTGCGGTCATGTTGACTTTGAGTGGTTTCTGTGAGATCACTTTGTTTTCCCTCCTATAACACTCTTCTCCATGCTGACCCAGTGTGGAATTCACCCTGCTTTCCTTGATTTCCAGCCCCCATCCCCGCCCCCAGATCTTTATTTCACAAAATACAATAAAGCAGAGCAGAAATCACCCATGGATAGGAAGATGAGAGGAAGGGGTCAGTCTATGTGAGAGCCCCCAGAAGTCCTTGAAATGGCCCCAAACACCATGAAATCAGATATTCTATACCGGAGTCTGACACCAAACCATATTACTCAGTCCTCCTTTGGTGGTTTTTTGGGGGGTTTTTAAAAAATATTTTATTTATTCATTTGACAGACAGAGATCACAAGTAGGCAGAGAGGCAGGCACAGAGAGGGAGGGGGAAGCAGGCTCCCTGCAGGACCCTGAGATCATGACCCAAGCTGAAGGCAGAGGCTTAACCCACTGAGCCACCCAGGCGCCCTCCTTGGGAGTTTTCCTCCCCATTTCTCTTCTCCTCTCTGTTCTCAGCATTCCCCACACCCTAAAATTCCTGTTCATTTTTCCCGAGAGCTGTTAAGTTGTCCTCTCTGTCTTCTCGATTTCTGAAAGCCTTGCTTTCAGAGCCCAATCTCAGCCGCCCAGCTTCTTATCAACAAAGACTCCTGCCTTTTAGGGAGAAAATTTTATAGCAGTTGTACTTGATAAACAACATTTGACAAATGATATCTCTTTTGTCTTCGTTATCCTCGCGTGAGAGAGGAGATGTCTAATTCTGGGTAGGGACTGGCATTTCCCCAGTCTCTCTGACAGCCTGGCTCTCTCAGAAGACGTGATATCGCAGAGGCTTGACTTGGTTTTCTGAGTGGTGGAAGAGAGATATGGGGGTCTGTGGTGCCCTGCTTGTGACTTTGTCTCTCTTCTCCTTGTCTTGCAGGGACGGACTTCAGGGCATGGTACAGGCAGGGGCTGCTAAGAGCCTTGCCAGATGGGGGGAATTTTCTCTGACTGCAGAAAGCTGGTTTCATCCCTGAACTGTGTTCTTGGGCATTCAGCTTGCTTTTTGCATGTCTGTTTCACTAAAGAAGACTTCAGGGTTTTCTTTATGCCTTTCAGAGAACTATATTCTGTTCCTTTGGTATTTTGCATTTGGAATTATGCCTTGAATTGCAACTTAATTGTTCTTCTTTTACTTTACTTCTCTGTAATTGCCAAGTTTTCTAATTTTATTTCTTTTATAAACACTTTTTTAAAAAAATCCTCTTTCCTTAACATATACGTATGCACACACACACACACACACACACACACACAACTTAGGTGTGAATCTAACAGAATATATACAGGATCTATATGAGGAAAACTAGAAAGATCTGATGAAGAAAATCAAAGAACTAAATCAGTGGAGAAAGTTTCCATGCACATGGTTTGGAAGGACTCAACACTGTCAAGGTATCAGTTCTTCCCAAGTGAATCAATAAATTCAATATAACCTCAATCAAAATCCCAGCAAGTTATTTCGTGGATACAGACAAACTAACTCTAAAGTTTCAACTTGATATGGGAAAGCAAAGACCCGGAATAGCCAAGGCAATATTGAACAAAGCTGGAGGATTTTAAGACTTCATATAAGGCACAACAAACAAGACAGTATTTTTTACTCTTTATTTTTATTTTTATCTTTACTAGACAAAGAATAGATAAACAGACTCATGGATGAGAATAAAAAGCCCAGAAATAGAGCCACACGAAGGCAACTGATCTCTGACAAAGGAACAAAGACAATCCAGTAGGAAAGGATAATTTTGATGAAAATGATGAAAATGAAAACCGCTGGAACATTGACGCAGGTAAATGAATAGAGACACAATCTCAGACTTTTCACAGAAATGAACTCAAAAGGGACCTTAGACCTAAGAGTAAAATGCAAACTATTCAACTCACAAAAGATAACAGGAGAATAGTGGCCTTGGGGTTGGCAATGGCTTATTAGATCCAAAAGCACAGTGAAAAAAAATTGATAAGTTATGCTTCATTAAAATTAAAATGCTTCTGCTCTGCAAAAGACACTGTTTAACAAATGAAAGACAAGCTACAGAGCAGGAGACAATATTTGCAAAACACAGATCTGAAACAGAATGGTATCCAAAACATGCAAACTCCACAAGAAAACAAACAACCCAACTTAAAAATAAGCAGGAGATCTGGACTTCAAAAGACCTGGGCTTCACAGTGATGGCAAATATACATATGAAAAGATGCTCCACATCACAGATCATCAGGCAATTGTGAATTAGAACAACAATGACATACCTCTCCGTACCTCCATACCAAGATCTGGCACGGATGAGGATCGACAGAATTTCCCATTCACGCCGGTAGGAATTCAAAACGGTACATCCACTTTGGAAGAAGGCTTGGCAGTTTCTCACAAAACAAAATATACTCTTGCCATATGATCCAGCAATTGTGGTCCTTGGTATCTACCCAGCGAAGCTGAAAACTTATGTCCGAACAAAAACAAAAACCACGGCAGGGGCGCCTGGGTGGCTCAGTGGGTTAAGCCTCTGCCTTTGTCTCAGGTCATGATCTCAGGGTCCTGGGATCGAGTCCCGCATGGGGCTCTCTGCTCCGTGGGGAGCCTGCTTCCCCCTTTCTCTCTGCCTGCTGCCCTGCTTGCTTGTGATCTCTCTCTCTGTGTCAAAGGAATAAATAATATCTTAAAACAAACTAACCAGCAAACCAAGGTAGGTACTACATGGGAGTGAGCCCTAAAGGATTTCAGTTCATAATAATATATCAATATTGGCTCATCAATTGTAACAAATGTACCACACCAACTCGGGAGGTTAGTAATAGGGGAAACCTGTGTTGGCGGAGGGCATGTTATGAGGAAATATATGGGAACTTCTGCTTCCTGATCTATTTTTCTGTAAATCTAAAATTGTCACAGATACTAGTTTCTTAGGGCAGTTGTATCTAGGACCACAACCTGGGTTGCTTGAAGCGACAGAAATTTATTGTGTCATGATTCTAAAGGCTGGAAGTCCAAAACGAAGGTGTCGGTAGAGCTGTGCTCCCTCTAAGACTCTGGGTAGGCTCCTTCCTTGCCCTGTCCTAGCTTCTGGGAAGTCCAGTTGGATATCTAGCTATTCTTAGTGTTCTTAGCTTGCACCTGCCCCCATTTAACCTCGGCTTCCACCATCACATCCCTGGTCGCTATTCTCTTCTCTCTGTGCATGTGATGTTTGGGTCCCAAGTTCCCTTTTTTGGAAGGATGCCAGTCACATTGGATTTGGGCCCACCCTAAAGCCCTCATCTTAATTCTATTTCCAATAAGGTCACATTTACAGGAACGGTTGACTCCCACATGTCTTTCTGGGGGAACACAATGCAAATTGTAACATGCCCTAAAAAATAAAGTTTGTTAATTTTTAAAAATCCCCTTTCCTTCTCTGGATAGAAGGAAAGTAGAAAGAGACAGGGAGAAGTAACTTTCTTGGCTTTGGCTTAATTCTCTGGCATAGATATTTGACTAGTAACCTATGGGATAGGTTCCAAGACTTGATGGTGAGAGGTGGCTCAATCCATTAATCATATGATTTTATATCATTCTCTGCATTCAATTGAAGGAGAGGGAAAATAGTTAAGTCAAAGAGAAAAATGATCTAATTCTTCTTTTATATGACATACCTAAAAAATGAAAAATGCCCCCCATATAGGCTATCATGGGTATTAGCGTCTAGAGAACAGGAAATAAAACTTGTAGTTTGAAAAAATTTATTTATTTATTTGAGAGAAAGAGAGAGAGAACATAAAGAAGGAGGGCCAGAGGGGGAGGGAGAAGCAGGCGCCCTGCTACGGGAGGCCCCATTCCAGGACCCCGAGATCACAACCTGAGCTGAAGGCAGATGCCTAACCAACTGAGCCACCCAGGTGCCCCAAGACTTGTAGAGTTTGTAAGACAATTATTTTGTTTATGGCATTTGGGCAAAGAAGTCAGGACTGGGGGAAGAGAGGAGCCCAGTTTGTGGTTATATATGTTATTGAACTGTATGCTGGCTGGTTAGCATTAATAAGAACACCCCTCCCAAGTCAAAAATGTCCTTCTGTTCTGAGCAGTGAGCTGTGATCTGGGCCCTAGCCATGTCTCTAATCTCAACAGATGAACCAGTGTCTCGAGGACAACACCAATCTGTCTGTGTCAGAGGCAAGGGGCCACCTGCTGCTCAGAATCCACTCCCCACCTCTTCCTTAACCCCACTTTTCTTTGATCCAATGCACCTAGTTAAAACCAGTCTTCTCTCCTAACACCCTTGCAGCTGGGGGTTCCAGGAGACTGAATTCTGCTTGAGTCCCCGTTGACAGACCCTGGAAAGGACTGCCTGTCCCAAATCAAAGAAAGGCTCCAGAATTCTTCCTCCCTGGTTGTGGACGCTCTATCTGGAGGTTTGGCAGCTGTCTTGTGACCATGACTAAGCAGCTCTCCCTTGCAGGAGAGAGGAGAAGAGAGAGAGAGAGAAGAAATCTGGGACATGATGGATTCCGGGGGGCTGCTGCTACCCAAACCCTTTTTCTCCTCCCTGCTTTCTCTCACAGTTTTATTTCTTGAAGAAACAAGATCGTTTGGCCTTTAGGATTTGCCACATTTGGGATTTTGCTAATTGCATCTCCATGCTGACAGAATGTTCTTCTCTCCCGGTTTCCTGTAACTTGATAGCTCTAATGGCATGCTTTGGTTCAACTCTGATTTTGGGGCAGGATGGGAGGAATGACTCCACAGAGAGCTGTATCCACCATGAGACACATAGTACTGACTTATCTGAGTCTATGTGATGTTCACAGCCACTGATGATCACTACAGCTTCCAAATATATGATATTCTAATTTTATTATTCTTCCATTTATAAGCAGTGATAAGGGAAAGCTTTTCGCATCAACTATTTGGTTGGTCTGAGGAACAGACCATATAAAAAAGATAATGTAAATTCTTGATTTTCATTATTCACTAGTTAAAAAAAAAGGATTTTATTTATTTCAGGGAGAGAGCATGAGCAGGGGCAGGGGGAGTGGGAAGGAGGAGGGAATAGACTCCCTCCCCATTGAGTGGGAAGCCGGGTGCGGGACTGGATCCCAGGACTCTGGGATCATGACCTGAGTCAAAGGCAGACTCTTAACTGAGCCACCCAGGCACTCCTATTTGCTACTTTTCAGACTAAGGAGTCGGTTTCCTACTATATTTAAAGGCAGCCAATCAAGAGTTGTTTTTTTTTTTTTTTTTTTTTTTAAAGATTTTATTTATTTATCAGAGAGAGATGGGGAGAGAGCAAGCACAGGCAGACAGAATGGCAGGCAGAGGCAGAGGGAGAAGCAGGCTCCCTGCCGAGCAAGGAGCCCGATGTGGGACTCGATCCCAGGACGCTGGGATCATGACCTGAGCCGAAGGCAGCTGCTTAACCAACTGAGCCACCCAGGCGTCCCTGTTTTTTTTTTTTTTTAAAGATTTATTTATTTTATAAAGTGAGAGAGAGAGAGAGAAAACACATTTGAGTCGGAGGTGGGGCAGAGGACAAGTGAGAATTTCAAGCAGACTCCCTGTTGAGCACAGAGGCCCACACAGGGCTGGATCGCAGGACCCTGAGATCACCAACTGAGCTGAAATCAAGAGTCAACCGCTTATTCGACTGAGCCACAAAGGTGCCCCAGTGAAGAGATCGTTAATATGTTGATTTGTTTGTTTTTGTCACGAATAACTTCTGGGCTTACATTTAGGTGATGTGTTTACATCCAGAGCTAGCGTTATTTTTAGTAATGTCCAAACTGTCCCAAACTTGGGCCCCTGGGAGTCACTTCAAGTGGCTTCTGAGTCAACCCCATTAAGCATAATGTTTGCTTTACATTTTTTAATGCCCTTCATTAGGTTGTGGAAGTCCCTTCCTCATTACAGTTTGCTGAGATCTGGTCATGATCAGAAGTGAAGTTTTATCAAATGTACTTTCTGCATCTACAGAAATAATCATATGGTTTTTAATCCTTTATTACTGTGGTGAATTTCCTAAATCATGTTCCTATTGTTAAACCAGCCCTTTTAAAAATTCAAGGATAATTAATATTCAGTGCTGTATTAGTTTCAGGTGTACATATAGTGATTCAACAATTCTACATGTTACTCACGCACATCATAGTTTAGTGTACTCTTAATCTCGTTTATCTATCTCACATATCCCCACCTCCCCTCTGGAAACACCAGTTTGTTCTCTGTATTTGCAGAGCCTGCTTTTGTTCATCTCTTTTTTCCTTGTTCATTTGTTTTGTTTCTCAAATTACACATTTAAGTGAAAGTATATGGCGTTCGTCTCTCTCCATCTGATTTAATTCACAGCATTATGCCCTCTAGATCCATCCATGTCATCGCAAATGGCAAGATCTCATTCTTTTTTACGGCAGAGTAATATTCCGTACGGTATACATACCACATCGTGGTATACATACCATCACCGACGGTATACTGACGGTATACATACCATCACCGTTCATCCATCGATGGACACATGGGTTGCTTCCAGATCTTGGCTATTGTAAATAATGCAATAAACATATATAAGGGTGCATATATCTTTTCCAATTAGCATTTTCATTTTCTTTGAGTAAATACCCAATGGTGGTGATAAGGGAAATCTGTGTTCTAAGGTGGCCAACCCACCCAGTAGGGGAATCCCAGTCCCAGCCCCAGCGCCATTCCAGGTTTTCCCTCCTGTCCCGCCTGCCTCTGTAGCAAGAGTGACACAGATGCATCATTAAAAGTTTATCAACTACCCTCTTTGTGCTCACAGCTCAGAGCACCTTGGGAGACTACTCTTCTCTGGGCCCGCCAGCATTAAATAAGCCTCTGAACCTCCAAGGTCTCTGAGTGTCACTTGGTTCTTCTGTCAGGATCCAGTCCAGGTTCAGTGGAATCACTGTATTATATGATGATTCTATTTTTAATTGTTTGAGGAACCTCCATGCTGTCTCCCACAATGGCTGCACCAATTTTTATTCCTAACAGTGCATGAGGGCTCCTTTCTAATCCTAACTCTTCTCAACACTTGTTTCTTGTAGTTTTTTACTGTAGCCATTCTGATAGGTGTAAAGATCATTTGGTCCTCATTTGTCTTTCAATCTCCGGGCTAGACCTTCTTGGTCACAATGCATTAATCTTTTTATGTATTGCTGGCTTTCATTGTTCTGCTGAGGTTTTTTTGCATTGACACTCACGAGTGATATCAACCTATAATTTTAATTTTTCCTATTGTTCTTATCAGGTTTTTGGTATCATAGTCATACCAACCTCAAAAAGTGAATTAGGGATTTTTCCCCTTTTTTTCTTTATATTATCTGGCAGTTATAGCACTTATTTCTTCCTGAATGTTTGGTAAAACTGCTGGTAAAGCCAACTGGGACTCAATATTTCTTTGAGCCAATATTTTGAAATTATGGAGTCAATCTCCTAAATCATTTTAAGACTATTCCTCTTTTCTATGTCTTCTTGATAAACTGTATTTTAAAGGAATTTGTCCAATCCATTATTTTTTAAAGTTTTTAAAAAAATTTATTCATTTGAGAGACAGAGAGAGACAGAGCAAGCACAAGCAAAGGGAGAGGCAGAGAGAGAAGCAGACTCCCCACTGAGCTGGGAGCCAGATGTAGGGCTCGATTCCAGAACCTGGGATCATGACATGAGCCAAAGGCAGATGCTTAACCATCTGAGCCACCCAGGCATCCCCAATCCATTATTTTAAAAATGTGTTGGTATAAAAGTGTGTATCATATGTTCTTACCCATTTTGTCTCATTAGATGTGTATTCTTGTTCCCTTTTTCAGTAGAATTCACTGAAGTCTCTGTCCTTTCTTCTTTCTTTCTATCTTCCTTCCTTCCATTCATCTTTCTTTACTTCCTTCCTCTCTCTCTGTTCGTTGGTTCGTTCGTTCGTTCCTTCCTTCCTTTCCAAGATTTATTTGTTTGAGAGAGAGAGAGAAAATGAGAAGACAGGTGGAGGGGAGGGGCAGAGGAAGAGGGAGAGGGAGAGAGAAAATTCTAAGCAGGATCCACGCTGAGCACAGAGCCTGATGCAGGCCATGATCTTGTGACCCAGACATCACAATTGGGCCGAAATCAAGAGTCTGATGCTCAACCCACTGCACCACCAAGGTGCCTCTGTCCTCTGTTTTTGTTAATAAATTTCGACAGATGATTTTCTATCCATTTAACTTTTTTAAAGAACCTATTTTTGGATTTGCTGATCCTTCTCTTTCTACGGCAACTTTGTTTCTTCTATCATCACCATCTGCTTCATCATCCCATCCTTCTACTTTCTCTGCATTAATTCTGTTGTTTTGTTGAAGTGAAGTTGGGTGCTTACCTCATTATTACAGAGATAATGTTAATACCTAACCTAACAGAGTACTGTTTCGACTGTCCCATAAGTTTGATATCTAATATTTTTGTTATTTTTTATATCCAATTATTTTCCTATTTCTATTTTAGTTCTTTCTGTACCCATGAGCAGTTTAGAAGTCTTTTTAATGTCTGGATGTATGGTTTTCTCCAGATTTTTATAGTTGCTATTGTTTATGTGCTCCAGAATAATTGTGTTGTGGTTCGATATGTATGTGATGCCTCCTTCTAAATTTGGTGCAGGAAGCTTTATAACATAGAAGATGGTCAGTTTTCACATGCCTTCTAACGATTCCATATGTTCCTGAAAAGGATGTGTTTTCTTTAATTTTGAGGAGTACTGTTGTATATAGTCTATATACTTAATACTATTTGGTTTGCTTGATTTATCAATTATTGCTTGTCCATCCTGAATATCTATAGAGATCTTTATTAAAATCTCCCATTAATAACATGAATTTTTGTTACTTATTTTGATAGTCAATTTTTGATTTATATATTTTGAAATTAAATATGAATTTCCTACACATTCATTCATTTTTTTAAAAAGATTTCTTTTAGACAGAGAGAGCAAGAGAGAGTGCACATGGAAGGAAGGGCAGTGGGAGAGAATCTTCCAGCAGATTCCCTGCCAAAGTCAGAGCCGAATGTGGGGCTCCATCTCACAACCCGTGAGATCATGACCCGAGTTGAAACCAAGAGTCAGATGCTTAACCAACAGAGCTACCCAGGAGCCCACAAGTTCATTCTTATGCATTGAACATTTCCTCATTATCTTTATCATTAGTGAATCTCAGTGGAACTTATTTTCTTTAAATTCTTTATGTCAGCTTTTGAGAAGTTAATATTCAGCCCATACATATTTTCCCATTCATTGACTTTTAATCACTTGAGATAATATCTTATAGATATACCTCTTGTATCAGCTTTTGTGTAGGATTATTTTAACTCAGTCTTACACTCTCAGCTCCTAACCCTCGAGGTTAGTCATCTTATGTTTATTATAGTTACTGATATGCCAGATTTCTATTCATTACTATAATATTATATACTTACCTATGTTCACTTTTTCTATTTATATTTTCCTTCTCCTTTTTCTGCCTTTTTTTGGAATGATTGAGAGTTTGCTGCCCACTCACTTCATTTTTTTTCTATATGCTTTGTTTAGAAATTATATTTTCATTCTTTTTATAGGACTTCCCTGCATGGAGAGATCATAGTTTAGTCAACCAGTCATCTACCAGTGAACATATGGGTTGTTTTCAGCATTTTGTGGTTATGCATAGCACTGTAATAAATAACCTTTTTTTTTTTTTTACTATTTTTCCATTTTTAGAGTAGTTTCTAGTATTATAAAAGCTACCCTAGATCTTCAAGTCCTGTATGTTGCTTGCAAAAACTAAAAGTAAAAGGCATCTTTAACCTCTTCTTGAAATATATAAGGGCTTTCAAAAACTTTAATGACCAATCCCCTTCCAAAGTGCATTTCTTGTCTAGAATTTTATTTTATTTTATTTTATTTATTTTATTTTTTTAAAGATTTTATTTATTTATTTGCCAGAGAGAGAGTGAGCGAGAGCGAGCACAGGCAGACAGAGTGGAAGGCAGAGTCAGAGGGAGAAGCAGGCTCCCTGCGAAGCAAGGAGCCCGATGTGGGACTCGATCCCAGGACGCCGCGATCATGACCTGAGCCGAAGGCAGCTGCTTAACCAACTGAGCCACCCAGGCGTCCCTCTTGTCTAGAATTTTAATGCTACACTTTTTGACCCAGAAATCTAATACTATTAACACTTTTTGTGTTATAAATATACATTAGATTTACTGACATGCCCATCAATTTCTTCTCTTGTATAAAAGGTCTTTTACCTGCTAGCACTTTGGAATTCACCTGATTCCTTGGGTCTAAAAATTGATGTTCTTCCACTATTCTGGATAAATTTTCATCTGTAATTTTTTAAAATATGATCTGTCCTTCCTACCTCATGCTGGTAGTCTGTTAAGACATACTTTACACCCTGTCATTATAGCCTCTCTGTTTCTCATCTCCTTTTTCATATTTTGTTTCCCTGTGTGTCACTAAGCTGCATTCCAGAACGTGTTTTCAACCTCTCTTCAAGTAGTTACTGAATTCTCTTTAGCTCTTGCTAATCTGCTGGCTAATCTATCTATCAAAATTTCATTTCACCTGTTGCTTTTTGTTTTAATTGTTCTTTAAAAAAAACCAAAACACCCTCATAGTCATTTTGTGTGATCTGCTGTTCCTAGCTCATATTTTCAAGTTCTCTTTGAGGACTTTTCTCCCCGCTTGTCTATTGATTGTGCTGGTTCTCACACATAGTGCCTCATTTCCTTGTGGAGTTTGTGATTTGCCATGAGCAGCTTATTTCCTTGAACCCTTATCTCTGGAAACTCTTTGAGTCCTGGCCTAAGGCTGAGTTCTTTCAAAGAGAATTCACATTTGCCTTTCACGATATCCTGGAGGTGCTACCAACCTGGGACAACTTTAAATAAAATTGTGTATTGGTGGTTTTTAGCAGTTACAGAGACTTTCTGAATTTAGTCTGAAAGCTTGTACAATATCTTATTTATAGATATGAATTCTCAGGGGAATGTTTTTTCTTTTCCCAAGCAGTAAGTCTAGATAGAGAATTTCCTTTCTATAACCATCTGCAATTAGGTTTATTTCTGGTTCACTCTAACCCTAGAAATGACAGCTCTTTGGATTCCCAATCTCATGCAGGTATTTTTCTCCAGCTTCCTCCCTTGGGGTGGCCTCTAAGATTTTAATCTGGCCTCTCACCCATGTACTCATCAAAGCAGAAGCTCAAGTTCTCCATTGCTCAACAGAAACCTTCTAAGTGAATGTTAGCTTTCCACTTGCTTAACTCTTAAGGTTTTTGATTTTGCTTTGTGTCTCTGTGCATTTCTTACTTTGGTGCTCTCCAACAATGCGTTTAAAAGGAACAACTTGATCTAGTCGCTTCAGTCCGAAGGGTTGGACAGGGCGCCCAAACGGCCTGACTGCCAGAAACAGAACTTTGGCTGTTTGTTTTGACAGATACTCTTTGGTGACCCAGTGACTTAAACACAAACAATCTTATAATGGCCCATCAAAAGCTACTCATGCTCCATCTGTCCTCCATGACAGATTCTTGAGATGAAAATCAAAACAATAAATTACCAATTTATAATAAATCACCAATGGTGGCATGTCTGACATGGTCGCCTGTCACAAGCGAAAGATAAATTTTTCTAAGTGAGAAAAGAGTGGATCACTCTTGCGTGAAGGTTAAGAGAACGGGGTCAATGATGCACTTTTCAGGACATTATTCCAAGGAGAATAATATCCGGGTTTAGAATGAGTCCTCAAAGTGACACCTTCGCTGCCCAGAATAACTCGGAGCATTTTGAAGCCTTCAGTTGCTCTCTCTCCTGGGACTTGGTTTTGCAGCCATTCATAACTTGGAGAGCATGATTTATTCATCCCCCAATATTATGGAAACCCAAATGGATCGAGTTCATTTGAAATGCAGATGTGACTGCACTTTAATTACAATTGCCCCTGTGATTTTTGCTGTGCGGCTCAAGCTCTTAAGTGGAAATTAGAAAGATCCAGCAGCAATGAAACATTTTGGCCCAAGACCAAAGTGCATTTTAAAATACACACAGAGAGAAGGGGGAAACAGGCCAGCAGCAAACTTGGCTAACATATTTTTTTTTCTCCCCTTTGATAAATGCCTTGCTTCAGACCCCAGGAAGCTACGTTCCTCATGACCATAGTTAGAGAAGATAAAGGGGATGTATTAATTATTCTGTGGACTTTCTTGTTCAAGAGACTAGAGAAAGCTGGTGAATATTTCTGAAAGTGTCTTAGAGGCACAAAACAAGCTACGATTCATGAAAAATGACATTTGCTTTGGTGATAATGCCACATCTCCCTTTTGGGAAATGTGAGCTATTTAAATAAGGTACCAGAGATGCGATTGCATCCTGTGTCTTTCTCTGTGCTCACTTCCACATCCAGATCACATCTCACATTGTACACTTGTCAGAGATCATTTCTCTCTTTCTCTCTCTCTCTCATACACACACACACACACACACACACACACACACAAGCTCACACACGTGTCCCACAGAAAAACAAAAACCCAAGCCAAAGACACCAACTCTTAGAAATAAGTTGAGGAGACCATGATAGAACCACTTTTCCGTGGGTCCCTCCATAGTGTGGTGGTCTAAATTTTGGTTTCACCCACTAGCTCTGACGTCTTACTCAAACTACTTAATTTTTCTCCTCATTAGTTCACTCCTCTACACAATGGACATGATATCTAAATGGTGTGATGTCATAAGGTTGAATGCATGTGAAAATAAAGCCTATACAAACATTGGTTGAGATTATCATTAGGCCTAAAGCATATATATACAGCAAAAGAACAGAAATCCCATGCAGAATGAGCCCAGAGTATACCCCTCTTCCTCTTTTACTCTTGATCTTGCTGACAAGTTCTTTTGCAAGTTACAGGGTCCATAGTCCATCATGGCCAAGAGTGGGGGGGCAACAGTTGCATTATTGAATTCTAGGACAGACTATTGCCTTATGGCAGGGACAGGTCCCCAGACCAGAAATTCATTCAGATTCAGGTGGCCTTCTCCTTTAGGAGCATCTTTAGTTCCAATGTTCATGTGTTGGGGGAAGGGTGGATATTTGTCAACAGGAAAGACGAGGAGGAGAGGTTGCCATTGGAGAAAACCTTATTATTAACTTTGCCCAAGAAAAATCTGAATTAGATTGCACGTACACTGTGGCCCTCCTCCTTTTCTTGGGAGTCAGGGAGCCCCACCCTTACGTCTCCTTGTCTGATACATGGGACCCCAGCTCCTCATTACAGGTAATTAGCCTGGAATGGGGCTGGGGTGGGGTGGATGGTGTCTTTCTCAAAGACAGCCAATGTGTACGCTAGCCTGTGACCTATGAGATCTGGGGTATCAGACAGCTCAATCCACCTTGGATGACAGGCACTAATTGAACCAATCACATCCTCTCTCAGGACTTCTAAATGTGAGACAGACAGGAAAAGCCCACTGTGGGCAGCAGCAGGAGCAGGAGAAGCAACAGAGAGAAGGTCATTCACAACTTGGACAGAGAGGAAGGAACACTGGAAGCCTGTGGCCTCCCCAGGGCCGCTGGCAGGCAGGCTATGGATGCCACTGCTGACTTGGAATAGCACATCAATCTCAAATATTTGAAACCACTCTTCTATTCCTATGTTGTTTTCAGGAGAATTGCTTTTTCAAGGAAACTGCTGCCTGATCTTGGTTTTCCCATAGCTCTCAGACTGTGTGCATTCTTTTCCTCATGGGGACACCTGGGTGACTCAGTCGTTAAGCATGTGCCTTCGGCTCAGGTCATGATCCCAGGGTCCTGGGATCTAGCCCTGCATCGGGCTCCCTGCTCCGTGGGAAGCCTGCTTCTCCCTCTCCCACTCCTTCTGCTGTGTTCCCTCTCTCGTTGTGTCTCTTTCTGTCAAATAAATAAATAAAATCTTTAAAAAAAAAGAGGCTTTTTGTCATGGACATCCAGTTTTTATAATAACTTTGTCACTGTGCTGTGAAATATTGAAATTTGGAGCATGTAGGATAAATGGTAGTGAAATATGAATTACTGAGACTTATGATGTAACAGTTTATCTACCTCTGAAGAAACTGTTACCTAGTATCTTATTAGGAAAAACTTGCCTGAAAATGTTAAGCAGGAATGTCTCCAGAGTAGTTGTTTAGAGAAAAAAATGACATGGCTTCTTATATTTTTGGTACATGAATTAAGAATTATGTACAAATAGGGCAGCTGGGTGGCTCAGTGGGTTAAGCCTCTGCCTTCTGCTCAGGTCATGATCTCAGGGTCCTGGGATCGAGCCCCACATTGGGCTCTCTGCTCAGCGGGGAGTCGGCTTCCTTCTCTCTCTCTGCCTGTCTCTCTGCCTACTTGTGATCTCTCTCTGTTGAATAAGTCAATAAAAAAATCTTAAAAAAAAGAATTATGTACAAATTATTCATAATATCTGTGTATTGATCCTCAGAACAACCAATAAAATCTCAATTATGAAAGAAAAAAAAATGCGAACAGACACATCACTGAAAATATACAGATAGCAAAAGAGCATATGGAAAGATTCTAAACATCATTTGTTGTTAGGATACATTCAAATTCAAACAATGAAACACCTAGTAGAAGATACACCCAATAGAATAGCTAAAAACCCAGAAAACCAACATATCAAATTCCAGTGTGAATGAGGAACCCTTATTCATTGCTGGTGGTGATGCAAAATTGGGTACAGCTGGGGCTGGATGGCTGTCATTAAGCGTCTGCCTTCAGCTCAGATCATGATCCCAAAATCCTGGGATCGAGCCCTGCATCAGTCTCCCCCCCCAAAAAAAAATAAATAAATATTTTTTAAAAATTGGGTATAGCTACTTGGGGAGACAGTTTGGTAGTTTCTTACAAAGTTTTTTTTTTTTTTTTTTAAAGATTTTATTTATTTATTTGACAGACAGAGAGCACAAGTCGGCAGAGAAGCAGGCAGAGAGAGAGGAGGAAGCAGGCTCCCCTGCTGAGCAGAGAGCCCGATGCAGGGCTCGATCCCAGGACCCTGGGATCATGACCTGAGCCGAAGGCAGAGGCCTTAACCCACTGAGCCACCCAGGCACCCCAGTAGTTTCTTACAAAGTTAAACATACTTTTATCATGCAATCTGACACTCTCACTGCCAATTTATCCAGCTGAGTCAGCAACTTATGTCCAAACAAAAAACTGTGTGAATGTTTTCTAGCATCTTTATTCTTAATCACTAAAAACTGGAAGTCACCAAGAGATGTCCTATAAGATGAACATGCAAACCATGTCATATCTAGACAAGGGTATATTATTCAAAGATAAGAAGAAATAAGCTATGGAGCCATGAAAAGACACAGAGGAAACCTAAATGTCTATTACTAACTGAGAGAAGTCAGCCTGAAAAGGCTACATAGGCCTACCTCGAACCAAGCCCCTGTAAGATGGCAGTCTTAACTGATAAATGGCGTGTATGTTCTGACTGCTCCACCAGCTGACTGTTCCCCCTCTCTCCTTCTGAAACACAACACTGACATCAGGTCAATTAATACCCTTGCAATGGCCTCTAAGTGTTCAAGTAAAAGGAAGAGTTGCGTATCCCTCCCTTTAAATCAAAAGCTGGAAATGATTAATCTTATTGAGGAATCCATGTCTGAAGTCAGGCTACGCTGGAAGCTAGGCCTCTTGCACCAAACCATTACTCAAGCTGTCAATGCAAAGGAAAAGTTCTTAAAGGAAATTCAAAATGTGACTCTAGGGAACACATGAGTAATAAGAAGGCGAAACAGCCTTATTGCTGATTTGAAGAAAGTTCTAGTGGTCTGGAAAGAAGATCAAACCAACCACAGCATTCCCTTAAACCAAAGCCTAATCCAGAGCAAGGCTCTGACTCTCTTCAACTGTAGGAAGGCTGAGAGCAGTGAGGAAATTGCAGAAGACAAGTTTGAAGCTAGCAAATGTGGGTTCATGAGGCTTAAGGAGAGAAGCCACCTTCACAACAGAAAGTACGAGGTGAAGCAGTGCCGGCCAAGGAACAAGCCGCAGCAGGTTCTCCACAAGGTCGAACTGAGAGCATTCAAGAAGGAGGCCACACCCAACAACAGATTTCCAATGTAGACGAAACAGCCTTACCTTGGAAGAAGATGCCATCGAAGACTTCCATAGCTAGAGAGGAGAAGTCAATGCTCAAAGCTTCAAAGGATATTCTGACTCTCTTGTTGGGAGCTAACCCAGCTGATGGCTTGAAGTCGAAACCAGCACTCATTTATCATTCTGAAAATCCCAAGGTCCTTAGGAATTGTGCTCAATCTACTCTGCTTGTGCTCTACACATGGAACAATGAAGTCTGGAAGACAGTACATCTCTTTACAACATGGTTTACTGAATATTTTAAGCCCACTTTTGAGACCTACTGCTCAGAAAAAAGATTGCTCTCAAAATATGATTTCTCATGGACAATGCGCCTGGTCACCCAAGAGCTCTGATTGGAGAAGCACAATGAGGTTGATGTGGTTTTCATGCCTGTGATTCCTCTGATGGATCTAAGCCAAGTACATTGAAAACCTTCTGGAAAGGATTCCCCATTCTAGATGCCATTAAGAACATTCATAACTCAAGGGAGGAGGTAAAAACATCAACAGTAACAGGAGTTTGGAAGAAGTTGATCCCGACCCTCAGGGAGGACTGTGGAGGTGGTCACTGCAGATGTGGTGGGAGCAGCAGGAGAACTGGAATTAGACATGGAGCCGGATGATGTGGCTGAATGGCTGCCTTCTCATGATTACAGTTTAAAGGATGAAGGGTTGGTTCTCATGGATGAGCAAAGAAAGTGGCCTCATGAGACGGAATCTACTCCTGGTGAAGACGCTGTGAAGAAAGCAAAGGTTCTGGAATATTGTATAAACTTGGTTAATATACCAGCAGGAGGGTTTGAGAGGATTGACTTCCATTTTGAAAGAAGTTCTACTGTGGGTAAAATGCTATCAAATAGCCCTGTGTGCTACAGAGAAACGGTTCATAAAAGGAAGAGTCAAGATAGGCAGCAAACTTCATCGTTTGTCTTATTTTAAGAAATGGCCACAGCCACCCCAACTCTCAGCAGTCACCACTCTGATCTGTCAGCACCCATTAACATTGATGCAAGACCCTCCACTAGCAAAAAGATTACGACTCCCAGAAAGCTCAGATGATGGTTAGCATTTTTCAGCAATACAGTATTTTTTAAAAGGAGCATGAGACGTGGATGAGATGTGGATGGCAGTAGGACAGAACTGCTTGCTTCCCCATGCAGAGAAGGGCATCTCAGGCCAGACTACACCACTAATTTGGCTTGGCCGAGAACTTGCTCCCCGAC
The DNA here is from genome assembly GCF_964662115.1 of Mustela nivalis. Classification (NCBI taxonomy): domain Eukaryota; kingdom Metazoa; phylum Chordata; class Mammalia; order Carnivora; family Mustelidae; genus Mustela; species Mustela nivalis. The sequence goes on along the minus strand of NC_139021.1, from coordinate 91,949,300 downwards.
TGCGTAGTTGATGGACACTTTGGTTTCTAGGAGTGTGGCTGAAGGGCAGCTCTGAAGGGCAGCTCTGGCTAGCACTTGTCCTGCCCATGTGGGGATGTGTTTCTCTGCGTGTTTGAAGATGCCATGCAGAAACAGTGTTCTCCCAATCCTTGTGCTTTCCAGTGTGTGCTCTTTCTTCCTATGGAAACTTAGTGTCCACAATGGTGGCTTTGTGTCGAGTGCATACTTTGGGAATTTGTCAAGTGATACGCTGAATGACTGATGTATTCAGTGAGTGCCCGGACAACTGACACCCACTGGGGGTGCAGGAAAGGAATGCATGAATATGCAAGATGGATTTCGTACTGGAGGAACCCTTAGCTGATATCCAGGAGAAGAAAAAGAAGTATCTGATGGACAATTTAGGATTCATGTGACCCCTCCCCCAGTTACTGATATTTTCTATTTGTTTACCAGCATTGACTGGAATCCTTTTTTGCAAATGAGATGTCATATGTATTTTTTTTTTTAATTCCGTTCTTAAATTCACAACCTTGACATCAAAACAAGCCAAAATCAAGAGTTGGTTGCTTAACTGACTGAGCCACCCAGGTGCTCTGTATTTTTTTTTTTTTCTAAGTATATTATGTACTTATTTGAGAGAGAGGGAGAGCACACACAATTGGGGGCAGGGAGTAGTGGAAGAGGAAGGAGCAGACTCCCCATTGAGCAGGGAACCCAACACAGGGCTTGATCCCAGAATCCAGGGATCATGACCTGAGCCAAATACAGCCAGTTAACCGACTGAGCCACCAGGTGCTCCTGGTTTCCTTGTATTTTTGATTCTCAAAATCTGAAGCGGCCATAAGATGCCTTCTGTGATAAATAATACTGAACCATCATGTGGCCATGTATGAGGGGCTCCCCTGCAGGAAGCGTTATAAGCGTGAGGAAATTTTCTGGAATTGGCATGAATACCAAAAGCCATGTAAATATTTCAAACTAATTGGGGAAATGTAAAGATAAAACTTTCTAAACTGTAAAACGATACCAATTGGACATGTTTAATAGGTAAGGAATGAGAATGTTTTAACTGCACCTAGACCCAAAGAACAAAGGGGAGGAAATATTATCCAGGCAGATTCAGCACTAGATCTTTACTACTCAAGTAGATTCTGGATTGTTCTTCAGTTCCAATGGCAGGATCTTCCATGAGTCTGCTTTTTTTTTTTTTAAGATTTTTATTTATTTATTTTGCAGAGATATACCAAGAGAGTACATGTAGAGCAGCCTGCAGAGGGAGAGGGAGAAGCAGGCTCTCTGCTGAGCAGGGAGCCCAATGCAGGGCTCGATCCCAGGACCCTGGGGTCATTACCTGAGCTAAAGGCAGACACTTAATGGACCGAGCCATCCAGATGCCCCCATGAGTCTACTGTTAAAAGATGCAAAGAGCAGCATAAAGGGCATCATATATGGCCATAACCCAAACTAGACAGGTGGCTTTATTCTGGACTTGCAAAGATACAGCAGAGTTTCATAGAGAATTGAACATGATGACATCTGAGATTCTTTACAACTTTAAGATGTCCTTGTTTGACGTGTGAGTCTCTGTGCTGACTGCTTCACTCAGTATTGTGAACAGAGACTATAAACGCATCTGCTGCTCTCAAAGGGCTCAGGGTCTAGTTAGAAGACAGACAATAAACACATAGTTAAATATGGTAGGATCTTCGCAGTATCATGAACCCCCACAGACCTTTATTATAACACAGAAATGAGATTACTAATTCAAGCCAGGAAAACAGAGGGACTTCCTACAGAGGGTGATGCTTGGAAGGAGAGGTAGCAGGAGAAAGCCATGCCCTATGTCTAGAACTCTACATGCCAAAGCACACAGGTGAAGTAATAAATGATTTTATTTTATTGAAAAATAAAACAATACTCTTTACAATAACATTAAAATTTAAATACCAAGGAGTGAATTTAATGAAAGATGTGCAAGAACCTTACCCTGGAAACTGTAAACATTTTTGAGAGGAATTAAAGAAGATATAAATAAGAGGAGAGATAGACCATATTCATGGATTAGAAGGATTAATGTCTTAAAATAAAATGTTCATTTGCTCTAATTGATCTATAGTTCCAATGGAAAGCCTACCAAAATTACAGCAGGTTTTGGGAGAAGAAATAGTAAGTTTAATTCTGAAATTTTTATGAAAAGTCAGAGGACCTAGAAGGGCCAAAGTTATCTTGAAGTAGAAGAGTGTTGAAAGATTTACACTACAACATTTCAAGACTTGATATAAACACAATCATCAAGTCCATGTGCTATTGTGTAGGGACGAGCACACAGGGTCAATGGGAGGAAGGGAGTCCAGGAATAGACCTACTTTTACAGTCGACTTATTTTAGACAAGGTTCCCAAAATAATTCAATGGTGATGGGAAATTCTTTCAAGAAATAGTGCTGAAAATACTGACTATTCTTATGGGGAAAAAAGTAAAGTCAACTCCTGTCTCACTGCACAAATAAAAAAATAACTTGAGATGAATCAAGTCTACATGAAAAGAAACAGAACCATAAAGCTTCTAGAAGAAAATAAAAGAGAAATTCTTTGCAACCTTTGTTAGATATAGATTGTTGAGAGAAGACACAAAAAGGACAAATCATAACAAAAAATAACTGATAAATTAGACTTCATCACGATTAAAAATTTCTACCCATCAAAGTTACCATTAAGAAGATGAGCAGATAGAGGCACTTGGGTGGCTCCGTGGGTTAAGCCTCTGCCTTTGGCTCAGGCCGTGATCTCAGGGTCCTGGGATCGAGCCCTGAGTCCGGCTCTCTGTTCAGCAGGGAGCCTGCTTCCTTTCCTCTCTCTCTGCCTGCCTCTCTGCCTACCTGTGACTGCTCTCTCGCTGTCAAATATATAAATAAAATCTTAAAAAAAAAAGATGAGCAGACAAACCACAGGGGTAAATTATTTTCAGAACATATATCTGATAAATGCTTATATTCAGAATATATTATTAATAAATTAATAATAAGACAAACATTCAATTTTTTTAAATGGACAAAAGACTTCCACAGGCATGTCACAAAAGGCAATATGCAAGTGGCTAGTAAGTACTTGAAAATATAATCACATCGTTAATTGTTAGAAAAATGTAAATTAAAACCACAATGAGATACTATTACACTCCCACCCAGGATGGGAAAATGAAAAAAAACCAAAACAACAACAACAGTGAAATAACAAATGTTAGTAGGAATGTAAGGCAATTAGACTCTCATGCCTGGTAATGGAAGAGTCAAAAGGGAGAACCAGTTTGGAGAGCCATCTGGTTCTCTGGGAAAGTTAAGTGTGCAGCTACCGTGTGACCCAGAAGCTCTACTTCTAGGCATTTGACCAAGAGAAATAAACGATCATCCACAAAAAGACAAGTATAAAAATATCCGTAAGAGCCCTATTCATTACAATCTCAAACTGAAAGCAGCTCAAATGTCCATCAACAGAAAAGTAGATTTTAAAATTATGACATGGTGCCCACTTCAGCAACACTTACGCTGCAATTGGAATGACACGCAAAGACAACATGCAAATTTGTGAAGCTTTCTATATTTTTTTGGATGAAGAAGATGGGTGTACACACACACACACACACAGGAATATTACTCAGCCGTCAAAAAGAATGAAATCTTGCCATTGGCCATGATGTGGATGGAACTAAGCGAAATGAGTCAGTCAGAGAAAGAAAAATACCACATGATTTCACTCCTACGTGGACTTTAAGAAACAAAACAGATGAACATAGAGGAAGGGAAGGAAAAATAAAATAAGATGAAGACAGAGAAGGAGGCAAACCGTAAGAGATGCTGAACTCTAGGAAACAAACCAAAGATTGCTTGAGGGGGAGAGGTGGGGGGATGGGATAACGGTGATGGGCACTAAGGAGGTCACGTGATGTAATGAGCACAGCTGTTGTACGCAACTGATGAATCACTAAGTTGTACCTCTGGAGCTGATAAAAAAATGTGGCATAGTTACACAATGGAATGCACAAAATAGTATTTTCTATATGATTCCATTTATGAAGTTCAGTGGGTTGACTGGAAAGGGACATGGGAAAACTTTCTAGAACACTGGGAGTGTTTAATATCTTGCCCTGCAGATATAATTGTCAAAACTCGTTGTACTGATCCCTTTAGGATTTTAAAAATATTATTGTATGTTAATTATGTCAAAAGGGAAGGAGGGAGGAGGAGGGAGGGAGGGGGAAGGAGAGAAGGCGAGAGGGCAGGCAGCCAGGCAGGCAGGCACATGGTCTGATCAGAGAATCCTGGGCGATTGCTGATCCCTAGAACATCGGTGCCATGCTGGAAAGGGGTGGGAAGGGAACCCTGACCGCGCTCACAAGGTCAAGCTGACTATGACCTTTCCCCTCCCTTGGCAAAAGGGAAGCCAGAAGGTTCTATGCAGGAATGATATTTGTGCCTTAGAAAGGTTACCCTGATGATAGGTGAGACAGGGAGTTATAGGCTCCTGCTATGTTAAGGAGAAGACTTGGAGATCCCCACTGGTTGCAGTGGTACATGCAATGTTATTTTTAGCCTCCCCACAGGAGGGAAGAGCATTTCTCTGGTTGCTAGGGAAATCGTGTTCTTAGCAGTTACATCTTGATTCCTAATTTAAGTCTTGGGGGAAAGAAAAGTCTTGGGAGAAAACTAGAGAAGTTTGCAAGTCAGTGCTGCTATACCTTGCCAGGACCATACACCTGCTTGAAAGTGGCTATTTGTCTCCTAATGTATTCAGGAGTGACTGTCGCCATAGCAACAATGATGCTGGACAAGGCTGGGTCATCATTGGAGAACTCCTGCTGGTTACGGGATGGAGGTCAGGCCAGGGAGCCCTGTTCAGGACCAACGGCAAGTTTTGGAACAGAGCACAGGGTGACGTATGGAAGGGTCGAATCACTGTCTGGTACATCCGAAACTGATACTACACTCCATGTTAAATTTAAATACATTTTTTTCAAATAAAAACTTTAGAAAAATGAAGCTTGTGTTTGCCAAATGAAAGGCATCTCATGGTGGTAGTAAGAAAACAATCTGAAATCGCCTTGTGGCTTTGGAGCCATGCAGTTACGTGGGCAACGAGAGTCGCTTGGGGGATTTACCTGTCCCGTAACTTCCATCAGCATCCAGCTTCCTTTAGCAGCATGGACCACGGACCTAAATCTTTTGTGAAACGTCAATAAGACACAGTTTAGAGTTTAGAGGCCTCCTCTCATCCCCGTGGAAAATACACAGGACCATCTCCGGCAGAGCACGGGGCTGTCTCAGCATCCCTGACTCATTCCCCCCCCAGACACAGCGACCCCTCCACTGCACTGCTGCAAACCAACACTGGCAGCTTGTCAGTGTTTTCCTGAGGCAATTCTGTGATTTGATGAAGGGGCCTTCCTTCTGTTTTGGTTTTCCTCCTGTTTGTGCAAGCGAGGGTGGACAGCATGCTACCACCTCTCTCTCCACCCAGTTCCAAGGCTGGCCCCCTCCCCCACTGCAAGTCAGATGGCAGCTTTCAGAAAATACTGGGACCACCCCATCTCACTACATTTTCCCCCACCCTGTCATACTTGACAGATGGAGTCCCCATGCGTGACAAGTTTCAACAAATGCACTTAGGCTTTGATGAAACAGCAAAAAAATTGTGTGAGGAAAGAAAGTTCTACAATGATGCATCCTCATTAGCCCCGTTCTGGGTGCCTCTGGGGGGACAGTGTCCTTGGCATGGGGTGGGGACTACAGTACTCATGGCCCCTCCGTTCCTTCCCTCCCACTCATGATGTGTATCGAAGACAAGCAAGGTCACATGAATTGATCTCAACAATCTCAAATCAACTCTAATTCTGTTCGTCCCATGAAATCGTCCCCAAATCTTACTGATGACTGATAATCATTGAACCCTCAGTGGCTCCTACCATCCACTGAAAGCCATTGGTCATCCCTGCAAGTCTTTGCAGGCACCTTAACTTGCTTCCTGTCCTTGGTTCCAAGCCACATCAACTTTTCCCACTTCCAAGATATGGAGGAGAGGAATCTAAGTCAATTAGGAAGTGGACTTTTAGTGCCCACTTCAACATCTGCATTGGAAGACTTGAGATGTGTGGACATTCCTTCCCTCCGCATGTCCCCCAAGACATCTCAGAGGGTACAGGGAAAGGGGGAAGACAGGCCTCCCCAGCACACATCCCCCACCCTGCCACCTGCAGAACCCACCCAAACGCCCTGGTTCTCCCTGGGATGGGGCCCCCTCCGCAGTCATTTCCTAAAGAGATTGCAGGGGAAGGAGAAACCTTCAGGGGAGGGGAATCAGACCCTTCTAGCAGGAGACAGCGCTCTGTCTCCACCACCCCATGATATTGAGTCACTGGTCCAGGGACTAGCAAGAGGGGGCAGCTTGGGAGTGGTTTCTCCCCATTGTGTTCTTATCTGGAAAGCTGTGGAACTTGGGATTATGTGGAGAAGGTCAACCAGGACAGTGTTTCGCACTGGGCTTTTCTCCAAAGAAGTCCAAGGTGGCGAGACCTCCAGGGAGAGATGGACAGAACCCTGCACTCCAGCCGGGAGGACTGGTGTGAGCTGTGACCTTGCAGAGATGTTTCCAACAGTGCGGATAGGACTAGAGAAGCACCATCCCCCTTCTCCTCCCCATCTGTCTGTGGGAAGACTGTCCCAACAACCCCGTGAGGTGTCAGTGTGGACACCTGGGAGAAGCCTGGACGAACAGAAACTTCACTTGAGTTCCATGCACTGAGGACCATTTCTCTCATGGCCCCGTGTAGGAAACAGGCCTGTGTTTGCTCTGTTGTGCCTGGTTTTGTTTTCCTCCTCTTTTCTGGGGTTAGAGTATCCTGCGTATCCTCCGCCAGGGAGAGAAAGGAGAGACACCTGAAAGATGGCAAAAATGAGGGTGGGGGCCCCCCACATCCGGTGCGCCTCGGGACTGGACCCCCGACGAGACAGCGCGTCTGGTTTGGACGCTAAATTAAGTGGCGAGGAGACGAGGACGGCAGCTGGGCAGAGCCATAAATCAAATCAAATAATAAGGCCAGCAGTTATCCCAGCGAAATGGGCTTACAACCGTGGATATTAATGAGGCTTTTACTTTAAACGGATATGTTTAATCAAGCAACACTGATCCGTATTGGGAGCTGGAGGAATTATGGTGATTGTGCTGGGACTGTGCCAAAAACCATTTGGCTGTGTCCTCCCGTGTAAACCGGAGCGACCGTCCGCGTGGAGGGAGCCCCAGACAGGGTGAGGGCTGCTGCGGGGTGGAGGGGACAGGAACAGGCTTCCTCCCCTCCTCTGGAGGCCGCTGAGAGCAGAGCCATGTGACCAGGGTCTGCATCCTGAGACCCGGAGATCAGGAGGCTGGGCTGGGAAGGCCTCCAGGAAGGAGAGGAGGAGGAGAGCAATGAGGGACACAGGCCACTGGGGACAGAGATGCCATAGCATCAACCAGTGCACATTCGTTCGTCTCCTTTTATAAGTATGATGCTAATGGGGGCAAAGGGGAGGTCACAGAGAGGGAAGTTGTGTAAGTCACGGTGCTTGGCGCTCCCGCCTTCCCCATGCCTTCCCCTCGGGGGGGGGGGGGGGGATTGGCCCGTATGTGACAGGACTCCTGCTGGATAAGGGCGTTTTGTACTGACTGGTTAAGTGAAGCAGACAGTGAGTGCTTCCAAGCAGTGCTGCTCCGGGGGGAGAACATGCCTAAGTGAACGACTTTCTGGAATCTTCTCCTCAGGAGAAGGTGAACCAGAACTGGGACTTAGAAGCTTGTGTTCGAGTGTATGACACAGACCTACAAAGTACAATGTTCAAATCACATAATAAAATACTGCATGCTGTGTTATGCACTTTATAGGTCTCCTATGTATGAAAGAAAATGTATTTCCCCAGCGTCTTTTAACCAAAACCTTCCACCTCTCCAGGTGGGCATCTTCGTGCTCAGCACCAATCAGGAACTCTGGGAAGAGCCGGGGGGTGGGGGGGATGGAGGGTCCTGGTGATGGTCCTTTCTGATACCAGGTAGCTCACCAAAGCTCTTTGAGACACTTCTGGGAGGGCTGGTCCCAGAAGGACCAGAGAATGGGGAGTCTTTCAGCTGGAGAACCTCAGAAAGGCCCAGGGGGACACACAGACAGGGCGTCTCTCTATGACTGAATTGAGAGAAGCTGTGGGAACGGGAAGAACTATAGAAGGTGATCACTGGGGTACGTGGCACTGTAAGGAATCCCAGAGAGACAGAGGCAGGGTGAGAGACGGGCCCCAGGCTGCTTCTCCAAGTCAGCTGGTCTCGAGGAACAATTAGGTAGAGATTTTCATGGGGCTGATCACAGGGCCACACAGCATCTTAGGGTTTTTTTTTCTCTTTTTAAATCAAAATGGACTTTTTTTTTTTAAAGATTTTATTTATTTATTTGATAGACAGAGATCACAAGTAGGCAGAGAGGCAGGCAGAGAGAGAGGAGGAAGCAGGCTCCCTGCTGAGCAGAGAGCCCTATGTAGGGCTCTATCCCAGGACCCTGAGATCATGACCTGAGCTGAAGGCAGAGGCTTTAAACCACTGAGCCACCCAGGTGCCCCCAAAATAGACTTTAAAGATCATCCATTTCAACCTCTTCATTTTACAGATGGGGAAACAGGCCCGGCATGATGAAGGCTCTCTCATGTCTCTGAAAGGAATAAAATAGGGCATTTAGTTTCCAGTAGAGCAGGGCAAAGCTCATTAGCAGCAGAGTGTTCTCTACATCTCTGGCCCCAAGCCAAAGTGACAGCAACTTTCCTCTCGGGGCTTCCTGGTCCCTGTCTCCCTCCTTCTGCCCAAAAGTCTTGTGGGGGATTATTAAATATTGCTGCAAACACTCCCTCCATGGAGACCTGGGGTCTTTGCCCTCTTCTCTTCCATTTGAGTGGGTGGTGACTCCTTTTTTCAAACTACAGAGCACCAGGAGTGGCTGGACAATGAGGAGTGATGCTGGTTCCACTCCATTCACTGGGACGCCGGCTTTTGGAACCCCGAGACCACGATGCTACGGGAAATCCAGACCCCACAATGAATCCTGTCAACAACCCCCACTAAGGGAAATTTTCCAGTCTACCCAGTCTAGGTAGCAGACTTCGTGGCATGTTCCCAGCAGGGGAAACTTCAGTAAGAGAAACAGCTGCAGACAGTTTCCGTTGCTGCCTCGAAGTCTCTCCCACTGCGGCCCTGACAGCAGAGAACAGAGACGAGTCATCCCCGCCGTGCCCTGTGGTGTCCCTGACTCACAGCATCAGTAGCACCAAGTACGGGGTGTCTGACACCTTAGGTTTTGGGATGACCTGCTAAGGAGCTGTTGCAGCTGGGGCAGGTCTCCAGGTAGGGCTGCCCCAGCGGTAGTGGGAGAGCTTGGCTTAGCATTTCTGGAGGTGGAGGGGATTTGGGCAGTACTTTGAAGAATCACAGAAAATGCCACTTGAAAAGAAGCTACTTCACCTCTTAGGCTTTAACTGCTTTACAAAATCTCGTTAGGTTACTCTAAGGGCCTCAGAGGGCAGGGTGACTCTGAAGAGAGGGGCCAGACTCTTGGGAAGGTCAAGTCTTCATTGCCCAAGTTTGCACGGGAGCACCAGGCAGAGCCCCTGGGTACCAGGTCTGGGAACAGCAATGCCCGCACGGTCCTGCCCTACCAGACTGGCTGCCCATTTGGAGGGGCTCGACTGAGCAATTGGAAGAAATCAAAGCCCAGGAATATGTTATGGTCTACCACTTTTACAGATTAAGACAAAAATCATGGCATCTGTGGCTCAGTCAGTTCGGAAACTGCCTTCAGCTCAGATCGTGATCCCCGGGTCTCAGGATCCAGTCCTGCATTGGGCTCCCTGCTCAGCGGGGAGTCTGATTCTCCCTTGGATCCTCCCCACTCTCTTGCTCTCTCACTCTCTCTCTCTCAAATAAACAAGTAAAATCTTAAAAAAAAAAATCAGTAAGTTGCCAACAAGAAAGTTGCAGTCCGTGCAGATGTAGATAACACACATAATAATACAAAAGAATGTTGTTGAAAAAAGGGAACCAAAGAACTCTATGTAGTCCTACGTGTATTTGGAATGAGAAACATTTAAATTGTTCCTTTTGTGTGAAGCATGGCATATGGTTGGTGATAAGGGCCAAAATGTGTCCCTTCCCCAGATAGATATGTTAATGTTCTAATCCCTAGGATTTCAGAATATGGCCATATTTGGACATAGGGTCCTTAAAGAGATGATTCACTTAAAATGGGGTCATTAGACTGAGCCTCCGTCCAACACAATCTGTGTCCTCCTAAGAAGAGGATATTAGGACATGGACACACACACGCAGAGGGGAGACCGCGTGAAGACATGGACAGAAGATGGCCATCAACAAGCCAAGAACAGAGGTGTCGGAAGGAACCAACACCTTGATCTTCGATTTCACCCTCCAGATCTGGGAGACAGTAACATCCTGTTGTTCAAGCCACGGGGGCTGCTGTACTTTTGTTGTGCCCACCCCACCAAAGTAGTGTAGGTTCAATTGTATGGTTGTTCTAATTATCTACTGTGAAACTGAACCAGGAGTTGCTAAAGCCCTTGACCTCCCCCAAGAGTATTTTTCCTAACCTGACTGCCAAGATGGTCAATAGCCTCTTACAGGCAGAATAATGGCATTGTTTATGAGTTTACTGGAGCGGCCCAGAAGCCGCAGGGGGTTAAATCCAACAGGCTTTGAGAGATAATACAAGGAAGGCTACTTGCTATCACAAGTACTTGATGATTTCTTCTTTTGAAAATCTTCCGAGCATATGTGTGAAATTTTCTCTCTATTTAGAGCCTTGTCGCTTCCAGAGGCTCAGCTGCTCTCCTGCGGCTGGTGAGGAGGGAGAAGTGGGAGGGGGGCACTCAACCCCCCTTAGCTGTGTATTTTCTCCCTGCTCTAACCACCTTGCCCATACGGCCTCGGGTGAGTTGTGATGCGTGAAATCAGCTTTGTGGAAAAAAAAAACCACACACACACACAAAAACACAAGAACCCAATGATAGTTTCTCTTCTCCCTGTGGGGAATGTGAATTTGGGATTGACTCTCCGTCCTCTAAGCGCCCAGGTCCTGCTGTAGCCACAGATGCAGGGGGCATGGACACAGACTGCGTTACAGAGAACAAATATGAAAGCCCATACGTCTTAAGGCCTACCTACCTATTGCAACGGTCTCAGCACATAATGCAGGTGTCCACTTAAAGAAACCATAGCATGGTCACTTTCCCAGCACTGAACCTGGAGCAATTCTGGGGAGGGAAAGGCGAGTGGGCCCCTTGCAGGGAATGTGAATTTGGGATTGACTCTCCGTCCTCTAAGCGCCCAGGTCCTGCTGTAGCCACGGATGCAGGGGGCATGGACACAGACTGCGTTACAGAGGACAAATATGAAAGCCCATACGTCTTAAGGCCTACCTACCTATTGCAACGGTCTCAGCACATAATGCAGGTGTCCACTTAAAGAAACCATAGCATGGTCACTTTCCCAGCACTGAACCTAGAGCAATTCTGGGGAGGGAAAGGCGAGTGGGCCTCCAGGGGGTGACTGCAGCCCCGAGCCTTGCCCTCTGCTCCTACCCTGGTGGGCCACTTCCTTTCAGGGTGCAGGAGGGGCAAGGCCAATGTGTGTGTGTGTCTTCCCTCCAGGGGTCACTTTGGGGTCTGTCACCCCCAACTCACAGTGACTGCAGGGAGGGTGTGCTCGCGTGTGACTCTTCAGCGGGTTGCTGGTTATGGGAGAGAGCAGAGAGCAATAATGAACAGATGTTTGAGTTCCTTTGTATATAAAGTCCTTAGCCAGCCTGGGTAAACAGCCTCCTACCCTAAGCACCGCCCTATGGAGGGAGGCTAGGTCCATTTTCTCACTCAGCTTTCTTGGAAGTTGGGTTTGTTTTGGGTACTGTCTGTGTGTTTTCCCCCAGAGAGCTGCATTTCACACTTTGTGGATGACTTTCCTGCTGCTGGAGTGACATCGCGGGTCCCCAGGCACCACATCTCCTGCGTCCCCTTTCACTGAGGCTCATGTCTCCACCTTCTCTGGCCGAGTGTCCCCAGATTGTGCCTGGGCCGCTGCAGTGGGGAAGGCAGCCCAGGGACAAAATTCACCCATCAGAGGAGTGATGAAGAACAGGAAGCCAAAGTGGAACTTTGTAACGAGGCCGTTAATGAGCTTGCTTTTTCATTTCAACACCTTGTAACAGCTGCTTTCATTAAACTGTTAGTGAAGGCTCAGCCGAGAATGTTGACTCCCTGAGCCTCAATTTCCTCATTCATAAAACGGGGATAAAGCCCAGTTTTGCATTAGGGTTTTGTTGTTGTTTTTTTTTTTTTTTTGGCAAGAATTAAATAAGACACTGTACTGGGAAATACTTCATAAGCTATAAATCATCATGCAAATGTAAACATCAATAATTATGATTAAAGAACTCTTTTGAACTTGAGAAACACTTGGGGGTGTGTAAGAAGAACGCCACCTTCATATTAGGAATTTTTTTTTTTTAAAGTAGGGTCTATGCCCAGTGTGGAGCCCAAAGTGGGGCTTGAACTCATGACCCTGAGATCAAGACCTGAGCTGAGATCAAGAGTTGGACACTTAACACATTGAGCCACCCAGGTGTCCCTGCATGAACTGAGTTTTTTAAAACTAAATATTCTCTTCCTCAATCTTTTGCCCAACTCGTCATAAAATTTAACTTTTATAGCAATGTTATCAACCATTACTTTGTGCGGCCTTGTGATTATTTTCTATTTGTACCTATGGATGAAATGAGACAGCAAATAGGAGAAATCCGCAAACTGGAAAGGGCTATATATATAAAGGTGCAAGTTTAGTGCCTCGATGCATTGACCACCCCCACTCCCCAGGCAGGGGCTAAGGTTGCCTTGAGGCTCAAGTGGGTATGAGTTCCTTTGGCTGCAGAAATGGAGAGTGAGTCCCCCGACTGTAGGGTATCAAATAGTCCAAGTCTCTAGGCTCTCTGCTTGGTGTTTTGAGCTTCTGTGAGGGATTCTGACTCACTAATGTCCTAATAAGTCAAGTTCTCTGTCCTGCGGGCAACCCAGACATCTCGAGATGCATGGAGAAGCCGACCCTACCCGTGGTGCCTCCCCGCCTTACCAAGCTGGGTGTTGGGTGCCACTTGCCTGGCCATGGAGCACATGGTGGGACCTGCAAGGAGACATCATGTGGGCCCAATAGAGGGGCTGGGTAGGGATTTGCCACTCAGATGGAGGGTCCAGACCTACAAACCCAAGAGTCCAAGTGCAGGGGGAGGAAGGGGAGTGAAGGTGTTGCCCCATCCTTCCACACAGTAAACACTGTGCAAAGTCCTACGTCCAGCTTGAGAAGGGGCTCTGGTCTTACTGTGGATGCAGAACAGAAGATGCCATCCAGGAAGGGACCCACGGAGCTCCCTCATGGCCACCAATGATGATGGCTGCAAAAGTGTAGTCAGGCTGAGTTCCCTGCCTCAGCCGACCTGGCCAGCACCATGACAAGTATAGAGGTCAGTGTCAAAGACCGTTCAATGTTGTGGGGACAGAGCATGCTTTTGGCATCCACCTCAAGAAGGCTCTTCAAGGAACAGGAAGGAGGTGGGGTGTTTTCATGTGGGTTTCATTATTCTCTAGGTACTGGAGGGCCTGCATTCTGGCTTTACCTGTGTGGCCTGATACCTGGTCCTTGATGGTTAGGGCAGACAGTGAGATCCCCATGGAGAAGGTACTGGGATGTGGACTCCACATTGGTTGGCTTGCTTTCAGGCTGGCTGTTTACCATCTCTGAGAATTGATTAGCCCTGCAGGGACAGTCCCTCCAGGGTCAGCAGGACCCCAGATGTCAAGGCATCAGAAAACCGAAAATAAAGGGCAATGTTAATATGGTGAGTGTATAGAACATTTTGGGGGGGGCACCTGGGTGGCTCAGTGGGTTAAGCCTCTGCCTTCAGCTCAGGTCATGATCCCAGGGTCCTGAGATCGAGCCCTGCATGGGGCTCTCTGCTCAGTGGGGAGTCTGCTTCCCCCTCTCTCTGCCTACTTGTGATCTCTGTCAAATAAAGAAATAAAATCTTAAAAAAAAAAAAGGAACTTTTTTTTTTTTTTTTTTTAGGGCAGGTAAGGAGGAATCCTAGAGAGAGGGGAGGGGAAATGACAGAGGAAATGTGTCCAGGATGAAGTCACAGCTCCACTGCTGTACTGGGCAGCAGGGCCTGGCCATGCTCTCTGAGGAGCCCAGCTGTCATTTGCTGACTGCTGTTGGAGGCAGAATGGACAGAGGCAGGACCCACTTACACAACATTTTGGTTAAGTGGCCATTACGGAATAGAAAACACATTTTTGGTGGTGGTTAGTAAGATTTCAGCCTCCAGCTGAGGCATATTTTGTGTGGGTTTCATCATTTTGTGTGTAAGTGAATTAATCAGTGACTGCAACAGCTTTTATATTTTTTAATAATTTTTTTTAAAGATTTTATTTATTTATTTGACAGAGAGAAATCACAAGTAGATGGAGAGGCAGGCAGAGAGAGAGAGAGAGGGAAGCAGGCTCCCTGCCAAGCAGAGAGCCCGTTGTGGGACTGGATCCCAGGACCCTGAGATCATGACCTGAGCCAAAGGCAGCGGCTTAACCCACTGAGCCACCCAGGCGCCCTAACAGCTTTTATATTTTTTAAATGAGAATCTGAATATAATTTGTGGAATTTTGAAGCTAGAAGTGCCCTAAATGTTACATTATCCAAGCCTGTCTTTTTTTTTTTTTTTTTTTTTTTTTTTTTTACACACAAGGAAATTAAGGGTCAGAGATATCATGTGGAACATGTTAAAAAATGTTAGTATTGGCGCCTGGGTGGCTCAGTGGGTTAACCCGCTGCCTTCGGCTCAGGTCATAATCCCAGGGTTCTGGGATCGAGCCCCACATCGGGAATCTCTGCTCAGCAGGGAGCCTGCTTCCTCTTCTCTCTCTCTCTGCCTGCCTCTCTGCCTACCTGTGATCTCTATCTGTCAAATAAATAAAATCTTTAAAAAAAAAAAGTTAGTATTGATCGCAACAGACAACCCTGACATTCACTCCACCCCAGGGTTCTCGCCTCTGACAAGGATTCTTTGGGGGACAGAGGGGTCAAGTGATTGACTTACCTGTCATTTGGTAAAAATAATCCTGAGAGAGCAGTGCTTTTTTTTTTTTAAATCAGAAATCCACTTTTTAAAACTGAAGTATGGTTGACATACAACGTTATATTGGTTTCAGGTGTATGACATAGTGATTCTGTGACTACTCAGTGTTCGCCATGATGAGTGTGGTCACCATCTGTCACCATTCCATGCCATTACAATAATATTGGCTCTATTCCTTCTGCTGTTCTTTTCATCCCCGTGACTTACCATTTTATAACTGCAAGTTTGTGCCTCTTAATCCCCTTCCTTTATTTCACCCACCCCCCACCTCTCTCGTCCCTGGCAACCCCCAGTTTGTTCTCTGTGTTTATGGGTTTGCTTCCATGTTTGGTTGTTCATTTGTTTTGTTTTTTTTAGGTTCTACATGTAAGTGAAATCATATTGTGTTTGTCTTCCTCTGTCTGTCTTATTTCGCTTGGCATGATACCCCCTAGGTCAGAGTTGTGTTTTTTAAAAATTATGTAACAACTCATTTAGATGAATCATGGAACAATGTAGGATGAGGAATAGCTTTCTAAGTATGTCAGGAAAGGTTAGCGGAGGAAAAGCCACTGATGTAAAGATACAGCTTTAAGAAAAGCTCAGAGAATAGATTCAATTTGCAATAGCATTCTAGAATGACAGATAGTGACTGCATTTCTCATGCCGAGCACTGAGTAATGAACAGAATTGTGGATCACTCTGCTGGTCACCTGAAACTAATATAACATTGTATGTTAACTATACTTTGATAATAAAAATTTGAAAACAAAATTATCAGAGTCAAAAGTGTGGTTTCGGGGCGCCTGGGTGGCTCAGTGGGTTAAAGCCGCTGCCTTCGGCTCGGGTCGTGATCCCAGGGTTCTGGGATCAAGCCCCACATCGGGCTCTCTGCTCAGTGGGGTGCCTGCTTCCTCCTCTCTCTCTGCCTGCCTCTCTGCCTACTTGTGATCTCTGTCTGTCAAATAAATAAACATTAAAAAAAAAAAAAAAGTGTGGTTTCT
Organism: Mustela nivalis; assembly: GCF_964662115.1. Lineage (NCBI taxonomy): Eukaryota > Metazoa > Chordata > Mammalia > Carnivora > Mustelidae > Mustela > Mustela nivalis. The sequence goes on along the minus strand of NC_139021.1, from coordinate 91,933,066 downwards.
CTGAAAAAGAAAAAGAAAATGAATGCAATTAAGAAACACGTTTGTCTTCCATGAATAATCAATGTAGTTATTCAAGGTATTAATTAAGAGGAAAATGAATTTATTCAATATCAAATACCTACAACTAACACTGATGTTGGTATAACGAATGTGTTCCTCTGGTAGTCAAGTATAAAACAAGATTGTTTGCTCTCAACATTGTTAATCAAAATAATACTGAAAACTCTAGTCAAAACAATAAGGGATGAAAAGAAAAGCCATACATATTGGAAAGGAAGGAATAAGCCTGTCATATGTACAGATGATATGATGGTCTACTCCAATCATTCAAAAAATGTCTTTAAAAAAATATTAAGTGAGTTTAGTAAGGCCATAGGATACAAGACAATCATATAAAAATCAGTTGCCTTTGACATACTTGCAATGAAACTGTGATTCATTAAATTTACATTTTCAGTATCATTTACGACTTCTCAAAAAAATGGACATAGATATAATTCTAAGGAAATATGCAGTTTATATGCTGAAAACTATACAATACTAATAGAAGAAACCAAAGAAAAGCTAAATAAACAGAGAAAAGTATCATGTTCCTGGAGCTAAAGAAATTTTTTAAAAAAGAAGAATAAAGTAGAATTACACTACCCAATATTAAGGACTACTATACACAGTAACAGGTACTCAGAGGTGTTGGTAGAGGGATAGACATGTAGATTAATGGAACAAAATAGAGAAGTCAGAAACAGATCCACACAAGTACAGAGAACTGATTTTGAGTTGAAAAGAAATAAAATGGTAGAAATCTTGCTTTTCAACAAATGGTATTGGAGCAATTGGAGAGCCATAGGTCCCAGATAAAACACCCTCAACCTGATCCTCAACCTTGTGCAAAAATTAATTTTAAATGGATTCCATGAAAAACATAAAATCTTAAAACTTTTAGAATATGTCAAGAAAATCTTCTGGACCTGGGAATCAGGGAGAGATCATGTCTAAACATGGTGGAAAGCATGATTCATAAGAGAAAAAAAACTATATTATCAAAATTAAAAAGTTGATGTCTGTTAATTAAGAGGATAAAAAGACAAATTACAAGCTGGGAGAAAATAATTTGTAAACTAGGTATCTAAAACGATTATGTTTCTATAACATATAAAGAATAGTAAAAATCCAACAATCCAGTCTGAAACTGAACAAAAGAATGTCCCCCAACAGGTGATGGCTAAGAAGCCATGATACATTCACACCTTGGAACACTATGCAACGATATTAAGGAATGAACTATTGATTCGACAACTTGGATGAATCTCAAGGCCATTACTGAGTGAATAAGATATCAACAGATCCAATGCTGTACGATCTGATGCATGTAACATTCTTGCAATGGCAAAATTATTGATGAGCTCAGACTACAGGTTGTTACTAGATAGGGATGGTAGAATTGAAGGGGTTTGTATGACTAAAAAGGAGTAGCACAAGGCAGATCTTTCTGGTTATGGAATAGTTCTGTCTCTTGATTGTGATGGCTATTACACACATCTGCATACACCCATCGTGGAAACATCAGTTTCCGGGTTTTCCTATTGTACTCTCGTAATCATAATGTAACATGTAAGCTGGGAGGAAAACTGAGGGAAGGAGCAAGACCTCTTTGTATTAAAAAAAAAAAAAAAAAAAAGGGACACTTGGGTTGCTCAGTTGATTGGATGTCTGACTCTTGGTTTTGGCTCAGGTCATGATTTCAGGGTCATGGGATGGAGCCCTGCCTCAGGCTCCTTGCTCAGCACAGAGTCTGCTTCTCCCTTTCCCTCTGCTCCTACCCCTGCTTGAGGGCACTCTCTCTCTCTTTCTCTAATGAATGGATAAATAAAATCTCTAAAAAAAAATTAAAATAAGTAAATAAAAAATTTTAAGATAGAGATTTGACCATGTGAAGTAGGGAGTTGTCAAAGCCCCTTGTTTTGGAGGGAGAATCCCTTGTTATGGGTGCCTCAGCAGGGAGCAGAGCTCTGGTTTCCCACTATGGAAGCCAAAGAGGCCCTCCTCCTTTCCCCCATACCTTTGGAATCCAGTGTGGACACATCCCCCAGGCTTTTTTTTTTTTTGTCCTTGGATGTTTCACTGGGGCTTCTTGGATGAGTAGTGCAAAGACAAAGGGACTACTTAGCTCTGAGTCAAAAAGGAACATCTCCCAGGAGCAGCTCAGGGACGTGACGGTGGCCTCATGATAAGGTCAATCTCATACATGATGAATTTCTCCCAGCACTGCGGGGAGTCTGTACCTGACCTCAGCTGGGCCCCTCAGCAACTGGATTGATCTTGGCCTATAACTGGCCAGAAGTTTACCACCTTCTGAGGTCATGATGGTCTCAACTGAAAGGGCATTCAGCGCTTTATGAGGCGACCCTCTTCTTTGTTGACTTGGCTCCAAGCGACAAAATGCAAAGTACCACAGCCACAGAATAGCATGTATAGTATGACAATATTTCAGTTTTAAAAACCCCATAAATGTACATGTATGTATATGTATTTCCATATATACATAGACACATCAACGTGTGTGCATGCATATATAATGTATATGTACATACACACATACATACATGTTCAGAAAAATAGTACAACATCTGGAAGAATATATGAAATGTATCTATTAAAGAAACTTTTGATGGGATTATAAATGATTGATACCTTCTTTTTTTTAAGATTTTTTATTTATTTATTTGACAGAGAGACATCACAAGTAGGCAGAGAGGCAGGCAGAGAGAGAGAGAGGAGGAAGCAGGCTCCCCGCTGAGCAGAGAGCCCAATGCCAGACTCGATTCCAGGACCCTGAGATCATAACCTGAGCCGAAGGCAGTGGCTTAACCCACTGAGCCACCCAGGCGCCCATGATTGATACCTTCTTTATCCATTTTTTTGTTTTGTTACAAAACGTAAAATTTGCAGGTATTACTTTTTTTAAAAGATCTTATTTATTTATTTTATTTACTTAAGACACACACACACAAGCTGAGGGGAGAGGCAGAAGGAGAGGGGCAAGCAGTTCCCACCCTGTGCAGGGAAGCAGAAGCAGGGGCTGGATCCCAGGACCCTGGGATCATGACCTAAGCTAAAGGCAGACGCTTAACTGACTGAGCCACCCAGGCGCCCCACAGGTATCACTTCTCTAGGCTGAAGAAAATCTATAAATCTATTTTCATCAGAGTAAAACACAGAAACTGCATCAGGATTTCCTTATTCCCGAAGGGCAGCAGTAGGACCCTCTGTGTCTGCTCCGGCCAATGCCGGGTTCCTAGGTCTCTTCCATTCCCACCTAGAGGAGGCGTCACTGAGCAGCAGTCCGGGGACTGGTCCCCCTTTACACTCCTGGCTTGTTGTTTCAGGGTAAATTTTCTCATGTGGTTCAGGTGCTTGAACACAGGCTACGTGAAAAGCCAGAAACCCTTGACCAGAACACCTGGCTCCAGCCTAGTAGTGGCAAAGATGACCCTGGATGCTCTCCGGAAGTGTGTGCTGCTGGCCGCAGGCCTTGGCCTTGGTCTTCATGCACCCAAGACAAAAACAGCGCATGCGAGACCGCAAGGGTGAAGGCATCGGCCAGGGCCGGTCAAATGCTGGCCACGTGGTTAAAGGATTTGAAAACTTCCCTTGTACATCTGGGAAAATGAGGAGGGCTTCAGAGGACTGTTGCAACATTAAATGGCTGTGCATGTGAACGCTTAGTATAGTTCCTAGCACACAGTAAATGATCAGTAAAAGTGAGCTGTCTTTGGCTGGATTGAGAGAGGTGAAAAATACGAAGCATTGGCAAGGAGGTAGAGAACCCGGAGTTCATGTGCCGCTGGGCGGAGCGTCAGTTGGCGCCGCCCCTTTGGAACACAGGTCCTAGTTACTAAGGCTGAGCGGAGGCTTCCTCACTGTCCCAAAATTCCACATAGCGGGTGCAGACCCAACAGAAATGCATATGCACACACACTAAGCTGCACGGGTGAATGTGTTTAAAGCAACAGTACTTATAATAACGCAGACCGAGAAGAACTTAAGTGTCCCCCAACAATAGAATGGAACAATCATTTGTGATATGTCCCCACATTGGAATGCCATACAGTGTTGAGAAGGAACAAATCACATTCCCGGACAGGGAAGATGCTCACAAACACAGTAGAGCGAAGAGGGCAGACATGACCGAGTCCTATCTTGCACACACATAGTGAGGTTGTTAAAAGGCAGGCCACCCTTGCTGGGGGAGGGGCCAGGGACAGGTGGGACCCCAGATGGGCTGCTATGTCCTGCTGGGGGTGCTGGATACACAGGTGGCTCTGTTAGTAAAATCAAGCTGTGCACTTCACGATTATGTGCATTTCTACATGTATATTAAAATTCAATAAAAACTTTTAAAAAAGAAAACATGGTTTAAAAGTTGGAAAGGGCATGGAGCTATTTTTTCCTCTCTATTAGCATCAGTCTTGGGGTAGGACAGCTGGCTTGTTAAGGGGCATACCTTTTCTTTTCTCTTATTAATTTTTTTTTAATTTTTAAAAGGTTTTATTTTAATTCCAGTTAGTTAACATGCAGTGTTGAATTAGTTTCAGGTATACAATACTGGGATGCGAGTGCTCATCTCCACAAATGTCCTCCTTAATCCCCATCCCCTGTTTCACCCATCCCCCCACCCACCTGCCCTCTGGTGACCATCAGTGTGTTCTCTGTAGTTAAGAGTCTGTTTCCTCGTTAGTTTCTTTCTCTGTTCTTCCTTTGTTTCTTAAGATCCACATATGAGTGAAATCATATGGTATTTGACTTTCTCTGACTGATTTCTTTCACTTACCATGATGCTCTCTAGCTCCATCTGATGTGGGAACATTGAGCCCAATGGTCAAGAAAGAATTCTTGAGACATCTTTGATGCAAAAAGGTGTTTTATTATTGCACAGGGACAGGACCTGTGGGCAGAGAGAGCTGCACTGGGATTATGAGGCGTGACTGATTATATACTTTTTAATTAGCGGGGGTTAGGGATAGCATAAGTCTCTAAAGAATTTGGAAGGAAGGCTTTCTGGATCTTGAGGGACTAGTTGTTGTTAAGATAAGGTTACTCTTAGGCTCCAGTAAAACATCAACGTTCAGGCAGCTGTGAGTTCCTTGAGGAAGGTCACAGTGTGTGTTTCAGGATCTATCAGTGGGCTGCAAGCTGTAAGATTTAATTTTGGCTTCATTTTGCATGCCTTGTTCTCCTCATCATACTCATCTTGTTGCAAAAAGATTTCATTCTTTTTACGGCTGAATAATATTCATATGTATGTACACAAACACCACGTCTTCTTTGTTCATTCATCGACTGATGGACACTCAGGCTGCTTCCGCAGTTTGGCTGTTGGAGATAATGCTGCTCTAAACATAAGGATGAATGTATCCCTTTGAATTAGCATTGTTGTGTTCGTTGGGTCAATAGTAGTGCGATTGCTGGACTGTAGGGTCATTTTATTTCTAAATTTTTGAGGAACCTCTATACTGTTTTCCATGGTGGATGCACCAGTTTTCATTCCCACCAACAGTGCAAGAGGGTTCCTTTTTCTCCACATCTTTGCCAACACCTGTTGTTTCTTGTGTTGTTGATTTTAGCCGTTCTGACCAGTGTCCGGTGACATCTCATTCTAGTTCTGGTTTGCATGACCCTGATGATCAGTGATGGAGCATCTTTTCCTATGTCTGTTGGTATCTGGATATCTTCTTTGGAGAAATGTCTGTTCATGCCTTCTGCCCAGATTTTAGTTGGAAATATTTGTGTTTTGAGTGTTGAGTTTTATAAGTTCTTTATATATTTTAGACACCAACCCTCTATCAGATGTGTCATTTGCAAATAGCTTCTCCCATTCCATAGGCTGCCTTTAGTTTTGTCGATTATTTCCTTCACTGCACAGAAGCTATTTATTTTGATGAAGTCCCAATAGTTTATTTTTGCTTTTGTTTCCATTGCCTCAGGAGACATGTGTAGAAAAGAGTTACTGTGGCCAACGTCAAAGAAATTACTGCCTGTGTTCCCTTCTAGGTTTTTTACAGTTTCATGTCTCCATTTTGGTCTTTAATTCATTTTGAATTTATTTTGGGGTACAGTGTCAGAAAATGGTTTGGTTTCATTCTTTCGCATGTAGCTGTCCAGTTTTCCCAACACCATTTGTTGAATAGACTTTTTCTCATTGGATATACTTTCCTGCTTTGTCAAAGATTGAGTGACCATATAGTTGTGCGTTTTGTATTCTGTCGTATTGATCTATGTGTCTGTTCTTGTGCCAGTACCCTACTGTTTCGACCACTGTTGCTTTGTAACATAACTTGAAGCCCAGAATTGTGGTGCCTCCAGCCTTGTTTATCTTTTTCAAGGTTGCTTTGGCTATATGGGGTCTGTGAAAGTGGTTCTATATAAATTTTAGAATTATTTGCTCTAGCTCTGTGAAAAATGCTGTCGGTATTTTGATAGGGATTGCATTCAGTGTGTAGACTGCTTTGGGCACTATAGACATTTTAACAATGTTGGTTCTTTCAATCCATAACCATGGAATATCTTTCCATTGCTTGGTGCCATCTTCAACGTCTTTAATGGGTCTATATGTTTTCTTAGTAGAGTCATCCAGTTCAAGTACACAGAACTCTGAGCATTCCTGAGGGGACTAGCTGCTTCGGGGAGATAAATACAGATTGTCTGGGGGAGACAGGAAGACACCATACTTGACCTTCTCAGCACTGTGTCCCCAAGAATGCAGAATCCCAAGTCTGGAGAGGAGAGAGAGCTGTGTAGCCTGCACCCTCATCCCACCTGCCCCTCCCCCAAGCCCAGGGGAGTCACAAAATTGTTCCTAACCTCAGCTGAACCTGGCTTTGATTTTTGAGGGGCTATTGTTGTTTTTTTGTTTTTGTTTTTTGTTTTTCTGCACTCGTGGTTCTAAGACTGTGGGAATTGAGCAGAGCAGCTGTGGGGTTGTTTTGACTGGGTCTGGGGCAGTAATTCTCAAAAAGATGGCTGGAACTGCTGGTCTTGGGATCACCAAAGATGCTTGTTAAACATGCGTTTTTTCCCAGCAATAAAAGTGAACAAAGTATTGCCCTACTTAGCAATACTGATGAGTCCCTCCAGCATAATGTTGAGCAAAAAAAGCCAGGCACACAATAATACATTCTGTGTGATTCCATTTTTAGTTGATATTTTTAAACCAGTGCATAACTAATCTACGATATTGAAGGGTATGGACCTAACTGTGAGGGAGGTCAAGGGGGTTCATGGCGGTGGCAGCCTCAGACTGTGGTTACATGACAACTTCTCAAAGCACAGACTTCTGACTTGTGCATTTTTCTGGGTGCTTGTTTTTCTTGAGTTTTAGAAAGTTTATAAAAAAAAAATAACTCAGAGGCACTGGATGGCTCGGTCGGTTAAGCATCCAACTCTTGAGTTGTCTCTGGTCATGATCTCAGGGTCATGAGATGGAGCCCCACATCCTCGCTGTGGAGTTTACTTAAGATTCCCTCTCCCTTTTCCCTTACCCCCTTCTTCCTCCTCACGCACACACGCCCTCTCACTCTTTCTCTAAAAGAAAAGAAAAGATCTCCCATGTTTTCCCTTTGACCTTTCCAAGCCACCATTTCTCTTACTTTGAATCTTATTATCATCAAGCCATGGGGTAATCCCTTCTCTTTTCCTTTAGTAAGTTGAAAACTCCTGAGATTTCCAAAAGAACTTCACTAAGGCCAATGATATACCAAACATCAGCAGAGAAAATTTAGAAGGGAAAAGAACCCCAGGTTTATTTAGAATGATATGACTTTTAGCACAGTTTGGGGGTCTCCTGCCCATTTGTTGAGTTGGCCAGAGGAGGGGAGGGGAGAAGAAAAGAGGGGGAGAGAGAGGGAGGGAGGACAAACCACAGTTCAAAAACTTTTCTCTACATGGATTCAGCAATATCAAAATCCTTGAAGAAAGAAAGGCTATGCATGTGTGTATACATGTACACTATGTACATGAGTGTGATATGGGTTGAACTGTGTTCTCCCAAATTTCGTATGCTGAAGCTCTCAACTCCCAGGGCTTCCTAATGTGGCTGTATCTGGAGATAGGTTCTTTAAAGAGGTAAGAAGGTAAAATAAGATCATGAGTGTGGGTCCTAATCCAACATGGCTGGTGTCCTTGCAGGAAGAAAAGATGAGCACCGGATATGTACGGAGGGAAGACTGTAAATCACAAGGAGAAAGCACCCATTTGCAAGCAAAGAACAAAGACCTCAGGAGAAGCCAGTCCTGCTGACACCTTGAACTTGAACTTCGGGCCTCCAGAATGAGACATTGAAATAAATGTCTGCTGTTTGAGCCACCCAGTGTGTGATACCTTGTTATGGCAACATGGGTGGACTCCTACTGTGTGTCTGTGTGTGTGTGTGTGTGTGTGTGTGAGAGAGAGAGAGAGAGAGAGAGTTTATGTTTAATCTTTCCTTCCAGGACCTAAAACATGCCTTGCAGGGAGCTCGTGCTCAGCAAGCCTGCAGAATATTCGGAAGGGCTGTATCCTGGAAAGGGCACAGACAGGGAGCCCATACTCCCACATTCCCAGCCCACCCTGGCCACCTCCCTTTGGACACCCCCTGACACACACCACAACCCCCACCACCACGAGCCCACCTCCCCTCCTCCTTCCCCTGCTGACCCCCGGCCGCCAGAGCCAGCTGGCTGAGTTGTGCCAAACTGACTGGCTGCTGGAAACAGGTGCTGGCCAGGCAGCCTCCCTGGGGGAGTTGGGAGGGGGAGGAGAATAATTGTGAAACAGCAGGAAAACGCTTCTCCCTGGCAGCTTAGAGCGGGTGGGGGTAGGGCGATGAAAAAAGTAGGCTTTGGGGAAACAAAAGATGCTTGGTGCAAAGTAACTCAATTAAAAAAAAAAGGGGGGGGTGGGGGGAAGCAAGATGGGTGCGTGTTTCTCACCACCAAAATCCTTTGACAAACTGAGACAACTCATATAATGTGCATTCTCATCTCCGGTCCCTTACAGGGTAACCAGTGAGAGGGGCAGGCGAGTGACTCACATTAGATGTGGCCAAAATTTGGGAGATTGATTCACAGGGTAGAGGAGCCAGAAGCAAGGAGAAAGCTTGTCTTTCCTCTTTAGGCGTCTTAGTTCCATATAGTATGATAAACCACTCAAATTTAAGCATGAATTTGTGGCTCTGCAGGAGATTTGGTGAAGAAGTCCCTTCACAGATGGCTGTCCCCTTAGCTGATGGCCTGTGGTCCCCACATCAGCACACCCTTCTAAGAAGTAGAAGTAGTTGCTGCGTAGATAAAATCTCCCAGTGGGCTCAGGGTTTGAGAGTCTCTCTATCACTGTCCTTGTTTCCTACTTGAGGTTTGGCTTTGTAGGAGAGAAATGTCCACAAACTTAAGAATGTATGCCTGGGAGTTGGCCCTGGGACCTTGGTGCCACGATCCCATGAACTCCCTCAAGTTCAGAATAATGTGCGTTCCCCCCCAATGCACAGGACAATTTCTGTACCATCTGTGGGTACATTCTGTAAGGGTTCAAGGAACAGAAAGGGCTTCTGAGAGCAGTTCTGTGTTCTGAGTTGGCACCCAGTACCAAATATTTGACAACAGCAGATGCTGATGAGTCTGTGGAGCAACAAGAATTCCACAAAACAAAACAAGCATCTACCCTACAGTCCCTCCGTCGTGCTCAATGAAGTGAGCTGGAAACTTACATCTGCACAAAAACCTGCGCACAGGTGTTCAGAATAGCTCTATTTGTAAACCGCTCACACTTGGAAGCGATCCAGACAGCCTTCCGTAGGTGAACGGTCCATCCAGACAATGGGATATTACTCAGCACTAAAAGGAAATGAAATGAACCATCCATCTATGAAAAGGTACGGAAGACCCTTAAATTCATGTTACAATGTAGAAGAAGGCAGTCTGAAAACAACTGTATACTGTTTGATTCTAACGATACGACATTCTGGGAAAGGCAAAACTATGGAGACAGTACAGAGATCAGGGGTTGTTGGGGTTAAAAGGAGGGAGGGATAAATAGGCAGAGTGCAGAGGATTTTTAGGTCAGTGCGACTACTCTGCAGGATGCTGTAATGATGGATACGTGTCATTACACATTTATCAAACCCATAGACCATACAACACAAAGAGTGAACCCTGATGTAAACTGTGGGCTTGGCTAATGATGATGTATCGATGCAGGTTCATCGACTGTAACAGGTGTACCACTCTGGTTGCTGTTAATGGGGGAGGTTGAGCGTGTGTAAAGATAGGGACCTTTGGGACCTCTCGGTATCTTCTCCTCAATTTTACTGTGAACCTGAAAGTATTATGAAAATAAGGTCTATTTAAAATTGAGGAAAGGGGCAGGAGAAATCATAGGTATGGAAAGAAATGACAGCCTCATTTTTGTTGGGTTGGGGAGTCAGCAAAGTAGTTGTGAGCTGAAGCAGCAGGGGTCCAGCAGGTGCCTCTGCCCCGTGGTGAGGGCCAAGATGGTCCAGGCTGGCGGCGCTGGCAGGTCGCTATCATTAGCAGGACAGGGTCCCTGGCAGTAGGGATGGTGTTACTGTGATGTGGTATAGAAATCACAAAGGAAGAAGGTAGGGAACCTACTCCTAAGTGAAGAAAACACCCTGAGAACTCATGAAGGATGTCAAAGACCCTGAGTGAACAAGGTACCTCTAATTTGGGTTTGTGACCTTATTCTGAAGTCACAGACTGCTGGAGCCTGAGAGATGGTTGCATTTTCATCAAGAGAAGAAAGAAAGACGCAATGAGGGGAAAAGGAAACAGAGACAGAAACCTGAATGGAATTGGGTCCCTAGAGAGAGAATCACAGCGGGGAGCTGAGAAGAGAGGTACACAAAAAGCGAGGACAAAGGCGGGAGAATAACATGGAGGAAATCTATTTTAAGTCTATAGTCCTCCTCTTAGAAATTCTGAAAATAATGATAGATTTTGTGAGTAGAAATATTTGATTCTCAAAGCAAGCCTGAGAAGTGTGAACGTTATTATTGCATTTCATCAAATGTGAGATGCCAATAATTATAAATGCACATTAATTTTAGTATGAAAAAAAGGAAAAAGTGCCAATTAAACTTTGACACTTTTCTGCTTATCTATTGCTACAAAGCAATAAAGCAAACTACCCCAAAAGTTAGTGGCTGTAACCAATCCCCATTGGATGCTGTCTCACAGTTCTGTCTAGACTCATCTTGGTTTCTCCCTTGGGTCTCTCATGTGGTGCAGGTGGGATCAGGGGTTTACTGGAGCTGGAGCTGTCAGACACATGATGGCTGGACATTCAAGATGGCTCCCTCCCATGCCTGGAAGTTGATGCGGGCTGTTGGCATGGAGCTCAGCTGGACCATTGCTGGAGGGCTGCACATGACCTCCGCATGTGACTTGAACTTTGTCAATGCATGGTGTCTGTTTCCAGGAGCGTGCCAAGAGTGAGAATTTGGAAAGACCCAGGAAGAAGTTGTAGGCTTCTTATAATGTAGCCTCAGAAATCCCAGAACATTTCTGCTGCCTTCTATTAGTCAAGCTGAGATTCCAGAATAGAGAAATTAGACGCCCCTCTTTTTTTTTAATATAATTTTTTATTTTTTATAAACATATATTTTTATCCCCAGGGGTACAGGTCTGTGAATCACCAGGTTTACACACTTCACAGCACTCTCCAAAACACATACCCTCCCCAATGTCCATAATACCACCCCCTTCTCCCAAACCCCCTCCCCCCAGCAACCCTCAGTTTGTTTTGTGAGATTAAGAGTCACTTATGGTTTGTCTCCCTCCCAATCCCATCTTCTTTCATTTATTCTTCTCGTACCCACTTAAGCCCCCATGTTGCATCACCACTTCCTCATATCAGGGAGATCATATGATAGTTGTCTTTTTCCGCTTGACTTATTTCGCTAAGCATGATACGCTCTAGTTCCATCCATGTTGTCGCAAATGGCAAGATTTCATTTCTTTTGATGGCTGCATAGTATTCCATTGTGTATATATACCACATCTTCTTGATCCATTCATCTGTTGATGGACATCTAGGTTCTTTCCATAGTTTGGCTATTGTGGACATTGCTGCTATAAACATTCGAGTACACGTGCCCCTTTGGATCACTACGTTTGTATCTTTAGGGTAAATACCCAATAGTGCAATTGCTGGGTCATAGGGCAGTTCTATTTTCAACATTTTGAGGAACCTCCATGCTGTTTTCCAGAGAGGTTGCACCAGCTTGCATTCCCACCAACAGTGTAGGAGGGTTCCCCTTTCTCCGCATCCTCGCCAGCATCTGTCATTTCCTTACTTGTTGATTTTAGCCATTCTGACTGGTGTGAGGTGATATCGCATTGTGGTTTTGATTTGTATTTCCCTGATGCCGAGTGATATGGATCACTTTTTCATGTGTCTGTTGGCCATCTGGATGTCTTCTTTGCAGAAATGTCTGTTCATGTCCTCTGCCCATTTCTTGATTGGATTATTTGTTCTTTGGGTGTTGAGTTTGCTAAGTTCTTTATAGATTCTGGACACTAGTCCTTTATCTGATATGTCATTTGCAAATATCTTCTCCCATTCTGTCAGTTGTCTTTTGATTTTGTTAACTGTTTCCTTTGCTGTGCAAAAGCTTTTGATCTTGATGAAATCCCAATAGTTCATTTTTGCCCTTGCTTCCCTTGCCTTTTGTGTTGTTCCTAGGAAGATGTTGCTGCGGCTGAGGTCGAAGAGGTTGCTGCCTGTGTTCTCCTCAAGGATTTTGATGGATTCCTTTCACACATTGAGGTCCTTCATCCATTTTGTGTCTATTTTTGTGTGTGGTGTAAGGAAATGGTCCAATTTCATTTTTCTGCATGTGGCTGTCCAATTTTCCCAGCACCATTTATTGAAGAGGCTGTCTTTTTTCCATTGGACATTCTTTCCTGCTTTGTCAAAGATTAGTTGACCATAGAGTTGAGAGTCTATTTCTGGGCTCTCTATTCTGTTCCATTGATCTATGGGTCTGTTTTTGTGCCAGTACCATGCTGTCTTGATGATGACAGCTTTGTAATAGAGCTTGAAGTCCGGGATTGTGATGCCACCAACGTTGGCTTTCTTTTTCAATATCCCTTTAGCTATTCGAGGTGTTTTCTGGTTCCATATAAATTTTAGAATTATTTGTTCCATTTCTTTGAAAAAGATGGATGGTACTTTGATAGGAATTGCATTAAATGTGTAGATTGCTTTAGGTAACATAGACATTTTCACAATATTTATTCTTCCAATCCAGGAGCATGGAACATTTTTCCATTTCTTTGTGTCTTCCTCAATTTCTTTCATGAGTACTTTATAGTTTTCTGAGTATAGATTCTGTGTCTCTTTGGTTAGGTTTATTCCTAGGTATCTTAAGGTTTTGGGTGTAATTGTAAATGGGATTGACTCCTTAATTTCCCTTTCTTCTGTCTTGCTGTTGGTGTAGAGAAATGCAACTGATTTCTGTGCATTGATTTTATATCCTGACACTTTACTGAATTCCTGTATAAGTTCTAGCAGTTTTGGAGTGGAGTCTTTTGGGTTTTCCACATAGAGTATCATATCATCTGCGAAGAGTGATAATTTGACTTCTTCTTTGCCGATTTGGATGCCTTTAATTTCCTTTTGTTGTCTGATTGCTGAGGCTAGGACCTCTAGTACTATGTTGAATAGCAGTGGTGATAATGGACATCCCTGCCGTGTTCCTGACCTTAGCGGAAAAGCTTTCAGTTTTTCTCCATTGAGAATGATATTTGCGGTGGGTTTTTCATAGATGGCTTTGATGATATTGAGGTATGTGCCCTCTATCCCTACACTTTGAAGAGTTTTGATCAGGAAGGGATGCTGTACTTTGTCAAATGCTTTTTCAGCATCTATTGAGAGTATCATATGGTTCTTGTTCTTTCTTTTATTGATGTGTTGTATCACATTGACTGATTTGCGGATGTTGAACCAACCTTGCAGCCCTGGAATAAATCCCACTTGGTCGTGGTGAATAATCTTTTTAATGTACTGTTGAATCCTATTGGCTAGTATTTTGTTGAGTATTTTCGCATCTGTGTTCATCAAGGATATCGGTCTATAGCTCTCTTTTTTGGTGGGATCCTTGTCTGGTTTTGGGATCAAGGTGATGCTGGCCTCATAAAATGAGTTTGGAAGTTTTCCTTCCATTTCTATTTTTTGGAACAGTTTCAGGAGAATAGGAATTAGTTCTTCTTTAAATGTTTGGTAGAATTCCCCCGGGAAGCCGTCTGGCCCTGGGCTTTTGTTTGTTTGGAGATTTTTAATGACTGTTTCAATCTCCTTACTGGTTATGGGTCTGTTCAGGCTTTCTATTTCTTCCTGGTTCAGTTGTGGTAGTTTATATGTTTCTAGGAATGCATCCATTTCTTCCAGATTGTCAAATTTATTGGCGTAGAGTTGCTCATAGTATGTTCTTATAATAGTTTGTATTTCTTTGGTGTTAGTTGTGATCTCTCCTCTTTCATTCATGATTTTATTTATTTGGGTCCTTTCTCTTTTCTTTTTGATAAGTTGGGCCAGGGGTTTATCAATTTTATTAATTCTTTCAAAGAACCAGCTCCTACTTTCGTTGATTTGTTCTATTGTTTTTTTGGTTTCTATTTCATTGATTTCTGCTCTGATCTTTATGATTTCTCTTCTCCTGCTAGGCTTAGGGTTTCTTTCTTGTTCTTTTTCCAGCTCCTTTAGGTGTAGGGTTAGATTGTGTACCTGAGACCTTTCTTGTTTCTTGAGAAAGGCTTGTACCGCTATATATTTTCCTCTCAGGACTGCCTTTGTTGTGTCCCACAGATTTTGAACCGTTGTATTTTCATTATCATTTGTTTCCATGATTTTTTTCAATTCTTCTTTAATTTCCCGGTTGACCCATTCATTCTTTAGAAGGATGCTGTTTAGTCTCCATGTATTTTGGTTCTTTTCAAACTTCCTTTTGTGGTTGAGTTCTAGCTTTAGAGCATTGTGGTCTGAAAATATGCAGGGAATGATCCCAATCTTTTGATACCAGTTGAGTCCTGATTTAGGACCGAGGATGTGATCTATTTTGGAGAATGTCCCATGTGCACTAGAGAAGAATGTGTATTCTGTTGCTTTGGGATGAAATGTTCTGAATATATCTGTGATGTCCATCTGGTCCAGTGTGTCATTTAAGGCCTTTATTTCCTTGCTGATCTTTTGCTTGGATGATCTGTCCATTTCAGTGAGGGGAGTGTTAAAGTCCCCTACTCTTATTGTATTATTGTTGATGTGTTTCTTTGATTTTGTTATTAATTGGTTTATATAGTTGGCTGCTCCCACGTTGGGGGCATAGATATTTAAAATTGTTAAATCTTCTTGTTGGACAGACCCTTTGAGTATGATATAGTGTCCTTCCTCATCTCTTATTATAGTCTTTGGCTTAAAATCTAATTGATCTGATATAAGGATTGCCACTCCTGCTTTCTTCTGATGTCCATTAGCATGGTAAATTCTTTTCCACCCCCTCACTTTAAATCTGGAGGTGTCTTTGGGCTTAAAATGAGTTTCTTGGAGGCAACATATAGATGGGTTTTGTTTTTTTATCCATTCTGATACCCTGTGTCTTTTGACAGGGGCATTTAGCCCATTCACATTCAGGGTAACTATTGAGAGATATGAATTTAGGGCCATTGTATTGCCTGTAAGGTGGCTGTTACTGTATATGGTCTCTGTTCCTTTCTGATCTACCACTTGTAGGATCTCTCTTTGCTTAGAGGACCCCTTTCAAGATTTCCTGTAGAGCTGGTTTGGTGTTTGCAAATTCTTTCAGTTGTTGTTTGTCCTGGAAGCTTTTAATCTCTCCTTCTATTTTCAATGATAGCCTAGCTGGATATAGTATTCTGGGCTGCATGTTTTTCTCATTTAGTGCTCTGAAAATATCATGCCAGCTCTTTCTGGCCTGCCAGGTCTCTGTGGATAAGTCAGCTGCCAATCTAATATTTTTACCATTGTATGTTACAGACTTCTTTTCCCGGGCTGCTTTCAGGATTTTCTCTTTGTCACTGAGACTTGTAAATTTTACTATTAGGTGACGGGGTGTGGGCCTATTCTTATTGATTTTGAGGGGCGTTCTCTGAACCTCCTGAATTTTGATGCTCGTTCCCTTTGCCATATTGGGGAAATTCTCCCCAATAATTCTCTCCAGTATACTTTCTGCTCCCCTCTCTCTTTCTTCTTCTTCTGGAATCCCAATTATTCTAATGTTGTTTCGTCTTATGGTGTCACTTATCTCTCGAATTCTCCCCTTGTGGTCCAGTAGCTGTTTGTCCCTCTTTTGCTCAGCTTCTTTATTCTCTGTCATTTGGTCTTCTATATCACTAATTCTTTCTTCTGCCTCATTTATCCTAGCAGTGAGAGCCTCCATTTTTGATTGCACCTCATTAATAGCTTTTTTGATTTCAACTTGGTTAGATTTTAGTTCTTTTATTTCTCCAGAAAGGGCTTTTATATCTCTCGAGAGGGTTTCTCTAATATCTTCCATGCCTTTTTCGAGCCCGGCTAGAACCTTGAGAATTGTCATTCTGAACTCTAGATCTGACATATTACCAATGTCTGTATTGATTAGGTCCCTAGCCTTCGGTACTGCCTCTTGTTCTTTTTTTTGTGTTGAATTTTTACGTCTTGTCATTTTGTCCAGATAAGAGTATATGAAGGGGCAAATAAAATACTAAAAGGGTGGCAACAACCCCAGGAAAATATGCTTTAACCAAATTAGAAGAGATCCAAAATTGTGAGGGGGGATAAAGGGGACAAAAAGGGGTTCAAAAAGGAAGAAATAAAAAAAAAAGAAAAAAGAGAAAAAAAAAAGAATTAAAAAAAAAAACACCTACGAAAAATATAAAAAAGAAAAAATATATGTATTAGATAAACTAGTAAAAAATCATTAAAAAAGAAAAAGGTAACAGTTAAAAAAAAAAAATTTTACCCGAAGGCAAAAAAAAAAAAAAAAAAGAAAAAGAAAAAAATTAAATTAACCGCAAGACTAAAAAAAAATCACAGGGAAAAAGCCATGAGTTCCGTGCTTTGCTTTCTCCTCCTCTAGAATTCTGCTGCTCTCCTTGGTATTGAAACCGCACTCTTTGGTAGGTGAACTTGGTCTCGGCTGGATTTGTTGTTGATCTTCTGGGGGAGGAGCCTGTTGTAGTGATTCTCAAGTGTCTTTGCCCCAGGCGGAATTGCACCGCTTTTACCCGGGGCCGGGGTGAGTAATCCGCTTGGGTTTGCTTTCAGGAGCTTTTGTTCCCTGAGCGCTTTCCGTAGAGTTCCGGAGCACGGGAATACAAATGGCGGCCTCCTGGTCTCCGGCCCAGAGGAGCCAAGAGCCCAGGGCCGCACTCCTCCGTGCGCCCTCAGAGAACCGCGCTCAGTTACTCCCGTCTGCCTGACCTCCGGCCGCGCTCCGAGCTCACCGAGCCTGAGACCGGTTCAAGGTCACCCCGAGCTGCGAGCTTACTGTCGGCTCTGTCTCTGTAGCCGGCTTTCCCGTTCCAATACCCGCAAGCTCTGCGACACTCAGACACCCCCGATCCTTCTGTGACTCTGCGGGACCTGAGGCCACGCTGACCCCGTGTGGGCTTTGCCCCGGGTAGCCTCTGGAGCGATGTCCCTCAGCGGAACAGACTTTTAAAAGTCCTGATTTTGTGCGCGGTTGCTCCGCCGCTTGCCGGGAGCCGTCCCCTCCCCCCAGGGTCTATCTTCCCGTCGCTTTGGATTCACTTCTCCGCCGGTCCTACCTTTCAGAAAGTGGTTGTTTTTCTGTTTCCAGAATTGCTGTTCTTCTTCTCTTCGATCTGCTGATGGATTTGCAGGTGTTTGCAATCTTTAGATAAGCTATCTAGCTGATCTCCGGCTAGCTGAAGTAGTCTCGGCCCGCTACTTCTCCGCCATCTGGACTCCTCCTCCTCCTTTTTTTTTTTTTTTTTTTTAAGAGAGAAAGAGAGGAGGAGGAGGAGGGCAGATGGAGGAAGAATCTCAAGCAGGTTCCAAGCCCAGCATAGAGTTTATCATGGGGCTCAATCCCACAACCCTGAGATCATGACCTGAGCCAAAATCACGGTGCCCTTGATTCAACACTTGAAGGGAGGAGCAGTACCCACACACAAGGACAGAGGATTGGGCCATCTCCAACTACCATAGTCACTACCTTGAAGATTAAACCATGGGGGGTGCCTGGGTGGCTCAATCAGTTAAGTGGCTGCCTTCAGCTCAGGTCATGATCCCGGGGTCCTGGGATCAAGCCCCACAGCGCCTGCTCAGTGGAGAGCCTGCTTCTCCCTCTCCCTCTGCTGCTGCTCTGCCTACTTGTGCTCTCTCTCTCTCTCTAATAAATAAATAAAATCTTTTAAAAAATATTGAACCATGGGATACACACATGGGTCATTGCAGCCTCTCACCGCTCATCTGTTTCATCTACTCAAAACAATTTGGTGATTTCTCCCACTTTCTACTGCATTGCTTGGTGGGTGAAAAGCAAGACTTTTGTATGAATCTCAGCACAAAATGTAAAACAGCTTCATCTATCATAGGCATCTTTGTTTCTTAGTATCTGCAAAGCATTTGGTTGTTGCTTTGCAAGAAAGTAGAGAATTTTGAACACTCAGGCAATGATGGGATTGCTACACAGCATGAGTCAGGGTTCTATCAGGGGAGCAAGACCAGTAAAGAGCATGGTTCTGGAAATTACTGCATGGTTCTGGAAGACATGAAGGAAGGGTCCACAAACAGGTACCACAGTCAGAAAAGATTCAGCAGCCAGCCCACCTGAAATGTCGGCACAGAGGGACAAGTCAAAGCTTTTAGGTCACCATAGATGAGAGCACGTAGAGAAGCCTAGGGGAAGCTGTCACCCTGCATACTTTTGGCTTCTGGACTGAGGCCATTGTTGGTCAGCAAGGTCAGCAGCAGGGATAAAAATTTAAAAAAAAATCATGAATATTGTTATGCCAAAAATAAATTAAAAAAAAAAAGTGAATGGAGCTGAGAAAACAAAGAAAAATCTGGAATCAGTGGGCTCTTCTGCATCTATCTTTCACTGTATCTGACCACAAGGGCTATCTGACAGTAACGGCACCTGCTTCATTTCCAGCTTTAAATGTCGTGCTGATTCCTCCTTTGGTCATTTCTAACCTGAAACCTCATAGAGGGAGAGAGTCTAAGAAACATACTTCTAGCTTAACTTGATTCAGCCAACTGCTGTATATACTAATATCCAGTTTACATCCCACTGTTATTTTTTTTTAAGATTTTATTTATTTATTTGACAGAGAGAGATCACAAGTAGGCAGAGAGGCAGGCAGAGAGAGGGGGAAGCAGGCTCCCCGCTGAGCAAGGAGTCTGATGTGGGGCTCGATCCCAGGACCCTGAGATCATGACCTGAGCTGAAAGCAGAGGCTTAACCCACTGAGCCACCCAGGCGCCCCATCCACTGCTCTTTTCTGGGCCTTTCTCCATTCATGATGACTTTTCATTGCAATCCTGAAGCAGATTGTTATCTTTCTGAGGACTTTTAAAAATGGCAACTAAATTCAATATGGTGGTACCCCATGGGGCCCAGTTAACCAAGGTGATAACTATGCGTGGCCATGACCAAGTCAGCACTTGGTCACGAAGGTCTTGACTGCAGAGTCACGACCAGCTGACAGTGTTTATAGGATGCTGTCAACTGTAAGACGCATCAACTACGGAGACATCAAAATCTGAGAAATGTACATCCTTACTTTTTTTGTTATTTCTGTCGCCTCCATGTGCAGGTGGGAAAAGTGAGAAACAGAGTCTAAGCAACTTTTGAATTAGAGAAGCTGAGAGGAAAACAATGGTAAGGACATCACAGAGCATTTCACCCAAATTCTTCATTTTGCAGATAAACAGAGACAGAGAGTGTATTCGGTCTATTTGACATAACTCAGTAAAGATGGAGCCAGGATATAAACCCTCATCTTTTATTCCAAGGTCAGTGTGTTTTCTTGCATATCACACTTACTATAAAGCACAGAGACTAATTTTCAGTGTGGCTTAAGTCAGTATGTTCCAGGGCCACCTGGGTGGCTCAGAGGGTTAAGCCTCTGCCTTTGGCTCAGGTCATGATCTCAGGGTCCTAGGATTGAGTCCCTCTTCGGGTTCAACAGGAGGCCTGTTTCCCTCCTCTCTCTGCCTGCCTCTCTGCCTACTTGTGATCTCTCTGTCAAATAAATCAATAAAATCTTAAAAAAAAAAAAGACAGTATGTTTCAGTTTGTCTCAATGACGACCCACAGTAGGAGTTCTATTTTACATCTCCACCTGATATATCATACATAAATGAATGTATAAGTGAAACACAATCTGTAAGGAGCAAGGCTAACACTTCTACACATGACACATTGTAATATTTTCAGATTCTATTTGATATTCTGTTTAATATTAAAAATATGCTGGGACAGGGTGCTTGGCTCAGTCAGTTGAATGTCCGACTCTTGGTTTTGGCTTGGGTCGTGATCTTAGGGTCCTGGGATCAAAGCCCTGCCTCAGACTCTATGGTCAGTGCAGAATCTCCTGGAGATTTTCCCTCTCCCTCTTCCCCTCCCTTTGCTCTCTTAATTAATTAATTAATTAATTAATACATAGATAAATAGAATCTTTTTGAAAATATGCTGGGGACTTCCACTTCTGGCAAAGGTAGAGTAGCTTGTTTCAAACCTACCTCTTTCTTGACAAAGGACAAACAAGCAAGAAAGAAAATGTTTTTAAGAAATTGGTTTCCCAACATTAGAGATACTGAAGGCATGAAGACTTGAGGAGTCGATTCCAGAGAGAAAGGAAA
This sequence comes from Mustela nivalis, assembly GCF_964662115.1. Lineage (NCBI taxonomy): Eukaryota > Metazoa > Chordata > Mammalia > Carnivora > Mustelidae > Mustela > Mustela nivalis. Next base: position 91,912,186 of record NC_139021.1, on the reverse strand, counting down.
ACCAGAAAAAACAAGCTGCATTTGGTGCTGCACCTTCCATTGAGGCAATTAATTATTCCAAACGTGAAAGCAGTGACTTAGAGTCTAGGAAAAAGCTGATGTTCAATAACCACCAAGAAAGAGAGATCCCAGCAAACACCCCAACCTTTCACATGAGATCCTGAAGGACTATACCTAACAGTAAGAGTGAACCAGAAATAGACGGGCTCTCGAAAGTGCCAAAGTTCAACTCCATCCCAAGTTGTTTTAAAGTCATCTGCCCCTCCCCCAACTGCTTGCCCCAAGCACAAGTAAATGGAAGATAACATATCAAGCCTCAAAATATTTGTAAAAAATGTGGATATTCAAAATGACAAGGCATGCAAAAGTACAACAGGCCAAAAACCAAAAGAAAAAAAATCACATAATAGAAATATTCCCACAGGCAATCTAGATATTGAAATGATTAGAATCAAACTTGAGCTATGATTTATACGTTAGTGAAAGTTTATAAACAATATGGAAAATTTAGTCCAGAGAAATGCAAACTACAGGGATAATTTGTACCTGGAAATTGTATGACTAAAAATCATGATAACTAAAATTAAGGACCCAATAAATAGGCTTAATAATGGATTAGACAAAACTGAAAAGAGAAAAAGTGAATTGGAAATAAAGCCAGAAGAAAATAACCAGATAGGAGTATGAAAAGACAAGTGGATTTTAATTTATTTTTTAAAAGATTTAATTTATTTATTTATTTGACAGAAAGAGACAGCAAGAGAGGGAACATAAGCGGGGGGGATGGAGCTGGGGAGGGAGAAGCAGTCTCCCCGATGAGCAGGGAGCCTGATGTTTGGCTTGATCCCAGGACCCTAAGATCATAACCTGAGCCAAAGGCAGATGCTTGATGACTAAATCACCCAGGTGCCTCTTAATATATTTTTAAGGATTTATTTACTTATTTGAGAGAGAGACAGAGAGACAGAGAGAGTGGGGTGGGTGTCAGAAGGAGAGAGAACAGCTCAAGCCAACCCCACCCTGAACACAGAGCCCAACTTGGGGCTCTATCTCCTGACCCTGAGATCACAACGAGCTGAAACCGAGCATTGGCCACTTAACCAATTGTGCCACGGGGTGCCCCAAGAGAAGTGTATTTTAAAAATATAAGAAAGGACATGAAGTCATATGGTTCACAGCATATACATAAATTCAGCCACTGAAGAAGAGGAGGGAATGAACATACAAAAAATATTTGAAGAGATAATGACCAAGGGTTTTTCAAAGTGATGAGTAACATCAGATCTCAGAGTTGAGGAGTTCTATGTATCCAAATGGGATAAATACGAAGAAAGCCACACATGGGCAAATCATATTGCTGAAACTGTTGGGGGGGGAAATGAGGCAAAGCTCTAAAGCACATTAAAAAAAAAAAAGAGATTTTCCTGAAAAAGCAAGAGTAAGACTGATTTTTTTTTTTTAAATTCTTATTTATTAACTTGACAGAGAGAGAGGGAGCATGAGTGCACAAGCAGAGTGCAGACAGAGGGAGAGGAGAGGCAGACTCCCTGCTGAGCAGGGAACCCAATGTAGGGCTTGATCCAAAGACCCTGGGATCATGACCCGAGACAAAGGCAGACACCCAAACGACTAAGCTGTCCAGGCGTCCCAGACTGACAGCTTTTTTATCATATAATCAATGAAAGTAGAAGACCATGTCATTCTCAGACTGTTGAAGGGAAACACTGCCAAGCTAGAAGCCTATGCTGTGAAGCTAACCTTAAAAAAAAAAAAAAAAAAAAAGGTGAAATAAAGATATTTTAAGACACATATACCACACGTCCTGAGAGAATTTGCCACCAACTGACCTAACTGAAGGATACACTACACTAGGGAGTCTTTAATCAGAACACAATGTTCCCAGGTAGAGGCTAACAAAGGGAAAAGAATGTAGATAAACAAAAATGAACACTTTCTCTAACAATAATCATAATGTCTTGTGGGATTTAAATATATACAGGTAGAAATTAAATACTCAAAAACAATAGCATGAAAAGCAGAAGAAGGATAAATGTAGATAAAATATTTTAAGATCTTTGTATTCCAGGAAATGGCAAAATTAATAATTTATAATAGATCTTAATAAATTAAGATTCTATCTTAATTTAGGATAACCACTACAAAATAGTAAAAGAATGTATACCCAGGGGCACCTGGGTGGCTCAGGAGCCTCTGCCTCCAGCTCAGGTCATGACCCCAGGTCCTGGGATCAAGCCCCGCATCAGGCTCTCTGCTCAGCAGGGAGCCTACTTCCTCCTCTCTCTCTGCCTGCCTCTCTGCCTACTTGTGATCACTGTCTGTCAAATAAATAAATAAAATCTTAAAAAAAGAATGTATACCCAACACGCTATTAGATGAGAGTAAATGGAATCATAAAAGTACTTAATCAAGAAGAAGGTAAGAAATGTAATGCAAATCAGGAACCATGAATAGCAAATATAAACTATTTGAGGATTAACTTAACAAGGAACTGACAAAACCACAATAGAGAAAACTCTGAAACTGAGCTAAAATACGGAAGAGATTACATGAATACACAGAGAGACATCCTACATTCTTGTGAATATACAAAAGTTCAATCATATCTCCAAAATGAGTAAATTGTTTGAACCGCTAATCAAAACTCGAATCAATATTTTTTTCAGATTCAACAAACTTATTCTATAATTTACCTGGAGGAATAAAGGACCATGAATAGTGCAGTTGATTTTGAATAAGAAGAGAAGGGAGACTTGCCTTGCTAAATATTAATGTCCCCTAAAAAGTCATGGTGATAGAAATAGTCTGTTACTGACCGACAGCAAAAATAATAGATCAATGGGGCAGGAGGCCACACTCAGAGATGGATCTTTGTGAACTTTATACCTTTCCAGAAAACTGTCACAAACCAGTGGGAAAAAGACAGGCTAACTCACTAATGATGTGGGGGAAAAAAACCCTGGATTCTACTTGATATTATAAAGAGGGACTCCCTGATGAACAAAATTAATGGAAGACAATGTTAGCAGTCTAGGAGTGAGCAAAGTGAAAAGCAGAAAAAAATGGATGGATCTGATTACACCAAAAATAAACAAAACAAACAAACAACAAAAAAATGATTCTTAGTTGACAAAGGATGCTGTGGACAAAATTAACATTAGGAGAAGCCTTCTGCAGCATCTAAAACAAACAAGGGGGGTGCCTGGGTGGTTCAGTGGGTTAAACCTCTGCCTTTGGCTCAGGTCATGATCTCAGGGTCCTGGGATCCAGCCCCACATCGGGCTCTCTGCTCAGTGAGAGCCTGCTTCCCCCTCTCTCTCTCTGCCTGCCTCTCTGCCTACTTGCAATCTCTGTCTGTCAAATAAATAAATAAAATCTTAAAAAAAAATAAAACCAACAAGGGATGGATGTCTGGCTTAATCCAGGGACTCTGATAAATCATCAAGGAAAAAGAAAGAATCTGGTTGAAAGCTCAACCAGAAATTGAACAGTCAGGGGATCAGTTGGTAAGTGTCCAACTCTTGGTTTCAGCTCAGGTTACAATCTCAGAGTCATTAGACTGAGCCCTGTGTCAATCCTTATGCTCAGTGGGAACTCTGCTTGAGATTCTTCCTCTCCCTCTGCACCCCCCAATCACACCGTCTCCCTCTCTCTCAAAGCAGATAAATCTTAAAAAAAAAAAAAAATTGTGAACTGCCAGTTCACTGAAAGAAACTTAAAAGACCAAGAATCATAAAAAGAGATGCTCAAACCATAATAACTAGAAATGTAAAGCGAAACAAACATAGATCTCATATTGTGCTCGGCGCATTAATACAGATTAGAAAGCTGGAAGAAAAAGAAGCTAAGAGAGTAGAGAAAAAACAATTATTAAAAAGTGAAACAAAAATTGTAATGTAGTAAGTTTAATGTCAAACATATCAGCAATTACATTAAATATAAAAACACTAGATATTTCAATTAAAAAAATAAAGATTGGATCAACTCAGGTTTAGAAAAACAAAATAGAACTATGTGCTGCTTACTTTAAATAGCAGCCTGGATACTCTAGTCATAGGCTGAGCAGAGATTCACACTTCCTGGTCCCAGCGCTCTCTTGCTCTCTTTTTCCTGGTTCTTTTCCAAGCCTCGCCCTCTGGCCTCCCATGGATTGTGTCCTCCTCTATTACATCTTCAACAAATCTCGTTGTTCACTGAAGGTCACCAGACTTGTTTTCTGTCGGTTGCAGAAAAGAACTTTGATTAATGCATTTTCAGAACTCTGCCTTTTGAGTCCTAGGCTGATGGATACTCTTGCCTTGCTCCATCCAGAGAGAGAACACAATGTGCCAGTTTCAAATTCTCATTCTGATAGCCGAAAATGGAAAAGGTAGTCAGTGGATCCCCCATATTATGAACACTTATTAGTAATCTTTGAGACCGCTTAGGTTGGAAGTTTGGATTTTAAAAAATAAAGAAGTGCTCATCATTTTATTCCCCAGAAGGCTTTGCATCGTTTTGTTGGACTCAACAGGATGTCTGCCACTCCTTTAACTGTTTCCAGGAAAGCACTTTCCTCTGATTCTGAGGCACTCAGCTCTCAGTATCCCTGCTCCCAACACTTGGTTCTGCGGCATCCTTATCTTATTTGACTTTTTTCTCACTTACTTGGTTTTGAACTGAAGAAAACACTTCCAGCTCCAGTTTCAAACCACTGAGCAGTCCTTCTCTGAGCATGTCCCTGAATGTTGCTTGTGGACAGGGGTGGGGGGGCGGGGCGGGGAGGCAGGAGTGACTGTTGAATTGATAGATTGCAAATGGAAGGAAGGTCTGGAGACGGAAAACAACAGCCAGCAGTGATGTTTTGCTTGGATGTAACTATTCTCCCCCGCCCCTTTTAAACAACTTGGCATAAAATGAAAAAGCAGATTTCACAGGAAAAAAAATCCAGATTTTTGACATTGTCAAAAACCACAGGATGTAGGAGCATAAAACCCACATCCCCCAGGGCACAGTGGGGCATCACATTGCCAGTTTGCCTCAGTCCTCAGCTCTCCCTGCTGTCACCCGGGCACTGAGACTGAATGTCCCTGGTGTTTACCTGCTGCTTCTGCTGTTCTCCCTGAATAAAAAGTAGAAAAGGTCACTTGTTTGAAGAAAAATGAACCAGGACATATTTGCAGGGCTGCCTAATGGTTGTAGAGTCTGCCCTGCACGACAGGCATGAAACGGAGCTGACACAGGCTGCACCCGCCTTGCGCGCCCCGACCCTGGCATTGGGCCGCATCAGCCGGGAGGGGCTGCCATGTTCTCATACAGGCTCAAAGCCTTTATACAGGCGAGCAGAGGCAAGGCAGAGTTTAGACACAACATGGGTCTTGTTAGAAGAGTAAACTTCAACCTGCTTTATTTATTTATGTTGCCTGCCCAGCTCCTGTAGACATTTCAATTTGTAATCCTTGTTTTATTCTTTTTTTTTTTTTTGAAGAGGAGTGGGGGAGAGGCAGAGAGAGAGAAGAAGAGAATTTTTTTTTTTTTTTAATTTTTTAATTTATTTTTTGTTTTCAGCATAACAGTATTCATTATTTAGGTTGGGGTACTAGGTGGTGGGTAATATAGAGAAGAAGAGAATTTTAAGCAGGCTCCACATGCAGCTTGGAGCGCATCATGGGGCTTGATCCGACAACCCTGAGATCATGATCTCAGCTGAAATCAAGAGTCAGACACTTGACATATGAGCTACCCAGGGACCTCTTCTTTCCTTCCTTCTTCCTTCCTTCCTTGTTATTCTTTCTTTCTCTCTTAAAGATTTTATTAATTTATTTGAGAGAAAGAAAACATGAGAGGGAGAAGGTCACAGAGAGAAGCAGACTCCCCGCTGAGCAGGGAGGCTGATGTGGGACTCGATCCCAGGATTCTGGGATCATGACCTGAGCCAAGGCAGTCACTTAACCAACTAAGCCACCCAGGCACCCTGCTTTATTCTGTTATTGCTATGATTTCATAAGCTACAATTTCACTGGTTCTTCAGAACAACCTAGATATGAAGAAAATTTCCCCAACCAGGGAATGACAAGATGATGCCCTTTCTGTTATTACAGATACTCTGAACCAACTTTTGGTTTCCCCCCCTGTTCTATCCACCTGCTGGGTTACTTGCACACCAGAATATTCCATGCTCATTCCCATGTCTAGCCTTTTCCCAGCTGAAGTGACCTCACCATCTGCTACATGTAGTCAGATCCTATCCAGTATGTTGGTATGTTTATGCCAAGCATCCTTTCACGGAACAGCACTATGGGGGATACTGTGCTTTTTCCCCCCCAGATCCCCACATCAGGGCTCGTGGGTTTATCTCCAAAAGTCTGGGAATGTCAGCTGCTGACAGCTCACAGCTGTGTCCCTCCCAGTTACAGGGAATAGCTTCCCCCAAGGTTCTGTCCCCTCCCAGGGATACCCTGCTGTCGATGACTGCTGGCTCAGAATCCCTTAAAGGATCTCCTGAAGTGTCAGTTGCAACTTCAGGGTAGTGTGACTTCTCCCTCTGCCAATCCTGCTATCTTCATTCAGAGAGAGAGAGAGAGATTTTTAAGGCATTTACTCACGCAATTGTGGTGGCTGGCAAATCTGAAATCCATAGGCCAGGTCAGCAGCCTGAGAATTCAGGAAAGAGTGGATATTTGGAGTCTTAAGAATTTCTTCTTCTTCGGGAAAACCTGTCTCAGCTCAGTCTTAGTTTTCAACTGATTGGCTGAGAGCCACCCACCTTATGGAAACTAATCTGCTTTACCCAGACTCTACTGAATTAAATGTTAATCGTATCTAAAAAATATATCACAGTAACATTTAGACTGGGGATTGAACAAACATCTGGGCATCATAGTCTAGGCAAGGTGACACATGAAATTGGCCATCATACCAGAAGTGCCCCAATAGGATCTGTTGCCATTTACTGAGGCAACCATGCATTGAGAGAAAAGGGAGTCCCCAGTCCTTTCTAGGATGTTGGACACAGAGTCTGGATTGACACTGGTATCGGGGGTCCTTGGTAGGTGGCAAAACCCTTTGACGGGTTCTTTGACCCGCAGGATAAAATGTATTGATGTAGCAAACACCAAGAAGGTCTGAACTACTCCCATCCGCTGCCAAGAGAGGAAGTAAAAAACAATGCCCCGTCCCATGGAGAATGCCAGAGATGAATGCAAACTTTAAAAACATATGGAATGCAGGTGTGGTAATATAATTCATCATTCTGGTCTCTGCAAAATGTGGAGATCACGGCCAAGCAACAGTGGATAACCAAAAGCCTAACCAAGTAGCAGCACCAAGAATAGCTGTCATGTTAACTGTGGTATATCTTTGCTAGATTAACCTCCAGCATGTAGTATGTGGCTCTTGACCTGATGAGTCAGTTCTCACCGACTCCTATTAGGGAAAATGATCAGAAATGGCTCACATTCACACAAGATAGACAATGGTTTATATGCATGGTCTTTCCCTAAGGCTGTGTTAACTTCCCTGCTCTCTGTCAGAATGTCGTTCAAAGGGATCTGGACTGTCCGGATATTCCACCAAATATCTCATTAGTCCACTATATTGACATTGTAATGTTCATTAGACCAGATGAACAGAGGGGGCAGGGGATTGCTCAGCAACACATTTCATTCCAAAAAATGGGAGGAGTATAAGGAAATTCGGTCCTTTCCCACCTATGGGTGCCCTCCAAACTAAAAGATTATTTATTGCATCTCACACCTCCTATTATTAAAGAAGTACAATGCCTGGTAGGCCGTTTGGGATTCTTTGGGCAGCAAACCTCACCCTTGAGAAAATTCCACTCTCTGACCCACTTACTGGGGGATAGGGAAGGCCACGAGATCTGAGCGATCTGCCTGCTTCAGGCAGAAGCAGGCTTTGCGACAGGTCCAGGCAACGATGAACGTAAACTCGGCTCTTTGGACCCTGTGATTCAAAAGACCCAGATGCTGGAGTTACTTGTAGCGGAACAGAACAGTGGCTTTTGGAGTTGATGCTAATCCTTAGTAGGAGAATCAATAAGTAGACCTCTAAGATTCTGAAACAAGACCATGCCCCATGTAGCTGAGAATGCTACACCACGTGAAAAACAAACACATATTTAGGCACATTATTGGGTCTTGGCAAATGGAACATCCGGTCGTGGAGATCAAGTGACCGCAGGGCCAGAGCTGTCCAGCCTGAACTAGATTCTGTAGACTCATCAAGTCATAAGGTAGGTGGCTCGGCAGCAGTCCATCAGAAGGTAGAGGCTATACATCTAGTTTAAGCACAAGTAGGGTCTAAAGGTACAAGTAGATTGTGTGAACTGGTGATTCCTGCCCCTGGGATCTATCGCTTCTGCACTAGTTTTCCTCCAGCTCACAGTAATGGCTGTTTGGGAGAAGGAAGTAACACCACATGTTTGCAGATAAGCCACTTGTCCCACACCGCCCAGGAGCTGAGCATTGCAGAAAGAATGCCTCTCCGAGTTGCTGCTTGTAGATCCCCTGTGAGGATGGGCTGTCACTCTCCAGGGAGCATATACAGCCGAAATCAATCACACCACGTGCTGATGAGTCCCACGAGGCTGAATAGGAGTGGCCACACTTACCAAAACTCTCAGTGGCCCACTTTGGGAGTTGAGGCCTCCCATCTCCATCACCTGACTGTGTGAGGGCAAGGAAGAAGGTCACCATCCCCGTAGGGATTATTGATCCAGTCATCAGGAAGGGGTAGGACTGATGAGAGAGCAGGGAAAAACACATTTAGCATCTGAGCAATCCACAGGGACTCTCCTGGCACTTCTACGTCCAGTTTTAACGGCAAATGGACATCAGCAGTGATGGCGTGAGAAGCTCATGGTAACCAGGGTCTCACAACCCTCAGGAATAAGAGTCAGGGTCATCCCAACAGGTCCCAGCCAAAGGTGGGTTGAATCTAGAATGTGTGCAGCAAGAGGGGTTGATGATCAGTTATAACCTCAAGAGCAGCCTATAACCATCTCGTGTCAATTTCCCTTGAAACCAGACCAGCTGAAATGCCAGAGCAGCTATTTGCATAGGAGAAAAACTCATAATGAGAAGCCAGTAGATATGAGCAGTACAAGAGGTGGACAGTCATGGGTGCGGTGGTGCACTGTCCTAGTGCCCTTTTAGGGACAGTGTACCCATTCCCCAGTGTCTAAGCCTCTCAGCTGCTGATGGCTCCCAGTTGCATCCTTCACTGGGTGTTACCCTTAACTTCAGAGATGGGCCTCGCCCAAGGTTACACCCCCTCCCAGGGAACAGGCCCGGAACAATGACTGGCTGAAGGGAGGACACAGGGGCCCAACCGTCTTGCCTCAGCAGCGGAGAGCTCTCAGCTCAAGAGATCTCTGTCGGATCACCTGCCACCCAGGTACAACTGGGCTGAACCACATGTTAGCTTCTCCCACTGGCCAATCCTTCCTCCCTTTCTTCCTTACAGGTGTGTCCCAAGAGCACTCTCCAGTAAACCTTGGCACAGCCTCCCTTCTCAGAGTCTGTTTGCAGGGAACCTGACCTATGACAAGCAGTCACCTTCTTGCAAGGAATTTCTCCCCCCAACTCCAGCCCCAGGACCCTTGCACAAGCAAAGTCATACCATCCAGACTCCCGCTGGCTCAGAGGGATGGTGTTGTCTCCCACTTGTGGGGAAAGCCAGTCTTCAATAAATGAGAATGAAGGCAAGACAGAGACAAGAGTCTTAACTGAAGTCACTATTGGGGGTGTCCTAGATGTCCTGGTTCCTTCCTTCCTTGGACTTAGTCGTTTAGTTTTCTTTTGAGTCTCATAGGGTATTTGAAGGATTTGGGGCTGATCAAGGCAAATGGTATGATTGGGATAGACAGTCACACACAGCTTTATCGAGTGGTGCTAGGACAGAGTGGGTGGCATGAGGGCAGCAGTCCCCACCTGCATGACACTATCAAGAACCGTAATGAGGGGACCCCATCCAGGAGGCGAGAAGGGCAAGAGAACTTTGGACGGACGGTAGGATCAAGGACGAGGCTCCTGTGTCTAGGTAATGGCACTTAGCATCTCCACAGGTAGTCTCTGGGTCAGAGAGCTCCAAAGGACCTTAGCAACTCTAGAACCACAGGTTCTAACTGACAAGTGGCCAACAGATGTAGGATGAAATTTCACAGGGAAGGCGGAGCAGGCAGTCCTGAGATGACTAAAAATGCGTTTGTTTGGACAATGTTTTAGAAGAATGTATTTATTTATTTGACAGAGAGAGAGAGAGACGGGGAGAGAGGGCACACAAGAAGGGGGAGTGCGAGAGGGAGAAGCAGGCTCCCGCTGAGCAGAGAGGCTGATGCTGGGCTCCATCCCAGGACCCTGGGATCATGACCTGAGCTGAAGGCAGCCACTTAACGACTAAGCCATCCAGGTGCCCCTGTTTGGACATGTTTAAAGATCAATTGGCTGCGTAAAAATTTGAGTTTGGTGCCAGTGGACTTTGAGCTGATGAATCAGCCTGCGGAGAAGGCAGAACCTACTGGCCATCTTCAGTTCATTTGTATAAGTCTGTAAGAGATGACTCTATCCTTCCCAAAAAATGCCCTGCTAGTGCTTCAGCTGGTATGAGTTGAGGCTCTGATAGTCACCATCAAGAGGTCCTAATACAAAAGTCTAGCAGAAGCCTCACTGTCTTTATGAAGCCAAAAACAGTGATCAGTCCTCCTCTCCAGCTGCTGGGGGCCGTGAGTTCTGCATCATAGTCCTCAGGGCACCGCTCTGTTTTGCGTTATTCTCTTGCTGTTTTGGGTTTGGTCTTTGTGGCTTCTCTAGCTCCTTAGCTCTTTGAGAGCAAGGCCTTCACGATGCTTCACTGCTGTCAGGGGCCGCATGCCTGGAGAGAAGCCCTAGCTTCTCTCTGCAGCTAGGAGCTCTCCCTTCCACCTCTCCGCAGGCCTCAGATTGGCCAGCCTGGGGCTTGGCTTCCTCTATGACCAGAAGGATGTCAGCGATCACATGTTGCTGCGAAATGCGGCCCGAGTTGCCAAGGACCTTCTCGGTTCTTGCTCCTCTATACAATCTTTCTTACCACCTCCATTCCTTAGTGCTTGCTGACACCTGGGATTTTGACCACCTGCCCTATTTCCCACTCTTACAGGAGATGCTTAGTACCTCAATCAATCAATCAATAGTGAAAATTAAAGAAGGACCCTCAAGCATCTGGAAAATACTGCCCCACGGTGTCCAGTTAGACTCTCAGCAGCACCCCAACCCTCCCTGGGTCTCTAAACTCAGCACTGTTGGGCGCCTGGGTGGCTCAGTGGGTTAAGCCGCTGCCTTCGGCTCAGGTCATGATCTCAGGGTCCTGGGATCAAGTCCCGCATCGGGCTCTCTGCTCAGCAGGGAGCCTGCTTCCCTCTCTCTCTCTCTCTCTGCCTGCCTGCCTCTCCAACTACTTGTGATTTCTCTCTGTCGAATAAATAAATAAAAAATCTTAAAAAAAAAAATAAATAAACTCAGCACTGTTTCCCGGCTTGCCCCTACCAGCCCCAAGGCGGCAGTGCAGCCTGGTTCTGGCCGGAAGACCGGTTTGGACTCACAGGGCTCTGATTCAGCATCACACAAATCTGTGAGATGCTGGGCAAATCGTTGTGTCTGGGCTTCCTCCCAGAAACCTAAAAACATTCCAGAGGGGATATTTAAAAAGGGTTCTGCTACTTGCTATGTTGAGAACTGTGTTATTTCAGGGGATGGAGAGGATAGCCATTTTGTAACGCAGAGAAGGATTTGAAACTCACGTTCTAAAGATGGTTATAAGAGCGATCCCCATTTTACAACATAAATAAATGAAATGGGCTTGCGCTCCTATGGAGAGCAGAGCTTGAGAGCCTCTGGAATCCCTGGCTTCTTGCTGTGGAAGGGACTTTTGCCATTTCGCTATTTTTCTTGGCTCCCTCCGTTTGCATCAGATGGGCATCTACTCAGGAAAGAATGCTAGGATTTTCTGGGTTTGGAGAGAGCTGGGACATTGGAACGGACCCTTTTGGAAGAGCAGCAAAGTGGCTCATGCGTCCCTTGCTCCTGGCGCGGTGCCAGCAGCTCCGATATTCAGGGGAAGGAACTGGCAGCCGGGAGGCCTATTTTTGGAGGAGGCATGGGGACAGAACCTCATGAGTCCGTGCGAGGAGGTTTTTCGCTTTTGAAAATACTCTTTAATGTCTCCATGTTCCACTTTCCCAGGAACAGAGTGGCTGCTGCCTTTCAGAGGTGCTATAAATAGTCCTTGCCAGTTCGGTTAAATAATGCAGCAGAATGAGGGCGAGGAGGGCCAGGTGCGCTGGGAAACCTGACGCCTGCGGCTGCAGGAGCGGGACATGGGGGAGAAGGGGGCATCGGAGGCCAGGCTCCTGGAAGACAAAGGGGATGGGGGAGATGAGTGGCAGTCCCCAGGGACTTCAGAATGGATTCTGGGATTCTGGCATTGGCCTTGCCTCCCGGCTGGAGGGAAGGCGCCAAGTGCAGGGGCATCACTGCTGGGCGGCACACAGGCTGGCATGGAGGTGTGCCCCCTGGAACTGCCCTAGCGGCTGTCGGGAAACTCTGATTGGAGCCCAGATGAGCGCAGTGCCAACATGGGCCCAGCCCTGTCCCCCACAGGACCGGGCCTTGACGCTAACCTCTTTCAAAAGGGGCCCTTACCCATCGCATGGCCCCGAGTGTTCTGAACGACAGTGAATGAGTCCCTCTAGACAAAGATAAGCAGAATGTAAGAAACTGTTGACCATGTCCCCAGCATCCCCTGGGGCCCGTGATCGGGGATGCTGGCTTGGAATGACTCAACAGCTTAGCGGTGGCCCTCCTCCTCCTTGCTACCGCCGAGCCTCTGTTCTTATGACTATGGGGATACAAACGTTCGAGGCTCATCAGTTTTCTCCTTCATGATTTGAGATGGTGACAACTTGTTTTAGAGAGCCCTTCTGACCTGAGGTTACCGCACCCCCCCAGGAGAGGAGGAACAATGCGCCCCAGGGATGGAGTTTGGCCAAGCCCTTAAGGGAAGTCAGCCACTTCCATGCCAGAGTCCCCCATGCCTGTTCCTTCAGGGAAGTCCCTCGATGGCCTGCCCCAGGGCCCAACGTGGGGCACAGAGCGCCTTGTTGCTCAAGCCCACAAGAGAAATGTGCTCAATGTTGTGCCACCAACTGCATTCTCAGGGCACATGCATTTCCAAAGAACTCCTATAAGTTCCATGACCATGCAGGAAAAGACATTTGATTCTCTGAAGACACGGACTCTGTCTGGTTAAGGGCTCTGTTCTGTAGCTTTGGACAAGGCAGCCACGTGTCCGGGCCCAGCTCCATTCCTGTTTAAAATCAGAAAATCATGAATGGGCGCAGAAGTGAGCTCAGGTGGAAAATTCCTCGTCGCTGGTGTAACGTGTGTATGGCCCATCCTTGACATAGATCTCCAAGTGAAACTTTGGGACCATTAGAGGTCATGGGGGAGTCTGCTGCATCTGTCCCCTGACTTTACACCCCCATCCATGCGGGTGCACCCCAGCAACAGGTGCTGGTGAGTCCGGTTCTAAGGAAACAAGACAGGGAGGAAGGAGGGAAAACACAGCCTCCGTGTTTTAATGCATCAGCCTATTTGTTGTGGGTCTTCTCATACCCATTTCCAGCAGGGTCTGGCCTGGAGGATCTCTTTGATGAGGTAGACACCATTCAGTTGTGGTCGGAAGAATTACTTGGGGGTGATGATATACTTGGAAATAACAGGGGCTCCCTGGCTTAAATTCATACAGAGGTCTCGTACCAGATCCTTCCAGCAGGATTTGATGAGTCAGGTCCCTAGAGGAGGGAAAGGGATCAAGGATACAGAAAGGGGCCATTGGGTCTGTCACACACATGTCCCCTGGGGCCAACCAGCAGATGGCGCTCTGTGGGGCCTCCTTGGTTAAAGCCTCAAGCGGCTTCTCCTCACTGGGCTCCTCCCGCCAGGTCAGGAGGCTTCCTGCAAACCTCTTCTGACCTGAGGGAGGATGTGTGAGAACTTTCTGCCCACAGCCCTGAGGAAGCTCTGTCATCTCTCAGGTGTCAGTTAAATACATATCATGAAGCGTTGCCCTGAATGAGCCAGTGTGGGGAAATCAGGAGGTAGGACTAATCAGGACTATCCGAGCAATGCCAAAGCTAACAAGATCGCCATGGCCCCGAGCAGGTGGAAATACCGCCTTTTCCGCGGCGCCCAGACAAGCACAGCACAGCGCACGGGGGAACCAAACAAGGCACACTGTTTTGTCCTACCTCTCCCATCCTGCCACCCAGACAGATGCAGGGCTTGAACTCCTTGCACACATCCCACTGTATGTGGCTTTCTCCCTTTGTTCACTCTCGCTCTGGTTGAATCTCCTTTCTTCCCCTATACCTACACAAATACGACTTCCCTTCCAAGACCCAGCTCAGATGCCATTGAACTTAAAAGTCCTAGTGATGGATGTTTGCTCTGTCTTCATTAGTTCTCACTCTGTGCCAAGAGCGGCACACGTATAAGTTCCGTTCTTTTCAACAATGCCGTGACAGAGATCATGATTCCCATTCTATAGGTAACAAAATTGGGTTCAGAAAAGCTAAGTGTCTTTTCCAAGATCATACAGAAGTGACAGCTGGGACTCAAATATATGAATGAATTACTGAATTAATAAGCGTCTGTGCTACCAATAAGCGAATGAAAACATACTCAGTATCACTAGTCATTAGAAAATGCAACACGCCCACAAGAGTGGCTACAAGACAGAACACAGACAATGATAAGTGTCCCGTGGAGAAATGAGGACCGGCCAACTTTGCTAGTGAGAATACAACATGAGACAGCCACTTTGGGGAACAGTCTGGTGTTCCCTCCAAAAGTTAAATGTAGAGTTAACCTATGACCCAGCAATTCCACTCCTAGGTATATGCCCAGGAATTGGAAGCAGGTGTTCACACAAAAACGTCCTTATTCATAATTGCCAACAAGTCAAAACCACCCAAGTGTTCATCAGCTGATAAACAGGTGAACAGAAGTTGTGTATTCGCCAGCCATGAAAAAGGAAGAAGTCCTGACAGAGGCAGCAACATGAATGGACCTTTGGGAAACATTTTGCCCCGTGAAAGGAACAGTCACAAAGGACCAGCTGCTGTAATAACGTCATTTATGTGAAATATTCGGAAGAAGCACATCTTACATAGGAAACAAATGAGTGTTTGCCAGGCACTGAGGAATGGGAGAAATGCGGAATGATTGCAGATGCATTTGGGGTTTTTTTGGGAGAGGGGAGGAGGGAGGGGAGATGAGGAAACATTCTGAAATTCAGTAGTGGTGATGGTTGCCCACGTGTGTAAACAAACTAAAAGCCACCGAATTTTACACTTTAAAAAGGTTAATTTAGGATATGTGAAATATATCTCAGTTTAAAAAAAGGGAGTCTGGGCTGTCCGGGTTCACAGAATCAGTCATCAGGAATTTATTGAACACCTGTTATGTGCCTAGAATAATGTGGCCAAACCACATGCCAATTCTAACAAGATCTCCATGGCCCAAATTATGTGGCCAAAACCTAGCACAGAGTAGGTACGCTGAAATGTCTATTGACTCACTGATAGCCCTGGGGATGAAGAGATGATTAAGATGTGATTTCCCAAGAAGCCAGACAAAAACAACAACAGCAACAAAAGAGTACACATCACATTATTCCATTTATATAAAATTCTATAAAATGCAAACTAAAATACAGTGGTGCAAAACAGATCAGTAGTTGCTTGGGGATGGGGACGGCGAAAAGAGGAATGTAGATATGTTCCCATATCTTGATTGTGGACTGTCTTTTCGTGTGTGTGGTGAGAACATTTTCAGTGCATCCCCTAAGTTTGGGTACATGTGTTCTCATTTTCCTTTGTCTCAAGATACGTTTAAATTCCCTTTTGATTTCCTCTCGGACCCCATGAATGTGCAAGAGCGTGTTATTTAGTCTCCCCATTTGTGAATTTCCCATTTGAGTTCTGGTTTCATTCCACTGTGGTCCAAAATCATGCTTGGAAAGATTTAGAACTTCTTAAATTTGTTAGGACTTGTTTTGGGATCAGCCACATGATCTATCCTGAAAAATGTTCCATGGGTACTTGAGAAGAATGTGCGCTCTTCTGCTGCTAGGTGGGAAATTCTGTATATGCCTGTTCAGTCCATTTGGTCCAGCTTGTGGGGGAGAAGTGATGGCTCCTGTCACAGACGAGTCAACAGGATAGACTTTGGGGAGCTCCATCAGCTGAGGACAGTGTCCAGATCTTCAGTGGCCTGCAGGGGTCCCCAGTGGCCAAGGCTGTGGATGTCTGCGGTGGTGGCAAGGGCTCCTAGGGTTCTCCTCATCTTTTCCTCTGCAAGGGGTAGTCATGGCCAAGGGGATCGCTCTTGGTCATGGGGTCTCAGGCAAAGTCAAGGTCTGGGGCATGGTACCTGTGAATGGGCAGTGGCTCCCGTTCTCCAGGTTCTCTGTTCCAAACTTTTTTGAGTGTGAATTTTCTTTTCAGTTTACCTATCACCCTGTAAAGCATGGGTTTGAGAAATGCCGGTCTATGGAATGATTCACCTCGAAGATGGGGAGATAGCCACAGCCTCCTGCCCTTGACCCCTTAAAGCCCTCATTAGCAGCGTGCCTTGGAGGAAACCTGCATTTTTGTCACACAATGTAGCCCAGGGATGTGTACATTTTTGTGAGTGGCGAACAGAGTTTCTAAAACAAAATTGAAATAAGTAGGCCATCATAAATACTAAGATTAACTTCATGAGGCACTTAGAATTTGTACTGTTCTGGGATCTGCCAAGGGCGCCTGGAGTTAAGTCTTTTGTTCTGCTAACTTTTGGTGAAGAAAATCGTGTTATCCATTTATAAAGTGCTCCACTGAATAGGGTATGACTCAGCACATCCCCCCGCCCCCCGCCACCCTGCCTCATGCTCACACTTCCCACGTGGAACTTGATGTGACATTCAAAGTATTTACAATCAGCAGACGTGAGCAGTAACCAAGCCTTACCGACACCAACCAGCATGTCACCCTAGTGAGCACCTGCTAGCTATTGTCTCACTTAGCCCTGACCTGTGGCCCCAGTTTTAGATGGAAAAGGTAAAACAATTTGATAAATACCAAAAGGACTTAGCCCCCAACTCCTGGAAGCTGCAGTTGCCTCTGTGAATTATGGCACTGCATTTCTAGAAAGTTCCACCTAAGGGAAAGGCAAAGTATGGGTGTTTTTGTTACTGAAAATGACCTCAAGGCAAAGTGGCTTCCTGTGATGGTGAGATGCATGGTGGGAAAGCTGATGGGTAAAATTACTTTCCTTTTTGGCAAAATTACTTTTTATTCTGCCTAAACCCAATTTTTCCCCCAAAATAAATTTAAAACATTCACAGGGAAAATAATTTGTCTCTTTGGTTAGTTGACTAAGTTGCAAGGAGAAGCAGTTTGGTAAAATGCTGAGGGCTGTAACTTAATGAAGGAATCTGTCTCAATGCTAAAATAAGCATTATTTGGCGCGGGGGTTAGGGGGTGGGAGGAAGGAGGATGGGAGGGTATGCTGGGAGAGGTGGCCAGACAGTGAGTATCCATGCTTCACAGTGATTACGAAGTGGGGGATAAAATATCTCGCACACACCATCTGTGTGCTGTGTATGGCAAATGCTGGACTGAGCCCTGGAAGCATCCCACAGTTTTCCATATGCATTTTTGCAAAGCCGGGTAGCTTTGCAGTGACTTCAAAGTGGGGCATAAAATGCGATCCTCGCTGATTTAAGGTCTCCCTGACTCACCCCCAACTTGGCCCAATTTGAGGCAAGGGTGGGGCATGGCGGGGGGGGGACCTGGCAAAAGCCACATGGACATTATGATTGGCATTTTGGAGGCACGAGAGAGCCAAGTGGGGATAATTGTCCAGGGCATATTTCTTCCTTCCCTGATGGAGAGTTCTCTTCAATCTCTTGACACTGGCCATTCATGTTTCTGCAGTAAATGGTTAACTCAGCAGGTTGGCGGGGGCGGGGGGGTGCGCTTCAAACCTCACGCATTCTGAAGAAATTAGCCCTTGAGGGGCTCCTGAGTGATGGGCCCTAAGCCCTTCAAATATGCTGCCCAGTAAGGGTGCTTGCATTGACCTGGAGCTTTGAGGACACAGGCTAGCCCATGGTACCAGCATGGGGACCTTGAATCATGCCAGATCACTGTGACTCCCAGTGTAGCTGGAGACTGAGAACTACGGTCAGTTGTGTGGGTGTTCCCTGTTCCCCACCCCCCATAAAAACCCTGTACACAAGGCTTGAGCGAGCATCCCCGGGGGGTCAGTACCCCACACACGCTGGGTCCAGTAGCCGCTGTCTGCACAACTCAGGACAGAGCACACCTGGGAGCTTGCGCTCTTTTCTCCTGGGCTGCATCCTCTCACACCTTTTCCCCTTGCTGGGTTTAACCCACGTCTTTTCACTGTAATAAACCATAACCATGACTCTCACCACTTTTCCGAGCTCCGTCAGTCCTTCTAGTGGAGCACTGGCAAACCCTCCATCTAAAGACGGTCTTTCCATCACTTTGAGGGTGTTCTCGGAGAGCCCTGATCATAGCGTCATTTTCGCACCAGCAGAGACCGTCTTCCTCTAAATCGCCCCAGATGGCTTGAACTATGTTGCCATTCCCTTCCCCTTCATCAGACTTCCAGGTTTTTCAGCTGGCCTCCGAACCCTGAAAAGTCCAAAATGAGCCCCCTCCTGGCCTGGGTCATCCTTAAGCAAGCAGCCGGAGTGGCTGTGTACACTTTGGTGAGTGAGCCTAATCTCACCCCTGAGAAGAGTACTGTGAGGCCGGGACACCGGTGTCCCACCAGGTACAGCCCGCCTATCAGTGAAGACGCCCGCTTACATCTTCTAAATCAAGTTCCCCCCACCCCATAGCCCTCCGTCCAGCCAATGGTTAAGCCCTAGACTGTGTTCTGACAGCGTGGTTCCCATCTTCCCCTAGAAATGGCTCCTCCTCTCCACGTCCCCAGGGGCCTCCTGGCTTGTCACAGGCATCCCAGACGGACCAGTCCCGATCCAGGCACTGGCCTAGGGCCATGTCTCCAGCTCACGGCCATGACCGAGACCAGTCCGGAGACCCTCCTCTGAAACACCCAGAACCAGGGGCGGGACAGACGAAGACACAAACTTCAAAAAAATCTTGTCCAGCCAAGTGTTATCCCTACCTTGGCTTCCACCTGCATGGACCTTTGTTCCTGGAGGACTTGGGATTGTCCCATTGATCTAAGAATTAGGGACATGTTCTCTAGCTGCCATGGGACACACACAATCTGCTCCCTCTGGCTGCCTGTCCCTTTTCCAAACTTCGGGCTCAAATCCTACTGCTATTTCGAGTCTCTGTTTCCATGTTTATTCTTCTGGGAAACCTTTTCAGTATCCCAGTGCAGGTCAGGCCCCTTTGGTCTATGCTTTTGTGAAAACATGGTCTTTTCCCTCTGAGCGTTCAGCTGTGTTTGTCATTCATTATTGGGTCCGTGTCTATCCTCTGCTGACTGCAGATGTCAAGGATGCTGCCTACAGTCCCGCTCACCGTTGTATCCCATGACCTGGCACAGCACCTGGCGTGTCATAGGGCACGCAGACATATTTCTCAGATTCAGTACCAAGTGTACGGACCATGTCACAATCGCTTTGTGTTTTCTTACAAAATCAATTCAGTGTTCCCTTCCCTATGCGGAGGCTCCGCCTTCCTAATCTTTTGCTCTCATTGTTTGGTCATCAGTTCACAACCTTAAAAAAATTAGAGAAGGGATTCGTTGCCAAGGTAGCCCTTTCACAATGGGGGGAAAAGAGCACAGCCCTGAAGGAAACAGATGCGAGGACATGTGGGGATCCGTCACGCTCCTCCTCCACACCTCTGCCCCCATCGCTCTGGGAACAGACAGCTAATGCTGAGAAGCAGCGAGAGCAACCTCACGGGCATTGAGTTTCTCCATCCTGAAATGGCTGGAGAACTCTGACGTAGAACAACACGGATGAACCTGGAGGACACGAAGCTACGTGAGATCAGCCAGTCGCCAGAAGGGCCAACACCGTGTGATTCCGCTTACATGAGGTTCCAAGGGGAGTCAATTCACATAGGATGGTGGTGGCCGGGGAGCTGAGAGGGGCCCAGGGGGCGGGGGCGGTGTTCCTGGTTGGTAGGTAATTACAGTTTGCGAAGAAGGAGTTCTGGAGGTGGGTGGTAGTCACCGTAGACCTTCAGATGCCACTGAACCCTATGCGGAAAGGCTCACCTTGGATAACCTGGGATTGTATACATTGACCACAGTAAAACAAATGAAAAATAAAAGATGGGTGGTGAGATCCTTCCAGCTCATCAGGAATTTGAAGGAACCCACTGGTGCTTTCTTGTTTAAATATGTAGATACTCCACGAAGATGCAAAGTGGGAAAACACAGCCCCTCGGCCCCCAACAATAGCTGGGGTATCTCCCTGCAACCAGGCAGAGGACAGTCTGCCCAAACCCAGGAGCAGCCGGTGGTGTTGAATGTTTTCATATTTATTTAACCTGGTCCTGTAAAAACATGAGCTGACATTCCCTTTTCTTGGCACTTCTGTCAGTTTTATGAATGTCTCCAGGGCTTCTGTTGGGAAAACATGACCAACACTGTGAAGAGCCCTGATGGCTGAGGGAAGGGGTGTTCATAGAACACTCGCCACGTGCCGGTGGGCCCTTCGCTGTGGACTTCAGGATGCCTCCTCCGTACCCAACCCCAGGCCCAGGGATGTCCACCCCAGCCAGGGCTGTCATCTGATCCCCTCGGAGCCAGACTGGTTGTTGCTCCCATTCAGGGACTCCAAGCTCCCCAAAGCCCCTGACTTCTGGTTGTAAGGTTCTTGGTATCAAACTCCGCATCCTGTATTTCTTCCCACTATTGGGAAGCTCCTGCATAGATAATGTTTTGTCCTAAATGAGGGGGGAGACGGGGGCAGGGAGACCCAGAGGGAGAAGCTGTCAGAACAAGTCAGGCAATCTTCTGCAGCTCTGAGCAGACTTTTCCTCCTGGAGGCTGGCAGGTGCCGATTGGGGGTGTGGCTGCGATGGACGCTGTTGTGGCAGGAGGGAGCATGTGGAAGAAAGTGGACCAGACCATCCCCTGACCTGAAGAGACATGTGGGTCCCCAGAGAAGAGCTGAAATGAATCAGGAGTCAGGGCCCCGAGAGACAGGGTCAGGAGCACTTGCAAGATGGGGCAGCACTTTCATGGGGAGGAAGGGTCACCTGGGATGGTACAGATCTGGAAAGCTCTTTCGGTCTTTTTTTTTTTTTAAGATTTAATTTATTTATTTGAGGAAGAGAGAGAGAAGGAGGGAGTGATAACATAAGCAGGGGGAGTGGCAGAGGGAGAAGCAGGCTCTCAGCTGAGAAGGTAGCCCGATGCGGGGCTCAATCCCAGTCACCAGGATCATGACTTGAGCTGAAGGCAGATGCTTAACCCACGGAGCCACCCAGGTGCCCTGCTCTTTCAATTTTGAAAAAAAAAAATTGCCAAAGTCATAGATGTTAAATGTCAAAAATTCAAACAAGAGAGAAGTGTGAGAGTAAAACTACAAGTCCCTGCCTTCCTCTTTAAGCAGTTTCTCTCCTCACCCCGGGACAACCCTAGGAACTATTGGCTGTAAACATAGACCCCTCTAGTCTCTTCTCCAGGTATTTGGAAACATGTAGTCCTCCTTCTCCCAAATTAGATGTCACTTGAAATATTCCATTCCTTTGCTTTTTTTAATCAAATTAAATCAGAATCTAGCCCCCATTCTCCATCCCTGGGGCTTCCTCACCCCCAGAGCGACACAAGGATCACGATCATGTACCAGTCCAGGAGGACGTCACGTGGTGTGTGAGCACAGGGCTCCTTTCAGATCCATGGCTCTGCTGATTCTGTGCTTCATTTGAGGCAGGACCCCCAGGTGCTTTGACAAAAGGTACCCACTCCCCGGGACCAGCTCCACGGGGACTGTGGGACTCCCTCCTTGCTGACTCCTGCTACCCATGGGGCAACATCTGGTTTACCTCTGGATCCAAACCCTTACCTTCTGCTTCTTTTCAGATGGCAGGAAGCAGGAAATCTCATGCTGGCCCCTGCATCCTGTTACCAGAAAGGCATGCCTTCTTTTCCCGTCTCACCTTCAAAGGCAACTCAACTCACTGAACTCACCTTCAGTGAGTTTATTGACTTCTCACAACTTGTGTTTCTGCCTGCAAAAATCACTAAAGCAAGCAATCACCAGGAACCTAACTGCCTTGAGGTAAACGGGAACAGAGAACAATGCACAAAATAATCACACGCACGCACGCACATGTGAGCGCGCGCGCACACACACACACACACACACACACACACACGAGTATAACAGGTTCCCATAAATGAGTCCTACTGTATGTTGCATTCTCCAGCTTGTTTTTTTCACTAAGAATATACGAGACAGTTTTCTTTGCCAGTATGTTTACATCAACATTTCCTTCTTTTTAAAAAATGAGGTTTTTATTCCATAATTCATCCAGCCATTTCTCTCTTAATGGAGATATCCTTTTCCTTAAAAAACAAAAAAACAAAAAACAAAAAACAAACAAACAAACAAAAAACCTTGCCTACTATCAATGTTACCTTTGTACATGTATCTTCACGCTCACACACATTTCTGTAGAGGAGAAACTCACAGTGGAGTTGTTAGATTGTCCGATTGGTGGCATATGCTCTATATTCTAAAATAAATATTGCAGCTCTTTAAAAATGCTGAACCACTGCAGGTTTCCACGGAATCTAGGCATACCAGTTCCC
Source organism: Mustela nivalis (assembly GCF_964662115.1). Lineage (NCBI taxonomy): Eukaryota > Metazoa > Chordata > Mammalia > Carnivora > Mustelidae > Mustela > Mustela nivalis. The sequence continues at coordinate 91,889,312 of NC_139021.1, read as the reverse complement.
ATGCCTCCTTACCAATTGTGACCAGTCATTTCCTTCTTAAAAATCCATCTTGGGGTGGAAAATAGCATCTCATTACAATTTTGTTTTGCATTTCTCTAATTGCTGGAGAAGTTGTGTGTCTTTTGAAGCTTACTGGCCAGGTCTGTTTCTTCTTTATGAGTCATCTCCAGGCTTTATTACTTTTTAAATACCCTCTTCTTATTGATTCTAAAGAGAATACGCTTAAAAACAACAACAACAACAAAAAGTGACAGATTTATTTATTTGAGAAAGAGAGAGAGGGGGCTCCTGGGTGGCGCAGTCGTTAAACATCTGCCTTTGGCTCAGGACATGATCCTAGGGTTCTGCGATCAAGCCCCACATAGAGCTCTCTGTTCAGTAGGAAGCCTGTTTCTCCCTCTCCCACTCCCCCGGCTTGTATTCCCTCTCTCACTGTCTCTCTCTGTCAAATAAATAAGTAAAATCTTTAAAAATAAAAAATATATATATATATATAGAGAGAGAGAGCACAACAGGGAGAGGCAGAGGGAGAGAGAAACTCAAGCAGACTCCATTCTGAGTGCAGAGACTGATGCAGGGCTCGATCTCACGGCCCTGAGATCATGATCTGAGCCAAAATCAAGAGTTGGACAATTGTTTATTTTTTTTTTTAAAGATTTCATTTATTTATTTGACAGAGACAGACAGTGAGAGAGGGAACACAAGCAGGGGGAGTAGGAGATGGAGAAGCAGGCTCCCTGCTGAGCAGGGAGCACGATGCAGGGCTTGATCCCAGGACCCTGAGATCATGACCTGAGCCAAAGGCAGACGCTTAAAGACTGAGCCACCCAGGTACCTGATAATGCACTTTCCTATTTCATAGGTACCGAACCTTTGTCTTATCTAAGTTACAATATTTTATTCCAGTTTGTCGTTTGTCTGTCAACTGTGATTGGGATTCTGACCTAACTGATAAGTGGTGGGCCAAATTAGTAAATTTTTCAAACCTCCACCAGGTGATTCTAATCAGCCAGGATTGAGGGCCACCTGGGCAAAGAATAAAATAGGGACAGGAACCAGAGAAATTGAGTGGTCTTTCAAGCCATTAAGACATAAACATGAGGCCATTTGTACACCAACCCTACGGTCTTCCTAATTTTCTCTTACTTTCTGTTTCATTCACAATAAGAAGGCGAGAGAGAGTGATGTGTTTCTTTCCAGCCCGACACCCTTCAATAGCATCCCATGGTCCTTACAATGGAATCTAAACTTCTTACCCTGGCTTTAAGGTCCATGTGACCTGGCCTTTATCTACCCAACTTCATCTTCTTCTTCTTTTTTTTTTTTTTTATTTTTAAGTAGGCTCCATGCCCAGCATGGAGCCCAGTGGAGGGCTCAAACTCACGACCCTGAGATCAAGACCTGAGCTGAGATTAAGAGTCAGAGGCTTAACTGACTGAGCTGCCCAGGCCCCCTTGTCTAGCTTCAACTTAAGCCACTCCCACCCTTGCTCCCCACACATCAGTCACAACTCTCCCCCACACTGCTCCCCCCACCCCTTGTTTGCACAGTGTGCTCCTTCTCAGTCTCTCTTCACCACATTTCGGAGATGTCTAAGAGACACCCCCCCCCATTATTCTCCACTCCAAACCCTATTTATTTCCTTCAGAACCTACTGCAATTCGTGATTATTTAATGTACTTCCTTACTTGGGTTTGGGAAGCAAATATTCCCATTGACAGGTAAACTCCATGGGGATGGCTACCATGACTTTCCATAGCCTGGCACGTTACTGGGCACATTCTTGATCACAATGTATTACATGATGGAATGATATAGATTGGCCCACCAGGGTTCCCTCCAAGCCCAGCTCTCCCCTGGTGGAGGGTGATGGCTGAGAAGAGGAGGACATGTCTCTCCGGCCCCAAGGAGTCACATGGCTGACATCATCCTTCCTTATGGCCCATGTGTCTCTTGGTTTCCTGGACCACTGACGTGCTTGTGAATCTCAACCATCATCTGCCGAAGCTCAGGGCTGTCTGGCCCCTGCCCACAGCCCTCAGCTCTGACTGCGCCTTTGACACCCATTCCGTGGCACCTGGGCCTCCCTGTCTTGGAAAACGAGCCCCTCTTTGGCTCAAGATGGTCTTCTTCACCTTCGGCACGGTGAAATTTGAGAGGTGAAAGGGGCGGGGGAGAACATTCCTCAGAGGCACTTTGTCATTTTTCTGAAGTGGACTTAAAGCTCCCAGTGGAGGTCACCCAAGGTCTCCCCATGCCATGTTCACAACCATGTATGTAGGAAAACTCTAATTCACTCCTGACTTTCCAGAAGCCCTTAGTAACCAGCAAGGGGATGGGCGTGGCTGTCATTCCCTGCTGTCCCCGGGGGAGGGGACCTTAGAATGAGCACCCCGCAGGGCTCAGTTAGGAGCAAAATGTCTGCTCGGTGTCTGAGTGCAGCCAGCCTGTCACTCAGAGTTGTTTAGCATGCCAGTCCTCCCTGCAACAAGTTGCCACGTCTCTTTACGGTGACACCATGCAACTCATCAGTCTGGAAAATAGGAGAATGCTGAGAAAATTGATCACCCCACACTGCCAGCTACAGACACCCATCCCGATGGGTGTGCTCTAGACTGGGACACGGCCCTGGTGAGCAAATCCACATGCCGCTTCAAGGGGACCACAGACAGAGTTGTGGCTCTGAGGCCAAGGAATCTGTCCCTCAGCGTGAGGTAAATTCTGGTAAACCTGGGGTCCTCTGAGAAGGGCTTCCATGGGAGAGAACCAAGGTCAGCCCTTTGGGGTATAACCTTGGAACCATCAATCATTCCCCTTATCCTGAAGCCCAGTATATTTCCCCAGGTAATCCACATGGCTCCCCAGTTTCCTGGGGCAAAGCGTTAATTATACGGAGAGGCCCTTGGGAAGGTAGGGTTGGTACAGTAATGATTAGTATCAGTCAGTTCCGCTTATTTCCATTTCTAAGCAGTGCCACACAGTCTTACTGAGCACAAAAGAAGTGTCAACACCACACCCTGTACCTCCCACATTCCTCCATCACCACTTGTTTTCTTTAAATCCTCCTTTGATTGGCTACAACCACCACCCCGACCCCCGCAGCACTTTGGTGCTGGACCTTGGGTTATTTTGTGCTCTGATGCAGAGGCAATCATCACCCCCCAGACCCCTGCCCCACAGTTCCTGGGCTCCAAAGGAACATGGAAGTTACCTCCTTCAGGCTAATTCTGGTTTAAGGCTGAAATCTTTTTTATCACCCAAAATTAAAATAACTTCACTGAGCCTCATAAAAATGCATATTTTTTTTCAATTGAATTACCTACCTTATTGAATAAAGGGATTCAAGGAGAACACCGGGAATGCTTATTAGCTACTAAAATGTCAAAGTTCTGCTTTCTGTGAAAAGTAAAAATGAGGAGGAAGTTTTATAGGGTTTCAGACTGAAATTAGATCTGGGTTCTCACAACACTGGGCTGACTGGTAGTAGCCCCTCACCCCTTTCTTGGCTCAATTGTTGATTTCATCACCCCCTTGGAGTCCACTAGTATCTGAAGAGGAAGGGTTTGAGGACTCCGGGTCCTACCTTCAGCCCAAACCTCCCCTGATCCTTACATGGTTGTTCCGCAGAAATATCAGGTCCGTTGCCCAAACAACCATATCACTTCTCCTCCATGCCCTATGACTCTCCCCTGGCTTCAGCTACTGGTGTCCGGTCCCCTCCAGCCACTCAAGGGTCTGGTCCCACAGAGAATTAACCACCAAGAGTGCCCTCAAACGGGGTCACATAAAGAGGGATGATTTCTGGGAAAGGAACTTGTAAGAGGAGACTTGTAAGATGAAAACCCCTACATGGCTGCCATGTAGGGGGAAAGAAGGCAACATGTCGAGAAAGGAGGTAGAAAATCGTGTTGGGCTCTTTGAGTTCTCGAGGCTCAGATACAACCTGCCCTTCCTGTTGTTCGCTTGCAGAGACTTTCCCTGGAATCCGGGAGCCCAAGCTCGTTGCAGCTGGTTGTTGTGGGTTTGTTTGCTTGCTTTTGGGAGGAAGGTTTAATGTTCTTAAACAAAAAGGAGAGAAATGTTGTTTTATCTGTCCGCTATCTTCTCCCACCCCCGCCCTCCACAAGCATCTAACTCAGTGCCTGGCATATAATAAATATTTGAGTAATGTTTTGGAGTACCTTCTCGTTCCCCTCTGGAATTAATCTTTGAAGGCATCAAGCTGTGTCTAACTTCTCCTTGTGTGCCCTGCACCAAGTCCAGGGCCTGACACAGAGACAATGCTCAAAAATGTTTACTGCCCTTGTCTTCAAGAGAAAGAGATGGGGAGAGAGAGAGAGAGAAAAGAACCTGATGTAAAGAGGTAGGGGCAGGCATAGAACAGAGCAAAGAATTGGAGCACATTCGATGGTAGAATAGATTGACCCCAGTGATTCCATACATGTGATGTGGATGAAGAAGAATCAGGGATTGAGTCAGAAAATATTCTGACTTTTGGCTGGCTGGCTTTGGTAACTGGCTGAATGTTGGTGCCTTATACCATATAGAGCATACCAGAGAGAAACACATTTCTTCTTTGTTCTCCCAAGGTCCTGTGCATCTTTCTTTGGGCCGAGAAGTTTCCAACACTTCCCCACAGTGCCCCAGAAACATGACTGCAATCATCCTCCGTAATAAGCATCTGTGAATACCTGCTCTGTTTAGAACACGAGTGGCTATTTTGGAATGATTGTCACTTAAAAAAAGAAAAAATAGCCCACAAATTCCAAAATATCAGAATGCTAAAAATGAAGAAGGGCTTCTAATTTAACTAGAGTTTCACTGGGGAATGATGAAATTTAGTTTGCGAGTGGAAAAATTTATCACATGAATAAAGATAAATTCAATTAATTTCATGCACTTGAGATGCAGATTTAGTCCCTGTGAGAGAAGGGCCTGGAAACGGGGTTGCAGGGAGGTTGGGGTATGGACACACTCCTGCCGCCCGCGGGGCTAGAGCTGAAACCCATTATTCCTGAGTTAGAGAGTACGAGTCTCTCAGAGTGTGTTATCTATCTTCATTTCCATCTGTCATTTTGGGCTCTTTGGAGATAAGTCAAGTTACTGTCTCATAGGAACACTATCGATGTTAAATTGAAAAATAACCATAGACTAAAAGGAAATTAAGGTTGTGTCTAGGAGTGTGTGTGTGCGTGTATGTGTGTGTTTGTGTGAGAGAGAGAGAGAGAGAGACAGACAGACAGACAGAAAAACAGAGAGACAGAGAGATAGAGATACACCTCGTCTGCTGTGTTAATTTTGGATTTTACCCCCACCTCACCTTTTTGGATGGAAGTTAAGGTTGTTTTCTTAACATTCTACTAAAATTTCTAGCTACTTTGGTCCTCTGAATTTATTTTATGCATGCCCATGGATAAGTGTAGATTTCAGTTAGATAATCCTGATATCATAAGCCAAGACCCTAAAACATTGCTTGAAAAAAATCTACAGCTTGAACCCATCACTCTGTAATTATCGGAAAGAATAAATTCATTGAGTTGTGGTTATTTTTATCAGTGGTTCTCAGCTATAACTATATACCATGATCACCCAAAGAGTATTTTTAAAATGTAGATACAAAGTCTCAGCCCAGACCCATACATCAGAATGTCCAGGATGGAAACCATTTTTTTCTAATCTCCAAAGGTGATTCTAAAAAGCATTGATGGGGGCACCTGGATGGCTCAGTGGGTTAAGCCTCTGCCTTCAGCTTAGGTCATGATCCCAGGGTCTTGGGATCAAGCCCCACATGGGGCTCTCTGCTCAGCAAGGAGTCTGCTTCGTACCCGCTCCCCCACCCGCCTGCCTCTCTGCCTACTTGTGATCTCTCTCTGTCATATAAATAAATAAAATCTAAAAAAATTAAAAAATAATAAAAAATAAAACAAAAGACTTGATGGAATTAAGAACTGATCAATACCAGTATTCTTGGGATGTGTGTTTGTTCCTTGTGCCCTGAAGACCTTCGTTTGGACTCAATTTCTGCAAGCAGAACTGTGTTCCCTAGAAATTCACTGTACATAGCATGGCCCACTGACCAGCAGCATCAACATCATCTGGAATTTGCTGGAAAAGCCCCATCCTGGACCTGTTGAATCAAAGCCTGCATTTTTCACAAGACCCCCTGGTAAATTACAGGTGCATTTACGCTTGAGAAGCAGGGCCAAAGGGTCATTGAGGCTCAGTCTTGAAATCATGTAAAAAATTATAAAAAAAAAAAAAAAACTAATGACTGAACTCAAATCCCAGAGATTCATGTGGAGATTTTACAATCTCCCCAGGTGAATTCAAATGAGCACATAAAGTTGAGAGCCACTACCCCAGGAGGCTTTGGGGTTCAACTAGGGAATTCGTGACCCACCTTAAGGTAGGAGTCCAAATCCTATGAAAGCAACCCCAACCTCTACTTCCCCAGAGCAGAAAGCAAGTCAACTTTAAGCCTGAGTTTTCCCTCCCTTTTAGGGGTTTCGGATCACCAGACATATGTAAAGATTTCCCTCCCTTTTAGGGGTTTGGGATCACCAGACTGTTGCTTCCCAGAGGATAAACATTTAAGGTAGGGATGTTTTGTATATTTCAAGCCTCCGGACAGAGAAACAATCAGCCGTGTTAGAGCTATGAATAACCATTCCCAGAGTGGCGAAGGCACAGATATTCTCAAAGAAGTGGGAAGAAATGGGAGGGGCATAAAAGGGAGCCGGGTGGCATCAGGTGCTGAGCCGGAAGAGCGCTCTCAGGGTAACACAAACAACACTCTAAGGTAGAACAAGTGCCGTGTTGTGAGCATCAACTCCTTGCCCAAATGCAAGTGCCCCAAACCACAGTATTTATGGGAAATCTGACCACTGAAAAGTGATCCTATGTGATTTTTTAAAAAATATTTTATTTATTTACTAGAGTGATGGAAAGAAAGTACAAGCAGGCGGAGCAGCAAGCAGAGGGAGAGGATGAAGCAGGCTCCCCGCTGATTAGGGAGCCTGATCCAGGGCTTCATCCCAGGACCCCGGGATCATGACCTGAGCCGAAGGCAACCGCTTAATGACTGAGCGATCCAGGCAGCCCAATCTTATGTGATTTTTAAAGCAAACAGATCCTTCAGGGAAAGGTTTTCCGCTGATTTGCAGCTTTTCACCTTGGTTTCATCTGACCTTGTCAGGAGAGTTTAAGAACTATTTAAGGAAGAAGTGGAGTTGAATTTTATGAGGCAAGCATGGAGGAAAATCCAATCTCAAAATCTTGTGTTATAGGGGCGCCTGGGTGGCTCAGTGGGTTAAGCCTCTGTCTTCGGCTTAGGTCGTGATCTCAGGGTCCTGGGCTCGAGCCCTGCATCCTGCTCTCTGCTCGGCAGGGAGCCTTCTTCCCACCTCTCTCTCTGCCTGCCTCTCTGCCTACTTGTGATCTATGTCTGTCAAATAAATAAATAAGATCTTTAAAAAAATCTTGTGTGATAGATAAGGATCTGGCTGGAGCAGAGGGTATGTTACAAGGAGATCAGATACAAGCATAATAATAGCAACCACAGAAGGAACAGTAGCAATGACTAACATTAACTGTTTACTACGTGTTAGACATCCTGGCAAATGTTTTACAAATATGTCCTAGAACACTGGAGGACTAGAAGGTTAAAGGCATGAGGTCGGCCTCCCTTTGAGTTTTAAGCCTTGGTCTACCCTCTCTATGATGGAGAAAATTCCTTCTGGAATCTCTGTGTCTTAATCTGAAAATAGTGGTAGTAGGTAAACAAAATGTGTGTTAGAAGTGTTCTACACGATGCGTGGTGTATTATATGTCCTCAGTAAATTTTAGCGATTACTAATAATCTGACCGTTACACCCATTTTATGGATGAGACTACAGAGAGTAGGAACAGTGAAGTGTGATTAGCCTAAGATTGCAGAACCCAAGCTGGAACCAGGATTTGAACCCAGGCATTCTGACTTCACCGTGCTGGAGTTCTTCATACACTGGGACCCTCTGACATCTTGAAGACGGCGTGCCAGGGTTTCAAGGTTCCATCAAGACTCTCCCATGACTTTTTCATAGAGAACAGTTTTTCCTGACTTTGCCCAGTGGTTTTGATTTCTCCTTCTTTTATACTTTGACGGTACTTATACATTCTTCTTTAACAACACCCAGATCATTCGCCCTGTGCTCTCTGTTTATCCGTAGAGAGCTGGGGGCAGTTCGAGGACCAGTCGGAGTTCCCCAGCTGCCTAGAACCTACCTCAGCTCCGGACTTTAAAATTATTAAGCCAAATGTCACCTCGCACGTGTCAGAACAGCTAAAATAAAAACCACAAGAATCAACAAGTGTGGGCAAGGATATAGAGAGAAAGGAACTCCCTTGCACTGTTGGTGGGAATGCAAACTGGTGCAGCCACAGTGCAAAACAGCATGGAGGTTCCTCAAAAAGTTAACAATAAACTATCCTACTGCCCAGTAATCGCACTGTTGGGTATTTACCTCCCAAATACAGAAACACTAATTCAAATGGATACATGTACCCCTATGTTTACTGCAGCATTATTTACGATAGCCAAATTGGAAGCAGCCCAAGTGTCCATTGACTGATGAATGAATACAGAAGACATGGTGTGTACACACACACACACACACTGAAATATTATTCAGTCATGAGAATAAAATCTTACCATGTACAAAACATGGATAGAGCTAAAGAGTATAATGCTAAGCGAAATAAGTCAGAGGAAGACAAATATATGATTTCACTCATATGTGGCATTTAAAAAACAAAACAAACAAGCAAAGAAAAAATAAAAAGAGAGACAAACCAAGAAACAGACTCTTAACTACAGAGAACAAAATGATGATTATGGGGGGGAGGTGGGGGATGGGGGAAATAAGGCAATGGGGATTAATGAGTGCATTAATTATGATGAAATAATAATCCTAATCATAATCCAAGTAGGAAGGAGTCTGGGAAGATGTTAGAGTAAAAAGCACCAGACATCTGTCTCCCCATCAAGACAACTGCACCAGCGGAATCTGCCAGATACAACTACTTTGGAAGTCTGCAGTCTACTGAAAGCTTGCAACTTGCAGGGGAAGACCGGAATGGTAAATTGCAGTTAATTTCGGTCACTTGCAGTTCTTAGCCCAGTAGCCTTGCCCATCCCTTGCCTCCATCCTGCAGAAGGCAGTGGTGCCTGTGTTCCTGGAGCAACCTGCTGAGAGCCATGGGAGCCAGGGGGAACTGAAGGGACCCCAGACTCCAAATACCAGGGATCTGTGCTGCAAGCAACCTCCCCACCCCCACCCCCAAATCCAGCTGAAGTGTATTCTAGAGATTTAGAATGTGGGTGTCTTCACTTTTCTCTATTTCCCCTTTTGGGAGCCAGACATTAAAGACTAGAACATTGAGAAATGACTACATAGATGGGGAAAATTAGGTAGTGACTGCTGCATGCTCAGGGAAAAGATTAAAGAAGATCTCGGAAGACCCCAAGTTTACACTTCAGTCTGATTCTCAGTGCAGAGAAAACCCACAACAATAAAAGAAACATCAAAACCAATAAGTAAAAACATTAAGAGAGGCCAGAAAACCCTGGAGAAGGGAGAGAAGCTGATTTCTAGAGTTACCACAGTATTAGATTCTGCTGGGCAGAGCCACTGGCTACCCAGTGACCCTGCTCAAGAAATTAAAACTAGAACTATCATATGATCCAGGAATTCCACTTCTGGGTATATCCCCACAAGAACTGAAAGCAGGGTCTCCAAGAGATATTTGTACACCCCTGTTCACAACAGCATCATTCACAATGGCCCAACGTAGAAGAAATATTGCTGGTAGGAGAGTCCTTTTGTGCGAACGGAAGTCTTCGATTCCCCTCAAAAGATCTATGTGAGGATCTGTGCTGCAGTAGAGATGGCCAGAGGGAAGGTAGTGAACATAGAGCAGTCTACTAAGGACAGTGTGCTCTCAAGGAGGGAGAGCGGCAGGCCCAGAAGTGGAAACAGCACTGGTGGGATGGGGGAGGGGGAGGGTTAGGGGAGTCTTTTCTTTTTACATTTGTGTAGGTTGTGGGTCATAGCTAGGGTGGCCTCTGCCTGAAGCTGTTTCCAATCCTCTAAGAGACTCCTACTGGTTGGGAGGGGGAGTTTTTGGCCCTAGAAGTTTCTTGCTGGAACTGGCATGGCCATCTTCCTCCATGCAGGGTGGGAGCGGGGAGGGGTGGTGTAAACCACAAAGTAAATATATTATAAAGAAGCTCTAGGTCACCCTGGGGCAGAGGTAACCCCAGGGACCTTCCCCAGGGGATGAGGAGTGAGCATGTTTTGCACCTGTTCCTCTTGGTCTGTGAGTGTGGGGTGTTGGAACCCATAAGGCTAGGATGTTAAAAGCCACAAAGTCAGGGAGCTGTGCCCTTGACTTCAAAGGTGTCACCAATTTATCATGGCCTTTCCCTCCAGTTCATGTCTAACTGACCATCTACTTTATCAGACGCAACCCGAGTGTTCACTGATGGATGAATGAGTAAGTCCGATGTGGACCGTATGCAGTAGGATTTTGTCCAGCCTTGAGAAGGGAGGAAATCCTAACTCATGCTACTACATGGATGAGACTTGAGGACTTGATGTGGAGCGAGACAAGCCAGCCACGGAAGAACAGATACCGTAACACTCCACGGATGTGGAATGCTTAGAGTAGTCAAAATCCTACAGACAGAAAGTAAAATGGTGGTTTCCAGGGTGTTGGGAGGGAGGAAGGAATGGGGAGTTATTATTTAATGAGTATGGAGTTTCAGTTTTACCAGATGAAAGGAGTTCTGGAGATGGATGGTTGGTGATGGTTGAACAACATTAGGAACGGATTAAATACCATTGATGTATACACTTAGAAATAATTAAAGGGTGCCTGGGTGGCTCAGTCGGTTGAGCATCTAGTTCTTGGTTTCGGCTCAGGTCATGATCTCAGGATCATGAGATCGAGTCCCATGTGGGGCTCCACACTCAGACGGAGTCTTCTTGAGATTTTCTCTCTCTCTCCCTCTGCTTTTGCCCCCCCTCCCTCTCTCTTTCCAAAATAAATCATTTTTTTTAAAAAAGAAATGGTTAAGCTAGCAAATTTTACATTATGTGCATTTCACCATAAAAAAAACTAAAGAGCCAACACATACTATAATGAGCCAATATATAAAATACAGTCCCTCTTTTGCTTAAGCCTACATGACCTGGTCTTTCTGTCACTTGCAGAAGAGTCCTGCCTCACACCTCTAATATCCCATTTCACACCGATTGCGACCAATGCTGTTGAACAGAAAGAGCTGCCTACATCTCCTTTAAAACCTCCCTTTTGGTTGACATCAGCCAATTAATGAATCAATACACTTGGGTATGGATATTAGACCAGGGACTCTCCTGCTTAATTATAAATAGCACATAATCTATACTTCTTTACATGGTCCATAAGCATGTCATAAAAAAAACTGTCCGTTTCCTGGTACACTTTCCAGGCCTACCTATCTGCTATTGACCAGGAGAGAAACTTCCAAGTAACCGGTTCTTGCCAACAGGTGCCATTGACAACACTGCCTGCACCCGTCGTCTTCTCAGCTGTGCGTTCTCCCCACGCCTTTCCTCCCTTGAGTGAAGGAGTTCCTAGAGTCTCCTGATGGAGTGTCTCAGCTCTCTCAGGTGCCTTCACCTCTGATAAGACTGGGTTCTTGAGAGCTGGGGTGCACACAGGCAGATTTTCCTCCCAGCACATGGGTGGAACTAGCTTGTGTGACGTGTACACGAGTGTTTCCCAGACTCTGGACCTTCCCACTCAATGTGTCATGCTTGGTTTTTCTAAGTGATTGATTGGTTGCAAGGCCCCCTTGGAGTGACTTAGAGTCTCGGGGTGCCTAGGTGGCTCAGGGGGTCCTCTGCCTTCAGCTCAGGTCGTGATCCCAGGGTCCTGGGATCTAGCCCCGCATTGGGCTCTCTCCTCAGTGGGGAGCCTGTTCCCTCCTCTCTCTCTGCCTGCCTCTCTGTCTACTTGTGATCTCTGTCAAATGAATAAATAAAATCTTTAAAAAAGAAAGGAAGGAAGAAAGAAAGAAAGAAGGAAAGAAAGAAAGAAAGAAATTCAGAATCTCAAGCTCTATCCCAGACTCTCTGAATACAAATCTGCATTTTAACAAGATCTCAGGTGATCTGCAGGTTAAAGTTTCAGGCACACAGACTTGACCTTTCCACAGTGACAGGCCCTATTGCCTGGTTCTCTCCAACACTGGGGAGAGGAGTGTTCTGTATGGTCTTCATTTCATGTTTTCTCGGATCTCTCTGCCTATGTCCTCCTGAGTCGCAGCTCCCAGTTGAAAAATTGATCTTACAATGCCTGGGTTGTTAAACAAAACAAACTTTAGAAGTTCCTTGAGTTTGCCTCTGTTTTGTTTTGTTTCTTTCTTACCCAGCTCTTACTCGCTATGACCTTCTGCGTCCTGCTCTTTTTCTCATGTGCCTGGACCATTCTCTTCCCTTGGTGCATGGCACCAGCCCTGTTTCTATTGTCTTTATGCCATCGTTAGATCTTTTGGCTCTGTGGTATGCTTTCTGGGCATGTTTGCCTGTTCTCTTGGTATCATCCCCCTTTCTTCTAAGATCAGTTGCAAATGTATAGTCAGAAAATCTATTTGGGGACCTTTCAAACCCATAAAATTGCCTCCTCTTCAATGTCTTCTGATCCATGGATTGGCTTACCTTTCCTCTGAAATCAGGATTTCCTCTGAAATAACTTCGTGTAATACATGCACATAGTTAAAATGTCAAGTAACGCTGAATTGCTTGTAACAAACGGTATTATATGGGCTGTAAGTATCCCCTCTCACTAGTGTCTTCTAACACTTAGCTTTATGTTTCTATTTTTTATGCTTAAACTGAAATTTCTTTTATCAATCATAGATATGATTTTTTTAATTTTTTTAATTTTCAGCATAACAGTATTCCCTGTTTTTGCACCACACCCAGTGCTCCATGCAATCTGTGCCCTCTCTAATACCCACCACTTGGTTCCCCCAACCTCCCACCCCCCGTCGCTTCAAACCCCTTAGATTGTTTTTCAGAGTCCATAGTCTCTCATGGTTCACTTCCCCTTCCAATTTCCCCCAACTCCCTTCTCCTCTCTAACTCCCCATGTCCTCCATGCTATTTGTTATGCTTCACAAATAAGTGAAACCCTATGATAATTGACTCTCTCTGCTTGACTTATTTCACTCAGCATAATCTCTTCCAGTCCTGTCCATGTTGCTACAAAAGTTGGGTATTCGTCCTTTCTGATGGAGGCATAATACTCCGTAGTGTATATGGACCACATCTTCCTTATCCATTCGTCCGTTGAAGGGCATCTTTGTTCTTTCCACAGGTTGGCGACCGTGGCCATTGCTGTTATAAACATTGGGGTAGAGATGGCCCTTCTTTTCACTACATCTGTATCTTTGGGGTAAATACCCAGTAGTGCAATTGCAGGGTCATAGGGAAGCTCTATTTTTAATTTCTTGAGGAATCTCCACAACATTCTCCAAAGTGGCTGCACCAACTTGCATTCCCACCAACAGTGTAAGAGGGTTCCCCTTTCTCCACATCCTCTCCAACACATGTTGTTTCCTGTCTTGCTAATTTTGGCCATTGTAACTGGTGTAAGGTTGTAACTCAATGTGGTTTTAATTTGAATCTCCCTGGTGGCTAGTGATGATGAACATTTTTTCATGTGTCTGATAGCCATTTGTATGTCTTCATTGGAGAAGTGATTTGTTTTTTATATTAGATCAAAGATTGAGCTTCTTACATCGCTTTATCATGACCCTTGCTTCCTGTCCCCTCCCTTTTAACCACGGGTTTATCACGATTTTAATTGAATCATTAGAATTATTGCTTTGTAAATATCCAAGTAGTGTATTGTGATTGTTCTTTCCTTCCCTTTAGAATTAATTGTTAGTTCTGGGGCGACTGGGTGGCTCAGTGGGTCGAAGTCTCTGCCTTCAGCTTGGGTCGTGATCCCAGGGTCCTGGGATCAAGCCCCGCATCGGGCTCTCTGCTCAGCAGGGAGCCTGCTTCCCCCTCTCTCTCTGCCTGCCTCTCTGCCTACTTGTGATCTCTGTCTGTCAAATAAATAAATAAAATCTTTTTTAAAAATAGAATTAATTGTTAGTTCTGGATTTAACAATGGCATGATTTTCATTTTCTCTTAGGCTTTGATGTACCTATAACCAGTTCTTGCTTTGCCCACAGCCACACAAAATTTTCCAGATGAGCCAATCAATTATAATATTCTTATGATTCTATATGTGTAGATAATTTTTTCCCAAGTCCTCCACAGCCTTTCAATTCGATTTTCCGGGTAGTAAGGAAATCTCTCATTTCCAACCACATCCCTTCCAGAGCCCTCTGGCTTCTGGTTCCAGTTTGAACTGCCTGACAGACAGGCCAGCTTCCTGCTCACCTTTGGGGGTTCCCTTCATTATCACCCAGCATATCAGTCTGGGGCCAGTCAGAAAACAGACACTGTCTACTAATTTAAACCAAGGGGCTTAATATAAAGAATTATTAAACAATTCCAATGATATAAAGAAATTTTTCTTTATTTTCCATAAAGAAAATGGAAGAAATGGGGGGCAATCTTGCAAGGGGACCTCCTCTTTGGAGAAGGCAGGGTAACAGCGTCTGCCCTCCCTGGACAGCAGAGAAGTCCGCTGGGCTGGGGGGCCAGAGCTAACCCCCAGTCAGGAAACAGGAAACAGACCTCTGGGTGCAAGTGATCCAAGGCTGGAGATGAGCACACGGAGGGACTTGGGGCCCATTCTAGTCCGTAGGTCTGAAGGACAGTGTGTGCGTCAGGAGGGCCACAGAAGTGGTCTCTGGGTCCCAGCCAGAAGCAAAATCTCCTGGGGGTTAATGCTCTGGGTGTGTGGCTGGGGCAGAGCACCACTGATGTTTCTACCCAAACCCCCTGATGGGCAGTGCAGCTAGAGCTAGCAAAAGCAAAATAGGACTGAAACCAGGAAAAAAAGCTTTCCTTCAGTGCCCTCTACTGACAAAGCCTATCTTCATGTCCACAGTGGAAAGAGGAAAGCTTTGAGAGCTGTGTCCATCGCTGAAGGGCAGGCACTGTAGGCTGAAATGTGTAGCCGAGAGGCCGGGAGTGGATGCCTGGTGGCCTAACCCTTGGGCGACTCGGCTTCCTCACGCACCCTTGTGCACACATGTGACTCTCATACAAAACCAAAACCACTTGATATCTCCACATAGGGAGATAGGATATTCCTCCTTGCAAGAGAAGATGTTCTCACCTTTCTCCCAAGTGAGAAGACACAGACTCCCAAGAGTTCTTTTATCTGTCACTGGCTATATTAATTAATCTTTGGACTTAGTCATCACCCCATGGAACATTCTGTCACCTGAAGACTAGATGGTAAGTTTAACTTCCAACAACGTCATACGGTGTCTCATTTGGTTAAGCATCTGACCCTTCATTCTGGCGAGGGTCGGGATCTCAGTGTTAGGATCGAGCCTCCTGTCCTGCTCCACACTCAATAGGGTGCCTGCTTCAAGGGTCTCTACCTCTGCCACTCCCCCATCTTTTGTGAGTATTCTCTCTGTTTGTCTAAAATAAATACATAAATGAATCTTAAAAAAAAATTAAAATTGGAAGGAGGTAAGAAAAGAAAAGGGCTGGTATGTGCCAGAAACCACAGGCATATAACAAGCACAGGGAAAATAGTCAAAGCTCCTATGGAACTCATTTCTGTATGTGGCCACAGGGTCGTGATATCTCTGGCTATCTCCTTCCACTGCCCAGTCAATTCTCTCTTGCCCTCCCAGCTACAGCCTCAACTGCGCAGGGTTCTTTACTTGGTGTTGGGACCCAATCCTTCATTCCCGAGTCTCCAACTGTCCTGCCTTTGTTCTTGCTACATTGTCTTCCATTCAGTTTAGTATTGGCTATGCAGTACTAAGAGGTGACTTAGGGAGTCCCCTGGCCCCCAGACAGGGTCCTGTGTGCCTTTGTGGAGCTACAGCTCGGTGTACCCTGCTCACCAGGGTGGAGCACTTCAGCCAATTAGCATACTGTCATCCATGTGGTGGACCAGTGGGATGCTGACCAGGGTGATCTGGATCCCTGCAGACTCTATTCTGGCAGAGAGCAGGGTACCGACTTGCCCTGAGACAGCGCCGTGAAGTTACACCGTTGACCCAATAGCAGCAGACCAAGAGCCAGGATCTATGTTCATATGCCCCTGCACCTGAAGTCTAACACTTGGTTTAGTTTAGAATGACCCCCAGTCACTCACCAGCATCCATGTGGCCTCTGCACAGGCCAACTAGGTGAGCTAACAGGGATGTGTGATAGCTGTCACTCCTCTTTCAAGTCTTTGAGGGTGGTATTAATCTCTGTGATTCCACCAGGAGTGCAGTATTGCTTCTGGATTGCTATCATGGTAAGGAGGGAAAATTTCCAGGCATTTCTACTGAGCATTTCCCACCATAATGTCCCTGGTTGCCAAGTACTCAGCAGCTGGACCAACAGCCACAAAGGCGGCTCACTGTGAGTTAGACTCCGGTCATCACCACAAGCTCTACTTTGACTGGCGCGCTATAGTCTCCTTTTGAGTGAGCCGATACAGGACCGTACTTTTCTCCTGGAGTCATTTCATGGGTTTGAAAGTTGCACTCAAGACTCTGGGAAGCTAAAAAAACAAACGAACAAAAAAACCCAAAAAACACAAAAAGAAAATAAAAGAAAACAACCAGCTAAAAGGCTGAGAAGCTGAGCAGAGCCTTCAGCACTCCCGTGGGGCAGGACACACAAATATTATGACCCACCGAAGAGGAGAGGCCCCGATCAACCCCCGATCTTGCAATCAGGACCCGAAGGGTCATTCCATGAAAGGAGCGGGAGACCTTGAAATAAACGTGCTTCCCCAAGTTGGAAGTTTAAGCTTCCAGCCAGCTCCACCCTTGATCGGAAATGATCCAAAGCTCCATTTGCCCCAGTCTGTCTGCGGAATGAAAACTAATCCTATCTGGAGAAAGATAAAATCACCCAAAGCCTCAAATTATCCCTCAGAATGTTTATGCTCAATGTCCAGCACTGAAGTAAAAGCAAATACATCAACAATAATGCAAGAATCAAGGGAAAGAATTTTTTTTTCAATAGATGATGCTAAGTCAATTGTGTATCCACATGAGGGGAAAACCCGCACTACACAAAAAAATCAATTCTATACAGATTGTAAATGTAAATGTGACAACTAGAGGCACCTGGGTGGCTCAGTCGGTGATCTCAGGGCCCTGGGTCAGGGCCTCCGGGTCAGGCCATGATCTCAGGGCCCTGGGATCAAGCCCCATGTTGGGCTCCCTGCTGAGTGGGGAGTCTGCTTCTCCCTCTCCCTCTGACCTTCCCCCTACTGGTGCTTTCTCTCTTAAATAAGTAAATAAACAAATAAATAAATATCTTTAAAACAATAAATGTGACAAGTAAAACAATAAGGCTTCTAGAAGATAATGTAGGAGAACAACTTCAAGACACTGAGTAGGCAAAGTAGGCAACACAATTTCTTAAACAGAACCCAGAAAACATTATCCACTGCGCAAAAGATTGATACAGTATACCACATTAAAATGGGAACTTCTGTTCCTCAAATAACATGATAAAAGGAATTGAAAATGAAAGACATGGAGTGGGAGAAAATATTTGTAATAATCATAATGATGAAAGTCTTGATTCCAGAATACATATTTTTTTAAAATTCTGATACATCTAAAAGAAAAGGTGGGTGGGGGGTCAAATAGGGGAAGGGAAGTAAGAGCACACATACTGTGATGAGCCCTGGGTGACGTGTCCAAGGGTTGAACCACTGCATTGTACACTTAAACCTAATATAACACCATATGTTGATTATACATGAGTTAAAAAAATTCATAAGGAAAAAAGAGGATTAAAGTAGTTATATTTTTATATAAAAAGTATTTGAGATGACGACAAAAAAGAAAAAAAAAAAGACCAAACAACCCAATATAAAAATGAGCAGAGGGCAGATTCAACCAAGCACTTTACGGAAGAAGGTACTTCATAGGATAAGCCTATGAAAATCTGCTTTACTCATCGGGAAAATGTGAGTTAAAATTAAAGTGAGATTCTAATACTAATCCGCTGAAATGATCCAAAGAAAGAGGACTGACCCTATTAAGCAAAAATGGGGAGTAACTGAAATATTCAGATAGTGTTCCGTAGGGGAAATTGGGACAACTCAGGGAAACTATGTGGTAATATTTTCTAAAGCTGACTATATATGCATGGTTATGGTGTAGCGATTCCATCTTTAGAGAGTGCCTGTGTCAAGCACAATAATGGCACCCCCAGGGGCACCTGGGTGGCTCAGTTGGTTAAGTGACTACCTTCAGCTCAGGTCATGATCCTGGAGTCCCAGAATCGAGTCCGGCATCAGGATCTCTGCTCAGTGAGAGTCTGCTTCTCCCTCTGACCTTTCCCCTCTCATGCTCTCTTTCTCATTCTCTGTCTCAAACAAATAAATAAATTAAATCTTAAAGAAAAATAATAGCACTCCAAAAGATGTGTGCGTCCCAATCACTTGTACCTGGGTTTAGGTTACCTTACTTGGCAAGAAGGACTTTGCAAGTATATTTAAATTGAAGATCGTGAGATGGGGGTTGGGGCTCATCCTGCATTACTGAGGTGGGTTCAATCTAACACATGTGTCCTCATGTGGGGGGAAGCATGGGGTCAGATTCCAGAGAAAAGGTGTGACCTTGGAAGCTGGCATCTGAGTGACGAGTGAGGGCTGGAAAGGATGGCAGGTCAAGGACTGTGGGTGGTCTCTAGAAGCAACAAAAGGCTGACAGACCTTTCCCTGGGCTCTCAAGAAGCAATGCATTCCAGCCAAAACCTTGATTTTAACCCAAGGAGACCCATTTGAGGCTTCTGATCTCCAGAACTGTAACATCATAAACTTAATGTTGTTTTAAGGCATAAATTTGAGGTAATTTCTTATACAAGCCATTCGCAACTAATACAACAGCAAAAGAAATGAGTACATATGTGTGCCAAAATACATTCACAAGAATGTTTCAAGAGCATTACTTGTTCAATCTAAAGCCGGAAATCTCAGCTCTTTCCATACTTTGGCTATTGTGGGCATTGCTGCATGTGAATGGATAAGGAAAATGTGATATGTATAGATAGATAGATAGATACAGATATATAGATATATGGGAATATTTCATATTACATCAGTATTAGATATATACATATATATGTATGTGTACGGATGTATACATATATATACACAAAATATTACTCAGCCATCAGAAAGGATGAATAATTACCATTTACACTGACAAGGATAGAAC
This sequence comes from Mustela nivalis, assembly GCF_964662115.1. NCBI lineage: Eukaryota > Metazoa > Chordata > Mammalia > Carnivora > Mustelidae > Mustela > Mustela nivalis. The sequence continues at coordinate 91,869,903 of NC_139021.1, read as the reverse complement.
TGGAGAGCATTATGCTGAGTGAAATAAGGCAGAGAAAAATAATGATATGGTTTCACTCATATGTGGATTGTAAGAAACAGCACAGAGGGTCACAGGGGAAGGGAGGGAAAACTGAGTGGGAGGTCATCAGAGCAGGAGAAAATCCATGAGGGACTCTTAGCTACAGGAAACAGACTGAGGGTTGCTGAAGGGGAGGGAGGTGGAGGGATGGGGGTAAATGGGTGATGGGCATTATGGAGGGCATGTGATGTGATGAGCCCTGAGTGTTAAATGCAACTGATAAATTATTGAACCCTACATCTGAATTGCTCATTCATATTTAAATTTAAAGAAAAAAGAAAGAAAAATAAATAGCTGAAACTGGCAATCATCCAAACATCAGTGAACAGTAGAGTGGATAAATACACGGTGGTATAATCATTCAGCAGAATACCATAATAAATGAGCTACTACTATACACAACAATATGTGACGTATATGACCAGGAGGACGCTGGCAAATGTGTAAAATCTCTCTCTGTATCTATACATATACTTATTATAAATTTCAGTATTATAAAGGTTGGATAAGACACAATCTGCAAGTAATAAAATCTGCAATACTCCTTAGTGGAAATTCCATATTGCCAATTGATTCTCCGTCAATTTTGTTGATTTTTGTTGAACTCCTGTATCTGTAGGCAGCCTGTGCGTATGGTCGACAAACCAACAATGTAGCTCTGACATGCTTGTTACTCAATTGTTTTACTTATGTTGAGGAGTAAGACTAAAGATTTATGAAACTAAAATTAAATTAAAGAAACTAAAATTAAAATTAAATTAAAGAAACTAAAGATTTATGTCGAGCCTTCCCATACTTGCCAGTGATGGAGGAACCTCTATACTGAATTAGATAATAGTTTTGAATACTGAAAGAATAGTTCCTTGTTTTTTGTGTGTTTCTCACAATGTAATTTAGGCTGCAGACACAACATATTTTAAGGTTAATTGGCCCTCTTAATTAACATTTTCTCTACTCACTTTCTTGAGTCTAGACAATCAACAGAACAATAAAGTAAAGCCCTAATTTAAAGTATTTGCTAATTTCCATGAGGTAAATTCTCCCACTGTGGCCAATTTTAAGCTACCAATGTGACAGTATTGAACACAAGATTTGAAAGAAATACACAACACCGCTCCTTTCAATAATGTTTATTCCGTGCAGTTATAATTAATTTACATAACCTCATGAGCATAGATAAAAGAAAAAGGTAGTTGAATAATTAGGAAGCAATGAGCTTTGAGTATTTATTACCTTTGTTTTTAATGTAATTAGTTTAATTATGAGTTTTTATCATGTACCTTTTATGTTATGTTTGACACTTGGTTTCCTACCTACTTACTCCATTTCTCCCAAGCCAGGAGCTGGAGAAAGAGCTTGAGATGTCCCAGCTCAAGCAATGAGGCAGGGAAAAAAGGGGTGAATTCTTCCCTCTTCCACTTTTTGTTCTGTTCAGGCTTTCAATGGACTGAATGATGCCCATGCACATCGGGGAGGGCAAACTGTTTTACGGAATCCACCTGTTCCAGTGTTACCAGAAATATCCAGAAATACCCCCCAAAGACACACCCAGGAATATTGTTTAATCTCTGCAGTCTCTGGTAGATCAAGTTGACACATAAAATTAGCCATCACAACCAGTAATCAAAGATATTACAATTTTAAAAAGTAAACACCATTTCCACCTAAAAATTGGCCAAGATAGTCAACTCTGTTACTCAGTGTTGAGAGGTTGTTGGAAAATGAGCATTTTTAATATGTTGGTGTGTCACCAACATATTAAAATGCTTAGTATACCAACATCTCAGTGGGATGATTATATGCTGATATAAATTTTTTAAAGAGTTATTTGCCAAACTTAACAAATACTTATCAAAATATCTCTTGACTCATCATCTCACATTTGGAAGTTTACAGTAAGGAAATCATTTCAATCATTTGCAAAGATTTAGTTATTAGCGTGTCGATCACAGGGTTGTTTTGATAGTGAAATGTCTGAACAGGGGCACTTGGGTGGCTCAGTGGGTTAAAGCCTCTGCCTTCAGCTCAGGTCATGAGCTCAGGATCCTGGGATCAAGCCCCACATCGGGCTCCCTGCTCAGCGGGGAGCCTGCTTCTCCCACCTCCTTGGCCTGCCTCTCTGCCTACTTGTGATCTCTCTCTCTCTCTGTCAAATAAATAAAAAAAATAAATAAATAACATATTTTTAAAAAGAAAAGTCTGAACAAATTTAATGTCATTAAGTTATGATTAATTAATAAAGAAGATACATTCCTGCCAGTGTAGCTGCTTTGAGACGATGGAAAGCATATAGTATACAGAATGTTGTTTGTGATCTACTACTTAATGGAAAGAAAGAATTTTATAGAATAATATGTATAGTCTAACCTAGCCTTTGTTAAAAGAGCTATATTTCTATAGCTAGATTTACATGTTAGATGTTAAAGATCACCAACGGTAAGCAAGTAAGTAGGTAGATATGGAGTAAGTAGGTAGGCAGAAAACCAAAAGTGTGCCAGGAGACATACCAAAACACTGGTAATTTTTATAACTGGATTATTTTCATTTTCTTCTCTTATTTCCATTTCCTAATTTCTTCTCTGATGTGTGTATATTTTGTTTAACTCGAAGTGACTAACACGAGCATTGCCACCCACAAAAGAGTATAAATGCTTCATTTCAGATCAAGTTTTGCTACCAAATGAGCTTTTCAGAGGTTTGCGGATCTTGAAGTTTCTGCTAAGGGATCCTTGACTGTAACGTATTTGCTTTAGAACTTTATTACCTGTTTCCTCTCCCTGATCAGGTGGCCGTAGAATACACCACCTTTTTCTTTTTTTATGATTTCTTTTCTCCAATCTTTACCCCTGTGCTCCACCAAGATCCTACTTCCGGGTCTGGATTGCTAGACACAGAAATCCACGTTGCTGTTCAACTGCTTCTGCCCAGAACAAGCTCCCACATTCCTGGGTTCCATTTCGTATCTTCCAAATCTCTGTGATAGTCTGATTTACCACTCGGTGTTATAACTCAATCTACTTTATTTACTCTGCATTTCCTGTGTAGTAAGTATCTGAGGTCATAAGTCTTATCTCTAGCTCCTTCCTTTACTGTTTTCTCATGGGAATAACCAGATACTCATTTCCTTGCCATAACTGCTGTTTTCCATAATAATTCTATCCACGTCGGTGTTTCTCCTCTCTTACTCCTTCAGTTTAAATCACTCTTGATCTGATTAACTAGCCTTTAGGCAGATAATGATATAAGAGCTATTAAAATAGATATGTTTCATATGTTTATATCACATGTGTTTTTATTTTTATTTTTAAATTTATTTTTAAAAACCTAACAATTCTTTAAAGCTTATTTTTTTATTTACGTCATCTCTACACCCAACGTGGGACTCAAACTCGTAGCCCAGAGATCAAGAGTCATAGGCTTTTCTGACTGAGCCAGTCGGGCACCCCCATCATTTTTTTTTTTTTTTTTAAAGATTTTATTTATTTGACAGAGAGAGATCACAAGTACAGAGAGGAAGGAGCAGGCTCCCTGCCTAGCAGAAAGCCCCATGCGGGACTTGATCCCAGGACCCTGAGATCATGACTTGAGCTGAAGGCAGAGGCTTAACCCACTGAGCCACCCAGGCAGCCCCATCATGTTTTTTAATATATGAAGTCCTTAATTACTCTCAAGGATTTAATTAATAATAAAATAGGAAACTAGGATCACTTGGTTTCAAAAAACCTGTTTAAATAGAGGGAGAATGTTGTCACTGTTCCCTAATGTTAACAATGGTGCAGAGAAAAAAAGGGGACAGTATCGGTGTCCACATTGAGGCATGGGAGGTAGGGTCCCAGGATCGAGAAACCAGCTGGCAGACGAGCTCACTGTCCTCAGAACCCAGCAGTGTTGCTGCATCAGAACCTTCTGCGTGCACATTTCTGCATCATGGTGCTTTATGTTAAAAAGCCACCCCACCTGTATTTTAAACCTTGTGCAAATTATACCATTTGCCTATGTGATCATGCTATGTGGCATGCTTTTTACTGACGGATATGCAAGAGCTTTAAAGCTGCGCTTAAACAGAATTACAGATGCATCAGACCTGACCCTGAGATCATGAAACCTGCAAATGAAAAGACATGAGAGTACTTCATATCTTAATATGAACCATCACAAACTCTTTCCTGAGATCACACATCCGATTCGTTAAATACGGCTGAACCGACTTCTGATCTGGGTTGGACGCTGGAAGCTTTGGAAGCGAAGCTGGAATGGCATTTCCAGTGATTTTGTGTGAGGTCTTTTCTGTGAACCAAAGAATGTGTGAGTTAAGACAGAAAGCTAAGGGAGGTTTGGGTGCGTTCCTAATATTTAGTTTTAACTCCTAAACCTCTCTAAGAAATGGGCAACTTTTAGGCATGTTTGGTAGCCCTTACTGGCTTCGTATTTCCTCAAATGCAGGCTCATGATCTTCAAAAGACCTGTGTTTTGAAAATATTAGTTACTTCATGTTATGGTTTGGAGGAAGTAGATGGGTGTGGGTGACAGACGGGGGTGCACAGAGCAGAACTGACTTGCCCAGCTGGTCAGTGGCTCCTATGGCCTTAAACATTACATACCCATGTGGACTGGCCTGCTTTAAAATGCAGGGGCGCAGAGAATGGGAAGTAAATGTACAAATAAACAGCATAGCAACTGAAAGTCAATATTAAAGCTATTGAAATGAAGAGTTTTAAGGATAACATTCAGTTAAGAATTCAAGAAAATGACCAAAAATTCTCCACTAGTCATCATGAACCCACTTTTCATCCTCCAATTCCTCCGGGTGGGCTCAGTTTTCTAGTGCTTTCCAACACTCATTCCAGGGATTTGTAGGAAGTCATAATCGAAAGGGGATGGAAACCAGCTATGTTGTCTCTCCCAGCTTCCCCAGACTGACCCTAACCTTATGCTACAGCCAGGCATTCTGCGAAGGGATGCCCTTCCCCTCTTGGAACAACAGCTGACCATCTGGTACCAATTAGCTTGGTGTCTTGGCAAGAAATTAGCCCAGCTCAGGGTCTGCATCTGGCCTCCATGTTGATGGGCCTATCACAGTTCTGCTCAAGTGGAAGCATCTAAGAATCCCACCATCTGTTCCTGGAGAGAACTGTCCCAGGATTGGCAGAGAACCCAGAGCCCGGAGGGAATGATGCTGACGCAACACTGGGCCCGTGCAACATCAATGTTAGATACTAATGGCAGGGCGTGTGCCCTCCTTCCTGCTTTGAGCCTGCAGACAAAGCTGCAGTGGCCCAGGAAGAAAGGTTTATTACCCCTTGCTTCTCTGAAGGAGATCACTGGAAAGAACCAGGCCCCCGGACTCAAACTGCTCAGTCCCCTGCCTCTCAGGATGGACTTGGACATCAGGCAGCTTGGGCACACAATCTCCCTTGCACTTGTCAGCTAATGACTTCACTCAACAAAACCTTAGTTTCCTCATCAGTTAGAGGAAGTGGTAATAGAAAGTCTCTCATAAGGATTGAGAAGATTGAATGATATGATAGATGTAAAAGGTAGAGTACTTTATTTCACTAGTGTTGGACATTATTATTGGCTGTGGGACCATAGGACAAACTCAGGATATGTGCCTTCCTCGGTAGACAGACCGACAGAGAGACCTCTTTAGCAGGTGCACAGCCAATGTTCGGTAGGATTTTCCTCTCTCTGGGCACTGGCATGATAGTTCTCCTCAGTACTTGAGGACACAGGCATTGGAATCAAGATGAAATTCTGACTTCTCTGCCTATATAGCCTCATGACCTTGGGCAAAAGACTTATCATTTCGGAGACTTATTTTTCTTTCCTGTGAAATGAGGATAACAATACCTGTGCCTCATAGGTTTGGGCCTAAGCTGGTGCATGGGTAAATTGTAGGCGTTCCCTAAATTGTAGCTATTCCTATTGTATTATTTTCTTATCATTCTCTCTAGTTCAAGTATAGTAGGTCAGAAAGATAAATTAGGATTATGGAACAGAGACTTCTGTCACGTGTGAATCCTTTCTGATAAAAAGAGGGAGAAAAATCTAGAAAAGATGCTCTAGGGAAAGAGGTAAATGGAAACCAGGGAAATCCAGTTTTCTGGCATCTGATCTGTCTTCCTTTTCTTTCTCTCTCTCTTTCTTAAATACATTAGGCTTTCAATGGAAACAGTTTGAGTGAAGGAATTTAGTTGAATAGGATTACATTTCAAAGCATTTTGGAGTTTGTCTCTTGTAAAAAAGAAATCTGTCAAATATTTGCAAGTCTTATGTCTGATTAATATTCAGCATCTATAAGGTACACATTCAGCTCAGTAAGAACAGTAATACAAACAACCCAATTGCAAAATGGGCAAAGGCCTTGAATAGACATTTTCTCAAAGATATAAAAATGGTCGTGGGGCATCTGGTGTCTCAGTGGGTTAAAGCCTCTACCTATAGCTCAGGTCATGATCCCAGGGTCCTGGGATTGAGCCCCGCATTGGGCTCCCTGCTCAGCAGGGAGTCTGCTTCGCCCTCTCTCTCTGCCTGTCTGCCTACTGTGATCTCTGCCTGTCAAATAAATTAATAAAATCTTTTAAAAAATGGTCAATAATATATATGCATATCTTTTCCACACACTAACCATTTGTTGTCTACATGTGTAGCAGATATGTTCTTCAAGGTTGTCTGTCATTTTATTCTGAGTCTTTGATTTGAAAAGTTTTAATTTTAAAATTGTTGTTGAATTTGTTAATTTTAAGTTGTGTTTTCTGCTTTCCCTTTAATAAACTCCTGTCTTTTCTCAAGTCACAAGGATATTTTTCTATATTGTTTTTGAAACATTTTCTAGATTTTGCCTTTCACAGTTAGTACTTGAATCATCTTGGTGTTACGGGGTGGTTTTTGGTGTGAGTTTGGTCTTTTTTTCCTACAGATAACCAATTTTTCTCATGCTCTGCTTTGAAATGCCAATTCTGTCCCCAGTGACCTAACATGTCAGTAGCACCGCCTATAAAGTACATCTACGTGTGGGTTTCTGTCACATTCCAATGGCTTATCTACACCTCTATGCCTGAACCAGTGCCATGCTGTCCTAAGTATGAGAGCCTTATCATAAGCTCCTTCCCCCCTTCAAAGAGCATCTTGGCTGTTACCATCTCTTTATACTTCTTTTTTTTAAAAAGTAATTTATTTGTTTATTTGTTTGTTTATTTATTTATTTATTTTGAGCCCATGTCTGAGCATTGGTGGGGGAGAGGGAAGTGGGAGAGGGTGAGAGAGAATCCCAAGCGGACTCTGCTGAGCATGGAGCCCACGTGAGGTGTGGAGCCCTAAGTGGGGTGCAGAGTCGCACACAGGGCTCAATTGCATGACCCTGAGATCGTGACCTGAGCTGAAATCAAGAGTCAGACACAAAAGCCACCTCAGCGCCCTGGCTCTTTGTGGTTCTATTTATATCTTAGACTCAAAACATCAAGAATCTCCACCCTAACAACCATGTAATTAAATTATTTTTAACTTCCATCTGATGATCTTTGTCCTTTAAAAAAAAAAAAAGATTTGTTTACTTAATTGAGAGAAAGAGACAGTGTGAGCTCGTGTGAATGGGGGTAGGGGTAGTGGGAGAGGGGGAGAGAATCTGAAGCAGACTCCCCTCGGAGCATGGAGGTCAACATGGGGCTGGATTCCAGGACCCTGAAATCATGACCTGAGCAAAATCAAGAGTCAGATTCTTAACCAACTGAGCCACTTAGGCACTTGATCTTTGCCTTTTAATTTATTGTAATTACTTATATATTTGGACTTCGTCATGGTATTTACAGCCACTATATTATTCCATACTTTCCCCCACTTAGTTTCACTCTTTTCTGTCCCCCTTTCTTTCTTTTGGATTAACTTATTAAAGATTTTGTTTTTAAGTGATCTCTACATCCAACATGGGGCTCAAACTCATGACCCCAAGATCGAGAGTCACGTGCCCCTAACTGAGCCAGCCAGATGCCCCTAACTTGGTTTTTAAATAATTTTTTCCTCTAAGTTTTCCTTTGACTATAGAAGTAACACATTCTTTTTATCTTTTGTTGTTTTAATGCTTATTTAATTTATCAAAGCCTATAGAGTTCATAAATATTTTTACATTCTTCCAATCATTTCAAGGATTTAAGAATAATTAAACTCCACTTGTCACTAACTGAATTTTATGATGTTTTTATGTATTTTAATTCTATGTCATATTTAGACCTATAAAACATTACTGTTATTGTTTCATACAGCCATTTAAAAATACATTTTCCCATATAATTATCACTTTCTTTGCTTTTTATTCCTTGCATCTAGTATCAGCTTCCTTCTACTTAAGGAATATCCTTGAAAATTTCCCTAATCTCTCCAATGTCTGGGGCGCCTGGTGGCTCAGTTGGTTAAGTGTCCGACTCTCGATTTGGTTTCAAGTCATGACCTCAGGGTGGTGGGATCGAGTTCCATGTCAGACTCCACCCTCAGTACGGAGCTCAAGATTCTGCTCAAGATTCTCTCTCTCTCTCTCTCTCCCTCTACCCACCCCAACTCACAAGCTCTCTTTCTCTCTCTCAAATAAATAAATAAATCTTAAGGGGAAAAAAAAAAAAAGAAATAAACCCCTCGATGTCTGTTGGTGGCAAGCTGAGCTTTTATTAGCCTAAAAATGGCTTTATATAACCCCAACCCTAACCCTTTGAAATATGCTTTGGCTGGAGGTGTGTGTCGGTGTGTGTGCACAGTTCTCTTCTCCCAGCACACTGAAAATATTCTGTTTTTGTCTGATTTCTACAGTTGCTGTCGAGATTTATTGAGCTAACAGTTGCTCCTTTGAAGGTAGCCTCTCTCTCTTCTCTCTGATTCCTTTTAAGATCTCCTCCTGTCAGTTTTTCTGCAGTTCCATTATGTGAGCTATTTGTTGGACCTTTGTATGTGGATTTGTGTCTTTTGAAAGTTTTTGAAAAATTGTAGCCATTACATCATTAAATATTATCTCTGCCTCATCTCGTCTGTCTTTTTTCTTTCCTTCTGAACATCTTGTTATACTCATGTTAGACTTTCTCACTTTATAGTTCTCGCTTTCAAATGCCCCATCTTTTCCTCTTTCTATGGGATGTTTAGTAAGTTCTTAAGATCTGTATTTTGTCCTTAGGATCCAGTTCTCTCTTCAGTCATGTTGAATGTGTTAAACTCATCCATTCAGGTATTTATTTCACTTGCTACATTTCTTTCTAGACATTCTACTTCATTCTTTTTTAAATCTCTTCAGCCATTGAAGTCTGTTTCTTTTTTAACAGAAAACACAGTTTTTTAAAATTCTGTGTCTGATAATTCCAGTATTTGAGCTCTTTGCAAGTCTATCTCGATTGTTGTTCACAGTGGCTCTCACTCAGGCTGCCTTTTTTCCTTAAATATTTATGATATTTTTCTGTGAGCTGCTTGTTTTCCGCAGACATGTATTTGAGAAAGTTCTTCGAGGACTAAGGATTCCTAATTCTGGAGAGAGGAGTTACAATGGCAGAGCAGTAGGAGGACCTGAACTTGTTTTGTCCCCAGAACACAACTAGCTGGTTATTAAATTGTTTGGAACCCCCAAGAAGTCAGCTGGAGGTCCTAGAGAACAGAAACTGCAAGTCCACAAGTGGAAACGCAGCCACCTTTTGGAAGGTAAGAGGTGCGGAAGTCCACCCGTGGAAGACACAGCTGTGGATGCAGCCATGGGGGAGAGAACCCGCTTGTAGGGACAACCACAGAGTGTTAGAGGCAGAGCACGCAATCTGAACTTTTAAGTTCGCTATTGTGGGGGTTGTGGCTGGATTAAAGGCGCTCCAGTGAGGAAGAGGGTCTGGAATCCCAGGAGTGACAGGATGGTCCAACACCCCCGGGTCACAGAAGAATGATGGGTAGTTCCCAGTGCTACGCTATTCCCAGGCCTAGGAGCTGGGAAGCCAGCAGAGAGCAGCGGGTCTTGGTGCCGGCTTTCGGCTATCAACTGTGAACTGCCATTTGGACGTGGCAGTGCTTTTCTGGGATGGGTCCCAAAGCGTGGTGCGCCCCTCCCTTGCAGGAACAGCACTGTGGGTGTTCCTGAAATTTGGAGTTTTGAAACTCTGCTCTGCACCTTTAGCTAAGAAGGCTCAGACATGGGCAGGATGAATGCAGGTTCAGACGGAAACCAGGGAAACAAATAGGGTGATTGCTTTTCCAGGAGGGCTCACTGAAGAGTAAGGGGTGCAAACTTTCAGCTCAGGGGTAGAACAGGGTGCAGCCATATTTGTCCAATGCATCAGCCGGAACAGCCTTCAGGGCGCAAAACAGCGCCACCTAGTGGATGCATATACACCTAGCCCAGCTCTCTGCGCACTGGCCTCACGTTTCCACTAAAACACTGTGGCCTGAGAGTTAGCAGGGCAGGCCACTCCCCTAGAACATCAGCGCAAAGGACTCACTCACACCCTTTACTGATCATAGAGGGCTGCAGAGCTTCAGATCTAGGGGAAATAAGATGGGGCTTCCTTTTCACTTTTATTCTTTATTTCTTTTATTTTTTTTTCATTTATTTTCTTATATTTTCCATTTCCTTTGCAATTTAAAAAATTTATATATATACTCTTCACATATAATTTTTTTCTAATTTTATTTTATTTTGTGACCTAGGTTTTTTTTAACAAGCAGACCAAAACACTCCTGGATCTAGTTGGCATTTATAAAAGAATTTATTATTTATTTGAGAGAGAGAGAGTATGGGAGGGAGGGGACTGAGGGAGAGAGACAAGCAGACTCCCTGCTGAGCAGGAAGCTACTCTGGGCTTGATTCAGGACCCCAGGATAGTGACCTGAGCCAAAGACAGATGCTTAACCAGTGAGCTACTCAGGCAGCCTCGAGCTGGATGGGGGGGGGGGGTGTCTTATTTTGTGTTTTCATTTTTCTTATTTTTTTCTATTTCTTTGTTTTTTGTTTGTTTGTTTTTGTTGTTCTTTTTTCTCTCTCTCTTCTTTTCTGGACAAAACGATGAGGCGGAGGAATTCACTCCAAAAGAAAGAACATGAAATAGAATCACAACCAGGGATTTAATCAATACATGCATAAGTAAAATGTCTGAACTAGAATTTAAAACGGTTATGAGGATACCAGTTGGCCTTAGAAAAAGCATAGGCAACATAGACTATCTACTACAGAGATAAAAGAAATAAAATCTAGTCAGGCCAAGTTAAGAATGCTATACCTAAGTGCAAACTCAAATGGATGCTGTAACAATGAGAATGGATGAAGCAGAGGAGCAAATTGGTGATATAGAAGAAATGATATTTCATTCATATGAAATAATGAAACTGAAAAGGAGAGGGAAAGAAAGATAATGGACCATGAAGGTAGATTTAGAGAACTCAGCAACTTAGTAAAACATAATAACATTTGTATCATATGAGTTCTAGCAGATGAAGAGACAAATAAAGGGGCAGGAGATTTATTTGAACACATTATAGCTGAAAACTTCCCTAATCTGGGGAAGTATACAGACATCAAAATCCTCTCACTAAATTCAACAAAAAAGCTGGCTATTGCCAAGACATATCAGAGTCAAATTCACAAAATACATGGACAAGAAAAGAAACCTGAAAGCAGCAAGGGAAAAAAGTCCTTAACCTACAAGGGAAACAGATCAGGTTCACAACAGATCCTGTCCACAGAGACCTGGCAAGCCAGAAAGGAATGACAGGAAATATTCAATGTGCTGAATAGGAAAAATCTGCTGCCCATAATAGTTTAATCCAGCAAGGTTGTCATTCAGAAAGAGTTTCCCAGACAAAGACAAACAAAAGGAGTTCATGACCACCAAATCAACCCTGCAAGAAATATGAAGGGGAACTCTTTGAGTGAAAAAAAAAAAAGGACCAGAAGCCAACAAAGACTGGAAAGGAACAGGAACAGAGAACATCACCAGAAACACCACCTCTGCAGGTAACATAACAGTATTAAATTCATATCTTTCAATAATCAATCTGAATGTAAATGGACTAAATGCTCTGATCAAAAGACATAGGGTATCAGAATGGATTAAAAAAAATAAGAGCCATCCATATGCTGCCTACAACGGACTCCTTTTATACCTAAAGACACCTACAGATTGAAAGTGAGGGGATGCAGAACCATCTATTGTGTTAATGCATATCAAAAGAAAGCTAGAGTGGCCATACTTATATCAGCAAATTAGATTTTAAACCAAAGACTGTAACAAGAGATGAGGAAGGGCGCTGCATCATAATTAAGTGGTCTATCCATCAAGAAGAGTTCACAATTGGGGGTGACTGGGTAGCTCAGGCAGTTAAGTGCCTGCCTTTGGCTCGGGTCATGATCCCAGCACCCTGGAACTGAGCCCTACATTGGGCTCCCCGTTCAGTGCAGCTTATTCCTCTCCCTCTGTTCCTCCCTCTGCCCCTCCCTACACCCTTCCCTTTCTCATGCTTGCTCTCTCTCTCTCAAGTAAAGAAATCAAATATTTAAAAAAATAAAAGAAAAAGAAAAAGAAGATCTAACAATTGTAAATACTTATGCCCCAAACTTGGGAGCACCCAGAAATATAAATCAGTTAATAACAAATATAAAGAAACTGATTGATAATAATACAATCATAGTAGGGGACTTTAACATCCCACTTACATCAATGGACAGGTCAACTGAGCAGAAAATCAACAAGGAAACAATGGCTTTGAATGACACCGGACCAGATGAACTTAACATATATATTCAGAACAATTCATTCTAAAGCAGCAGAATACACATTCTTCTTGAGTGCACATGGGACATTCTCCAGAATAGATCACAAATCAGCCCTCAACAAGTACAAAAAGATGAAGTCAACCGCAAGAAGAAATTTGGAAAGAACTCAAATACATAGTTATTTTTAAATTAACATATAATGTATTATTTGTTTCAGGGGTGCAGGTCTGTGAATCATCAGTCTTACATAATTCACAAAACTGACCAGAGCAATACCTTCCCCAATGTCCATCAACCAGCCACCTTATCCCTCCCCACTCCTCCAGCAACCCTCAGTTTTTTTTTCCCTGAGATCAAGAGTCTTTTATAGTTTGTCAAATACATAGAGGTTAAAGAACATCCTATTAAAGAATGAATGGGTTAACCAGGAAATTAAAGAAGAATTTTAAAAATACATGGAAGAAAATGAAAAAGCACCACAGCCCAAAACCTTTAGGATGCAGCAAAGGCAGTCCTAAGAGGGAAGTACATTGCAGCATAGGCCTACCTCAAGAAGAAAAGTCTCAAATACACAACCTGACCTTACACCTGAAAGATCTAGAAAAGGAACCGCAATAGAGCATAAAGCCAACAGAAGAAAGGAAATAATAAAAGTTAGAGCAGAAATAAATTATGTAGAAACAAACAAAAAGAAAACCAGTAGAATGGATTAATGAAATTAAGAGCTGGTTCTTTAAAAGGATTAATAAAATTGATAAATCCCTAGTCATATTAATGAAAAAGAAAAGAGAAAGGACCCAGATATATAAAATCACGAATGATAGAGGAGAGATCACAACCAATACCACAGAAATACAAACAATTTTCAGAGAATACTATGAAAAATTATATGCCAACAAACTGGGCAACCTGGAAAAAAAAGGACAAATTCCTAGAAATTTCAAAACTGAAACAGGAAGAAATAGAAAATTTGAACACGCCCATAAGCAGCAATGAAATTGAATCAGAAATCAAAAATCTCCCAACAAACAAAAAATCCTGGGCCAGATGGCTTCCCAGGGAAATTCTATCAGACATTTAAAGAAGAGTTAATATATATTCTTCTCACACTGTTCCAAAAAAATAGAAATGGAAGGAAATCTTCCAAATTTATTCTATGAAACCAGCATTACCTTTATTCCCAAACCAGATGAAGACCCCACTGAAAAGGAGAATTACAGGCTAATATCCCTGATGAACATGGATGTTAAAGAAAATTCTCAATAATACAGTAGTAAATAAAATTCAACAGTACATTAAAAGAACTATTCACCATGATCAAGAGGGATTTATTCCTGGGTTGCAGGGGAGGTTCACTTTTTACAAATCAATCAAAGTGGTACATCATATTAATAAAAGAGGATAAGAACCATATGATCCTGTAAATAGATGCAGGAAAAAAATCTGATAAAATACAGCATCTTTTCCTGACAAAAATGTTCACCAGAATAAGGATAGATGGAACAAAACTCAGTATTATGAGGGCCATATATGAAACACCCACAGCTAATATCATTTTTCAACAGGGTAAAACTGAGAGCCTTTCCTCTACAATCAAGAACAAGATAAAGATGTCCACTTGCACCATTCCTATTTAACATATTACTGGAAGTCTTCCCCTCAACCATAAAAAGAAATAAACAAAAAGAAATAAAAGACATCTAAGTTGGCAAAGAAGAGTCAAAGTTACACTATTTGCAAATGACATGGTACTCTATGTAGGAAATCTGAAAGACTCCACCAAAAACTTACTAGGACTCATACATGAATTCAGCCAATTTGCAGGGTATAAAATCAATGTGCAGAAGTCTGTTGCATTTCTATATACCAATAACAAAGTAGCAGAAAAAGATATCAAGGAATGGATCCCATTTACAATTACACCAAAAGCAACAGGATACTTAATAATAAATCTAAATAAAGATTATACTTTTCTCTGAAAACTATAAAACACTTATGAAAGAAATTGAAGAGGAAACAAAGAAATGGCAAGGATTCTATGCTTACAGATTAGAAGAACAAACATTGTTAAAGTATTTATACTACCCAAAGCAATCTATACATTTATTAATGCATTTTAATACCACCGTCATTTTTTCACAGAGTTAGAATAAATAATCCTAAAATTTGTATGGAACCACAGGGCTATTCAGACCCTGAATAGCCAAAGCAATTCTGAAAAAGAAAAACAAAATTAATTGGAGGCACCACAATTTTGGATTTCAAACTATATTACAAGGCTGTAATCATCACGGCAGTATGGTACTGGGGTGTCTGGGTGGCTCAGTGGGTTTAGCATCTGACTCTTGATTTTGGCTCAGGTCATGATCTCAGGGTCTTGGGTTGGAGCCCCACAACAGGCTACCCACTCAATGAGATGTCTGCTTGGACTCTCTCACTCCCTCTGCCCTTCCCCCTCAATAAAGAAATAAATCTTAAAGGAAAAAAAAAGACAGTATGGTACTGGCACAAAAACAGACACATAGATCAATGGAACAGAATAGAGAATCCAGAAAATGGACCCACAACTATCAGTTAACTGATCTTCAACAAAGCAGGAAAGAATATCCAATGGAAGAAAGAAAGTCCCAAAACCACTGGGAAAACTGGACAGCAACATGCAGAAGAATGAAACTGAACCACTTTCTTATACCTTACACAAAAATAAATTCAAAATGGATTAAAAACCTTAATGTGAGACAGGAAATCATTAAAATCCTAGGGGAAAACACAGGTAGAACCCCCTTTGACCTCGGCCATAGCAACTTCTTACTGGATAGGTCACCACAGACAAGGGAAACAAAAGCAACAATGAATCACTGAGATTTCACCAAGATAAAAATCTCCTGCATAGCAAAGAAAACAATCAACAGCACTAAAAGCAGCCTATAGAATTGGAGAAGATACTTGCAAACAACAGATTTGCTGATAAAGGGTTAGTACCACAAATCAACAAAGAATTTATCAAACTCAACACCCCAAAACCAAATAGCCTAGTTAAGAAATGGGCAAAAGACATGAATAGACACTCTTCCAAAAGAGGCATCGAGATGGCTCACAGACACATGAAAAGAAGCTCAACATCAGTCATCCTCAGGGAAATGTGAATCAAGACAGGGTGGCTGAAATCAACAACACAAGAAACAACAGGTGTTGGCGAGGTTGTGGTGAAAGGGGGAGCCTCTTGCATTGTTGGTGGGAATGCAAACTGGTGCAGAAACTCTGGAAAACAATATGGAGGTTCCTCAACATGTTAACAGTAGAATTACCCTACAACTCAGCCATCGCACTACTACATATTTACCCAAAGGATAGAAAATACAGATTTGAAGGGACACCCCCCAATGTTTATAGCTGTATTATCAACAAGAGCTAAACTATGGAGAGAGCCCAAAAGTCCATTGAATGATGAATGGATAAAGAAGCTGTGGTATTTATCTACCAAGGACTATTACTTAGCCATCAAAAAGAATTAAATCTTGACACTTGCAACAACAAGACCAAGAGAGTATTATGCTGAGTGAAATAAGTCAGAGAAAGACAAATACCATATGATTCACTTGTATGTGGATCTTAGGAAAGAAAACAGATGTACCTATGGGAAGGGGAAAAAGAAAAAGGGGAGAGGTACACAAGCTATGAGACTTTTTTTTTAAAGATTTTATTTATTTATTTGACAGAGAGAGGTCACAGGTAGACAGAGAGGCAGGCAGAGAGAGAGAGGGAAGCAGGCTCCCTGCTGAGCAGAGAGCCAGATGCGGGACTCCATCCCAGGACCCCGAGATCATGACCTGAGCCGAAGGCAGCAGCTTAACCCACTGAGCCACCCAGGCGCCCCTATGAGACTTTTAATGATAAGAAAACAGAGGGTTGTTGGAAGGAGGTGGGTGGGGGATGGGCTAGGTGGCTGATGCACATTAAAGAGACCACTCATTTTTTTTAAAGATTTTATTTATTGATTTGACAGAAGCAGGAGAGCACTAGCAGTGGGAGCAGCAGAGGGAGAGGAGAAGCAAGCCCCCCCACTGAGCAGGGAGCCCAGTGCAGGGCTCGATCAAAGTATCCTGGGATCATGACCTGAGCTGAAGGCAGTCCCTTAACCAACTGAGCCACCCAGGCGCCCCAAGGAAGACACTCACTGGGATGAGCCCTGGGTGTTGTATGTAAATGATGAATCACTGAATTTTGCTCCAGAAACCAGTATTGCACTGTATGTTAACCACCTAAAATTTAAATTAAAAAAAAAAAAGAGAGAGAAAAAATTCCTGATTCTCCTGGAATTAAAGTAGAACTCTCTGTAGAAAAGTTGAGGTTATTTTGCCAGATGCCCTGGGAGACCATTAGTGCATTGTCCCTTCGAGCTACATTTCCTCTTGAGTGTTGTTGTTGTTTTAAGATTTTATTCATTTATTTGACAGATAGAGATCACAAGTAGGCAGAGAGGCAGGCAGAGAGAAGAGGGGGGACGTGGAAGCAGGATCCGTGCTGAGCAGAAAGCCTGATGCAGGGCTCAATCCCAAGACCCCAAGATCATGACCCAAGCTGAAGGCAGAGGCCCAACCCACTGAGCCACCCAGATGCCCTAACTGTTGTTGTTTTACCCAGGAAGTGTGAGTCTGTGCTGCAAATGTGTATAAGGTCTAGCCTGTGGCCGCGACTTCCCATGGGTGGGGTTTCCCTTCTGCTGGACCCCAAGCAGCTGGGTGATTTTCCTCATAGTGATGTGTGGTGATAAGGGGAAACTTGGGTCTATTTTCAGATCAAACTGACACTGAAGGTGTGATTTTTGGGTGTCCCAGCTTTGGGGGACGAGGGTCTTCTGGGATGTGCCACTTTGGCTGTCCTGTGCTGCGTCTCCATCTCCTAGGCTCCATGAAGCCGTGAGCACCGGAGCTCAGTGTCACCAAAGTTGGCAAATGCCCCAGGCAGAGAGCCAACTCTGTTACTTCCCTCTGTTTCCATGTTCCCTTGGATTCTGCCCTGTGTATGCCTTGATTTCTTGGCAGCTCATCAGCGCTTTGAAGAAGCCTTTGATTTTCAACCTTTTTAGTTATTTTCAGCAAGAAGGGATGATTTGGGTAATTAGGTTGCCATATTGCCAGAAAGAGAACCCTGCAGGGCTTGTGTGTGTGAAACATCAAGAGAAGATAATGACGCCTAATAAAATGCACAGGTTAGTAAATAAAACTGCTTTAATTTTCTAAACAGGTGTTTCAGTCCTATTGTGTGATTGACACACACTGTGACTTTTGCTTCTGTGCTGGGAGGTACGAAGTGCTACAAGTCAGCCAGGTGACTTTCTCAGGAAGAGAGAAAAGACATGTCAGAAAGGAAGCAGATGACAAAATTGAGTGGGAGGATTTCTTCCCCTTGTTTAGGATTGTGCCTTTCCTATGTGAAGGAAAATAAATCTATGCCAGCACAGACTAATTATAGGAGGAGAAACAAATACTCTTGAATAAATCACATTAATCTTTCGACTTTCTTAAAACAGACTTATAAAAGTATGTCGAGTTTACCTGCTTAACTTCCCCCTCAATAGAGTCACAGAAAGTAAACTAGATGGGAATTCGTCTCTCCTTCACGTGTAAAAATCATTTTTTTCTAGGTGGAACTGGGAGCCACCAGTCCCAAGTTCCTCAATTTTAACTCATCAAAAAATAAGCAAAAACACCCCAGGGGCAGTCTGCTTTCTAAGGAACACTGTGCCATCATCCCCGCCATGGAGGCTCCCCTTGCATGCTGGTAGACACTGACTTTTCTTCCTCTTGGGGGGTAGATGGGGTCTGTAGGTGATACTAGACTGGCCTGGGGGACTGCGGACCAATCCTTTCCATGGATTGTGTGTATAGGACTCAGCTCGGTGCCTGATTAACAAAACTGTGGGCTGAATCGGAATATGCCTAAGATCCCTCCAGCACATAAAAACAATTTGTGGGAAGCCTCTGTTCTCCCACACTCTCGCCTAGAGTCAGCTCTCTGGCTCTTTCTCCTGAAGGTCTTTCCATATCCCAAGGGAGGCTGCCCTGTCCTCCATCTTCAAGGACTTCGCACCCACCCTAACCTCCCCCAGAACCCGGTCCTGCTTTGGCCCTGGACTCAGCATTCTAGCCTCAGATGGACTTCAGCTTCTAGAATGGTCTTATGGAAGGAATTTTATGAGGGAGTGAGTGGCCCCAGGAAGAGAAGTTTCTAATCGGCATAAGGTGACAGCAAGGGCACTGGGAATGGAGAAGTGAGGCTCACTTCGATGCTGAGCCGGGAGGGGGCATGAGGGATGAGAAAATAAGGATTCTGTTAAGTTGAAACTGACATCCTCATGCTGGAAATAGGCCACACTTTTATAGCTTCTCTGACTCAAGTTCACATTGCCTGCTGTGATCGGTTTAATCTTCCTAAAGACTGTTATTATCACCCAGCTCTCATGCCCCAAATCATTGTGGCTGACTTTGGCTTGCACAATAATGTCCAAATACCTTAGCCTGGCTGTCAGGGTCCTCTAGGATCTATCACTAGCATATAACATTCTGAAGTTCTAAAATTCTAGCGTCCCAGAAATGCCTGGATCCACACCCACCCTTGAACTTCTTACTTTGTAGAAATATTCCCCTTAATTCTTTCTGTGAAATCTGGTGGGACTTTGTTCTGGAGTTGACTTCTACTTGGGTAGGAAGAAGATATAATGTTCCAGGACAGAGGCAGACAGCGGTCTCAGCTTTGAAAGCACTTAGATTTGGGTCGGTAC